>NC_135075.1:21958121-23287287 GCF_051107435.1 Chaetodon auriga
ACGTCTCTCTTAGCATGAACCTGGTGACAAACTGGCCCAACACACTGGAACCCTGGTACTCCTGAGAAGATAGAGAGGGACGGACCAAAGAGATGGAAAGACGGATGATTTGATTACTTCTCCAAAACAACTATAGGTGAATGTGTGACAAATGCAATTAAACGGGCTGATTAATTCACTGAACACATGCATTATTCAGTGCTGCGTATCCAAATTCCAAGGTACAGCAACTTAAATAGGAGACATAATTGCTGCTCGAGTCCCCAAACACAAACGTCATTACGTGTTCTCAGAGGGGTCTTATTCATGCAATGTGCTAATGAAGTAACAGTGCAGCAGCTCTTTGTCAAACCTTAAAATGACAAGCAGCCTCAACTGAAAATGCATCTTGGGATTAGCAGTCCAGAGCACTCTGTGACAGACCACAGCTGCTAACTAGCAATTGCACAATCCTCTATGGATTTCCCCACACCGACAGAGGTAGAAGAGAGGAGCAAGGTGATCTAATTAAGACAGGAGGCATAATTATTCAGCACACATCTCCTCTCCTCTTCTCATTTAATAAGCATCGCTGTTGTCTCTTACATTTCAAATCCCTGATTCAAGGTACTTACCTCAAGAAGAGTGGAGGCGATTTTGTAATGTTTTGACAACTGCTATTAAATAATGTAGCCTATTGCACGGGGAGCAAAATGTTAGTCTTTACAATACGGCCGCACATTAAACTTTGGGGGTTTTGTAAAACACACTGGGACAGGCCAATCAAGTGATAGTTTTCTGCAGTATATAGTTGCATGATTTAAATTAATAGATCAAAATACAGAAGTGACATTTTGCTGAATATCTCACAATCTGGACTGACTGAAGTGAAAAATAATCCAGTCAATTTTAAAGGAATACTTAGACATTTTGGAGGATGCACTTCTGAGAAGACACCACTGCTGTAACTGTACCGCAAATATGAGGTTACCACCGACAGCCTGTTAGTTTAGCTTAGCACAAACAGCGCAAACAGGGGGAAACAGCTAGCCTGGTTCTGTTCAAACCGAAAAAAAAAAATGTAATGCAACAAACAAAATGAACTAGTGAGCTTTTGTTGAGAGGCAGATTTTGTTGCCAGTGGAAGGAGCCAGGTCAGCGTTTTTCCTGAGCTCACGGTAACAAAACAAGAGTTGTGTCAATGTCTTTGTGTAAGGAAGTGAGTAAGCATATTTCCCACAATGTCAAACCACTCCTTTATAATCAAACATAATGGTAAGTAATGGAAATGTGTGGCAGAAGTGTTTTTTTTTTTAATTCCTCTTTCGTTAAGTCATCAGTTTTGGGAGACTTTTTGCAGCATTGGCTCCATCTTCTGCATCCTAGTGCTCCCTCTCACAGCTAAATCAAGCGTAGGTCTTGTTGTAGCACAAACTCCTGACTTTGTGTGAGTGTAAATTTGAACTTGTATTTGCTGTACAACCACTAGAAAGGGTGGTTCCCAGAATGCAGGATCTGGTCTAGTGCCCTTACCACGCATTATAGACAAGTTTGTGTGTGCGTGTGTGTGTGTGTGTGTCTGTCTGTGTAGGTGTGTGTGCACGTGTGTAGGTGTGTGTGCGTGTGTGTAGGTTTGGAACACTACTTGTCTCCACTCTTCACTAGTCTCTTCACATGAAACTAAACTTACCTCTTTAGTTTTATCCATCGCCTTTAAAATAGCGATGTTCAGGCTCTCCAGAGCTGAAAGCACATTGAGATACTCCCCCAGGTGTTGAGAAAAATAATCTAAAAAGGAAATAGGAAACAAGCTGTCATTGTCATTGCAATGTCAGAACAATTAAGAGTTTATTTTGAATCCTGAAAGTTGGAGACAAACCAATAAAAATGGGTAGAAATATCTACGATTTGTTTTATGGAAGTCGAGTTGGAAGTGTTTGATGCTCACATGAGTCAATGACAGTCAATGATCACAATGTCACGACACTGATAGTGTGTTGTTTCAATCAGCATTTTAATCACATAGCGTTATAACAGCATTCACACCTGTGTGGCTGGTGGAAAGAAAAAAAATTATGTGTCAAATGGCCAGATGATGAGCAAACTCCTAGACAAAATTACAGAAAACTGAGAAAAGGATTTATTTAAATGAATCAAAGTAAAGTGTGTGGAAAGTTCCTCATGCCATTTATAAAAGTAAAGCAGAGAAAGACTTAAAGTTTAATTAGTTCTTAGTTCTTAATTAAAATAAACCAAAGAGTGGCCTCAATTTGACACACAGCAGTACCCTGAACCCCCCCCCCCCCCCCCCCCCGCTTAAAATCAGTGATGTTATCCACCTGAATTAAATGCCGCTCAGAGCACAAACAAAGACAACAACGAGTCAGTGAACTAAATCTGAGACAAGCACAACATTCTGTCATGGAAGACAGTCGACTTCTCTTGACGTCAGATGGAAAAGATGCCATTCCCATTCAATAAATTATGCACAAGTTTTATTCTGGGTGCTACTGGTATTTACAGGTCTCTGCCCTATTTCTTCACTTTATTCAGGCCATCTGACACACACATGCATTTTTCAGATGATCAAAAAAAAAATGGGTCAAGAAATCTGTGCTATTTTTTTCATATTTACAGATTAAAATCAGTGTTGCAGGATGGATGGTGGTGGTGCTGTAGGTTGCAGCGTTAATGATGATATTTCACCTTAAAAAAATCCAAAGAATAAAGATAATTTAGACTTTTTGGAAAATTTCCTTGTTCGCTTTCTTGTACGTCTGCACAGTAAATGTGAAGCTACCACCAGCAGTCTGGAAATGCCTGGCTCGGTCCAAAGGCAACAAAATCCTCCAACAAGAGCCTCTAAAAGCACCAGTATAGGCCTCCTCTATCAGCACTATTGAAATTCGAGAAACCGTCATCCATGCTCACTTTACGCAGTGATTGGTCAGATGTGCAGAGATGAGAAAGGAGCCAGGGTTTGAACTTCGGTCTCTTTCTTCTTTCTTTACACTACTTTCGTGATGCTTCACAACCAAATGCAACACTATGGATGGTTTCCAGAGGAGACGGAAAACGTGCGCCGTGATCTGGTCTGAGACGGCCGGCTCTCACCCTGCCTTCGCGTGTGGGGGAAGCTAAGAACATGTTTGCCTTCCAACATAGTTGGACAACACGTTGTACAAATTAACTCTTTTCTCGTGAACTGTACTAAAAGTGAAGTGTAAAAACAACATCGTAAAAGCTGTTTCCATCTGCTCCCAGTCTCTATGCTAAGCTAACTGTCTCCTAACTGTTGCTGTATATTTAACAGACAGTAGGAGAGCAGTGTCGCTCTTCTTATCTGTTTTCTGTGCAACAAGCCCCTTTGAAATATGGATGCACGAATGAGACAACAATCACCGATGTTGGCAAATTTTAAAGACAGCAGTTTGACATAAATTAATGTAGTGTGACGCATTTAATCAGACAAATCATTTTCCCACCAACCTGATAGCTTGTCAGTGTCCAGATTGCTGCAGGGCAGAACAGAAGAGGAGATAAATGGGGAGCGTATTGTGAAAGTTAATTAGGGAAATTCAAAGTCATGCTGCTCTTTATTTCTGCTCCATAAAATTGTGTGTCTCTGAACAATGTAGTTCATAGTCGTTAGGGGGAAGACACGCACACACATACACATACACACACACACACACACACACACATACAACACACCAGAGTTAAATGAGTAAACGTTAGTACAGCCTATTTCCTTGTCATTAACTGGAACATAAGATGGCATACAGTATTTGCTCTGCTTGGAAAATGAGTTTTGTGCACTTTGCTGAGCGTAGCTTTCTGCTAGAAATGCATACTAATGCAGCTGTAATAATGGCCTTTCTTTTTAACTTACTCCACGGATGTAAAAACATTAAAATCAATACTTCTTTGTTTATCAGTAACGGCAGAATTTATTACAATGGAGGTTAAATTGCTCTTGGTGTCACAGTCTGATTAGGGCATGAAAAGCTCCCCTGTTGCTTTAATGGCACTTTACAGGTCATTTTCACTCTAAGAGGCAGACCATCAGCAAAGCTGGTTAATAACTTGTGCTATTAGAAAGCTCACACAGCGTCTCTGGTCATTTCTTTTTTCAGTTTCATTTGTAAGTTTCCATTGTGATAGTGACAATAAGCGTCTCACGTTACAGGCTGCCATTATAAAGAGCAAAGAGATTATGAAGATTTTCTGTTTTTCAGCTTTTTCATCACCAAAGGCTGCACAGGCTGTTGTTTCAGGGGTGATATTACATAACTAACAGCAGTGTTATTTAAAACAAACATCTGTTAATTAGACATGTTAACTGCCACAATGCATGGAGCGTGGTAGGAGAGGTCTGAGGCTGCTGTGTCACATCCCAGCGTCATGTCCAAAAATCACACCGTGATGGAAAACAAGAAAAAATAAAGGCAGGGTTGTTACTGCAGCCAAACACTTTACTCACTATAATTGGTTGGGTGCAACAAAGAAAGGCAATTTAAAAACTTCAATGCATCTCAGTGTGTGTGTGTGTATGCGTGGGTTTGTTTATGTGCATTGTGAATGGCATCTTGTGAGACTAACACAATGTAAAAATCACAATGAATTCATTACTTGGCTTGCGTGCAGTACGACTTTACAGTCAGGTTGGAAAGTCTTGCTTCGCCTTCAGGCATCGCTACAATTTAAAGAGGTGTGGAGGAGAAAAGGGTTGCAAAGTGTTTCACAAATACTGATCCTGAATTTCACAATGACAACAAAGACAACGGGCTTTATTAAAAGGATGAAACTTAAACTCATGACATGAACCACATCAGGGGGGACATGGTCTTTTCCTCTGTAGCTGCACTGAGCTAAATGCTCTCTGCAGAGCAGTCATTTCAGCAGCTGCCCTCAGGCCGATTTGATTGTGGTTGTAATTTTGGGGGAGTAGGTTTTCAAGTGTAGGCCACAGTATTTTGTGTCCAAAGGAAGTGGGTAAACATTAATTCTGTCTGCATTGAGTTTGGTTGTGGTTGCAGGGCTCATTTTGACTGAAGACTTCCCTCCAGCTGTGAGGCATTTAGCCTGTTACTGATGGCTTGAAAGGAATGCATTAACCGTGTCTTTAAGCTCCAAACACTTGCTGTTTGCAGTCTCTTTTCTGCTTCTTCTCTAACAGTAAAAGGCAATGTGAAGGAATTTATACAGCACGTACTGAAATAGTAATACAAAAAGAAGTAATTTAATATAAAAAAACGAATAACAACTCACTTATTTTGTCGGCCATCTATGGAGTAGAAAAGCTCCTGTAGCTCCTCAGTAGTCAGGATTCCATCCGCAAAGTAAGCATTGAACTCCTCGAATGACAGTTTGCCATCATCTGAAACACAGGAAGTATCAGCCTACATTATTAGAGAAATAACAAATAACACTGAGGGTGGCAGTAATAAGTGTAATCTGTAAGTCATGATAATCAGCAGGAAAAACAGAATGCAGCCATTTGCAAACAAGTGTCCAGAGCCCATGTAATAATATCCTTTATCCAATCACGTGTTCACAAAGTGGTGAACCTCGCTCCATCCTTGCTTGTGAACGACTGAACCTTTCGAGGATGCTGCTTTCATTCCCAATCACGACACTATCACCCAGTCTTTTGTTGCTCCTGTCCCAACTTGTTTGAAGCTTGTTGCGGCATCAAATTCAGAATAAGGAGATATTTACAAAAATCAATGAAGTTAATGAGGTCAAACATTAAATTTACTGTCTTTGGACTGTTTTCAGTTGAGTTTGTGTCCAAAAGGATTAGTTAGTTATCACATTGTTATTTATTTATGTTTGACACAGCGTCTCAGCTTTATTGGAACAATACAAAGGGCACAAAAGCAGCAGCTTAATTTTTATCATTTAACAAGATGGAACCAGAGAATGTTTGCCATTTTTTTCTGGGTTTAAACAAGTAATCTGCTATCAGAATTGTTCATTTTCAATTTTCTGGCACATCGTTTCAGGACTAGTTTCATAGCTGGAATTGGTGGCATGCACTAAAACACTATTATCTCAACTTTCTATATATAATATAAATATAAACCCGTGAAAAACTCTGAAAGTCGTAATTACTAATTACAGCAGAAACTGTGCAGAAATATTAAACAAAGGAAAACTTTAAAATAGAAGAAGCCACATATTGTCACCAGACTGTAATTTTCTGTTTCTCCTCGGACGAGTAAACTCTGAGCACAGCTTGTTTTGACAGACAATGCACAGAAAAAATCAATAACAGCAAATAAATAGCTTGCTTGTCCTCTGTGAGAAGCGCTCGTTCGTGAGCCTACTATCAATCTGTCTACTGGCACGGATTACATAGATCAGTCAGCAGTTAGCCTGCCAGAGAGAAACTGCTAGATGTTTTAATCCCACTAAAAGAGGCCTGAGTAACAGATAGACTTCAGTCTGTGGAGGACATATCTGAGCCACGACAGACACTCAGGCAGTCAGAAGTATATGGGAGCGAGTTGGGCATTCAGTCAGTCAATCTGAACAAAAGGCAGACCAGAATGGTTGGAGTGTTAGAATTTAGCCAAGATGGCGTACAGACAAACGAGTATGACTGTGAAGTATTTGTTGAATCAGGCGAACAGACTGATTTTGTCATAAAGGGTCGCACAGCTACTGAGACGAACAAAAGCCAGCCAGACATGTCTTCACTGCGCCCATAAAGGAAGCGTCACCACTCACTTTACTTGGCTCTCAGTTCTAAATTGAGCGCAGGATGACTGTTGGCTTCACATCCTCATTGAGTAATCTGGCAAATAATGACCCCGTCCACACAAAGACAAGGTAAAATGAGAGCAGTTTAATATGCCACGGAGTTCCAGTTGGCTGACTCAGCAAAGCCGAAAACTCAAGGGCAAGCTCAACGACCATCTGTTCAGCTGGAGCCTCCCTGACACCGCTCATCATTACCTCTGACCAGAATGCGTAATGTGCTGGCTGAGACGAAGCATCGCCTTCGCCGCTTTGGCCTACTTTTCTCCCCCCATTCTCTATATGATATTTCCTCCTCCAAACTTGCAGCAGGGCTTTAAAAGTCGTTCATGATTTAAAAGAAATAACTTTTTCCCACTTTGGCTCAGTGTCTGTTCATCTGCCAGAGATTCAAAGTTAACCACTGAAAGAACTGTCGCACCACAGAAACCAAGTTAAAGCATGTAAACTGTGTTGTATCTGTGCTGTAAAGCAGTTCATCAGCATCTCACACCACCTTTTTGAAATCTATCATTGCTCACAGGCATGCAGACTCCCTTGTATGAAATCCTTTGGATCGACGGTTATGCACTTTCATTGCTTAAGGAGCGGAGACGTGTTTCGTATGTTCGAGGCACTGAGGGTCATTTTTTGGTTTCTAGTTTTAAGACAGTGATCGTGCATGTTGGTGCACAGACTGAAATGGCCTGCAGCATGAGGAGAACATTATGTTAATTCTTCAAGCGAAGGCCATCCTGTTAGTGTGGCTGCATCTTTTTCATGAAAACGAAAGAGTCCACATATTTGAAGCGAGGCTCAATAAAACTCTGTGCTAAATGTTCTTCGCTTAAACTGCTTACTGGAAAAAAAAATGTCTTTCTAATAAGCACTAAAAGCCCAATAAGCATGGTTAAAGACTGCTGTGCTCTCCAGGCTCCACAGCTTCAACGAAACTAACAAGCACCAGCAGCTTGTTCTATATTTCTACCAATCAGAAGACGACGGCTGACTGCAGTGATTATTGATCGCAATTCAACGTACTGCAATGAAACTACAGAGCTGCTCATTCTAAGCAAATCAAATACAGCAAAATCTATGCCTTTTATACATATCTTATGCAAGATTTACAGTATAAATATCATCTGTGGTTAGTTTATGGATCCAAGACTGCAGATGTGTTTTTCCTCCCCTCACAGTGTCATACTGTCGTACTGGAAGTTTTCTTATATTTGGGGTGTCACTCAGGCAGCAGTTATCCTCAGAAGTGACACTCTTGATAATTTGTTTGATGGACTGATGATGACTGCTGGCGGTCTCTCGTATTTGCTTTGACAGTTCTGGGTTAAATGTCTTCTTCCTGAAAGAGGATGACCACAACAAATACACAAGTCTCAATGTCTTTAACTTCCTCTGTTACAGTGGGTGGGTCAGTTTGAGTGGAGCTAAGTCCTGAAAATGCAGATCTGTGCATTTACATTAAAGCAACATGAGCAAATATTGAATTCCTAACAGATTTGTTTCCACATACAGTGTAAATTTACCCTAAATCACCTTTAGAAATAACGAGCTGCATGTGATGTTCACCTGATCTGTGCCACGTATGCAAAAAAATGCACAATGGCACATTTTAACTGCTAAATTTCCCTGAGAGGTCTAGTGAATATTGTATCTGACAGTATATCAGTCTCACATACATTAAATGCCAAACAGCAATGCTGCTTCGCATCTCACCCAGGTCCTCAAGGGATGATGTCGACAGACGGTATCAAGAAGCGAGGAAGAGAAGAAGATCCTCAGTCAGGTGGAGGGATTATGTGTTATCTCAAGATTCATACCTGCTGGCCTCCTCTCGATCTCAACTGAAGAGTCCTCCCTTTTATCACACGCAGCTCTTTTGATGATGATGTGAGGGTGAGATGGGAGGATGCAGGGGTTAACGTAACACTCATTTGCCATACGGGACATCCTTGTCCAGTCAAGCATCATTCTGAGGTGATGTTCATGATTTATGATGTGCTACACAGCTGTATAATTTATCACTGGGCCTGCATTGCTTGTGCTGTTCAGCAGTGATTTATTGTCTTACAGCAGAGTTTCTCAACTTTTGGGTCAGGACCTCTTGGAAGAAAAGTGGGAGGGAAGGGAAATGCCAAGAATTGATGTATTAGAAAAATTGGTACCTGCTGACCCGAACAGTTCATAAACTTGCTGTCTCCTTTAGAGCTTGCAGACGTATGGACTGCTACACTGCTCTAACTGTATTTCTCTATATTGCTACCTTTATTTTTTTAATCTCCTCATGTCCTGCCGCAGAATCCAAACTGTGTGGTGTTCATTTTACCTTAAATCAACCCATGTAACAACTGTTAAATCAGCATTTTTCTCACCTTTTGAAATGTCTAAAATGCACTCAGTCATCTCGCCACAGACCAGTGTCGTTTAATTAAATAATGTCTGAATTAAAATGCCATTGACTTTCATTGGCACTACATCATCTTACAGTCCTATCAGAGCAGCCTCAGTATCCAGTTACTAAACAGATTCCCAAATGCCAGCTGATGCCTTTAAATGAATAAATCATTCATGCATGGCCCACTGACACAGGAGGAACACACATGGGTTCTCCATGCAGAACACAGACTCCAGAAACACTCAGAAGGTATACATTATATATATTATGAAGACAATGTATGAAGCATTGCATCTTTATTTATTATTCCTGGAACATTTTCAGAGCACTAAATAGTTTCCTTGAGTTGATGGATGAACTCTGCAGAATCAGACCTGGTCTTACAGAGAGCACGAGCTCATTAACGTTTACATTTGTTCACTTAAAGTGGGACTGTATGTTTTTTATGTCATATAGTGCCACAATGTGCATTTTAAAAGTGTTTTGTTTGTATGTTCAGTAATTTCATTAGTCAAGAAAAAGAAAAACAAAACACAAAAGCCATACATCCCACCTGGGCAACAGGGTAGAATCACAAGCAATACAGGGTTCATGAGGCCCAGCTACAGAATTCATCACGTAAGCAATTCATCCATACAGCTGTTTCATTTGGAAACAATAAACCGGCAGTGTGTAGATGTGGTAGAGAATATTCTCAGCACATCTATCTGTATGATATCCCACTTTAAACTGGATCAAAATCTAAACAGTTAACGCCTTCATACAGTACTTTGCCCCACAGGAAATTCCATTATTACAGCAAAAGACAGAAATCATAAATCATAATGTGGGTTGAGTCAAGAACAATATGCATAAATTGCTCTTTTGATACCGAGCCCTAAAAATCACTCAGAGGCTGGTGAAAGTGAGCTGATTCTTCAACACAGCAGGACCCAGACATATGAGCCCTATGCTCCTTTACTGTTTAAAAAAAACAAAAAAACAAAGCTGAGTCGTCTAAACAAAGTGCTCAGAGGATCAGAGTAAACAAGAACCAAATGAGCAAGTGAGAAAGTCCTGCAAAGTGGGGCACAAAGTAGGCCGCACTCTTATCTCTCCAAAGGTTAGTCCCATTGCAGCCTCTCCAAAGTGGTTTATAAATTCCCATGAATGCATCACAGCTTCAAAAGCAACTAGCATTACTAAGAGAGCCGGGTCCTGTTTCTTCGTGGTAAACTCCCATGTACTACTGTATAAACCAAACCAATGCTGGTATTCTTAGCATCAGTGCTCTACTTCGTATGTGTTCCACCAGGCCATCTGTGAGGGAATTTGTGATATAAGCTGCCTTTTAGCTTCCATATCCTGATTTAAGCCTGTACGCTGCTTTTAGATCGCATGTCCTCCTCCCTCTCGATTCTCCACCTCGCTAATCGTGTGAAGCCCACTGGTCTTTTCCTCCACATTGGAGCGAATGTCAAGCAAGACGCTGACGATGTTCATTAAAAGCTGTCACGCGGAAAGCGTGCTCTGTAATCTATGGGAAATCTGGATATGTGGATAAAGACGATAAACATTTTCCAGCTACTTTGAAGTTTAGTTTTGCATTGATTTGGATGGCAGTTTATAAGCTGAACTTTAAAGTGGCTTATATATAAATTTCAAACGAGAGTGCTGATCTGTGACCATTTGCCCAATTAGGTAGTGACACGGTTGGGGTTATGAAGACAGCTAATTATCCTCAGGATTTCATGCACAGGGGTAATAGTCAGTCTTAAACCATTAAATGCTTGGTACAAAATGTCAGGGAACACAAAACTGTTTACAGTTTTATCTTTGACAAAACTATTCCAACTCCAAGTCCTATAAGTAACTTTATTGACTGTAGTCAAGTCATTTTTACTTACGCAGCCAAAATAATCACAAATTTGCTTTAAAGGACTTTACAATCTGTGCGGCCCACTACCCTCTCTACCCACAATCCCTCAGTAGCTCAAAGATCTCTGTAATACAGTTCAAAGCTATGGAAAAAGCCGGTCAGTGAGTCTTGAAAACTGCAATTTCCATGGTCAAGAATGGACTTTCAAGCCAGTACTTATTAATCTTTTTGTCCACTTGAAGTCACTAACTTTGTCTGTGTGCTTTGTTCTGCTGGACAGGTGGCAAAAACAGCTGAAAGACACTGAAACGCTGAAGTGGAATTCAAAGTCCTGCGAAAAGTCAGGCTACGAGCGACCCCTTTAGGTAGTAATTTGACCTATTGTTAACATTAAATATTGTTAGATTTTACATTTTCTGCAGATCTGTCTCCATGGCAAGTGAACAAATTCCATGTGCTGATGAAGGCCATGCAATAAAGTTGAGTTTATTTTGTTGTACTACTCCCACTAGCTCATATCTTTCTGCACCCATGATTCAATAACAGGAACATATGAGACACTTCTAACGCTGTGCAGTCTGCCCAGTACATTATTAAATCTGGCTGCAAACAAAATTTAAATAAAATACGGGTTTATCATTCAAGAAATTCTACTTGTGAAGACCACATCTTTATTTTGCTGATATCACATACACAGTCTAATCCCAGTGGTGTTTATTACTGACAGATAAGGAGCAGCGAATGTGGCGCAATGTATTTTCTTTGTGCTTTCCTTTTATATTAACACCCCTCCTTCCTCCTCTCACCGCCACCCTTTCTACACAACCGGTTCAGTGATGGCAGCCTTCTCAACCGAGCTCATTAGCATAAAAATCTAACAGTGAATATATTTGGCCAGAAGCCACAGAACAATTCACCACGCACAAGACTCGTCAACGCGAAGGTTAAGAGCCGTTGATGTTGATTAAATGCAACAATTCCCCATTGATGTCCACTCTTTGTTGATTTGCTTTGGCACCTTGTTTCATCTGTTGTTAGACAGAAATGAATATCTTTACATTCTTAGCGACAGCACCAGCAGAGGCAAGGACGACAGTTCTTATGAAAGAAAGAACACACACACACACACACACACACACACACACACACACACACACACACACACGCAGCCTCCAGCTGAATGGAACAAGTTCAGTCACCTTTCCTTGGTCTTGCTTCAATTCTACAGTGAAGACAATCACTCAAGTAAAGCTAGATGAGACAGATGGAGGAAAAACTGGTACAACAAAAAAGTAATTTCATCGCAATGTAACTCCTGGATTGAGTTTAGCATCTCGGACTGATGATATGTAGCAGTGTATGAGTGTCCAGGGGGTATTGAGAGAAACAACAAAGCTGTTTGATCCCCTGCAATGTTTCTATTGTTTGATCGGCACAACTTACAAACCTGCAGTGACCCTCAGGCCCCGATACACTGGGCAGTAAGAGCCATCTGTCAGGGCCATTGCACACCACACAGTGCAAGATGGGACTAATGAAATTTTGTTTGCAATGTTTTGGCAAACCACGTTAGATTATGCAGCGAGTGCCTGGACATTGTTAATGTATTATTCAAAGATGTGCAGTATGTCATTTCTGCCACTATGGGTCTCTCAAAAAAAGTCGCAATTTGATGGCGTCGTGAAGGAGTGTGGGATCATGGGAGTTGATGTCTTCATTGCGCACTGAAAAATACACATGGGCGAGGTAATGCAAGTTTTATTCACTATTAGTCACATTCGCCGACTTCCTTCCTCACTCTCTCACCTGGTGTTTCCTGTGTCGCCATTGACGGGCGACCAAATGAAACACACCCTTACCTTGAACACCCATCAAGTCGTTTTTAGACATTTTAATGTGGAAATGTTACATATTGTCATTTAACATAGCTGTAAACCATCCATGATACATGCATGCCTGTGTAGTACTCTACGAGTGCATGTGGGCATTCTGTGCCATTTTCTGATTGGTCCTAAATTTCTGTCACTATCAGAATTGCGACAGCTTTAGTTGCTAAAGCTCTAAATTGGCCACATGTGGATGTGACTTCTTACTTCTGACCAAAGATGTCGGTCACACTTGTCTGCTTTTGTCTCGGTCAGCCAAAAATTGCAATCCATGGATGCCATTTGTCACACTTACCTGAACATTAGCAGTGGCCACTCATGAACTTAAGCAAAATGTGTGAAATTACTGAAATGCATGCTTACAAAAGCAAGCTCGGGTGCATACATTTCTGAGCATGAGGAGCATTCTCAAACCTAGCTTAGCCTGCTTACACTTGTTAATAAAGCCATATTAACAGCAATTCACTGCTAGAAAAAGGATCTTGGCTCGGGCTGAGTTAACATGACTCATATTCATTTGTAGACAGCGCCAAGTCATCTGTTTCGACACTGACAGAGAGGTGCTTCATTTTGTGTGACACATTCTTCCAGTCATGGCTGTAATCCAGAATCTTAGCATCATTTTAATTGGGTGGAGAAACTTGTCGGAGCGTGACGAGGAAAGCAGCTTCACTTGACGAGCCATTCATGCAAATCCTTCATTTCTCCGCCCAGATTGTCTGAGGCGTAATAACAAGTGGAAGAATGTGGGGAAACAACAAGCACGCATTGTGACAAATTATTCATCACTGAACATGTTATGAACTGTTTACTCACCGTTTTTGTCTGCTCGGCGGAAAATCTGAGAAAAAGCAGAGAAGGGGGGGAGAGATGGTTATTTCCTCTAGCCAAGCATCAGTAACATGATTCCTGCAGAAGGACGTACAGATTATTAAGAATCACAAAAACACAACAGGATGATTGACGTCTGCTGCAGAGGGTTCATTTGCTCTGCTGCAAAAAACAGAAAGAGGAACAAGGACATCCACACAGGACTGCTCCAGTCTGTAGGTGTGAGTCATGTTAGGTTGAATGCCATGTCAGCTCTAAAATAGTTTTTACAATTATCTCTTCTGAAGTAAATAGTAATTTCATAAGCAGGACTGAAGGCCACTCAGTAGCAAAGAGGCTAAATAGTCATTATCTCGCAGGTGCATCCGACATGAAAAGTGCGGAGAGGAAACACTTTTCAAACCATACTTCTGCAAACCAGCTGCATATTTTAATACTGTGAGCAAGTATTCTTTGCAGTGTGAATGTACTTTTATGTTATATGCTGATTATATATGCTGATTCTGTTGAGCTGGGTATACTGTGACAATGCGACTGCTTTATTTAGCGTATGCAATGTAAGTGTAAACATCTGCTGATTATACTTTAATAAGGAAGAGCAGTTGTTGCCAAGGCACCAAATAATAGGGATCCAAATAATCAAAAGAGTAATGACCATAAGCTGAGGCTCATCAATGTTGTAGTAGTGCAGGTAGGGTAGACTGAGGCAGGAACATGAGGCCAGCTGATGTCCCTGAGCACTAATTTCACTGAACACTCCTTTTAAAAGACCGACTCCAAGCGTCAGTCACCACCAACTGCTGCTCCCAGCCAACTGTCACTGACCAGCGGCTGCAACACAACACCCACCACCCCCAGCTTCACTCATGAGTCAAGAGCACAGAAGTCACCCACTGGTTTGCAGGCTGCTGTGTTGAAATCTCGAGTTTGGCAATATGGACGTCGCCATCTTGGTTTCTTGGAACAAGGAGTGATCATAATTAGATGAGAGGGTGGAGCAGAGGAGGATTCGCATTGCTACGCATCTATGCTGTTTGGATCTGCCTGAAAGAGTGACCTGTCAATCACAAGCTAGCCCGCCCTAAAGCATAGCCTTCTTTATCGTCCATTTCCAAAATGAACATGGTGTTGTCTTGAAGAAGGTCTGAAACTAGTAATTAAGATCATAAAGTCATTAGGAAAACGTTTACTGAAGTAATAAATCAAGTCGCGTCATTTTCTCAAAAGCTTCCATACAACCAGGCTTCTTTTGCATCCAGTGGAGTTGCCCCCTGCTGGCCATTAGAGAGAATACAGGTGTAAGCCACGTCTGCATTGGCTTCAATGTCAGACCTGGAAGCTCATCCACTGTTAATGTTTTCACTGCAGAAATGTTAACATGCCATAGAAGGAAAAGCACAGGTGCAACTGATAACATTAACAATGACTGAATATCAGTGTTCCAGTTCAAGGGCTATCATGCATTCTGACTCATTTAGTGGTATACTTATATTAAAGAGTACCACCCTCAGTGTTATTAATTAATCCCATACTTTTCTGCTATGACTAAGTCAAAATGTCTGCGGTGAAAAAGGTCCACTTGAGTCATAGCTGCTGCCAGCTGCTATTTGCTGGCCAGTGGCCACTGCTGCATTGCAACCTTTGAACATACCTAAGTGTTATCTGACTGAGATAGATTCAACCGTTACTTTAACCATATCCATGTTTTGTTTGTTCTTTTGCAGTCTAATTTGTTGGCATATGTATAGAGACAACACTGAATAGTCATATTAGCCCTGGCTCCTTTCACTCTAATCCCACTGGGGGTTTCTGGTGCACTATGAGATGGTTTACAATTAGCAAGGGAGGCTGCAACACTGATGGTGGTGGTATTTGTTATGATGGCAGCTATGATGAGGATGTTTCTGAATGATTTGCAATGAAAAATCAGTTATCTTCACAAAGCTTTCGATATGGCGCATATCTGTTCAGTGAGGTCAGGTTGTGTGCATGCATAGTGCAAAGCAAAGCAAAAAAAACACGCTTTAAAGGACCTGTTGTTTCCTGCAGATGAGAAATTGACAGCGCCATCATTATTCTTCCGTTTGTATGACTGCTTCAGAGTTGGCAGGGGTTATTGTAATAATTGTCATGGAGACTTGTGGTGTGTCAGATGATGAAAAGCCTATTTTCAACAGAGGTTTAAACATTCACAACCACCAATGACAGCAAATGTATTCTGCAGCCATGCTTCAGGCCAAAGGAATATAAACTTGCTTGACACAGATCAGCTGTGAGCAACGGCAGATCGACTTGAGTTCGGATGAGCGGCCATCACTGGGAAAGCCATTTGTTAGCTGACATGAACAAGCTACAAGGCCATGCAATATGGTTTATGGTCGACCACGTGAGAGGTGTTGAGAGAGTCAACTGCAGGCAGCCTTGAAAACACGGGCTGCCTCTGGTCAACAAATTAAATTGTGGTCCTCAATTCAAGTCAGAACATCAATCGACATCTTGATTTGAAAAGACATATATGCAGAGATTTGATGGTTTGTTAATCACTCCAGTATGTTGATTTCGCTCACCAGCTTAATTTCTGAGATCTAACACTGAAGCAGGATCTGAGGACTGCACTGGGCAACCGCACAAATGAAGAGACGGTACAACCATAATCACTAAACTACTTGTCTGGACCGAAAACAAATGGTTAGGGTCCCCCTTTAATACTCATCCATCGAATTGTTCAGTTACTTTTGCACGGAACGGTGGATCAAAGTTGAAGCAGTTCTTGAAAATCAAATAGATGTTTAAAAGTGACAGTTTGTGTGAGGATTTCAACGATCACATTTACTTGTGGTTTAGATAACTGGAGTAAACTTACTCCATTATAGATCACCGTCAGCTGGAGTCCCTGTGACCCCACGAAGCACCAATAAAGCTTGAGACAGCATGTTAGTGATGGCCAAATCTATGAAAATAAGAGGATGAGAAACACTGTCCCACAAGTCTACTGTGGACAGAGATGTGTTTCAAGCAGCTACAATCCGAATTATGAAAACTAAATCTATAAATTTATCTTTGATGTCGACTTTATTTCCACCTACCCGACATGCATGGTTGAGCGTTCAGAAGCAGTTTAATAAGACTACGAAGTACGCAAATTTGTGTTTACATTTTAATTTGTTTAAGAATCTTTTTCTGTTTGCAGAACAGTTATCAACCACACGGCCAAAATGCCGCTCCTACAGGGACAAATCTTCATTAGAGATTCTGCAATGCGATGAAAACAGAAAATCTGTGATCTGTTCTCTTCTATCGATTCTACTCTTCTACCTCCTTAGTTTGTTTCCAACTAGGAAGCACTCAAGAGTGACATGCTTGTCAGCTTTGACCTACAGGGTATTAATAACAGCAGAACCTGCTCCTCGCTTTCATTTTCCATAGGTCAACAAACTCAAGGTCTGCACTTCTGCCCTCTGTCTGTCAGTGTCTGTCTCTCTGCGGCTTCAGCCCGGACTAATAACGACGATCAGGCCTTTTCAAACCACCTCACCAAACACTCGTTGCTCTATTTTTGCCTCATCTGCGTTGACTCGAAGGCGACCGTGAAGCTGCAAATTGTTGTCCCCCAACCCTCCTTATTTATTGGAGGGTTGGGCATGGATTTCCAATTCATATTCTACTTATAGGTATAACACAGTCAGGCTTGTACTGTGGCGCACAGTGCATCTTTTCCTTCCTCAGTCAGCAGTCTTTTCTCTTTCCCCTTTGGCATTGTAACCCACCTGAATAGCATATGTTTCCCCCCTTCATTGTCAGTTCAATGGAGACAAGGTACAGTGCTGGTAAACTTGTTTGTTGTTTGGTTGTGTCTTTGGGCTCTCCAGTGTCGGGAGACGATAATGCATCATTTACAGCGAGCCTAGAAAAGGTCAGACCTGCTTCCCAGAGTGCTGCTGCTCTGATGTCATGGTGGCAGGTGTTAAGACAGTGGGTTTTCTCAGCTCTGCTGACACACTGTTTCATGCAGGGCTTTGGATTTTGCATTTGAGAAAGACGAAGCTCAGGATCCTATTTTATTGAGTACATTGAACAGGCCATGTTTTTTTCTTGCTGCTTCTCTCGGTGGTTCTGATCCACTGAGACATACATTTCTTCAGCTTTTCCCAACATTTTTTTCCTTCTGTTTCCTTATATGCCTGCTCAAAAAGCAGCAAAGCCAGAGCAGCAGGAGAGAAGATGAACATCAGGAGAGGGAGGACAGAGATATGCATGAGAGAGATAAAAAAAAAAAAAAAAAATCAGAGTGCTGACGATCAAGCAAGCCTCAGAAATGCAGAACCATAGGACACACAAAACAAAAAAGCAACAACGTGGATGATAGAACCACCTCCCACCACCATCACCACAATAATTAACCGTCCCTGGCCTTTGAACAGGACATCTTTGAGGCTTTATCTCTCACTTTGGGAATGTGAGTCAATTACAGTAAATCTCTGCATCTCTATCATCCCCTACTGGCTTGTTACCATGAGAAAATAACTCAATAGTGACGTATTGATCGCTCTGTAATTGAAAGAGCAACTGTCTGTTGCATGTACGATTGGGCAGCATGTTTTTAAAATAAACTGGTACAATTATTTACAAAGAAAACACCTTTTCCATTAATTAATATCCCCATCTATTTAGTAATTCTACTGCGTCTCCCGTCGGCTATTGAAAATCAATGCGTGCCACTGCAATAATAAAGTTCATCCACCGGCATTATCTCTGAAAATCAATCACCATTGATCCGCTTTACAACTTTTACTCCAGGCACACAAAATATTCATGCTTGCTTTTAGGCTTATTAGCCGACCATTTGACTTCATTCAGCTCCCTCACTCTGTGGGAGCAATGGAAACAGCATAGCACAACAGCTCTTCTTGTTTTTATGAAAATAAAAAATCTGCCAGCTGTGAGCAATTGGGGGGGACCCACAGGCGGGGGTAAGATTTCCAATATCTGCATATTGTTCACAAAAAAATGAATGAGGTGAAAAGAGACAATAACCAGACAAGCATGGCAATCAGACCCAAGACAGCACATCCTTGTGTGGCTGTAGAGTGTTTAGCACTTCTAGATAGACACCATTATCTCCAACGCAGTCTATTTTCGGCAATTCAAACACAATTATGTTTTTGAGCAGGGAACCATCAAGCCGAGTGCGCCTGTTGGTGCGTTTGTGCTCCATCAACAGAAAAACTCAAGGCTGAAGACTAAATGTGGAGACTCTTTGGTGCTGTACCACGTTCAGGGACAGCGTGCACAGATACAGTGGCAACTCTGCAAAATGTGAGTAATGTGCCCTTATGTCGAGAGAGCTGTCTGTGTGCTGCACTAGTGCCAGAGAGGATGGAAAGCTGTCAGCTAATAAGAGCTCAGTTATGGACACAACACTGGCTTACTATCCTGAGAGAAGACAATGTGATGGGTGGATGATGACGGAGTTGTTTCTAGTGCAGTGTTACAGGTTAATCGGGCAGCAGGTGTTACTGCTTCAAGCTGCAGTTAGTGTAGAGTTCAATAGTTTTATCTATTTGCTCCATAATTTGATGAAAACATATGAGTGTGTGTGTGTGTGTGTGTGTGTGTGTGTGTGTGTGTGTGTGTGTGTGTTGTTACATAAGGCCTTTGAAAGACCAGAGGTGTGTGTGTGCAACAAAAAGAGGAGAACCCCCAGCAGCCCCTAAACCTGTCTGACTGTGAGAGCTTAATTTATCATGCAGAGGCAGCAGCTGCAGCTCTTCCTACTTTGCTCTGGCGCGCGCGCGCGCGCGCACACACACACACATACACACAAACACACACAGAGTGTATGTATCATCCTTCGGTGTGTGATGTGGTATCCTATACAAGAAAAGAACAATAATATACAATAAAACAATAACAATAAAAAAAAATCTCTTTGCACTTTTATGGAAATTTCTAGAAAGAAACAAGCAAAAGAGTCAAAATTACAGCTGTTTCTAAACAGGTGCCCTCAATAAATCATACATCTTTCCACCTTTTATGATTTCACGCAGTTTTAATGAATTTTGACTGAATTTTGACTTTTACAGTAAATATCTGAAGACACTGAAAATCATTTTAGGATTAAGACCAGGGGCATCTGTAATCATTTGGTGGATAAATACCACTTTTCGCGGTGATGTATGAGTAAAGGAGTCGATCCACTCACATCATGGAAGATAGTAAGCCCTTGTCCGGCGGTGTGAAGAGGCTGCTGTTGCTGCTGCTGCTGCTGCTGCTGAGCCCGAAGATGCTTCTGCTTGGCCGACTGCAGGCACATAGTGATCATCTCCGTGCAAGCCAGCATCTTCGAGACGAGTCGAGACACACTTTGATCGGGCGGATCGCTCAAACTGTTGGCGGGGACAGGCTGAAGTAAAGTACCGGCTGGAGTGTGGAGGAGAGGCAGGCTGCAGGTGTGACCGATAGCAAGTGACGCCAAGCAGGCGGGGACTCGGAGATGCTCTGCAACTTTGTGTTGCGCTGCTGAGCAGAGCTGCCAGCCCCTCCTGCTGGAGCCGCGCTGATTGGCTCGTTTATCTGCGCCGTGCATCTGGATCAAAGCGTTCACTTCATCAGGACCAAACGCTCCCGAGCCGAGAAGTAATTACTTCAGTGGATTAACCACAAGTAATCCTGTGTTACACCGGAGTGAGAACAGTAACTGAATATGAATGACCATGCAAGGAGAGATCATGCATTTATAGAGTTATTGACGCAAATAATGGTGCGATTTATTCGCTTATCTGCAGCTAATAAATCAGAGGTGAAATATAAAGTCAGTCTTAAAATTTAATTTGAATGCAAAGTTTAATATTGTCATATTTAGAACGATAACAATAATCATATGGACGCCAACTTTGAACTGTTCCACCAGAGCAACTTTTGACAGACACTGACATCTGCTGGATGTTTGCAGTCACTGTCCTGACCTTAAAAATATACATTATTTATATATACCCCCCCACCGCCCCACCCTACCCCCCCATTTTTTGCGTTGTAAGAGCATTGGGACCTGTCAGGGCTGGTATGGACAGGAACAACAACTACAGCAACCAAAAGCAGATTCAGTGTACAAATAGGCCAAGTTTTAAGACAGACTTTGACACTGATTTTAAGTGAAAAGCCGGCCTCACAGTCCCCGTTATATTGGATATACACATTTATGTGATAAAAACAATGACTGCAAACATCCAGCAGATGGCAGCGTTTGGTGGAAATCAATAGTCATTATTATTATTATTATTATTGAGTGGGGAAAAAGCAAACGAAAGACACTTAATAGTAATAATTAATCAATATTCCTTTATTTGTCCCGCGAGGGGAAATTTCAGAATAAGAAGAAGAATACACTTTATATCTATATTGTTCATTTAATGCATGAAATGCAACACAAAGTGCACAATTAATAATAACGGGTGTGATAGGATTTTATGCCATTTAGTGTTTTTATAATCTGTACAGATGTACATATACATAGTTGTTTTTCTATTCTGTATCCTGCACACTTTTTTGTGCCACAGCTTTCGCTTTTTGTAATACTTGCTGGCCGTAACGACTTAATTTCCCCAGTGTGGGATCACACATCTTATCTTACCTTATCTGTCGGACAGATAGAACGGGACAAAGTCAATCAGTGATTAAAAAGTAAAAGAACAGTCAAAGAAATGAAGCAAATAAATGAAACCTGTCACTGGTCCAGTTCCTCCAGAGTGAACATCGTGAATCAAAGCTCTCTGGAGCGAGAAGAGGCGGAGCAGAGTCAGTCCAGAGCGAGCGTTTTAAATTTCCTCTTCCTGATCTTGAGTCAGTTTCACTTTCCGTTCTACCTGTCAGCCACCGAGAGTTCAGAGCTGCAGCTGACAGAGCAAGACACGAGGTGAAATCCTCGTCAGGCTGTCATCTGTTTCATGAAATCTCCTTTAAAAACTACCTTTCTTGCCATCGCCGCCTGGAGGGAGCGTCTGTCGGATCGCTGAATGCGGACAGGAGCGCAACAACAAGCCCTGGAAAGGTTGGATTTAAACTTGTGGACGGCTGCGCGTTGTCAGAACTGTCATCTTTGCTTCATATATTTTGTGTTACCTGTCGTTTCAGGTGTAATCATGGCTTCTGAAGTTACACCCACAGTCAAGCTGAAGGAGGGTGAGCGCTTTAGTTCAGTTTCGATTTTGGGCAACATAACTTCATGCCGCGTGTTTGACTCCCGATAGAGCGTCCCAGAGGGAATACTGTGTTTCCTGTATGTCACTGTTCAGCATTGAGCTCATCACAGGTGTTGCAGAGGGGTAGTGGAACTTGTTTTGGTTCGGCTGGAGTGTGTTGATGACCTCCTCTCCTGCTCCCCGTGCAGCGGAAGAACTGGCCCTCTCACTGAGCGAAGCCCTGAGCAGCGGGGACGGGCAGGAGGCAGCCGAACTGTGCCTGAGGCTGGCCCAGCTCTCCGTCCCGGTGTCCGTCAGCGTCGACTGCCAGGCGTACCCGCAGGACTCCATAAGGTGGGAGCATGAGAAGATTAGATCAGAGTTAGGTGTGTTCTGAAATGGGGTTGTGTAATGGATGATGATTCAAGAGTGAAGTATGGATATCAAAAGTGTGTGCGTGCATGGACTGTATGTATCTCTGTGTGGTTTCCAGGTAGTAATATGAAAACAGACTTGGATGCATATTCATATGTGGCCATTATGCCATAAGTGTAAACAAAGCCACAAAGACAAGGCCCGATCTCCTCTTTTGTGTTCTGTAGGTTGTTCGTTGGAGTGGAGGATGCTCAGTCTGAGTCCTACATCCCGGTGACAGTTGTGGTTTCTTCCTATATGACAGTTGCACAACTTAAAGATAAGGTACTGATGTTTGAGCACACACCCACAGCTGATGATCAAACAGCCTTTTGTATTGCTTTAACCTCCATCATGTCTTACCAGGCTGGAAAACATGGAACTGATCTGAGCTGACAGTGGATCAATGGGCTCCTGTTATATGTTAAATGTGATTCTTTATAGCAAGAAATGGAATTCATGCTCCTCCTCTGCCATGCTTAGATCTTTTAATGTGTTATTTAAGTTCATGCACATGAACACTGGCACAAACAGTACATGCGCGCTTTCTGTTGTCATCATGATTAGTTCCAATCAGTTTTTAAATATAAACTAATATTAAATCTGCATTGGGCGATCTGTCTTTCCCTCACCTTACGTTCACAGATCAGCCTTGACTTCGGGTTTCCCCCCGCGGTGCAGCGCTGGGTGATCGGGAAGCGGTTGGCTCAGGACCGGGAGACACTTTACAGCCACGGCATCCGTCAGAACGGGGACCAGGCTTTCCTGTTCATCCTCTCCGCACAAGATGCTCATCTCACACGGCAGCAACACAAGCTGGACCTGGAGCAACAACGCCTAGACGGTCAGTAACAACACACTTGCTACCATTGCAGGTTTTTTTGTTTTTGATAATAAACAAACTATTAAAGTAAACTACTTCAGCAACACTTATTAAAACGTATTGACAGCAAATTGACAGCGTTTGCTATTTGGTACATTTTAGTCAGTGCTGAAAATCTTTTGAGGTTCAATACCTCCTTGATTACAAGTGGACTTAGCAGGTCAACATACCGGTTAAATCAGTTTCATGGAATGATAATCTATTCTTAGGTATCGTGGAGTCAATGGAGACGATGCAGCTCTTGCCCAGAGGCCTCAGCAGAGCTGCTGGTGAGAAAACGGCTCCTCCCCCGGAGACTCCACACGCTCCTCCTGTTCTCCCTAAACCTGCGGCTGCTACAAAACCTGTTGTGCCTCCTAAACCTCCTCCTAAGCCTCAGGTGAGACTGCAAACTGCGGTTTAGAAATGACACCTGCGGCGTGAGTGGGTGTGTGTCTGCGTAGTTTGTGTCCAGCGGTTGTACAAGCGTGCTGCGTATCTGTGTTCGTGTGTAGCTGGGCTGGGCCTGCACTTCGTGTACGTACATAAACAAACCAACGCGTCCTGGCTGTGAGATATGCGGAGGGGAGCGGCCTGAGGATTACGAGGTGCCTCACATCTACAAGCCGGACCAGCAGGAGGTTTTTCGAATTCAGCAGGAACACCTGGCCATACTGCAGTACGAACAGGTAACAACCAGGATTCCTGACATCATTTTCAGCCTGATGCCAAATTTATATCCAAATTTAACCTGACCCAGGTCACGGACGGCCATTAACGCGTGTGGTTGTTACATGGTGATCGATCAGAAACAAACCTGTTCAGTATTTGAACTAACGCTGTTTATGAGCTGTATGATGCAGAACCAGTAGATGCCACTTATGCTCTGCAAAACCAAATAGATTGAAGTAAACATAACACCACCACAGAGCAGAGTCAATAAAAACTTGTGACCCTCATTGAAACTGATGATAAGAGCCTTCTGCTCTTCACTTTCACTTTCCATTTTCAGGAATCACAAGATTACGCTGTTTTGTTTCTAATGAATGTCTGTTTTGTGATTGCTGCGACCCCTCTCTGGGTGATGAAGGCTCAGCAGGAAGAACGAGAGAGGAACTACCAGTACTTGTTGGCCACAGAGGACGTGAACCTTATCCCCAATGCCACAGAGACCGACTGTCCCATCTGCTTTTCTGCCCTGCAGCCAGGAGAGGGCATCGTGCTCAGAGAGTGTCTGCACACCTTCTGCAGGTCGGACTCAGTAAATGATTTCATAGCTTTTGTCATATGCTGTAAAGGTGATTAAAACGTACTGTGTCTGCTTTCTGAAAGTCTACAGCGTCCACACGCATGCCACAGTCTGCAAAGTGTGCAAAGGTTAGTTTGTCTTTTTCTTATGTGTTCAGGGAGTGTCTAAAGGGAACAATAATAAACAGTCAAGATGCTGAGGTGGCCTGTCCTGACAGATGTGAGAGCAAGCTACTGGACCGAGAGATCAAAGAGGTGAGTGCACAGCTGGACATTACAAGTCATAGTCTGAAGGCTGATGGAAATTACAAATGATAGTAAGATCTACAGTGGACAGCAGATCAGTCAGTGGGGGTGGGCGTGGACTTAGAGTAATATGAGGTTGTAGGCATTTACTCAAATGTCAAATCCGCAGATTTTAAAGTCATTTTCAAAACTAACAAGTGCTTTATTAATTTTCCATAAAGATATGGACCGTACACTGTGCACACCCTCACTGTCTGTCTCTCTCTGTATGATCCTGGATGCAGCTGCTCACAGAGGAGGAGCACCAGCGCTTTCTGGAGTTGCGTCTGAGCATCGCGGAAAGCCGCTCAGACCACAGCTTCCACTGTCAGACTCCCAACTGTCGAGGCTGGTGCATCTACGAGGATGAAGTCAATGAGTTCCACTGTGAGCTCTGCGGTGAAATCAACTGCATCCTCTGCAGGGTAGTTTTCACACCTTCTCTCACTGACCAAGACTTTCTTACTCTGCAGTACAACCCTGATTCCAAAGAAGTATGCATGTTGTGTAAAATGTAAATAAAAATAGAATTTAATCATTTGAAGATGAACTGCGTTTCCCAACAGCAGTTCTTTAAAGTGTTCCTGAGGCCACGTAGTGATATCCTTCATACATTCATGTGTTCACAAAGTGGTGAACCTCGCTCCATCCTTGCTTGTGAACCACTGAGCCTTTCCAGGATGCCCCTTTCATACCCAATCATGATACTATCACCTGTCACCAGTCAACCTGTTTACCTGTGGAATGTTCCAAACAGGTGTTTTTGGAGCATTCCACATCTTTCCCAGTCTTTAGTTGCTCCTGTCCCAACTTGTTTGAAACTTGTTAAAACTTTAAACATATTGTCTCTGTACTGTTTTCAATTGAGTATATGTCAAAAAGGATTAGCAAGTTACCACATTCATCCCAACTTTTCTGGAATCTGGGGTTAAATAGCAGAAGCGTCAAACTTAAAGGAAGTTGTGTGTGTTTGCAGGCTATCCATGATGGCATGAATTGCAGGGACTACCAGGATGACCTGCGCATCCGAGCAGAGAACGACCAGGCGGCTCAGCAAACTAAGCAGATGCTCGAGGTGGGTCAGCTGGGGCAGTTGTGAGCTCTTTGATGGTAACAGATCAGTGTGCTTCAGGAAACACGTGTAACAGTAACAACCCACAACAGAAACCCTCACTTTCCTCCTGTGCACTACAAACCAGTACAGGAAGTTCTGACGGGTCTTAAACGTAGCTGCGTGCTTCGTCACACTCTAGGAGACATTAAAGCACTGGTGAAAGTGAGAGGTCAGTCTCACTATTAAAAAAGTCATAACACAGCGCTTTGAATTATTCAATCATCTCTAATGTCCTCTAAATATTTTATGATGAATCATGAATTGAAGCATGGACTGGATTTGCTTCTTTATCTCCAAACTGGTCAGACTGGTGGAGAGTCTGTTCTGTTTTCCATTCACTCCAGTCACCAGTTCGGGGTTTGTAAGGACATTTTAGGGATTTTTTTCCAGTAGGGAAGGCTTACCGTCTGCATGCATTCTTCCATAGAGTCGACCTCCATTCCTGCTCATGTTTACAAAGTTAGTTTTTTATGTTTGGGCTCTGGCCCTGACTAAATCAGTGGTATACTCTTTATTTCAGTGTCCATTTTAATATGTTTTCAGCTCCAGCTACACCTCAGGCTCTGCAATTAGACTGATGTGTGGATTGCCTGAATTGCCTGTATTTTTGTCTGCATTGCTTCCTATGGCGACTTAACATTGTACTGATTTCACTGTATTTCAATGATAGAGCCTGCTGCAGAATGGGGAGGCCATGAAGTGCCCACGGTGTGACATCATCGTGCAGAAGAAAGATGGCTGTGATTGGATCTGCTGTTTGATGTGCAAGACAGAAATCTGCTGGGTCACCAAACAAGCTCGCTGGGGCCCAAATGTAAAAACATTTACTTACATGTGAAATTAAAAAAAAAAAAAAAATGGCAGCGTTGGTTCTGTATTCAGGAAAGTGTGAGCTGTGCATATGACTTTGTCATTTTGTTGTATTTCACAGGGAAAGGGCGACACATCTGGGGGCTGCAAATGCCGAGTCAATAATCAGCCTTGTCATCCCAACTGCCAAAACTGCCACTGAGACAAGCACCCTAATGAACACACATGCAGCTGCACCTTCACAGTCTGAAGGAACGCATACGTCAGCTGATGCTCAGGCTGCTCGCGTCATGCTGGCTGCATTCCTGAGCTCTTTTGATTTAACTGACTCACTGTCGGCCTTGTTTTCAGCGTGCCTCTGTGTCTCTGTGGCACACCTCTCGTCAAAGGTGCGGCAACCACAGATATAAATGCTATACACAAGCTACACTAACTACCAGCAATGTCCTCTACATCTCCACAGCCGAGGGTCTGTCTGCCTGTCTGTGTGAGAAAATAAGCTTTTCTGGGATTCTTCTGCTGTAATAAGTCCTTTCTGTGACGATTTCATGCTCGACACATGTTCTGTCCACAGGTGACTGCTTTCAGGACAGGTTAGCTTTTTTAAATCTGTGATGGCAAAAATGCAGGAAAAAACTCAGATACGGTAAATAATAATATCAGCTAACAACTCCATACTGAAGGAATTCAGTTAGCTTGTATGGCTACGATGATGAATCATTTATTAATTCAACCCATCATTTAGTCTAGAAAACACCAGAACTGAACAATCTTTACAATTACCAGTCCCAACTTTTTTTTGTTTCCAGCCTATGTTTGCCATTTTTGCTTTATATATGAGAATAATTACCAATTTGGTATCATAATTATAACAGATTGTATTTCGGTCCACTTACCAGATTGCGGTGAAGGATGTCATTTACGTTGAATGAATGTGGTCATCGTGCAAAACATGCTGCTCCGACGAACGTTATAACTTTGAAGTATCAGGTTGAAACATGACACAGCGGACAATAACGATGCTGTCATTTTTTGCATTATTCAGGATTATATCTGTACCTCCTCAGTGTTCATTCCTCGAGAGCTACAGTAATGTTCTATTATATACGTCTATACAGTATAATTTATGTATGTATGAAGTTTGTTGGGATTCACTTGCTTGTTTTTTTGAGTGACAGTCCTCAACTCCAATAAACTTGAAACACAAGTGTAGCACGGTAGCATTATTGTAACACAATGATATATGTTAATGTTGAGTTCAAAGGACGGCTGAGGCTGAGATGAGCCTGACAGGGTGCAGGCTGGGTAAAGTTTAGCTAGCGTAATGATGAGTCCGAGCTGAGTCTGAGATGCCCTCAAAATGACTTGCTGCATGACTTGAATCAGGTGGGTCTCGAAAAGGATCTGAAAATGCTGTTTCTGTGTTAGTTGTAAGCGTTGCAGTGTAAACCTTGATACCGCGTGAATTCGTGTCCACGTTTATGTGTCCAAACGATTACGCTGAACATTTTCACTCTAGTTTATTAGCATTCTCTTGTACAACTTTACATTAGTATGACAGTTTCATTGTAACAAAATAAACATAAAAGGCAGATAAATCATTTAGTGCAATGAAAATAAATGAAAACCACTGAGTGCAGATACATGGTGCATTACAATACTGCTACACAACTAGACTCTCAGGCACCTCACAGCGTCCTTGTTCCAGGTCACCTTCATTTGATGAGTTTGGATATACCTTATCAGCCGAATGGGTGGTTCACTACGAAGGCAATAATCCAATCAACTATATTATTGAGTAGGAATGGGACGCCCAAGTATTCAGGTCCTTAGATAGCACTTCATCTGGAGTGAGGGGTTCATAGCTGACTGTTCTGCAGTACAACCTGACCTAGAACTCAGTCAATCAATAATTCTGAAGACTTCTGTTAAGCAAAATACACCTTAAAGATTACAAACAACCCAACTTCCTACCTTAAAATGAAGTGCTCTGACAAACTATATGCTCTGTTTTTTGTTTTTGTTTTTTTTTTTATGATAAGACACAGCTATTCCAGTTAGTGCCATAACACTGAAACCTAAGCAATCCCCTATGACCTCAAATATGCGCTTGGATGAAAATGACGTTGGAATGAGCTGGACCGCCCCTGAAATGCAAATGCTACACCCAAAGCAATCTAACTTACTAAATGGCATGTGTTCAAATGAAGCTTCAGTCATGTTCAAAACAAAAACACAGCGTTAATCTGAAGGCTCGGGCGCTTTCTCTGACAGGAGCACCCTTACGGTTGGAGTGAACAAAGAAAGCACCTATCAAACTAATTTTAGAGTGACTTTGTAAAACGCAGTCAGTGCAAACTGGGTCCCGCGAGGACTTGCCAACACAAGGACGACAATATCCACTTCATTTTCCTTGCTTTTCATCCCAGCTTTGATATTTTCTGCTACCAGGCATTGAGTGAGCGAGCGTGTTGCTGAACCAGAAGGAGAGATTTAACCATCTACTCCAGAAAAAGCGACGCAAAAAACACACCCTCCTCATCAGGGGCCATGAGACACAGACACATTTTTAAGGTTGTGCCACAAAACACTGAACTGATTGTAGCCTAATCCTCAGAGTTAAGTTCAAAACACCAATAACATTTTGTTAAAAACATGTAAGTTTCGCTGACCCCAACCATGAGCCAGAATTAAAATGTGTAGTGAAGGTTACGGACTGCTGACGTGTTTTAGAAATACTCAGTCCCAGAGAAAAAAGGTACTTTTTTCTTGATGAACAAGGCTTATTCAAACAACTTAAAGGGTCAAAAGAACCTAAAAACATAACAATATGGTGACCTTATAAAGTGCCTGTGTGTCATGACCATATATTTATACAGTTGTTTGCATACCTATAAATTAAAAAACAGTAAATTATACAAAGAGAGGATTCTAACAATCCTCTATTTGGTCTCAGTCCAGGTATCAAATAGATAACAAATGGGTTGTGACCACACACACAAACACACACTCGTACATTCACTCCAGCTCTCTTAATTGGCAGCAGTTTCAAGTGTAGTGAGTCCACCAAGCTTTCGGCATGAATCTCTGTCAGCTTAACTCAACGTCAGATTATTCTAATACCAAATATAAATAAACTTTAATGAGGACACCATCAGTGATAGTTCTTAGAAATACAGTCTCTCTGTTACAACAGGATGGATTCTTCATTTCAGAACAGCAGCAGTTGTTGCTGATACACTGGTGCGTGCTCTTCAGGAGTCATAAAAAGGACCCTACATAGGATGTATAGGCACATCCTAGAGGATCAAAGAGGAGCCTTAAGTGGTTGAGTTTAGAGAGTACTGTACACTCCAGACAGTGTTATCGACCGCAGGGTTTCTGCTTTAATTGATTAGTTAAAGGGTTCTTGGAATCAGACCCACCAGCTAGATTTAGTCAAGGATAAGTGGGTTGGAGCGCAGAGGGAGAAATGGGGGCAGTTTAAGGAAACAAGTCCAATTTGGGGGCCCACTCCAGGGCAGTGTTGACCACAGCGAGAGCCGCTGCCCCTAAAGCCACTGTCAGACCCATGACGGCCAGCCGAACGAACCGCCGTGCTGCTGAAGGTTGGGCCACGACCGAGCTCGCAGCTGAGCTCTCCAGTGCAGCAGCCTGTTTCTGTTTGCGTCTGCGGCGGAGAACGGAGTCTGGTCGCTGTTGAGTCGACGCGAGATCAAAGTCCTTAAAGGTAGAGGTGGCCATGCTTATGACGGAAAGAAACAGACATAAAAAGAATGTGTTAATGAAAAAATGGTCAGTAATTGAAGCTGCTGAGAAGGAGAAGAACGATAAAATATGAATATTCCTGTATGTAACAATGTGAATGTGTCTGTAAATGTTCAGGGTTGAGTACCTGTCATGTGAAGCGGCTTCTCTCGCCAGTTCAGAGGGAGGGAACTGGACAAAGAGGTCTCCTGCTCGGCTGATCAGTGTCTCATATGGCAGATCCTGGGGAATCTGAGACAGCAGATGATGAACCATGGCCATATCACATTCACACTCCAGAACCTCCTCTTGTCTGTACAGTACGATCTGCAACACAAATAGCAATAAAAAGCATATTTTCAGGCAAGAAAACAGTTTGCAAGGAGTGTAAAAGCTGCCGTCCCTCTGGTGCTCTCCAGTTTGGAGATCCCAGTAGTTTAACAGTAAAAACATGGCTACACGTTTCTGCTATTAAGGCCCGCATCAGGGCAAATGTCAAATGTTCGCCTTTGAGCTATTCATCTCCCTGTTGGCAGATAGTCACATGATCAGCATGGAAGCAGCAGACTGACTTTTCTGGACAGTCTATGCCTGATATTATTGGCATATTGCAGCCATGGTCAGCCTCTTTATAATGTAGAGCTATGGGATATTGGAAATTGCCAAATATATACACTAAAAGCTACACAATACCCACATTTAAATAGGGAACTCAACTTCTCTCCTTTTCTGTAAATGCCCTTTAGTAATAAAATACTGTGTGATTATAGGAAACTCACCACAGCAGCAAAGTAGATGGGCATCAAGGGATGACAAGCCAGGAAGAAGTCATACAACCGGACAACATGGCGGAAGTCTGACAGGACGTGGCCAAACCAGGTGATCAGCCAGCTGAGAGCAAAGACTGTACCCACCTCAGCCCTGAAAACCAATCAATACATGACAAAGATCAACTTACATCAGCACGCCAAACTGTACTGTACTGAAATGCGTCGCACTCAGGACCAGTAGTGATTAAAAATGGGAGCTTTGCTCTGGGCTCTGCAACAGAAAGATACAGAAAGCAACAGTCACGTTAGCCCTCCGAGCGGAGGACTTCACGACATCTGCTGTTAAGTCTTCAGAGACGTGACTCAAGCTGTCATAATAGGATCAGTATGCTGTAAGCACAAAGTCACCCTTCTCCTTCGTTTTGACGTGAGCATGCTGAGTTTCAACTTTAATCTGCATTGCTTTGAAACACTTGGAAGAAGATATTGCTATAGGTATGTCGCAATGGTGGAGGACAAAGCAAATTTAAGTGGCAATCATTGCAGAGGGGGTCCTTCATGAAGATGCAGTTGTGATATCTACCAGTTAACTCTGCTGGTAAATGCAGCCTTCATTTCTTGAAATGACACTGACATTAAATGTTGAATGTCTCAACATTTCATAAAGAAGAATTAGAAACTCTTCCTTGTTTAGCATGTGATTTGAAACTTGCTTGCATAACTGCAACTGTTCACACGGAGACAGGATTCATTGGATTCAATATCAACACTTGTTAAACAAAATGTATTCATTTAGCACAGCAAACACTGGTGGTAACAAGTTCTAGAACAAATATAATTGGTATTAAATTTCATAGTCAGGAGGAAAGCTGTGCTGGGTATGAAGCTTTTTAATATTCTTAATGTTCCACTTTAATTACAGCTGCCTCACCTTGCAAATTATGTTCACATTGCATATTCAGTGAGGATGAATTTCTCACATTGCAAAGCTTCATGTCTTAAGTAACCTATAAGAAAATGCTTTGCTTTGGCCTGTTATCACTAAAACAACAGAGTCTTACTGTTGCATGAAGTCGTGCACCTCAGGGTTCACCCTGTCAATGATGGGCATCAGATAATTAAGAATGTGTTTCGTGTTGTCCATGGTAGGATCCATGAAGTCCCTGAAAAAGAGGATGAAACAGAGAGCATTTTCAGAGTGCACAATAGACCACTGTTGAAAGAGGGAGGCGGGGAGGGAAGGACATTTTTTATTCTGAGATGTAGACACAGAGAAAAGAAACTGAGAAAATAGGGAGCAGAGTGAAGAAGCTGCTCCAGATGAACGTCCACATACGCTATATGAGTACCTGAGATGGTGTGTGGAGAGCTTTTCCACAAGAGCAGTTGCAAGGCGCTCCTCCAGGACCAATAAGAAGGTGACAACAATGTCATGGTATCCTTGGTAGTAGTGCAGCTGGGGATTACGTTTGAGAACTCGGAGGATGATGTCAATTAGCTCTTCCTGGAGACCCTCCCTCTGCTCATCTGGCATACCTGTCCAAGTCCACCCAAAATAAAACAGTCATTAGTTTATATGGGCTTTGGGTGTGCCACTATATCAGTAATAATAACAATGTATTCATGCTGTGTTTTACTGGTGTGTCATTATGTAGAAACAGTGCTTGTCGCACTATACTCCTCAGTCAAAGAGAAGATAAGCCGAGTAATTAAAGGGCATGAATGGCAGAAAATGCAATACCGTGTCAGCATAAAACCTAATTATGCTGTGCAGAATTACTATGAGTAATATTCTAATATATTTAAGGGAGGCGCCAGTTTGGTACAAATAAAACTTCAGTGAGCTCAGACATTTTTTCTCCCACCAGAAAAGCGTAGCCTTAAATCAATAGATGTTGACTTGACAATCTGAGTATTAATAGTAGTGAGATGGACCGGCAGAGGTTCCCGTAGTGCAGTGTAGACAACGTGGCTGCACCCCTTCACAGCTCTTCTAGAAATGTGTCTGTGTGCCAAGTTGACTACCAGAGAACGTAATGCTAACAGCAAGTAGTTCAAGTAGTGTGTTCAGATGTGTGTGTCGTCAGCGTTTCTGCAGGAATATGCACACAGCATGATGCAGTCCTCTGAGCAGGTATGGCTTCTACTCACCTGGTGGGAACCTCCGCAGCGAGCGTTGGACATCCAGCAACACCTGGTTGTAGTCCTTGTTATTCTCCCGCTCTACCTTTTCTGCACAGGACATGTCACCATCAGCATTGTCACACAAGGCAAATACTGCATGTGGGGCCAGCTCTGTTAGTATTTCTCATGTATGGCGTCAATGGGGAGGCGTGTGCTTATGAAATGCTGATATGTAGCCTGCACTGCTAACATGATACCTGGCTCTTCATCCAAGACGTGAAGGGGGACGTTGAGAAGCCGTGGCCAGACCTGGCGGCGTATCTCATCAGTCAGCAGTCCTCCTTCGCTGATAGCCATCCTCCTCAAAGCTGCCACATCCACGGGACTCACACTCAGGGCCTGCGTGATGTCCACAATTTTCCGCTTCCGCCTGGTGTCCCAGTCTGACACACAGACAGCACCACCTTTAACGAGCTAGTTAGCCTGTGTTTACTTTGATCTCACAACAGTTAGCGTTGACGTTACATGCAGCTATAAGGTTAAGGAGGGCAAAGCTAGCCAGCTCCAGCAACAAGCGATCACTTTTACGGCAACCTGGAGACTATTTCCGCAGGTGAAATGCTCCAAACATATGACAGACCACAATGAAGACCGCTAAATTAGCGACATGTCACTTACCGTTACCTTGCTTCCCATTCACAGGTGACGAGGCGCGTCTCGAGTTCTTCATTTTTCTCCGCTTCTCGATGTGTCCTTGTTAGATTACATTACTCGCCATCCTCCTTCGTGTAGCTAACATCGATTTAGCCCGCTTATCGTGGCTGCCAACGGAAGCTAGCTGTCTAATTAGCAAGGCCAGCCTCATACACACACGGCCCGATAGTTAGCTGTCCAGTGTTAGCTAGCTAGTAATCGAGCTAACATTGCACTTCCCTGGTTCCGAAACTGATACTTTCAGCCACACAGCCATCATTCCTCGGATTACTGATAAACTGGTTAACAATTAGCCCCGTCCCGTCAATAGCAGTGCTGCTGTTCCGGTGACAAGGCTACATGTTTACATTGACGAAAGCGACCAATGGGAGACAGCAGCGCTAGCTAGCCTCCCTACTCATACGGAAGGATGACGTCGGGTCAAGATGATGGGAGGTGACGAGGAAGAGGAGGACGAGGAGGTGGAGAAGGAAGCTGTGTTTATCTTTGTCGAAGGAAGTGCACATGTACTCGTTTACATTTATTGAGTATTTGCATTTTCTCCCACCGAATTGGACTAATTTCACTGTATTACATACCAGAGGGAAATGTCGTACTTCCCTACATTGGTCTCAACAGTGGTTAACAGAGATTTAGTTAACAAGTTAATGCAAAACTTCCACATTTTTATTTATCAAACATTGAAGGCGAGAATCTTATTTGTAATGGAGTGTTTTTCCCACGAGGTGATGAGTGAAATATTTCAATACGTCTTCCAACCTTTAGTAAAATCAGTAACTAAGCTTAAACACGCGTTGTCGCCTGCTGCTGACTTCCCAGACTGAACAGCATTGGGCATGATTTGTTTTATGTGTACATGTTGGTCATGTGCATCTTACTCAACATACATGTCAGGTGTGGAGTTCTGATGAAACGAAAACGAAAATGACTGAGCGCTTAAATAGCAGCTCCCCGCAGGAGAGAGAGCAGCCGAAGCAGAGACAGACAGAGACACAGAGACTGCCGAGTCAGAGGGACAGATGCTGTGATGAAGAAGAACACAAGCATGCTTCGTCAATAAATCTTCACGTTGGTGGAGGTATTCATGTCAAGTGGATTTTAGGCTTGGTAAGTTTATTTCTGGCGTTGTTTGTTTGTTTGTTTTGCTTTTGGGGGAAGTGTGGAGGGTGAAGGCAGCTGGCTGAAGTATTCGGAAGTATATATACAGGCCTGCATAAACATCCGGATTGGTGATTAAAAATCCATTATCAGTATAATAAATGCATAGAATCACTGCGGAGTGTGAGAAAATAAGAACAAATAAAAGGCGTGGTACATTTTCTAGCTTGTCGGGTAAGTACCTGTAAAGCCCTGGAGCCTTTCTAGCAGATCCGGGGCGGTTGCGGTCTAAATCTCTCATCCTATTTCTGATGAAAAGAAACCTAGGCAATCCCTCCGTGCATCCAGTAGAGGGCACACTTCAGCTGGCTTAAGGCATTGCATTAGGAAACTCAAAAAGCATTGAAATTAAGCTTGAGATCATCCTTATCTGACTCCAACACTCCTGTGACCATGCAAATCATACTGATAATAGTGAAAGTGTAACCACACAGAGTGAAACACTCAGTGATTTGTCACGCTGGCTGTCTTCTTCAAATTATTGTGCAATCCTGATTTCACTTTCACTGTCTGATGTCTCGCCACACAGAAATCATCAGTGTAAACAACCTAAATTTCAACAGATACCACATGGAAAGACTGACTTTAACAACGGGGAGAAGAGGCCTGGATAATGGTAAATACAGTATGAGAAGCAGTCCAGTAAAAACCTGAGGATTACTCTAGCACACTAATTTTCAAGGTCTGAGTAAATGAGTATTATTTTTTCCTCCCTCCAGGCACTGGTACTGGCCAAAATGAAAATGCTGGTGGAGGCAGAGGGGGAAGGCAAGGAGGTGCTCAAGGTGATGGGGCGAGAGGAACAGAGGTCAGACGACGAGCAAGAAGTCGTGGGGGTTGTCAAGGTGAAAGGGAGGAGACAGATGGAGGAGGTGAAGGGATGCGTGGGAGAGGCAGGGGAATAGGAGACCCAGGAAGAGGGGGTGGAAGAGGTGCAGGAAGTTGGAGGGATAGAGGAGGAGGTGAAGGGGTGCGAGGGAGAGGAAGAGGAGCAGACGCAGGGCGGGGGGTCCAAAGAGATGCAGGACGAAAGAGAGGAGGAGGAGGAGGAGGAGGAGGAGGAGGAGGAGGGAGGGGGAGAGGTGGATTTGGAGGAGAGGGGGCAAACCGAGGGAGAGGTGGGGTGAGAAGAAATGGAGAGCAAGGTGCAGCTGAAAGAGAAGGAGCGAGAAGGGGGGTGGCAGAAATGGGTGGAAGGCGAGGAGCACATAGTGTGGATAGAAGAGGAGGGAGAGGAGGTGAGAGAAGAGATGGTGTGGGAGACAGACAGGAGAGGAACGGAGGGAGCAGAGCCAGGGCCCCTCAGGGTCACGGGCTGAGCCTTAAAGTTCTGAAAGAGCTCGCTGAACAAGAGCCATCGGTGGTGGCCATCACCCTGTCCTCCCACCCTGCCCTACAAGATGTCCTGAGTGGGACGGCAATGGGGAAGGACCCCGTGGAGCTCCTCTGCCTGGTGATGAGTAAAGGCTTCCAGTCACGGACAGATAGGGGCACCGTGCAGCACCTGGCTTCCATCATAAAAGATTCAGGGTTCTTCCGCACCGTCCTGCCCCACTACCTGGCAGGCATGGAGTCAGAGTTCAACCACGTCCGCAGAGCACAATATCCAGAGCACCTGAAAAACATCCTGGCTGTTGTGTCAGAGGTAACGAGAGAAAAGAATGAATGAAAGAAACAATTATTTATTAAATCCAGCTGAAGGATCAATGAAGGAATACATGAAAAATACAGTGTGAGTTTGCACTGAAAATAACTGAGCAGAGAAACGTTGTCTCTGATGGACAGCTTCGTCTTCTTAGCCGGTGAATGGTGCTTCTTTGCAATGAAATATGTTCTATAGGTGCAGCAGATTGAATCATAAGCGTTTCATTATATATTCATGACTAAGAAGGAACAGTCAGAGTTTCAGTTCGGGGAAAACATAAGTAGGTTTTAAGAGTTCAACACTCAAAAGCTCTGTTTAGGTGTGGTTTGGTCAGAATTTGAGTATGTGATATTACCTTTGTCTAGCTAAGCCCCGAACCAGTAAGAAAAACACAAATGCGAAGTTCTACCAAAAAATGTTGTGTTCCTGTAGCGCTCGTTGCATCTTAAAGCTGTTCTCAGGACCTTGAACAAACCTTGTTTCAGTGTTTCTAAATGAAACAGAATTATTATTATTAACCCGCATTGTGCTTCTTTCTGTTAACAATCCTTAAATTAGAAATCAAACTCCCTGTGGTTCAATATATACTTTAACCATCAACTCAATATACTCTTATTAGGTCCTCAGCATGTTCCCTGCTAGCTCGGTCCAGGCATGCAGTTTGCTGCTGACGCAGCTCCAAGCCTCCATCAACAGCCTCAAAACATCAGGAGTGCAAATCCAGTTTCAGATGGAGGAGAGCGTGGAGAATCTGCAGGGCCTGATCAGGCACCTGAAGGAGAGATCCAGGGAGGGAACCCTGCGCTCAGACAGGGACACTTATGCCCTCCTGCGCGCTGGCGGTGATAATCCAGGTAAGGGCCTCTTTTTTTTCTTTTTTTTTTTTACTTCAGATGCTGTTCTTATAACATATTGATACTCTGCCCTCAAGCCAGCTCAGGTCAAAAAGTAATTTACTTTAGTGTATTATTATTAGTGTAAATAGATGCCATTGAGTTACACTTATACTAATTCTGTGTGTTTTGAAGGCTCATGAATCATGATTTTCACTTGTGTTCTGAAGAACAGAAGTTCGTAAAAAGTTGAGCCAATTCAGCAAACGATTTACATTTCAAGGATACTCAAGTGGTACCCAAGGACTACTTGAGTAGACTAAATAGCACAAAGTGTGTTTGGTACATTCTTCAAAAAGAAAAAGATTTTTTCACCTGGGCAACAGTGGAAAATTAGCTGGAGGATATTTTGAGATGTTTTGAAAATTGCCACATTTTCCAGATAAGTGAGTGACTCAAAGTCTCTCTTTTTCTTACCAAGACGAAGAAGAGCAGCAAGATTTCAGGACCATACCCATCTACCCGACTCCTGAGGAGTTCCACCAGGACCAGAGGCCCTTCCTGAGACCCAACCTCACCTCTCAGCGCTACACAAACACCCACCTCTACCTCGACACGCACTTCCGACTGCTGAGAGAGGACTTTGTGCGGCCGCTCCGTGAGGGGATCCAGCAGTTGCTCTGGAACCAAATGGACATGGGCAGTCCACTGAAGAAGAAGCGCTTTGATGATATCAGAGTGTATTTTGACACACGACTGGTGGTGCCCAAATGCACGCACACCGGTCTTGCCTATGTAGTCCAGTTCGATGTTCAGCCGCTTCAGGTGAGCCTCTGGTTGGACTTAGATGTTTGTCGCATTAAGTGTATGTATGATATATGAATGGCAAATGAAAAGACACATGTCAAAGTGTATTCATAATTCTTCCTCCATCTTCCCTACAGTTTGTGCGCTGGCAGAACTCCAAGAGGCTGATCTACGGGTCCCTGGTCTGCCTGTCTTGTGATAATTTTGAGAGCTTCTTGTTCGCCACAGTGACAGATCGTGATCCCAGAGACCTGCAGAGGGGACAGGTCCAGATTACCTTCACTGAAGAAAGCAGATTCAAGCTGGCCAGAATTCAGGTGGGCCAGTAAAGGGCAGAATGCATGCAGTTGTTAATGTTTCAGTCTAATTTCAGCCACTTAATCTGCAAAAGCTAAACTGAAATATACATTTAGTTACCAATTTATTAGGCCCATTTATAACCAAAATAGGTGTTTCTAATATTTATTCTAACTGGTGTAAATGAGGTGAACAACATATTAAAAGCACTTTGCAGCAGCCTCCAAAATGACCATAAAGGTGAATCAACACGTCACAAGACTGTTTAGTTCTTAACATGCAGGATAACTGCAGGGTGGTGGTGGTGGGGGGGGTTATGGTTTTATATGAAACAGATACGCAAAGAACTAAACTTTATCTCACAGAAAGACCAGTTGTTCCTCATGGTTGAGACCACCGCCTACTTTGAGGCCTATCGTTATGTTCTGGACGGCCTAAAGGAGCAGGAGGAGGACAAGCTGCCTTTTCAGAGGTAGGAGTGTGTGTCTGTGTTCTCTGGAGGAGTTTCAGATTGTACCATCAAGGTCATAGTTTTTGTATATTCCCACAGCCCTTTCAAAACAAGTTCACATGTAGATTTGTCAAAAGGCAAATGGGGGGAGAAATGGTACAAAGCAAGTTCAGCAATCACAGTTTTAATTGGCATTGAGTTAATTATATTGCCACAGTATTCCCAAAAAGCTGTCACGCATGGTTGAACTCAAAAGTTAGCTTATCGTCTGCACTCCCAGTGACCTTCATAGATAACACAAAGTAATGTGTTATATGAGATGCCTTGTTGGCCATCTGTCTCCCAGACCTTTCTCTTGTGACTATCTGTAATAACTTTAAACTGTTTTTCCCTCCGCACTGCACCATGGGAGTTATTAGTCAGATATTTTTTATATATATATGTATATCAAAAACAGCTCTCCTTTCTTTCTCCCATTTTTCTTGAAGTTTTTCTCAGTCTTAAATGCTAATTTGGGTCAGTGTTGCAGTACAAACAGTGCACCCCTGTGCACTTTTTTCCCTGACAACCATCTCAAGCTTTAAATCCTCAAAGAACCCCTAGTTCAGCTGGGGGCATCTGGAGATCAATTCTCCAGCTCTCCCACGGCTCTCCTTCATTTATCATGACTAAACGCATGCTGCTTTTGAGCTTGCATATGTAAAAAACACATTCTTCTTCTTTGGAATGAAAAGTTGAATTCATAGGCAACAAAATGGCCCAATGCTCAGTTCAGTACACTCACAAGCTTTGCAGCCAACGCCTGGTGTGGCTGGTTTATGATGCCTAATGTTAAATCTGCTAAAATTTCATATGTATTGCTGTGTAAGTGACATTTTTGAGTCTGTCCAACAAGTTTATGGCTCTTCTCTACCTGTTAGCAGCTGTTGCTGGAGCATAAAGTTAAACTGTGTTTTAATGTTTGTCATTATCCTGTAAGCACCACTAACAAATAAACAGCGACAACAATTGAGCGATTTCATGTTTATTGCAGTAGATATTTTTATGTTAAGTTTTTAATTATTTCCTAGTAAGAAAAACTTTATTTAGTGACAGAACTTCCTTTAACAAGGATCCATTAATGAAAAGTCTCTTCATCCTCCTTTTACCATAATTCTTCCAGGTACATTGTGGAGTGCGAGACAGATGTGCAACCTCCAGCATATCTGCAAAGAACAGATACTTACAACCTGTCATCTGTCGCTGACCCTGAGTATGCGGACAGTATACAACCCTTTCACACCCTGAAGGAAGATGCCTGGCCGAGAATGGAGGAGCTGGGGCTGGATGAGTCTCAGATGAGAGCCTTCCAGCTGGCCCTCACCAAGGAACTGGCCATCATACAGGGACCTCCTGGCACTGGTGAGACATTGAAAAGCCATTGTTAGAGGGATGACTTCATTCATTTGTCAATTAAAAGTGGAATCCAAGCAATTGCAAAGCTGCTTCTGAAATATATTAAAATCACGCTGCGTCTTCCGTTTTCCCAGGAAAAACCTACGTCGGCCTGAAGATCGCTCAGGCTCTGTTGACCAATCAAGAGCTTTGGAGAGGTAGATTTGGCTCGGCTCCGATGCTGGTAGTGTGTTACACTAACCATGCCCTGGATCAGTTCCTCGAGGGTAAGCAATGATGCCACTTCATAATAATATCAGATCTATTTTTTTTTTTACATTTTGTGTGAGTGTTGTCGAAGCTATTCTCAACAAAAGGGGCCATATCTATTTCTAATTCATCAACAGTTCACGGGAGGTCTATTTGTTTATATGCTGAAACGACGACTACTTCGAGTTTTATTTGATTGTCTTTCGCAAACTCTACTCAGTGACCTTGAACGAGCAACGGAAGACAAATAGGCTCCCTGTTTTGCTGGTTGTTATGAGCATTTGGTGTGTCTCTCCTTCTAAGGTATTCATTCATTTCTGCAAGAGGGCATAGTGAGAGTAGGAGGCCGCAGCAACAGCGAGATCCTGAAGCGTTTCAATCTGAGGGAGCTGACCCACTCACCTAACTTCAAACATTCGCTGCCGCGTCACCTGCGTTATGCATATAATGAGGTGAGCTCACGCTGTCTGACCGACGCTGTGACTGTTATAACTAAACCTGAACCCCGTCTCTGTCATGCATAGCAAAGTGTTGAGAATATGTGAAAAGGTGTAATAGGTTTGAATAATCCTTAATAATCTATCCTTTTATATTCAATCAAAAGTCTTTTGTTTATCATATTGTCGCTCATCTTTTCGTCATACATTCTTATGCTCATCACTTTCAGTTCTAACAGGCTGCAGTATATCACACACCTTCCTGTGTTTTCTCCACCTAATCGCCCTATTCATGACCTGTTTAAAAGATTTACAAGGAGCTGTGTCAGGAGGAGAGGAGGATCCAGAGCCAGAGCGTGAGGCTGGAGTGTTCTCTGAAAGGTGTCCTGCGTGAATGCTTCTTGCAGAAGTCCATAGCACAGAGACACTGGGACGCTCTGCACCATCCACCTGTGAGTCATACTGAATAGAAAACATTTCATGTATATAAGACAAGTGAAAACTCACCAGTCTGTGTTTATGAAATGATTTGCAGACACAGGATGGTTTCGTGGTTTGGAATGAGAAGAAGCCCAGCGTGATAATGGACTGGCTGGGTTTGGGTTCCACTGCCTTCCTGCAGAGGGAGCCAGAGGATGCAAATGGAAATGAAGGTAAGGCTTTCACTGAAAGTGGTGAAACGGTGTCAGAAGATCTGGCTTCTTTTCCACCGATAGTGTGGAAACAGCAATTCAGAATTATACTGTATTAGACTTTCAACAACACAATGATTCCTTCCAGAGAGGCTCAAGAAAGTAAACTAGTTTTGCACCATACAGAGATGAGACCGACTTGCATTGTAACTTTCCACGTCTTCATACTACAGCAGTGATTACAGAGCATCTAGTGTTGTGTTTGTAAAGTTATTTCACCATGCAATTGTTGGGACATGGTGAAAATGTTATAGATTGAGCAGGCCAAAGCATTTAAGAAGAAACGACATTAAAGACATTATCAACCAGCAGACGCTTTACTCTTATTGGTTTTGAATTGCAGTCCGCCGTTACAGATTAATACATGTAAAAGGCTGAGAAAGCATGACAAATGGGTTTCATTTATAATAACTCAACTGAACGGTTTATTTGATATAAAATAGAAATTTGTGCTGAAATGAAAACCTTAGTGAAGTGGCAGCTCTCTCTTAATTGTTCATCTTCATAATAAACTGATGTGATCAGTACTTGACACTTCAGTGTTTATAGCAAATGAGCTTCCTGTAGCCTGTTTTCTGGAATCTATGCAGGTCATTTGTTTTTTATTGCATTAGTTATGATTGTGGTGTACATCAATAAAGACCTGTGTCTCGCACAAATATCAGTGTAAGATTGACAGCTGCTTTTATTCTGCCGTAGTTTCACTCCCAGTGAACAGATGAACACCAGCCACTAAACCAGATAGCCTTTGCAGCTCTGATTCAGCCGTCTCCAAACCAGCAGAAGCGAACACTTGAGAGCACCAAAAATGGCCAAATGAGCATCAAAGTCTGAACTCCAAACAGCTCCCGTAGCATTTTATAGCTAAACAATAATAAAAAATCCAGTCGCCAGTTCAAATAGACCATTTCAGAAACCGAAGATTATATAAATGTATACTGTCTTTTCTCTGGTGTGGTATTACACTCCATGCAACTTCATAACTTGTCTTTGAAAACTAAAATTCAGTACATTTATTGTACTGGTGAATGACATCATCCTGATCGTTACTGCAACTTGTTAGCCGCAGCAGAAGAGATGGAGGTGGAAGAAGAGGACCTCATTGAAATCGCAGAGGAAGCAGATCTGATCCAGGCAGAGCGGATTATTGACGACAACATGGGTCCCAGAGGAGGAAAAAATGACAAAAAGAAGGGAGAGACGGAGGAGGCTCTCAGAAAATTAGAGGAGCTGTTGCTGGCCATGAACCTGGACAGAGTTGAGATACAGGCTCAGCAGAGCGAGGAAGGATGGGAGGTAAAATTAAGAGGAGATTTTTCATGTGGAGATTGTAATGAATGTAACATTCACAACATTTTGTCATCCATACTCAATCAGATACATTGATTTAGCGAAATAGGCCACAGTACATACTTCCCTTTGCTTACAGTAAAGCTAAAAACTGTCCAATAGAACGGTATTTCCCCAGATGTTACGTTCACTGTTTCTTACCAGTGAGCATTGTGTGTATGTTTAAGACCTAACAAATGTGTTGAATGTGTTTGCTTCCACACACAAAAAAAAAACATCTGAAAAGCTGGAACAATTTGTAACATACATTATTATATCCAGCGGTCTTCATCTTACCTGCTATTGTTGGCACGTTGCTTAATTTCTCGGCATGTTACTGCTGCTAGCCCGATTCTTTTGTTGGAAGCCCAAGAACAAGACTGGAGAAATCTTCAGTTCACAGATGTAGAATTTATTCAGGTCACAGCTAAAGCAAGGCAGCGCTGGGTTCGAAGAGACAGAGCTCTTGCAGCATCTCTGTCAGAACGAGCCCAGATATCCAGGTGTATTCACAGTTCGTCTTCTTGGGCTGGGGCCTGCCCTGTACAGAGGTTGGACTTACATGCATACTCATTGGTCAGTTAGCTCTGACGTGAACAGGCCAAACAAAGTTCATGTGAACTAACTGAAATATAGTACAAAAGATGTGTGTGTGTTGGTTTCAAGGCGTGTATCTAACGAGACAGACTTAACCTATTCCACTATTTCCACCATTGATCGTCACTTGTTCCAAACAGTCGTAGTTTCCCCACAGCACGGCTAAATACACTACTCCTGTGTCATACTCTCGTCTCATCACACTTCACCCTCAGTTACTACAGCTACAGCTTGCCCTTTAATATTAGTTTTGATTTGAAACAGACTGATTGAAACACTGTGGTGCTCTCTCTTAGAGAGCAACAGAGGTGTCAACAGATTAGAGGATTTACAGCAGTGAACCAGCTGAATTCTGAACGCTGACCCTGCTCTGATCTGTACAGATGCAACGGGACCAGAAGAGAAAGATGAAGAACAGAATCAGGAAAGAGCTGGGGAAGAGCTCAGCTATGACTGAACAAGAGGAAAATGCTGTCTTGGATATTTGGACCCTTAGCCTGCCGGACAGATGGAGGCTCTATCGGTAGGTCTGCATGTGTGTTTCACTTGTCTTTCCTTCGTTCACTCTATGCCTCTCTTCCCAATTCTCTTCTATAGTACCTATCTCACATTTCTGTCCTCCTTCCCTCCTCCTCCATTTTTTTATTCCTTCTTCGTCTGAGCTGCCTCTCATCCCCCAAACAGCCTCAGTCTGGTAGACGGAGTCTATTCCCAGTGTGTGTAATTAAGTCAACTAATCACCAGGAAAATGTATCCCAGAGGATCTTCTCACCTCAGAGAGCCAAGTAACTTCTATTACTGTGAAAACAGGGCTGTAAAGACTCATGTTTACATAATTTTAATTATCATTTAATCCAACAAATAGGGCCATTTCCATCCAAGACAGATATAATATGTCTTACTGTAATTGTTTAACTACCCTTAGTGCAATATCAAGTACCACAGCTTCATGTGTAAAAGTATATCTCCAGACACAGAGTAAACGTTGACTCTTAGAGGTCTTAGAGGCTTCCATATGACCGAGTTAGCTGTCACAGTGGTTCACTATTATTAATTTACTTTGTGTCTGCAGGTTGTGGGTGGCACGCTACAGGGAAGAACTTTGCACCAGAGTCCTAGAGTCTGAGCAGGCCTATCAGAACGCAGTGGACAGATTGGCTGATGTGAAACGTCGTGAGAGCCTCTGTCTCCTCAAGAAAGCCACGGTACAGTATAAGTGCGATAGTACATGATATGAATGGTCTTTCTTCCTACAGCAGATCCATGTTTAGTCACGAGTTCAACACAATTATCATAGTAAGTGAAGTAAAACACGTTTTTATGTTATCAGCTTTGTCACGTACGGCTTTATATTTGGAGAGGATAATGAAGTGTATTGTTTAACTTCCCCTTGATATACGCGTGTCATGATTGTGTGCCTTGCACTCCTGTGGCCTGACAGGTGCGTGATGCTAAATACTCTAAAAACTCCAAATGCTTGATATATTCAAAAGGCCAGAAGCGGCACATCACTCAAACTTCCCAGCACCTGTAGAAAACATCAGTGGATCATCTGGCCAAGAAACAGTCCAGCCCATAACTCCCCATAAAACTGTAACCTGTCATTCTTACACTTTTATACTTCAAGGTGCTGGTGGACAGATTTGTTGCCTGTGGACAGTGCCAGGCTTGCTGTTTCCTCCCGTCCCGGGTCTTTGTGCTGCTGGCTGTAACTTCATATTTATTGTAAAGATTTATACCACAGTGTGGCATCAATCCTCTCATTTAACTCAACAAGAAAGTGAATCAGAGTATTTCCCAAAAGATTAACTGTTCCTTTAATGAAGGACTGATTGCGGAATTAATCATAATGTCATAAAGATAACAAGTACGTATATTGTCCATCAGATTATTGGCATGACAACAACAGGGGCGGCCAAGTATCGTAAAGTTCTGCAGGAAGTGTGTCCAAGTCTTGTGATCGTTGAAGAGGCTGCAGAGGTTCTCGAGGCCCACACCATCACCACACTGAGCGAAGCATGTCAACACCTCATCCTCATCGGAGACCACCAGCAGGTGAGAAACCACACAGACAAATAAGGCAATGATTCCTAAAAAACCTTGGTGGCATCTCATTAAATGCTGCATAACAATTTGTGCACTGGTGTATTTTAATAGGCGATCATCCTCTGACTGAAATTGCTCCATTTATATGCCCAGGTGAAAATTTAAAGGACAACCTGTCATGAGGGATTTTTGTGTATTTGTGTGGCTGGCAGCATGTATTCGTGTGTGTTGCCTTGAGGAAAATGGCAAAAACACCCCATGCCAGCCATTACAAGAGATAGAGAAGAGTGAGGAGTGATATGGTGGACATCAGTAGACCATTACAACAACTTGTCAGGGCTTGCCAAGGACATATGGCCAGGCAGCCTGTCTAGCAATCTGCAGAATTCAATCACAACTACACACAACTCTATCACACATCTCAGTATTCTGTTGTGGTCTCTTCTTGCTGTGTGACTTCTGTCTGCTCTAGTCCTAATATTTGCTTGTTGTACTGTGTTTATGCATGGAATTGAGCATGCATTTGACTATACAAACAAACCTGACTTCCTTACAGTTGTACTAAAAGTTTAGCAGGTACAGGAATGGAATTTGAAATAGAGTTGGACTTAAATTGCTTTTCATTGTAACCTGGCCTTGGAAATCAATGATCACTTTTATACATCAGGTACATCTGATTAATAGAAAAGTCATTTTTCACCGTGCCTGAGTCTCCCTTCACTGTTTTACGTGAGTGGGTGCAATTTAATGTGCCAGACATATGTTGACTACAAGTGCAAAATAAATAAGTCAATATTAAGGTCTTTGTTATTTTTCAATTTAAACTACAGGACAGTTAAATTGGCGCAGGTGTGGTAAAACCCAGCAAACAAGATGAATAAGGGTTAATCTGTTTATTTCATGGTTTTAAAGCCATTCGATATTATTTATTTTGACTCTGTGTCCAAGTGTTCAGGGCTTTTGTTTTTGCGGAACCCAAACTTGAATCTGTGCATGTAATGGAGGTGGATGGATCACACTTTCCAAGTAAAATAAGCTTTGGCGTTGTTGTGCTGTTCATTAATCACAGGTTTGGTGTTGAATCGAGCAGAACACAATGCTTCGCATTTATACTAGAATTTGTCTTGCCTCCCCCACACCCCTCCCACATACATGCACAATCACACTCTGTCCTCTAGCTAAAGTAGGTTTGCACACACACGCAGACGCTTACTCTTATACACACACACACACACACACACACACACATGCAGGCAAAGCAGTGAAAAACTCAACAGGACAGCAAAAGAAAGTTAGAGTGCATTAGCATATATTCTATATTCCCATCCAGTCACTCTAAAAAAACAAAAAAAACAAAACCTATAGCAGAATATTATTTATCCCTGCTAGGTTTGCTCCTAGATTGTTGCTTCTACCTGTGCCGAGGAACTGTGTAATAAGTGTTCACTTGCATTTGCATAACTGCAAAATGCAAGATCACCTTAGGCATGTGACCATGAAAGTCATCCCACTTTTCTTCACTTGCATGGTAATGATCTTGGGCTTTTTAATACACTCAAATATGCAAATATAAGACAGTGAGCTGGCCAAATTATCTTAATCACAACAGAATGGGGAAAAAGCCAAAAGCTGTGAATAATCAAGTTGCACTATATACATATCATATGTTCTCTAAACAGACAGAACTTTCATTTAAATACTAAACCATAAAAGCATATTTCGAGCCCTTAAATCCTCCCCATTAAGCCACCACAAGTTCTCAGTTTGTCCAAGAAATGACTTTATTTATTTTTCTAAACTTTTCCTTAAGAGCAGTTGATAAAAGCTGAAGTGTTTGGAGCTTATGATGAATGTGTGTTTTTTCCTTCAGCTGCGCCCCAGTGCCACGGTATATGAACTCGCGAAGAATTTCCACCTGGAGATGTCCATGTTTGAGAGGCTGGTGAATATGGGCCTTCCTTTTGTCAGACTCAACTACCAGGTTTGTGTTTCTGCATCTATTTGTTTGTTCATCTTATTGCAGGTTCTATCAATAAAATGTTACCCTTGAATTGATATGTCAGCGTGTATGTTTGTAGGTGCAGCTATGCCTCTGTGTCTACGTGTGATTGCCTGTGTTTATCTGTGTTGTTGTTTTGGTTTGTTCTTCAGCATCGTATGAGGCCCGATATTGCCCGTCTTCTGACCCCACACATCTACTCAGAGCTGGAAAACCATCCCTCTGTGTTGGACTATGACAACATCAAAGTGTGTATTGTATTTGCTCTCCTGCTGCGTCTCCATTCTGCTTGTTTTTCTTAGCAGTGAATATCTGTTTACTTGCCAGCATGGATAAAAAGTACCTGCATTCTGTTTAAGACTTTAATATATATTCCAACTAATGCATGCAGTATTCAAAAGAATATGATAATTATCAAAGAATAACATAGAATCTGTTTTTATTATGTGCTGTCTTACAGGGCCTTAATACCAATTTGTTCTTTGTGGAGCACAAACACCCAGAAGAAGAGATCAAAGATGGCAGAAGCCATCAGAACCGACACGAGGCGATGTTTGTAGTCGCTCTTTGCCGCTATCTTCTCTTTCAGGACTACAAACCAGAGCAAATTACCATCCTCACGACCTATTCAGGCCAGCTCCACTGTCTGCGCAAACTCATGCCTGCCAGCCAGTTCGCAGGGGTCAAAGTGCACGTGGTGGATAAGTACCAGGGAGAAGAGAATGACATTGTCTTGCTGTCTCTGGTCCGCAGCAACCTGCAAGGTAAAGTTGGCTTTTTGAACATTCCCAATCGCGTCTGCGTGGCCTTGTCTCGTGCCAAGAAAGGGCTCTACTGTATTGGCAACAGTGCAATGCTGGGACAAGTCAGACTGTGGAGCAACATCTTCTTCGCCTTGAGGGAGAAGGACCAGGTTGGGAATGCTCTGACCCTGTGCTGTCAGAATCATCCAGATCAGCAGGTGAGAGCCTCTTGTGGTGAGGATTTTAAACAAGCCCCTGAGGGGGGCTGCACCCTGCCTTGCAACTTCCGTCTGAATTGTGGGCATGTTTGCTCGAGCGTCTGCCACCCCTACGACCCTGAGCACAAAAAGTACAAGTGTCTCAAGCAGTGCCAGAAGATTTTATGTGATCTGGGACACAAGTGCAAATTTGAGTGTTACAAAGCATGCCCAGAGAAATGTCCAGTGAAAGTTGAAAAGACCATACCCCAGTGTCAGCACACACAGATGGTCCCTTGCCACCAGGACCCGAAGACATTTATATGCCAGGAGCCTTGCCAGAAGCTGCTTAACTGTGGACACCTTTGTGATTCACGGTGTGGGCAACCGTGCACCAGTAAGTGCAAGGTGAGGGTAACCTTAAAACTAAGGTGCGGCCACAGCCAGCAAGATGCTTGCTTTTACGAAACACATGCGGAGGAGCCCGAATGTCGGACCCCTTGTACGCATCAGCTAAAATGCGGCCATGCATGTGGTGGTAACTGTGGCAGGTGTTATCAGGGACGGTTTCATTTCCCATGCCTTCACCAGTGTGAGCGTCTCCTGATTTGCTCTCACAAGTGCAGGGAGCCTTGCACTCGCGATTGCCCCCCCTGCCAGAGACCATGTGAGAATTGCTGCTTCCACAGCAAGTGTATGAAACCATGTGGACAGCCCTGCGCTCCGTGCGTCGAGCCCTGCGCGTGGCAGTGCCCCCACCAGAGCTGCAGTAAACTTTGCCATGAGCCATGCGATCGTCCTCCATGCAACCAACCCTGTGCCAAGACCCTGGGTTGCGGCCACCCCTGCATCGGTCTGTGTGGAGACAAATGTCCAAGCATGTGTCGCATCTGTAATCATGATGAGGTCACAGAGATTTTCTTTGGCACCGAGGATGACCCTGAGGCTTACTTCATTCAGCTGGAGGACTGTGGGCACCTCATTGAAAGCACAGCCATGGACATATACATGAAGATGGATGACAACCAGCATGCAAATGAAGGAGAGCAGGTGGCCATAAAACTGAAAGAATGTCCAAAGTGTCGAACTCCAATCCGCAAAAATCTACGCTATGGATCTCACATCAACGCCAGTCTGGCTGAGATAGAGAAGGTAAAGATAAAGATAAATGGCAATCAGGCAGATATTGAAGAGCACAGGAAGACCCTTCAGAATCAGTGGAAGGAGAACCTTCTCACTTATGACCTAAATCAGCAAAAGGAATACATGCATATCAGCCACCGACTGGAAAAAACTTATCTCACAGCAAATGACCTGTGGATCGTGGAAAACATGATGGATTTCCTTGTAAGAGTTGCAAAGCTGAGAAAGATTCAAAGGGAGAACATGCTACTCCGCCGAAGAGTCGGATTAGAAAAGTATATGGAGCAGTTTGTGCTCTGGCTCAACAACATCCACCAAAAATTCACAGACCAGCAGGTCTTTGATTTGCAGAGAGAACTACAGAGACTCAGCCTCCTGACTGAACTCAATGTCCGCTGCAACATGGCAGACAAGAGAGGACAAAGTGACAAAATTCAGTCCGAGGTACAAACAATAAGAGACGTTTTGGAGAAGTGTGGCCAATTCACTGAGCAAGATCAGTGCAGAGTGACAGAAGCCATGAAGGAGCTAGACGACAAGCTTCCACCCACCGGCTTGGGCATCACTGATGAAGAGAGAAAGATGATCGTCTCTGCAATGAAAATGGGGCCTGGACACTGGTACAAATGTCCCAATGGCCACGTCTATCTCATAGCGGACTGTGGAGGTGCTATGGAAAGGCGATGCTGCCCCGATTGTGATGCTGTAATTGGTGGGGCCGATCACAGACTGGAAAGTGGCAACCAAGTTGCCACTGAGATGGATGGGTCACTGCACCCTGCTTGGTCCGAAGCCAACAACCATCCAAACCTTGGTGACCATTACTTCTGAGAGAACTATTTCTAGGAAAACTGCAAAAGTTGTGAGTGGCAACAGGTTGTGATTTTATTTTAATGACTTTAATTCATGGACTAGTCACAAAAATACCTGGAGAGACCTAATGCAGCTATATGTTTCAGTTGCTTGAGGGAAGGATGAGCAGAGCACTCTGCTTGTAACCATAATCTTCTTGCATGAAATCTGCTTTTGAAACTCTTTGTTGAAAATACAGACTCTCGCAGTATCAGCAATAATCTGGAACACTTTATATCAACAAATATCCACTTTGCTCTTTTCTACCATGAGTTTTATCTTGTATTGAAGTTTTATCATTTGTTGCAGTAGACATGGTAGTGTACTGTTTTTTGTTTTTTTTTAAAGATGCTTTGCTGCAGAAATTATGTACTGAGGATCTATAACAACTCACAGAATGAGTTGATGGTTTTTAATGCTAAGTATTTTTTCTTTCCTGTTATCCATTATATGTTTAGGATTATGAGTAACTGTGTAATGGTTGTGCTGTACCTTAACAATAGGTGGCAGTAAAACACTGTAAAATAAAACCCAGCGAGACGACTTGATAGTTATCATGCTTGCAGCTTGCTCAAATTTAATAAACCATATCTGAATGTAGCAGCACGTTCTTGTCTTAATTTTACACACATGCCATAATGTAAGACATACCAACAGGGAGAGCATTTCTTTCTGCATGTTTCTGTATGTCCATTAGGCTGACAGCATAAAGCTTAGAATGTAAACTTGGAAAAGCACATGTAGACACATGCACATGAACACAGAACAAGGGAATAAGCAGTATTTATAAGTCAGTTTTAGAGTTGATGTTCTGTAGAAATATTAAGCAACTAATGCATGAAAAAAAAACCCTCCTTACAACAAATATGAATTTTCTCTCCAACCCTGCCAGCAAGAGTTAATCATTTGTGTGTCTAACAGGACATCATTGGCAGTGAAGCCAAAGAAACTACCCTGAAATAGCCACAATTCCTCTTCACCGATGTACAGGACTCACAGTCGCCGAGTTTCATTTCGGCATTTTGTAACAGCTTGCATCACTTTATTACATGATGAATGTGTCCCTGTCACAAAACCAGCTCCAATGCAAACTGTGCTGTCTGCAAGGGGCAAAAAAAATGAACAACAAAAATGTGCTGTCAAGACAAGTGTTAAAATTGAGCAAACTTTAAAAGGGTGCCACTCTTTCAGTATTTATAGGACTCAAGAAGCAGGCTGAGAGAGAGCTGGACGAGAGGAGGCACTGCAGAAAAATGGTAATATCCTACAGGGTGGACTGTCTCATCTATCATGTCAGGTGGCCTTAAAATAAAATATGTTATTGTCAGAGTTTCAGCTAGTCTGGCCCTACAATAAAAACTACCAGGTTGCCCCGCCCCACACACACACACTGTACAATATGTGGTTTGATTACTGTCTCTAGCAGAACTGATAAGACTGTGTGGGTGGAAAAAGCATCATAGAAAAAAGGAGGAGGTCACACTCCAAGCAGTGATCTGTGAAGAGAAATAACTGAAGGCAATGTAAAAGGTAAAACATCTTGAAAGGAGACTTCGTTTTAAAGCTTCCATGCGCCGTTTTTCCTCACGTTAGCGCAACTACAAAGATGACAGAGCAGCTAGTTTTGTGTTTGTGACTCAAGTAACAAACTTTGATGACACAGGCTCCGTCAACCAGACAGGTGCAGCGAGACAAACCCTGTCAATCATCGCTTCCCACCAGCGGAACATGAAGTGTTCCCATCATAGAATTATAACAGTTTAACACTTGAGCTATGCTTGCTCATATTATATTTACCTGTAGATATCATGTTAGATCTCTCTGACAGGTTGGTCAGCATCAGGTCACCTCAGCTGTCATCTTTCAACCATTAGTAGCCACAGTGAGCGAGCTCATTGTCAGAGGTCAGGCTGAAAAAGAGAACGACATGTCCCAAACTAGCCGATGCGTGGGAAAGAAATGCTGACGGTGAAAACCATGTGAAGGGTGAGTGCGCTGAGAAATATGTGTATGTTCTACCCAAAGGAAGCCCGAGAATAGCTCGCTTCATAAGGAAACAGTGTCCAAAGAGCGATAATGTCAATTTCCACAAGACCGAACGTGGCCATTTTGAAATGTATTCTCCAAACACAGGAGCAAGAAGAACCAAACTTCTGAAATTATCATATTAAGCTGCTGGCTAAATCAATGACACAGCAAGAGCAGGTTATGAAAAACTCCTACTACAGCAAACTAACACTTAGGTCATTGTATACATCAACCTTTTGTGCCGAGGACTTCGTTAAACTAAGAAGGTGTCACTTCTCCCATTGAAGCGCTCTTTGTGTAGGCTTACACAGTTCAGAGGTCGTTTGAACTCCTCTCCTGGACGCATGACACTGTGGACGTCTGGTGGACCTCAAAGACTCAAAGAAAGCTAAGATAATGTATGAGTATCTCCTTAACGTCTACATCTGTTCCATGTTTCATCATAGGTCTGGCAGGTTAAACAGATGTGGTTTGTCTTATGTCTTACCTGTTGAATAAAAGCTTCCATTCATATCGAAGTGGAAAAGCAAGCTCCATAACATGTCAGCATGTGATCTTTATGCTGAATTTAAACAGGACTGACAGTGAAAAAGTACCTTTTGTATATAAACTGACATTACAGACATCTTAGTTGAGACTTGGGCTTGCAAAGAATCTCCAAGGCCACCTGTAAACATAACGGCTGGATAGGAATCAGAGAGCTGGCAATCTTTACAGTGTGACTGTAAGACTGTAATCAATCATCAAGAGTAACAGGGGAAAATGTTTGCCAAAATTCTGTTTGAAGAGTTAATTTTAAAGCTGAATTAAAGTAATGAAGGTATCTTAAAGATTGTTCTACATTTGTGTACATGTTGCACCTCATCCAGATGCCATTGTTAAATCATTTTTGCATTACATATTTAACTTCTCTTCCATATAGTGCAACCGTGTTCTTGAATCAACATCATCTGAATGTGAAATTTTGAATTACAAAGTCTTTATTTGTTAGTCTTTATTTCGATATGATCTTCAGCTCCTTGCAGTTGAAATGTAGCCAGAGAAAAAAGCTCAATATTACTCTACCCCTGAGAAAATGCAACAAGGACTATATCCACTGAATGAACTGCTGGTATTATGTTGGCCGCAAGGGTAATGGATTTGTATTATCAGAAAATTGCTCATTAATGTTCCCTTGGAGGCTTTTCATCAGTCAAGCTGGTTGAGGTTCCAAGGTTCCCACGTAACACACAAAAGGCAGAAACTGCATGCAATGCTGTGTCATAGATGGAATACACAACAACCTTGCTCTTGTAGCAAAAGATCTGAAGCGAAGTCACCAAAAGATTAGCTTTCAAAATGTACCTTCAAGCCTGCTCATGTGCGTTGAGTCGCGTAGGTTAAAAGATAAATGACAGGTGGCTTCTGTAACACTTAACATACACAGAATTGCGAGCTGTGTTAAGGAATTATTAACACGTGCTTCCTGAATTCATCAGACTCATGAACTACTGTGATTATTATTAGAGAACAGACTAGGAGATACTACATTCATGTGAATCATAATATATAGATTAACTATGAATCAACCTCTGAGCTGCACAAAGCTAGTTAGTTACTCTTTTCATGTGGGTAGGTCCAAGTAAAGTGAGACATAACTTGTCCTCATTTCTTCATGATTATGGTAAGTAGCTACAATTTTTTGCCTGGGAATTCACAGTGAGTTCCTTGTAACAAAACACAGACAGCAGGGTTCTTAAAAAATAAGGACTAATTGATGAGGTGCTACTTATTTTGTGTTGCAGAGTGGCTGATTCATAGTTAATCATGAACTACTCGTGAAGAAGTTGGCCAGTATGTCGATTCGCATTTATTTATGAGCTAATTACTACTCAGTGGTTCATTAATATAGTATCTCCTAGCCTGTTCTTGACTGGCTCATCATTATCTCCTATGTAACCCTCAATTCTGAGTTTCTTAGCACTCATAATTTTGCATACCTTATTGCAAAGTGTGACCAAAAAGACAGCCATCACACTTACATTAGGTGTCACCTTACATCTCTTTTGACTCAACTGCCCCACTGGCCCTAATTTCGTCCAAATTTGTCAGCATCCTCAGGTGTGACTTTCTGACTGAGTGGATCACCGGGCTTTTTTCTCCCTCTGGTCGACAGTGGCAGGCTCACTTAGCCTCAACTGGCCATTCAACCCTGGCCACGATTCCCATGGACGCTTTAGGCTCTGTTAACATGCTGGTCACTTCCCACTGGATTTGACTGATCCTCATCTCCTGGACCAGAGAGACAGAGAAAGCCACACAAGGAGACAAACACAGGCAGAAACGAATGCACACACACACACACAGGCTCGCATAGCCTGAACAAGAGAGAGGCAGAGATAAGATCGAGAGAGAAATAGTCCAATTGGATGGGAGAGGGGGATGTACTGGACTGACTGACTGATCTGCTTTCAGTCCACCAGGGACTCTGGCTGCTATAGGGAAGGAGACAGAGAGAGAGAGATGATATGGAGGCAGAATAGGCCCTATTTGATATGAAGTGAATGGAGCAGTTTGACTGATCCTCCTCTCCACTGGACCAGTGAATGTGATAGAGGGGGAGATGCACAGGCAGACAGACAGGAAGGGAAAGATCAAGATAAAAAGGAAAAAAAAAAAAAAAGGTATATGGTGAGAGAACATACGCACAGAGGTTAAAAACTGAGGAGGAACTAAAAACCAACAGGAATAAAAGCGAGGCTGACATTTTTCAGTCAATTCTGGTTGTCAGGCTGGTTGTCAAACTTCATACTTTGTCAACCTCAGCTGCACTTGGGGTGTGACGGCTAAGGAGGAACATTTTTAAGGTAGAATATTTTAAGGTAGACATGTATTGTTATTCACATTTAAGGTACAACACTTTTCTGGTAAAGATACTGTACACTGTAGTTTACTCATCGGTGGTGTTTCTAATGAAAGTCAGACACAATCACTCATTCAAATTGAGATTTCAACAGCAGCAGCAGCATCTGTTACGGCAAATATGGATACAAGTATTTTTAAGTGGTGTGAGACACTCAGGCCGCTGCTACAGCATGCTTAATTTTTTCACTAAATTTGAGAGAAATATATGAACGTTGCAATTAAGATTTACAAAGCAGCTGCAGGGTTTTGAGACGCAGAGGCTTACTCAGCATTTTGCAGCATCAACCACAGGAGAAGACTGATGATTTTCTGTCCAAGAATATCCAATAATACTAGTAATAAAGACTTTGCTTCCAATCTTACATACTTACATTCAAGGAAACTGATATGTAATTTAGAAAAAGACTGATAGCCCCAAATCAGAACAGCTTATGCCCTCATATGATCATTTAATCAAATCTTTATTTATCCAACTTTAGTCATCCCTGTAAGGCAGCTCGCCACTCAGATGAACAGATACACACACGGAATTTGAATAAGTGTGGCTCATTTTATCCACAAACCTTTATATTAAAAGAAAAATGATTTCCAAAAAAGGGGAAATGCCTCTTTGCATGCATTTTTCCAGCTATATTTCAATCTCCTGCACTATGACCAGGAAATGAGAACATGCACTTCAGTTAGAAGCGAGCTAGGAGCCAGGAAACGGTTTAAAAGGTTTAGAGTCTGGTAATATGTCAGACACACAACCTGTGGTTTTAATTGGTGCTTAATTGCAACATGGGCAGCACATTAATAACTTATTACGCTGGCCCTCTCTTGAGATACTGGCCAGGCAGCTTCTGACAGGGTGTGTGTCATCACATCGAAACTTTGATTAAGGCAGTGGGAAAAGCACAGACCCTGATCGCATTTTTGTTCGGCTTCCAGGCTGATTTAAATGTAAATTCATTTTTATTTCAGCTCCTCCCATCTTGACAGTGTCTCGGTATGGGAGCAGAGAGGGAGTGGAAGGGAAGAAGGCGATTCTGCTCAGGTAAGCATATTTAGTTTGTGAGCGTTTGATTCTAAACTAATTTGAATAACTGTGTGAAAGCCAATTTGGTTTTAATTGAGCTCTGCTCTTCTGAACACCTGCAACTAGATTAGTGAGTGACATTAAGTTGTTTTGCTGCATTGGGCCTCCAAGTGCTGCTCCTGCCGCTTCATAACTCTGGATTTACCTCCAAATTTTTAATACAACACCATATGTGCTTTGCAGAATATGCAATGAGTTTGGCTTGGTGTTTCACAGAGCAGCAGTGAAATATAGCCAAGAAAGGGAAAATAATACCCGGGCTAATCCATTCTACTCTCCCTTGCCTGAGTGCTGTGACAAAGGTGGTTTATTACCATTACCATCAGTGTATGATTATCAATATGTATTAGGGCATCTCACCATCGAGCAAAGCCCCAACAGGCCATGACAGGCCTAAAACAAACTACGTTTCTGCTCCGTCGAGGGAAAACATTAGGCAAAGATGCACATCCCCCTGGCACCAGCCCAGAACAGCTGAATCTGCCAGAGAAGTTGAATGGGTATTTGTGTTAGCTCGGACCAGCACACACTCTGTCCTGGCTTCTGGCAGCTTTTTGTCTTCTATGATTTGTGCATCACCAGATTCATTGATCCACTCCTGTTCAGTATCACTGCTAGTGAGCCCCCGTGCTACAATGCTGTGAGAGCAGTGTGCACTGAAAAAGCTCAGAATGCCCTCTGGTGACCTTTTTCATACTAGTATAGACACACAGACACTCACACAAATAATACAATAAATCTACAAACTTCAGTTTTGGAGTGGGGGACTTCTCATATGCATTTTCTAAACCAGTCTTCACATTGTCCTGTCATCACAAATGCCCCGTTCAATTGGCCCAACACTCCTAACGTCCCTTGTTACACGCCATTACCTCTAGCTCTATCCTGCTCATTTGTCAACTGTTACCTATCCATCTTCAGTCTGTGCCACGCCGTCATCACAGTCAAGTTTCAGCCACCGTCCTCTCTGACGCAATGTGCACGAAACGAGCACTGACTCAGGCATCAAGCAGAGACTGTAGCTGCTCTTCAGATGGATTCAGCCACCTCATGAGCTCAATTAAAAGAAATGATCCGCTTTTCAAAATTTAAGTCAGGTTTTTGGTCCTGTTTCTGGATCATACTTTGAGAGCTGTCTTCAGTCGAGCTTATGTGAAGTATGACCACTTAGAGAGAGAAGTGATCCAGATATGATTACCGCTGTCAGTACTGAGTAAGTCTTACCTTGCCTGGCTGCTCCTTTCCCAGCAGGGAGGACACACCAGCGTCGAGTTCGGACTTTTATGCTTTGCTGGGTTCATTGAACTTTTTGTGCTATTGTGTCTTCCTCATTCCTTTGGCTAACTATGACAAACGCTATGCTTTAGATAACACCAAATTAAAGGTTCAGTTTCGCTAATGAAAGGAGATGTTTATGGGTAAAACTGTCGTACAAAAGTTAATGCTGCGTTTGTTAATAACCCAAAGTGGCAAAGTCGTCACTCCCACCCTCTGTGCATTCAAGCTACTGAGGTGGGATAAACAATGAATGCCTGCAGCTAAATGTCTCTTTAGTTGCTTCTGAGCAGAAACCTTTATGTGTACAGTTGAAACCAATTAATGTTAATGCACTGGTGCGCTGATGTTTTTTTTTTTAAAAAAAGCACGCCATGCCGAAAATCATCAACCAACTTGAGGTGTTTTAAAAGCGTACAATCTTCTAAAAGTAGGACTTGTTTACTGTTGACTAAGTGGGAAGCAGTGTTCATTAGGCGTCACGCCAGCCTCTGGAGTTTGAGAAAACATACCCTCGACTTTGGAATAGCCTTCTGTAAAGGCTCAGAGAAGCAGATCAGTGTACATTTTTTTAAGTCACTTGTTTTCTTTGAGGCTCGTACACTTGTCCTTGTTTTTATAAATCATCTTGTCTTTCTCTTTCATCGTCTCTTCCTCTTTTATGTCGTCTAAAGCATGCCGTGACAACTGTTTTGAAAAGGGGCTGCCGACTGGGGTGTTTGATAAATCTGTACTTAACGTTTTGCCACTTGAGACTAATATAGAACATGGCATGAGTAACATGCCAGCACCTCAGATCAGCTTTACAAGCCTATAATAGGGAAGACCTTAAGTGGAGTCAAAGAGTCATAAAATGATAAATGGTTGTTTCAGTTTGAACACATCCATACAAAAGCAAAAGCCTCAAACGTGGCCAAGAATTTGTTCAAGTGCTGCCTTTACTTTCATTCCTTGAGTGGCAGAATGGTGTGGCTAATATTTAAAGGCCTACAGCAGTAAATTATTTTAAGTCCATGGTTCTAGTCGGAGACTTCAACCACCTTTATTTGAAGATTTTGCTATGCTCTCTTTCTTTCTGTTTCCTGGATAAAGTCAGCGGAAATGTCCTTCGCTTTGAGCACTGTGTGAGCAGTGAGAATGAATTTGGACAGCTGTAAAGGCACAGATAGTTACATTGTGCTGCGACAGCAAAACAGGATCCAGGAGAGAGGCCATTGAAAAGCTCTCTGTCAGACCTTTTGGTGACAGAACCGCGCCCACGCTGACAGAGACCAGGCACTCACCTGATCGCCACTGCGACACCATCTGATAATGCTTCGGTGACATTCAGCAGAATGAAGAAATGAACGAGTGAATTCATCAGCTCAGGCCGCATACTTGTTCCCAGTGCTGTTGAAACTTTAAAACACTTTGCCCTTTCTGTGCCAGGCAGATCCCTGGAGCTCAAGAAAACAAATCTGAACTGATGGTGTAAATATTATGCCACTGAAACGTTATTTTTCTCACTTCCTGGAACAATTTGACTTGTTTTAAATGCTTAATTGTTATCCAGTGGTGAGACGAGAGAGAGACGCGAGAAAACAACACAATGACTGAGTATCATATTTATTGTCCAGCTGCCACTAAATATGATGAACTATGTTTTAAAAAAATCTCCTCTGCATTACCAAAGATGCAAACATTGACAACATCCATAGCGAACAAGCTATTCTGCCGAGCAAGTTAACTGACTTTGCTAATATTAGCACTGATTATCACTAGACGTTAGTCTTACGTTCAAGTGACTTGAACACCTGCTGTCATCAGCAGCCCCTGCACAGTCACCGCTGTTTGTCCCACAAAACACCTGCAAAGCAGAGGGTCGAACCGGTATAAGCTCTGTCCCTCTCGTGGGCATGGCAAGTGGCCAGACCTGTAACCACAACACTCTGTTACTTTACACTATGATTCAAATCACAACAGAGAGTAACTAATATGCGCGGTCACATAGTAACACAGGGAGTGTTTCTTGTAAAAGGGTCATGTTGGAAGTGAAACACATGCTGACAGATGCTTGGAGGGCTGCCGGCTTGCATGAGCTGTATAAATATGCTAACAGTGACCTGCACAGGCTTGCTGAAATTCAAAGAAGTCACCTGGAAACTCTGACAGCCGGTGAGAATTTTCTGGGCTGCATTTAAGAGAACATTGTGCAACAGCATATTTCTTCTTTATGCGTTTGCTGTTTCACACATATTTTATTTCGATAATGCTGAATGGGAAAAATCAATTAAACTGCCTTAAATTAACAGGGGCTACAGAAACGTGCAATCCTGAGGCTAAAATTGTGCAGCACTTTCATGTACTACTGCACATAACAAGCACAATTCAAGGTTTCAGCCAGCCATTGATAAACAAAATCCCAGTTTTTCACCCTTTCTTCTTCATCACAAGTATCCTTGGAAGGAACATAATACAGGGCTACAGTGGTGATTAGTATGTTTCACTTTTGTACATTTCTTTTTCGCAATTACATTTACTCGCCTACGGCTATATACAGTACACACACTAATCTAGCTCTCGGCTGAACCAATCACAGAGTGGGTTTTCAGGATGAATTAGGGGCAGTGGCATCATCAGAGTTGTAGAAATGACTGAAATGACTTTGTTCTGACCTGGTTGTACTTCAGGTTAATTGTGGTGTGCTTAGGAATGAGGGTCGGGTTTGTTTGAATCCAGAAGGAGCCGCAGACGAGTGTGAAGTACTTTGTGTATCACCCAGAAAGCGCTGCAATTTTCTTTCATCCTAATTTTTGACTCAAGAGGGAGGAGCCCTTTTGTATCCTTTGGTGCAGCACACAACTGCACTTAAATCCTCACAACAGTTTTGAATGTAAAACTCCCCACTGCATTCTGTAATTATCTTAACAAACTGTGTACAGAGCTTGCTCATGTGAATGGCTCTGTGGCTGTTAAAAGTAAACTACAGTACCAAAATAATAACTGGGGCTATTATTCATGACATCAAGATGACTGGGCCACTGGTTTCTGCCATGCAGTCTTGTCATCCTGACAAGCATAAGCAACACTAACATGTATCATAGGTCATGAACAGTGACGTCTCTCTAATTTGCTCACTGCTGTCTGTCCTGATTTACAAGTGTATCGAAGCTGCTTTCCCATGCCATGCACATTATAAACAATTGGGCATGGCTCTTGTCCTCCAGCTTGCTCACAATTACTTCAGTTCGATCTCCTGTCTGTGTGCCTGTGTGTTTGTGTGTGTGTGTGAGAGAGAGAGAGACAGAGAGAGAGAGACAGAGCACCAAAGAGAGAGAATCTCTGCACGCACTGCTGCAGTTCATATAAAAGTACTTTTTGCAGGGTAAAAATACACAGCATGTCCTATCTAAGTATTGAGATCTTTCACATAATAAAAGTATTATACCCCGATTTGAAAATATCCCATAACAAGAAAATGTAATGTAATTTATAATTTCACTACAGGTAAGGAAATATCAGAATTAAAACGTATTCTATCTATCTATCTATCTATCTATCTATCTATCTATCTATCTATCTTATGCGCATACATCCTAGGTCTTTTGCTGTTGAAGAAACAATGGCCCAGTCAGTCACATCTTCCATGACGTGAAGTAATAACACACAGACAATTCCACTGACTCAGCACACACCCGCTGAGGCATTGAAAGTTGAGCGGTGCAACAGATTAAGAAAAAAATCCTGTGCCCAGTCCGAGAGGGGAAGTTTTCCATTTTATTTTTCATTTTCATTATCTGTCTGGTGAAAGTATAAATGCCAGGAGGATTAGAGAAATTACATGGGCTCTCGCCTTTCCTGGCCTGGTGCTTATCCTTCTCTCTGCTCATCGCTCTCTCTCTCAGTCTGTCTTTTTTCATCCGTTGCTCCCTTACCTTCCTCGCCTTGCTCTCTCTGTTTACCCACCATCTTTCCCCCTCCAATGTTCCTGTCTCTCTTCTTTGCCTCTATCAATCTCTCGATGTCATAACTGCTCTGGTGCCTTCTTCACCTCGCTCCCCTGTGACATACCCCTATTTCTATTTCTCCCAGCCCTATCTTTGTTTGTGGCCATACCACTGCTTCTGCTCTCTGTCTGTGAGTGTGTAGCTCTCGCCATCCTGCTGGCACTTCCCATGCGTCTCACGCTGGATCAGCATGACTGGACCTGGCCCCATGGCTCCCGTTGGCTGGCCAGTTCTCAACAAAAAGAGGTGTCTTAAGAAGGGCCCCCCTAATCCTTAAGATCTATTACAGATAGCAGGGCTGACACAGGCGACAGCGATTAGAGGGGGCAGATACTGAATGTATTGATTGGCCTTCTCATCCCAAGGCCAGCCCAGCAGCTCGCTCGTGGAATAGCACACTGTAATGAAATTCAGCCAGTACGTGAGAGGCAGCAGCCCTAAATGCATAAAGACTGGACTGAAGACTGGACTGAGCTAAACTTGTGATACTGTAGAGCCACACAGTGGGGGCAGGGAGCGCCTGCTGGTATACCACTTTAAGTGGAGGTTAGCACCCGGCTTCACCTCCCTAAACGCCTACAGTGGCCCAAATTTGCTGAGAGGGAAAACAACTCTGTGTTTGGACCCAGGGGTGATTTTTTTTTTATGTAGTGTCATGAACTTGTGTTTTAGTAAGCCGTTTGTTAGGGGGTTTTTTTTGTTTGGCAGTCACATTTAGGCATGGTTTGTGAGCCAAAAAACAAAAACCAGCTGGACCACTCACTTCGCAGTGCATTACTGGAGGTCACAAAGCCAAATTCATTTTGTGCTTAGCTCAAAATGTTATGTGCCAATTTTTTTTTTTCATTTTGTGAATTTGATAAATGTTGAAAGTGCCCGTGACTCATGTAGGCTGGTACTTCAAAATTAGGATCAGTATGAGCCACTAATTAAACTGATGCTTCGTTCTAAAATTAAGATTGATGAGGGCACGGATGTCTACTCAAACGTGTTGTTGCAAAGGAAAAGACGTGTTGACAACAGTTAGTAAGTTGAAAAAAAAAAATCAGTACAATTATTTTGAAGGCACAAAATGCTATTTGGGACGAGTTCAGTGTTCAAATTGCTGTTAATGACAGAAATTACAGAATTGACATTGGTCACATCCTGTATACCAGCATCACCTATGTGTCAAAAGAACTCAGCAAATGCACATAATAACCCCAATTATATAAGACAGGAAAATGGCAATGTCTCAACCATTGTGACTGAATTAAAGTAGTCATGCCCAGCTAAGTTATGTTATGCTGTCTAGAAAATGTGCTGGGAGGTTATAATGGTTGTTGCACTTTTCACCAGATGCTTACGGGTCTGAATGTATACAAAGTCTAGGTAAAAAGACGGAATTTGAGCTGCTGTGATTCCATACAGTAGCGTTTCTCGTTTCTTACGTTCCATTGGCAGACTGTCTTTAGTCAGTTTATGCTGAAAAAGAGCAAATTTGTGTATGTTGCTCTATCACATCAGATAGTAAAAAGCGTTAAAAGCTCGTACAACAGCTCCCGAAGTACCACACTGGAAGGCACCAACAAGTCCTCCAAATTAGACAGAAAAATGTGTTCATCCTCTGGAACAACACATGGAACCATTTTCAACCCTGACATCCCTATCGACAGAGCTGCTGCTAGAATTTTAGATGCAATTGTCCCAAACCTTTTCCAGTGAAAATTAGCCTAAAATGCCCATCCAAGGCATACCCAAAATAAACTGTTTCTTGAACCATTTGGGGTACAAGCATGTTTTTGGTCTCTCTTGAACATTTATCTCCAGCAGGGAGAGTCAGTGCAAGTGCTGCTAGCATTGAGTAAAAAAAGTTTGAACTGTAGTAGAAGAGTTTTTCCACCTGAATATTTTTTTGAAAATAGATGCTTGCAGATGACTGTATCTGGAACTCATTAACTGGAACACACAACAAGACCACAGCATGAAGCCTTACCCTCGTCCAAGTTCAATAAAAACTGATTACAATAACATAGAAACTGAATGTTTTCATGTGGTACTCTAATGGTATATTTACGCATCCTCCAAAAAAAAAAGAAAAAAAAAAAAAGATAAGTAATTTAGTATATATTTATCTATAAGATAAGATATAAGATAAGATAGCACTTGATAAATATTCATTAAATCTAAATTTTGGCCACCTATATTCATATTTACACAATATATCTTTATATTGAGGCCATTTACTATATTTAGCAATTGTTTGTAATATCACTATTAGCACTGAATTCGTTCAGGTAAGGTGCCTGGAGCTGTAAATACGATGGGCATGTTGAGAATTTCATTGGCTATTCAAAGTGTCAGTCATCTGCAAAATCGGTTGTGATTGGCACAATCATCACACACAGTTAGTTAGCCAGAGAAATGATGGCGTCCCTCTGTTTCACTTTCCGGAAGTTACAACCGGGAAAACACAGAAGACAAGCGGCTAATTTAAAAAGAGGAAACATCTTTCTGTGGATTATTATCGTGTTTTGGACTAAATATTCACACTGCAGTGGATCGTCTGGACCTTTGCTGATATTACCAGGTCGTTTTTGTCTTATCATCTGTCGATCACAGAGAGACGTCATGGGTGAGTTGCCTCAACGTTTCCTCAATTTTAATAACGATAGTTTGTCTGCTGTTAGCATTTTTTGTGCCTCCTGATGTGATTGTATATCTTGAAATGGTTTGCATCAGTCGATTTCTATAAATCTTAGTTTCCCAAGGGTGTGTGAGTATAATTGTGAATGTAGGGTTTGTGTCAACAGACGGGATAAATGCTAATAAATTCCCGGAGCGGACCGTTGGAATGGGAAGGGGCTCGAGCTTTAAAGCTAACACTAATTAAAGCAGGCAGGCTAACTTAAGTGGATTACCGGTATGCGTGTTTCATTGAATATGCTTATAATATGAATAAAACGGAGTGGGAATAGCGTTTAACTACTCTACATCGCCTTGCTTTCATCCAGTGGCTGAACAGGAAATAATTTGTCAGTTGTTTATTATTTTCTGAGTGACTTAATGGCAGCAGAAGTTGACGCGGAACTACGGCGGACAGGTTAACACGGACTTGTAATGTGTGTGTGCGTGAGTGTGTGGTTGTGTGTGTGGTGCAAGGCTGCTAGCTTAGTGAGTAGTTGCATGTGTTGTTGCCATTGTTATTGTTAGTATCATGAGTGACATGCCACGTGTATGAGCCCCCCCACTTAAAACCGCTTCCCACGCGCTTGTCACAGTCCCAAATATTTTTTGTGGACCCATTCATCCTCTCTCCTCAGACCGCTCTATAATACCATCACCTGACTCACTGCTTTGCCTCCGAAGCTGTTTGATGAGCCACAGTTAGCTCTGATGAAGCCTGTTGGCACTTTGATTTAGGACCACCCAGTGTCTGCCCTGATAAATAAGACATTTGCAGCTAAGATATTAAGCTGTTTAATGTGCAATAGCTGAGTAACTAATTACTCTAGCTGTATAGCCAGCAAACTGACATTAGTAGTGGATGTTTCTCATTCAGCAAGCCTACGTGCAGGAAAAGACATCTGTCCTTGTTTGTAAGTTAGAGGGAGTCATTAGCTTGAATGTTAATGTATGTTGCTGTTTAAGGTCTGCAGGCTGTTGTGTGACCACCTGCATATGATAGAACAGCAATTTTACTGCTTTATGCAAATACACTATTGACTGAAATGATTTATTTGGCTGCATAGCTCTGTATGTAAAACACTCACTTGGTACATGTGATTCCTCTCTTGCTGCAATTCCTGTATGAAAGGTGTTCTACTAATAAAGTTTAATATTATTATTATTATTATTATTATTATTGTTATTATGATAATGAAAAGATAAAGAACATAATCAAAAAATATAACAGAGCAGATATGAATTCAGTTGCTGGAAAACAAACAAACATGCAATTTAATTTCAGTTGGACTTTAACCAACCAAGAGCCATATTGAGATATTGTTTTAGTGCCAGTTACACAAACATACAGGCTCCGCCAAAAAAAAACAAAACGCATAAGCCTGCATTACTGGCATCCAAGTAGGAGGCTAGAGAAGGTTTTATATTGTATTCACTGGTGAATAACTTTCAGTGAAGTGAGTGGGCCACCATGCTTGGATCAACCATTTTGTCCACTCGTGGAAATACTGAAATGACTTGAAATGCATTGCTGCCAGCGTCTTGGCTCCATTTTGAAGGGCTCTCCTGGCACCATCAACCACTGCAGGTGAAACATAACATGCTGCGTTTCTCAATAGCTGAGGACAGAGAACATCTTGAGCCATGATAAATGTACACAGACGGATAGAGGACACAATTCATAGTATCAGCCTTGAAGCATGTTGCTTTTTCAGTTGTAGTTATTTTGTTCAATGACATAGTTGACATGATATTCGCTAATGGACAGTTTTCTCAGCAAAACATGCGCAGAACTCTGACTAACATTGTCAGTCTTGGCCGTATGACAGTGCAATTCTGGTATGTAAGCAATGCTTGAATCAACAATGATGCTCTACAAGCTCTTGATACGCCTAATACTATATGAGAGAGGAATTGCAGTGTGGTTCATTTTATTTGGAGAATTGCTTTTTGCATTTGCTTTTCAGACTGAAAAGTAGAACAAACCTGACAAATCCCTGAGAGAACAAATACTGTACAAACTCACTATTCAAGCCCACAGTTTTCAATTCTTCTGCTTGCCTTCTTCTGTCTCTCTGTCACTTTTATTCCTTTCCAGTACTGTTGTTACCTATAATAGGGAAAAAAAGGTGTATTAACATTCACTGTGATTTATTAGTGCACCACACAATGCACTATTTTCAAGCGTTTGCAAACGCTCACAGAGATGAGCAGAGACCGCATGTGGAGAAAATTATTTTTGGTGTAACATTGTCAAACCTCCTATCTATTTTGGAGGCTTTCTACATCTGGCTCTGGTTAGACTTCTTTCAGCCTCTGTCTCACGCACTGCTCCTCCTCCTTAGGCCTCCATGCTTGGAAGGCGCAACGGCCCCCCTGTCCCCTGGGTTTAGCTTGATGCAATGAATTGCCAACAACACGCTATAGCTACAAGGCCTCTGCTAATCACACTATTGATCCTGTAATTCCACCCATTTGAAACTCTTTACCTCGGTGGGTGGTATCAATGAATAAAGTACAAGTCTCCGTTTCTTCCCTTGTTCGCTGAGGTACCTGGTGTCTCTGGGGAGGTGATTGAGACCTGTGTGCTTTCTCCACATCACAGCCTTGCTCTCTTTTTAGTATTCAGCCGCCACAGACTCAACAGGAAAGTCTGCCACGTTGAGAACAAACACAAATGCAGAATGGCTGATCGACCTCCTTCCCTTTGACTGCTTCTTTGTGGATCTCTTGTGCTGTGCTGAGTTGTGTTGCGCTGTGTTGTGTTGCTTTTTTTTTGTTGTTGTTGTGCAAGTAAAGATTGTCACATCAGTGCAAAGAGCAGGGATGCAAGAGAGGAGAAGCCTTAGAATGTGAACTCTTATGGAATATCAATAGGCAGAGTAATGGCCTGGTTTTCGAGATGGCAGAGAAGGCTTTGGTCCGTTGCGTGTTATTTCAAAAGCTGGGAAAAAAACTAAACAAAAAACAAACACACATCTTATTACCCTGACAGCTATCCTGTGATTAGACAGTGTCCCCAAGTAGATAGTTAGTCCGTCATCATGTCAGTGAATTAGATTAAATGTGACACACCTCCTTGACAATAATTATGCTTTGCTATGAGAGGAGCAAACTCAGCAAAGCATGCCCTCCTAAGAAAAATCAGGCTGAAATTTATGACGTTACTGTGCGTGTGTGTGCACCCTGCAATAACGCAGATGGTGTGAAGCAGCTAATGGTGGGTTTAATTTTTCTCAGCACTTTGCATCATATAATTGACCCTTTTACTGTAGATCTGCGAGGAGACGAGCTTGAAGTCCCAGAGTCATAATGTAATGTTTTGTATGCCTTTTAATTAGACAAGCAGCATTAAAGCGAGAGAGGAGGAGAGGTGGGAGCATATTTCAGAGAGAGAGATGCCAAATCACTAATACTTGTTTACATATTGTCCTTGAGCAGATGTAGGTCTGAGGGCAGGCATTTTAGAATAAGAAGGATAGATGAGGAGACGAGGGAGAGTGTGGAAAAAGGAGGCAAGAAAGTGGCATGGGAGAAGACAGAAGGAGAAGCAGAGATAGAGACCTGAGGATTAAAGACATAAGAATAACAGGAAAGGAAAAAAACAAGAACAGGATTTACAGAGTGTAGTTCTCGAATGGATTTACGGGGAAAGAGGCTGTATCTGATGGATTTGGGAGAGTGTATCAGTGGTTCTGGGAATATGTAGGTGAGCTCTGTGTAATGTTGACGCCGGGATAAAAGTATTACATGAAATGAGCTAAAGTACTGTAGGCAGAGAAGTGCAGATGGAGTGGTGTCATTTGGAACTGGTGGAACTAGAAATATGTTTCCTCTCTCGCTGCAAAAGTTAGAGCCAAGAAGAGGTAGTAGACACATGATGCCTGGAAGGGATTTTAAATAAAGCAGGGTAGGCAAAAAAAAGACAGATATGAGTGCATGACCCAACCAATGTCTTACCTTCTTAAGAGGATAATTCTGGTTTACAACTTGGGTCTAATGTTGGCAGCTTTGGCCATCATTCCTATCAGTTAATTGTAGATATGTTATCAGATAAAGGTAACAAAATAATGCCTTACATCTGAGAACATGGTGACATGGTGCCACAAGAAGTCTGATGGGGCATAAAAATGGTCAAATGATCGAACCAGGTCTCACTGCCAGAGCATCAAATACCGACGCTTCGTCACGCTTTTCAGCGTCTCATACAGGGTACCCTTTAGCGTCTGTATGAGACACTGAGCTTTCAGCTAACTCCTCTGTAAACCCCTATTTTCTTAGACTGAACCAAACTGTGTGTTAGAAAGGCTCTCTGGCAGGAAGGCTTTGTATGTTGCTGGGGTGAGAACCTGTTGGATGGGTGTAGCAGTTGCTCTGGGCCTCTAATCTTGCGGTGGATGGGTTTACAGTGGAATTAGTTGAAAGCCAGGTGTGTGTCACACAGACATGATTGATATTTGACGCTCTGGGAATGAGAACGCGTTGGATGATCACACAGGTTATAAATACGCCAGTAGTTTAGCCAGATTAGCAAATCAAACAGTCTATCTTGATAATTCAATCTTTATCATCTAACCTGTGGAGGTTAAAGAAAAGGGAAATACTCCGCAGAGACCCCAGGAGGTTACTGGTGCCAACCATAAAATAGTCTGCTGGTGCATCCATAAAACAAGGAATTGTTGTGTTTTCATAGATGAGATATAACATGCTTTTTAGTGAAGAGGTACTGGTATGTGGATTTTGTTTGTTGAGGCAGGCTAGCTGTTTCCTTGCAAAAGAGCAAGCAATAATCACTTGTAACATAGAAAGTGTGTGTGTGTGTGTGTGTGTGCGTGTGCGTCAGTGTGTGTGCAGTTACCAGCCCTGTCTCCCAGATATGATGTTTATATGCAACTAATTAGCAACAGCAAATACATTTTGAGGGAAATGTAAAGCCGACCAAATGATGTTTGGTAACAAAATGAGGAAACGCTGTTAATTAACGTACCTGGCAAGCCACAAAAGTGTTGATACTCAGCGTACGTTTATTGTCAACTTAAAGCAAAATAGGCAATCTTGCAATGCAATTTGTGGTGACTACAGCATTATGTATCTTTGTTATGGTTATGTTTAAGGGCTGATAGCGTTCAGTGTTTCCCACAGGATTTTAGGAGACTGTGGTGGGAGGGTCTCTTACCCTCGGGGTTGGGTGTGTGTGTACGTTTTCAAGCCTGATGTATCTCTTTAGGGCATTTTGAGACCACTGAATGTAATATAAATTGCTGTATATGAACATAACAGGTTGGTATCATCCTTAAGAACATACGAGAGAGAGAGAGAGAGAGAGAGAGAGAGAGAGAGAGAGAGAGAGATCGCCAGACAGTGCAAGAGAGGTGGCATGTCCTCTTAATCTTCAGAAACGCTCTGATTCAGACTGTTTTCTCCCCGTTTTTTTTTTTTTTACACTTATATCTTTACAAATACAGCAGTAAGAGACCGACTTTCCCTTTTTGTTTTTTCGGCATTCTTGCAATGGGCCCCCTCATAACCGTGGGCCCGGGGCAGCCGCACCCTCTGCCCCCCCGCCGGCTCCGCTACAGCTTTTAAGCCATAACCTCACCCCTCTTCACCGATAAGGCTGTGGCAGAGTCACTGACTCAGTGCTGTCGGATCCCTCTTTTCTTTTTCTTTTCTTTTTCTTTCTTGCCGACGAGAGATATTAAATAATTAATTTCATGTTAATTTTTATAAACGGGTAGAGAGAGAGAGCACAAACGACAGAGGGATGAGAGAGAGAAATAGCGCGAGCGGGAGAGGGAGAAATAGCGGACAAGTAGCTAGCTACCGGGAAATCAGCACCAGGGATAGCGGAAAGTTAGACTCTGTTTGGTATGTTAGAAGTTGACTGGTGCAATGAGATCAGCAACATGGCCGACACTGCTCCGTTATCGAACTTGATACCTGCCCAAAAGAGAAGTTTTACGCTAGTGGTTTAGGCTTCTGCGTCGCGGCGACGTCGTACCTACGCCGTCGACGCAGACCCCTACGCAGACCCTACGCCGTAGCCTGACGCGCACCTCCAAAAAATCCTGACTACGCGTCGCGTCGACGCGTATTGACGTGAACTTCGAGGACTGTGATTGGTCCGTTCAGAACGTAATTTTCGGTTCAGTCGCAGCCCTATGGTCGCAGCACAACAACACCGCCATTTTCAAAGTTTCTGTGGTGAGAGCTACAAGAAAAACTGGACCAAGCCGAAGAAAGAATTATCAAGGAGGTACGCAAGTACGACCACCTCTACAATTCCTCTTCGCGGCAGCAAGAGCCCCCCGAAACCATACAAAGACACAGCAACACCCCCCTAGCGGCTTGGCGGTGAATTGCGGAGCAACGCGTTCCCTCGACGCAGAACTATGAATGCTCAGTAACGGCGTAGGGTGTACGCCGTTGGTTTAGGCTTCTGCGTCGCGGCGACGCCGTACCTACGCCGTCGACGCAGACCCCTACGCGGACCCTACGCCGTAGCCTGACGCGCGCCTCCAAAAAATCCTGACTACGCGTCGCGTCGACGCGTAGTGACGTGAACGTCGAGGACTGTGATTGGTCCGTTCAGAACGTAATTTTCGGTTCAGTTGCAGCCCTATGGTCGCAGCACAACAACACCGCCATTTTCAAAGTTTCTGTGGTGAGAGCTACAAGAAAAACTGGACCAAGCCGAAGAAAGAATTATCGAGGAGGTACGCAAGTACGACCACCTCTACAACTCCTCTTCGCGGCAGCAAGAGCCCCCCGAAACCATACAAAGACACAGCCGCACCCCCCTAGCGGCTTGGTGGTGAATTGCGGAGCAACGCGTTCCCTCGACGCAGAACTACGAATGCTCAGTGACGGCGTAGGGTGTACGCCGTAGGTACGGCGTCGCCGCGACGCCGAAGCCTAAACAGGTACGCCGTCGCCGCGACGCAGAAGCGTAAACCAAGCAAAGTCACACAATCTTGAAATGCCGTTCCGGCCTGCTGTCATGTATGGATCATCGACTGTATGGATGCGGTGTCGCCGGATCGCGCCAAATGCAGCAGACAGTAGGACCGTCTATGAACGCGACCTGTTGGTGCGTGCGTGTGTGTTCACGCGCGCGCTCTCGCTCGCGGGCTATAGAGTAGAGTAGGCTACAGCTGTGTAATCGGCTGACTGACGGATCTGGTTATTATTATTATTTTTTAGGTGGGGAGGGGGGTGGAAAGCGGGGGGGTGGGGACGAGACTGTGGCGGGCCCAAACGAGACTGTGGAGGGCCGCCACAGTCTCTTTAATTGGTGGGAAACACTGGCGTTGCTTAAGGTTAGGGAAAGACGATGGTCTGATTTTAATACAGAAAAAGTCAGCAGGGACATGAGACAGAAGATTTTGGATTAACATTTAACCAAAATCACAATCTTTTCCTAACTTTAAGCAAAGTGTTTTTGTTGACTAATCCTAACCACAAACAGGACACTAACCCTGGATTCTGATGTCACTGTCCTGCACTTTGTATGCCCACCATCCACCCCGACCGCCTCCCTGTGACTACAGGGCCGTACATAAATGCAGTGTTTCATTTACACAAAGAAACGTTTTCTCTCAACATAATCCAGGCAGCGATTACGTTGTCACCACAACCTAATTATGAATGCAAATTAATTGTTAATAAACGTAATTGCTAGGAGACAGGGTTGACACTTACAGCAAGTTTCATAGGTCAAAGTTGAACCAGAAGTCGTTTTGTAAGTGTGATGGGTAATTTGGGTAATAGTTTTTCCATTTACATTTTTTTGCTCTTTTGAATACATTTGGCCAAACCCAGGGAATTGGTTACAACCTGTTTGATGGTCTGACCGCTTACATATTGCCCCATGTGACTTCTTTTTAGCGATGTTGCCACATTCTCAGATCCCTGAGTACTGTTATTATTACACAAAGGAAGCATGTAAATGGAACTGGAGTAGTAATTATCCTTTCCAAAACTAAAATGTCAAACTGGGTAAAATACTGAACCAAGAACAAAAGCACAAATGATAAAGTGATTTTACATTGTGTGTTAATTTGGTAAGCTGTCACATTGAGGCACTCGGCAGGTGACAGCGAGGCTGTGCGGTCACACCTGTTTTCCAAGGTCGTGGAAGTTAACGCCTTATCTTTTGGATCTTTGCCAAACCAGCTGTAACGGCTCCTTCTGCCTTCTTGGCAGTGTGTTATTGACAGATTTGAATTTCATTACATTTCCTGAGCACTTTGTACCAAAGCCTTCAGCAGACTTTTCATCCGTCCAGCTATTATTAGCATCTGAAACTCACATGGACCTCTGGACGATGAGGGATTGCCATTGTTCCCTCTCTCGCTCTGTGGTTCATGTGCTGCTTCCTTTTCATTATGGTCCAAAGAGATAATGCCACTCAACAAACCCTAACCACCCATCCCTTCATTTGCTGTCATCATTACCCAAAGTAGTGATTGTACTGCTGAGGCCCCCCTCCCTTTTCTGCCCTCAACTCACCCTCTTTCTCTGTTATAAGAGACGCTCTTTGCACTCAGCCACAGGCCATTAAAGTTGTCCCACAGCAATAAGCCTTTGTCTGTGTGACCAAACAGTTGATGCTTGATAAGCGTAATCCTGGCCTGTGTTTTAGTCCCCTGAATGGTGCTGTGTGGGCTGCGAGGCCCTTCACAAAGCAGCTAGCACTAAATTGCTCACTCTTGCTTGCCTTTTGTCTCTGGATTTGTGAAACACTTTGAGCCGCTTTGCAGTTCTGAGGGCAGTGGCCTCTGTGGGATGGAGTTTACTGAGGACCGTGTTTTGTAGCCGTGCTGGCCACACATGATCAGAATATGGTCTCGCTCCAGTTTATCTGCTCATTGCAAAAGTTGAATTATGGTTGTCTTATGTTATAAATTTTAGTCTGGGTACAATTAATTAACATTTTCTGATGCATGCATCAAACTAATAGGTTATGTGGAAAACAATATATTTTGTGGTGGAGAAAGCAAGCACTCAATCAATGACCAACTTCATAACTACTCAACACAGTTTCCAGAATTAAAATTAAATCAGTGGGTTTAATCTACTGAGTCTCACTGAATTACATGCTGTCTGCTGTAATGGTGGATTGTGCAAACGATGCATTTCCATACATTTCTGTAAGTGATTTTGACCCCTCTTTAGGTCTTTTTAACGTGTAAACATGTGTCTTTCTGTCATTGCCTTTATCCCCTAGCAAGAGTATGGTCACCCACACCCAACTAGCTTTAGCCACGATCCCATTAATTGTATTAGCACTCAAAGGAGAAGAAGCCAAGTTGGATTAATTGGCCTTACTATGCAAAGCAGGCACAGTGTAACAGGAATTCAATACCAAGCAGGACTGATGAGTGATTACAAAAAGCATTTTACTGCCTGCCCAAAGTTTAGCAAGAAATGATCTCATGGTCAGTGTCCTTGTCTTTGTTTTAATTCTGTAGACACTTTTGTTTCAGTCTGAATTGACTCTCTGCAGTTAACAATGGCTAAAATGCCAATGCCTTGTTTTCTCTCTGTCTGAGATGTCAAAGGACGTCAACATTCTTCACCATCAGTCACTCCCCATTTGTGCAGATTCAAGCCCAGCTAATGTGTCCTGCATGTCCCCTCTGGGCTCCCATACATCAGCCCTTGACCCAAGGGAGAGGTTCAGGAAGGAGGGATCATTTATTATTGAAATGTCCAAAGGGGTGGGGTGAGGTGGAGATTCTCATAAGCATTTTTTTTTTTTTCCCCTGAATGCAGTGAATCTGCAGTAAAGACGTTTTAGTTAATGTGGCTGTCTCAGGCCCGCCAGACAGAAAATCCCACCATGGAATATGAAAACATCACATGAACATGTGTGGAAAAAACGGAAAAAAAGACAATCTGAATGATTGAAACTATTTGGTTGAGACAACAATATTTGACGATTCCAGTTGGGCAATCTAAATAAATGAGGACTGTGATTGGAATGGCTACCTGTCTGGCCCCTTTTTTAAAGTGGACTGCGTAATTATCATCTAAATAAATGCAGTACTTGGGAGATATGCAGAATAAATCTCCAGTGCAGATGCCATTTCATTCTGATTTATCACCATTCTGCACAGAGCTTAGCACCAGATCTTCCTTTTTCAAACAAAAACACACCTGCAGTCGAACACAATATAGATGACGTAAACATTGATAGTCCATGCAGTGCACCACTACACTGTGACCGGTGGACAAACAGTCTGCTGTGTGATCAACGATCTGGTGTTGGAAATCAGCACAGCTATGGCCCACGTAAGACAAAAGTGCATCATATATCTGAAATAAGCTTGCAATACCTGAGCGCTATGAATAATGTACGGCGTACAGTACACAATAAATAAGGAATGAGTTTCTTCTGATCAGTCTCGTGTGTCTCTCAACTATCCTTGGTTATTTCAAAGGGTTCCACATTTATCAAAGGTGCTGGGAGAAAAGGAAAGGTCAAGGACAAGATGTTTTGTTTGGTTGTTTTTGGTTCCATCCGACAGATAATGAGAAACCGATACACACTGTATAATACGACATCACCTGTCCGAAGCAGGGAATGGATAATCGCTGTACTTTGCTTGTGAAATTGGATGGCAGATGTATCACCATGCTCTTCAAAAGAGCATTAGCTTGCAGACAAACATATAAAAATCAGCAGTACTCCAGATAAGAGCAAATGAATGAATATTCTTCTTTGGGGCTACGTTGAATATTGAACCAAAGCTTGCCTGAAACACCACCTGACTTTGGATCAAACCGCTCAGTTGAGCCAAATAACAGTGAACAGGCCAGTCACATAGAACAGATGCATAATGAGCCCAATTAAAGAGCATTTGATTTTCTCTGCATTTTCAACATCTGCTTTGCTGTCTACCTGTGTGAATTCAAGCCCACTGTGGGACGATAGTATCATGTATCAGACTCAGCAATTAAACCGAACATAGTCACTGTAGAATGTAGAATCAGGACTTGACTTTTATAAAGCAGCTCTGTTGTTGATTTATGCCTGAGGTGGCGTACAAAACTTTTCCCAGATATGGTAGATTGGTAGGATTTAAAGTTTTATTTAAGGAAACTGGTGCATATTTGTCATTGGGTTTTTATTTTGGGGTTCCTTGTATCGTTTCAACACATAGAATAATATCAGTATGGAAATTATACTGTTAATTTTTCACTGCGGTTCAGTTAACCCATCATACTCTATGCAAGCGTATAGCTGATTCTCCCTGAAAACAAATGTGGCTGTCTAGTTAAATTGCTGCCACTGCGACTTAATCGTCAGTGAAACATCTTTTATTCATTACAATGGCAGTATAGTCACACAGGCCTGAGGTGCCTGGTGGAGCATCCCTGTAATTTAGTGAAAATATAACTCATTGGATGCAACAGCGATGTCATGTTTTCTGCCTGCTTATTGCGTTGTCAGGCACCCCCAGTGTATCTCAGACTTTCAGGCCCTCTTTTACACACAAAGTCTGTTACCTCGGAGAGCTCACCAGTGTGATTTGCATCATCTTTTCCCTCTGGTGTCTGTTCCCTTTAAGGTGTTTCTGAATTAAAACTCCTTAAAATGTCATGGCTGCAGTGTCTTGAGATGATGGGTCTCAGATGGTTGCACTCTGGAGCATTACAGAGTAAATCTGAACCAAGTCACTCAGGAAACACTGTTCTGCACAGACACACACAGTTATGTTTCCATCACTTCAGAGACGATGACTTACATTCATTTCCTGGAGACTTACCCAACCTTAACCATAACCTTAACCTTATTCTTCACCCTAAAGTTTAATGATTTGCATTACGGAGACTAAGGAAGGCAAGTCCCCACAATATGACTGTGGAAACAAATGTACAGTATGCCCCAACAACATAAGTAACACATGTCCCTCATGAGCCTTCTGTGTTATTAATGGTGCAGCATTTCAACCAGTCTGAAAAAATCATTTGTCTCTCACTTCTGTGTGCTGGCTGTTAGACCTCACCCTCTTTATTCACTGTTCCAATTCACAGGAAATGTAGCTGAAGTGGTAGGAGATTTTAAATAAATAACCAGTTTATTAATATAAAAAGGCCTCTAGCTAAAACCCATATACACATTCAGTTTATCGTATCCATAACCTCTGGTTATTTAAAGGAACAAAAGATTGCCTTTCTTTTTTATATCAGATCAGTGGAATGAATTTCGATATATTCACATATCCGGTCTGTGGCGGTCGGGAGTGATGGTCCTCATATATTTAGTTACAGTTTGTCAGACCATTAACCATCTGTTGTCTTTTTGTCCCTTCCAGCTGTTTCAACACCTTGCACGCTAACAGAATTTAGAAAGATCCACAGCCTCCATAATCAGTTGATCTGCAATTTCCACAGTAAATCATTGACCAGTTGTCCACTTGAGGCATTCAGCCTGTAGTGCTCAACCAAATAGCCTCTACCGAAATGAACAGCTTCAGGTCTCTGTCAAACCAGCAGAGCATGAAGATGTGAACGAGATGTAACACAACATCTGCCATGCAATGCATGCTGTAATTCAAAATGCCCCACAACATGCATTTTTTAATATGAATTGCCCCCATTAGAGCTCAGACTGCTGCTAACCTTGGCAGTGGTACTGGCATGCTTTATTCACTGAGATAGTGTAGACATACATTGGACCAGACTGCCCAAAAGCTGTAGGAAACTTGAAAATCCAAATATATCCATAGTCTCATCCTGCATGATTCATAATCTTCAGCATCATCCATAAAAATGATCATTTGCCAAATGGCGATGTTAATTGTAATGTTAATTTATCATGTAACCACATTTACTCTCTGTTTGACCTGCAATGACAGATGAACTTTGTGTTATCTGTTGTGCATTCCTGTTTAATTTGACCGAGTGTTTCATATCGGCAGTAGCGACCTCCTTGTGCCTTCATATCATTCAGCCTTGGATGAAGTTTCCTCCCTGCCGCTTGGTGTTATGACAAACCGAAAGCAGCATTCACACAAGACAGGATAAAATCAGTCTTGGATCCTGTTCAGGGTCAGGCCTTTAATATCAAACTCTGGTGTATGAGCTCTGTCTTTTCAGCTGAAACTTGTGCTGTAAACCTGATTGCTCTGTAAACCTGATTGCTCTGTAAACCTCTCCTTATTCATTACAAAATAATATAGAGACAGTTTTGTCTCATCATCTCCTTTGGAAAGGTTTCTCACTGGAAATAAGCTGATTTCCACCACTTTAATCAACATTAAATGAATGTTTAGTCTGTCTACAAATACAAATACAAATGCAACTTTAGTGGACAAACAACATGCTATGTGTTAGAAAGAACTTATTTTGATGAAGAATATCAATGAATGCTATTGCTTTTATCAGTGCTAGCGGCTTAGCTCTTGGGATGGTGATGTCTGACTGTCAGTCTGTTTGCCACTTTGGTCTCGGCTGAAATACCTCAACCTTTGGATGAATTGCTGTGATCCCCTCGCTCAGAGGATGAATCCCACTGACTTTAGGGTTCCCCGACTTTTTGTCTCGTACCAACATTACTTCTTGTTTATTGCTAATTAGCCAATGTTGGTATGATAACACACTAACAATGATCATGGTAAACATTACGCCATTGCAGCACATTTGCATTTCTATTGTGAATATGCTTACATTAGCATAACTCAAAGCACCGCCGTGACTAAGAACAACCTCACAGAGCTACTAGCGTGGCTGTAGAGCCTTATTTTAGTGTTTCTGCACTGCTGTTGACAGCTGATGGTGACCTTTATTGTTTAGTGGTCTTCACATGTCTTCCATGTTTAAATGAAGGTCATCCTGATGTATTCTGATTGAGTTAAATCCCATCCAAGGCAACTGCACCAACTCTTCAGCTACTAGTTCATTTTAAGAGGTTATCAATGAATGGCAATACACTTAAATTCAAGTGGATGAAAACTAACAAGAAATACATCATTTTGAATGGCAAGTCACACACAACTCTCCTTGAAGTGCCTTTCAATTAAAGCCTAAATACAATTGACTCTTCCTGCTAGATATTCAGTTCCAAACCCCACTGTCTACACTGTGCTGGAAAGAGAACGAAAGTCAGATATTAAGTGTAGACAAGTGCTGTATAACATTTTTTTATTCCATAAATTCCAGCTATATTCTTTTAAATCTGAGGTCACGGTTTAGCTGTGGATGAGAGGGAGAAAGTTCTGCAGATGCCCTGTGAGCTCCTGAGCTCGCAGAACTCTACTTCTTATTCTCCCAGGGTTTACTGAGGAAGAGCTGTAACAATTTCTATTCAGATAGGAAGTAAGTGTGTGGACTGAAGGGCAAAATCAGCTAAAACGGTTTGATCTCCCCACCAGCTGATTTACATTTGCAGAGCACAGTCCTAATCTGCCCATTTATAACCACCAAATAAAGGAACAGAGACAGAGAGACTGACCTGAAGCCAATGAAGTCCAATGTTGTGTTTATCCGTCTGTCTCTCTCCCTCTTATCTTTTGACTGTCTGTCTTTAGTCCTGTCTTCGACTACTTGTCTGTCTCTCTTCTTCTCTCAACATCTGTCCCATCACTCTCTGTTGAACCCACTCTCTTCTCTCCATCCCTCTCCCTCCATCTTTCACTCTCTGTTCTCATCTCCCTGAAGGGTCTCCATCTTATCTCTGAGATAAGCTGAACTGCCACAGAAATGTATTGGTCTTCATCTCTGTCTGTATTCCTCCCTTCTGGGCTTATGGAGACACATTTGGGAGGATAGATGCAGTTTAATGAAGCATTCACTGCGTGCATGTGAGTGTGTGTGTGTGTGTGTGTGTGTGTGTGTGTGTGTGTGTGTGTGTGTGTGTGTGTGCGCGTGCACGCATGTGAACGTGTGGCGCCATATCACTTTTTACTTCCATGGATACTCGAAAAATGAAGGGAGGCGCACCTCCTGCACACCAGTCTTGACTACATTCTAAACCTCCATGGTCTCTGAACCATGAGGCCCCCTTGGACTCGACATCAAATAGTTTCCTGTTCAAGGAATTTATTTAGAACTTCTTAATGTAGAAGATATCCCGTGTGTGTTTACCTCGTGAGATATAGTATGCCCAAAAACATGCTGCACATCCAAAGTGTAAAAATTCATTTAAATTCCCCATTACTTTGTTGCTGTCCTCTGCATAAATAAGAGGAAAAATGCAATTTCCTATTTTGTTGGCTGTATTCCTGCGTGCTGTAAGATCTCCTCATTCATCACCTTGTTCTCTCTCTTACATAATGAACACACACACTCAAAGGCACCCACCCACATACACACACACTCTCCTGCTGCCTTGGTTCACCCCTCTGACACAGGTGGTCTGTTCCTCACCTCATGAGGAGCCCGCCTGGCCCGACTGCCTGCACAATCTCCCATGAGCCTCTGCGTTACCATTCTGAGAAAGACGGGAAGGAACTACAGTTCAAAACCTGATCTGTTCTGTTGAGCTGCCTCTCGCTGCCATCTGGCTGCCCGGCATTGCGTGGCATTACGATGATGCGTGCAGATGTAGGGGAAATCTGTTTGCCTCGAATGCAGGTTGTTTGGTTTATAAGGATGGCAGACAGGCAGATGTTAATGGTATGCATGTATGCACATACAGAGCAGTATGTATAATATTCCCGCATCTCCAGTAGTATATTTTTCATCAGGTGAAGGCCTCAGCCAACGCCGTGATGTGTGTGTGTGTATGTGTGTGTGTGTGTGTATGTAATGATTTATTGGTGAACGGCTGTGTGTTGTTGCTGAATCTGCAACTGTGCTACAGTGCCAGCAACTGATCTTCATAAAAACATGTTGTTCTCTGTTAGCAACAGGGACAGAGGAGAGGAATGAAGGGAATAGGAAATCAGAGAATGAGAGAGTGTTTCTTTACGTTAAAAAATGATGCAGCCATTATTTATGGCCTTTTGGGGCTGGGTGTGTTTACTGGAGAGACAGAGCGAAGGAGAGAGAGGGAGTATGCCGACATTGCTGCCTGACCCTGACCTTGGTTTGTGCATTCCCTGTGGTACTCAAAAAACGTTTTTTTTTTTTTTTTACTGTAATTACAATTTAAGTATGCGTGAGGGCTATTTTATAACAACTTATCACAACACAACTTCAGGTTTACAGTACAATATGCAAAGACAAACCCATATTTAGATGGAGTGTCATACACTGCACGGGCTAAGACTGTGGTTTCTCTTATGTTATTAATTTTGTTAGCTCTCATAAGACCTTCATTTACCACTTACAGAGTGTGGGTTCTATTTGTGTAAATAATAGATATGTAAATAGTTACTCCAGCTGTTTAGTACAACACTTCCATAAAGCTGATGGCTTTGTGAGAGAAAGCCATAAAAAGAGTAATGGTGAAAGGTAATTTCTTTGTCTAGGTTAAGCTTCAGAAACACTGTGTCCTTTCCACTACAAAACTCTTTAGTGCCTTTCAGGAGCCCCCCCATGCCTGGTAAACACCCATGTCTCTCAAACCCCACAACCTCAGTTTGTAACGGCTTTGTGTTAAAAAGAAAATTGCGGTCTCATGCTGACATAACTGATGACATCAATGGATGTATTTTTTTCTCAGACTTGCCAAAAGCTCCTCCAGAGCCACTGTAGACATTATGCAGCTGTTTGTACAGGCTGTGTGGAACACCTCATGGCCCTTTTTAATACCTGCGAACATATTTCTGAGCACTTCTGAGTTTTTTTTTTTTTTTTTTTCCCCATTTACATACTCAAAGCCACTCGAAAGTGCTTTACATAGGACATCAAAGACAGATTGAATACAGTCTTGGAAGAAATGCACATCATATTTCAAGGACAATATCAAAGAAATACATGATGACAGCGGATGCTTACAAAGTGATATAAATACTTGACTAGAGCCTTGTAAACAGGGGAATATGCATGAAAATGAAAACACTTTATGAACTGACATAATATAGTTGTGGGTCCTACTTTAATACCTTATCCTGAGTGCTTGAAAAGGGGCCACTCATTGTTGTAGCTGATACCGTAATTACATGTTTCATATTCCTAAATAAATAATTCATGAGTTTAGTTGAATTACCAAATAGCCAAAGGGGTGTATGCCTGTGATACTCTATATACACTGAACAAAAATATAAACGCAACACTTTTGTTTTTGCTCCCATTTTTCATGAGCTGAACTCAAAGATCTAAAACATTTTCTATATACACAAAAAACCATTTCTCTCAAACATTGTTCACAAATCTGTCTAAATCTGTGTTAGTGAGCACTTCTCCTTTGCCGAGATAATCCATCCCACCTTCAGTTTTATCACACAGCACAAAGCCACAGATGTCGCAAGTTTTGAGCAATTGGCATGCTGACTGCAGGAATGTCCACCAGAGCTGTTGCCCTTGAATTGAATGTTCATTTCTCTACCATAAGCCCTCTCCAAAGGCATTTCAGACAGTTTGGCAGTACATCCAACCGGCCTCACAACCGCAGACCACGTGTAACCACACCATCCCAGGACCTCCACATCCACCATGTTCACCTCCAAGATCGTCTGAGACCACCCGGAAAACTGCTGCAGCAATCAGTTTGCATAACCAAAGAATTTCTGCACAAACTGTCAGAAACTGTCTCAGGGAAGCTCATCTGCATGCTCGTCGTCCTCATCAGGGTCTTGACCTGACTGCAGTTCGTCGTCGTAACCGACTTGAGTGGGCAAATGCTCACATTCGATAGCATCTAGCGTGTTGGAGAGGTGTTCTCTTCACAGATGAATCCCAGTTTTCACTGTTCAGGGCAGATGGCAGACAGCGTGTGTGGCGTCGTGTGGGTGAGCGGTTTGCTGATGTCAACGTTGTGGATCGAGTGGCCCATGGTGGCGGTTGGGTTATGGTATGGGCAGGCGTATGTTATGGACAACGAACACAGATGCATTTTATTGGTGGCATTTTGAATGTATGGAGATACCGTGACGAGATCCTGAGGCCCATTGTTGTGCCATTCATCCACGACCATCACCTCACTGGGAAGTGGACCAACATTCCACAGGCCACAATCAACAACCTGATCAGCTCTATGCGAAGGAGATGTGTTGCACTGTGTGAGGCAAATGGTGGTCACACCAGATACTGACTGGTTTTCTGACCCCCCCGGACCCCCCCCAATAAAGCAAGACTGCACATTTCAGAGTGGCCTTTTATTGCGGCGAGCCTAAGGCACACCTGTGCAATATTCATGCTGTCTAATCAGCATCTTGATATGCCACACCTGTGAGGTGGGATGGATTATCTCGGCAAAGGAGAAGTGCTCATTAACACGGATTTAGACAGATTTGTGAACAATATTTGAGAGAAATGTTTTTTTTGTGTATATAGAAAATGTTTTAGATCTTTGAGTTCAGCTCATGAAAAATGGGAGCAAAAACAAAAGTGTTGCATTTCTATTTTTGTTCAGTGTATTAATAAGGTCATTATTACTATGATTTGTATTGATAAATTTCTATCAGAAAAAATGTATTATGTTCATATCGAATTTCAGACATCTGTTTATGTTGTAAAAAAACAAGAAAAAAGCTACATTCACTGTTTTTCAGTGTTGTAAACCAATAAATTATCGGGGGGGGGGGTACATTAGAAGCATTAGTGTGCAACAACAAACTGGTCGTCCTTTGTAAGTGCCTTCATGGATGCATAAAAAGAAAATGCTTTCAACAAAAATCTATCATTAGATAAAAAAGTACTCACGATATTTTCGTGAACACATTGAAGAAAGGTGACTGCTTTCCACGAATTAAATTATGAGTCATTTACAGCAGCAACAATTGAGTTGTCACACTACACTTTCACTGCCACACACTATTTTTATTTTCGTAAGCACAAGTATTCAGCATTCAACATCTCATCACCTCTGACTGCAAACCTGTGCAGTCCAGCACTTGGTGTCCCAAAATAAAGGTGGTATGTTCGATAAGAGACTTAAATGGTCTGAGGATTTGCTTCTATAACGGCTAACAAGGATCTTCTTGAGCTCTGAGAAAAGATTTAATGGGCAGTTATGCTTTTACTCTGCATCATGGCCAAGGGCACAAATAGAATTCACATGATGTTGAGTCTGCTGTAATCAATAACCTGTAAACCAAGGATGGATGGTGAGCTGTTATGGCCATAAAACACAGAGCCAGTTGTATTGACATGGCCATCCATACTACTCTGCTAACTCTCTGTTGACTGGAGAGGGAGATTTTTCTGCCTTTTCTACCTTTTATTTTGGTGATGTTCTGTTGGTGAAAGCAAGCTGAGTAATGGTAATGGTCCCAGAGATGCTTTTCAGAATCAGAGGATGCTCTTTTTCCTTTTCAAACATCCGTCTGTTGACGAAGTTTCATGGACGGTGTTTTTGCAGAGACTAAGAGATTTGCTGGATCTGAAGTAACTTTGAAAAGAAAATAGTATGTTGGTTTATAAAACCTCTGAATCCTCAGACTGTCTGTAATGTAGAAGTGTTGTTAATACTGCCAATCATCACCTATCTATGAAGCTCCAAGCAGCTTTCAGTCACTTTTACATCAACCTTGTTTCCTAGAAATTGCATTTTTACAGAACTAATTTGTGGCAGCTAATGCATTTCGAAGGAAGTCTAATGCTGCCTGAATTAAGTTTTTATCAACACTAGAAAGAAGCAAAACTTCTGCACACCTATGGATGGACAGGATCATACAAGAAGACTGTGGGTGGACACAACGGAACAGAAGACTCTTGCACACTGTCCTGCACACTTGGTTAGGCACACAAACGTCCATCAGGTAGCCTTATGATGGTCTGTGTACCAAAACGTGGTTATTAATACATTTGTCTGATTTCAAGTGTAGAGCACAGTGAGCAGGTGTCTTTGTTCTGCTGTGATTAACATAATAAGGAAATGTTGTTAATGAACAAATCAGTAAAATTGACAATGTCTCTCATTTGTTTTCCTCTGGAGGAAATGTAGCTCTTAAACACTGAAGATAAAAATAACAATTTTAGCTTCCCATTGGCAGGAATGCACCATCAGACAACGTTTTCTGCTCAACTATAATGCATATGATGACACAGACCAAAGATAACAGAACACTATATGCAAGGACAGGGAGTAAAAACTTGGGATTTGTTAAATTTGACACAAAGGACTGCAGATACTTGTCACACACAGTTTTTAGGTCTGCTCCTCATAGGCCTCTGAAAGCTACCAATTAACCTCTCCCATGCATCACAATGCAAAGACTTTTCCATTTGTCTTCAAACATGTATCAGCCTTAGGTGAATAAGTGAATGATTGTTGTTTTTATGATCAACATAGTTGATGATTAATGTCTCAAAAGGCAGATAAGCGATCAAGGTCAACACAAATGCCGAAATATGTCATCAAAATACCAAAGATTCTCCAACATGTAGCAAGATTACAAAGAAGCTTCTACCTCCAGATTCTTGCACACGCAGTACTTTTGCCCACAGCTCCATCTGTACACCATCTCCTGATGCTATACTGCAAACGCTCTGCAAAAAAATCATGAAGATGGGACATTTGATGGAAGTGTTATGTATTGATTTTTAATAAGTGACTTCTGCAGCTTTTAAGATATTGCTTTCACAATCAGATCATTGGCATTGAGCGGTTAAGCTTAGTGTTGTTTTTACACCGACTGTATGCCATTTTGATGATAATGGAGTAAACTATCAAAGGCATTACACTCAGCCACTCAGAGTCCTCCATAGCTACTCAACTGAGAAGAAGTCTGTTAGCTTAAGTATACTTTATGGTTCATTTCATATCATGTTTGTGCTCATAAAGCCACTCTCACCAGAAAGTTTTTGTGAGCTTGCTAATTTGTAAGCAGAAATTCCTCTTACAGCATGGACACAATGTGAAGGAGTAAGGCAAGTTCTTTTCATACAAAGAAATGCTCTTTTTCCTCCAAGTCCACTTCCCTTCCTCAGTCTGAATCAGTCTTGACATTCAACAGAAGGCTAAACTCTGAAGAGGCGTTACCTCTTTTTCTTTGACACTGATGTCTTATAGCCTTGTGCCTACGTGATGTGAGTGTAATTACTTTTCTTCAACTCATAAATGACTGACCATGACTTTTAAAACAAGGTGTATCTAATAGCATTAATAATGGCTGCATTTAATGTAAATGTGCCAGCCGTCCATGCAGGCTGTCTTTCTTGACTTTGACACTCATATGGAGCACAGCCGTCATTAATTACTGTTATTAGTTAAACCTGTGTCCCTCCTGCTATAACAAGTCAAAGCATCCTCTGTGAAATAATCTGTTATCATCAGTGGCTGCAGCCCTGAAAGGTGCTGTCAGTTTTCTGCTTTAGGTGGTAACAGCCAGCAGATCAAATACAGTTTCTGACAAGAGCAGTCCCAGTGAAGCAGTTTGTGGAGTCAGCTTTTGAAACTAAGTGAATTTAAACAAAGAAAAAATAAAAGCTGAAAATAGTCCGATAAAGATGATTTTTTTGACATGTACAAAACCGTCTTCACCATCACATGTTTTTCTTGCCTGTTTATTGCTATTTTCATTCCTCTCTAAGATTTGTAGACAAGGAGGAAATTGCACCCCAGACTCTCGCAGAGTTACTGACTGTGCCAGGGGAAACTGCGAGCGGGACCTGTAAACATTCCTTGACATACACCACCCATGTGCTTGTTACTCGTTAAAGTAGGGTGAAGGATTACTCCCTATATTCTCCCTTTTTCTCCGAAGACCATAGTGCATTTTTAGATACAGTATTGGGGCACTACAGACAATCCAATGCTGAAGGCTCATTCAAAATTCCCAATTTATAATACACATTTTTTTCCATCGCTCTCAAACATTACAGATGATTCAATGATCATACGCTAAGCAAACAAACTGATAGCAAAAACTTCCACTTTCCTTACTAAAACACAAAGCTGGTGAGCAGCTAGCTTTCCAAATACAGCTGACAAACAAACCTACTATCTTAATTTCTGGTCCCTAGTATTAATGGTTATGGGTTTATGCTGTATATTAACTTAAATTTGATAATACTATAATTTGCTCATTACATTGACCAAAAACTTAATAGCGGGAGACATATTTTCTCTAAAATGTATTTTCTGTTGTTAATTAGTTGCACATAAGCATCATTTCTAGGAGACAAGCTTTGTGTCTGTGTCTTCGGATCAAACCTGTCTTCTACAAATTACGTTTTTATATTGCTGAATTGGTTTACAAATTATTCTGTGGTGACAAATGAAATTGCTACTTGGATTTATTCAGAAACAATGTTTTTTTTTTTATTTTTCCTGTGTCAGACCGAGGCCACGGTCTCTCCCTAACCTTAACCAAAGTACTTTGGACAAACATAACCATGTTTGAAAATGCTGTGGAGTCACTACCTGCAGATGTTGGTTTGCTAAATCTGATATTTCAGAAAACAAATGAAAGATGTTGTCAATGAACATTTTACAGATTGGTTCAGTATCAGTGTCACCCAGGTCATGGTTATCCAAGGAGGGTCGAATCAAGGGGCTACTTCAGTTCTGACTGACAGGTGGGGAGTCCCAGGTATTTAATGCCTGTGAGGTCATTATCAAGGTTATTGAGACTGCTTTGGTGCTTAGCGCTCCTGGCTTCTGTAGTGGCACTGTTACACAGCAAGGAGCACTAGCAAACCAAGTTGGTTGTATAGAGTTGTAGTTGTATTTATATGCCACATAATGTCAGAGACAGGGTTGACATTTGCAGTGGTGGGAATGGCTCTAAGCCTCTCACTCAGTGTTTGGATGTGTTCAGTGAGCTGCTAAACATGAATTTTTCACATTGGAAAAAATGCTATTTATTTTGAACTGACACAAACACATCCACGCTTTCAATTAGCGCATCCTTCTATTATGATATTTTCTGTTTCTTCTAGAAGGAGATATTCAACATCCTGGGCCCATTTTCCAAAAGTATCTTAAGGCTAAGCTTATCCAAATCCATATTCTTTCAATAGGTCTATGATTATCTTAGCATTAGGTCGCCTTTGGGAAACAAGGTAAGTAGCTCTCAGAGAAATTTCAAGTGGGAAAAAAACAATTTTTCTGCTTTTTAAGATCTTTGTTTACTGAATATTTGTTTTTGAGCATCTGCCTTTGTATGACTAAATTACATGTTTGTAGTGGAGGAGAGCTGAGTTTACCTGAAGGTAGCACACCTTAATGAAAACAGCATACAATAGCTGTGCCATGAGCTAAACTTGAGCATAAAATGTAATTTTGCCTCAACAGTATTACATTTTCACCTGTTATTCTGTGGGGAAAGTATAAACATTTGTTTTTAACAAGTACTAATGCCTGTAGCTTTTGAGAAGAAAACTGTCTATACCAGATTTATTTCAGATAAATGCAGAAAAAATTCAAAAGAATTGCAAAAAATGTATATCAGTTATGGCAGATTTTCATGACCAAAAGAAGTAAAAAAAAGTAAAAGTAAAAAGCAAAATTTAGAGAAGGACCGGATATGTGAATATGTGACTGACATACATCAGTTTAGCATTTTTTGATGCATTGTCATTCGTACAAGTAGGAGTCACCTTTACTTTCATATGATTTGTGAAGTTGTGTCATGGCCAGCTTCTGTGCTGAAGCAGCAGGAGTGGCCAGATTTGTGTAAGCATTGCTGCCAGTGGTCAGCGTGATTGAATCTGGCATTCCAGCGTCTGGTTAATGTGAACTATGTGCCAGCAAGGCAATGCCAACAGACCGCATGCATCACACCGCTGCCCCAGCAGATGAATGGTTAAGACCCTTCAGAGGAGCCTCCAGGAGTTCTTTGTTTATTCTGTCTTCCCTAGCAGTTTGGGAGGAGTATTGGCACATGAGCGAGGAACTGTCCACTGTGCCGCCATGGCCAAGCTATTTCAGAGTCTGGCTCTGCTATATATTTCAGAATTTCAAAGACACATTAACTAGCCTCATGATCAGACGTTACTGCCGTTTTGTTTCACTTCAGCCTGGCATTGTGTTCATGTTAACCCATTCATGGTTCCCCATTGTGGTGCAGAGGTCATACATGGGGGGATATATTGTGTAGTTTTGCTGTAACCAATCAGTAGCCAGTGTAGAAATTGTCAGTGGAGATGGAGGCTGTGTTAGCGATGCCTGCAAAGCTCTGATTGGTCAGCTGTTTCTCGTCAGTGAGCTTATGCCATGTTCATGTCATATGGGATGGATGGCAGAAATGAGGAAGATTTCAATGTTGATTACTTTCAAGCGTTCATGTCATCAGGATGGTTGTATGATTACAGAGTTGGTCGTGTGTGCATTAGAATACTTTGCATTGATAATGTTAAACCATAGCCATTAAATTTGTGTTTAATTACACCGAATTACAGATTCTAACATTCAAAAATTAGAAATTCCAAGATCTGAAAATTATTTTCTGTTTTCTGCCAGCTGTACTGAAACTCCTAGCTCTGCTTGCCATTCACTCACCTGCATGTACCGACAGTGAGCTCACAAACAGCCAGTGTTGTTTCAGGAAAGGATGACCAAGCGTGATGTAAGAACAAAGTACTTTTCCCCCAAAGAGAGTACTTACTTTGTATATTCATCTCAGCAGTAATGTTTTTTTAAACTCATTCCTGGGTGTCATTTTCCAACCAGACACTTGTAAGAAGGACTCAGAACCGTCACACCTTCTGAGAGGCACGCAGAGTAAGAGAAAGAGACAAGCGTTTTTGAGAGATGCTGTTTAATCAGAAGCACACTGCTTGAAGGAAGGAGTGCAGGGATGTCTAACAGCACAGGCTCGTGTCATGAGGGCTGTCTGCACTTCCTTCCTCCTGGATGATCTGAGCTGTAATGACTTTGGACTCTGCTCTGAGTTGCAATACTGAATAATGAGGTGAGAAATGGAGTCAGGGTGGAAGGGTAAGTGTTGACATTGTTGACATTTCATGTCAGTGAGTTCACAAAGACCAAAGACATCACTTAGAGCCTCCTGACTCTTGATGTATCACATATTTAGTGCTTAAGCAAACGTGTGGAAGGTTTTTCTGCTCTTCAGTCACTGTTAGGTTTGTATTATGTGGATTATATCTCGACTGTGTGAGCTGTATCCTTAACAACTTTGAAATCAACTTGAAGAAATGATTTCTTAGAAAGTAGATTAAATCAGGACAGACTTCATGAATGAACACATATTTTATTGACATGCATTATAGATGAGGATTGTGACAAGTCTTTGGCAGTTTGACCCCATTGTCATGTTACTGTAGTGTAAGGGGGTAGTGAAGCCGGCAGTGGTCTAGGATACCCCCCGATGGAGTTGAGATACGGGTGGTGGTGTTGGAAGGATGGCTGAAGGTCTGGATGTGATGAGGAGTGGTGAGAAGAACGTATTTAAAGTTTTACAGCAGCAATATGATTGGCTGATGGAGACTGTGCCAAAATATGGTTGGTTTAACTGAAACATTGAATGCCCATAGTCCGCTGAAAAAGAGCAACAGGAAGAGAGAGGGAGAGATGTGAATGAATGAGGCGTAACGATATTCTGAAGGAACTTACACTGAGCTTCATTCCTCCTGTTCTGGGAGTTGAAACTATTAAATATGGACTATTTTTATTGGAAAGACGATTAAATGATTAATCACGTAAGCAGACTTGCTATTGATTGGATAATTGATACTCAGCTGATTGGTTGAGCCCTATTTAAATTCAATAATATAACATACTGTAATGATATTGAATTACTCATGCTGTATTTTGCGTTGGTAATTGACCATCAATGTGACAAAAATATGAAGGCTGCAAACGTGAAAAATGAATTACCAAATAAAACATCAGAAATGCCATGCATAAACACTAATTGTGACCCAAATTTTCCTGCCTGTCCTCCTACAATATTTCCTGAAAAATAGTCTGCTCTCCTACAGATAATTTTATCACTGCATCCCTTAGTAAAATGTTGTTTATTCCGTTAATTACCATTCCTTTTTTATATGCTGTGCTGTAGCTGTGGGGGCTATCTGGCACATGCAGCCAGGCAGAGCCTGTAAAAACCCTTCTGGAAGATTCATAAAAGTATAAACCACAGGAAACTCCTCCTGAGGGCCTCTTAATGGGTCTGTGTCTTTCAGGAAGTGTTAAAATGTAAATTATGGAGAATTTTACACTTCTCAATGACAGCCTGGGGAGCAGTGAGAGGTAGACCCTATGTGGATCCCTATCTTGGCAACAGTTTTCTCTATTTTTGCAATCGCCAATGTCCAGGATATACCTATGGTACTGTAACATAAAAACCACGGGACTGCAATAAAAGAAGAAAACCTTTTCAAGTTTAAGTCGTGTGAAGATAGAAAACAATACTAATTTAGTCTCTGGAGAGTTCACAAAGCCTCTATGGGAGAAGATGCTCATTTTTTACATCTTTACAGTGGCAGCGCCATAATCTCACAAGTACATTTATAGGCTTTAACAAAGCCATAACACTCAGCTAGTTGTCAATGAGTAGAATGGCTGACGTAGTTCTGAAAGTGCTTTTCATTGAGCAGTTGTGATGTTGGTGAGTGAAAATTAAAGTCCCCCCAGAGATGCTGCACCAGTTATCAGTGAAAAAAAGGCAATCAGCCAGCTGCTCTCACACTGTGAGAGAGGGAAATGGTTTGAAAGTAAAATGTCTCATATATCTATCTGAAAGACCAAGACCAGGTGTTCCCTGCTTTGTTGCTGGATGCTACGTGCACTAAGAAACACAAACAAGTGCAGCAGCAAAACATGCAAAAATATTACAACTGAATATTTCTCTAAGATGTGCCATTAAATAGTTTTTGTCTTTAGGATTGATTTTTTTTCTGGCACCCCTGAAATGTAAATATATTCTATCAAAAAATATTCTGCATTTCATTTCTGAAGATTAAGGCTGTGTGTTTATTTGAGTTGACATATTTCATGTTACTTTCAAACTTAGAAATAAAGGAGAACTTTCCAGCTCGTATGCCTTTTTTTGCCTGAAAAACCGGTGCCATCGGCGACGTTCTTGAAAACCTTGCTGCATGAGAAGAAGCACCACTTTTAGAGCTGTGAGGTGTAAAGTATGGCATAGTAATAAGTCTTTTTCTCCTACATCTGGCCACATTTGTGTCTGAGAATGTCAGTGTCAGCTCAGGGCCATGTATTTGAGTCTTTTAACACCTCCTTTGTGAATAAGAAATGTAGTGAAGCAGATTTCACTGTCTGCTCGCCTTCTTGACTCATATTAAATAAAAAATCTTAATGGTCTTATGAATGGCAATCATCAGGGTTGGGAAAAAAACTGTGTTAAATTACTTTTGAAGAACCTGCATAAATCACCTCATGAAACACCGGATAGAAGGTGTCTTACGGAGAGATTTGTTGCTCGTTATTCAAAAACCATACTTCTTTGAAACTGCTAACAATTTTATTATATGGCAACAGTGAGTGTAAAACTCTGAATATGGCCACCTGTAACTTCCACCCAATTCCGATTCTGCTCCTGTGAGCAAAGGTTGTGCCAAAGAAACATATCACTGCTTTGATGAATCTTTGATTTTGTGTCATACTCTGAGTGAACAACAAAAAAGTGCTTCATTAACCGGAGTGAGCCATGGTTGTGAAGGGGTGATAGAGGGGTGGGTAGAGGACTACAAGGCAGCAGATTAAAACACACACTTTCAACATGGAACAGCTAAGCAAGAGTGGAAGAGAGGAAACCAAGTAGATGAAGAGATCTTTGAAGTGACACTCAGGACTTCTTTGAAGCTGTTCTCTCGTCCAGAAGCAAAGATGGGTTGTGTGTTTGGATCTGGCCTCACAAATTCACCTTTGATGACAGAGTATATAACATAGCAGTGTGGATTCAGAGCACTGTATGCCTCCTTCCAGAGAGATGCTAAAATGTTCAAGGAAAAATGAATTGATTTAAAAGTTAGCACTAAAAAGCACATTGCTGCTGTGAAGGAACATGAAGTCCACAGGAGCATGCCAGGAATCATTTGCTGCTGCTCTTTTCCAAACAGATTAGCATGTTGGTGCCATCAGTGGGGAAGTGTTGGCCTCTGGCAGCGTTGCAGATTGGGACAGTGAGATGAGGCTTGTAATATAAACCATTCACTGGCTGACACCAATATTATCTGAATGCAGGTTGACCAGTAGGCAAACATTCTTCCACCACACCTCACTTCTGTTTCCTAACTGAAACTCTGCAACGTTTGAGCTGTGAAAATATTCTTTTAGTGATCTGTCACTAAGCCCTGACCCCCGTAGTTACTTTTGCTGTGTCTGATGAGCTTTACATTCTAGTGCAGCACATAAGAGCAGTGGCAGGACATTCTTAGTTAAAAGCTATTTACCGAAGTTTACGTAATGATGCAATCTGAAAGAGGGAAAGATGTTTGTTTTCTCTATGCGTACAGAGTCACAAGCTGCTCAGCCTCTTCTGTCGTATTTTTGATAGAGTCACTGCAAAGTTTTACAGCGCCCAGTCATCAATGAATGTACCATTTCGAACAGAGCTCTGATACTTGTATTAAGGGGACGTCCTTATTACCACTTCTTTCTCCAAATCAACCAGAGCTGAAATCTTAAGGATTGTAACTTCGTGATTGGGTGAGCAAAATGAGTAGGCATAATGAAGGATCAATTATAGAGCCAGCCATCCAGTCAAATATTGAACTAGCTACTCCAACAAATAACACTTTCTTTACAATGTTGGTATTCTATGCTGTGTAATATATAAGTGCACCTCACATGTGAAAATGACAGTTTACACCTGAAACGGATTTAAATTTTGTCAAAACATCCCATGGTTTCCAAAATTTGGTAACATTCAAACCTGCTCTTGTGTTTGTCTTTATATATACATGAGAGTCTGTGTGTGTACCATGAAGGGACTGCACAGGGAGTCTCTGGAATACAGACACTGTAATACATGTCCCCACGTCCTTTCATGAAGAGGGTTCAAGATAGCTTCTCTGCCACATGGTCACGAGCGATTCTGTCTCTCTGTTGAATTAGAGTAAGTGGGACCTAACAATAATTGTGCGTCATCATCAAGTTCCATTTATATCTTTCATATCTCAGGAGAAGATGAAAGAAAAGAAAGTAAATTAAAAATCGTATAGGCACAAATTGTACATGTACAACAGGTCATTTCCAGATGTCAAGGAAAAAATCTCCCCTCTGATGTTCACTCAGGATTTTCTGTGGATGAAGCTCTGCCAGGAGGGCTTTCTGTGAGGGGAAGAAAAAAAAGGCCAACAGTGCACCTTGTTTCTGTAACAGCAGCCACTCTTATCATCATATCGTATTATTCAACAATATCCAGAACAAAACAAACATTTATTCATGCCTTGAAGATTCGTATGGCCACAGATTTAGTCAGCATGTCAGAATCACATGTTTCGCCCTGGTCTTGTACCACATGGCAATTCTGAAACCTGAATAAGGCTATGGTGGGACATGAGAAGCAGTCAGTATCCATGGCCTGCTTGTCCTCAGCAACAATTGTTATTGAGTATAATAGCATGCTGTGACCCACCAGGAATAACAAAGAGCACAAGATTCTGGCATTAAGTGTGTATAGATCATGTTTGTTTGACTCATCCATCCACCCCATCTTCCTCCGTTTGTGAACTTTGTTGCTCTTTATACAATATCCTCTGTCTAATATTTCCACCAGTGGGTTACAGGAGGGTTGAAAGTGTGCCGTGTCTCACACACATGCTAAAGGGTACTTTGCGTCTGTATGAGATATTGAGGGGTGTGACAAACCGTCGGTATTTGATGCTCAGGGAATGAGTCCAATCTATCCTTTCAGACAATCATGGGCTGATAATTTTCCCTTTTGGCAAATACTTTGGTCTGTAATGGCATTATTTCCTTCATAATTTAATAATTTGTGTGATAAACATTTAATTAGCATCTTACAGGCTTACTAAAAAACAAGACAATTTTTCATTTGCCGCTTTATGTGCCAGCTGTGAAGTTATCAACAATCAATTTACAAAATGAGTGATGATAATCTGAGAAGTAAAGAGAAAAGCATTTATGAGGATGGTTCAAATAAATTGCAATTTGATTTATGTATAAAGAAATGATTTAATTAAAGGAATTAAAAGAAACAAATTAAATGTACAAATCGTAAAAAAAAACAAAAAAAAAAAACGAAAAATGGCCTGCTGCTCAGAGAGACAGCACACCCTGAGGGGATGCTGTCATCAGCTGAACACGACCCGGTGACTGACAATAAATGGTTCTGCACTGTCTTTCACATAGCCAGGATTGGTGATTGCTGTAAAAGTGCCCTCTTGAATGCCCCTATGGTAGATAAAACATGTCAAAGTGTCCTCAATTGTGGCACAATATGCAAGAAAACATGACGCAGTGTCTTCTAAGTTGTCCATTCAGTGGACTAAATGTGATGCAGTGCTCTCTAGGTTGCCCTTTCAGTCAAGAAAACATGATGCAGTGCTGTCCAGGTTGTCCTACATGTGAGAAAAAGGTTCGGAACTGTTTCATCACAGCTAAATGCATCATGACTTTCTGCACGCTGGTGCCCTACCGCTTGCAGCTTGTGCTCCTTTTTATTTTTTTCATCCCTGCCTCCGAGACAGTTTGAACCCACCACTGTTCGCTATCGCAATATTGCTTCCGGCCATCAATGGCACGACAGAGCACAGTCCTAAACAGCACATAGTCATGAAATGATGTGCTCCTAGATGGAATTGATGTGGGTTGTATTGATTTAAATGAAATCACCCATGAGAGTTAGTATTTTTATGCTACTCCCACCTAACATTCACAGAGAGGTCAGCCGGTGAGTAAACATTTTTAACATTTGTTCACTAACAAAGTGCTGAATTTGTTAACTGAATGGATTCACTCAGACGTCACTGCAGGACTGTCTTCTTGTCTCAGCCTACCTCTTTATGTCTGTCTTTATTACACAGTGTGGGTCTGTTACACCCATCTTGTTTTCTTTCTTTTTGCATGTAGCTTTTGCAAGCGCTTGATATGTTAACATACTGACACCGCACAAGCATGCTGGTACATGTCTAGGACACATGACAAAATTGCATGCATGTAACTGCACCATAACTGGAAACAGTTTTGTGCTCATGATGAATGAGTTACCATCAAAAGCTACAACAAACTGCAACAATAAATACTAAATATGAGACTCAAACTGCTCATTAAGTGCTTTGGATATATTTAAGACCATGTTTATGCCTTTGCACCCACAATGAAGTCACTCACATCAGCAGTACACAACTACACATCCGTGCTTGTCACAGGGCGAAAAACAGCAAGAATGCCCTGTTAACATTTAAACAGTGCATAAACATTAGCTTATCTACTTTCAAGGATAAAGCCCTTCAGGCTAGGTACAATATTTTCAGGGGGGTCATTAAAACAAAATAGACATAAATAAATATTAATAACAACAATTTTGGAATTATACTGAAAAAAACAAGATGGTATTTAAAGTAATACAAGCTTAATGATAGAGCATGACTGCCCAGATAAAAACATTGGGAATAACGGTAAAAGTAAACAGTGAATTAATGTGGTTGATGTTGCATTTAAGTATTCACATCCTTGGGGGAGACTAACTTTGCCCTAATAAGGTCTGTAAAAGCAGAAAAAGGCAGACAAACAAGGTTGCCAGTTGGGCAGCCATTAGAGACAGACATCCTTGTACTCCCTCACATTTTGGTCCTTAGAGGGAGTAAATAGGATCTATTGACAATGTTTACCCACAGGCGATCCAGATCTAATCAAGAGGTGAAAAACGCAGAAGTAAATGAAAACGCCACAAATCTTGCAACGCACCAGCGCTTTGCAAGGGCTGTTTTAAATAGATCAATTGCCTTAGCTCCTATTGTCAGGCCCTTAATATCCTCCCCTCAGGCTTGTGGTTTAGCTCTTTAGTCCCATAAAAATAGACTTGATGGATGGCTTTGCAGCACTCTGACTGAGGCAAGGGAATCCCCAAAATGCCCCTCCACACTCAACACCACCACCACCACCACCACCTCCTCCACCACCACCACCAATCCATCCACTCTCCAGCAGCCAGTTGGCAGGCTGCTGCTCAGCATTTTGCCAGCCTCAGTTTGCTTTTTTGTTTGATTGAATCACAAGGTCAGTATATTGGGGGGTTCTTTCATGGGTCAGTCTGTTTGAGAGACAAAATTTGTGGATTGCAGGGAAAGAAACAGACAGAAAAAAGCAGCTAAAGGAAGAACTAGTACCCTGTTAGTCATCCGTGCTGAGAGGTACAGGAAAGGGAGAGTAATGCTGGAATAAAGAAAGCAGCATTGTTAACAAGTAATGTGTGTGTGCTCATGTGTGCCATATTTCACTCAATTGCCACCTCATTTTTAAATAATAGATCCCTCCTTCACTCACAGTGAATGGTTTGAGAGATATTGATCAGCCATCTGGTCTTCTCAAGCCAAAGGCTAATATCCGATGTTTACTCCATATAAATCTTCAGTTGATACACTAAATAATGCAGTGCCAAGCAGAGAAAGCTGGAGTTAGAGAGGGAGCGAGAGAGACGAGGCACATAAGGCTCGTACAAATAGGAAACGCTTCAGATCTGATCATACTAAACTTAGACGTTTCTCTCTCTCGGTTCTGTCCTGCTGTGCTCGCTTTGGGACGATTAAACTCCAGCCGACATCAGGCTGTCCAGGAGCAGATGAAACCTTTTTAAGCCACACTATGAAAAATGACTGGGTGCAGAAGTGTTTGCTTGTAGTTTTGGTTCGACATTTCTCAATGTAGGACACATTATATTCTACCACTACCAGTCAGTATGAAGTATTGAAACAATTGCCCCATGGGAAAAAACTCCAGAGGCTCTGGCTTGTAAAGGAAATTGAAAATACGCCATTAATGATATAACACAGACTTTGTCTCTCTTTTCTAGCAAAGAAAAGATATGTGAAAGTGGAAGATGCCAAGATCAACTTAAGAAATTCATAAACATGACATCTTTGCTCTTAATCAAGGTCTTAAGCATTCACAGTATTCTCAATGAATAGAAAAGAAACTGATAAAAAAGTCTGTTTTGGTTTTTTTTTTTTGGCTCAAATTACAAAAGTAGTTTGAGATTAAGCATTTGTGGCCTTTGGTGCAGATAAAGCAGATTTGAAAGTGACAAAAATGTATTCCTTCTCGTCCCACATTCACAGACAGCCCGAGTCAGCTCTATCTTTTTCATCCACGGGCGTCATTTAAACTCCACACCCCAATATGTTAGGTAACTGAAGCCCTCTGAGGAAAAACTCTGGAGGGCTTTTCTTAAGCAGTTGTACCATTTCTCTCGCACGGAACATAAATCAGCTGCCAGCATTGTGTGTGATGTGTGAGGGGTCAAGGGGAGGAAAATATCCTGCTGAGACCTGATGATTACTTCACAAGATATGTAAGCAGCAGCCTTAGGCAGAGGCCCACCTGGTTATAGCTTCAATGTGCATTCTGAATCCCAATGACGATGAAAATAACAGAAATCTCCGAAGTGCAGCGAGGCTGTAGCTGCGCTCCACTTGCTGATTATGGCTCTATTATGCTTTTATTAGCATCTCAGAATTTTGGGCTTAGCTCTTTAGTGCACGTCATTTTCTAAACTAAATCGTATTTCATTTGCTTTCAGTCTTCAGCCTGACTGACCTGCTGCCTCCCTGGCTATCTCAAGGCAAGTTAATGTATCCACCGCTCTGTTCCTCTGTCTCCAAGCTCTCAGAACAAGCCCTGTGTGTCATTTACTCTTCAGTGTGCATTGAATGCATCAGACCATGAGGTGGATTGATTATTTAAAAGCACTACTGGATGAAATAGATGTGCCAGCAGTGAGAAGGAGCAGAGGCCGAGCTGCATAAAACAACCAATTATATCATTCTTCACCCTCGCTTGCTGCTCTGGACTGTGAACTGGAATTATGGCTTTTTAAAACATTACACAAAAAGCAACAAGAGCCTGGATGGAATATGAATGTGTATTCTGGTATATTTTGTTCAAAAGTAACCCTTCTCTTTTAGTTATTGTCCACAATTTTTGCTGCTTCTGAGAATGAATAGAAGGTCAATGAACAGAAGGGATGCAAGGATTTTTTTCCCCCTCCCTAAGGCATTTTTACGAGCGGGAGACCTTTTCCATTTTCAGTGTAAGACTTCTCCCACACAGCTGTCACCGACAAACATTCAGGTGCCGAAAAACCCTTTTTGATGGTGATGCCACAACCTGGATGAAAAAGTAAAGCATGAAACTTTGAAACACAACAAACAAGCAGGCAAAAATATAAACTTCCTGTCTCAGTCTGTATGTGGCGACAACCCAAAACAGCCACCGAGCTAAAGGGAAAAGCAGGTATAAAATAAATGTCGAGGCTACCTGTTCAAACCGCTGGCAGTAGTCATTTTTTTCACCCTTGAACTCCTGGCTATGTGATCTCTCAGGAGTCGCTGCCAGTGGGCACTGGTGCAGCAGAGGCTATGTTCTGCTTCCTGGACTGGGGTGAACAGGAGGAAGGTTGGGGATGTGAGGCTGCTGGACTATCAGGCGGCACACAGCACTGCCTTTGACGGCCTGGTGTGTGACAACTGGCATCACTACACAGACCGAGTACCATCAGCAGACTTACAGGCGCACACACTATATGGCACGGCACACGGTCACAGTGTAAAATCACTTTGTAGTCAGCGTGCCTCACACCCTAGAGGCATGTGTATATGTGTGTGTTTGTGTCTGTGTGTGTTTGGTGTGCTGTGTGCCCCTGGGCTTATGGGTGCTGAAGGGGGAAGGTTAAGCTGTGGCCAGATGTTGCAAGACACAGCTCCAATAGAGTCCCCAGTGTGACCAGGGAGGATTATGAAAGGGGCTTTCATGACTGTTGCGCTCTTGTACTTATTCTTGTCGTAGGTTGTGAACTTTTATTTGAGCAAAAAGCAAACAAAGAAACAAACACAGTTTATCTAAGCAGGGTACATAACACAGTGTAGGGATTGTTTTTGAGTTCATGCAAATCACAGCCATACTAAATCCATCCATACCCACTGTGTGCCACTGTGTTTCCACCATGTTTGAAATGAATTGGTATAAATGACCTTGCCATGATCATAGGAAACATGCTTGGCTTAAACATGGTCAGGATTTTCACAGACCCGTTCCCCCCTTGTAGCAGCCTGGAATGCTTTACATCTTGGTGCTCCTCAGTGTAATTTTCTCTCTCTAGGCAGAATGTGATAAGAGGAATTGGCCAGTGGGATCCTGCAACCTTTGCACCTTTCCAGTGGATCTCAGGGTGAGCACCCTCAACTTCTCCAGCCCCCATGGGCTCTGATAAGAGCCCACTTTGCATCAAGAAGGAAAGTTACACAGGCATTGGCTGCTATTATGGCACTTTGTTGCCAAGATAACAGGACCCCCTTGTGATTATAAAGTCTCAGATCAAAGGATTTCATGAACCTGTGTTGGATTAGAGCCTCTTTTCCTTATAGCGCTCTTGGGATGGTGCTCCGGAATGTCGCCTGGGAAGAAGAGGATTATGCATACTGGGAAATCATATGGAATTACAGGCCTGCATGGACTCAGTGGTTTTGGCGTAATGCTGGGCAAAGATGGCTGGGTGGTTGAGAGAGGGGATGAGGATGAAACTAACTGCTGGTAGAGAGCAAGAGAGAGGGAGAGAGAGGAGGTTTACTGTACGGTGGCTTTTCTCATGCATGCCACCTTCTTCAGCTTTTACAGTCTTCAGTTCCGGCATAACCTGTGGGTTCAAGGCTCAAGGGGATAATGGATGTGGAAGTGGTTAGCCACATGATGTGGAAGTGACTGTTTTCTGTGTCTGTTATGAAACAAAACATGAGTTTCAGAATACTGGCACATATTTGAATATATTTTTTTCTCTTTTGCTCAACAGCTCCACTTTGACAGTTAGAATCCAAATACTGAATTAGGATAACCAAACACAGCACAGTACTGTATTATGTAGAGACATGCAAGCAATTTGATTTGTGACATCGGATAAATTGCTTGACACACACGACACGGCTGTGTGAAGATACCAAATGAGATGTCGACTACATAAGAAAAAATCACCCTGACTGTTACAAATTAGTTTTGGACATGAAAATGGAGAGCATTATAAATAAGGATTAAAACAATGAGTCATTTCAAGAGCTTTGGTTTTCAAGTAATTAAGCTTTTGAGGATGCAATTATTTCTTCGTTTTGAAATATTAAATGATGACGTTCAGGTATAATTCTTTTTCCCCAATATGGATATTGCATTTTTAAATAAAAGTTGGCATATATTTGATTAAAGATGGAGCTCTATTTCATATTCTGCTTGTTGTCAGGACTGTCAGAGCTCTGCAGTCAGTCTGTTTTTCTATCAAAAATTCACATCCAACTTAATCAAGATTCATCTTTTGTCTGCAGTAATACTGAAATATGCACAGTGGTAATATGCAGATAGCATGCATACTCTGTGGACTCAAACACGATAGAGAATTTTTTTTTTCTTCTGGGATAATAGATGGAGACAGGACTAAAGATAGGAATCTGGTTCATGTTGCCAGTGTCGTGTCTTAGCTGTCGGTGCTGCTCACACTGTGTGACTATGAATGCCAAGTGCAGCTGAGAGCAAGACCTTTGATCTTGCAAACCAAGCCTTTAAAGGGAATGTCAGACCCACTGGAGTGTACATGGCAACCCTGACGTAGGTGAAGTTAGTATTTTCTTTTATGCTGTATGACATATATTTCTCTGAAGAACAACTTAATCACACTGTAAATTGTGGTGCTGGATACATGGATGGAGTTATATATATAAAAAAATGTATTTCAATATAAAGCAATTCAGTGCAACAACACCACAAACAACTCACAGGAGAGTGGAGTCAACACCTCTTTGATACACTCTCAACAAAAGCAAAACAAAACAGAAAATTCACAGTGGAAGAATTTTGAGCCAGTCTGTTACATTGGATTGCATTCGACTGTATATCTGTACACAGAAGTAAACCCCCAAGAAAGTATGTATAATCAGTCACGCTTTACAGAGAATATATGATTCACTTTTCAGTTTTTATGTATTCTGATGCACATACTTCGACTCATCATCAGTGTTGTATCCTGGAGTCATTGGGTGTTTTCGGGTCTCACGATAGACACCCCTGTCCATGCAGCCGACCAAGATTGATCAGGCCTCGGCCTGTGTCCAGGCAGCATTCTACTGACCCCACTGGTCGCCCCCTTTCAGCTAGAACCATCAAGATGCTTTCTTTTCTGCCTCCACATTGTTTTTGATGACTCTACCACTTTGTCCTGTAATGCTTCTCTATACCAGCTCCTGGTACTTCATCCTGTTCCTCTCATGCGCCTTCTCCATTCTCTCCTCCCAGGGCATGGTTAACCCCAGCTAGATCAGGTGTCTTGTGGCCTCAGAGGTCAAGATAATGTCTGGTCTCATTGAGGAATGGATGATATGTGGCAGATTTTTCAGCAGCCTATCCAGGTCAACTATCACCCATTCTCGTGCCATTAAAAGAATAGTAACAGAGCTAGGGTCTTTTCTTATGCCACTCTCCCTCTTGACATAGATGATTGTCTTCTGTAACATGGGTGTGTATGTGTATGCTGTCGCTGAACCCCTGGGTGATTGCCTCAGCAATGGACTTGAGGACCTGGCCGTGTCTTCAGCAATTAGCACCCTTCGGCCAGTGCCATGAAGCAGCTGCTCAGGGTATGTTCAAAGGTCGCTGTCTTGGAAGGCACACAGCATGCAGGCTTTTCTGCTTTGCCCCATGTCAACAGATTGAATGGGCTGGGGAGGACATTGCAAACCCCATCAGGCAAGAACTTGATCCTCTGGAGGTTCCACTTCCACATGTCCCGCCAAGTGACGTTCCTCTCCATCACTGGTTCCCACTTCATGCAGGTGCCCTGTTGTCTCATGGCCACCGCTCTGCTTGCTCCCTCTTCCTCTACTGAAGTGTACACCTCTTCCTGCACCAGTTTCCGCCTCTCCGTCCCACTGGCAGTGTCATAATGCGTCTATGTTGGCCCTGCCCTGCGCCATACTCCCAAGAAGGACCCTGTGCTTCAGTCGAGAACTGGTTCATTTTTGGCATGAACAAATTCATTGCAGAAAAATAACAACAACAACAACAAAAAAAAAAAACCCCAACTACGTTGTGGTGCTGCACATTGATGTGTAATGTCATGTCAATGTGCAGCACCATAAATAACAATAAATAACTTTGGCTTGACGCTACATCATAATTATAATTCTTCAACTGAACTTTTAGCTTTTGTATTTTATTAATGTATTTTAAGCTTCAATAGGATTTTACAAAATACAATTTGACCAAGTCTGATAACACACAGACACGAAAATACTCACTATTTAAATGAAGTGCAAATTTGATAAACTCATCCAAATTCATCCAGAACAAGCGTGTCGTAATGTCTGCAATATCAGAGATGCCTGTGGTGAAATGTGCATATACACAAAGACTTCTTCTTATCTGGATACCAAGATCCTTCAATAATCAATAATGGATGGACCTCAGGGTTGATGTTTGATACAGAACATCAACACTCTGGTCTGGCATTTCTGAAAATTATTGTTTTGACCTGCACTCTGAGTGTTAACAGGTTTGAGCGCCTCACCCCATTTATCCTACAGAAGTCGCACACACAGACACAAAAATACAACTGAAGGAGGCACAATGAATATCAAGTAGAAATAAGGTGATGATCAAAACTGAGTCTTTTTTTCTTTTTCCTTCCATCTGGCCCACAAACCCTCAATCTCACGAGCCATGATCCTCTGACAGCAGCAATCACAATCCATTGAAAATGTCCCTCTCATCAGAAAATGGCAGCATGCAGAAATCTATAAAAGGTTTTAATGTTGCGGGTCTGCCATGATTGCCCAGGCTTTTATCTGTTATTCACCAGGTCACACTGTTCCACTCCCTCCTGCTTGCCTCTGCCAGGCCAAAGACAGGCAGAGAGCATTATTTGTAATGGCAGCTCCATTGTTGCAGGTAGATAGCCCAATATCTTATCAATACTAATTGTATCTGCTTGACAGAGATAGTTTCTCCCTGCCTCATATTTTGACTGTTGCCTGCTTTTGTGAGAGGAGACCAAAAAGGAAAGGCAACATGAATAGACAAAGATATTTTTCATGAGATAGTATATGGATTGTTTTTTGTGTAACAATGAAGCTTTCCATACTTAGTGTATAAGCATGTGGATATACCCATATCAAATCTTCTATTTCTTTTTTTTTTTTAGAAAATACATTCACAACTACCAAGACGTTCTGTCGAGTCTGAGAGCATTTTTCTAATTTTAAGGTTACGCAATGGACAGAAGGATTCATTTTGTCATTAGCAATAACGATAGCCATTGTCAATAAAGCAAGATAAAGTGCTGGGTATTTTAATAAGTAAAAGTCGTGTTTTCAGAAATTCATTTCAGTTCATTCAGCTCAAGCTATTTTGCCATGTTCACAGTGGCAATGATCAAAGGCACCACTCAGTCTGTTCCACAGACATTAAAGGGAAGAGATGATTTACCTCTGCAAATGAAATACCTCCCGGAGAGCCTGCCCGTGCATTTCAATGACTTTCTGGAGAATCCAACAATCACATGTTGAGAAATATTGAGGGCATGGGATTGTGTTAATAGTTTGCCAATCAGATTGGCTCTCCTTTTTGATGAGTGCATTCAATTAGATTTCCAGATCAAATGAAATTCAGCAACACAATAATTGGTTTGGTGGTGCTTTGATTTCACACATTAAGAAAGCAGAAATAGCGACTGCTGCCAAACATAAAATACTGTACAGTAATCAGTCCTGTACATTCTCGCAGACATCAATGAGAAAAGCATTGCAGCCAGATTTCACATTTTGATGGAGTCAAACTAATATTTCTGATGGCATGAAAGCAGCAGTCATTGTGACGAGTGTGGCAAGGTTTATCGCTTCACATTTGGTGTTAGTTAGAGAGCCGTACCCCTCCAGGGGTGATAGGAAGTGCAATTTTGGTGGCGGCTACTGACCTCTTGTCTCCAAAACGCCACATTTCGACCAGACCCGCCTTTGGCCTGGTGATTAAAGAGATGATCCTTTCACTAGTTCGACCCCGACAATAACTGCTGTCAATTGGCAGCAACATTTCCTGACAAAGTGTCCTTTAGCAGGAAATTTGTTTCTCAACTGCTCACTCAACAGAAGTCACTCTATCAGAATGTCAGCTAAAATGCAAATTTGTACAGGAAATGGATGAGATGATCTTCAAAGTTGGCTCCTGACCTCTCTTCCCCACCATGCTGTATGTGTTTATCAGACTCGCTACTGGCAAACATAACATCTCCATTCAGGAAGAGGCTGAAGTATTCCCCGAGCTTTGTTATGGTATTTTTAGCAGGCACTTGCAGTGTGTATAAACATGTATAGATACCCCGAACAAATAGCACAGATGTCTAATGTCTCGTTTTTCTCGTAATTTCTCTGAAAACCTTTAGAACTAGATATGCAACAATGATCCTAACTCAGAGTTTAACACTGATAAACTTCATCAAGTCCATATGGGTGTGTGACTATGGGTTTGATTGACCATGGCAACATAAACAAAAGGCCATTTGATGAAAATATTGCACATCAGAATCACCTATTTCCAGCTAATCCCTGCCCACTTCAAACCAGTCAAAAGAGCTCAGAGAAAACAGCACAGACTCAATTCTGTCAACAAAAATAACCCGAACTGTTCTAACTTTGGCAGAAAATGGTTTCTTGTAGGACCCCATCACTTCACTTGTAGTTAGAAGCTGATTGAGATATTGATTTTTTTCTATACCACTCTCATAGAGCAGTAAATGTGAAGCTACCGCCAGCAGCCAGTTAGCATGGCTTACCGCAAAAGGCTGCCAACAGGTGGAAACAGCCAGCCTGGTTTTGTCCGAAGGTAACAAAATCCTCCTATCAGCACCAAGCTGTGTCTGGTAGTACATGCTTTACCTGAGGTGCCAGACACACACATTGGAATTAATACTGGACATCATTTTTATGATTTCAGCCAAGACTGTTCTTATCCTCATGGTTTAAAGTTTTATTGCCTGCGACTTGTTCAAGCTGCAGGGCAACTTTCAAAGATAATCTACCATCTTCAGTTTGGGCCCGATGCTATAGCTTGGAGGAAGGATGGAGGAAGGGGTAAGAGGGAAAGAAAGAGAGGGAAGATGGGAGGCGCAACCTCTGTCGAACTGGCTGGCCACAAAAAAAAAAAAAAAAAAAGCCAGCCTGTTTGATTTCTTCCCATGGTCTCTTTGGGAGAATCATTTCCCCACTGAGGCTCCACACTGCTGCTCTTTGAAGTATGCGCAGCCGGGATGTTCACGCAAACTCAATTCTGTGTTGACACGTGGACGGAAACATGCAAGGGCTCATGTATCACGCACACACACGCGCACACACACACACACACACACACACACAGACATGTAGAGTCCATATGTGTTTGAGTACTTTATTAACTACAAACAGCATGAGCACATTCAGACACACCTCTCAAGATAACACCATGAACCCCATGTGATGGCTGCTGCTGATTTGTTGCCTGAAATGACTCTATTTTTGGTTAAATGCTGATCAGATTACATCCAGGCAACTGCTAATGAAGAACGGTCTCCCGAAGTCTTACAACATTTTGTATCTCAGTGATTTCCCACCAGTGATTCTTGTCTGAACACAGCTAGTATGACTGAAAGGGATCCCATCAATTCGTTAGGTGCTTTTTGTGGAAAGACAAAATACCCTAATTACATTTCTTATACATTACAAGGGATTCATTTCCTTTCATGCAATATTCCTCATGAATGCTGATACAATAAGCAACAAGGCCAGGTTTGTCAGTGCGACGCCTCCACTGCACATCTGATAATACCTGATCAGATGTACAGTGGATCTTTGACGTTTTGGACTTTCGGTCTGATAAAATGAGCAATACAAACATCACCTTGGACTTTATAGGGTCTAACTTTGTAAATAATAACAGCCATTTCTTATTACTTTCTGAAATTTCGTAGACCATAGAGGCACCAGACTGCTCACCAAAAACATCCACTTGCGCTCCCCATGATGTGCCAGGAGGATTGGTTACACCAGTAATATCTCCCACTCCAATAACCCACAGACTGATTCCCTATCCCCCATCCCATCATGCCTATTCAGGTTGTTGAAGGTGGGCGATTCCACTGAAAAGTGCACACCGGTTGGCCAGCCGTCAAAATCTGACCGAGATTAACGCCTCCCTCACGCAGATTGCAGTCTCAGCTGCTGGGCTGAATGAGACAGTTTTAAAACTTGCTTTATTAAATGTGAGATCTGGGACTGGAAAGGCTGTGCTGGTTAGTGACCTAATTACAGATCATGAGCTGGACATACTATTTTTAACTGAAACTTGGCTGGTACTTCTACATTAAGAGAAGCGTCACTGTGGAATTTTAACTTTTTAAATGTTGTTAGGTCTGACTGGAGAGGTGGAGGTGTAACAGCACTCTGATATTTTTATGCAGGTAACTCACTTTTGGTGAGTACACTTCTTTCAAGTATCTTGCACTGACACTGAAAAGCATAACTCCTGTCTTATGAAGAGGCAGCACTATAGGTGAAAACATTGTATTTTCATGCACTGGTCACTTTTGAAGTTGAGTTATTTTGCCTCCATAACATGTCTTCTTTTAGAGTAGTGGAAAGAAAATGTCCAAAATACACATTTAGGTGTTTGGTTCTGGGCATTTACGTAACTTAGCAAATATTTAAGAAGTAATGCATCATTTGCATATTTAAACATAAAACTTGTCATGTAAAATACACATATATGTATCTACATAAATAGATATATATCTTTCCCCTATTCACCTGTGTTCACCTAGAGTCCAATTTTTTTCTCTAAAAATGTTCAGATGGATTTTTACAATAGATATCTGTAAAGGCTGTTTTCTCCAAATGAGTTTTTTTCTTGTACTCTGTGACAGCAGTCTCCACTTCAGTAGTGCCTATACACACCAAACTGTTTTATTCGTCTCTGTATTCTGAAGGTTTCTACACAGAGGTTTGTTCATATATCATTCATAGCTTGGTTTTTAGAACATTTTATTCATAAAAAAAGGTGAACATTTTTTTTTTTTTTTTCCATTCATGGATTGATAAAAAGAGACATCCAAGATTCCATGTTTAATATCAAACATAAAAGTTTAATACATATACACATATGTACTGTCTTATATTCCAGATTTCTCTTCTGGAAATGCATGCAAATGTTCCATTATTTAAGTAGATAATACGTTATTTACATATTACATTGTAAATTTATCTCCAGCATAATCAACTGGCCATGTTTCATGGCAATATCTGTTAGTTAAAGGCCTATGTTTTCTCTCAGCATGTAACTGCACCCCTGATCACCTGGCCCATTCATTAGGCTTAATTATGTTCAAAATGGTTCATGTCCATTACGTGTCAGCACTTGATGTTGTTTTATCATATCTCTGCATCGTTTTTTCTTTCATCAAGATGAAAAGTGATTTCATGCAAGTGCAGTAACATAGTGTACTGAACCTAACATATTCAGTATATTCGGTGGTAGCTCACGCTCTGTGCAGCACATTGTGCTTCCACATGGAAGGAAAAGTGCTACATAAATGAAGTTTTGCTCACTTGCTTGCTATTCACGAGCATGCATTGCATTTGTGTGTGCCATATGTGTCTCATGTCTTTGGAGAAAATGGAACGAGCCCTTTATCCCTTCACTCTTTCTCCCCCCTCCATCAGTGCCTCCTGTGAACAACACTGTTCTATAGTCATCAAATGCATAGTCATCATGCCTGTTTAACCAATCAGTTCCATGCTGGGTGATAGGGGGGGGGGGACTCAAGTCCACAAAATGAGGTTCATCCTCAAACGAATCCCGTCTTCATTGATAAACCTCCCTTGTAGCTCGTAGCCTCGCCGCGCCTGCCTCCCTTTACGTAGCCCTTCCCGGCAATCTGAAAATTTAAATTGGTTCTGCACCAGTCGTAGTCATTCTGTCCTTGTGCTCATCACTCACACCAGCGTAATATATTACAGATAGCGGCGATGGAGTAGATTATGTTGGCAGCCTCACTGATATGTGTGACTGCATGGACTGTGTGTGTGAGGGATGAGAATATAGGCATGTTTCATTTATTAAGCATGTGCATGAGCTGTGTCATCTGTACAGCAAAGGTCATCCAAGGTGAATTTAACAGCTGGCAACAACATGATATAAATAATCTTTACTTCAGCCAGAGCTAACATAATATGATGCGTGATCCAGTATATTGAAATTACCTCCAGGAGAGTAAATTGGCCATCTGCTGTCAATTTGACTGTGGGTTAATATTTTGTTATAGTCCATCAGGTGTTTTTGTGTGTTCATTTTGATGTCTTCGTGTTTTGATACACACACAAGTCTAACTGACTGCTGTGCTGTGCTGTGCTGTCCTAGTGTAATCATATGCAAACTCCAGTTGATGACAGGATAGGTCACCGTGATGGCCGCACCTGCAGCCACACAACTGATTTAAATGTCTGTAACACTCAAGCACCTCAGTTTTTTTTTTTTTTAATAGTTTACACTCATTTTCTCCTCATTCAGTTTATGTTGAACTTTTTGACCTTCATGCATCCCACTCATTTTGCTCTTTTAGAGTGTATTAGTTTTGGGATATTTTTGCTTCGGTTCATAGCTTACATGTTTAAACTGACTGTCCTGCTTTGTTTCACTTGTGGCTTCGTTAGTGTCTGTATTAATATTACTCCCTTTGTTTCTACACTAGTGATCAGCCATTAAATACAGTATGCTCCTCTTTGTGTTCAGTTTCAGGTCAGTTTTGTCTTTGTTGGGTCATTCTGACTTTATTTCTGTTTAGTTGACTTCTGTTATGGGCCCATAACTTTTGTTGCTGTGTTCATAATGCCCTCTTTTTGAAAATCCACCTGTGACTCCTCATGCCTGCCAGCTCAGTCCCTCTCAGTGATGTTTGTGGACTTGCTTGGACAAGAAAAATATAAATCTCAAAATAACTGATCCTAGTTGTATGAGGTTGCTTTCACATCTGTCGTTCACTCCATTTGGTCCAGACCCAAGACCCAGGACTGGTCCTGTTCCAGTTTGTATTCACACTGGCCTTTCACAAATAAACCAAGAGCTGCAAGTATGAAGTCATGTGGACTGACAGGTCACTCATTGATTGGGCAGTTTTGGTCACTTTTCCAATGTGGAGAAATTTCCATCCAACATGACAGCACCTTTACTGCACCTTATATGTTTGTTCATGTTCTCTAGTACCACAAAGAGCTCATGAAGGAATAAGTTTGACACAATACAACTCTGTTTGAACCCTTTGCAGTCACATGTTGACATGCATAAAAGTTACAATAGTTAATATTTGCATAACTACATACGTCACATATACAGATTACTCATACTATTGCTTCTTTGACAGTTTATGGCCAAAAGTGGTGCCAAAATCACATAATTACTATGACAAAACGCTTTGGTTGCTTCATTTGCTCTCACATAACAAACAAGCCCCTCTGGAGTCCACTTGGAAGAGGACCAAGACCCACCTTTTCAGGCGGCCCTGGCCAGCTTGTTTAGTTTGCACCAGAGTTTGACTGACGGCTTCACACCAGCTCCAATGAACTGAACTAATCAGGCAATCGAACTACTTTGTTCACACCGATTCAACGGTTTTTAATCGGCCAAGCCTCTGAGGGAGCCCATGCACCATCTGTGGTACCATAATTGATACCTACATACAATAATAAATCACAAAAGATACGTTCAAAATACTATTTTGGTGCCAGTATGATTATTTTACACTCAGAATTGTCCACTTTCATCATATTGTAGAGTGTGGGCTGCTGGTTCATGGGAGGATGACACATGTGACATCTGTCTGACTCAATATATTTAATTAAATTTCTGTAGTTCACAATAACTGCTCTACTGTAATGCAGCTCATTTACAGTGACAGATGTGATGTGTGCCTCAATAATATAATCATGATAATTATCCAATACAGAGTACTTACGCATGTGTACAGTACAGATGGGGGGTCGACACAGGAGGTTCTGTACGTGATTAGATGAACGTTGAACTGCACCAAACAATATTTTAATATTGTCTTTATTGTGCCACTGCTGGCTATTTGCAGTGCCACTGGCCTAGAGAAGTAGATCACAGTGCTCTGAACAGCTGAATTGAGTACAAAGGAAGTCAACACAACAACAGATGTGAATAAATTGTAAATCACCATAATCGTGTTCCAGGAGGCCCCAAGAAATGGATGATGTCATTAGGGGCACAGCCGGTGCCTGGTCCCAGAACAGCCTCTCAGGTGGAATGTACTGCAGTCCTACTATTCCCCTGTCGAAAGGTAATGTAGAGTCCAATATCTACCCCCTCCTTAGAGGGGGTGGCTGCTTTCGTGTTGAATAATTGAGACCCAGATAAAAGACCAATGGTTTTGCATTAGACAACAGCGTGGCCTCATTGGCTCTCACTCTCACTTAAAAGCTGTTTCTACACCTTTTGTACGCTCTGCGTTTTCCCTCTCAGTCTCTGTCTGACCTGTTGTCTGATACACAAACTGCTTTTAGGGGATAATTGTTTTCATAAATAATTAGGTGCGGGTGTTTCTCCTGTTAATAGCCTCCCCACCATTTGGCTAGGTGTGTTTAAAGTTACTGATAGGACAGTGCTGTGAAAGACAAACTGAGGTAATGTCTAGGTTAAAGCAAAGCAACCTCATCTGTTTCTCCTAAGGGTGGAGATATGGCCCTACAAACTTGCAATCGCTGGCCCGCAGATGCTATCTTCAAGCCAACATACACGTTCATGCTGCCCACCTCTTCTGCCCAGTGATAGAAGGGCTTATTTCTCAGCTACCGTCTACCCCTGCATTCTCTGCCAACTGGCAGGTCAGTGCATCGACATCTCACATAGTAAAGCGATTAGAAATGTTGGTCCTGGACCACAACACACTCCTGCTAAGGGACTCCTTTCAACCCCCAAAGTGAACACCAGGTCCACGCAAGTCTTTGATTATGGCTCCATGTACCTGGTCCACATGATCTAATCCAACATGCAAAGATGTAAGTATGGATCAGGAGCACATTGAACCATGTTCAGACTCGTGTTCTTTGATTTCCCCATTGCTTTCAAGATTATCCAAGTGGTGTGTTGGCACATGTGTTCACCATAGTTTTAGCTCATTATGTTGGTTTTTCTGTTTTTAAAAAAGAAACTGTAGAAAGTCTGCGTCCGTGCAAAGAAATGTTAAAATAGATTAATAATACAAAAACCTCCGGTGGAAATTGAACTTTGAAATTACCATTTGCTACCCACGTAAATTTAACTGTTGTTTTTTTTTTTTATTGCTTTGAGATTTGAGATTGTGGAACATGATCATCCATTTTTGCATTTTCTTCCCATTTTTCTCTTCACTTGGTATTGCTGGAAGCATAATCAGAACAGTTTATCTCAAACTGAGCTCCTGCAACAGGAAATAAAACTATGTGGGGGAGCAGAAAATGTGGGTGTATTTTGAAGAGAATGGCTAAAACCCCAATGATGATGAGCTTTAATTGTATTGAACAGTATATGACAAGAGTGCATGATAATTGGCTCTGGCTCGAGTCTGATGGGCACTTACCTTTAAAGGTCACTGGTCTTGACACACTGAATAGACCACAAAAGCCCAGGCTGTCTTGGGTTTTCTCATTTCTCTACCATCCAGGAAACCATGGCATTGTGAGGAGCTCTGGCTAAAAAAGAGGCAGGTATTTCACAGTGCCATGGTTTCCTGGATTTCAAGTTGCCGCATAGATTGTCCACATTTTTCCATCTGTGGGACACTGCAGAGTGGCTTCAGAAAGAAGTAGTGTTGTCTTTCTCGTTCTCCTTATTGTTTGTCTCACCTTACATTCAACTCTGGGTCATGCTGCCTGCCAGCCCTTGGATGACTCCCCTGTTGTCGGATAAAAGAATGCAGCCAAGAAGGAAGAGTGGACCAGTCCTGCAAGCATCTTGGAACTGTACATCAACACTGCAGCAGATTGGTGTGAAAACACAGACACTAGAGAGACAGAGAGAGGGGGCAGGGTGTAGACATGTCACAATAGGCTATTCTTGTTGAAGAGGCACAGGTTTTCAGCGAATGCAACAGCCTGCATGTCACAGATGGGAGATTTTTATTGACTGGAGATGAATAAATAAACTGAAAGAGGACTCATGGAACCTTAGAATAATTTCTGCCTCATTATTTGTATATTGTGTCGTAAAAGACTGACCTGATTATCTTGAGCTTAAGGGAAGAGCTGTGGGTGCAGAGAGAGATTGAGCCAGGAGAGTAGGCCTTCTGTGTCTCATTACAGGTGAATCCACCAGGAACTAGTTTCAATGCAGCTTTAAAAGGGAAAGAATGAAGCAGATGCAGCATTGGGACTTGAAGTGACTGCAAAACCACATTTGTTATATGCATGTGCGAAAATGCAGCCAGACAATGTAATTTGTTGAGGGACGGTTCGGGTTAGGATCTGAGGGAGTGGGTCATTACATCCCGCTGGTCGGGTCACTTACATCGTTCCTCTGTTTATTTAGTCATCCCTAGTTGGAGCAGCTCCAGACCTGTGGGGCCTACTGCGGCAGGGATAGATGGCCACCCCCAGGTCTCCCTCGTCTGTGTGCTCCCCCGTTGGCAGCAGGCACCCACTCTTATCACCTGTGCTCCTCTCCACCTCCCAGCCAGCCTGACCACCCTGAGGGGGACCTTATGCCCACCCCATCGAGACTGCACAGGTTTACGAGCTGGCAGGGACAATTTGAGCACTTCCCTTTTTTTGATTCATTTTGTTTATGGTTGTCTTGTTAAAAATAATAATCTAAGTAGTCTGAGTCAGATTACGCTACCAGTTTTATGACATTGGGGATTGTCCTTCCCACCTCTAGCGTCCATACTGTGCAGCGTTCAAGTAGAAGCATTCAGAAAGAGATGCGTGCTGCAATGGTTCAGAATTTATTGCATGTTGTCATTTGCATGGTGTTGCTTAATGTGGGAGTCATTCACTGGGAATAAGTAATTCCGATAAGTAAGTAATTTATCGTAAAGTACAACTGACACTTGACTCCGTCTGCTTTGGTGAACCTTTTATCGTAAGTCGCTTCGTACAATGAAGTGATTTTTGTATGGAATAATTGCTGTGGCTACAGCGGGACAGAGAACTGTCGGTTCAAAGCGATATCTGTGACACATGTTGCGTGGATCAGCAGTGGTCAGCTCAGTAGCCATGTCCAGTGTGCTGGGGAGCTGATGCCAAAGTGGTACAAGCAGGTGGGATGCAAAAAAAAAAGAAAAAAAGAAACAGGTAAAAAACCAGCAGGCTCTGCTGTGGGGCTGAGCTTTAACACAGTATTGGAAATGAGCATGAGGATGAAACTGAACCCCATTTGCGATAATACATCCCACCCGGTGCTGTGATGCAGCTGCAGAGCACATTCAGCCTCACATATTCAGATTGTGCAATGATTTATGCCCAGATGTCCCAGCTGGCGGGGTGCCTGTCAGCACTGTCTGCATGAACTACCCTGGACTGTCTTCAGATTTGTAAATGTTGTACCAGTCCTTGCGGCATTTTCTTGCACAGTTGATATTTCAGAATACATGTATATGCAGCATTATGTAATGTACTTAAGGTACTCTGATCAGGCTTTTAGCACTGACACCAATGTCTTACAAGTTGGCTGATCTAACACCAGCAAATCAACTGGTTCCTGTGCTTAAATATTTTATAAAACCCTCCTGCATCAGAGACCCTATAAAACCCTTGTGTATATTATTTTTGAAGTTGTACTTTCTGCAAAATATTAGCCTAAAATGTTCCTCTATGATACTATATTCACATCAGAAGTAATAAGCTACTTCTAGGAGCAGAGATTCATTATGTCTTGTTGTATTGCAACAAGACAAAATGATGCTCTATTTCATACTGCCATTTCTCCATCTTTCCTACTCCTGGTAAATCTGACAACCAGCAGACAACATTTCATTTTCACTGATACATCTGGCCCATATGACAGACACACCTGTTGCATCTAGAAATCCACCAGCATCCCAAAATCAGACGAGATGTCGGATGAATCGGCTGCTAGATTGGATTCACAACGTCTGGGAAGAGACTCTGATGTTATGTATCCAAACATGAAAGCCTATTGTTTGTTAGAAAAGTTATCACCCCTGATGGACCAGGCAGTAAAAACACTTTGAGTGGTTTTTATTACGTGCCTCACATATTTTGTAAGGGCCACTGGCCATTACATATTTTAGATAATTCATGCGTGGTTGTATATGGTACAAATAATGATCATTCTGCACGTTCCTTCAGTGTTGCCTCTCTGAATATCCTGTGTTTTTGATTGGACAGAGAGCTCTGTATATGCTATATGTTGACTTTCTGAAGTTCAACACAGAGATCAATACTAAGACTTCTAAGCTAATCATAACTGATCCGACTCATCTTATTCAAAGACTGTTTAGCCAGTCTGTGTACACATTGATATTTAAGAGCAAGTCCTGTGAAGCCAGTTGAGGTAGTCATCTCAAGTGCTGTTATACTCACATGTGATATAATGCTACATCTTTTATTAATTATGGGTCTTATATGCTCATAGATTTTTATTTTATATCTATACTGCATTTAATTACATTCCATCAATCTATTCCTGTGAAAGCAGGATGTGTCACCATACCTGAAGATTTGTTTAATTTTTTTTTTTTTTTTTTTTTTTTTTTTTGCCATGTTTTAATATTTTACGCTGTATATAGCAATATTTTATAATAAAATAAGCACCCTGTGGTAATGCATGTTGGCATGTTTACTATTTTTGCCCACATGCATCATTGTAACGGTCAGCTTGGTGTCATTGCAGCACATTAGATGCAGTACATGCATTACATGCTGCCTGCTGGTATTGCCTGCCATGTTACAGCTGACTTGCCAGTGTGCAGTTATTGTTTTTGAAGCTTATTTTTATTTTAGATTCTTTCTGTAAATTGGTATTTTGGTGAAAACATGAGCACTTAAGTGCATCTCCCTGTTTTAGCAATGCTGTCTGAGACCACATACAGCTAGTATGTGGTGCTGTCTGACAACAACAGCCCAAAACATGTATTAGCGCTTGAATATTAACATGCACCATCTCACTGACAACATCACATATAATGGGACATCTGTGGAAAGTTGTGGTTGCCAAAATGTATGTATTGATGATTCAATTGATTCATATAAAATAAGGCTCAAATGTTTGATTTCAATTGCTTTTAACTTTTTGAAATTTCAAGATTTAATCCAGTACATTTCACCCTCAGTAGTCGACCTAAAATGTTTTTAAAACATTTGCAAAGCTGCTATCTGCTCCAGATTTTGACGTGTTGTGGTTCAAACATCAGGCCAATACAGCTTGGAAGCAGAAAGCAACATATCATGTTGGCTTGTATTATGTTTAGTTTATGTCATGTATGATTGAATGATTTAAGAGGGCCACTGTACATTGCTAATGTTCGAAATGACAGCTTGACATTTTGAAGTGAAAGATGTTGAACAAAGACTTGTATGCTGCAGTTATATTGTGGTTAATCAAAGCACTGGGGAAACTGAGCATTGAACAATACAAACCACCTACGCAGGCTGCTCAAAGAGAAGCCGTCAAAAGGCTGCCCCTCTCCACTATTACAACATTAAAATAATTGCCGACAATTGTGATTTGGTCCAGTGAGTTCGCTAAGTGACAGGTTTTTTTTTCTGTCGATACTTGTTTTGCTGCTGAGAGGCCAAAACTATGACAATGTCCCAAGGAGCGCTTAATTAATATGCATATATATACATATATATACACAACCTTGATTCATGAAAGTTGTGACACTGTCCAGAACATCATTTAAACACAGAATGCAAACGAACTGTGTTTGCAGGAAACAGTTTTCCGAAGTGTTCCTGAGGTCATGTAGTGATATCCTTTATGCAATCATGTGTTCACAACGTGGTGAACCTCGCTGCATCCTTACTTGTCAACGACACAGCCTGTCCAGGATGCCCCTTTCATACCCAATCATGATACTATCACCTGTTACCAATGAACCTGTTTACCTGTGGAATGTTCCAAACAGGTGTTTTTGGAGCATTCCACAACTTTCCCAGTCTTAAGTTGCTCCTGTCCCAACTTGTTTGAAATGCGCTTTTTGATCAGATGAGAAGATCGATGCCACTCTCGTGTCTGTACAGTAAAAATAAAACCAGCAGCCGTTAAGTTTAGCTTAGCACAGTCACTTGAAACAGTGGGAAACAGCTAGCCATGCTCTCCATAATGTTGCCCTGCAGCTGAAAGGTGCCAGATCGGAGCTGCCCTTGAGCAAGGCACCACACTAACTGCTCGCGGTGCCGTGCAGCCCCATCACTCTGACACCTCTCAATTAATGTATGTATATAGCTGCTGTGTGCGCATATGTGTGTGTTCCCCCAAGCTCATCCAAAATCCTACGCAGTTTCCAGTCATTTGTGGTACAGCCTGAAATATCTTGTGCCAGTTTGTTGCACACGCATCCTCGTGGCGCTCTGTGGCTCTGTGTGTGTGTGTGTGTGTGTGTGTGTGTGTGTGTGTGTGTGTGTGTGTGTGTGTGTGTGTGTGTGTGTGGTGACTTGCCACTGCTGTAATCAAACATTGCCAATATCACACATTTGACTGATGAGAGGTCACACAACAGTCTGATGTATTTAAATTCAACAGTCTAATCTAGTATGGGACTGTTGACTGATGAAGTAGCCTATGGCTTCTCTCAGGACCTATGAATAATTTAATAGAGGTCCAAGTTTAATAGGCTCCATTATAGAGGAGGGGAAGAGCTACTACTTATAGTGTTTTACAGTACTGTTTACTAGGGTTAGGTCTCACAGAAGACAGACACTGTGTAGCTGTCATGCTATCTATGTACACTCTGTTCCCAGTCCCAGAAAAAATGGACAAACTGCCACACTTCTTATTGCAAAGCATAACAAACAAAAACTACAACAGGAACAAAAAACTCAAAACATCTCTCCAGCTTATCTATGGCCACATTTCCATTGCTTCATATTTCCATGCAGCCAGAGATTCATGTGTCCCTTCATCTGCTGGCAGTAGCTTATTCATTGGTGCTGACTGATTTATACAGAGGACAGAGGAGGAAACATTCACACACAATACTCCTTGGCTACCTGGTCTTCTGTGGTTGTTGGTGAGGGAATGGAATCCAGCCAGAAGCTATTGTAGCTCTCTGACACATTGAGTTATAGAATTCATTGCTATATAAGCCACATAGAGTATAACATAATATAATATAAGTCACGTAGACTTGGGGAGCGGTGGGGGTTTATTGTATGCATAGCAAAGAGATAAGGTGTGGAGTGCAGGCTAATTGAGAAAGCTGATGAAGGAAAATTGCAACATTTCTACAATATAACAATATAGTGCATCTCATCACAGTTACAAACAATATATCTCGTTATAAATGTATTATATTTGAATCAACCCAATTAATTCAGATGTAGTTAAAACAATCAAAAGCAGTTAATGCCCATAAGTGTGTTGCGGTTAGCCATTTGCTGAAGTAAAACTCTTACTTTAGGCGGATTCTGCAGTTTGAAGTGGGAGATACTGAGAAGGGCCATTTTCGACCTCATTCCACATGCAACCACTTCATATTTCTGACCTGATGCATGCCAAGTGGCCCCAGAGATAAAGAGCAGAATCGCTTATCTAAGCCATAAAGGCAGAAAAGCAGAGGTAGTAAATTGCCATAAGCAGAGACATTCCGGGTGTATGCAACGGACAATTGTTTCACCAGTCTTGGCCATATATTATATTTATTTTATATAGGATATTTTATTAGCCAGTAGTACCATTTTTTGATTGTGTGTGGTTTTTTTGTACTTGCACACAATGTACAGTATTTGTGCTCAAATAGGGCAAATGAATTTGATCCCTGCAGTGCTGTCCTCAAAATGAATTAATAACATTAGAGCTAATGTGTTTTTGTTTTTATATTGAGCTGTAAGTTCAATTTGGTAAAATTGATCCATGAGATATTTAGAAGGAAAACTCGACAAAACAATCTTGGCAAGTTTCATTTTGTGACCACGCCTGTGCTTTGTTCCCAGATTAGAAATCTTACATAACCAAATAAAGCTTTATAAATGAGTCAAGTGTTTTGCCTCGCGCTCTTTCTTTTTATCATGTCTGTGTAGGATGCGGCATTCATTCATTTTTATCTGCGAAACGGAAAGGTCACAGATGTATCATCGTCAGTGCCCCTGTCAAAATGCCCTCTAAGGTTGTCATGACACCGGATACACAGTACAATCCCCCGTCCTGCTCTTATTCCACTCTGAAAACTGATGCTGCAGCATAGCGTTGCAGCCCACACATATGAGTATGACCAGCATTGTATGGCACATATCGATCATGCTTGCCCTCACCACAGGCAGAGGTTAAGCTTGGTCAGGGGCTGACTGGTTCTTGCCTCTGTAATGGAAGGTCAACTGGGTCTGGGGCCAGATGTTGGGTCAGGTCACATTAAGATGACCTCAGGTCATCTCGTTCATTCCCACAATGAAAACAGTGTTTAAGATGAAAAGGAGTAATGACGATGTCGGCTGGGGATTTTCTGTTCTCAACATTCCCTCATTGTGTTTCCTTTAAAACATATTTGCTGTTTCATCTTCGGAATATAAAACAGGTGTTCTTGCAGACGGGTTCTCACAGGCTTGTGGGAGTGGTAGCTTTTCGATCTATTGTGTAGACAGATTGCATCCTTTAAAATGTAATCTGTGCTGTCTATAAATGTAAGGTGTACAATATTGAAAGTGCTAAGTATTCAAGATTGTTTTCACTTATTTCACATTCTGATGCATTCAATCAACACTATTGACAATATTACACATTTTTGTATGTCATTTTGAAATGTTTGAATATCCAGTAAGAATTGATAGTCCTGATAAGATAAGATAAGATAAGATTTAACGCCGGGGAAATTACATCATTACAGACAGCAATAACAGCAAGAATAAAAAAGATGTAGAAAAATAACAGACAATAAATAGGGAACTATATATATATATATATATATATATATATATATATATATGTACACTATATACACAAAAGTGTCTAAAAATAAAATTGCCTTGAGAAGGATGGAAAATTTCTCATGGTAAGATAAGGGTAATAAATAGGGTTTTGTACTATTGCACAGTGGAAAATATATAATCATTTCAGCACAATAAGCACTTGCTTCAAGGTTTTAACAAGATTGTTCCATGTTGAACAATAAAAAACAAAACAAAACAAAAAAAAAAAAATCACCAAGTGAAACTTATTTGTTGTGATATTAGTGGAGGTGTACAACACAGACGGGTCCTCAGCACAATTAACCCTGCTAGAGGAGAAAACAGTCATTATTAAGTTAATACATTTTTTAAATGCTCTTACTTGTAAGCACACACACACTCACACACAGACACACACAGACACACACAGACACACACACACACACACACACACACACACACACACACACACACACACAATCGTGGGTAGCAAAGGAGGATCCCCTGCTGAAATTCTCCAAAGCCTCTACAGATCTTTTGAGACACACCCCCACGACTCCTTTGGTCTGCTCAGCTTCTGCTCTGCTCTGCTCCTCTCCAGCTGCTAATCTGAGACTTATACCGGACTTATGCCTGGGTAAGCCTACACATCCTCAGGCTCTTGGAAATACCCCTGGCCACCTGAAAAACAACCTCTGGAGGAAATGCCAGGTCTTGCCGGGGTGTAGAGACCTGGCATGAATCTCCCATAGGCAGGGACCCTTGACAGGCGCGATTCTCTTGACCATCTGGCATTTGAAGCAGTCTGCTCCTCTGTTGAGCCTGAAAAACAGTCTGTCCTCATATAGAAAAGCTCTTTTTGATCAAAAAGCCCAAAGAAGTCCAACTGTGTCTGACAAAGACATAAAAACATATATGAATGGCTTGCTGAACCCTTGCAGCTAGAATCATTCCTTGCGTGGCTGGAGCATCTAGAAGAAGTATCATACAGCACATTAGATACTTAGCAGTTGATTCAGCTCTGCAGGTAAACCAACACAAAAGGTACAGCTTTAATGTACAGCCCATGCCCCATTGGAGAAACTCAGAACATCTATAGCGTCTTATCAGGAATTTATTTATTCTCTGTAAACAAAACATGAAAAACGTGCAGATAAACGGAGAGCAGTGTCAGAATGAGCATCGTTGCAGGAGATTTGGTGCTGTGGCTGTTGCAGTTACTTAAACAAAGGTCTCACAAGGTCGCCCTGTCAGCCACGTCAAGACAATTACACAATCAGGCTGCTGTCAACTTAAAAGTAATTACATGATTTATGTCAGACATAGAAAAGCTTTCTGTTGGATTTCTTAGACTAAGAAAGCAATCAGGAGTTCTCAGATCAATACACCGGCTACGTATGGTTTTAAAGCGCTATTACCTTTCTAATAACCAGTTTAAAGCTAAAATATCTAGAAATCCGTCACATGCATCAAATTTTCCGGACTGCTCAGGCCGACTGGGACTAGTTTGACTCGTCTTCAGCTTTTGCCTGGTGAAGCATCTTAAAGTGTCTCTGCACCTCATGTCAGAACAAACGAGATCTGACATCTGATCAAAATCTCACAAATTAAGACAAACAACTTTTCAAAGCACGTTTTATTAAATTTGGGCCCTTGTTTCCTGCTCTGTAGTACTTAGCTGTAATTTTCATGTGCGTGAACATCTGATGAAAAGCACTTTAAATTGTTTTTTTTGTAAGGTGCTAAACAAATAAACTTGCTTGATCGTCAAATTCAAGAATTCAAATGAGGTAAACACTCACTGGCTCTCGCTTTTCCTAGTATCCTATACCTGACAGGACAACCACTACACTGCGAATGCTAAAACATGATAAACTCCTAAAATAAAATACCCAACTAGACTAAAGTGCTTTCAAACTTCTGACCAGCGGACTTACTGCTGTGTGTTCCGACTGTAAAAAGCCATGAACTGCATGTTTAGGTAGACCACCTCTCTGTGTTTATATGTCTGCCTGAGATACACATTTCCAGGACAGCACGCACAAACTGAAATAACTGAACCTCAGCTGCAGCAAACAGGGAGACAAAGAGCCTTGTGATCATTCATCACCACTAATAGGTCATAGTTTACAACCTGACGTTGGGCATACATCATCGGACAGACACGAGGACCAGGGAAAAATGGAAGAAAAGGTGTGATGGCACAGTAAGAGTCTGGTGTCTGGTGAGAGCAGCCATATTCAGCAGCAAACTGGAGAAAGTTGAAGAAGAGCTGGCATACCTCTGTTCTGTTTGAGAAGCTGTCCTGCCAAGGGTTGGAAAACAAACTGGACAGATGTGGATGAAGTCTTTGGCAGCTGAGGTCTACACTTCTATCCTCTACAGGATCCTCTGCCAGGCCACAGGAGGTGAGAAATATTTTAGAGTAGATGTACCAAACATACCAGGGTTTGCTTCAGGAAGAGCTTAAACATGGCTGACACATGGTCAGACTCTTCCTGAAACAAACTGTGGGTAGTTTGGTGCTCTACAATATTCCCAACACATCCTCATACCTAAAGGACAGAATACGTCTTTTGTTAATGACTCCCAAAATGACATTCGTGTCTGCTGGAGAGAACCAGTGACGGCAATGACATGTGGTCGCAGTTTGCTTGGGTTTAGGCACCAAAAGGAAAAAGCCATGGTTTGAGTCAAAGTAAGCACATTAGCTACTTAAGTACCTAAGTTAAAAGTGAGCATTGACTTAGGGTTAGGGTACGAACAGTGGTCTCCTTGGTCAAAGTCCTTTGTTTGACCCATCCATTGACCCCGACCTCCTCCCTACTGTCTTCATACTACATCACCTGACTGCCTTCTTTGCTCCCCTTATGAATACTACAGCGAGTAGAGACCTCAGACTAACAATAAAAGTAAATATGAGTTGTAATAAGCTGCTGGGACAGATGACTTATACGGCCATTTTTTGGGGGGGGAGAACAGTCTGAGTACTTTTCACCTTCATCTGCCTCTGGCTTTGTTCAAAGTGCCGTCCATGTCTCTTCTCTTGGCTTCATCAAACCCAAGCTTCCGTTAAATTTATTCCCTGTATTCTTCTGTGTGATCTGTGCGACATAGGGAATCCGTCTGCTGCTCCGTCTGTGCATCAGACAATACAAACATGAGAAGATAAACTTCACAACAGCGTGTGTCTGCTCACCCAAACATTTTATATGACTTCAAAATTGCCCGTTTCACTGCAAACCTCAGATGGAAGATCACAGAGGGATCCGTCCTGGCAGGGGACCTTTTTTCCACTCTCTGGATTAGAGATTCTCTGTGTTGATGATTGGCTGAGCTCAACTCGTACTGACATCGAGGCAGGTGCCTGCCTGTCATTAAGGTTTAATAAGACTCACCACATAGTTCCTCATTAATAGCTGCCCACAGGGCACACTCAGGACCTTTGCATAGAAAGGGAGAGAGCAAGTGAGCCGCAGAGAAGAGAGGGTGGGGTGACTTTAGAAGAGGGAGATGACACTTTCATATGGTTTTACCGACAGAATACTAATAAAGCTGGACACACGTACGTACGTGCGCACACACTACATATTTGTAAGCCTGTGCCGTACTTCTGTGGGCTTCACTAGACTGCGCAGCAATCTTTTGCCTGTGAAATTCCAATTCAAACACCAACCAATTACTTCAATTCAAAGGAAAGAGTTTGAGACTCTCAGTCTAAATATTTGAGCTGAGGGAGCAAGTAGAGGTTTGGGAGTAAACACATCTCTTTGTAGGCCTGATAATGTCAGGGGTGTGTATGTGGGTGTGTGTGTCGTGCATGCACAGGACTGAGGACTTAGAAATAACTCAAACACTAAATCAAAGGAAAGAGTTGTAAATCTACCCTCTAGATACTCACTAAGTGCTGAACTCTAAAAAACATCAACTGCGCAGCTCCAGCAGCACCAAAACTATTTTTGTTGATCGTGTTCATGAGTATGAATCTGCAGTGTTGGGTGTTTTCCAATCCAAAAAATAAAAACAAGACAAACTGAATCTGATTGTTAACCAGCTCTCGTGCTTTCTCTGTTGTTTGAGCGTGAACAATCTATTTGTCTTTTATTAAGAAAAAATGCTCAACACTCACCTTATGTAACCTCTGATATAAAACTTTGTGCTGTGCTTTTCTGGGGAAGCTTTTTGGTGATGTGCTCTGAGAAACCATCTCTGATTGTGGGGTGAAGGGGAGTATTTTAGGTGTAAACACAGCATAGGCATTAGACTTGAAGGGGAAGCACTTAAAAGGCTCTCCTGTTCAGAGTCTGAGATCCGTGAAGGGTAAAAACATGTTAGGCAGCTGGAGTGCAATAAAGACAATTGAAGGTATGCACATGTCCTGTTGACATTCTGATGGGGGAGCAACGTCTGCTGAGCCGAGCTACCCTGTAGTGTTTTTCTTTTTTTAATCAGAAGTGGCTCTCTGGTGGTTCTGTTCTGCATGGGAGCCACAGTTTCACAGACATAGTCGCAGTCTGGGGAGTCATTTTCTTCAGTGAGTCAGCAAGGGAGGAGAAGCGAAAAGACAATAAAACGACAGAGAAAATTATTTGGATGTATTGGTTGGAACCCGTTGGATGACTGACAGGAGGCTGAAAAGTCTGGTCAGAGTGTTTTGAAGTCAAAGGATTTGTTTTGGCATCCAACACAGTCAGTTCCTCCATAGAGAAATCTGGACCATCTGATTAACTGGTGACAGGAAACTGGATTCAGATGCAAACAGGGACCCGACTGGTGACTGGGCATTCATGCGGCAGAGCGGTGTTCCCACAGACCTGCAACTAATGTTCATGTTTTCGTGAACTCTTATCGCAATGTTTTAGTGTCTGACCTTAACCAAACCTCAAACATTTTTTCTTTGCTACACCACAACCTTTCCTGAGGTGCAATATGTCAGATATGACCATGATCTAAGTTTAAGAAGTTTAAAACTAACATTATCTTCGGAAAGTGAAGAACGTAAAATTTCGGACGTAATGATATCTATGTGTTGTGTTGCATTGATATCAACTGAAGTTAGCATGCTAACCAGTTAGCCTCGGTCCGTCCTGTCTCGTAATACCACTTTGTACCTCAGGAGGTGATAGTCGGTGCGGAGCGGTGAGTTTGCTACGACTCGTACACCTTCTGAATTCTCTCTTTTATCAAACTAAGATGATCTTAATTGCCAAGTTTCCTCATCATAAAACACATTTCATTCAAACTCAACAAAAACACAAAAACCAAAACCATTTCACTTTGTCTTTCCACTGTTCCACCAATCACAAGTTCTTTTTTGGTCAAGATCAGTCTTTAAAGTCCTTATTCACTGACTTAGATGTGAATATATTCTGACTCGACATGCTGATGCCCACTCCTTTCACACTTTATGCCTCTCCTGTCGCTTCCCGCCATGTCTTTGAGTCTTGATTGGAGCCACTCTAAATCACCTCTTCACTGTTGTCAAACTGGCCTCCGTCAGCCTTGGATGCTGTGTTCAGTCCTGGTCCAGCGGTCTTAGCTCCCTGTCCGGGTAGACTCAGTCAGCTAATAGGGCCAGTAGTTGCACGGCTAACTGAGCTGAACTAGCCAACCGCAGCCAGGAGCTACACCCAAAGATACATCGAAGAGCCTCCTGTTTGTTTGTTTGATACCTTTGACGGGTGGCCTGATCTTACACATTGTACCTTTAAATTCAGTCATAGCATCGTTGCCGTGCACAGATATTTGAGGAAAAAACAGCGGCATTAAGAGCGGGGTTTTGTGGAGTCCTAAAATATTGATGTCCTTGTCTGGTGAGGGCTGGAGAGCCGATCTGCTGTCTAGCGCTGGGCAGGTAGCATACACTGAGTTTATCAGAGCTTTCTCACTGAAAGCAGCTTCCTGCCGCTGCTGCTGGGAATGACTTTGATGCCAGAGTGAACCATAACAGTCGCTGGCCGATAAAGCCCGGTGGATTCATCACTATGAGCGACCCCGCTCACATTAGACATACTCAGTTGATCCATTGTTAATATAAAAATATTGGTGTATCTTTGCAGAAGGTAGCGTGTTTGATTGACAGAAGTCTCAGCCATCAGCCTATAAGTGGCGCTTTTTCATACAACCGAGCCTCAAACTTCTAACAAACCCACATAGAGGCTTCAAAACACCTCTTTACAAAGCTACAGGCTATAATGGCTGCATCTGTTGTTGTCAGGTTGCAGAATGCTGACAAAGTAGCTTTGGCTCAGTGTGCCTGTATTGAATGTACATAGAATATGACATGCGACACGACAGCATGGCACACACCACAAACCGTAGCTCTGCATGAGAATAAATCCTGGTACATTCCAGGCTCATGCATCTCTTTCTCGTCCACCTCTCCGGCAGTCTCCCGACCCCTCTTCTTTTTTTGGACTAAGAATCTAAAAACAAAACAAATTCTGACAGGGACATATTATGTGCTATTGAAAAAAAACAAAAACAAATAAATGTCCTTAAATAAATAAATTAACTTCTCAGAGACGGCTGTTAATGCACGGGGCTTTAGTTTATTCAGAAGACGAACAATAGATGTAACATTGTCAGACGGAGTTGAGAGCGGAGCAACACACGGAGTGTGTGGGCGTGTGTGAATGACAAACCAGAAAGTGCTTGTTTTCAAAATGTCCTCTCCGTCTCCCAGGCTGAGTAAAATGTAGTGCAATGCCAGCTCTGCTGAAAACACATGGACATCACATTTTGAGCCGGATACAGAGAGCATATGAGAGAAATGTCATGCACATAGGTCACCTGAAAAGGCCAACGCTGTTTCGTCGCACTTTTCTTCGCATCACACCCTCGTGAGAATGTCATTATTTCAACAGAAAAGCCATTTTGACAATCTTACGCTGTGTTCCTCCTTAACCTTGCATCCAGCGGCGTATTATTTAGACTTGTTTTGATGCTTTCTTCATTGCCTCGGTTCCAAACATCCATCTGATGTTGTTTATTCTTTAATTTAAAAGAATTCTGTTATTATATTTGTAATTATAAGAAGTTTGCATGAATAAAAAAAGAGAACAAATTTAAATCTCTCCATTAAATCTGCAGCCACACGGTGAGGACCTCTCAATCGATATTTTCTCCTTCCTATCAGTTCCAGGCGAGTGAGCATGGTAGTGGCATACTATTAGGTTATTACAAAAGCAAATCAGTCAGCAGAATTAATTTTCTTGAAAAATATGAGTCTGGCTAAAGGGAATTAATAACCAATGTGGGGCATGTAGATGGTGAATTTTCATCACTTTTCCCCAGCCACTTGTGCATGTGAGCAGAAATCTGTCTGCTTTGATGAAGGCTGGCTGTTGTTTGTCATGAGAAATGTTGTGTTCAGTGGGCATTACAATGAGGGGGGGGGGTTTCTAACATGAATTCTCTTGGATGTCTGACAAGCACGCAATGTAGCAGAGGAAAAAAATCAAAATATTTAAGCGGAAACTTGTATATTGGATATTCACCATTCATGAAAGACAATTCCCTCGCTCATTGTCATTTAACTTCAGAGATCTGCTTTGTGCCGTTGCGTGTGGGGAATTTTCTATTGAGTCTGCATGTGTACTGTAAACCATTTATGCGCTTGATCAAGATCAATGTCTTTATCTATCTTCCATCTACAAAGACAAGGGGTGATCAAGCATGGAGTTGTGATGTGTAGAGACATGAAAAGCTTGTATGCTCTTCAGGGCGCAGTGGCGCTGAGACAGACTGGAGAGCCGGGGGTTTAAAGTAACTGGAACGGCTCAGGCAGAGCACAGAGTGTCTGGGTAGGAAAACATTTCAGCCATTCACACACACACAGAAGCCATTCTCTATTTTCAAAATTGCCCAGTGGCAGCGTCTGCTGGGGTCTAATTCTGAATCTTATACTACGTGTTTATTCAGCTGACAAGCACTGAATTTTGAGGCTGACTCTGTGGGAAGTTCAATGTTGGTTTTGTCAACTGTCAGGTGACAGTAAGCACTGTAAATATTCAGCCCTGTTTTATTTGCTTTATTTCTGCACACGTGATATTTACCTTGCGAGGCAGCTGAATCAAGAGATCATGCGAGCCAAGAATCCGCATTTGTAGCCAAACCACGGTGGGCCAATCAGCGTCCTATGAGGAACTTCTGGCAGCTACAGGCAGGTGTGGTTTAGGTGTGTTGACAGCAAAAGAAGCGACGATCGTGCCTCCTGAAGGGGTGAATGTAGACGCAGCTATGGCATCAGTTATTTCAGGGCTGGACAGCACTGAAGGCTTTTCTCCACAGAAAAGGTGTTTTCTCTCCTCTCCACACTGGCTGCAGCAAGACTTGTGCAACATCATATGGTTCATTGATCAGATGGGTTGAAGTTAGCCCGTGATAGACGGTGATAGACAGATCCATCCAGTCACCTGTCAGGTATTTTTTGAAAGCGCCTGGCCTTGAACAGTTTCCATGCATGATTTCCCAGATGGTTCTGTATAACAAACCATCTGGCACTTCAGGTTACTATGATACAACCCCTCAGCTAATTTAATCCTAAAACAAATCCTACCTAATACACCTGGTCTACAACAGACCCTGATCAACACAGTGGATATTCAGAAACTCTCCTTTCACAGTATAGTCCTTTGAAATTCAGTGTTTTTGCGATCACTCGAGGCTTGCATTAGTCAAGATTTCTTTTGTCAACAGATCTTATGAAAAGACCAAAACTGACAATTGTCTTCTGAAAAGCTGATTCTGGAAAAACTGGTCGTTAATATAGAGCTGAAAAAAGAAGAAGAAGAAGAAGTAATCTCCTAAAGTGGCTGGGCATTGCAGTTTTTACAAAACACTACTCACAGAGATTTGTTGGGGACTATTTTCAGCTGCGGATTAATCCAACGAAGGCACACGTCACCTTGTGCAATAGCAGTATTATATAAGTACGTATTATATAGAATATCACAAGCTTTATTCTGTACATCTGAACTAGATTGACGTACATTTGCATAAGACATGAGTGTTACATATATGTTTACTGCACGTATTTAAAAATGGTTCCAGACACATTTACCAAAAATATGCAAAAACATGCAGAGAAATAGAGACTAAAAGAGTTCCACCCGTAATTTCCTGCACTGTGCTCAGTGCAAGTTGAATAATCTATCTAATGGGTCTTATCTTAACTATGGAAGAAAGTAATTGAGGTCAGATGTGTGCTGTCAACAGTTCCACTTCTGCAAGTGGCCTCGCTTTTTCGAACTTCAAACAGCGACTATCAGGCTATGAAACACAGAGAAGAAAGTATTGTACCTGAGGTCAAAAACATTAACAGAATGGGAACATTACTATGCAAGCTGCATAGGTAACTAATGTTTAGGCTTCGGGGATACTAGAGGGCTTTCTGATTAAATGTGCTCATGCCTTCTGTCCCTATTTCCATCATACAGATGAGGACAGAGTTAATAAGAATGCGACACCATGCTCTTGCTGATACTGTGGATAGTGTGAGTGGAACAACAGCAAATTTGCATTCAACAGCGGCGGATGCTGTCATATGTTTAACTCCACTTAATCATCTCTGCAGAGTCATGCAAAAATATTCCTTACGTCTAGATCAAAGAATGACACCTACTGTCCCCCGAAACCAAAACAGACACTTTCTTCCCTCCTTACTCGTGGGCATTATTTGTCTCTTGTGTCTTTCACTGTAACTAGTGCGGATTTCCTGAACCCAGACACCTAACTTGAGAAAGATTTAATGACTGCATTTACATACATGCAGGCTGTATTGATCCGCCTCAGATTCTATCCAGTCAGCAGATTCTGAATCACCACCATCGACATTAATGTCATAACATGCCAGTTTTAGAGACAGGCCTTTAATGGCACCACAAACAACTTTAATAGCACGTTTAGCTTTTAGCTGTGCCGCGTACAAGACAATCTGCATCATCAGCTCACACAGCTTTATATGTGAATCTTATATCGTGGTATCAGGATTTTTATTTCTTCAGCTCAGCTTGTTGTACTGGAGCCAGTTTACAAATTGCACGCTGATAATGGAAAGGAAAATGTCCACTGGTATCAGTCAATATGATTTTTTTTTGCCACTTTTGAACTTGATTTTCTTTTCTTACCCCATAAAAATTTAAATATGCTATGGAGCCAAGCTCCCCTTAAAGCTCAGAAAATCAAATTAATCACTACTATGTGAGAATTAGAGTTTATGGCTAAGCCAATAGAGGTGAACCATGTCTGTAATTGCCATATAATACTGCAGCATGACTCGTTGGAAGTGAAATGTGAAAACTGCCTTGCCATCATTTTCTCTCCTATATGTGATTTCATGCAAATGTCCTAAACCCTTGGAAAAAAAAGCATAGTTTTTATAATGACTTTTTATGCCACATTTCACTATTAGCGATAGGAGGTGGCCAGTGCCTTAAGGGCCTGAACACCACATAAAGACTGAAAGGAAGGAATTCTCATATACATGTACAGTATGCAAAATATGTGATGCTGATGTGCTGCACATACAATTTTTATGTTGGAGGGAAATGTGTTGTTCTTGACTGTAGGAATAAATTGCTGTTGTATGTCTTAAGCCTGTGCATGCCATAAGCATGTTATAAAAAAGGGGGGGGGTCCTGTATCTCGCCACGTAGTTTCAGTTCGGCAGGGTTTGGACAGCGAATCCTCATGTGGTGCTAAATGCATCAGACAGCTGCATTCAAAAAAAACTCATCAGCAATGTCTAATCCACAAACTACTTAGTCAGTTCATCACCGTTACAGAATACTGTAGTTGAGAGAAGCTGTTCAAGGTGAGGTCTGCGGATTACCTTGAGGTCTGTTTCTGGAAAGATGAAACAAAAGGAAGAGAGCCTGACATTTTTCTGTACTTTTGAGCACCATCCTCTGTACTGAAGTGGGGCCAGAAGTGTCAGCAATCGAGGCTCAAAAACTTTGCCAAACAAAATGACTTTGCAACCTTCCGTTGGGAGTAAATGGAAAAATATGATTTCATTTTGCGAATGAAGTGACCTGACCCTTTCACAGCGCTCAGGGTCAGTACGCCCTGTTGTGTTTTAAAAAAGGCAAAAGTCAATGCAGATTTCAAATACTCTCGATTAAAGTTAAAAACCAACGACAACCTGTGCAAAAACATTTCATCCTGCTCGTAATTTCTGGCTCTTCCGTGTTTTTTTGTGTCCGTCTCTCCTGGGAACGTCTTGTGCAGTGTGGCTGTTTGTTGGTGCTCATTTTAAAAAATCTCTCCGTCTCTCCTGCAGTCAATCTATCAGTTTGCCCGCTCATGTCAGGCTGTCGCGTGGCAGCGAACTTGTGAATGACTGATCGCCGTCTGAGGTGCGTCGAGAGGGAGGTGCTGCCAAGACAGACCCCTCCGTGGCAGAGGCAGTAGTCGCGCACGTCAATCAGAGCTCCCCGTGACCTTGTGTCACATCAAACATCTCCACCGCTGTAACACAGGGGACACGCGGCGGAGGCCCTTTCACCACAGCGGTCAGCATGGAGCAGATGACTAAAGTCAGCGGTAAGAGCTCCATTTTCTTATTTCACATATTCTAAACACATGAAGCTATCCATCCACAAATCAGGCACACTTATGCCCATTTATTTAGTAGTCAGTGTAAATTTGACATTATGGCTTTAGGGTACTACCCCGATAGCTGTCATAACCACACTTTTAACTGTTCAAATCCTGTGTCTGGAGGGATAATGCGCCTCGGGCGGCAAACCTCGACCTAGCCAAGTTTTTTATCTATGTGTGTGAACCATGAATTTTGAGAGTATAGTATGCAGTATAACTACTATATGTAGTAATACAGTGTGACTGCTGGGCATCATCACTTTGCTTTGACTAACTTTTTTACACTTGTGCTTGTTAATCAGCTGCTACCAAGACAACTCATTTAACATTGCCCGCTGTGGAGAACAAGGCTTTGGATGTGACATTTAAAGAAAAAAGAAGGTGAGCCTAAGGCAGAAGGAGAGTGTGGGCTTTTAAGAACTACATCTTACATTAATGTTCCTGCACAGTCAGTGGTACCAGGGTTGGAGCTGGACCATCTTAAGTGCTTTCAGGTAAATTTTGACAATAGGCCAGAATTAACTGTCAGGCCAAACACCGGCTGCTGTGGAGGAACCAAACAAGGAAGCCTTTTTTTCTTAGTGGAGAACAAAAACGCATTTTTCCAAATAACCCCAACGAATCTGCCTTTTCCAATCCAAGAATATTGCATTAAATTTGGATATTGAAGCAATTTTGGGCTCAAATACTGTGCTGCGTATAGCATTCCTTTTCATGTTTTACTGCTTACAATGTGTAGAAACATACACTTGGGCTGCACAAGAGTCGAATTCAGGCACAGTCGGGGCCCTTTCTCAACCTGAGGCCCGACCCCTCCCTCCCTCCCACCACGACACCCTGTAGCCCACAGCACAGAGCAGCATCCAGACCGATGCACTTTGTTTGGGATTAGATTTAAGAAGCCAACGTAGTGAAAGTTTAAGGTCAACTGCTCCCTTCGCTTCCCTTCACGTGCTCGCATCATCAGACACAAGCCATATGAGACAATGTGACAGCCTCCGTCCAGCGCGTTCACATTAGAGCCCACACACACACACACACACACACACACACGTTCACATGCCATAGCAGTTACCAGAAGATATCAGAGCGATACGTAATGTTCGACTCTGAGACATTCAGTTGAGTAAGAAGTCTTGGAACTGATTTTTTTGTAGAAAAAACAAACAAAAAAAGAAAAGAAAAGTAGTTGAGTTTATTGATCGAAGTTTGTTTACAATTAGTTGAAAAATGTTGCCTGAAAAAGAAGATAAAGTCTATTACATTCACACCCTGGAACAATAATGTGTCTTGATTTAAGAGCATTTCGTATCAAGAACAGCAAGTCTGTAGAGCTGAATAAAAAAAAAAGAAGTACAGGAAACACAGTTACAGAGCTCTGAAAAGTATTTTGGATGGTGTGAAAGTCTCACACTCCAAAAAGTGAGCCAGTTTCAGTGAAAGAGCCACAGCGGTTATCACTGCAGTGCTTTTATTGCAAAGGCCTTGATTGGTGGCTATAATTATTTTTTCTTTTCTGAAAGAAAAAAAACGAAACTCTCTTCATGACCTCTCAGGTTAACTTGATGTGCTCGACAGGCCTTGACTTGTTCCCCTCTCAGTACATTCAGCAGTGCGGTTATTATATGTAATTCTTTTTTTCAAATTCGGGCTTACAGCCTTGAGTTATTGCTATTGAATCCTGCGTTTGATGTGAAGAACCTTGCAACTTGCTCAGCAACAACAGTATTCACACAAAGTACACAACAGTTTAAAAACCAGAAGCAGCTGAACTTCCGTGTGGATCGACTGACGGCATATGTCTCCCTGATATATAAATACCTAACAGTCTGCACAAGCTTAATATGAGAGTATGGTGGGATATTGCACTTTCTCCATTTGTGAGCTGGGGCTCTAGAATTGTGTTATGAGCACAAAATGCTGATATTTCTTCCGCACACATTCTTAAGATCTCAGTGAAATAGGCTGGCATGCAATAAATTGCCTCGACGTTACGAACAAGCCCTTCCCCTCTCTCTCTCACACGCACACGCACGCACACACACACACACACACACACACACACACACATACACACAATGTAATGCAACGCCTTGGTAATATTATATGACTAAAGAAACTCTCTTTGGGAAAATAACAGGATTTTACCCCCCAATATAATGTCTCCAAGGAGCACAGAGAAAGATTAATGTGGCAAATATGAAAGACTATTTTTAGGCCTCCTGAACTGCTTAGCGTTGAGTCAGTTGGGTTGCTGCTCCACAACGCACGGCAAACAAACATGAAATCTGATGAGGACAATCATACTTCTCAGACTCCCGTTGACTTTGCAACTTTTCGATTGTCTCATTTCTCTCTCATTTCCTCTCACTGGGCTTTGATGCGTCACTTCAAACTGTCATGCTTCAGTCTTGTTTCGGTGAATGAATGGATGCGAAAGCGCTGCGGTGACATAGACTGCAGATAGTTTCAACTGGCAGGGTCTCTTTGAAGGAGATCCCATTGCCTGCAAGAAGATAGGATCAAATCAGCGCAGATTATCAAGTCGTGGTACTTTACAACCCCTGCTGGGGGACTGTGATCTGGCTGTGGGCTACGGGAGTCTCAGCGATATCTGAAAGTCTTTTCTATCCACATGCTGCAAATATGAACTGAGAGATAGGAGCTGATATGCCTCAGATGTCTGTCAAATGGTCGAGATAACTGGGCTTGCCTGGAGCCCGACCAAAGGTTTGGGACAGTGTTGCAGAATGTGAACTGTTGTATTGATTTGTGGACAACAGTATTTCATTGATATGTGGACAGTGATGTTCTTCTATGTGAACAACTCATTCAGAAGCCGGACTTATCAAGAAATCTTCACACCAGTGCATACTCATGCATGGAATTACCACTATCGTGTGCATTTAGATATATATTTAATTTTCTCCCTTTTAAATCATGACCTTTGCTTTTCACTGTTAAATACTGTTGATGTCTACTTTTTAATCCCTGATGTACGATGATGCTGTGCAGTCTGGGCAGTAAAAATACAGAGCCTCTGTTTATGATGTTTAAAAGCACTTCAGTGATTGTCAAGTGTAACTGTGACCACTCTGCTGTACTTCCTTTTGCTTGTTTGTATTTGTTTACCCTCTATACTCTGACCCTCAATGTGGATAGGGATCCCCCCCCCCCAACCAACAAACAAAAACAAAGCTCAAGCTCAAACTCAAGCACACGATTCACACAAATAGCAGAAAAGAAGCACATACACAGAGGGAGAGATAGACAAGGACAACGTGCCTATAAGGCAGAGAGAGACAAGAGGAGAGGCGGAATTTCCTGAAGATCCAGATCCAAAGCATCTGGACTGAGCTTGTGCTTGGGGGGGACAGACAAAGAGAGGGTTAGAGAGATGCAGCGGTTTTCAGAAAGTTTTCTCGTCGGCAGGACAAACATGGATTATATATGCGATATGTGCTGGGCTTAATGGATTTATTGAGACTGAGACCGACCTGCCGGAGGTATAATGGTAACAGTTACAAAGCCTGAAGTAATCACAGAATAAGTAACTTGTCAGATTATTCCACAGTGAGGAGGGTACGACAGGAAAAGGCCCTGCAGCCAGCCAACTTCTTTAAAACTCTCGAGACAAACATGAGTGGTGAGCGTGGGATGGGGTATAAGATTTATGTAGACTGGACAGATATGAAAGAGCATGTAAGTCATTAGAAGCACTTGAAAGTCTGATCTAACATGAATACGGAGCTCATAATGGGAAGCTAAAACGGGTGCACTCTGCTAAATTTACTTCAACTCTAGCTGCGGCGCTCGAAGCACTTTGAAGACTTTTAGTAACAGCGTGAGGCGGGCCCGATGACAAAAAGTAGAAGAATCAAGTCTGGGTGAAACAAAGGTGTGAATTAGAGTCTCTGCATCAGCCAGGGATAAAACACTGGATTTTAGCTACTTATGTTGCACTGGTGAGAAATTATTAAAGAATTAAAGTGATATCTTTAATGCGCTGATCAAAAGGATCAAACCTAAGACTGTCACACAGTTGTTGTGGTTACTGTTGTTTGATCAAACTGGTGTCTGTGTTGATTAGGGCCAATGACCAGCACCTCAGTTTCACCAGAATTTAGGAGCAGGAAATAACATGGCATCCAGTTTTTCACAGTAGAAAGCAAGCTTGATTTAACAATTTGGAAATGTCCATCTACCTTCATAGGCACGTACATCTGACTGTCATCGGCGTATCGGTGTAAGTTAAATATATCACTGTGTGTACTTTGGCTATAGGGTGAAACATAGAGAAAGACAACCTGAGGTACTGGGACGATTCTGATGTGGTATTACTATAGGGAGCACACTCTTTTCTGTGATAGGCTGGAGAACCAGTTTCTCAAAGCACTTCATCAGAATGGGGGTGATTGCTGCAGGGCAGTCGAGATTAGACACTGCAGACTTTTCTGGCACAGGGAAGATGGTGGTGGTCTCGTAGCCGGTGGGAAAACTCTCCTGTGACGGCGATATGTTAAAAATATCAGTAATGTCATCAACTAGCTGATTGGCAAATCTTCTCAGTACACAGCCAGGGATGTTATCAGGCCCAGCAGCTTTACTCATATTCACTCTCAGCAGGACTCTTCTCACATACGCTGTGGATGCTGACAGTGTCAGGTCTTCTGGAGGCAGAATAGACTTGACAGCTGACTCTTTGTTGGGAAAATCAAAGCTAGCATAAAATGAGTTGAGCTTATCTGGCAACATGGCCTCACACATGTAGCTCTTGCTTTGGTAGCCTGTGATGGTCTGGATCACTTGCCGCATATCTTTGCTGTTGTTGGCGTCGAGGTCTCTCTCCAGTCTCTCCTGAAGTCTCTGCTTTGCATCCTTGATGCAAGATTTCAGTTTTGCACTGGCGCTGTTTTACGCTTCCTTGTCACCTGACTGAAATGCAGCTTTTATGACTCTGGATAGGACCCTTGCCCCTCCAGTCGCCCAGACGTTCTGGTTTGAAAATGATTTCCTGTCATTGTGATCACCTCATCATCAATACATTTGCTGATCTATGATGTCACTGTTGACGCATAATCCTCAAGACTGACATGGTCACGCTGGGTGGTGGCATCTCATCAAAACAGGCCTGTGGAGCTACTGTAGCTTCATCCGTCCAGCTGCTCATTTTTTCCGATGGTCGGGCGCCGTTTATCAGCTGGGAGTGAGCAGGTAGGACAAGCTGGGAGGTATGGTCTGACAGGCCAAAATGGGGATGGGGAGGGCTTTGTAGCTGCCAGGAATGTACATTTAAATATGGTGCAGGTCTTTTCTACAACTTTATAGATATCAATAGGAAAGCACAGTGACAACCCCTCTTAGCCCAGGACTGCCATACATTGAACCACCATGTTTGAATGCACTGCAGAAAGTAGAAGGCAGTGGCTTGAAATCCACATACTAAAACACTGTTGATACACTATTGATTTGGGCCTCCGGTTGCTCTTCTTTGATCTCTCAAAACTGAGAAGGGTATGTCTGGCAGGTGTGTTGATTTTAACCTAGGGCCTGCAGCTCACTTTGACATAGCTGAGAAAATACTCCAGTACAACTATGGATAGATGTGATAGAATCTGATGAAGAGTACAGCAGAGCTGCACTGACGCTGCAGGTTGCTCTTGCTCCTCTTTGCATGAGCTTCAGTGTCTTGTTTAAATCTATCATAATATCAGCGGGATTTACTAATGCTTTGTAATAGCAGCCCTGATTTTATTTGTCCTCTTGAACCCCCCGTATCGCATTGACCTCAGGATCTTGGAGATGTACTGATAATTGTGCTTGTACACCTTTAAGACTTGATTGAACATAATTAAATCTAAATTTTATTTTGCCGTACATAAATAGATAAGTGTTTGGATCGAGTTATGTTTCTGTTGAGGTGAGTGTTTTGTGAATTGGCAGGCCTTTATATACAGTATGTGTGTTGATTTAATGTTTTTTTATCCACCATGAAAACTTGCCTGCAGGGATTAATAAAGTTTATTGGATTGAATTAAATTAAATTGAAATGGCCCTGCAATAGCTAGAGTGAACTTTCAATGAGTCAAAGCCCCACCACCCCTCCTAATTTGACACACAGCACAGACAAATCGTTATTAAATTTCTTTTTAAAATGGGGATGGATTTGGTGTACAGTGTTGTGCAGTAAGGAAACAATATTGCTAAATTCTGAATCTTGGCAAGCTTTATTTCAGGGTTTGTTGTAAATAGTCCTAATTAGTCTAATAGTCCTTTGTCTTTTTTGTATACTGATGCTGTTACTGCATTTGTGTATCTTATTTTTTATGTTTCTCTGTTTTCCATTATATCTATATCAGTTTCTTGGAAGAACTTACCCTCTAACCCGTACCTGCACCATATCCTCAACTGTACATCTTCATATCTGTCACTGGCTTCTTTTTTACTTGTGTAACCTTGTCTGCGCACTCTTTTCTTACATTGATTTCACAGTGTTTTGTACAAGAGTTCTATATAATATAATATAATTTCTTTCTATTTTTTTTTGAAAAAATATGTCTAGAGAGGTGAGATATACGACGTGAATTTTACAATAATGCTTCTGAACATCCTGCTCTTGAACCGTGACCATCGATAGGGAGTGAACTCACTATTGTCTGTCTCAACTCTATGGCTGGCTTCCTATGCCATCTGAAGAGAAATTCTTTTTGAATAACTTATGCTGTCTGTAGTGCTTGTATGGAATCAGCTTTATAGGCAGCTCTCTCCCACAGTCTTCCATTTGAAAATGAGCAGCTGTCCATAGTGCTGATTTGGAATCAGCTTTGTAGCAGCCCTCGCTTTCAATTTACTGCTTTGAATTGAGGAGCTGTCCATGGTGCTAATGTGGAATCAGCATTGAAGCGGCGGAGCTGTCCATGGTGCTAATGTTGAATCAGTGTTGAAGCAGCCCTCTCCTACAGTCCACTGTTTGGAAATGTGGAGCTGTCCATGGTGCTGATTTGGGCAGAAGACCATAAACAGCAGCTCACAACATTTTTAACTTACTGAGCATGCTGTTACAGCACAGTCTGGCAGCTCTAACGTCGCAAGTATCTGCTCTGTGCTGTACATGTAATCATGCCAAGTTGATTTATATTGCATGGCTATAAACAAGGGGGTGTTTTAAACCAGCTGGTTTTCCCCAAATACAGAAAATAGGAAGGAACTGGCTCTCTTTCAAGTGGCTGCAACTTAGTAGGCGATTGCTTTTAGACTGGGCAAAAGCAATACTGGAAGTGTGAGCATGGATAGAATCATGAGAGGAGATGATACACAGCACCAAGTGTGGCAAGGCAACAACTTTTTGGGAGAAAATAGATTGCTTTAGTAACCTTTGACTAGTATCTTTATGATCATTTTCACATGGGAGATATTGTATATCGTGTATATATATATATTTATATATGTATGTATGTATAAAGAGTATCCTGTTGGTAAAGCAGGCCTTGTATCTCTCTCTCTCTCTCTCTCTCTCTCTCTCTCTCTCTCTCTCTCTCTCTCTCTCTCTCTCTCTCACTGCCCCGTATCGATCTGCTGCTGGTCATGTCTTACACTACTACTGTATATCCACAGATATTTATGTTTGTAGCTGCTGGTCTCCGGTTCCCATTATGAGCCTGAGCGATAGGCATGGGCAGTGTTTCAACACTTCAGTGCTGAGGAAAAATGTAATATTCAAGAGACGTGTCCTTAGTCAGCACTTCCATCCCAAGAGCTGGCTAGGTAAAATGACCAGGGACAGCAAGTATACTGAAGCATAAGCTACAAGGAGGACAATGATTACAGGGCAAAGTCTTTGCTTAACTATTTATACCAAAGTAATTAAATTCTCTCCTTTCAGAGGATTTCAATTTGAGAGACAGTTGATTTTCATATATTTAGCCATGGCTAAAAAAAATCTCAATTTTGACAAAACTCTTCAGAGGTTAGACAGCAGATAGACAAATAAATCTTCGGGTAATGAACAGAGATCCAAATTCTGTGTTGGCAAATCACCTCTGCGTGAATTCCAGGAGCATCAGTCAACAAACTGACAAAACAACTGATAATATCACAAGAAACAATCCCTAAAGAAGAGATAAGATAAAACTTACCATCCAATAAGCGTTCCCTAATACTGGTAACTGCCGATGTGATAACTTCATCAAAAATAACAATGATAATGTAAATGCTTTTGATTTCTACGCCTGCTCCATACAGTTTCTGTTCTCTTCTATTCTGTTTGTGGGTCTACAAGTTGAATTATTGATTTCTAGCCAGCGAGTCATGAAGTCCTTACTTGGGATTAACATGAGAACAAATATAACCTGCTTCTTACTCTCTCTCTCTTTCTCACCCTCTGCCCCTCTCTGAGTCCCCCCCCCCTCTTCTCCTGTTTCTCTCTCTGAGTCTCTCTTCCTCTGTTCTGTCTCTATTCTTCTGTTCTGCACCTCTCTCTGAACAGCCTCCGCACAACGGCTTTTTGGTACATCAGCGTCCTAACCCTCCTAACCCTGCTGACTGAGCCTCTGAGAGACTCCAGCTGGTTGTGATGGTGGGTAATCTGCAGCAGAAACCTCTCCCTCTCTCTTTGTCTAAGTCTCTCTCCCTCACACATTGTCACATTCTTGTCACTTAATGCAAATTTCTAAGACACTCTTTCTCTCTCTCTCTCACACACACATACACATACATGCACAGGCTGATTAACAGGTGAGCCACTTCAAGGAAGCAGTCATACTTGACATTTTCACCTTCTCCAAGAAAATTCATGTGAATACCAGCTTTGGACTTCATCACAGGCCATTGCGCTCAAGCATTTATTCATTTCCTCTGACTGTTGTTTTCTACCACTCATGCAGGGAATAAAAAAAAGTGGTACAGCATTCCCCTACTGCAAAACCATGGTGGCCCCGCTCATTCTTTGCACCGATGAAAATCAATGATTCAACAACGTACATACAACACTGCGCCGAAAACCACAATCTACACAATCTGCTGTAGAGACTCGCCGCTGAGGAGTAATGTTGCATATTGTGTTGAGGAATGCAAGCGAATATCGAAATTTGAAACAGGGCAGACAGCGGACTGCAGAAACCTCTGTTTGTCCAAGCCGTAAATGCCTTTAGCTCTGAAAGTTATGGATCCAGTTTGTGTTTGAACTCTGTGTTTGTTCTCTTTCAGAACACACAAACAAATGCGTGCATCGCTGTCTAATCTGAGCAAATGCATTATTACAGCCAAAATTATGAGGGTGTAAATTAAGGGAGAAGCCGCCAATCCACAGTATTTATCTGGACCCTTTTTTTTTTGTTTGTTTGAGATTAGAGATCACACCCTTTCAGGCTGATAGACACACATCTTCATGTCATCCAGCAGTAGATACTTAGAAGTATCAGAGAGGATGTGGTTTATCAGAGGAGCCAGGTCAAAACAAAATGCTTCCATTGGTGGATGCGATGATCGCCATAGTATTCTCTCGCTCTCTCTCTCTCTCTCTCTCTCTCTCTCTCTCTCTCTCTCTCTCCACCTCTTCATTTGTAGGTTCCCTCCATCGCCACCAGGGGCTTTCCACACCGCGCCGTGCCGAGAGCGGCTTGGCCGTCCCTCGCTTCTCGATACGGAGACTCCAGACGCGCAGCGCGGTGGCAGACGGGGCGCACAGAGCGTCTGTCCCTCTGATTTTTTTTGAACCACACAGGGGATCGTATAGCTTTCATTCCGGGAGCAGCGGCAAGTTGAATACCCGACATCACGTCCCTCTGCAACTTGTCAAGGCAACGGCGTTTGTTTCCGCCACCCGGTGACAAAGGTAGGACTTTGGGGGTGTTTTAATTTAATGGGAAAGTTCGCTGCGCCGTGGCTTGGTCTGGTTACATGCAACTCCGCTGGACTTGCATGATGCCTTTCGACATTGCACTGTAGGAGTTTTCTGCAATAGAGCGGGATTGCATAAGTGCACACACAGTGATTTTTGTGTGCTTGTGTTTGCGTGCGTGCATGTATGTGTATGAAGAGGCAGGATGAATGGTGGCTTTTCCAGCTGCACTTCAAGGCTGAACGTCACCACCTAACTTGTTGCCACTTGTAACATAAATTAAGATGCAGTGGGTAATTAGCAATGCGCAGGAGAGTAGAGGTGGTTCCGAAATTCGTGCTGAATGATTTGGTCATTAAGCTCGCCAACTGGAACGGATTTTAGGTTAGTGTGAAGTGAGAAATGGTGTCCGACGGGTCAGCTGTGATATGACTGTACACTGACAATTGCGTCGCGTAGATCTGCCGTATCAAAATCTCACTGAAGTCTGAGATTGGGCAGCAGTAGTACTCGGCGCATGCATTCCGTGTGGCACAGCAGTGGGAATGTAAATTCGGCAGGGTTAGGAATTTGCAGCTGCTTGTAATCAAGAGCATCAATATGAGTAAATATTCAGGCCAGCCTAATTGAAGCAACGACACCGCCGACTTTCATAAATGAAATTACAGGGCTAGATGACTGCACGCACCTCCTGCACAGTGGGATGCGTTTCCGAGGACTGCAGCCACTTGATGCGCCAGCAGGATGCATTTAGGGAAGTTGGATGTGTGCCACTGTGCACTAAAGCCACGTTGTTGAATGACTGAATGCAGACTTCCAGGCGTACAGTTTTATCAGGAAACAATGCATTGAATTGGCGTTTATCCGGCTTTGTGCTTTTCCCTCATAGATGTAGTTTGGGGAGATAAAAGCGTTTAAGTCTCGTTACAGAGAAGAAGGGTTGCGAATAACGGTCGCTCCTTCCTCTATTTTTAATTATATTTATCACTGCACAGCTCCACGGCAACATCAATTAGACCTACTTTAGGTTTAGTCATTTATATTTAATATTTGAATCATTTTTAATCCTCACGTGGATCTAATGGACATCCACAGATCTAATTGTGCACCACATTTTCTCAGAAATGATCCAAATTGTGAGCAGCATGCGTTTTTCCAGCAGTCACCGTCTTTGAATTCAGGTTCTTTCCTTTTCAACTGTTTGTGATTTGACGCCGATAATTTCTTTTATTTTGATTAACGCCACTTAGCCACCCAAATTATTTGTAGACATGACATTTAGATTTACTTCAGGTGACATTTGTGTAACTCATAAATAGTCACAGGTGAGACAGACAAATGCTCCGGCTCTCATTCGAGGAAAAGATTCATTGTGCTGTGATTTATCTCCAAGACAGTGTACCGCCATACATTCATCAAAACAACAACACTGATCGAATACCTTCCATCCCAACTTAATATTTGCTTTGCAGGGAGGCAGACCCTTCATCTCTGTGGTATCTGGATGAAATACTACCTATTCCCAACAGTCGGACTTGTGTGTTTGCTTCATATCGCGGAATATAATTTGTGACCGTGGGGTTAAACTTGGATATTACTGAGTGACCTTGGCTGAGGCTAGAAATGCTGAAGTTTACTCCTTTAGGGTGTCTGCGTTCTGGACTGTGTACAGTATGTGCTGGCTTGTGTATGTGTGTGTTTACGCAGCGAGAGCACCAGCATGCCTCGGTTTATCATTTATCCTGAGCTAATTGGTGTTTGGGAAAGTGAGAGAAATGCCTGTAGTTCCAATAGCCAATCAATGACTTTAATTTTCCAATTAGATTCGGGTCCGTGCAGGAATCTGTCAAAGAGGCAGAACCTCTGTGTGAGGACCGTGACCTTTATTGACCCTGAGTTTGGAAAATTGATTTTTGCAGGTTACAATAAAGGATGAAAATTGGTTAGTGTAGAGATCAGCAAAACTTAAAGCAGATTTAAGGAAGAGTTCACGCTTTAAGGGTCACTGTTAGCTATAAATCTGCCTGAGTATGTTATTATTATCTTTATTCATATTCTTATTGTTATAAACAATGCAATCAATGCAAAGAAATGATACCTTAGGAGGGTGTTCGTATAGTATATATTGCTTTTTCTGAAGTAAAAATATCAGAAGGCATGGTGTGCAAAACCCTCGTGAACTGCTGACAGTCGTGAGTTTAAAACCTGATCAGGGTGCTGTCAAGTTCTCTGCCATGCTGGGATAAAATGTCCAAATCTCGTCAAATTGACACATATGTGCACACACACAACACAAATGTCTTCACTGGGAGGTGATACAGAATACAAAACCTTTTTTTTCCGCGAGGGGAAAAAAAAAAAGGAAAAGGAATAAATTCACCACCCTGCTGTTCATTACAGACGCGTATCTGCTTTGTATCCTGGACTCCTCATTTATTCAGCCGGTGGTCTAACCAGCGTGTACATTACAAGGGCCATGTAGCAGTAACCCAGATGGCAGAATGGGCTGATTGTGATTTATGTACCAAAAGTGAATGCATTACTGTGGGCTTGTGGAGTCAGTGCCAATTCCAGGCAGGCGTATTCACACATTTTTCAACACGCACACACAAATGCACGCACACACACGGAAGCACACAAATCATAGATGCACAAAAACGGAAGCTTACATACAAAACTTTGCTAACAGTCGTGTGCGCATACAGTTAAAGTTCTATCTCTCGCGCTCGTTTTTACCTCCATCTCTCTCTCTCTCTCTTTGTCTATCACACGCACACACACACACACACACACACACACACACACACACACACACACACACACACAGAGCCCTCCTGAAAAATCGTTAAGATGAAGCAGTCCACCGTCGTGAGACATTGATTACCGTTTACCAAGCTGGAGCATAACTGTTGTGTGCAAAGGAGAGATGGCTTGGATAGACGTAGAAGGAGGAGAGAAGGGGGGGGGGGTAGAGGGAGAGGGAGAGAAGCTAGAAGCTGATAGATGGAGGTTCTGTGGCAGTAAAGATGACAGATACAGGGGTAAACCGGGGGATCTTTATGGCTAACAGAGGGGGGACAGATTAGGCCAACTAATTGATCTGGACCTGTGGTTAGGTGCCTGGTTCATTCTCAGCACGCCCAGTACACTCTCTCTGCTTTTCTCTCTCTCTCAAACACGCGGACTTCGACACACACACACACACACATTTTCACAGTCACACCCCTCAGCACTCACACCTGCTGTCTTGTCGCCGGTCAGGGACGGTCAGCCCTTAGTCACTTCATTACCCCCTCCGGGCAGGGACTGCATCAGCCATATTAACTCTTGAGCTCTGTGATGGAATCGCTAGGTAGGAGGAGGTAGAGAGCTGAGGGCTGTGGACAGGCTCCACGCTTGATTTTCCAGCCCTGTTTGCACCTGATTTCAAGGAGAGGGTTACAGGCAACACTTTGATCCAACAATTTTAGAGTTCTGTGGCTTTGCTGAGGAAACTCGGCTAGTTTTTTAATGCTTTTGCTTGTGGTGAAACAGGTTACTAATACAGTTTTTTTTTGTCATTGTTGCAGCAGTGTTAGAGGTTAAATTGTTGTGAGACTGTGTTGGAGCAAGAACTCTTCCTGGAGTCCACATGCTGTTCAGCTTATCATCATCATGGTTTATCACCAGTCATTCAAGTGGAAAAGAACAGGAAGACATTTTAGAGTCTAAGTTTGCTTTCTTGTAGAGAGAAGATTGATATTATTCTCAAGCGTATACGGTAAATATACGATGAAGCCAGAGCCAGCAGGCGAGAAGCTTAGCTTAGCCTAGCTTAAAGACTGGAAGCAGGGGAAAACAGCTTGCCTGGCTCTGTCTTCATAACTGCACTTCTAAACGTTATTTTTTAATTACCACATTATATATCATTTGTTTAATCTGTACACAAACAGACATAAAAAAACAAAAGATTGTGCTTTTGCAGGGAACGCATGCTGGAACATGTTAATTAGGAAAATTTAGAGGTATGTAGCAGATTTTTATTTATTTTTTTTTAAATGTTGGTTTGGGGCAAGGCAAGCTGTTTCCCCAATGCTTCCAGTCTTTTTATTAAGCTAAGCTAATCGCCTGCTGGCTCTAGCTTCATATATGGAGTGCACACATGAGGGTGGTATCAATATTCTCATCTAACTCTCAGCAATAAAGCATCATGACGCTACTCTCTAATTCTCTAAATGAAAGTTATCATTTGAAATCTTTTAAAATATTCATAAAAACAGTTTGGTGCTCGTTTAGTACAGCATGTCAGCAGTAAGTCACTGACAAATTGTGTGATTTTTCAGTCCAAACATAACCATGGTGACACCAAATGCCCACCATATTTGTTATGTTCATGTGGCGTATCAGATGGGGGCTTTGATCATTTTATATTTACATTTGAAAGCAGCTCAGACATTTTCCTTTTCAGACCGAAAAACTGGGACATTTCACTGGTTCGACTTTTAAAGGTTACAAGCATAAGTCTGTAATTCCTGATCAAAACCGCAAAGAACGAAGCAACAAGAGGAAAATGGACGCTAACAAGATTCAGACAGCTGTTGAGTCCATCTGTCCTTATGATGCAGTAAAATCTGTTGATAGGGGATCTCAGCCACTTCAGGCCGAAGAGGCACTATTGAATGGAAAATTTGAACTAAATCTGAACTTTCAGTTGTACAGTAAATGAAGTCAATGAAGAAAGGACATTTAGGCAAACTAATGCGATTGCTGAGCGATGGAAACAGTTCTTGTACCATAACTCTAAGAGAGTATATTTGGATAGAAAAGAAACATTGTTCTGTGGGTCTTGACATTCAGCCTCCTGCCAGCATCAAACGCATCATGATTTTACTTGAACGTGTGATTGAACTCAGTGATTTACATTATGTGAATTTTTGTCCTATCGTCTGATCCTGTGATTCAGAAAACCTGCACATTTGCAAAGTAAATGGCTGAACGTATCAAGCTCTCCTCTGGGACACAATGATACAGTAAGCCATTGTGGTTGCGATGATGAACATATTGCTCTTGATGTACAGTATGCCACAGCTGCTGCTGCTTGAAGAAAGGTATTTCTTGTTCAGCTCTGCTATTGTGCTGTTGTTTGTTCCTCCGTCTTTCTTCCTAACGTGCATGATTTCCTGGAGGCAGGATTCCATCTGCGGTGATGGGATCCAGGTAGTCAATCTGCGGGTCTAGGTGTGTGCCTCTTGCACTGGAGTGGGAAGAACAAGTGCTTTGTAAACAGGCAGTTCTTCACCTGGATGTCACGGTTCACAAAGACTCCTCCACGGAGTCTGGCATAACCCCACTGGCAGAGCTTATGCGGTGGTGTATTTCTGCGTCAGTGTCGGCTTTGGAGGGATGAAGGCTGCCAAGGTAGGGAAAGCCATCCACGTTTTTGAGGCTGCGATATTTGATGCGTATTGAGACACACAAACGCAGTGATTCACCGCACACATGCACGTTTGTGCACAGATATAAGGGGATTTTTTTGTGTGCAATTGATTAAAATGAACAAAGGATTAGAGGCTGTGTGAAGAAGAATAAGTTATTATCATATTGTTTTGTTTGCTCTTCTCAGATTTATGCATGCAGCCCGGTATGAGAGGAGACTTTGGGGTCATTTTAATAAGTAAACACTCAATCGGCAAGTGACTGTAATGTCAGTAAATATGAGTTTCATTCTGTTTGACAGGGGAGGCTCATGTTTTTTCAGCTCTTGTCTCATCTACGATTATCTACTGGCAGTATAAGGTGACATTTTTGCAGAGTGAGGATGCTCATTGACAACGAGTGCCCCTGAAATGAGATTTGTGATGGGCTGTCAGTTTCAAAGACTTACAGAGTGACTCAGGTAGGGCCTTAACAGAAAAGACTGCTCTCTGTGCATTTTACTTGGCCTGCAAACTAGACCATGAAACACTTCATTATTTGAGAAAAGCCTATTTAATGAGTTAACTTGATTCAGTAAGATAAAAGCTCAATTGTTTTTAAAAAATAAAGCGGCAAACATGAGTTCCAGATCTTTTACCTTTGCGACTGAATATTTTATGAATAGTGAGGATGGCTGAGTATTTCCGTGTTTTTATCCGAATTGTTCCCATTTGAGCAGCTGTTTTATATTCATCTAGTAAACACAAAAGCGCAGCTTTGTGGCTCAGTAGTTAGAACTGCTGCTCAGAGAAAGACGAATCCACACTCCTGGGTTTCCTCCAGCTGCCCCATTTACCTGCCATAGTTCAAATTCATGCATGCTAATTTGATTGGAGACCACAGGTTGTGCATAGATGTGAATGTGAGTGTAAGCGAGTGTCTGTCTGTGTCAGTCCATCTGTGAACTGGCAACTTGTCAAGGGTGTTTTCCAGCCTTCTGTACAATCTATGCTGGGACCGGCTCCAGCACCTTGTGACCCTGAGTAGGAATAAGCGGATAAGACAATGGATGATGAATGAGCAAACATCAATACAGAATTTGTGTATTTGTGTGGACTCCAAAGCTTTTCATTCAGTGTCGGGTAATTCAGCCTAGCAACAGACAGTTGGCTCCTGTGAGTGGCTCACACTGGCTTTGGCGACTTTTCTTTGTCTTCTCCATCTTTTTCTCTCTCTCTCTCTCTTTCTTGCCTCTCTCTGACATTTTAATCTTGGGGCTGATGAATAGTTCAAACATAATGAAGTTTGCTGTGTTACATGGAACTGATTGCGAAAACAGTTATATTTTCTTTGTCTGGTTTCTCAGAGAATACAGTATCTAATAAGTGACAATAAAAAATGAATGAGTACACATACAATAATGTTGATGTGAAGTGAAATTGGTATTATTGTATAGTGTCACACATACTAGTTGTTAAAGCAGTGGTGGATTTATATAGCTGTCATTATGTAGTAAACATATCAGTAGCTTTATAGACTGCAATAGTAGCTCATTTACACTTTCGGCTTTGCGGCTTGGGAGATGATGAATAGTATTGCTAACATTATAATAAGTATTTGCATAATGTAGAACTCATACGGTTACAATATTGTACTGATTCTCGCACTGTTCTAATCTATGACAGTAGCATCGTATCTGCACCGACAGAACAGCAGGTGTGTGGTAAGTGGCAGCTTTAAGAAATGTGTCTGCTCGGATATCACTTCCTCCGGACAAAGTAATAACTCTTATTACAGCCCTTTTAGTGACTCCTCAGGAGTGGAACTAAGTTGTTTTCCAATGTGATGCAGTTGGCACCTTGCAGAGGCATAATAGAAAAGACATCCTTAAATAATTGTGGTTAAAGTGATACGGCGCCGTTGGAGCAGATCTCTGTCAGGCATGAGAAAACGAGCCCCTTATAAAGTATGATATGATGCAAAAATTACAAGTTTGATTGTGCAGCGTAATTTTCCTCTGTGGAAACGGGGTAGATGATTGAACAGCTGAGGTATGAGTGCAGGGTATGGGTTCATAAAGTACTCCTTGAAGGTTTTTCTTCTGACTGCCACCCAGTAGCACACATACACAAACACCAAAAAGGATACATTTTTAAAGTTTTCATGTGTTTGCTGAATTATGCATTAAGAACACACTCTTGGGGATTGCTGTACAGTCTTACTAATGGTATTAGCTTTTGCTGGGTAAAGCGTGCTTACACACACTCATGCAAAAAATAGACACACACACGCCGATGTACACACAGAGAAGTGCGTGAGCATGCATGTACAGATACATCATGCACATTTAGTGTAGAGTAACACAGCGAGCTTCAGTGCTGAAAGGTTCAAAAATTTCTTCTCTTGTGAAAACATTTCCTGCTTAGGTATAAATTTGCCAACTTTAGCATGCAGTGGTTTGAACTCTAAACTAACCTTCTCTAAATAAATACCATTTATTGCCTTCAGTAGGTGTAAATATGCAAGAAACATCTCCACGGTTATCAATATGACTAGTAATTTGAAAAAATTAGCGATCATTTATAAGCCCCTTTAGTCTGCGGCCACCCTTCAGGCTTTCCTGTGAGATGGTACCAACATGCACTGAGGTCAGTCTGCTTGAGTAATCACCCTGCATCACAGATTATGGTCAGGAATCCATCAATTGAGCTGCCTGTGCTGAACAACAAGGCCTTCAGCTCAGACAAATACCTGATAATGCTGAGTTATGGCTCATTTTTCCGTTCAATAGGAAAAGCATAATCTTCACAATGCCTCGTAATGGAACAGAATTCAATAATATCCCCCAGACATGGACCCAAGAGGGTCTGAAAAAAAGCTGTATTGTTAAGAAGTCATGAAACTTTGACATAATCCTCATGGCTCCCTTGGAAGTAGGCAGTGAGGAACTTAAAACATAAAACTCAAACACCACTTATTCAGTGCTATCTCAAGGCACTAATTGTGCTGTGAGTGTTTGGCTTCTCAAGTGACAGTGAAGAAATCAATGCTACAGGAGCTGGTTGCAGTGTTACCAATATTAAACTGAATGAATGGAAACTGATGTTCAATGTGGAATATTTTCACACTGTTTGAATGGACATGTTGAATCTGCTCGTCTCGCCTTTTTCTTCAGTCAAGGGTAGAGGTGGACGACAGGGCCAAAATCTCCTATCGCAGGATATGTAATTTTATATCACGGTAACAGTGTATAGTAATTGTTTTGTACATTCAAGTAAGAAATGCTTTAAAATAACCATCCCATACTTCATCATATTTGATTATTTTCCTCTTTTCTTTGGAACTTCCATACGAACAACAACAACACGTTCAGAGTTCAAAACACTGAAACTAACTTTCTTTCAAAATGGAGGCTTTAAGGTCCAAATGAGAACAACAGAGATGCTACAGAGGTGCCTCCATGTCACCAACTGTCGCTCTCAGGTCACATGAGGACGTGGTAAACAGTCCTGCTGCTCAAACCATGTGACCTTGCTAGACATCATACTGCTCGCCCCGGATATATAGCAGAGACACTAAAGCTGTTTTCTCATATGGTGTCTGCAGTTTCAGGTCTGGACATTGTCCAGAGTTGTCCTTTCACACATGTAGCACATTTGTCCGTGTCACACGCATTCTCACTTACAGGAAATACTCCATTTGGTTTGGCTGCGAGGTGGCGGCTGGGTAGAAAGCGCTGGAGGAGGAGTCATCTGATGACTGTTTTTTGTATTTGGATGCATCCACAATGTCAACAAAAGAGTGGAAGGCAGTATACAGGAAAGCAGAGAAGAGTATGCTGCAGCTTCGCTCTGTGCAACGTCAGAAGCACGGCCTCTCGCTCGCCGTGTAGCAGGGTAGCAGTGCAGACACTGTGAATGACGGTGTGTGCATACGGCTTAAGGGATAGCTCCCACAGTGGAAACGGTATCGCCAGATCTCTGCCAGTGGACATGTTTATGCCATACCACACAGTGTGTACCATCACACTTCCGAACCCTAGTCAAGGACTTTAAGATAAAATGCTCAGCTCCTATGTTATAACACTGCGCACATTACTGCATAAGACGGCCTTTTCTTTTGTGTCATCTCTCTGTCTGTTCCTGTATCCGTGGTCTCTCTTTCTTGTGCACTCAGTCTCCCTCTCTCGCCTCTTTGACTTGCTTCATAAATCCTCCTCAGTTCTCCCTCTTTTCATTCTGTCTGTATCTGTGGTTCACAGTGGTGTGTGAGAATTGTGGCCTTACATCCATAAACATTTGATTATACTTATTTCTGTGTGCAGTTTAGATGTTTTCTCCATGTGTGCATAGGTTTCCCACTGCTGCTCCAATTTCTTCCCACAGTTCACATACAGGTTAGATGGAGGAAATTGTAGGTATACACATGTTTTCTGTCCAGTGCATGCTGGGATAGGCTCCAATCCCACAAATCCTAAACATTATAACTTGTTTAGAGTATGGATGGATGTCGGTTGTTTCTGCTTCTCTTTCTTGTTTTTTTTTTTTTTTTGGTCTCTTGCAACAATCTGCAACAGTCTCAGCTCTGCTGAGCCCAGACCATCATTTGTCTGCTTAATGACCACTGAGGTGCCATGTTGAGTCATAGTGATGACATATTAAGGTTTATTCCACTGCCCAATTTAAGCCCTGGTGAAAGAGCGTGGCCCATAATTTCTTCTTCCATTTAACCGCTGCAGGTTTTCCCTCCTCCTTCTAACATAGCCATCTAAAAATGTAAAGGGCTTACCATCTTTGTGTGCGTACTTGAAGCCATGTCCTCTGAAAAAACAAATGAATGAATTGAATAAATAAAGCATAACCAAGAAATTTCAATCAGAGTATCACCAGATACACATCATCAGGAGCCTGGAGCTGTTGAGTGTAACTAGCTTTCCTCGTTTCTGAGTTCAAATCAAATCAAATCAAATCAAATCAAACTTTATTTATATAGGCATTTTCATACAAATAAAATGCAACACAAAGTGCTTTCCAACAGTTAAAAACGTTGTAAAGGAAAAACAGAGAAAACCCACTCATAGGTGGAATATGAACAGGATTAGATAGAATCTCAGAAACTGTATTAGTCCCATCCCACTCTGGAAACCTAACCAAAGCTAAGACTGACGCAGGTTTGATTCCACAATAACTTATTAGTTTATTTCAAAAAAACCTACAGTTAGGGAATCACACTGTAACCATGTGAACTAGTTACACTGTCTTGTTGTTAAATTTCTTATGGTTGACAGAATCATCAAAATATATGACAGTATTGCACCTTTTACACATCACACATTCAGTGGCATCACTTGATATTTTCCAAATGTATACAGTTAAAAACATCGGTGAACAATATGCAAAAGGTTTGATCCATCAGTAGTTCGTGTCTGTAAAGCTCACACAAAATGTGACAGCTGAGTATTAACAATGAGAATGATGACAAGCTGGCCTCTAGATGTGAATCAAGCTGTTTTATTGTTGCCATTTGATCAAATGGGGCCATACGTTGTGAGTTATCCCTGTCATCGATCATGCTGCCAAATGTCGTATTTCTTTATCATCTTCCACAGTCAAGTGCTAAAAGAATACACACCTATTGTCTTTATAATGGACAGCCTCATCTCAGACTAAAGTGCAGAAAATTGAGAGATTAGCACTTAACGAAAGGCAGTGGGATATTCATGTTCTTAAGATGACATGGGCTGAATTTAGCGTGGGACTGGTAATGATATTCATCTCTACAAGTAATTTTACAAGTGTACATTTAAGTGATCTGCAGTATAGTTTATAGAAATCTGAATCACAATACCTGAAAAGCCCATTTAAACAAACAGTATGTTGCTTTTTTCAGCTGACAGTGTCACTGGAATCATTTACACACTGCACCATAAAGTGACATTATCCTGCCCCATTCAGCATCCCTGTTTCTAAGACTCATGCATCCTATTGTACGAAAATGTATTATGTGCAGTTCATCAATGACGACTGCACATGAAAAATATCTTCTGTTGACTATTCAGAAAGCACAGGTCAATAAATAAATGAGTTGACCAGGAATGTTTTTTACCAGACAGAGGGAAGAGGGAAATGGGGCATTATGTAGATGAAGTATAAGAAAGGATGAAATATGAAAATGGACTGACAATAAAGCAGTAAACTAATTTAAGCAAACTGGATTCTTTGTAGAGAAATAAAGAAGGAAGAGAGGCGATGAAGGAGAAGAAGCGGGTAATTTAAGAGAAATGAAGAGAAAGAATGTGTGTTTTCTGTGTGGGTTTGTTAGACTGTTTAATGTATTCCTAATCTCTCCATTAGTGCTTGCTTTGGGACTTTCCGCAGTGTTAGAAAAAGGATGCTAAGAAGCCAATTTTCAATTGAAAGAACATTTCAAATTTTAATGCAGATATAATGCGAGAAGTTCAAACACCAACACTGGCTGCTCTGGAGAGTTTTGTGCACAGGAGCAATTGCTTTTTCACTCTCTTGTTCTTTATCTTACCTTACCTCACCAAAAATGGTCTCATTTTTACAAATGTGCAAATAAGAAAAATGATCCGTGCCATTATTAAAGTGGTAAAGACTGCATTGTGTGTTTCTGTAATCATAATAAACAAATGAGGGTTGATGGTGGATAATAAGGGTTGCTATTTTCGCAGGCTGACTAACCAACTCTGACTGCAGCTGTAAACCTGCTGAAAAAGACATTGCGAGCCTCAAGGTCACAGTCGCTCAATCTGTCCATCAGCAGCTCTCCTTTTAAAAGCTCTGAAAACACATCAGAGAGGAGGAAAAGACATAGACAACATTATAAGTATCAGGTTGGATCATGTACTGCATGACGCCCTCAAGAGTATGTTCCTTCTCAGATTTGCAAGCCTACAAAAACCTTAAATCTCTCAGAGGCTCATCCAACAAACTTAGTAAGGTTACAAAGCAGATCTGCCAAGACGGTTTGAAAAGTTCCCTCTCCAGTGAGCCGAGGCTCTTTTCACAGAGTAGTGTTGACTAGACTCTAAAACATAGATAAGTTGAGCTTTTAGATGGAGATTCATGGCAGTCTGATTTGAAATATCTTTGAACAGTTCCCATGGTTGTGTCACTTTGAGCAGGAATGTGCTCCCTTACTGGGAACAACACATCCTCGGTAGTCTTTAGTACCCCAAATACATCACATGGTGCTTCTGCTGTATTTATATTGGCCTAAGGTGACTTGAAAACAGCGGTTGTCTGAAGTGCTCTGGAGTTGATGCATTAAAGGCTTGTGGCCTCTTGAACTGGATGGTGGTTGGCTGGAAATTGCACAAGTGAATGACTGACACAATCTCACCACAGTGGTGCCTGCGACCATACAATGGCAGTTAAATTTTAATTGCAGAACACAAGTGCAATCTGCCAGTTTGTGCGCAGTGCGTGTATTCATATTGCAACACGAGTGCTCATTTAACAAAATTGTGGGAGACTAGGCTCACATCTGAATGAGCAAGTGCATATGCCTCTGACAGCACCAGTGATTATGACTGTACCGGCTTAATTCACTGAACATCCACAAGAAATTACAAGCTTCAGTGGGTTATGTGGTGTAAGTGTTTGGGCGTTTTTATGTATTGTTTACACGTTGCTGAATTTGCTGTACTCACATTATCTGTCTCAGAGAATTTATGATATAAAGATGTCACATCTGTTTTTAATGGTGCACAGCTGCATGCACACATATCAGTAATCCGGGGACACGCTGGGATTTGTACTGATAATACATATCTTTGCAAAGATTAAACCACTATGCGTGCAAGTGTCAGTTTGTGTTGTGTGTGTCTGTTTGCGTGCACACTGGAGTTACTACAGTTCTGGGCCTGTGGCTCCTCTTTGTTTCTGCGGCATAATGGGCTTTGTAAGATAATACCCAAGAGACATAACAATACTTCTGAGCTAGGGGATTGTGAAGCCGCCCCAGTTCGCAGCACTGCTTTGGCTCCAAGCTTCAGCTGTGATTGGAAAACCAGCGAAACCTGGATTTACCGGCAAATGATATTAATCGCTGCTGTGGTCCTCTTCACTTTATCATCTCCTCTCTTTTCAATCACTTTACCCTCCGTTTCTAAGCTATTTTCTCTGTACCTTCTAATTCACTCCGACAATGACACTCAGCGTCAAAATAGGTTCATTCGCTGCAATGGTTTTCTTTGGAAGCAGAAAAGACAGACCTTGGCGTGATTCGGCCGTATACTACCAGTAGCCAGTTTGCTCTTGTGAAACCATTCATCAGCTCCTAGCTTTTTTCTTTTCTTTTGTAAAATGAAAATAAAACAATTTTCCATTTCAGCATCATTATCGTGGAGTTATATCAGTCTTTATGGAGGCTACTAATCAGTGGCAAAAATATCAGTATTGACAGAGAAATAGCCGACCGTTTTTCAGCTTTAAGTCATGTCTCTTTTCAACTGTTATCCAACCCGACTGCAGGCGCCCACCTATCACAACAACCATGGCTTATGTGGCTGTTTTTAATCAAAAATGTGCAGACTTCAGCCAGCATTTATGCTTGTAGGAAATGTGCAAACATATTGTACTAGCCCCGTGTATTATTGAATAAAAAGTTAAGACCGTTGCTAACTTTGTGCAGTTAGCACAGAAAAAGTCAAACTAAGCCCTGCCAACTAGCAATAGCAATTAGCAGCTAATATGAGGCTAGCTAGCCTATCAAAAACGGAGAAATACTTTAATTTTAGTGAGAGAGACACAGAGTACAGACAGTCTCAAGCTCTCAACATGAAATTTGAAGCCCCACGTCTTCACACAACTTCACTGCTGAGCTTTCATGTCAGCCAGCCAGCCGACTCTTGTGAGCAGTCGGCCAATAGCTAGACAGCAGTTGGCCGCAGCCATCAACCAGCTGTTAGAGCTGCTGAGTCAAAGATAAATCAAAGAAAGCATCCTGTGCCAACAGGAATACGACAGCAGTTTACTCCTGAGTAAGTTCTCCTCCAACCTAATTCTGTGTTTATTTAGGAGTAGGGAAAAAATAAGTGTTTTCCATGTTTGCACGGTTGATGAAAGTAGCTCCCTTGACATTAGCTGCTAATGGTAACAGCAGGGGTAATTTGAAGGATGTTTACTTTTCTGAACAATATTTCAAAACTGTCGAAAGCAGGTAGGCCTGTTGTTTATCTGTTGTAAACTAAGATAGCAGTATATTCCCAAATTTTATCATAGTTGTTGTCCATACAGTATTTTCTCAGCTGCTATCTATAAGCTATGTTAGCTTTCACCACTAGCAAGCTAACAAGATGGCCAAATGATGTTAATTTAAAGATGTCTCTTTTGAGATGATGTTAGGGCTTAAAAATATATTCAAAGCCAGATATTTGTTGTGAGCTGAATTTTGACTAATATCTCATCCACTACACAGCAGAAGGTGGGGGTGTTGTCAAGCTCTGGAGACACAGACAAAGTAGGACATTTTATGCTCTTTTAAAATGAAGCAGTCTAGGTTTAAAATTGGCAAAGTGGGCCTTTAATTGGCTATTTCATTTCCAACTGATGAAGTGGCTTTGCAAATTTTAAAGAGTGCTGTTTAACAGTCGTGTAGCACAATACATTCGTACTGTTATTCAGTGAGGGGGAAAAAGAAAAAGCAAGTGGGTAAGTAGATAAATCATTTTGCCTGCAGATTTGAACTGACAGTTTGTCATTAGGTATGCCTTTCTTTTTTGAAGCCTTTTTATCCTTATTCTGGCCTGTGGTGCAACCATATTTAGTTTATTGGCGGAAACATTTTCATAAACACAGTTTTACCTTAAACAGTTGCGTGCTTATGGGACATATGATTGATGCAATCTGAAAAGGATTGTGCTGTTTTTGTTGCAGCCCCAGATGTCAGTGTCTCACTCGACGCTGTGATGAACATGAAGCAAAAGACAGGCTGAGGAAAACATTGAATCAGAATCCTTTGCTGTCTTTGTATTATTTATTATTTGCTAAAACATTTTATTTGAATTACGCAGTGTTGGCTTTCCACTGTGCAATTACAACACATCCTACTTTCAGTAAAGAAAATCACTTAACAAGCATTTCAATGCACATTGCTCTTTTGCCGTCAGAATCACTTTTCCTTTAATTATTCATGCAATTGCATCTCTTGCAAGTATAGCTAAAGGCTCATCATTTATAACAAATAAATGTTAAATGTAACAGTGGAGCTCACCTCAGATGACTACAGGCATAAATGATGATTCTGACAGCAGCGTATATCAGGTTCTCCTGGTGATTGCTTTGGTATGGGAGACGTTGCACTCTAGAAGACACTGGAATAGATAGCATAATTCTTTTTTGTGAGGGATGCACTGTTTATTAGATATCTATCAAGTAAGATGGGGTATTGCACTGTAACTCTACAGTACCTGTGTATTTATTGCCCTCACTCGATGCTTCTAGAAGGCCTGTAATAGAACTGATAAACAGAACAATTATGCTCGGAGCTCCTTTAGCTTGTATTGATAAGGGCATTTGGCACTAAAACATAAACTGTCTGGCCTTCATTTCTGGTGACAGGTTATAGTTTAGTATACCCCACACTCTCACAGCAGCTGATTTTACACCTTGCCAGTGACTTGCCAGTTGGCAATTAGTGCATTGAGGAAAAGAAAAGAGGGAAAGTAAAGTGAGATTAAAAGCAAGATCTTCAGTCTGGTCACTGTCAAATCTGCTTTTTTTTTTTTTTATCTGTGTGCATCACATTTTTTTTCACCAATTCAGCCATACAGCCTTTCCCTCATCCACCTATATGACGCTGTACCTCTATCCGTTGTCCTCTGGCGGCTCATTGGCCACCACTGACTTCTCACAATCAACAGAGTCATTGTACAAATCTGTCAGGAATTCATTTTGCTTCCTTTTTCCAGTCCAGGCAAACTGTACGTCACGTGTTTCAGCACAGCATTCAACAATAACTGAGTGATGACAAACAGTAGAGCTGACAGCTGACATTTTCCGCCTGTCTTCTACGTTTACATGCAGTTTTGATGTTGGAGCTGCTATAATATCTATGAGGCATTTATTAACAAAACACACTGAATGGGTGAATGGGTGTTGCAACTATCTAATCTGTCTTCAGTTGTTTGGTGTTTATCAAAGCAGAGCTAACGCATGTCCCCTGCTGAATCTCCTCCGTCTCTTGCTCATCATGATTGGACAAAGCGCTCGACTGTCAAACTATGCTGTTTCCCGTCTGTACCTACAGTAATTGAAAGCAGCCAGCACATATTCTTTTGTAGTTTGTATAAGAGGAAACAGTTTTGACTTCCCGCTCCCTCCATGTTGTTCCAGCATGTTTACACCATGTCTGTGTAGCTTTACGCTTTATCTTGTGTTGTTGGTTCCTCTTCAACCGTGTGCACTGTACCAGTTTTAAAATGGTAATTATGGTCAGGAAATATGACATGCCTTTCAGTGAAATGTTGTCCACCAGGCCTTTGGCCTAACATAAAAACCCATGCTTTTTGTTTCAACACTCATTTGAATTAGAAATGATACTCCCCTCTTGAATCGACTGAATTCAGAATTGTATTGGCCACCTACTCTGGCTTACATAGACTTCAAAGAGCATATTTGTCTGAATGGCTCCCAAGCTCAAAACTCTCAAGTGAAGCAGCATAATTTCTGCTTATTATCCCCCATACGCTTCCATCGCACTGTTACTGGTGGGGATGTGATTTGACAGACAGGCTCCAGCTGTATGAGTCTTTGCCCTCCTACCTGCATACTTATGGGGGATTATGTGGCATTGCAGGCTTTATTTGAAGTAATGGATTCTCAACTCTATATGTATATGTATGTGTCTGTGTGTTTGTTTGTTTGGGTGTGCTTTTGAGAGCTTTTCATGCGAAAACAATGAAACCCTCTGTATTTGTGGTTGTGTGTGTGTGTGTGTGTGTGTGTGTGTGTGTGTGTGTGTGTGTGTGTGTGTGCGCGTGCACCTGGGTCTTTGTGATGTCTGAAAGGTTTTTTGGTGTCCACAGTGACTGGTTTGTCAGTCTGACTGACAACTGTCCATGCACCTGTCATAGTGCTTTGGATATGCTCGGCTTTGCGAGCAAGATAGAACCCCAGAGTAACTCAGGGTCGTTTTTGTTTGTTTGTAGTGGTAATAATGCACTGATGACAGTTCAGGAAGACTGTAACCTGCTCCTTTGGAGTGTGTGTTTGTGTGTGTATGACCGTGCACCCTTGGGAGCACATTTTGCCAGCCTTTCTGCCCAGCATCCTAACACTGTGGGCTGCACAGAGTTGATTGTACTGAAGCCAGGTGCATGCTAAAGAGGCAAATATGTAACAGATATTGACACAGCCTCCAACTGCTCACCACAACAGGTGGTGAAATTCATCTCACCTATCTGGAAATTAGAAATATAGATTTTGCAGTTTTAGAGCTATGGGAAAAGGAAGTTATCAGCAGTGTGATGGAGAAACTGTCCCCTGGTACGTTCTAGTCATGTTTCAACATATAAGGGGTAGAGGTGGCAGGTGGAGGGAAAGGAGGACTGATGAAAAAGAGAGTGAGAGAGTTGAAGGTGAGTGGAGTGTACAGGAAATGTTATCTGCGGGCTGGTATAGCTGCTGTGGATTAGTGCAGGACTGTTTTTGAACCACCGTAGTAAACATCGCTGTCCATGATGAGATTAATCATATTGATTCAGAGCGTAATCTGTTGTGAAATTTTGGGTCCAGCGGAAAGTGTTTGTGCAGTATGATGTCATTCTATTGTAAGTGGTGCATTTACATGACTGTGTGCCAAGAATGCTGGAATCTACTCCGGAGCCTCCGCTGGAGATTGTGCTCACCAAAAGTATTGATTTCTTACATTTTTTGGAAAGTAGTTGATAACCTGATGCACCCAACATCATACCCATGACCTCTGAGTTCATACCAAAGCACTGTTTCTAGATGATTGTTAACCCCACAGAGAGTGACACAAGCTGCGTTAAGTCGTTTGTATATCTTATAATGAGTTCCTTAAAATACATTTAACTTTATCTCACTATGTTCCCTTCAAACACATTCACACTCATCAAAGTTAATCCTCTTGGGTTGTATCACACCCTTCCTGTAGATGGCTGTCGCTATGACACAAGTAGGATGGAAATATGTTTTTTTTTCTTTCATTTTATTGAAAAAGGACATATGAGATGTGCTCTATAGAATGGGCTTACACTCTAAATGACTAAGATTTTCTGTTAGATGCAAAAGTGCAATAATGTGCACACCAAAAATTAAAGCAAAGTGAAGTGAGAAGTCTTTGGAGATCTCTTACGTGCTCTTCAAATAGATGTTGTATCAAGGAGGATCTATTGGAGGTTTTTATTATTTTTTTTAGATGGCACCTCGGGGAGGAAAAAGGGAGGGGAAGGAGGAAGTGTAAACAAGCATTTTGTGAACAAAAAGACAGGAAGCAGCTTTCTTTTGTGCAAAGGTATCAACCCTACATTTGTGCAGATGAAACTGTCCGTCAGCACGAATCATGAAACTCAAACAATGCACTGTAAATGCAGCGCCCTCACAGATTTGCTTGGGAAACTGCATAACTTTGAGGAAAAGGATCAACAAAAGATTATGTTAACAAGCCACAGGGACTTTTGAAGCTCGGGGTGGGACTTTGAGTTTTATGACCTGGATAACAGTGAAGCTGGAAGTCTTGAATTCCTTCATGCAACTGCTTGTTTCATTACTTCTAGGGCATCATAAGAAGTCTGCATCAAAAAGCTTCAAATTGTGCTTTGGAAATTAGCATACCAACAGTTGGTAGTTGAGTTGATTATTCATTCATTTATTCATTCAAAAAGCCAAAAAGCCATATGTCTAATGGTCTTCATATGGACATTTTCTTGATGACTACAAACACATAAGTAAAGTGCATACATTGGGCTCCATTAACTGTCTCCCATTAACAATCTCTCTTTCACGTTTCCTGTTTCTCGTGCGCTGGCAGTGAGAACCTTTATGAATCATTGGTTGTTAATGGGACATTGACTATTCCAGTCACAGCAGGAGTGAGGGGAGGGGGCAGCTGGGAGTCCCAGGGGGACTCAGACCCGTGGCAGATCCATTATTCATGGTTCACCATGGGCTTGTAGCGAACACTGACACTCGACCTGCCTAAATCAAACAGGGCCAGTGAGTTTAATGCCCCCTGGGAAATGCAAGGCTCAGGTAAAGGTGGGGGTGAGGAAGATGAAGGGGGGAGTACTGGAGATGATGGTGAGGGTCAGATCAGAAAAGGCAGGAGAGAGGTGTAAAAAGGAAGTGAGGGAACGGCCCCTCTTCTTACTCCACTGACTCTTGCTTGAAAGCTGTCAGCTGGAGCTGATGTCGCTTTTTCTTTCTTTTTTTCTTTCTTTTTTCTTTCTTTCTTTCTTTCTTTCTTTCTTTCTTTCTTTTCTTTTTTTTTGTCAACATAGCTGTTGTCGCTTTTACATTCTGACCTAACTCTCTAATCATAAAAGCTAATGCTGCATTTCCAGAATGGAATGCGTAGGCTTTACTTAGTGGATCACCTTCACAACAACATTTTCTGTCGAGCGCAGATAAACTTTACAACTTTCACATTGAATTTTAATTGAGTGGTAAAAGGTTATGTAATGGGAAAACCCCATCAAGTGAATGTTTTGATGTTCTGTTTGTGCTTTGCGAAACTATGAAATGTTTGATGTGCTCTATGCAGACACAGTACAGGCACATGTAAAGAAGTGGATTTAAATGAAGCCTCTGTTTGTCTGACTCAAACATCTCAACCTCAGTCAGACCTGAAAAAAACTGCATTATAATACTATACGCTGGAAATGAGATGTGGGAATGCTAAAATGTTGCAGTATCGTAGTTCAGGGGAGAGTTTGCCATCACCACAAGGAGGGATCAGTAAGCCTTCAGAGTAGATGTTAAAATGATGTAAGGGAAATCAGCGAGACCTCACTGGTGTCCTCTCTGTGTCATTGCTATGCAGGAGAGTTAGTAGTAAGACTCCATTCAGCCCCCGAGCCAGAAGGTGACACTGTTTTGAAGCCAAGCGCTAAATACCCAACAAGGGACTGATTGCCTTGCACAGACCAGGATTAGGATGAGTTAAAATCAGAGAAAGCCTGAGAAAACCTTCACTGCTGTCACAGTGAGAACAGAGGAAGTCTTGCCTGCACAAATATTCTTTGAACCTACATCTCATTAAACATGCTCGTGCACAATGGCAGAAATATCTGCATCATCCTCAGTCATCATGTACATTAAAAGAGTTCAGTGGCTTCATGAAATAAGAACAAACTGTAAATCATAAGAGGGGCCATCTTTCTTTGAATTAATTCCCTGTCCTTGTTGTTACTGAGCTGGAAAAAAAAATCCTTACCAGCAAACGCCCTTTAGATAAATTTTCCCAATGTAACAGGTCATTACCGCCTTGTTTGTGCATGTCTGGTTTTCCTTGAGTAATTGTACAAAATCAGTGGAAAGCATAGCCATGGCACAACTTAATATTGTTTTATTTATTCTCTGTTTAGATATGGAATCTAATGAATCCAGAGACTGTTTTACCGTGTTCGTACACGACGCACAGCTCATTTCCCTCAGACAAAGAGCCCCTGAAGTCCCTTGTAATTACCCAAAGAGATGCTGAGTTCGTGGGTTGCGTGTTTATCTCCTTCAACTCGACACGTCCCATGGGCAGCCCCTTCCTGTTCTCGCTGTAAACTCCTCAGTAACGTGCAGCATTTTCTTTGATCTCGCAACATTGTTAATCTGACTCAGATTACTTGAATTTGCTAATCAGATAATCATTAGCTTGCAAATTGACATCGCAATCAATAGTTGAAGCGTAGAAACAGAAAACAAGTAAGTGTGCTATAGACGTGGTGTGTTTGCATGCCTGCTATGAAGTCTGTGATATTCATAATTATTCAGTACTTTTCATTATAGCACATGTGAATACTTTCTTTAAGATGTAATGTTTTCTTTTAGAAAGTTTGGAGCAGTTTGTTTATGGTTTATATTTATGAGGCAGAAACTAAGAACATGGTTCAGCAGAGGAACTTGTCCTTTGTCTTTTCCATCTTGCCAAATGTGTGCGTTTTTAAGCATGCATTTTCTGGAGCATTTTTTGGGAAGACAGCCAAGGGGCACTCAAGGTTTCTTCAAATCTGCAGTGCCACTTCATTGAGCTTGTCACTGCATTAGCTGTGTTGCTCCTAATAAATATGCTGTATTGAACATGCAGCAGTTTGCAGAGTTTCTATAAGACACAGCCAAGAAAAGTTCCTTTCATTTAAACTTTCCTCTAAGTGTTGAAAGGCTCTCATACTCTATGCAGATGCGCAGCGGCAAGTGCAACACAAAGGGCTGAGAAAAAAAGAAAAAAAGGGAAAGGCAATCAGTGTATCAGTCATAGCTGAAAGGAGTGTGGCTCCTTTTCAAGCAAACTCAGATAATGTTTGATCTGGTAGGTTTACGAGTTGAAGAGAGTAATTATACCTATTGATCTGGTAGGTTCACAATTCCACACAACAAACTGCCATGATGAGGGAGAAATTATCTTACACAGAACCTGGCAAGGTAATTTTCAAGCAATTTTGCCTTCGCTGACTAGAGGTTCGCGTTCAGACAGACAGAACAAGGCATAAAAGATTGCAGTGGTGGTGGCCAGGTGCTCAAATCTCTGCTGTGGCTGAGGATTATCAGCGATACAAACATAAACAAATGTGGATTTGCATGTAGTTTTTTGTTTGTTTATTTTATTTTTTCCCCTCCGCTCCTCTTGTTGTTTTCTACATCTTCCCTCCTCTGCCTCTTTCCATCCATTGCCAAGCCTCAGATTAATGCATTTGACAAACCACTGAGCAAGAAAGGGCATTAATAGCTACTCAAAGCAGAGAGCTATCATGGGAACCCTTGTTGTGAGAAAATTACGCATCTTCAAACCCGCAAGGCTGTATGGGCTAACAGAACACTTCTACACACTGTTTTCTGAACACTCTCTTGGCCAAGCCTGAAAAGAAAGAGGCGGGAGAGTCTTCAACTGGGAGGACAAGGCAAGGCAAAGGGGGGGGGGGGTCTGTTTATAGACCCCTATAGTCCACAAAGGCCTAATCACCAAATGACATGATGATCCAGCTTACAGTCGCAGACTCACAATGAAACTGTGCTGTGCTGTCTCAAACAATGCGCATCCACACATGCTTGTGTGTGTACACACATATAACCATGTATACGTGTGTGTTCATGTGAACGCATGTGTGTTCATGCTTGTGTTAATTTCTTTATGCATCTGGCTGGATTCAAAATATAAACAGTTGCCTAATTCTCATGTGGTTAATTTGCATAAACTTGAGAGTGTTTTTGCTGTTTGATGTTATTCTCCACAATTGCTCTTGACAAATGACCACAAAAAGACTGCAGTGTTTACTGGTGTCTAAATACATAGTGTGTTTTGACAACTGTATGACCTTCAGTGCGTTGTCCTCTGGTGTTTTCAAGCGGCATAGACACTAAGGACTCGAGGTGAAGAGAACACACATTTAGTTCCAGCCTTTGAACAAAAATAATGATCAAAATGATTAAAAAAAAAAAAACTATTTCCAAATGCATGACACATTCAGGGGAATGGTGTGAATACATTTAGCTAATTGGCTTTCAGAATAAGAACTAGGCAAAACAAAACATTGTCCCTTTTTATACCCCGTGCAATTTTGAAACAAGCTCATGAGTTTCTCATTTTTCATGATTAATGCATTTTTTATTTAATGAAAAATATACAGTGGCCTTTGTATTGATGCAAATTCTCAGATTTTCTTAAAGCTCATGTACATATCTGGCGAATATTGTCGGTACAGCTTTGGTTTTTCTTCGAGCAAATCTTGGCAACAGAGGTTTGCTCACACATGCAATTATCAGATATTTACTCACTTTGTTTCCATAGGACTTAGTGGCACAATCCCAACTGAAATGCTATTTGTTCCTCCTCATTAGTCATCACAAATAATAAATGCATTGTCAATACAGGAAGCTGTGTGGGTGATGTTGTCAGTATTTAAAACAATCACCCACGACCAAAAGAAAAAAAAAAAAAAAATTCACCTAATTCTACCTTATGTAAGTGCTTGCGCCTCAAATAAGGTGAAATGATGGATAAATAGATAATGAATGACACAAAAATAGTTACATTTCTCATTACAAACTGAACAGGAATCAAGCAGTCCATTTAGATTCTGCAGCACACAATTTATGACCAATGCCAATGTTCCCTGCCAATACAGGAAGTAGCGTGCCCTTTATGCAAGCCAAGTGTAAAGTGAGGGTGTGAAGGTCGGCGTAGTGAATGAGCCTTCAGCGTGTCAGAGTGTCATGCTGGAGATGAGAGATGACATCCCTTCTCAGACTAATACTTAATGATGGCTTCTTTTAAACCGTAACCACGTTCTTTCGCTCTCCTTAACCAAACCTTCCGGTGACTTAAACCAGTCCACAGGCACTGTCGAATATGAAGAATATTGGCATTGAACATTTTGTGATTTTGTTGAAAAATTGGTGTGAAGTTGTAACTTTGTTCGCTGAAAAATGTTTTTTTTTTGTATATAAAGGGATGTATAAAACCGTCCTTCTAAAGCTGGACCTGAATACATCATCTATGGCAGATTCATAGAGAAAAAGACTTGATTTGATTCTTTGTTCATACAAAGTCAGAGTGACATTACTAAATGACAATTGCTTTATTTCTGAGCATTGCTACGAGTTTGCAGAGCTCGGTGCAGTATGAGTAAGACACATCTTGACCTTGACCTTTCTCTGTAGTGTGTGTATGTGAGAGACGGCGTGAGAGAAATATGTATAGTGTGTGTGCTTTAGGAATTGTTAGACCAAACCACCTCATACCGAGCAGTAAGAGTCTGTGGTGATGAATCACCTGCATGTTCTGAAAATTCAACTGAGCATAGTGGAACATCGTGGCCTAACAGTGGCGACAAGGCAAGAAATGTATGCATGTGTTTGAAGTTGATAATCTAAATCTGGCTTTGTTGTGTAAATCTGGTGGTGGAAATGAACATAAAAAAACATCTGATATCAGTTAATTTAATCAAATTGTAAGGTGGAACTGCGTGACTGTGCTGTTGTTAGATCAGTTATTCATACTGTGCAAATATATTCTCATAAATTAAAAGACTGACTGAGGTCAAAATGTCAATGATCATTTCCCAAAACCTCCAAACGCTTATCCTATATTAAATGTTTATTTTTGCACAAGGGGACGTTTGTCTTCTCTCAGAAAGTGCGTCCTAACGTCAGAGACTCAGAGTTTGACTGCTTGCAGTGTGCCAAAAAGACATTAGGTTTTCAATAAAAGCCCTTAAACACTGAACACACTGAGTCCCAGCTGCAGCTGCCTAATGTTGGAAAACATAATGCTGCAGAGCTCCATACCACCATCAGCTGACACCTCACCTGAAAATGCTTTAGCAGAATTTCTCTTGCATCTGAGGATGTTTTCATTTTAGATTTCAGTAAACAAAGATCCCCGACATGTTATTCAAAGCTCATTGCATATTGCCAATTTGCTTGACCTCCAGTATTGTCCTGCATACCCGCGTACTACACACCATTTTATAATGCCTGAACGATTCTCGTAGATAATACTTGTCCTAACTTCACCTCAAATCTACAAGTCCCACTACTGTAAATATCAATTACAGTTATGATTACACTGGGCTAAACCAGCAGAACAGAAGGGTAACGGTAGATGAATAGAGGGGAGATGGAGTTAGTGGTGTTTCCCAATATAAACTGCACCTGAGCTAGACTGTGGAAGATAAAGAACATTCAATTTTCTGCCCCTGATTGAATGTTTGAGAGCTAGACTGTGTAAATAACATTGGGCTGCCTGTACGAACACGCATACACACACACACACACACACACACACACACACACACATATCCATGCTCAAGCAAATATATGGAGCACATTGTCACGCATTCGCTGTAGACCTCAGAGTAGTGACGAACATATCTGAGAACACTTGCCTTATTCATTACTGCGGTAACTGTAGACATAATTGCATTCTCAAAATGCGGAAGTAGTGTGTGTGTGTGTGTGTGTGTGTGTGTGTGTGTGTGTGTGTTACTCACGCTGTGGGGACATAAATCTGTTTACAGGGTCACATTATGGGGATTTGCCATCCTTATGGGGACAAAACACAAGCCCCCGTAACGTAAATCATTTGATTTTAGGACGTAGACTTGGCTTAAGGTTCAGTGAAGGTTAGGGTTAGGCAAGTAGTGGTTGTGGTTAGCGATAGGCTAAGTCCTCAGGAAATGACTGCAAGTCAACGTAATGTCCTCTGAAGTGATGGAAACATGGCGCTGTGTGTGTGTGTGCGCGTGTGAGAGAGAGACAGTGAAGCATAGGAAGATAAAAATTTGAAGCTTCATTTGAATGGCTTTGGGCTGTTGACAAGGATTGAGAAAAATGCTTTTCCTCTTGTATGAAAAAAAAAAAAATCCTACTTGTGCACACAAACACACACGTAGGCACGCACTCACACATCAGTACACACAAGCATGTGAACCTGTGCAAACACACACACATAAGCCCACATCCAGGCAGTGATCTGACAGGTGAGAATGGCTTACAGCTAGGTTAAAGGGGAAGCACAGTACATAAGCAGGTCACCTCTCCTGGGACAATTTTTCAGCGTGTTGCACCAGAGAAAAAAAACAATGCAGCACAACGAGCGGGGACGACCTGGTGATCGCTTGGTTGACAGTTTGTCCTCCTTTCACCTCTGTCTTTATTATCTTGCAAGTGGCTTTTTCATTAAGTCCAATTCTCCTCTTCCAAAGTCTCTGGCAGCCGTAAGAAAAATGGCAGTGAATAATTTAGTGTATTATATAACAGTAGTAAGTTGTATGACCTTTCCTTTTTTACACTTTGTCCAGGCAAATGCTTTATTTCTGAGCATTGCTACGAGTTTTGCAGAGCTCGGTGCAGTATGAGTAAGACACGTCTTGACCTTGACCTTTCTCTTTAGCGTGTGTGTATGTGAGAGAGGGTGCGAGAGAAAAATGTATAGAGCGTGTGCTTTAGGAATTGTTAGACCAAACCACCTCAAACCCAGCAGTAAGAGTCTGTAGTGATGAATCACCTGCAGGAAGAAGGTTGAAACCTGCATGTTCTGAAAATTCAACTGAGTGTAGTGGAACATCGTGGCCTAACAGTGGCGACAAGGCAAGAAATGTATGTATGTGTTTGAAGTTGATAATCTAAATCTGGCTTTGTTGTGTAAATCTGGTGGTGGAAATGAACATAAAAAAACATCTGATATCAGTTAATTTAGTCAAACTGTAAGGTGGAACTGCGTGACTGTGCTGTTGTTAGATCAGTTATTCATAGTGTGCAAATATATTCTCATAAATTAAAAGACTGACTTAGGTCAAAATGTCACTGATCATTTCCTAAACCTCCCAAACACTTATCCTGTGTCAAATGTTTATTTTTGCGCAAGAAGGGGACGTTTGTCTTTTCTCAGAAAGTGCGTCCTAACATCAGAGACTCAGAGTCAGACTGCTTGCAGTGTGCCTGCTGTGCGCGAGTGCACTCTCAACACACTGTTAACAATGGTTTGTATTTGCAACGGCTGCTCATCGAACGTGTTTGACTCCCTTGTTTTATAGATTCGCCAGTCAAGAGCGTGTGCATTAATGGGAACCATTCAGTTAGAACATGGTCGAACAGGCAGGAGAGTCTGAAAGACCTCTCACAATACATCTATCATCTTCTTCATAATGTGGCGGCCACAGGAGCCGCAGCCACTTGTGGAGTTTTCCAGCCAAACAATGGTTCCATTTGGACGGGTCGATGAACGGTCGTTCAGGCGGGGTCATTCAGAGCACTGCTTTTTTTCTTCTGAGAGGCTGCAGAATTTGAGGTTCAGATTATAAAAAATACAAAAAAAGACAAGACTCCTCGGTCTGTCTTCATCACATTGCAAAGATAAAAGCCTCATGACTAAGGTGAGATGCCTTTTGCTTTTCCTGGAGAGTCGACACTTTGACGCTGAAGCAGCGTCTGTGTCTGCTTTCTGCTGCTTTGCTGCCAGTGCGATGAAGTCTGACTGCTTGGACAGGCACCGAAACTTTCAGATGTTGGCAGGCTGTGATTAGTCGGGCCTGCGCTCATGTTGTGCTTACTCTCATATTAATTTTTCCATGTGCCAATTCTGACAGAAATAATGTGGTAATGGAGCGCAGTGATAGCAGTAAGCAGAGGCACTTCCAGCTGACTTTGTCATTTGAGGGAATAATATCATTCCAAAGCAGAAATGTTTTTTATAAAATCAATTTCTTGTTTTTTTTATGTGTATTTCCTCACTTTACCATAATAAGTTGTTGCAACAAGGCGTTAACACTAACACCCTGAATACTAATCTCTCCTCTTTCTGTTGACGACCTCAGTTTTTCAAATGGTTTTCTAACTTATTTGCAGCAATATTCCAGATTTTCTTTGCAGTACACTTTGCATTAAACTGGGCCTGAGCAGTCAATAAATCTTATCACAGTACCGATAAAGCATAATATTTAACATTCGGCATGGTCTGCTGTGTTATTTTTAACCTCGATGCAGCAAACAAATCTGATGAAAGGAGAAAAAACCCAACACGTTCCCACACGTGGACTACAGAATAGGTTGTCTGCCACTGAATCCCAACATATACCTAATGTGAAACAGTTGGAATTTGGTTAGGTTTAGGCAACAAGACTGCTTGTGTCGGGTTAAGATAAGTACACTAGTTACATGTTCATAAATTGACTTACATGGGACACAAACAGCAGTGTCCTGGTTGAAAGTCCTCAGTTCCATCTGCCCCAACGTCCTCCCTTCGTGGACTGTTTCCTGTCACCTGACCTCCTCTTTTGTTCCTGTCCTAATTGCCACTAACAATAAACATAAATATGGGTCCCTATCAGCTGCTTGCACAACCTCCATGGCTGTTTCTTGTGAGGGCGGTCTGAAGGAAAACCCAAGAAAAACAAGAGCTTGAGCTCTGTGCTAACTCAATAAAAAATGTCTCGTATTGAATTTCAATCCAAATCCACATGATACATGGCAACAATGCTCAAGTGCTTTCCTTTTTTTTTTGTCAAATTTTCTTCTTGGTGTTCTCTTGTTTCCCTTTTTGTACTCATTCTTGCACGTTGTGTTAAACTTCAGAAAGCTCTTGCCACTCAGTGTTATTTTTCCGAAGCCTGGTTGATATGTTTATCTCATCAACCCTGCCGTATTTAGCTCGTTCCTTTTTTAGTCCCCACGTATCCCTCATCATATCCCTCATCTTCACTCACTCTTCAATCTTGCCCATATGGCTTTTGTTTCCCTCACAATCACATCCCTATAGTAGGTTTTACACTGGAAAAAAAAAATCAATGTGTCGCATTTCACAGCATCTTTTACTACAGTTCTGTGGAATCTGTGAACCCTTTGGAATATATTTGTGTGACTGTTAACATGCAGCGTATGTATTTGTGAGCTGTCTTTGTCTCTCAGCCGTCAGTGTAACAGTGTATACATTAGGGGGCAACATGCTCTCTCAGGTAGATTTAGAGAAAGGGGCTAGAGCTAATGGGGCTGGCTAACAAGTGACATTCTCTCATTAGTGGCAAGATTTGTCTGAGTGGCCAGTTAGTTGGAGGACATTACACAAGGTCAGAGCCTCCGGCTGCCATGGGGGAATAAGTGAAGTAGAAAAGAGGCCGAGCAGACAGGCTAAAAGACAAGATACTTGCTGTGCTGTCTGAAGGCTTCTCTTCTCTCTCACTGGCAGGACTTGATGTAAGAGGAGTTTGAAGTTTGGACTTTGGTCACCGCTGCTTTTGAACATGGAGCTATTTCAGGCCCAGATGGGGCATGTGTGTGTGTGTCTGACCGTGGCGGCGCGTGTGCTGGTCCACGTATCTATTTAAACTGACTCTGCTGACCATCGCTAAGGGCCGAGGCGGGTCCTCTTCCTTCCACCGGGCTGTGAGGTTTGCTCGCAGAATGGGAAATCAATAACGTCGATAGGATGAGCATTAGGATGGCGAAGTGGTTTTAACAGCCCCATTGTCATTCCACCATTTTGTAAAGCAGTTTGTGGGCCATTCTTTCCACAGTCTTCAATTTTCACAAGGCTGAGGGAGACAGACAGCTACAGAGACAGAGAGACAAAGGCAGAAGGAGAGAGGCACAACGAGGGAGCCCTCAAACAATCAAACTGGAAGCACATTTCTGACACATGTCTGCAGTTCGACAGCCATTCACAGAGGCTTTCAAGATGTGACTTTTTTCCAGACCATCAGCCCCTGAATTGAACCATAGTTGTTTTCTCATCAGTACTGAACACTCTGCACAACGTGCCCTTCACCAAGGAGGTCGGCCTTCATGAGCAGGTCTTCTGATATTACGCTTCTTTTCCCATCAAGGTTCTTGTCCTATGTTCCCTTTGAGCTCAGTGGACCGTATCAAATGACTTTACTTGATCTTTTCTTACATAATTATTCTGTAATGTTTCAAATTAGTTTAAAAATTTGATGTAGAAGATTATTCTTTAGCAAATAACTTAGATGAAGCCACTCCCCCCCCCCCCCCCCATCATCAAGAGCAGTCTAGGTTCACATCATGTCTAGTAGCATGCCTTTAACAGGTCTGTACTGTATGTTTTCTAATGCGTAATCTGCACCAGTTGCAACAAATAACTGAATGACTGTGTGTTTCGTGCTGGCACTGTTAGTCTCAGACCAGAAACTGTGCCTTGATATCTAAACAATCATCACTCCATCTGGATTGGAGCTATACACTGGCGTGAAATCAGAGATAAGGGGTGCAGGGCAACCTCCTACTATCTTTCTGACTGTGGGAGCTTAGTAATACAGACCAGGGCCCTGCTCGTTCAATGAGGCTTAACTAATTCAGGCTATGCTGTTATCGGGCTAAAATAATCCTGTTTATTCTCACGCAGCTAATTCGGTTCTTTGAATGCAGTTATAGGATTGATTTGCTGATCCTGGATGAAGTTACAGCATGTTGAAGAACAGTCCGCTCTCTGCTTTTGAAAGCAAAAATGAGTAGAGGGTTGAAACCATTTATGTGCTGATCATGGGATTGCAGTTACATGAGGTGTGTTGGCAAGCATCCCAGCATGCACTGGGGCCATGGATTCATGGACATGAGTCTCATTTTATGTTCCTTCATTATCGTTCCAGGTGTTATTTTGCAGTAGACTGTGCTCAACAATGTTTTTACACTTCAATAGTTGTTTCATAATTAGTTAATGTGAGCGAGTGTGATTAGAGACTGTGTGTGATGTGTTCATGATTAAGCAGGTTTAATTGCAAACTATTTCAGCAGAAAGTGTTTGGCACACAAACTAATGTACCTGTGGTTGGTGAATTTGTTCCGGCTTACTTAAAATGCATGCACAAATTATAAGTTTACAGTTCAAATTACAAAACCCCATCACAGTGTTTGTTTTCTATTTCCAACAGTCTTTTAGCAGTAATACTTTAACTGAGTTCATAGCTTTCTTTTTTTGGTTGGATATTTTACACAGGGTACCTATTTTAGTTGTGTAGTTTTGTGTTGTGTATTTTAGTGCATCACTTATAGATATTTCACCCTACATTTTCTTACCTAAAACCATCATCCCTCTCAGAAAAGGAGTCGCTTGTTTCTGAAAATGACTTCACATATGATGATCACCATAAAACATCAGCCACTATCCAGCTAGCTGTTCATAAACACGCACATTTGCAGGTTTGGTCTGAAGCAGTTGCTCCTCTGTCAGCAGCTACAGATGCATTTTCATTCAGCTTTGAAGAGCTGAAACATCCAGATCTGTGTTAAATCCTCCACAATGAAACTCGGCGATCTATGTGGGAAGAAAGGGGCCCAGGCCTGAATTGTAAAAATAATGTATTTGAAAGTAAATAAATAAATAAAAACAGCATTATCCTTGGTATTGTTCATTCATTTTCCTGTATTTAATGAAAGTGCTGTGCTGTGTTCTACATGTTTTTCCTCAGTTCAGTCAAATCATTTCAGAGCTGAAAGAATAGTTGACGTCAGGAAGCCGTAGTCCTGTTACACTGATGGTCATTTCCCCAAATGCCACTGCTCTCATAAAAGCGTCCCTTTGAGGTGTCATTTGGCCTTGCATGTGTCTCAAAGCGTCACATAGATCATCCCGTTTTGTAGTGACATCTCTTTAGAGCAAATTCCTCTCATACAGAGAGGTTAATCTAAATGTTAATCGAAGTCTCAATGTCGTTGCTCATTTTCACACCGCAGCCCTGCTCTGTGTATGCTGCTGTGCTCGGTTTGGTTTTGCACAAATGTTTAACTTAGAAAATTTAATTCGGCAATCCCAATTCCCCATCATAAAATGTGGATTGATATTACGAGTGAAAGCGTGGTTAATTATTGGTCCTGGAGAAAATGGGTTCTTCTCGCCACTAATAATTTCTCTTAACGAATGCACAGTTAGTCTTCCAAAGGTCATCGTCACCATGGTGGCTCAACATTTCTGTCCCTTTTGTTCTCCATATGTGTAGTTGTTCTCATTCTGCATGAGGGAGAAGCTCTTTTATCACCCAGTGTTGGCAGGACTTTAAAAAGTTTCCTCGCTGCAGATACATGGGTACAGTAATGTCCAAGGGTAGCGAAGAGATTGGTTATGATGAAAGACTGTAGATGACAAGAGAAAGAGCAAACAGACCAAAGCGAGGATTAATGGAGAGTGAGTGAGACATACAGTTACACCTTGTTCTCGTATTATTCTCTTGCGATTCACAAGTCACATTGTCTTAACAGAAGCAGTGATTGTGGAAATGTGCTTTGTACTACTGACTTGCTGTCCAACTTAAGCACTTCCCCGGAGGAAGATTTGTTCTGTGCAGCTACTATAAATTACTTACTATAAATTACAAGGAATTGTGTCCTAACTTTCAGTTTTCAGTGCCAGTCCAGTAAAAAATAGCCTAAAATGTCTGTCCAAGGCACACCCACAGTTAGCTGATGTTCTTGAACCATTTGAAGTACATGCATGGATTTTGGAAGGTAACACTCTGAACTTTTTTCCCTAACAGTCAGAATCACTGTAAGTACTACTGGCATTGAGCTATTTTTTTGCATATAGATACCTGCAGATGACTGTATCTGGGACTTATTAGCTGGAAAACACAACGGGACCACAGCATGCAGCCTTTGCCTCGTCCAAGTTCAATAAAAACTGATAACAATAATATAGAATGGTGTAACTAGGCATCCTCGAAAAAAATGTATCTACATTTATCTGCATAAATATCTATATTTATACACATGGAATGTAAATGTTGGCCTTCTATATTCATTTTTAAGGTGTCTATACCTGTGTTTTGGCTATGTGTCTTTATTTTGGCCATTTAGTATATGAAGTGCTTCATATTGTGTGTAAAATCCCTATTAGCACTGAAATCCTTGATTGACTAACTATAAATAACCCACTGAAGTTGCATATCGGCGTGTTTGGAATTTCATTGGCTATTCGAAGAGTCAGTCATCTGAAAAAGCGGAAGAAGAGGAAGATGCCCTTCTGTTCATTTCAGACTGTTATATGCTTTTTTGGTTGCTTGGTTGTATGTGGCAGATCGTGATTGGTCAAGTGACGCATTACTGGACACCTGAGACTCCACATAGTCAGTGGAGACAGTGAGGAGTCTTAATGGGGAACACACAAAAGACAAGCGGAGGACGTTCACATCGCCTGCTAACTTGAAAGAAGACGACATCTCTCTGTTGATTATTACCATGTTTTATGTTTTTACTGCACTGGTTTGTCTGGACCTCTGTCAATGTTGCCAGACTTTTTGGTACAAGGAGTTTCATTCTGTGTTGGCCACATCATCAGGCTACTTTAATACTTGATCTGGAGTTAGTAATGAAAGGCATATTTCCGCAGTTAGGACCGGGGATGACGTTATGACAGCATAGCCAGCTACTCGTACAGCTGATGAAGTGCTTCCGCTATTTCTCACCAACATTTGTCTTCTTTGACTCGGTCATGGTACTCCCTCGAGGAAACGTCAAATAGGCGGGAGTACTGTTGCCACAGCTCAGCAAACTTTTCCTCTCTTTTGTTGTCACGCCTGACAGCAGCAACCTCAGCATCCCTCCTCCTCCTCGCCGTGGTTACCTGACTGTGCTCAGGAGAGAGGACCTGATTGGTGAACTCTCAGGAACATGTCGCGGGAGATGTCACACCAGACGTGTCAAAACAAAAAAATTCTGACATGCCAGACTTCCCGCCTGTTGTTGGGTGTCGTGGGGCTCCCCAGACGCTGCACGACAGGTTGTTTAGGGTGTCATATTACACAGGTACAGACACCTGATTGCTGTTCACGATCGGCCATGACGCTGGTAATTGGACGGCCACAACAAAGTCGTCTGATCAAAATAGTCTGATCCCGGCATTAGATATATAATCAGTGAGTTGCCTCAATGTTGCCTCAGTTTTATCAACAGTTGTTTGTCTGCTGTTGGCGTTTATTGCACCCCGTGTTGTGATTGTGTCGTGAAAGGGTTTGTGTCAATTGATTCACGAGAATCTCAGCTCTCTAACAGTGTGTAATATCATTACAAACATAAATGTAGCACTTGCGTCAATAGATGGGAAGAAAAACGGAATAACAATAAATTCTTCTGATCTAGAATTTACTGTTGTACTGTTTCAACAGGCTGTACATTATTGATTCCATACAATATTAAACAGAGAATACCACCTCAATGTGCATGCACGATGAATGCATGAAAAGAGAGAAACATACAGAGATGTGCATGCACAATGTGCTTCTGCTTTGAAGCTTCACAGTTTCAACACCTACAGTACTGTGCTCTGAAATCTCGCCAGACAAGTTAACCAATGGCGCAGTAAGATTGTTTGTGTCCATGCCAAGTGTCACATTTTTCAAGACAATTGCCTGTTGACAACTGTCTAACCAGAGAGCTTTAGAGAGAGAAAAAATGTGTACAAAAGACAGCGAGACAATGAAAAAGACACACACACACGCACACACACACACACAGACAAGATAGTCTATCAAATGGATGTATCCCTTTTCAATTACAAAGCAGATGCAATTATGGAAAGTGACACCCAAATCTATTTCCTTTTGCATCTGAATCACATCTGAGCTCAGATTGTTGCTGTCGCATTGTGCACACGGCTGACATGCACATGCATCAGATACAGGTCATTCAACACCTCACATTGACGTACACATAGTCAGCATTAACTAGTCGCTTATTGGCGTGCATATTAGTAGCGTAAAAGCTCTTTATTAGTAATTAAAAAACACTTATTGATACCTTATTCTAGGAGTTGTTAAGGGTTAGAGTCAGGTCATTAAGATCATAATTCATGTACATCAACATCCTTACTTTGTATCAGTAAGCAGTAATTAGGAGATTATTGAGGGAATTACTTAATGGCATTAATGAGTGCTTTATAATGACTAATAAAGAGGAAGTGTGATACTAATATGCATCCGTAAAAAGTAACTCTGACAGGGGAAGGTGCAGGTGTATCTGTTTCAGAGGTGGTTTGTCTCTCTCGAGCTGAGGCATCCTCAGCCTGAGACATCTAAATGAAGTCTTCTCTGGGAGCAACAGGGTAATGCTCGCACACAAAGACTTGAGGTGTGTGCTTTTGAAAAATATGAACAGCAAAGGTGTTTTGGAGTAGATGCCTGGTGGAGGTGAGTGCTAAAAAAAAGAGAAAAGATGAGGTCAGGCACGCTAGATTGAGACTGTGTGTGAGAGTATATGAAATAAAACCGTCTCACCTTTCTACTACATTCATTTTGCCCGAACTCTTTTAATAAAAGAAGCATCTGGAGTTCATTGTTGGTCATATCAGAAAATCTGCTTTATTTGCAAAGTGTAATAATGAAACCTCGGCTGCAACTTACACGACCAGAAATTCATGCCTCACACTAAAACATCCAGTCAATAATCAGTAACTAAAAGAGTCCTTAAAGTTTGAAGTCTATACTTTTCAGAATTTCCCAGACAGTAATGATCTTTGACTGAACGCTTTGGCATCTTTGGCGTTGAAATACGTGACAGTATAGCATGGCTTTGTTGTTCTTCTGTACAGCTGCATCTCCCTCGTCTATTTTGTATGAGACTCGTCTCATCTGTGAGACTTAAATATCAACACTGAGCGTTTTCAGTCTTCAGCCTCACTGTATTGGATAGACCAATTTAACAGACCTTCACTTCAGTCTGGCTCCATACACAGATAAGAATAACCCAGAGCAGCTAAGAGAACCTTTTCCCTTCCTTGATCGTGTTATCTTAAAGGCATATTCTCTCACTTCGACTGTCATGTTTCTCAGACCATGTTTTATTTCTCTGCTCGGCACAGGGGAGCCTTGTGCCAGTGGAGAAAGGCAAGGGAAATTGCCCCTTCAGTCTCTCTCTTTTTGACTCACTATGGAGCTCTCCTATTCATTTTCTCAGTAGTAAATAATGCTTTTTCATTGCATGCATGCTCAAGCTCAACAGTGTGTTGAAAGCATTTTATGAAAATCAGGAGTTGTTTGAAGTTGAAGCTTATTTCAAACTTAAATCTCTTGGCCTTCTGGTTCAGCCCCTCCCCTTCCCCCGTTCCCTTTGATATTCTGGGGGTGTACACAGAGCTGATTGAATTTGTATTAATTTTTTGTCAGTCTTTTTCTTCTGTGAGACCTAATTTCATGAAATGCATCGGTATTACTGAATTTCTGGTGGTTGATAACCACCCCTGCAATCATTTACCCTTGATGTCTTTTGGTGAAGATTGCTGGATGAGAGAGACGAAGAAAAGGTGGCTGATTGACTTGGATATTTGTTTTGCTTTCAAACCGCTGTTTGAAGTGGTATACACATGAGAGGGAGATGCTTATGAACCCTCCTGAGTCTCTAAAGCTTCCAGTGTAGATTCATTTAGCGTGATATGCTCTTCAAAAAATCCACTTGCCCAACCACGCTCACTTTTGCAGCCTCCCTTTCCCTTATATTCCTCCCACAGACACACATAGCAGCTTCATGTTGGCAGCAGACAGCCAGTCTCACATTTTCCTCATATAAACATGCAAAAAAAAAAAAACAACAAAGTCCCGGATACACAATACTCACACTCAACACACTGTTCAGACTTAAACACGCAAACAAAATTCATCAGTGAAGGCTCTGTCAGGCTCGTCAGAGTTGACAGCCCGTCTGCCATTAGCATAGTTTTGCCTCACAAATCAATACATCTCTGGCCTTTTGAAGCACTTGTTGAAGTCAGCTTCCATTTGAAAGCGTGAGTGAGAAGAGCACAAAACACAGATTGCGAGTGTTAGTTGTTAAGAAAGCTTTCGAGGCTCATGAGTCTGCGGGTATATTTAAATATGGATAAACAGATACAAACAGCGCATGCTGGGAAACAGACAGTCGCACATGCTCTCTTTCTCTCATATTTACACACACACACACACACACTCAGACAAACACGCACACGCACGCATACCCACTGAGTCATAACTTGCTGTGTTTTTAGCCATAGGGAAGTCCTTTATCCACATAACTAGATTAACTCACAGTGAGCTCTGATCAGCTTAATTTGGATTCAGCCTACTTACCCCTCCCTGGTCTAGTGTCAGTCTGTCTGCGTGTTCATCTGTCACTCTGTCTGCTTGAATGGAAGGATGTTTGCCTGTATGTCTGCGTGTCACTTTGTTTAATCATCGCTCTCTGTGTCTAGTCTTTAACAGGGATTACCACCGGCAAGTTACACCTTCACCCATTTTTAGCTTTTCCCTCCCCTCTCACTCATTTCAGTGCACAGTTGTTTTGTTGTCTCATGAATAACATGAAAATCTTTTACCCTTACAATGAAGACATGAATATATTATGGCTTTTGTTTGCTCCAAAACGAAGTACACTTGCTTCAGGTAGATTATGTTTTGTTTTGTTTTGTTTTTTTTATTTCTTTTTTTAGAACTACATGTAATGAACTCATTCTGTCTGCATGTCTTGGCAGGGTGTCAATGCAATATATTGACTGCAGTAGTCTCTCAGTGTCTTTGGATTGCAGAATCTTTAGGATGCCCCCGGGGACTGACTGACAATAAAATAACAGAGAGAATGTGGAAACTGTCAATTTCCTGGATCCAAAAAGTCTCCAAAAAGACATTTCTACAAACAGAAAAGTCTAATGCATTTTTCAAATCACACCCTCCTCTGACAGTCTCACAATACACAGTGTTATCTCTGCATTATATTCTTACAGCAATAATTTAGTTCACTAAGAAGCATGCTTGTTATAGTTTACTCTTCAGTCACCATCGACATAATGGCTCCATTTAACGCAGCTTTCCTGCCTGATCAGACAGTCTTCTCATAGTAGACAGGGCAACAGAAAAACCCTCACCTGAAAGCATCACACAGGAATTTAGTTGAATCAACAAGTTTTTCTCATTAACTTCACGTAAATGTACGGTAGATGTTTTTGTTAAGTTAATTTAACTTGGAATTTCTGTTTTTTATCTTTCAGACCACTTCAGAATTTATAAACTGAAGTTGTTCAGACTTGAAGTTTTTCTTTGAAATGAGTTGAATGAATGTGCTGCAGTGAGTTCACTCAACTCATTAAGTTTCTAGAAAAATGATCCGCATTTTAACAGACTTCCCAGCATGCACTGTTTGAGACTGAAAACTCTCTCGAGGTGCCTCTTTTTTGTAGTTTTGTAGAAAACATACATGATGCTGTGTCTTTAATACATGAAAAATTGCATCATAGTTGTTTCTTTTCACGATAATGAAAGCAGTGCCAGCTATGGTTTAGGATAGTGTTGAATTCTGCACTTATAATTTCACAAGGTCACTGGGAGCAGCCTTACATGTTGCCTTCGTACTAAATTTCATACAATGTACCTCCAGACGAGTCAGAATCTGGCAACGATGCATCTGAGTGAACCACTGAAAGCTCCGGCTGGTGGGTGACATACTGCGAGTTGGCCGGTGCCAGAGTTTGCACAAGTGCAGTTAACTCAATTGTGTTTGCATTTTCAAAACCTAAAGGACAACTTTGAACTAAGTTTTCTACCTAAGTTTAGTAACCTTACATCTTAAAAGCAGCATAGAAACTTGAAGCTGAATCTGCTGTAAGTGATTTACAGCCAGACATCACACTGTTATTCAGTTAATATTTGCACATGTGGGACAACACATGTTCAAATCCATCATGGAAACAGTGGCAACTAATAGTAAATATATAAAACAATTAACCATGATTAACATCTTGACTCTGCATCCACAGCTCCTTTGATTGTCACCTTCAAAGACAGGGAGGACAGGGACAATATGCTTGGATATATTTCCTTAAAGCTTAAGTGCTATAAGATCACTGTCAGGTAGCTCTAGAATCTGAAGTCTTTGTATTTCAGAAAAACATATTTTAGACGTCAGTCCGCAAACAAACTACCAACTACCATTTATTCATTTGTAACAATAGCTCTAGGTATGCTTAGTTTATTATTTATTATGCATATTGTCTTAATTGCATTGCTGAACTAATATGTTTGTGAGGTATATGTTTGGAAATAATATTTTATACCAAACATGGAGGCACAAAACCAGTTGGGTCTGTGAAGGAGTGTGCATCGTAAGCTCATTGCCCATAAGCCAGTTTCCCTGCTGATCAACTAGTCACTAAAGACTTGGTGGATGAAGAATCAGGAGAAACATGGACTTCCAGGGCATGAAGACACTAAGATGAGTGGCCAAGGCTTAAGAGTCCCATTACAGAGCTCAGCTTGTGTTCATTGAACTATGGTTACAATGCGTAACCATCAGCTCCTTAGTCTCTAGCTGGCAAAGAGGGGCCGCAAGCTTTGTGCTTTTCTGAACTCTAGAGAAAAACAGCAAGATGAGGGCAAAAGATGGAGAAAGGGATGGACACAGAAGGGGAGGGGAGCAGGATAAGGAGGCACGGAAAGGAGAATTATATGAAGGGCCAGAGGGAAGGAGGGGACAGATAGTAGGACAGAAAGCATGAGATGCTGAGGAAAAGAAGGGGGATAGAAATAATGAGGGATGGAAGGAAAGTGGGGATAAGCGCGGAATCGAGGAGAAGGAGGGGGCAGCAAAGAGAGCTGAGTGGAGCTGAGGAGGCGCTGGGCCTGGGGGATTGCTTCGCGTTTATCCTCCTCTGCAGCAGGCTTCTGAAGCACTACCTCAGGAAAAGACTTTAAAGCAGGGTGGCTGCTGCTCTGCGCTGATCTGTTAATACCCACAGATACACGAGGCTTCACCATAGTACTCTGGGGGTGGGGTGGAGCGGGACAGTGTGTATATGTCTGCATGGGAGTTTGTGTGTGTGTTTTTTTTTCTGATGTGTTCAAGGATCATATCATATCTCTGCAGACAATATATCCCATCCCCACCGCCAGCTTGCCCCAACTCACCCAGAGACATGAAGTTACCAGAGCGATTAAAAGATTAGATTGGACTATCATGTGGCTGTGTGTCAGCATTGTCACCTAAAGCTGCTACCATGGAAGGTGGAGGGGGGGGGGTGGTGTGTTAAGGCTACCCTGTTTTAGGTTCCTGTATAAATAGACTTCTGCCTCCTGGGAAATGATGTAAAACTGCCTCAGAGCCACATATACAGCAAAAGCTATACACACTGGGAGGTGGAGAGGCTGCATGGGATTTGTGCAGGCTGCTTCACAGAAGAACATGTCCCATGCTCCCGAGGGGGGTGGGGGCTATATGATTAATTCAACGAAAGTATAGGACCTCAGGGTGGGATAAAGACGTAAGATGTGAAAGATCAGTTTCTTTGTGCTTAGCCCTCCTATTTTATATATATTTCATGCTTAAATCACAATATATCACATCCGTATAAGGCCGGACTTTTTAAAAGTGTGTCCACGTAACGCAAGTATGTCAACATGTTCTTTATTAACTGGACAACAGAAGTAGAAAAGCCCCATCCGGAAAGCTGTTGGGTAGAATTTGTATAAGGCGGCGTAAAACTGCACGAGACCATTTCTTAAAAATTAATTTGTGCTAGCCAGCATGTTTTCCTCTGCTGCCCCATATTTGTTTTAACACACAATCCCCTCAGAACATGGAGCAAGTTATTGTTTTCCAAATCTGTTTGAGGAGCGCCTGCAATAAAACCTTTTCTCAGACTAGACAGAGACACACTTTTTCACAACTTTGCACACTAACCCTCAGCGTTGTCCCACTTAGCTCTTCGGTAAATGTACTTTCAGTACTGTTCCAATTGGTATTTATTGGATCTAGCTGATGATGAATTTGACATGAGTGAAGCTGAGGGACTGTCATCGAGCTTTACGCTTGGTTTTGGTTAAGGATAGAATTATGATTATGGTTTAGGGTGACTCATATCGTGGTTATGGTTGAAGTAAGTGTGAACCTCAATGAAATAAATGTGCTGTAAGTCATTAAATTCAATGTCCTCACAAGGCACAAAAAGTAGTGGATGAGTACATGCTGATGGATCCTGAATTGTCCTTAAAAAAAAAATGAGAGGTGATTAAAAAGTACATGACAAACAAGTGAATAACAATAAAACACGCAATAAAAGACAAATATCGCTTCCACTATGAAGATATCACATTGGCTTAATGACTGCTTTGCTTTTTCTTTGAAGTCTGAGACGAAACTATAGCAAATTGCCATTGTGGGAACAGGTAATGATGTCTTAAAATGCTATGAAGTGATGAAAGACTCTTCGGAATCACAGCAATAAGCAGAAGCAATGAGAGAAAGAAAGACGTAGGGAAAGGACAAAAATATATATATATATAAAAAAAAAAAAAACAGTAAAACTATTGCAGTCCCAGAGAGGAATCCGCACTATTTCAGTGTTTGATCAAGATATGCTCAGCGGCTCGGCACCTCCTCAAGGCCCCGTGCAACCGTTCAGCAATAATCTACAGAAGCTTCCTTTTGTTTTCCACTGCGAGCAGGTCGGCTTTTCATCATGCCTAACTGTTACAAGTCCACATCGCAGGCACACACGGCTCACATTTGGTGTATCGAACGTTTGTTTGGTGTCACGCGAGTGTTTTCATTGTGAATGTGAGCCCGGGAGAGCAAGGGAAGACGGGAAAAGGATACTTTTAGCAGATCCAAGTAGCTCAGGTCTGTGTAATTGATTTTTCACATGTTGCCTTAATTCGTATATTGACTTCCTAACAGATGTTAACTGTGCCAGGATCCTACCGTTCAGCACCACACGGTGTTGTCACATTCCATAGACAAACAGCTCCTTTAGGAAAAACATGCTCTGTCATTTATTAGTGTTTTTATGAATGTTTCCACTCGCGCTCACTTGATCAAGTTAAATATGGTCTGCTGGTGCCTCTTAGACTGTCAGTTGTATCTTATCGACCAGGGCCACTTATCCACTTGATAGAAATCACCTGTATTTTCAGATAACATGACAGGCTATTAGAGAGACGTGGTTAACCAGGCGTGTGATATCGCCTACAGTCGTCTTTAATGATGGTGTAAACAGCAGTGCTGGGTCACTGCTCTGTGGTGCTGAGTCTCTGCAGCTTGTGTCTGAGTGTGTTTTCTGAAGATATGATATAAGGTGCTCCTTACAATAGAATATAATCTAATTAAACAACACAAGCTGCAGGTTTAAAAATGTACATCCAACAGTACTGTAGAATCAGCATATCTCTGGAAATTGCCTGTAGATACTACTAGTGCACATCATACTGTGGCAACGGCACGCTGATGATTGCATTGCCATTTAAAGTTATTAAAAGAGATTTAGGCTCTGTTATGTTCCTAACGCATGACATTTCAAAAACCTTACAGCGCTCTTAAACCTTAGCAGAAAATACACTGGAAATGAATGTATCTGAAAATATCAGTTTACCATGTACGGTTATCATCTCCTCCGTACAATTTCTTGAAGTCTCCTCCCTGTTATATGCTCCTCAAAGTGTCACATCTGCAACATAGATGGCACAGACCCAAAGAACGGGCGTTCGTGCCTGCAGAGTTCTGAAAATTATGTTTGTGCGTGCGTTTCAGCCAAACATGTACGGAGTTCAAATGACCTCCATTCCAGCCAGTCAAGAGAGATTGTAAATAATGTTCCAGTGAATTAAGAGGCCTAAATCCTGGAGCTTCATCTTGCTGACAGAGTCCATGGCTTCTAATCTGGACACACAGTTGCACAGCAACCCGGTTTCAAGAGATAACTTTTTTGTAATGCCATCATCAGGACAAAGTTTGTGAGATGAGACTCAAGTTAGACTCTAATTAACATAGTTAATTAGCTGCATGGCAATCTCCAGGGACCCCTGCATGTTAAACGCAAGGTAAGGGAGGAGGAGGTGGTTTGGAGATGTAAAGCAGGTAATTAAATGAAGTTTGTAGGCTATTGAATTATCTCCTGGGCAAATATAGTACCCCCTCCTCTCCCTCCCTGCTCTCCTTCCCTCTTCCACCCCCTCGCTCTCTAGCCTTGCACCTGAGATGAAGATGACAGTTAATGATGTTTTTTTTTTAAACCACTTTAGCTCCTGCCCTGTAGCTCACTCTAGCTCTCTCCAGACAGGCCGAGGTTATTTTTCGCCTCTTCTTTCATCCTTCACTGAGATCACCACGTCCACGCCATTTTTTCCCTCCATGTTCCATTAGCAAATTGCCTCCCCCTCTTTCTCTCCTGGTTTCCACCTCCCCACATGCCCCCTAACCTTCCCATTAGAAATCTGACTGGGGAGTTTATTCATTTAAACTGGGATAAACAATAAAGTTCACTCCAGGGTCTGTTTTATATTTCAGAAGTCGGAGAGGAGCCACAGAGCACGAGAGAGACTAATGTTGGATGGCACAGTAAAGACAACCTGAAGGACCTGGGAGCCATCATTCGTACGAAGTGGCAGCAAGGTCATCTGGCTAAGGGATGGTGAGTCTGTTATTTGCATATGCCGGGGGCTATGAGGTAATAAGGTCTGCTTGACTTCTCCATTTTGATCATTTTAAAAATTGTTAAGACAACCATTAGTAAACTGACCATCAGACTATTTGATTTGCCCTGCTGTTATCTACTTTCATGCATGCATTGGCCTTAATAAGGTAATCCTACACATCTTTTGGAGAGTAAAATGAGAAAAATACAGTCTCTAAATGTTGATACCAGACAGAAAACTTTCATTCTACTATTACATGCAGTCATTGCTTGACAAGCCATAAAATTACAGGTCTGGGTTGAGAAGTTTAGGTCTAATAATTGAAATAATTCCTCTGTAAAGCACAGAAGAGTCAGTATTAACACTGTAGGTAAGTGTGAAGAGCAAATAATCTCAACAAAATCTCTGGCTGAATAAATACATTAATGTGATCCATTATTACTAATCAATCTATTACATTCACAACATATTTATATGCACTACACAACAGCTGCATTACATTTGGGGTAATCAACACTTGATTACCATAATAAAATAAGTCAATTAGTTAAAGCAGAGTCGATTAAATAGAGAGAGAGAAATGGGGAGCAAGGCAGTGTTTCCAATCCATGTGTGATTCACTCAATATTCTGTCCTCATTTGTGTTTCTCTAACGTATGTGTATTCCCAATGCGCTGGATAAACCCACATCCAAAAACTGCTGAGTCAGGCAGCTTAGAGCCCTCACAGACCGCTCCTTGTCTTAATATGTCTAGTCCTGTGTCAGGTCTTTGGTTATCAGGGTTAATATCTAACTGAAGGCTCCAATCTTCGAGATTATGTGTGTTTGATTTTGTTTACAGCATCTGCCATCAGATGTAATTGAATGTACTGCACGGTATAATCTGATACATCCAGAGGTTAGATTTTGCTACCGCTGTCATTTTCTGTGTGTGTGTGTGTGTGTGTGTGTGTGTGTGTGTCCGTCCAGTGTTCCATAGCCCATAGATGCCCTGTAGGGATCCAAAACAGCCTGTAGATGTCCTGCAGGAATTAGCCCCAGCCTTACCATGAATCCTGTTCTCTCTGCCAGTCTTAACTCATTAAGGTGATATCCTGCATTTGATCGAGGCGTTGAAGGATGCTAAACGTCCTGATCAAAGTACTTTATATCCATCGTTGTATTCAACATAAGTGGCTGCGGTGACAAAATTGTTGCTTTCCCAGAGACCTGATTTTCAAACAGAGCCCCTCATAGTTCTGTGTACCTCTTCGCATTTGATACTTGACGTACATGTTTACATTTCAGTCTGATACTGCCATGCAGGCACAGGGGTTCAGTGTCGGGCTCAAGGACACTTTGACAGGGCACAAGACTGCTGCTGGGGACGCATCAGCACTTGAGGTGATTAAATAGTCCATATTGCAAACAGGTGCCTCTAACTGGCTGCTGTACAATTAGACAGTAGCATCAACTATTCATATCTTCTTTAAGTAAATACGTTAAATTTACCCAAACATAGTAAGAAATGATCAATAACGGTCATATCTGTTTGTTAAATGCGACTCTATAGCAGGTGATAGTTAGCTCATCAAGGCTGGAAGAATCAACCTGTCAGCACATCGAAAACTTTCTGTGCAGAAACACAAGTGTAAAAATGAAATTGTGTTGTCTTGTCGTCAAAGAGTAAATGGCAGGCAACCAGTGCAGCAGCTTTTTTTTACACTACGGTTTTTGCATTGATAAAACAAATGTGATCGAATGTGTTAATGAGTGCTGTTTAAAGATACCAGAAAGTTTGTCTTTGTTTATGTATAAATTACCATCTATTTCCTCACTGTTGTGCATGCACATCCTACCAAAACTCTCTGAACCTAACATGAATATCCCCTCAGTGATGTGAAAAGTAACAAGAGGAAAATACATTTCATGTGTCAATACAAGGTTCAGCAACAGCATTTACCATCATAAAAACAACAGCTACAGTAAGCTTCAAAGCCGTATCCAGAGAAATACAAAAAGAGGATGTTACATGTGATTTGTTTTTTTTCCACCCCACAGAGGATCTGTAGTTCAAAGAGGTAGACTAGTGAAAAGTATGTCACTGGTACCAAGCCAGGATAAGGTATTACTAGCTTTAAATCCTTCAGCACTGATCAAAACCAGACTTCCTGCGCACACAGAAACTGGTGCATCCAGCAACACACAGCCCTTCACACACACACACACAAGCACACACGCACAAACACACGCTTTGAAGACAATAGCTCGAACAGTAACGCCAGCGACTGCGACCTTTTCGGTCCTGTTCACAGGCCAGATGACAGTCAGCGGCAGATCATAGCATGAGGCCGGGGACGCTGTTTTGCTGTAGTCCCTTGCTTTTAACATGCTGTCTTACTCTGTATTTATTTTTGTCCATTTTTTAACAGCTGCAGTATTATCAATAATGCATCGACAAAAAAGGGCAAAACATTGTTATTTTGTTGCAGCCATACTGGTCTTACAGATGTGGTTGTCGTACCGTCGCTGCCTTGCTCTTATGTTCACTGATTCAGCCTTTGGACTACTATAAAATTACATTTTACGTCTCTGTTTTAATCAAGCGTGCTGCCATTGAACAATAATTTCATATCCAAATTTAGCCCGAGGAACAGTTTTGCTTTGGGGCATTGAAATGGTGGGAGATGGGAAATGCTTTTTAGAGTATATTGCTCCAGCCCCAGAGGTTTAACAACTAAAGATTTGGATTAACCTCTTCAAATGAAAATATGACTGTTAAGTCTGCAAGTCTGAGTCAGAGGGTTTTAGAGGCTTTTCCAAATCTCAAATTCTCACAGTTTAGTTGAGTAAAATCTGTAATGTGCAAGCTTTAAAAACATGTGCAAATATTTACACTCCGCCTGTGTGTGTCCGTCCATTTCGGTTTCCCTCATCAGTGTGTTTATATATATCCGAGGTGTATCTGTAACTGTGTGTATGAGAGTGTGTTAGGCTTTCTGAGTTCATTTGCTCATGCTTGTGTATTCACATGCCTCCATATGTCTCATAATCCAGGAGACTGGCACACATCACAGCATTGGGAGCTGGGGAATTCAGAGCCGTTCTGCCACATTCATCAGTCTAAAGGAACAGACAGAGAGAACTTATGTGGCTGTGTTTAGCATATTACACAAAATAAAGAAAGATTTTGACTGTGCGCGGGGAACAGCTGCCTCACTGAATGAGGAATCCGCTGTGGAGGAGATTCAAAGGGGCAATTTTACACCAGCTTATGAGCAAAGGAGTGAATAGAGGGATGCACACTGCCTAGAGACCGCCAGATGTTACACAAGGGAATCCATCTACAGCAAGACTGACCAAGGGTGGAATGATTCTAAATTGGCTCTGAAAAATTGGGTCCTCATATAAAAACAGATGAAGGGAATATTTAGGGAACAGGGTGTTTTATGAAAAACGGTTGCCAGTTCAATTTAGTGTCTTTTTCATTACCTCTGCCAAGGAGGTTATGTTATCAGCTCTGTTTGTCTGCCTGTCGTTACTTCGTACGATAATTCAAAAACCAGACAACAGATTTCAATCACATTCGCTGGGAAGTCCAGCCCATGGGCCAAGGAATGATTTGTTTTTGGTGTGGATCCCAATGCAGATTTGAAAGGATTTCTCTACGTTACAGCATTTTTGGACATTTCTTTGCTATTTTTCTATCAAAGGCTGCACTTGCTCAGAAAAAAAAAAAAAAAAAAAAATAGCTTGTCTCCTTTTCACATCGCTTTTTAGATACATGTTCAAATGTAGTGCATATCAACATCCTTAAGATATTCTTATTTTTACAATAACAACACCAAAAGAGGATTGTGGAGACTTGGCAGAGGTACAGTTTGTGATCTCTGTGTGCTCTAGTTTTGCAGCATAATTGCAGAGCACTGTTGAAGGCTTTAAACAACGGTCACATTGTCATCACATACAGTTTGCCATGTTGTGTTTCTTGAGGTCGGAAGCATAGGGTGGTTAAAGATGGACAGACATTTCACAAATACCACATAAAGCACAAGAAAATGGAGAATTCAAAGGTCACACAAGGAGATGGCGGGCTGGCCTAAGCAGCCTGAAGCATGTACTGGTAAATACCTTATGTCATATGTCCTTTATAAAAGCTACCTGGCTATTCCATATGCTGTCAGTGTATCCCGAGGGAAGAAAGTCATAGTGAGGCTGAAATTAAAAAAAATAAAAATAAAAAATACCCACAAAAGCGAAACTGTAGAGGTAACATGGTTACCACCAAAGGTATTAGTGATCAAAGTTTTTTCTACAGTGGTCCAAAACAAAAAAGCAGAATCCACACTGTGATTTAAAGATGCTGTTTCAGATTGGTAATCCTATAAACACAATGAAAACACAACCCAGTGTGAGACTGCTGTTTGCTCAAATCCTGTTATCCATCTCCAGAGATGCTGTGATTCCATGGCAGATGGGAAAGGTGAGAGGCAACAGCGTAGTGCACACTGATCATTACACTGGGCAAACTGTGTGTTCGTGTGTATCATCGAGACTGAAGCAACCGCTGATCTAATCATTCAGTGTGTTAGCTATGGCAGCTGGCTGGCAGTCAGGCGTGCTCCATGTTAAATCCAGCTCCTGTTGCGTTTATTGATCTTTTATCTTTTATGAAATAAGAGACAGGTCTTTTGTTTTTGCATCTGTAAACACCGATGGTGGTTGTAGGCCGTGGAGCTGATGCAGACAGTGATTGTGACTGATGGCAGGACGGCGTATATGTGGTTAGTGCATACAGATGTGAAGGAGCTGCTTGCTCGGCTGCTTCCTGCACTACTGCCGCCTTTCTTCTTAAACCTTAAACACTAGAGAATTGGAAGTCTTTTTGGGACAAATGCTGGATGGATCCAGACTGTTTTTCCTTCAGCAAAGGCTAAAATGGTATAAATGCCATCTTCTTTGTTTTACAGTGCATGTTGTTTCCTCTATATTACTGTATTGCAATTGCATGCGTCTACGAGATAAACAGCCCAAGTAGGGTGATTCATACATGCAGACTAATAAGTTCCCATAAGTCCTTTCTCTCTGTTTCAAAAGCTTCCCTCACATTCTGCATGCTTTCAGTCCTTCTTTGACTTCCTTCTCTCGCAGTTGAAAATAAAAGAAAACCCACAGACATGAAACCGAAATGGAAATTCTGCCAGGCGCTGCCACCTCCTCAGATGCAGTCGTGAACTAAGCAAGGGGATCTTTGGAGGAAGCAAAGGGACTTTTAATGAACAGGCCCTTTATTGATCTGTGGACAAAACAGTCGTTAATTATGTGCGGGGTGGGCATTTAATTGAGGGAGTGAAACAAGGTCCCTGCTTGCTAAGGGAATGCATGGTCAAGAATGAGGAGCGTTTGATTGAGTCCTGTGCCATCGGGGTAAAGGATGAGCCACAACGGTCACTCAGCCAATACCTCTGGATCTTCCTCTCTCCCTCCTGCACTCGTGCCTTTGTTCTTTTCTGCCGCTCTCTCTTTCTTTCCCTTTCAGTCAGGGACACTTGCTGTGTTATTCCACTCTCCCTTTGTTTCCAGAATTGGAGGAAATGCCCTCCATCTCCTCGTTTTCCTCAACTCTGTCAACATCTGTCATCTGTTCAGCTCAGTCTGCCTCGCGAGTGTTTGGCTTTCTGACTTGTTTAAGTGGCAACAGTGAGGAAGTGTCTAAAGCAACAGAGACTCTGGAAGAGGAGCATTTTGACTCAGTGTGCTGTGTGTGTATGTGTTTATGTATTATGGCACCATATTTCCATGGTTTGTGCAATCTACTGTATCTGTTTGATTTGTAATTGTCAGCCATCATCAGGCAGCCAACTGCCTTATGGCTCTGCTCAGTGAGTCTTACCGTATGCCAGCACAAGTCTCCATCCCTGCGGACTGTCTGTTTTATTGTCTCTGAGAACCTTGGGAAACTAGAGTGGAATCTGTATCCAGATATGTTACCCGAATAAAAACGGTGCGATCTTGCCTTTGTGTTCACACTGGTGTTTTTAATGTGACGCTGAGAGCGGATCTCTGCATGTGAGTCGTTTGAGGTGGCCGTGAATCAGCCCCGGACTCCCTCAACAAAATCAGCGCTTTATGAAACATTGTCTCTAATTATTTGTTCACTCTTGTAAGTTCAGTTATTCCTGTCTTTGTTTAAAAAAATACTGCGTCCGTTTATCCTGGTGTGTCACAGTGCCAGTGCATGACCAGATGAGCTATATGCCTTATTAACGGCAGATCAGAAGCGCACACTGTCACACACACAGTTAGTTCTTACCACATATCATTCATTTCCCACCTATATTGCTTTCATATTTCACACAGTTCTGTTGAATAACGCAGACAGACACATAATCCGTGATCACAGGTGTTGTATCTTTCAGCCTCCTCGGTCGCTCACTCTCTAAATTTGAACAACAAGCTGTATTTTATGTTAGCTAACAACACATGTCTGTATGTTGTGTAGCCTATGAATGTCAGCACATTGTATGGATTAGGTTCACACCTGCCTAAGATCTGTGGTCAAGCAGATCCAATCACAATGCCTTAACATTAATGCATTTTTCCTTAACATGTCCGGATACAGATCGCAGTTTAATACCAGGATGTGATGGTCATTAAAAAGGCTCCACTCATTTATGACCGGGTATAAGAGAAATATGACAACACAACACAGCATATGCGTGGAATTATCAAATGATATCCCTTTAAATGAAGACAAACACTTAAAAAAAAAGAAAATTACAGTGAAGCGGAAGAAAAATGAACACATGTCGAAAAATCGTGGAAGTGGAGAAAAATCTAATTAGAGTTAAAAAGATGAAATAGTGCAGCTGCTAAAATATACAAATAGAATACAGCGGCTGACATCTGTGGTAGCCAGATAAGTAGCAGTGTAATGGTGAAATGTGTAGATGGATAGATAGATAATCATTGCGATGTATACACCGTAAACAACAACATAACCTCTGTCACTTACACAGCACACTGCTGGAGATGAATGGCGGCGTTTTACTGAAGAACTACACAAGGTGTAATCCCTACAGGGGATGAGTTGTGTTGCTCGAGCATGAGTGTATAAGCTCAGCATGAGTTAGATTCTCATTAAAAGAGGCTTATTTATCTCTACACCTCCTAAAGAATCAAGGCTGGCGTCTTCAAGTCTTTGGGCTGGCAGCAATTACCATACCTATCAAGTAGCTTTTATAACGCCTGTTCTGTGTCATAAGAAAGATGTGCCAAGCTATTACTCAAGCTGCCGGCACTTTTCACAAGGTGTAAGTGCTGAATGCGCTCTCAAAATGGATTTATGTAAAGGGATCAGTTTCCGTGCATAGGGAAAAAAAAAACACATCCATTTTAGAAGTTAAAAATATAGCTTTGCCATCTTTGCCTGTCTGGAGAAAAGGGAATAGTAGCTTGTAGTTGTAAGTTGTTGAAACCTCTTGTGTTGGGGTTCTTTAACTGCAGCTATGCTCTGCACTAGGTTTAGAAAGTGTTATAATAAACATCAAGTAAGTGTTTGCCGTCAGTGATACCCGCAATCACTTGCATACAAGACAGATTTGTGTAAAAAAAAATTATAATTTTGTTGCTCATTAATTAACCATTAATCAATCATCCAGGTTCAAAAATGACAATATGCAAATTCGTGTCATAATAAATGAAAAATCCAAGCTGCAGCATGTGAAACACTGTAGTGTGATCGGCGGCGGGATGAACACTCTGAAATGCCGTCATTTATTTAAATTTACATCTCTGACGCCGCGCTCACATCACATGGAAGCCGCCACAGTTAACGGTCACTGTGCATGTCAATATTCGAGTTCCAGTTAAGTCGTGATAAATAATACACAGGTGTCTAAAAAATACATGAGCAGACAACAGATGCTTTGGGTCGCATCAGCTTAGTCCAGCAAAACCCCAATTCAATGTAATTAGCAGTGAGTGATTCTAGGAGGCGTCATCAATAACTCATACATATAGGAGTGTTTTTAGTGCTAGTTTAAGTTTCAGTGCAGTCCCTATAGGGGTGATAGTGGAATGCTTGCTAAATGTGAGCGTTGCTCCTGTATGATGAAACACAAAGCAACTCCTTTCGCTCGGGGTGTTCGATGTAAATTTAGCATATGAAGAAATAAATCCATTTATTAGCCTTCGTTGAGCCGCGCGTCTTTAATCATGCAAAAAGCCCTCCAAATGTTAACCCGGTGTCAGGGTCTGGTTGTAGAGAATTCCTCTGCTGATAGTATTGTGTGACTAGCCATAATATCCCACTGCTGCTTAGAGGGCTATTACTGTCATACTAACCCAACAGGGTGTCATTATATGGCCAGCAGCTGTGGATATTTGTTTTTTTCCTGTGTTAACTCACGGCCTCACAGCTGTGTTTGTGTCTGTGCGTGAGCATGAAGAGGACTGTGTACTGTACATGCTTCTGTGTGTGCGAGCCATACTGTAAATATGTGTGCGTGCGTGTGTGTGTGTGTGTGTGTGTTTATTATGCATCTGCTTGTGTAGCATGTATCAAGTGTGCCTGCGTGTGCCTGTTTGTGTGTAATCTACAATGCTCTTTTCTCCCCGGGTCCATAACCTCCCATCGGTCCATGATGAATGTGTGGTACTGCGGTGCATGTGTGGCCTTAAAATGAAACGGTCGGCTGCCCCCTCTGGGACTGTTTTCAGACACATCATTACTGGTATGGATTTATCGATTGTTTGTTGGGTTTTTTTCAGTTCTGTGTGTTGATTTTTCTTAGAAATTAGTTGGACTTTAACATAATTAAACACACATTATGTATGCTGAATTTTTTTTCCCAGATGCAGTGCAATTTGAGGCACCGTCATTTGAGACCGTACTCACCACAAAAACATCTGACTTCTGATTTTCTAACCCATTGTAGATGTAGAAATCTGCTTTAATGGTTTCTTCAAAATAAATACACTCAGCAGCAATGGTGGTACTAGCATGACCTCCCCGTGAAAACATCTTGGGAACCACATTAGGGTGAGTTAATGGGCATATAAAGTGCCTGACTGTGACAGCAGCAAACTGATCACATTGATCTAATTTAAATGTGACGTTGACCAAGAATTTTTTTTTGCCTAAACTTGACGATACCTCGACCAGAGGAATGACAGATCAGTGGAAGGAAGCGCACGTCGATGTAAACATCAGTGACGTCTTCCTTGGCTCAGCTTTGTCCGTCTGTCACTCATCAGTCGGTCGAGCGAGGCCTGTGGATTTGTGCTCAGTATGAGGTCTGACGCGGCCAGTTACTCACGGCCTTGGATGGAATTGTCAACCCACACACTACTAACATTTTGACTGGACACCTTCAGGGCCTTGCCATCTCCAGCTCAACACTGTTTGGAAGCGATCAATCATTTTATTTCTCTCAAGACTGCAGGTGTCTCCGTCAGTTCTTTCGGAAAGCATTCAGAATGTGCGGTTGTTTTTTTCTCTTTATATTTAAGGTTAGTGTGGATATGAAAGTTTCATTCTGAGCATTTCATTTAAGCTTATGGCTTTTACAGTGGGTGTTGAGGGCTGTATGCGATGCATCTTTCCAAATAGATGTTTTCTCATTTTAACAAGGATACAGGACTAATTTATCTTTGATGCAAAACCAATCTGCCTTCACTTATCACTGCAGTTATTCCCTCTCTCCCACCCAAAAAACACTTGAAACCTGACAAGAGATTTTCAATTTCCAGCAGCGATGTCTGCTAACAACCCTGGCCTACCAGGACATATAAGGCCATTACCATTCATAGGAACAACAAGAAACAAGGCAGAGCAGATGTCCCATAAGACTAACAGCAAATGCATGGTCTTGTCTCCCTGTGTTAAATCAACATTATGCTCTGTTTAAAAATAATTTTTCAGGAAGCTTTGCTCCCACTGTTTGTATCTTTGCTGTCTGTGAAATGTGTTTTCTCTGAAGTAGGATCAGACGAGCCCTAATGCTTTATTTTGGCACGGCGGCACGGCAAACTTAGAGGACACTGATTGCTTGTGTCCTCCACTCTAATGGTCTTGTTAATTCTCCAATGAAGCTGATTGCCACATTCAGATGTGCGGAGGGGGTTAGAGAGGAAAACTGTTAGCGGTGCAGTGACGAGGTCCTGCGGCAGGCTGCCATTAATTCAGCCACTGCATCGTTTCACCTCTTGTCTTTCCCTCTCGCTCTCTTCCTCTCACGCGCTCTCTCTCCCTTTTTCTGTCCCTCAACCGCTTCACATAACGCTCTAGGAATTAAATTAGAGCTTGCGAAATCTTCAGACATGCTTATTACCGGGCTGGCATTGTTGTAATGTGTCTGACCTTGACCTGTTAAGGATTAATCCAAGCAGACAGGGCTGAACAGGCGCCTCGGCTGATTCCAATGCAGAGCACAGGCACCAGTTGTGTTTACCAATCTGAGATAGAAGAGGAGAACAAACAACAAGTACCAGCTCCTCACTCAGGGAGAGCAGTTCGGACTGGACTCACTGTGTCACATTAGACTGCAGGAGAGGGGGGATGTGACTGCGAGTGTGTGTGTTTGTGTGTGTTCTCAGTGTTTGTAAGGCCAGCGTGCCCACACCAGTGTGCGTTTGAATATTCAGTACCTTTATTTACAAATGTTAAAACTGAAAGACCAAAGAGTCACTTACACCCCAGCCAACATGCCCATGCTGGCCACACTTATGTTGGTGAGGGGCAGGCATTTGGGCTTCGTTTGGCAACCCATTTGGACTCCATGTCTCCATGTATGTCTGCCAGTGTGGTTTGCTAATGGGGCCAAAGTGGCTCAAAGTGGGGGCCATGTGAGCAGTCATCCTTATGGCTTACATGGGTCGTTTAGTACCCACTGAGTGCGCCAGGGTAGAATACAAAAAGTATTATATGTGCATTCATCTCAGGTTCATCCAATCCTTCTCACCATTAAACAGAAAGCAAACGTTGACTGTGTTTACCCAAGGAATTATCCATATTGTTTGTTTGTTCTTTCAGAAGAATAATAAATCCAACAAGATTTGAAAGCAGCACTGGTGCACAGTAATGATCTGCCATGAGACGCAGAGTGGGCCATGTATACATCCAATAAAACAAACTTTAAACATTGAAAAAGCCTCAGAAAGGACTAATCAAATACAGCCAAACTTAGCCTTCAGCAAAAGGCAGTTTCTGTCACAGCATATTCAGTGGAAGCAAGGGAAAAAAAAAAATCTGTAGATAGAGCTATCAAAATAAATGTACGTAGATTAGGCTTTGCACATGGCTTTTGCAGCATTATTTGTGTAACACAATCACATGCATGGTAATTCAGTGTGCTTTAAATAAGGTATTCAGGCCAAAGCAGAACAAAGTGGCAGGAAAAGAGAAAAATAACTGGTCGAGAAAATAAAAAATAGTTTAGTAACAGGTCAGGTCACATCTCAAAGCAGCTCAATAAAACAATGATTAACAACCAAGATTTTAGCCTTGGTTGAAAAGTTAGATTGTAAATCTTGTTAAACTGAAAGCAGCTTCACCACGACTGGAATTAACTCTGGAAACAAGCTTGACCGGGGAGGTGAGGCGGGCTGATAATGGAGAAGATGTATTGTGTATTGCATGTGTGTTTTGTTGCCAGTGCAGAGATTGGAGCGCAGGAGTGATGTGTTCAGCTGTCTTTTTAATACTGGAGCAGCGGCGTTCTGAATCAGCTGTCTGAGGGCTTTCATAGAGACCTGTGAAAATCCCATTTCAGGAGTCTAAGCTATCAAAGATAAAGGCATGGGTTAGTTTTTCTAAATCTTGTTTGGACATGAATTTTCAACGTCTTGCTGCATCTGTTTTTATTCTCGTTGTGATGTGTCTATTCTGAACTCATCACCGCACGGGCTCCTCGTTCGGGTTTTCAGTTGGCGCTGGGAGTTTAGATGATCATCGACTTTCACTCTTTCATCTTTGGCACCAAAATAATTTCAGTTTCATCCTTAATAAAGCAAAGGGCACTTTGGCAGCTCCCGTCATTGATTTGCTCGATGCACTTCTGGGACTGTTTTCAGTAACAACATAAATGCAATAAGAAATTTTGTTGATTGGCATCAATTGAGAAAGTGGAATATATTCTTATGGCCAAACTTTGTTTCCACTCCACAGTGCCGTAACACAGTGAACAGGTTCTTCACCTTTACCTCTCACTCACCTGTGCTTTTCCATGAAGGCTCAGAAAGCAGTTTCTATCTCCTTTTTTCACAGGAGAGCTAGTTATACATGAAAAACACCAAAGAAAAAACAACAGAGGCAGCACCAACAACAGCTTGTCCAACATTTGAACCCACTCACCCTGGAGTGCTTCTGTTGCTCCTGCAGTCCACTGAAGAAAATAAAGACATTTAAAAATCTGTTGGATTAACAGGAAAGAAGCACAACAGTTGCTCACCTTAAAATCATGTTCATTGAGATTATTATAGATAATTATTATGATATATTGTACAATTGTTCAAGTTCACTGCACTTAATTCTTACTTGTTAAACTAACACAACGTTTCATGTCAACTTAAAGATCTTTTGTCATGTTCAGTATTTTCAATTACTATTAAAGTCACATGACTTCTTTATGTTTTGTATGTGCAAAATTTTCATGTTAAATTAACCCAATCTGGTCAAGTAGGTGTCAGACCATTGAGTTCTAAAGCTTTGACATGTTTTGTTTATCATTGCAATAACAGTGCGGTTCAAAACACATCCTCAGCAGCTCGTCGGGTTGCAGATGGGGACTGCAGAGGATGGTGGTAATAAACAACTTTGAGTGAAACGCTAATTTTTCCTCACACATCTCAAATGGGGTGTGACTACCATGAAGACTTTGGAGCATCAGTCAATTCATAGCGGAGGTCAAGCAATGCCCTTGGCTGGAGGAACACCAGATATCTATTTAGAAAAAAACAAAACAATCAAAAGGTAAAATTAGAAAAAGGTGTATCATTTGAACTGCCGCTCTCCTCTCCCGACACCTGAAATGAAACACTCATTTGTCCTCGCACATCTCCAGCTGATAATGACTGTGACTCTACGTGGAAAAACTCACACGCGGGAAACAAAGCGAATCCCTCCGGTGACAAAAACATTGTGTAAAACTTAAATCAATGCCACATCTTTTTGCACACTTTTTGTAAAACATTAACATGAATAGATGAGGTTTTTAAAATTTGAAGGGCTAGCTTGGTAACTGAATGGTAGCTAACATTTGAATTAACATTAACTAGCTCAAGCTGCTTGCTGGCAGCTTAGGAAAAATAAGGAATCTTGAGAGACTGTCTCTAACTTTGACTGATTTGATAAGTTTTAATTACCTTCACTGTGTAGAAAGGTTCATGACAAATCCTCATTTGGCAAAAAATGAGGCGGCAGAAAGTCCTGAGATGAGAGAGAAAACGTGAGTACATGGCTGCTGCTGAGGCTGTTCTCAGGAGGCAGGACTCTCCTTTTTTTAGCAAAACATAATTTGGACTTTATATCTCAAGATTAAAAGACCATTGTTCAGTATTTAGAGGATCTATTGGCAGAAATAGAATAGTCATAATCATGTTGTCGTTGGAGTATAATCACCTGAAACTAAGAATTGTTTTCTTTAGCTCATATCTGCGTAAGGAGCAGGTCTGCCATGTGATTCTTAATTGGTTCGATCGCATGCAGAAAAAGCGACAAAAACTCGCAAAGATTAATACACGTAAACCAGATTTAAAAAGAGAAAATCATCAACATGTTAATAGAACTCAAACAGGCTGCAAAGTTACACAACTGCAAATACACATAGCTTAAATGTTACTCTTCTGGATCAGGTACACCTGCAACATATAAATGGGGTGTGGGATGGAGCAAGCACGGGAAAACCACTTAAATGCATTACAGGCGGGTAGACAGGACGGCGGTCATCAAAAAATAGCCGGTAATGTGGTTGAAGGTGAGAGATCATTGCTCGTTGAGTTTGAAGCTGTTCAAAGATATACTAGAAGCAGGTGAAAATCAGGGAGCGCAACATTACAGTTATACAGTTAATATAGCCATCCTCCATTTCTGTTCTGACATGCCAAAGCAGGCGAAGGGATGTTCAGCAGTCTCCATCGTTTACATCCTGCAGGAGCATTAGCCTGCATGTGGCACTGTGCAGAATTTAAATGCAGCGGAAATCACTACGTGCTTTTTAAAGCCACACAATTTGTTCCTAAGACGAATCTATGACATGAAATATGTGATTCTACAGTGAGTGAGGTCTCTTATTTATTCTAAAGAATTCCAAACTAGAACAAGTGCAGTGCATTATGTGGCAAGGTGACGCTTTTCCAAAGGAGGACCATATACTCTGCCTCTATGTAGGTCATTAGTTCTCAAAATCCTCCACTCTCAACGGTGCTAATCGGTTGCCTAAATTTAGTAATCCTGTTGGCAGAGAGGGCAGAGATTCTCTGAGTTTGGCTTCTGCAACATTTCTGAGGAGCCTGCAGAAATGTTGTGTCAGTGGTTAAGCTAGTTCCAACATCTTCAAATGTAGAAATAGCTGAAAGAGTCGGAGATTATTTTTCTTGTTTTGCTCTCATTGAGCCATAATTGAACAACATTTTTACAATGCGTTTAACATAACGGCCTCCATGGCCGCTAAACATAACTAGCCACGCGTAATGATAGTGAAATGTCGACTCCCAGGACCAGGCAGTATCGTTTCTCTGGTGCAATCAACCCACGGCTACATGGTCTTAGTCTCATCCTTCTCTCTGACACGCTAATGCCAGTGTTTACCCAGCCTCCAATTAGGACAGAATATTTTTTGTATTTCCAGCATGCCGAGTTTTATCTTGACCACAGAAATATGGAAATGAAAAGGAATGGAGTTATCTCCGTTTCCAGTCGCTTCTATAGCAGCCAGCAAACTTGAGCTCCTGACCCCTCATTTGGAGTCTCGCTCGGCCCCGTAGCCCCTATTAGCCCTAAAAGACTCTTTCTTTTCTGTGTATCTCTTATTCTCCTTCCTTTTTGTCTAATTCCGTCTCTGTTTCTGCCTGTAACTGCAGTGAATTATCCTCTTTGTCTCACTGTTTCTCTGCTGTTTTGACCACACTTCTGTGTCCTTGCGTCCCTGTCTCGTCCTCCCTCCTTTCCTCCCTCCTTGTCTTTGTCTCTATTCCACTTTTCTCCCTCAGCAATGTTTTGTGATTGGCAGCTGAAGCTTGACTGCAGTAGAGTTAATAGAGAACAGAGAGGAATACCTAGAGGATTTACAGCTGAGTGGAGACGCACAAATAAGATAATGACTTGGGAATAACAATTTCGCTGCACCGTTTGGGAAGGCACTGGAGAGAGAGAACGACACAGAGGGCGGAAAGAGAGAGCGGAGACAAAAGACAAAGTCTGAAAGACAACGAGGAGCAGAGGGGGGAAAAAGAGGCAGACGTAAGTGAATAGATTCCAGGGACGGCCAACTTAACAAGATTTTTCTAAATTGGAGAAAATGCTCAGAATCCCTGCGGGTTTTCCAAAAAGATAAAGCTTTGTATTTTTAGTACCACTGATGAGCTAAAACAGTGATTTTCCTTCCTCGTGCGTTTGTTTCGATACAAGTCCGGTTGATTGCTGACCATATCTTTTGTTTCCTAATGGGACACAGCCAACATCTGAATATTAATACAACAAGGCCTTATCATTGTGTGTGTGTGTGTGTGTGTGTGCGAGTGTGGAGTGTTTCTGCATTTGTCTTATATCTAGCTTTGTTTGCGCTGTTTACATTCCTCACCCGAAACAATGGCTAAGTACCAGTATAAGGACATTTTTCCCCACAATGGGAGAGGTGCCTGTAGAGGAGAGATAACCCACTCAAATTCATAATGCCCAAGCATCCCTTCAACTTGCCAGACAGGAGTGGGTCACCCATCAAAACCATAATCTATAGTCATTTGGTTGTCAGAGTTGTTGGTTGAGTTATAGGCAGGCGGCACTCAGAAGGCCTTCTTAAGGGACCTAATCTCAGACTAAAGACAAGGGCTCTTGGTGATATCATTTTCCCCCTCTCGCTTCACTGCTCTGTCCCTCCATCATCTCTTTGACATCACTCAACGCTCAACAAAGTAGCTAATGAAGCAGAAGAGGAGAGAATATTTGCCCGGTAATTAAGAAAAATGAAAGGAAGTGGAGTTTGAAAGCTGACACGGATGCACACTATAATTGTCCTCTCCTTGACGTGGGAGTATGGCGTAGGCTATACTTTTCCAGTGCACTCTTCTTAATTCAAGTCTCATTAGCTTCTCACTCTTTGCAGCCCTAAGATCTCTGTCTGTCTCACAAGTTCTGTCTCCCTCTGTCTGTCTGTCTGTCCGCCTCCCCCGGTCAAGCTGGCTTTCATTTATAACATTTGTCAACAAATTGAGACACTGAGGCCAAAGTAATGCAGCTAATGCGACAGACTGTTCCTGCAGTGTGTTCATCTCAGACAGTCACTGAAGTTCTCATCACTTTCTTTCATGAGGACAAAAGCATAACAACTATATTCTTTTTTAAAGATCGGCCGCAGTGTTTCAGGTGTTTCCTTAAATCCTTAAAAAAATATTAAAAGGGGCGCCGAGTTCAAAGCTTTCATATGAAGTCATCTCTTTAAACCAGTTCTGGGAAATCCACGTGAAAGTCAAACACAGTGACCTGAAATTATCGGTAATGTGCCACTGAATATATCCAGCTCTGTATGAGAGGGTTCGGAGGTGTGCTCAGCAACTTGTGCACAGTATAGGAAATTTCACTCTTGTGGAGAACACAGCTGGAAGTCTTGAAAAACTGTACAGAAATGTACCATTACTAAGTCAGCCCCAGGTACTAATTTTTCACACTGTTTCCTGACAACGCTGGGTGCCCATTATATATTTCAGACAGTCACAGACACGTATAAAACTGCTTTGAAAGAAGCTGCAATTTAGCGTAAATGCTGAAAGAATCGTTCTAAACCGCCTGGGATTGTGCCCGTTTAAACTGCAGGAAAATCAGTCTGTATTTTTTTCCTCTTAATCAGAAGCTATCAATTAGGTGTAAAGCAGGGGCTTAAAGAGGAGGGGATTTCTTCAGCTTACCTGACCTTCATCAGAAAGAGGGGGGTGCACCTTAGAGCACTCCTCATTACCTCTCTGTGCAAACAGCAGGGTCAGTAGAGTTTTAACTGAGCCATCAACAGAGAACGGACATCTTAACATTTATTAAGTTGTCCTGATATGTATTATGTGATTTTTTTAATGTACAGTACATCAAGAATGATGAGCTCAAAGATCAAACCGTCGGCTTTCATGGATGTTTGTTGTTTGCTAACGTTCACCAGATTAAAGGAATCACGTCAGTTATTCTTTGTTTATCTACTCTGCGTTTTTTTTGATAAAGTGGATTTTTTTTTTTTTTTTTCAGAGGGTTTGGAGGGGATGGTACAGAGAAATAGCTACCTTTGGTGACTGGGGAATCAGAGCAATTAATTGTTAAGTAAAATCCGAAGCACATGGTTCTATCCCAGCGGGAATAGTTTTAAAGAGATGTTAAATGGATGAGTAATCCAGTGCCACGAGTAGAGTCTGACCTTTAGTTTTTTCATTGATGAACAGTATTTTCACATCTTCATTTTGATACATTTCACTCATTTAAGGGTATCTGTGTGCAAATAGTATTTGATTTCTTTTCTATTTTCAGGCTCATTATTTAACAGACAAATACTGTATAATACTGTGTAACTGAAACAGTTCTCCTCTTCAATTCTCCACCCATGAATAATGTTCATCTGTGAAGTCGCTTGTCCTGCATCTGTTCTTCATCTGCTCATATTACAAGTTTTACTCGAGCTTGCTCTTCCACAAAATTCTACACAAATATACTCTAATATCTTCCTATATGACTCATAGTGCAGTTGTTGCTGCAGAGTAATATGTGAAGATTTCCAGAAATTATTATTCTACAGCGACAGTAGCTCCAAAACATAAGGGTAAAAACGGAATTGCCATGTCGGCAATCTACAGAGCAATGTTCCGTTTGCATCATATTGTACACACCAGTGAAATGAGGTAGTTTTACTTGCTGATGAAGTCCAAGAAGTCAAGCTAACTTTGCTGAATTTAAGCGAGCCCCCCAACTAACACGGCCGCCCTCCTCCTGCGGGTCCACTTCTGGCCACATGCCGTGATTCTGATTGACTTCTGATGGACATTATTCTTTGTATGATGGTAATAATAACTTCAATGCTGTCCTAATGATAGTGATCACAATGCTGGGAACTCACTCTCCCAATAGTGGCTTGATAGCCGTATGGCAACCTCAGCGGGGAGTGAGTGAGCTGACTTCAAAGGTGTGATTTACCTCACAGTGGCGGGCAGGGTACTGCAGCACATGTGGGTGGCTGTCATTTTCTTGGTGAACTTCTCCGTTTTGATCCTGTAGTTCAATATTAGCACAGATGCTTGAGGACTGAGAGAAAGGCTCTAAAAGGTCTAGTTTAAAGGTTTAATTCTCTCAGTGGAGCTCATACCTGCACCTCCTGCATCTCAGCGATAGTCGATTTTGTAAGATCACCATTACGGCGATCTTGGCCGAGCACTGTAGTGCCAGTTTGGATTAGACCAAGAAGGAAAGTTACACAGAGCTCATCTGGACATTAATATTGATCAGTTAGCCAGTAAACGGCGCTATTTTGCTCGGCCGCAAATTGAACCCTAACACTCATCCACTCCTCTCATCTCTCCTTGGAAGCCTCCCTGCAGTGGCCTGGTCGTTTTCATGCAAAAGATTGCCTTTTCTGCCTCGAGGAGAACACAATGAATAGATTGATTAGGCAATATCGTAATGGGGATAGGGTAATGAGCCTGTCACTCATGCGGTGGGCAGTCTCTCACAGAGAAAATACGCCTGGGCTGCAGAATTACGTTGATAGTAGGTAGGCATGGGGGTCAAAATGAGAAGATTTTGGGGTGAGTCAAAGAAGACAGCTGACACAGAAACTCTTTGGGCAAAAGATTTTTCCTTTTTAGTTTTTACAGACAGACAAACCCACTGCAGAATGGAATAAAGCCACGGATTCCACTTGAGGGTTTATTAAGTTATTCTATTATTTATTTGTTCATTATGAACACAATGAGGATTTGTTTTCATCCAAAGTTAATAAGAAATATATAAATAATGTTGATGCCTACCTAAATACCCAAAGTGCACATCAAAGCATGAAGCTGTTGAGTTTGTTACCACTGAAATTAAGAGCTCTTTAATCCTCTCATGAAAAACAAAGGCCTCCCACTGACAGGAGCGAACAGTCGCATCCTTACTTACTGGCAATAAACTGACAGGAAAGAAAAGTATAATTTGCATTACATGTCGCCCTGTATGTTCTCTCCTCTCCTTTTTTTTGTCCGGTGTGTGAACTAAGTCAGAGGTTTCACATGTGGTATTTTCCTTCGTGCACCTCCCTTTTCGGAGGAGCCATGCGTGCAGCGCACACGTGTGACTGATATAAATGCCATCCACGTGGCCCAGTCATTTCCAGTGTGAACAAGTGCATTATGAACCTAAAAGGAGAGAAACCTTCTCCATGCCAGCCCATTTGTTTTGCTGCTGGGCATGAGGAGCGAATTCGCTTGTATCTGAAGCTGAGGCAATTTGTTTTATTTGACTTCTCGCCCCATAAACTGTCAACTCTGGTTCCTCTAACCCAGAAGAGGTTTGCCACAGAAAACAAATGGGCGCCGTAATGACCCTCTCCACCAGAGTTCAGTTTTGGGATGTGATCTATGTATTTATCCAAGAACATTTGCTCTGTTTATCTACGACTCAGCAGATAACTGGTGAGTTTCTCCCTGTGTGCCTCAGCCGCTGCTCCTTATCTTTTCATGGATCTCATCATTTCCTCAGAGGGTTGTTAGAAATTGTGGGGAACAACTTAAAATATTTATATGGCTTCAGAGAAGCTGTTTTAAATTCAGGACAGTTTATGTGTGTTTTCCCAGATACACACCTGCACACCTTAGGCGTGTGTGTATTTGTGTCCGTGCATGCTGCAGGGAGACAAAGGAAGAGACGATAGGCATTTGTGTTCATGTGTGTGAAACTATGAAGAAGTGAATGTTCAGCCAGCTATTGATTTTGGAAAAGGCTCTCGCTGAGATGATGAGGAGGTGTGTCCTGTGAAGTGCCTATTATGTGAAATCAGTCGCCGTTGGCTGATTCTGTGTGCTCTATATTCATTGCTTCCAGTTCTCTAAAATAGCTTAGGCTGCATCTCCTTCGGCTGTGCCCAATTGTGTTCTGTTTCCCTCGTTTAAAGAACACGCCAGTGCCTAAACATGGTTTGCAGGTGCATCCACCATGTCTGCTCCAGCTCTAAGCCTAATTGTATTAATTGTTTGTGATATTTGTACTGAAATCCTTCAATGTTCTTAAGTTCTTTCAAGAGAGTGTGAGGTGTTAATGTTGAGCAGGTGCAGGGGATTTTCACTATGAACCACTTTGAAAACAGAGTGGGAGGACATTTTTTTTCTTTCTCTGAATATGATTTAGGATATATGATCCAGAATTTTATACACAAGCTTATAGTTAATTAAATAATGCCATATAATACCATTACAGTAGTCATAGTAGTCTAATGCATTATGTTCAGATTTTTTTTTGGAATCGCATTACAGGTACCCTGGCCCGGCCTTGCACTGTCAGTGCATTACAAAAACAGTGAACAGAATTATGATACAACACACTGGAGTCAAAATCTGTTAAGTTATTTTGTTCAAGGGATGTGTGCACATCCATAAATGATTTACAGGCCACAGGGCAACAGTTACGCACAACGGGTGCAATGCCCTCACCTTGAATGCTCATGAAGAAGCATGCAAGCATTTAATAAGCAAGGATACTGGAAGTTATGAAATATTAAGATTCAAATGATTTAAGCAGTGTTCAGGTCAAAAACATATGTCCACAGCAACAAAACTACAAAATTACAGAAATTACAGATATATTGTTACAGATATTGGTGAAAGTGACTCATCCCAGTGCTGAACAGACTGACATCTGTTTTGTGTCAGACTGTGAGGTGGAGGAGATGCTGCTCAATACATCCTTTCAGACAAATTCTGAGCGATACAAGGGACAGGTAAAAACTGGGATATCTTTCAGTAATGTTGTTTAATTCACTTCTTTTTTCGAGCAGCTTCCTCGACATTGACATTTGCCAAGCCGCAGACGAGGATCCACACAGCCTGTGTCCTGGCTGTTGACATTTGACATGAAGTTCCCTCTAATTTCTGAGCAGCTACATAATAATTACTGCAGTTATACAACCTGTCCCGAGGCTGGGAGGCTTGACCTTTCCGCAAATAACATGTTCATTTGCCTTAATGTGAAGACGAGGATGTCATTTCGTATTGTGTGCTCCGAACGCAACAATGCCGATGTCATCTGGCATGAACTTCATGCACTGTGAACTTGTGAGAGATTGTGAGTGTGTGTGCTTGTAGCTCAAACTGGCGACAACAGCAGCAATAACTTTATCATATTCACAGTTTCTTCTCTGCTTTACTGCATTGCTAGCCTTCGCCAGTAATGCTGCACCCGATCTTAGAAAGAGAGGCATTTGGGTGGGGCGGAGGGGTTACTTCACACACAATTTAACAACCCCCCCCCCCACACACACACACACACACACACACACACACACACACACACACAACCATCACAGAGTTGTGGAGAGTGAAAAGAAACACACAGTGAGGTTTGCTCCTTTCTGACCACCATCTGCCCTAATGGGAATCTTATGGCTGAGTGCACCACACAGCACATGCAGGAGTCAGGATGTATGGCCACCCAGTGAAAGCATGCCAGCAGGAGCAATGAACTACGCTCAGAGGGAAAGTATAAGGCCATATCAAGGGGGGACTGGAGGGAGGACAGAGAGATGTAGGGGTGAAAAAGAAACACCATCAAGTTGACGATAAAGAGGTCAACAATGCGTTTCCTTCCTCTTTATGAGGCAAGAGTTTAGGTCTCAGATTGTCTTTTCACCCACATTTTTATTGTTGTCAATTATTATTCAATAGAATGACTTTTGCACACAGACTTTTGGCCTCAGTACCAAATAGATGCAAAAGCTGTGTTTGTTTTTCCTTTGTACGAATTTGCTCCTTCCTTTGAGGTTACTGGATTGACTGTTGTCACAACGTATTGCTCCTCTGGACTCACACAGTGATGAAGAGGAGAGTAAAATAAACATAGAACTGCCTCTGAAGTCCTCTCGAAATGTTCCTTCCTCTGAATATATTAAAGGATTAGAGATCGTATGTAACATGATTATGAACAAAGCAGCTGAAGTGCGATCAAAGTGAGGGAGAGAGTAAACACACACTTACAGACACGTACACAGGAGACGTAAAAGGTGAGGGATAAACAGAAATTATGAGACGGATTAAGAGATTACTCCACTGCCAGATTTTTTCATTAATTAAAACAGAACATTAGCAACATACAGAGCTTTGGTATGGGAGAAATATAGAATGTGGAGAAACACGTTTGCACTTTGGAGGTTTTATACATGATTTTATGTCAGGAGAGTTTTCCTTTATAAACATCTGTTGGATATTTACTGATACACTCTCACTGTTGCAGGTTTAGTACACAGTGCAAGCATTCATTTATGTGTCAAAACACAATACGCTCAGCAAGCCGTAATTAAGTTGTTTTTCTTCACCACCTGAATCTATTTTTTATGTATCGCTAGTGCGTAAAAATATCCGTTTAGATAAGATGAGGTGCAAATGCCAAGACAATGTAGTGACAATAGCTGAGATGAGCCGGTCAGATGACGACCTTTGTTCAGCGTTTGAGAGGAATCCCTTTCTGTTGTGCCTTGTGTTCTTTCAGCTCTGTTCCACAGCCTTTGGGAGGTGTGATGATAAAAGCTTGAGGATACAAAAATCCAATTTTATTTATTGCGTTTTAATTAGTTATTCATCGTGAGTGAACTATTGTTGTGTTGTATATATGCTTAGTTGTAGTTAGCTCTGGATATGTAATTGCCTTTAAGTGAAGAGTTCAAACAGATATGCTGAAATAGGCCAATTAACTTTGATCTCTAATTTGCATGCGATTAATCATTTTTCTGGTTGATCTGCATTTACTCACTCGATTTTCACCGCTTATTGCTTGCTTGCCTCTGTATCAATTGAATTAAATGCATGATCCTGTAGTTAAAGTAAGGTCCGTCCACTTTCTTTTTAACAAAAGGCACAATCAAGTTTAAAGTGTTAGAATTTCCTCTGAGTGGGTAGAGATGAGATCAGTTCTGCTTGGTTGTGTGCCAGGCCCCAAAATTCATATTCTGCTCAGTGTTTTTTCACTTAAATAATTTCCAACAATCACCAGAACAATAGAGAGCTGTTGTTGTCTTGAGCAACTTGTTTATCCACCTGAAAGTGAGAGCTGAACTGTGATCGTCTGCTGACGTGGACGTACCTCTGCGTCCAGATCATCTAGTAGCTTTGTACTTTCACTTCCTCACTTACCTGTGAGAGCTGAGCTTACAAGTAAGTAAGAACAATCTCAAAGCCCTCCCCTTTCCTTCAGTTTCCCCCTTCGGCTCTTCAATATGCTGTGATTACTCCAAAAGCACTGGTGAATGCTTTATCGCGTGCGGGTGACAAATGTGGTGAATTCTGATTTTGCTTAAAGGATGAGGGATGGCAAATTGGGAAACAGAGCAAATTGGATGACATAGTGTGCAGTGATGAATTTGCCCTCTTACACGTTCGTGTTTATTTTTATGTTTTTATCGAGGAACAAATATAGTTAAAAACACTTGCTGAGAACATTGCCTGTCTGAATCTTTCCTGTGTAACCGCTTTACACACCAGAACAGCTTGCACAGGCCACATGGCACAGTGTACCCGTTTGCAGGCAGATGTTATCAGGACTCCATGCCAAGTGAACCTAGGGGCTGGAGTGCAGTGGTGTTATGATTCCATAGCTCCAAAATGCTCAACATGTGATGCAAATCCCTCTGCCCCAGACTAGTCTCCCGATCCATGATTCATCAAACGTCCTTTTACAGGAGGAGCAAAGAAAGCTGTCATCCATGTTCTGCAAGATACTCAAGTTGTTGACATTATGGCAGTCCATCCACTTCGCTTAGTTTTGCATGTGCACCGGCTGGAAGCGTTTCTGAAAGGCACCAGTGGTCTCTGATTGTCCTGAGAGGATCCTAAGTATAGTCGGTCTGAAGTTAAGGGCAGAGTCAGGGCAGCGTGTTGACAGACACCAGTGCTCTTCTACCATTCTGGGCCCAGGTGCGCTGACAGCTGTCATCTACCTCGGCCATCAGCTGTCTTTCGCGGAGACGCACACATGCACCTACATGTATGCGTGAACACACACACTGGCATGCATAATATTTCCTTTGCACACACGCGTGCACACAAGCATACATGTGTAAGTAGAAACACACACGGAGCCACAGAGGAACAAGCTTTTGGCTCGGGCTCTGAGTCCGGTCTACGCCTCCAGATCCAACTGCACTGCCCTTTTCTTTTTGTTTGTTTCATTTATATGCTACCTCTCTCTCTCTCTCTCTCTCTCCCTTCCTCCTCTCTCTCTCTCAGCCAAAGCTGGGGATACAGAGCACCAGCCACCCGTGAGATGAGCGATTTAGTAATTGTGCAGCTGGCAGTCCAGGCATGGGGGCCTGTGCAGCAGTTGTAGTGGACACTGGCATGTGTGGGCACAAAAGCTAGTCCGATGGGGGGAGAAGAGAGAGACAAAAAGACAAAGACAGACAGACAGAGACTGGGAGAAAGGAATGGAACAGGGACGGTGTGTGAAAAAGAAATTTAAGAAAAATTAATGGATGTAAGAGAAAAGAGAGTGGGTGCAGGCTCATCTTGGTATGTGGGTGGAAGCTTTTCACTTTTGAAGAGTAGCAGCAGTATTGGCATGGGAGAGAGGGAACAAGGGAAGAGGAGGGCGGGGGCGGGGCTGAGATTTGAAGAGAAAGGGAGGAAGGGAGGGAGGAACGGGGGTGGAAAAGCAGCAATTAGTGTAATTAGGAGACCAGCTTTAGCAAGGCACTGACAATATGTCACCTCTCATTATAACCCATAAGCAAACACAGCAGCCTAATGCAAGGCAGCACCCATTCTCGACACAGTTCCCTGTGTCAATGCAGATTTTGTTCTCCCCAGTCACGCTTGGCTGCATATCATTGACTTGCCAATACAACACGGGGTTTTGGATTCAGAATATAGAGTCCAGTTGGGGAGAGAAAGACCCAAACAACAGCAAGGTCCAACTAGCATGCTGCCGGAGTACGGGATGTTTGGCAGCCAAACAGAAAGCAGTCTGGATCCTTGCTCAACTATAGTGGGACTGATGAATTCAGATGGACGACGTGTGTTGGATGTTCGTGCTGAGGTGGTTTGAATGCAGTGTTATCTGTTGTGGTCAGTTTGAATTGATGTCTAGACAATTATGGCACGAGAACTCTGTTGTGCTTTGAAGTTGTGACAACCAACATTTCACTGGACAATGTCACCGACTCCTGTTTATGTATGACTTCGCTTTGGATGTAATATCTTTTTCAAAACAAATACTGATGTTGTGTGCATATACAATAGAACGGCTAACTCTGAAGTTGCGTTTAATAAGAGAAATCACCATCCCGGCTCATCCTATGAATAGCTAAGAAGACTGCGTGCAGAATGCAAATAGCTTTGTCACTATTGGATGTTTCCCTATAGCAGCCTCATCATTTCTGCCTTTTTCTGAATATTTACACGACTGACATGAGCCAGTACACTTGTTTTCATGGCAACCCTACTGTACTCTGAAGCAAAATCTTGTTTTTCGTCTCTGTCTATTTTGTCACACTCACAGCAAACGACCCATTAAAACTTTAGCATTGCTACATAAACACTTTACCGAAGCAGGCATGTCTTCTGTTGTGCCTCTGGTTTTTTTTTTCACCCCTCTGTGACATGGCACAGGGCCGCTGAGCCAAGTGACTGTGACAAATTGGGATTGGAAATGACAAAATAGGCTATTTAATAAGCATGGCGGAGGGGATTGGACTCTGGTGTCGGGTTCACTCGAATAAGCAGACTGTCTGAACTCCTCCTGGGCCCGGCTTTGATGGCAGCTTTCATCCATCTGATGGGGAGATTCTGGCAATGGAAGATGGAGCCGGGTCTGTCTCGCTATCTACAGCGTGTGGGTGTGTGTGAGCGTGTGTGTGTTTGTGCATGCGTGTGTGTGTGTGTGTGTGTGTGTGTGTTAAGCTGTGTATACTTGCGAGTGTGCACAGGGAAGGTTTTGAGTAAATGCAAAATCAGTGCACACATCAATCCAAGGCAGAGATATACTGTGGTGAGCGAGTGGGCTAGGGGGGAGTAAACGTGGCCATGTGTTAACCTCAGGCTATTAACTTCCAAATATAAACTCCTTCCCTCAGATAGTTATCACTTGTGCCTGTTTTTTTTGTCACCCCTGAAATGAGAAGTTGTTATTAGAGAGAGATGCATAAGATCTTCCTTAATGATGCCGGCCTCAACTGAGATGTCACGTTGTATGTTTGGGTATGTGAGTGTGCAGAAAAAAAACATCAGTCTACATCATACAGCAATCCTTCATTTGAAACTGAGAGCAGCATACGACACTGACCTGAGACCGGTGCTTAGTAAAACAGGATGGAACAGAAAAAGATTAAGGAGTGAAAGGAGAGAGAGATAAAAACAGTAAGAAAAACAGGACAAACAGATAACCCTGCAAAGGGAGCGATGCTGAGACTGTTAAGCAGACAAAAAGGCAATAAAAGAATAAATAAAAGTGACAGTGGAGTGCAAAGGAGAAATGTTTGAGAAAGATGATGTGGATGGGCATACAGCAGGGATGATGGAAAAGGTGTAACGGCAGGGTGATGGAGGAAAAGTAGAAAGAAGAGACAACAAAACAAAGTGACAGAAGAAGAGGAGAAAGCGGAGGGCTGGAAAGCAATGGGTTTTAGAACTTGTTGAGAGTGAGTTAGACACAGAGACAGAGAGAGACAAAGACAGAGAAGGCAAAGAGGTGCATGGAATATAGAATAAGACTGTGAGGGAAGGTGGGAAATGAAGAGTGAGGAGGCGAAGTGATGTTAGGACAGATGATGGAGGGACAGGGACGGAGACGGTACCTTTGTGAATGCCATGTGCATGCCTGCATACATTGACGAAATCAAATGTCTCACTCATATTGCATATGCTTATGTGGAAAATGTGTTTTTGTGTGTGTGCATGTTTGTGTCTGTAAGTAAGTCAGTGACAGTGTGTGTGTGTGTGTGTGTGTGTGTGTGTATGTGTGTATGTGTGTGTATGTGTGTCTTTACATGCATTTTTTCTTTTTTCATTATACCAGCCTCCCAGGAACGAAAACTTGCAGCCCAGTAGGAGAACATTGCATTTTTGACCAGCGCCAACACACACTAATGTCTGTGAAAACATGAATTATGAATTAAAGCATGACAGTTTCCGCTAATGTGCAAATTCAATCCTATAAGGGATTTTATATTTCCCTGCCTCAAAACATTGCATGGTTCAAAATTTGGTTCGAGGCTATAACTCACAGCTGCACTGCACACTTCGACCAATCCAGCTAAGCTGTTAGTGACTGTCATGTTAGAACTCAGACCTGCACCTTCTTCTGATGGGCACAGTTGGCTGTAGACTCTGTTTTTTGGGGCAGTTCTTGCAGGGGGAGGACAAAAAAATAGACATTTCATTACGCCAGGTGTGCAGTACTTACCAATACTCTGATTAATGAATTGTTAAAGGTGATGAGACGCGTGGCAATGCGACATTACTGCGCACACCTTTACAGGCTGGAGACCTTGAACCACACTGTATCCACATACATGTTTTCCTAAGCAATCAGTAGGACACATTCACCTTTTCTCACTTGTGTGAAGTGTATATTGTGGTGCTCTTTGGATTCCATTTTAAAGCTGTTTTCTGTTACTGTTGTCGTATCCCCTTTTTTATGAAATCAATAGATATGAGTCATGAATAATGACCAACACTTAAAAATAAGGAGAAAATGTCCATGTTGTATTACATTTGCAAGGAAATGTCTGTTGCTATAATAGAATTTGCTGTTACAGGGCAAAGACTAACAGTTTGCAGCCATGGCAGCTGTGAGCTAAATGCTAATGTCGGCGTGATAACATGCTTAGAATGACAAAGTATAATGTTTACCATTATTTTATCTCAGTATTGTGTGTTATCATGCTAATGTTTGCTAATCAGCAAAGCATTAGAAAGTACAGCCAACTATGATGGCATGATGGAATTTGCTTTATAAAGAGAAGTGTTGGACAAATTGACATTTTGACCTAATGAGTCCCTCCTCAGGGTAACATAAGTGGTTGAACCAAAATTAATGGTAATTTATCCAACACATATTTCACACAGAACAATCAAATGTTAACCTGCTGGGGGCGCTAAATGAAAGTCGTCAGGAGCCATCCTCTTGGGTCCTTGAATATCTGCCAAATTTCATGGTTAGCCAACCAATAATTGCTAAGATACTTCAGTCGAGTCTTGTTGCTTTTTCTAAATAAACCCTGCAATGTGCTGATTAAAGTTTCTTTTTAAATCCACCAATAACTTAGTAACATGGGGGAGAACAAAAAAAAAAAAAAAAGAATTTCACAGTGCTGGTAGTGCTCTCTATTCATGTCTTGCAAGTGCATTATGGAATCTGATGAGGTGTTGTCATCAACCTGCTTTGCCAGCTTTTGTGGCAGCCATGGAGTCTGTGTTTGCAATAATTGTCAGTGCCTTAGAAATGAGACAGCTTGATCTGCTTTACTCTGCCACCACTGACAAATGGTACAAATCATAGCAGAGACTGATTCATCATTTTCAACCCTAGTTAAAAGGTGTTTCTGTGAAAAAAGAAGCAGCCTTATGTTCTTCCCTCAGTAATTCACTGTACTCATATACACTCCACACAGCTCTCTGAAGTGGTGTCTAATCTGATTGGTCAGGGAAGACACAATAGAGAAGAGAGTGGACTAATGGCAGAGCAGAGAGGCAGAGATAACAAGCTTATCACAGTGTGAAAAAGTGAGGAAAAACTTGTTTTGGAGACAGACTCATATAAGTGATGGACCAATCAGCTGGCATGTCAGCCCCATTCTGCCACATTGCCACAAGTAATCCTTAATATTGAACTCTGTAATGGCAGCAGGAAATAACAGCAAGGGCTAAAATTTGCTAGGAATTTCATTTGTTTTTCTTTCAGTCGTTCAGATATTTTCAGTTGTGTGTATTCTGCAATTTTCTTTCTTTTTTTATTGAAGACATTATTCAATTTTTGCTTTAAATAGAAGCTTTCAGAATAGAGGTAATTTTTCCCGATGAAGAAAGGCATTTTCCGACATTCTCCTCTTCCCCCTCTTTCCCCCCTGATACTGCCCCCAATCTTCAACAACTGATCTCAGGTTGTAACTAACGATTATTATCATTATTGATTAGTCTCCTGATTGTTTTAACTATCATTCAGTCTATAAAAGGTCAATAAAAAAGTTGTGAAAAATGCCCATCACAGCTTCCTAGAGCCAAAAGATGTCTTCAAATCACTCCAACCAACAGTCCAAAACCCAAAGACTCTTGATTTACTATCTTAAATAATGAAGAAAAGCAAAATCCTTATATGTTAGGAGCTGGAACTAGAAAACATTTGACATTTTTGGTTGAGCAACGACTGAAATTATTAATTCATTAATCGACTGATTGTTGCAGCTCTAGATTGCTCAGATGTATGTTTTCAGCACAGAAGAAAATATTTATTTCATCACCACTTAAAATACCACAGTCTACTCACAATAAAAATATGTGTTTGAGATAAACTGGGTAAAAATGGCAGCCAGGTATTTCAGTCATCATCCACCTTGGCTTACTGCTGCCTTGAAACGAGATTTGCAGAGAGTATCTTGCTGTAGCTGCCTCGCTCAGCTCTGTCTTTACGCGGCCCCTACCTTCCCTCTTTCAAGAGCACTATCACTACAAACAATGTGCAACAACCATTATGAAACTTCATTTGTAAAGCTACATTAACCTTACCTAACCATACTCAGCAATTAGCCTATTACAGCTAAATACAGTCAACAGTTAGACCATTACAGTGTTAAGTAAGTCCAAGCTCCAAGATATGCAGCGGAGTGTGATGAAACCAGTAATCAACAGCATGTAAACAATGACAATTTCATTTCATTTGTATGCAATAAAGGATGGCTCTCACGGCGACCATTGATCACACAAATATGACCACCATCTGATGCACTCATCGCGCTAATTAAGTTATTAACGCGGGCCAATTAAAGGCACGACGGGCAAACATGTAAGCCAAACATAATTGCTGAGTAAATCACCAACATAATGATAAAAGACAACTTACTTTCCATCGTAATACACTTTTACAATGACATAGATTATTGCGTGGTCAACAGGAGCTTAGCAGACTCTTTCACAATAATAATGATAGCCAAATATCATTATACTAGCAATAATAATAATGTTTATTTTCAATTTTAATTGTTTAACTACTTCTTTAGGCAGTTTGACCACAGCTGCTTATCATTTTTTTGATTTTTGCTTTATATGGATGTATTCATTTATTTCATTATGAAACAATAACCAAATAAATGAACAAAATAAAAGCAATAATAATTGAATTATTGTTTAATTATTAATGTTTTTCTTCAGAGCACCATAGAGGGCAAAAAGCGCCTAATTTCAGCCACTGTGTCCCTGGTCAAGTGAACTGTAACACACACACACACACACACACACGGCTACATAGCGTGCTAGCATGTCTGTGAATGTTGTGTGTGTCGGAGAGACAGAGAGGGCTGTCTGCCAGCCATTGGCCCCATGCCTATCAGTTCGCAGTGATCAGTCTTGCCTGGCTGTCGTCTGTCCACTGCCAGCTGTCAAAGGGCCTGCTCTGGGCATGCCCACTGATGAGAGGCTGCAGCCATGCTCTAGAATCAATCCAGCACTCTAATAGGTCACGTATGGCTGCACAGTGCTTGCCAATAGCTTTGGATTGGAGAGTGAGTGGAGGAGGGAGTGGAAAGATATTGAGGAGAGAGAGATACACAGGGAGAGACAGATATGTCAGCCATATTTTTATCATCAACAACAACTTTCGCTCGCCACTGCTCGCAAAGAAAGGGCGGTAATTGACTTTGCCACAAATTTGCCTGGGCTAGTTAAAGCTCCTGACTCTGCTGTAGTGATGACCAAGTTTGAGTGAAACCAGAATACACCAACATAGTAAATCTCCTTTACTCTTTCTCCCCCTCTAACTCATTAGAGTTCCCTACTTTTAGACCTAATTATGAGTAAATGTGTACACACTTAATGAAATTCCCTTAAGTGGGAAGGCAGAACAGAAGGAGATTCATTGAAGGAGTGTGGATTTTGTTTTTTAGATACCAAGCAGTTGGTGTTCAGCAAATGTTTCCGTTTGCAGAGCAACTTGGCTGTTGGTGCATGCAGAAAAATATTTGATACAAATGCTCTCTAATTAAACATATTCAAACTGCCTGCCGCACTGTTAAGTCATCAACTGTAAGGGAACAGGGAAAGTGTAGATAGGCAAAAACGAATTAATTCTATCCTCCCAATGCTGTTTGCCTTTGAGGCACAGAGGAATAAACTGTATGTTTTTTATTTCTTTGAAGTTACCACTGCACAGCTTAAACATATCTAATTGGAAACTTGAAAAGAAATATTTTTGATCAATTTAAGTCAAGCGGGAACCTTAAGATGAGTTTTCTTTCGTCTTTTTTTTTTGATCAGCTGTCATTCAAAATGCAACAAGAGATTCTCTAAAGAAAGGTATATGTGATTCATTTTCCGCAGGAAAATATAAACTTTTGATTGTGTTTTACTTGACTCCTACAAGATGCTGTGAAGCATTTTGCTGCAGTTACAGTCCGTCAGTGCTGTCTTTTCTGATCTGTTGTGTAGTAAAGCATGGTTGCAAAGTGCTCTGGCTTGCATGAAATGATGCAGTCAAATGCAGGTCTGAAATACCTTTGTGTTACAAGTCCATTAGGGGCAGAATTGGTTTGGTCATGTTGCTACAGGTGGTGGTGGGAAAATGAAATAAGATCCAGCAAGTCCAGTTTGGTGGCCTTTCAGAAACCCAAACTCCCAAAGAGTTTCAATCCCTATGAGGCAAGATTTTACATCTGTAGCCAGTTATCACAGCAGCAATAGTTGCTAATCCATGGTGATGGCTGCACGATACCACATCGTTCACAGACAAGACAGTGTGTTGCCTGATGATGCTGCATTGTGGAATAAGTCTTCTAACTATCTCAGATGGGATTGCTGTTCAAGAGCATACTGGAATCCCTCAATGCTTCCATCAGTAGCCATTCCACCAAAAAGGATCTAGCCCTCCTCCGCTGTGGAGCGGTCACAGGAAGAGTCACACGCTCCGGCCTAGTCACACCTTGTACCTGAGCAGATGGTGGAGGAGCAGGACATTGTTCATATCTGCAAGAGATTACTAACCGCAGGGTTAGTAATGCAGCAGACAGATAAGTGGTGATATGATGGTAGGATTTTCTGTTTGTGACTTTTACAGACAGTCAGCCACAACCTTGGCTCACAGCGACTGCTGCAGACACAGAAATGTTAGAACTTGCATTTTAACATCACAATAGGGGAGGACTGGCTGCAGAGGGACACAGTTCTGCCTCAGCAGAGAATGATAACAGTGTGTCATTTCCACTGCCAGGCAGCATGGATTGGCCATCATCCTCTGCAGGGGCAAGTGGTGGATCTTAGAGCGGGGCACGGGGCAGAGTCAGAAGAGCCCAGTCACATTCTGTCTCACTGCTGTCAGAGAAAAGCGCCATCTGAGGAGAATGCTGGAAAATAGGCCTATCACTGCCAGCAAGCACACTCCTACTGTTAGTGGACGCAGGCAGAGACATGTTCAGTGCCGAGGCACACAGTGCACCATGCCAATCAGTTCAGGGCACAAAGGTGAGAGTCTGTGTCGAGAGACAAAGTTACCCTTGACTGCTGAATTGTCTTACTGGAATTTAGCCTTGTTATGTCTGTTCCTAAAGGAAAGTGTATGGGAAATGAGGTCGGAGCAGCTATTTTGTGCCTTCAAGGGCTGCTGGCAGGCTTGTTGTCAATTGGCTGACAATGAATGCACAACTTTCAGTTAATGGCTCCTGTGGTCAGGTGTGGTCATAAGGTGGCTGTAGGTTCCTGTTAGTGTACATCTTTGGGGCTTTCAGCTAATGACAACAGCTCCACATTTGCTAGTTATGTCATAGGATCTCATGTGTTAGGAGATGACATTTGAAAGACATTGGCGGTCTAAGTAAAAGGGGGGCTTTGATGACAGATATCAAAACTTATCATGGGACTGTAGGAGCCAGTGTTTGTGGAGTTTGATCTATACTGGGGTTCAAAAGTGAAGATATCTCAGCCACTTCTTTATTTATTATTTTGGTCTGGACTGCAATACCTATATATAATATAAAACCGTTGAATGGGTTATCATGACATTTATTGAAACCATTCCAACAACATGGGGTTTACTGACGTCAGTGATCCTTTTACTTTTCATATGGCACCGGCAAGAAGTTGGCGTTTTAGTTTTTTAGTGAGAATACCTTCAGCTTCATATTCATCAAGCATCTCCAGTTTGGTGGTCAAACCAGTGAACAGAAAACTTAATTTGCTTGCAGTCTGTCAAGGAGGTGGCGCTTATACTCTGTGTGGGTTTGCCTGTCCTTGGCTGCCTGCTCCATTATTACCACTGCCAGTGTTTTAAAAAGAGCCTCCACCGTTTCACAAAGCCGTCTCAAATCGTCTTTTACAGCCCTCCAGGAGATAAAGCAAAGGGCAGCACAGAGCCTCTCAAAGACCAAGTCAACACAAAACTTCATTTCCAATCTTTTCTCTAATTGAGTCATTGAACTAAGCATCAGGCAGCTACGAAAGGGAGAGTAGACGTGAGCCAAACCACTGATCTTCACTGCTGGTTTGCTGTTGGTGTCAACACTTATATGTTTGTATATAAAGCGAGATTTTTTTCTTCTTTATATGATCTAATGTTATTCTGCACACCACATGTCCTGATTCAGGTGGTCATATGTTCATATAACCACTTGGTTTACTGTTACACAACACTCGAAAAATAATTCATTGGATAAACGTAATTGAATGATGCCACAAATTTCCATCTAATCTAACTGACTTCAGTTAGTCTGTATTGATTGTGTTACTTGAACTAGAAACACATTTGTTGATTTAGCAAGATGTAAACTTGAAAATACGATTAAATTGGCTTTTGTGGATTTAAAATGTTTTCCTGTCATTAGCACTATTAAGTCCGTTGAAATTGCATGAACAAGAGTTTAATGGTTTCATACAACAACACTTAAACTTGTTGAACAAGCCAGTAAATTTCTGTTTATTTCTGCCAATATCACCCTTGTTGTTCTAACTATTTGGTTTTACTAATATCAACCTTGTATATCACTGCTTGTTCAAACACCTCAATTCAACAACTTTGATCAATATTTTAGCTGCACAGCTCATTTTTTATTAACATCCCCAATAACAAACCATTAAGGATGGACAATTCACCTTTTTTACAAAGTCAGCTTACAATACAATCCTCAAAATGAGTTTTCCTGAGCATGACTTGCTGATCATCTCAAGTGTTTTCCATTCAAAGTGCGTCACTCTGCTCTTCAGAGATTTTAACATTAGAAGTACAATGACACATGACAGGCCTTTTTCAAGTCAATATTACGTCAATTTAAGTCAACAGTCAGACACTGGTAATTAGAGCACAAAGGCACTGATGATAAATCTTTCGTGTTAGTTCAATGACAAGTCAAATGCAACTTAAGTCGTGTACAAGTGTCAGTTAATGTGCTGCACATGGCTGTAAAACAGGTAAATGACACATAAATGTGCAAATTTGTTGTTTGATATTTTTTGCAATAATTATGTGTGCCAGTGCCAATCTTGCCTGTGATTGTTACAAAAACAAATCTAAACATCACATTCAAAATCACACAGTTGTGACAAACCTAAAAACATCTGGCAAAGGTTTCGCCCAGCTCTGCACATCTCTGGTACAACAGCAGAATTGGAGCTAGTGGATATCTGCAACAGATTCAGTAGTTTTTTGTTCAGTTTTAAACTCTTGATAAAGATAATCTTATTGATGCGATGCAAACTGCATATTTATAGATCAGGGTAAGCATGTGTATAGCACGTGTGTGTTGGGCAAGTTCAGAAAAGAGGACCAGCTCATTTGAGTGCTGAATGACTTTCTTAAAGGTTAATATTCAAGGTGGGCTTATTAAAGCAGCTTATTTTTTAAGAATGCACACAAATTGTTAAGAGGCAGATTTCAAATTTTTCAATTCAAAGTAGACAATACAGCCTCTTCAAGGCTTTAAGCATTCAAAGTCAAACAATGCAGCATGTAAAATACTTTCAGAACTCAAAGCAAACAAGACAAAGATCAAAAAGCAGATATTCAAGTAGTTTCTGAGCACATATGAATCTTTTATTCTTTTAATGATCCCTCACTCCGCCAGCTTGTCCTTCAGGAATTGTGCCTTTCTGGACAACTTCTGTCCAACCAAGGTTAGCTTAGGTTTGGTGATGCAGTTTATAATGTTGTGTATAATGTATAATGTGTATAATGTGGATGAGGCTACAGATGGAGATTTGAATGGCTGTTTGAAAAACTGTGTTCTTAAAGAATCAGTTGGAATTGCATGTGAGATACATTCTCAGCACAGACACTTGAAAATTACATGTTGGTGTAAAGTCTTCTTGACTTAAAATACTACCCTCGTCATTGAGCAATCAATTAAGCAGAACAATTTTTGGTAAGAGTTTTGCACTTGAGCATGGCCAGCGCTGTGTCCGTTGCCTCAGCAATACGCCCTTCAATTGTGAAGCCAGTCAGATTGACAGTTGTGGAGAAAATCAAAAGATGGGCAGAGACTACTTCTGTTGTAGTGAGATATCTCAACAACTATTGAATCTGCTTTATTTGCAAAATGTGTATATTGTGTACACGCACGTAGATCTCCGGTTTTTCTTTGCTGTCAGTGTTTGAGCACAATAATAGACATACAGCTAAGAGCAAGGACAACAAACACTGAGAAAATGGATGTAAAGAACAGTAGAGAATAAGAGTAAGGGCTGTCATATACGCTATTATGTGAAGAGGATTGGTGTGTGTGTATCACCAATGACCAACAACATAATAAACGTCTATATACAAGTGAAGTATTCTAGGTTGTAAACAATACAATATAGTGCATAGGCAGTACAAATGGTGAATAGAAGTATTGAATAAATATGTGTGGCTACTGGATGGATTGCCATGAAATTTGGTTTACTCATTCATGACCCCCTCTGGCTTTTCATCTAGCGCCGTGACCAGGTCAAAATTTCAATTTGTCCATTACTTTGATTTATGACTTTATCTGCTGACTTACTGACATTCTTATCAGCCTCAGTTGTGCCTTAATTCTTGTGCTACTGTTAACATGCCAACACGCTAAACTAAGATGGCGAACATGGTAAACACTATACCTGCTTAAAATCATCAAGATTGCATTGTCACTGAGAGCATGTTAGCATGCTGAGATTAGTATTTAGTTCAAAATGCTGCTGTGTCTAAGTGCAGCCTCACAGCCCCAACTTGTGCAATACTGGAGCACCTTTCAAGATCAATGTGTCATTGAACAAGTGTCACATTAGTCATTGAACAAGTGTGATTGCTGTATGGTTACTCAGTTTAGTGTAAGACATCAACCCCTGCATCACATGACCGAATACGCATGTATGTACGATAAAATCACCAATATATTATATGTGCAAATCCCCATGTAGTCCCTCCAGTAGCAACGCCAACTGTACCAAGTCAACGAAGAGGTCTAAGCTGTTGAAGTTGTTCCTGAACTGTTTGCTCTGGAGATTGGACACCCCCAGAGCAGTTGGTTTCCAATACCACGGTCATTGCCTTGACCAACAGTCTGAGAAGGAATTATTTCCGGAAGCTCCAAGCACGCTACCGGGCAGGAGGAGAGTGAGATTATAAGTCCTCTCCCAGCCGGCAGAAATACAATAGGTTAAACCACCTGCTGGCCTGAGGAGCTGTTCTTCGACTGGTGTTGCAATCTTCCTTTCTTGAGGTCGTGAGGCCAGAAACATACTAAATGTTATTGTTTCTGCTTTTGTGTCATCCGCCTTTTGTTCTGAATGTTTCAAAGAGACCATTAATCACACCCACAGCCGCACACAGCACAACACAGTCTGTCTCATTCGCTCGTTTAGTCTTTCACTCATTATTTCATTCTCTTTATGTCTTGCTGCTTCCCATTTACCCCCCGACCCCCTCCTCTCGCTGTCTCTGCTTCGTCAGCTCTGTCTTTCTGCCTAACCTCTGTGCATGTTTCACAACAGCCAAGGACCGTATCTGACCCCCCACCCGCTACCCCACCCACACCCTGTTACTTTCCAATGTTTGTCTGAAGTATTAAGGGGTTGTTGCCTCATTGGATAGAATTAATTGATTAATACTTTTATCCAATTAGTGCTCCCTCATGCAATTAATCAGCTGGCTGGTGTTAGGGCCGCTCCATCAGTCGGACGAAAGGCAGACAGATGCTTTGGGTTTGGTGTGTGATGAACAATGACCTCTCTCTCTTGCTTCCCCCCCTCTCTCTCTTCCTCTCTCTCGCTCCCTCTCCTTCCTATTTTCCACACACCTGCTTTCCTGTCCTCTTTTCACTGTTCTGCCATCGCTCCCCAGCTCACAGCACATTGTTAGAATTCTTGCTGAACACAAGAATCGCTTGTGGAAAACTGTTTCCTCCAGATAATCCGAACAAAACCAACACATTAAGGGTTTTGTAGTTCAGAACGTGCAGAGGTAAAGGAAAGGCCAGAAAGGCAGGATTTGTTGAAGGATTTATTTTTTTATTATTGTTTATAAATTGCAAGACATTCAGCATTGTTCATGACATTGGAAATGAATATACAGTGATATAACATACAGTGTGTGGTGTACACTTTAAAAAGGCTAAAATGTTTTAAAAAAAGTTGTCCAGTCATTCTAAACCCAGAATGACATTGATGCTAAGGGGGACCTTTAAAAGTAGATATCACTTCCATTCCCAGCTCAAATTGCAGTAATTATGATAACAGCACTTTTCTTCTCTGTCTTACAGGTTTGTCCTTATCCCTGCCCCTGAACCACCGATGGAGTTATCATGATGGTCAAAGAAATACCATAGGACCTTTGAAGAATGAACTTTCCAAACCGCTGGATTGTTCTGGAGGGGAAAGCCATCGAAGATCAAACAAAATCACCAACAGTAAAAAAAGCTGACCTTTTCTCAGTTCAAGGATACTGCGTCTGGAAGCAGAACTAGTCATGACTTTTCAAGGAACTGGACTACAGAAGAGTTTTCTCTGCAGAAAAGTTCAGTAGAGCAAATTTTTGGGCAGCTTAGTATTAAACCACCTGAAGTAACCACTGGAAGTAACATGGCTAGGAGGGAAGTCAGAAGCAGTAGACACGGCAAAGTCAAGAATGGATGGAAACCATCACTCTCCAGGGGCGTGTTCCTCAATGACATTGTATCCCTGTTTCCCCACTGATCAGTAAACCAATCTTGTAAAACCTCTTGTTTTTGTTGTCTTCAAAATTTCAGCGTGAAAGACATTATCCACAATCTGTTTGTTTCACTGCTTTTCGGTCATACTTCAAAAAATATCAGAAACTCCGTGAAGTAGGGCAGAGGCTATGAAAGAATCAGAATGACCGAGCATGTTACAGTACAAACAGGTGCTCTGCAGGTGGTAGGAATCCAATATGCTCCATGATCTGCTCTGTATTCGGCAGATAACTTCAGATTTATTTGTGATCCCATGGATTTACTCTCAAGCGCTCACACAAAGACCTTCTAAGATTGCCCCGTTGGAATTTTATTTGATTTAAAGCTACAGCCGAAAAACTCCTCCAGTCTGCATGAATCTTGCATATTACATGTAGACCCGGGCCGGATTGCTTCCTTTTTTTTTCTTTTCCTATTTATTTATTTTTTTGTTCTTGTTGTTTCTTTTGTCAAAATGCCTCCTTTTTGGACCGCAGGAGCTTGGACAGTGCTGTCAGCGTTGGGTCTTCTTAGCTGCTGTAGTTTTGGCTGGTGTGAAGCCTCAAGGACTAGCAGTTCGGCCTCAGGAGGGAGCAGACAGGAGCAAGGACCTTCGTCACTTGAACGAGTTAAGAGAGGATGGGTGTGGAACCAGTTTTTTGTGGTGGAGGAGTACACAGGCACAGAGCCGCTATATGTAGGAAAGGTAAGACATCTCATTTTATGATGTAAATGTCTTCAGAAGAACTTTGCAAATACACACTGATTCTTGAGCTGTTGCTTTTGAAAAGTAAGTCTAAGTAAGTAAAGTAAGTCTGCCTCTGGATGTAGTTGAGATTCTCTCAAGAAGAACACAAGACTGCCGCTGCCCTCGCTAGACGACATTAAAAGACATTTCGGATGGCAATTTTTCAAGTTGTAGTGTAAAATTAGTGCAGATGTCTGCAAGCTTCTGTTGTCAGGATGAATACATGTAAGAGAGTCACTCAGTCGCATCGGCTCCATGTAGCAGACATTCTTCTAATGAGCAGAATTAATGTCCAGATCAGTTCCTCCAAAGGCAAAACTGTTCTTGTCCTTGAGGAGTCCCGAGATGTAAATATGCACCAAACAAATACAGATTTGCAATAAACCAAATAGGCTTCGAAGGGCAGAAATCTGTTTATAGATTCAGTCACTGTTGTAGGAGACACACAAAATCTTGTCAGTGTGCTTTTTATACATAGTGACGCACACGAGCTAGTTTAGAAGACAGTGTAATCTCTGCAGTTAAGGTGCAGTTAATGCAGTTTGCACTACAATGACATGGGTTTCCATTATTACTGTCTCCTGCTTAGAATGTTATCAACTAAAGTGATTCAAAAGGTTACTTTGAGTTAAATTAGTCATATTTGATTGGATCATGAAGTGAATAAGGCTGTCATTATTATATGTAATGTAAAGCCAGGATGCTCATTCATGTGATTGTATAAACTTACAGACACCATAAAAAAACCCAATAATAATCCAGTTCACACAAAAGACATTTTTTTGTTAAAGGTGTAATTAGAATTGCTCTATTGCGTCAAAAGTCATAATCACCATTATTTTTGTCAGTATTGAGATTATTGAACATTATTGAACATTGAGTTTGGGAGCGGCGTGCATTTATTGAACTTTCCAAAAAAAAAAAAATCTCTGCTTAACTGGATTCCCTTGAACTTTAAATATAATTTCACTGAAAAACAAACCAAAAACAGAAAAAGTAATATATACAGCAGTCATCGTGAGCTTCACCGTGTGCTTTTATTTGGTTTTATCTCCGTGATACATCGATAGGAGTTTTCTGTAACTCACTCAGTATTGAACTTGCTTGACGACCAGTGACACACCATCAGCTCTGAGCACACTGCGCACACACAGTGATCACTGTAGAGAGCCAGTACACCGTCTGCATGCTGTCCTGTGCTTAGCCTCTCTTCTATCTTATCTGTACAAGTTTTTGGGACTCTAACAGTGTCCCTGCTCTCCCAACATAAACTCAGTGTGTATGGATGTGTTCTGTCTCTATACACCCGCCCGCCGTGTGACATCTTCCTGTCTAACAGCTGAATTGGTTTTACCTTTCTTGTTGACCAGAGGCCATCTTGGCTCGAGGGGAGCTGAACATGCCACAGCCTGGCTGAGAGTGAGTTTTGGCCTGTAGGGAGGGAAGAAAGTGATATTCAACGGTATTCAACAACAATTGCACTGTAGCTAATTTTACATCAGGGCCAGGTTTGCACCTGCATGAGAATACGAAGCCCTCGAGGTCAAAATCATGACATCATGGCTTTAAGAACAAGGAGCGATAAAGATGGAGCCCCTGTGGTTTTATGCAGAGTTACCTCTGAAAGGTGCTCTATCACCAGTAAACAAGCAGTAAAACTCTTTGCCGCTGCAAAGACATCGGCCATTAAAAATTTAAAGCTCTGAACACACTGTTGTGTCTCCATTACATTGTCCAAATATATATACAGTATTTTCCTCAATAACACAGCCACTTTTTCCACTGTCGCCATATTTTGCTTGGACAAGCAATGCCATATCACAGCCGTGACCTCGTGCAACAAAGAGAGGCGGACGTTTTTTTAAAAGAGCGTCTGCCTTCAGCTGTCTGTAGTTGTGTAGCTCCTGTGCAGTGCAGGAGTTGTGGTTTCGGGTTTCGTTCCACTCCTACGTTGTTGTTCTCGTTTTTATCTAACGACGGGAGCCTCGTTGTTCTCTGATCCGCTCTGCTTTGTGATGCTGTAGAATCTCTGAAAGCTGTAAAAGTCCATTGACTGTTTCTAATGCAAACTCAGTAGCTCCTGCTGATGCTTCATATGAAAGTTTTCCAAGGGTGAACCACTTGAACAGTTTGTTGTGAAGCAGCTGTACTGAATTTGACTTCATGATATATACTTTCAAATGAGCTTTTGCCCAGACAGTCTGAACTGCTCTATAATACACAGCATACATACTGTGTAGATTTGGACCATGATAAACACTCAGCAGGCACTCAGACTCCTTTTTAGACACGTCTGCATGCCTTTTTTTTTGCCGCCACTCTGTCCAGTTGGGGTTTTTGAAAAGTGCCTCTCAAACATATAGTAACTGTCATTTTCTAAACCATGATTGAACTAATATGTCGAATATTCACAGTTCTTCAGATGCTGTAGAAGAAAAATGTGGGGAAAAAAAAAAGACTAGTTCCTTGTTTATTTACAGGAACTATTTGGTTCTAACAGCGGTATTACTCAGTGATGACAGCCTCAGCGATGCCCTTCTCTTTTATGTTCAGGACAATGTCTTGACACCAGAAATGCGATTATTGAATGTTATTTTTCCAACGTAATTATAGGTAATGAGTATATGTCAAATAAAATCATGCCGGCTATCATCTCAGTGCCATGCGAACATTTGGGAATATTTCTGCCTTCTTTTTTCCCCCTCTGCTCACTCACATCCCATTCATCCGCTGTGTCTCAAATGAACCTCAATGAGTTGATGAGAGTGGACAGCATGTACGATTCGATTGCCTTACATAGGATGTGATATGAAAAGACGGAATATTAATGCAGACAGCATGGGACCCAGTGATGAGTCACACACATCAATCATGTGATCCCCTTGTTTCAAATCATTTAGACATGACAATTGACCGGCATATTGCATATGCATGTATTGATCTCTCAATTCCTACAAATGAAGGGAGATGCTCTCTGCAGCAGGGCCTGGTGTTGCAGAGTAATTATGCTTCGCTTTTATTTGTCTGCTGTTGAGATTGTGCTGCATCCCTGCTGGTAGGACCAACAACAAGGCCAACAGGCAGTCCCGTCTGTCTTCGGGGGGACAGAGGGATAGGCCGAGAGAAGAACTACATGAGGAGAGGAGCCGAGAGGGAGCGGGGGAGGCTGCAAAGAGAGACAGGGAAAGAAGAGACTTCATAGACTGACTTGTGATTCATTACTGGACAGGGTGCCAGGGAAGGCAGCGAACTGATATAAGAGGGCTGAAGGGAGCTCGAGGGACTGACGCAGCAGGAGGCGAAAGAAAGATGATTTTATTAATAAAATTATCTGGAGTTATTGCACTTCATATGAGTAGGGCACCGTCCAGTGCTATCAGTGCTATTAATGGTGTGTGCGTGGGTGTGACTTTTAGTCTGTCTATGTGTAACTCTCCCTCACACACTCACACACAGATGGACTCTGCTGGATTTTTTTTTTTTTTTTTTTTTGGTATCAACACTTTAATTTGAGCAGTAGCGGATTAAAGCTAAGCAGTGAGTCTCTGTACTGGATAATTACAACAAACTTTTTTCTCTCTCTCTTTTTTTTTTTCATATTACTTTACCCCAACTTAACAAACTGGCCGAGCTTGCTCCGTCTCACGCCGTGGTTGCCACTACTCCACTAATGAAGTCAGATTTACCAGTAAAATAGTCACTCACATGACATTAAGATGGCTGCGTTGGTCAGTACATTTAGATAATAAGTCCTTGCGAACTTAAATGATACAAGCATATTTTCTCTCGCCAACTACTTGTCAAAAATGTGCTGTAATTAAAGGAAGGGTACTGGCACCACACGGGAAGGGGACTTTCGTAAGAGACAAGAGTTGCTGTTGAGCCCAGATAATCCTAAATGGCTGTTGTTAAAGGAAGTAAAGGAGACAAAGTGACACATTCTTCTTCTTCTTCTCCCCGGTCATGTTGCTTTCTCCTCTATTTTGACAAAAGCTGTCAGAAATAAATCCATTGTGTGTGTGTGTGTGTGTGTGTGTGTGTGTGTGTGTGTGTGTGTGTGAGAGAGAGAGAGAGAGAGTGAGAGTTTGTGTGGCATGTGCTCACAAGTTTGTATTTCAGCAACAAGAAAGGTTCCATGTAGAATTTTTGCAGTGTTTTTTGTGCCCTTCCAACTCTCTGATCTTTATGGATGTATTTGGCATGGATTTCCTTCCTGTGTCTCAGCATGAGCAGTGAAAATAGTAGCCTGTACAGTCCACATCCAATGTGCTTCTTTGTCCCTGCTTTTTTTTTTTTAAACTCTCGGTATTCAAGCCAAATGAAGCAGATGGCCTCATTGCTTTTGTTCACCAAAACGTCTCGATCCTTCTAAGGAATATCAGTTTGATTTATGGTGTGTTTTATTCTGTGGTTCTGGTGTGGCTTTGGATCAAGTCCGGCCAAGTCCTTAAGCACACATATGCATACCAGAGTTTCTTCCATGTCACGTGACACCCGAGTAGTCTTGGGTGGCGTGATTTTAATGCCGCGTGTGCGTTTATGAATGAAATGAAAAGTGTTTGGCCGTGGACACGGTTAATCAGACGACAGAAAATTGCACATAGTATGCCTGTTAAAGCAATTCTCCTCGTCGTAATGATCCAAGCTATTGTTAGTCAAATCTAGGTCCAGTTGTAACAACATCACAAGGCTGTCATCAAAGAGGAACCAAACAGCTTAAGATGTGGAATTAAAAAAAAAAAACACACTGTGGTGATGTTGCCATTTTAGGGAAGCAGATTTCCCCATTTTGGAGAAGGAGCAAGCCTTTTGTTTACTCTGCTTTCTTATCTTTTGAAATTGTTTTCAAATAATGTTATTACAGTGTCATGTTGTTTTTTCCTCCGCTCTCCCTGAATTTCCATCCTCTGTCTTCTGTTTAAGCTTATCCAAGTCTGCCTCCCATCTCCTCCCACCCCATCCCATCCCATCCCAGCGCCATCACCCCTTCATTTTGATTTCTTTTCTCCCACTGACTGTCTTCTCTTTCTTTTATCCCTCCGTTATGTTGCCATTTACGCTGCCCTCTCTTCTCTGGCTCTGTCTCCCATGGTCGGTACCCTTCCCTCCCCATAGCTGTCTCCACCTAGGCTGTCTCTGATACAGTCACCTTGTTAACACTTTGAAGCTGTTAAGATCAGAGAGCCTGACAAGCTGCAGTGAAATGTGGCAGGCCTACTCCTGATTACACAGACTTAAATATAAGACAGCCAATTTGCTCCCGCTTTGAAACCCTCAATAAACCAAGGATTCAGTGCAGCCCACGCTCCGGTATCTCCGCTGGAAATGTGAAATCATACTCCCCAAATGCCTCGCTATTCTATTCTATTCGATTCTATTCTGTTTTTTCGCTTCTGTCATGTGATGCCGATCATTATTTAATACATTTACTTGTGCTCAGGAGCCTGAAAATGTTTTAAATTCTAATTCACGCTCTCGTCACTAGAACATGTGTGACTTTAAGTTTCTCAAAGTAATGTCTTTCCAAAACCAAATTATCACTCTGTCATACTTTTATTTAGTCCCAGTTTGTGGTTTAACACACTTTTAATGTACAAAAGAGCTGACGACCACACGAGAAGCAAACTTTGCGTCACTGCATGTGACTCATATGTCATCCCCTTCAGCGTGTTGGCCCACAGTGACAGCTGGACACTTTGTTATGACCCAAAGGTGAACCTGACAGGGCATCAACAACCTCACTCTCCCCTGAGTCAACCCACAGCCTTCCACTGTAAACCCCAAGGCTTTGCTAACTAATACTTGCATGAAGTTTAACTTAAAACCAGACGGTGAATCATAATAGCTGCGAAGCTACAGTGACAAATACACATTTTTAGTAAGTTTAAAGAATAAGTTCCTTTTTTAAAAATCAATCTTATCTACATTATTACTATGTTCCTTTTCCATATGTATGCTGAGAGAGTTGCTGGTCAGTGTAATCAGTCTTACCATACCGACAGTGAAGCAGTCTCTTTACTCGTTCTGTGCAAAAATACTTTCCAAACTTCGGCTGCTCTGAGTCTTCAACAGTCAGCCGCCAAATCAAGGTTACTGCAACCAGTAGCTCCTTTAATGTGCACATTGGCATATAACTTTCGCTGTGTTTACTCATGTGCACTAAACTTCATCCAAGATTGTTCAATCCTTCAAATGAAACAATTTATATAGTTGATTTAACGTCCGATAATCATCAAATGTGCGTGTTGTTTAACAAAACTGTGAAAAAATAGAGTTATCAGAGGTTTTCAAGACAGCCGCTCAATGAAGTGTCCTGCAGGATTTTGTTCTCTCCCTCCAGACCCAAAAAATCCTTCTCAAAGGGTGTTGATTAGTGGCTTGAATTGCTCATAGAATTTAAGTAACTGTTATGAGCAATGAAAACGCTGCCACATCCGACTGATACGACACACAGTGTTTCATGTGTTTCACAGAATGTGGAAAATCCATGCTGGACTGACCACTTCTGAATGCATGTTCCTTTGCATATGTGAGAAAGTGTCTGCCCCTGTGTTTAAATGTAAATATGTAATGTCAAATGCAAACTAAACAATAAAAGCTCTCCCCTGCAGCTTTGAAAGGTGGTTACAGTTTGTAGTGTCCTCAGGGATCAGTGTTTGTGATCAGCTTGAATTCAGCCTGTAACAATACAATCTAATGGTCACGCGTTTTCACTGTGGGGATAAAAGCACCATAATCACGACTGGAATCTGTTGTTAGTGATTGGACTGAGGCTGCTATTCGCTGTCAATGAGGAAACCACAAACTTTTTATGACCTGCTGTCTAGGCTGCAGGGCGAGTGTGTGATCAACAAGCGGTAGATTTTGTGTGGAGTATCGATTTAACCTTTATGGTGTTTTTGTGGGTCAGCATGTGTATATTTTTAGTGTTCAAACCATTGTCTCGGTGACTTCTGACCTGGCCGATGAAGATCTTACACTCCACGCCCAAACACCACCCCTGGTCAAGCACAAAGAGGGGATACTATACTACCACTGCCATATTAATGTATTCATCTGATGACACAGCTGCATGATGTAAAACAAAAAGAGCTCAGGAAGATGCATCAAAGATTTGTCCAATGAAGCAGTTGCGATTCTTGCCCAGCGGTAGCGGAGAATTTGTTTCTTCTCCGTCTTCTTCTCATGTAATTTTGTTAACGGCACATTTGCACTCCTGGTTATTTTTAAGCAAGCTAAGCGAGTGACTTTCTGGCTCTGACCTTTAGTTTGCAGAGAACAACTTAGCTAAGCGTAGTGTGTGTGTTTTTCAAGCTGCCAACTTGAATCACTCCAGTGAGGATAGACTGACAGACGGATGGGTATATCGAGCCTGAGGGGGGAGAAATAGCATCATCCCAGCCGAATGATGAACCCACGTTGCATGTATGTGTGTGCCTGTGTTTGTGTGCATGTGTGCAAGCACGCACAGTAGGTAGGTGTGTGTGGCCAGGTGCGCACATGTACAGTAGGTAGGAACTTGCATGCATGGTGCCAGCATTTGTGCAATTGAATTAACACATGATGACAACATTTCGCACTCATTCTTGTCTGCAGAATCTAATTTGGAAATACAGAGAGAGGGTAAGAGGGAGAGAGTCTGGGGGAAACATATCCAGTGGCGCATGACTATGCACATTTTTATTGGATAACTCTCACAGTTTGGACCAATGGAACTTCTTTTATTATAACTGAAATATTGATGCCACCAAAGTATCCGGCAGTATATTTTCTCTGAGTGTTCTTGTATTTGTCTTCAGGATGATTCAGAATGGTGAGAAAAGGCAAAAACAGATAGATAAAAAGGGAGGGGAAAATGGATGAGGGAAGCAATATCAAGGCGCAGGCTTGCATTATTCCGCAGTTTTACGACAAATACTTAATGAAAACCCCCGCGAGGGTGATAGAAGCCTGTATTTAATTAAGCCTTTATAAAATATTAACCAGGGAGACCAGGGCGATTTCCCCTCTCCCCTGGTCTCCTCGGTAGATTGAACCACAGTTACACTGCATAGACAGCTCTGAATTATAATTTCAGATAGAAGCAAGTGGGTGACAGAGAGAGAGAGAGAGAGAGAGAGAGAGAGAGAGAGAGAGAGAGCGGGTCTCACTAAAGAGCCAAAGGGGAGGTTGGGATGGGGGACCGATGCTGCTCCTATTGCTGCCTCTGGAATGTCTTCTAATCACATTAGGGGGGAACTATAGCTCTGATTTATAAGGGCTCTTTTAAGTTCACTTTTCAGCCCCGGCACCTCCATGTCTCTACCTTTAACAATCTTTGAAATGACTTTGATCTCCTAGTTTAGGCGTCACATTCTGTGAAGGGCACAATGTGCAAGAAAGGTGTAAATCATCACGAGAACTGTGGTGTCCCCCCCCCCCCCCCACGACAACGATGATGGCTGGGCTACAGGGAGCTCGGAGAAAGCCTTAAGCTGCAATTGCTATTGGGGAATACGATAAGGGAATGGGTGGAAGAAATGTGCTAATTTCTTTTGGTCACGGGTGATGACCAAATGTCATTTTCTGACAACTATCAATTACACAAACCCTCAGCATTCACAGCGGTTGACGCTAAATAGAAAATTCCCTGTGAAATGTGTGACATAATAATCTCAACTGAGAGGTCCACTGGCTCGTTTTTCTGAACTTTCCACTGCGTGTCACAGCCGTCATCAGCAAATGGAGCTCAAACGCTAGCACGTGATAACGGTGGAATGTCAGTCATGTGAAAACAAGTGGTCATACTTTAGGGTTAAGATTGAAACTTTCCCGAACTGCTGTGAGAGCCTAAACATAGCATCTAAATTAAAATCAATGCTTATGTCAGTATGAGCGGATGTTGTTGTGGAAAAGCGAATATTATATGGAAAGCAAATGAAAGACATTGTCAGTTTTTCAGTTGACAGTATCAACATTTTCCATGTCTCCACATTGTCTCTTAACATGTTTCCTCGTTATGTTGATAAACAATATAATCTAGGCTCCGTTACTGTACATTTCTAACAAATTCTCTTTGCTGTCGCATATTAGCATCATGTAAAGGGGAATCAGGGTTGCCACGGGGTCATGATTAACTATATATATGGGTGCCCCCTTCTATGAACTCACTGTCCTCATGTTTATTTGTGTCAACAGATCCATACAGACTCTGACGAAGGTGAGGGCAACATCAAGTACACCATCTCTGGAGAAGGGGCGGGCACCATCTTCATCATCGATGAGCTAACAGGAGACATCCATGCCACAGAGAGACTGGACCGAGAGGAGAAGGCCTTTTACACGCTTCGGGCTCAGGCCCGGGACCGTCTCTCCAACGACCCTCTGGAACCAGAGTCAGAGTTTGTCATTAAGGTCCAGGACATCAACGACAGTGAGCCAAAGTTCTTGGAGGGGCCCTATATCGGCAGCGTGGCAGAGCTGTCACCCATAGGTAAGGCGGGAAACAGTTAGACAGACACCATCTGGATATCTTTTTCAAGCTTTGAGCTCAGGATGGCCCAAAGGTGCGCATACTGTACTGAATTACCAGTTATATTACAGCTATTTTCATGATGCATAAGTAGGGTCTGTAACATAATGCTTTGTCCTGGCTCAGGGGAAGCTAGAAAGTGCCAAGAAGAGCAATATGCTAAAATTCTCCCCCATTGTGGAGATGGAAATAGGAAAAAGCAGACAGGAGATTAGATGAAAATAGATGTGGAGTCAGTGAATTCATTGTGGATGAGAAAGAGGTAGAATGGTGACATGGACATGTGAGGAGGATCCCTGCACAGGCTGTGTCAGAGCTATGACCTGCAGTTAGGCAGGAGATGGAAAATGAAGGAGACGGTGCAGGAGTATAAAGAAAGGGGAGATGAATTGCATTACACCCAGATGAGCTTTGTGGCTGTGTTCAGACGGACTACTATGAAGCAAATGATGAAAGGGGGTCTACGGGGGAAAGAGGAGAGGTGCTTCAGAAGAGCTGATAATGGTTAGGGTACAGCATATTCTCATTGAAGCCTTTGACACTGAAACCACAATGCTTTTAATCTTGACAAACATGTTTTTATTGTGACGAACGATAGCAGCAGCAGCACCTCATGGCTGCTTGAAATTCTCAGCGAAATGGAAAAGACAGGTGAACGAGGGTGTCAGGGGCTTCATTAGCATGGTATTAATGTCAGCGACACAGCTGATGTGTAATAAACAAAACTCTGTTTGGCTGCCAAGCGACACCACAATAGCACATGTACGCAGAATGTTGTGTGTGATACTGGATGTGTGTGTGTGTGTGTGTGTGTGTGTGTGTATTTTCATGCATATGCAGTAGAGGTTGGGGGTGCTTCTTGTTTCAGTGACTACAGGAGTGGTGCAAAATGGAATGGCTCTTCCCTGCTCAAGCCTGATTGGAATTAATTCCTGCTTCCTCAGCATGATGCAAACCATGGGCATGTCAGCCTACACTGCACTCTAAAACCTGAATGGTGTGTGTGAGTGAGCGAGCGAGCGAGCGAGAGAGAGAGGGAGTGAGGGACAGGGGAACTGAATGGTAGCAAAACACAAGAGAGAGATGAAGAGAATAGAAATACTGCATTTTTAGATAAAGATGCAGAACCTTGGGAAGCCGGAGAGCTACTCTCTACTCAGGAAAGAGAGCCCTGGAGAGAGACTGTGCTTAGTTAATGTTGCTTAATGTTATCTTAATGCTCACGACCTTTCCACTTTGGCTGCTCTCCCTTGTTTGACCCTGTCGCGCCTCAGTCAAATTATGCGCTAAGTGAGTGAGCAGGTCATGTTTTAAACATCATTGTGGAGCACTAGCCCTAATGAGGTAACAGCTACTGCTTAGTCAAGCATTCTCTTGCCCGATCCCTGTTTCTTTTCTCTGCACTGTGCTCCTGTTGAACATCAGCGAAGGTCCGAAGTAGTTTTTTTTGGCATGTCAGTAATAAGGTCACAAGCACAATGACAACAACTGAGGGGATGCAAAAGAAGGCAAAAAAAAAAAAAAACTGAAGGTGCTGGACAGACCAGCGTGACTGCCACGTGTCACTTTTGCTGCATGTTGCCCTTCTACCATATTATGCGCTTTCACTTCTGTTCAAGATTCATTCATTATCTGAGGATAAGGCTTGCCATATTGTTTTTCTTATTACCAGCAAATCCCAAACCAACAAGAACTGAGCTTTTCCCTCTTTGCATTACACCTCTAATGTCGTCCACTAATGATTAGAAACATGTGAAAGAGTCATGTCCATACACTGAGTGACATGTTCCTTAACATGATGATTATGGGTGGTGTAGTTTATTTTGGGTTATTTACACATTCACTGCTCTGCGTCAGTTAAAACACTCCAGTGCCAAAGGTGCATTAATCCACAGCTACAAGTAATCCCCAACAAACATACTGTTTATTCCTGTTTGTTAAAGACTGCAGTGCCCAGCTGTTACTGAAAATCTAGCCATATTTTTGTAACCTGTTTTGAAAGATTTGCATCATTACAAATTGGGCTTGAGGCTAAGTTCTGTAGACAGAGAAGACAAATCAGAGGAGAGGCAGACTAAATGCTAACTAATTGTTGTTTGGGGGGGTTTTCCGTTGCATTTCTTAAGGAAGCTACAGAACTAACACTAGCCTCATCATTTAAAACAAAATGTTTTTCCAAAGATTTCCTATATTGTTGCTTTGTTTGTTTGCTTTTTCGATATGTCCTGTGAGATTACTTACACTGTTTGTTTGAACTTGTTCCAGCTATGAGTATTTCTTTTGTGCACTGCATTGTTGGATGATGGTATCTGTTAACGCCACTAAAATGAAGCAGATTTTACAAGCGTGCTGCCGTCTTTCATAGCGTACACTTATGTGTGAATACGGCGTATACTGAAAACCTGGTAAGAATTCGTATTTTCTGTCATCTGAAGCAAGGTTGCACTTATGCGGTGATAGAAGTACGTTGCACGCACTAGCCACACCAGTGATATCCTCGCTGTGCTGTTTTATGGCACCGCACACCAAAGTGTCTTGGAAAACGTGAGGCCATAATAGTAAGAAAGTAATCAGTCGTCAGCTGCCTGAGGCATATTCATTTTTACTTATCACTCCTGTCATGTCTTCCAGTGCACGTCCTTCTCATAGCTTTACAGCCTCCACCCCTCCCTATTTTTGCAGAGGCTTCCTGTCTGTCTATCTGTCTGTCTGTCTGCCTGTTCAGCATCTGCTACCAAAAATAATACTTGTGTACACAGCCTGTTTGTTTTTCAGGGTTGGTTAACCCTAAAAAGCAGAAGAGAGGGCAAATAAAAGAGGAGCTGCAGAGATGCTGATGAAGTGTGAGGGTCTGTGCTCTGTGCTGTCCTTTGGAAAATGTACAGCTAATGAAATTGAAGTCTTAAATCAAATTCGCAGTGCATGGGTGATTGAATGTTGCTTTGAGAACCGTGCATGTCTTTATGTTGGGACAGATGAGGGAACATGGAGTCGCTCTGCAGAACTGTAGCTGTGTCCTCTGACTCGGGATGATAAAGACTGTGAAGAATTGATTTAATGCAGTGTCTTGGTAGAGGACATCCTGGACTGAACACAACCAAAAAGACACTCACTAGACAAGGTTGCTCAGGGATTACTTGTATTAATTACAGCCTGAAATAAATAGTTGTCCAATTTCTATATTATGCAGGTTCAAACTCTGTAAAACAGTTTAGTGGATGTAAACTGAGACAACGGTGTTGCCTGGAGGTAGATAGCTTCACTGACAAAAGCTGGCTCACTTTTCACCACCAACAGAAGGAATTAATTTTAGGTGGTATTGCTGAGTTAATTAAAAAGAACAATTGGAACAATTATTTAATTTATTTGATATCAGAACTGTTGTTTTGCTGTGTACATACCAAAGCTACTTGGTACAGTGTTCAGTGATAGGAGTACACTAACCAGCAGGACGGCACCACAGCAAGAAGGTTCTGGGTTCAAACTTCATTGAGCAAGGCCAACTGGGGCCTTTGGCAAATATGTGATCGACTGGCCACCTGCTTGTGGTGTTTCCCCTGCCTCACTCCCAGTGCACACAAGATCAGCAGGTTGAGGAAATGGATGGATGTGGCTGTTGTCTGGTCAAAGAAGCAAGTGTGCCTATGTGAGAGGATACATTGCATACATTCTCTAATATATTGGAGCAATGAATCCTCCATCTGCCTTTTGTTTGCCTTCCACCCTTTGGTGTTTGATAATTCATTGTTTTCACGTGTTTTCTCCTGAATCTCTTCATGATGGATGCACAGGGGTCAGCAGTCTTGAACAGTTCTCTTTTAAAACCGAAGTCAAACAGCAGTAGTTGCTCACCACTGGGACACGAGTGTAAACATACCCTTCACGGGCTTTTGAAGCTCATTCTGGAGGCATGCTCCACAGCGTCATACCTTGAGCATAATATCCTTCATTGTGAATATTTGAAAAAATTAATTATGTTTTTCTCTGCAGCAGATTAGAGATTCTGAGGTGGCTCAGTATCTCACCTTTTCAAATTCAGCGAACTTTGGTATGGCCGCATACCCTTGAGCTGACTCCAACTTTTGTTTCAAACTATTCTCGAGGTGAGCTGCACTGTAAAAGTTGTACGCATTTCCACTGTATGTGGAAAGAAAACAGGAGTCAGTTTTATTTATATAGCACTGAATCACACATCACAACTTACCTTAAGGGGTTTTACAGTCTGGACAGCAGACAACACCCTAGACTGTCGATTCATACAAGGGAAAGCTCCTCATAGTGTAAAACCCTTTAATGCTTTAAAAAAGGAAGAAAAGTTGTGTCTGACTTAAGAGTAATGCTGTTTTATCTGCCTTGCATTAGTAGTTTTAATTCGTTACATGCTTTTCAGGCTTAAAGGAGATAAATATGTATTCTGAAATCAAAAACCATGTATTATAGGTCTGTTTGATTAATGGATGCTTACTTACAATCCAGCAGGTCATCTTTATCTTTATGGCTCATCATCCCCTGTATTTTCTGAATGAAAAATGGACCCATCATTAATGTTAATCACCTGTGATGTTAAAAGCTAATGTTGCCTCATGTCCATTTGCGAAGTAATGTCAGGGGTACAGGTCTCTCCATTAAAAACTCCCATCCTTCCATTATAAAAGACCTCAAATTTATCTTAAGCAAAAAGCCCTGTGTCATCCAAAAAGTCTCAATAATATTAACTGAGCCCACTTAAAGTGACATAATGTATTAACATACAAAGGGTTCGATAACCTTCAATTTTGGCAGATGTTTTGTAATAAAATAACAAAAGACAAAATAGAAGTAGGCACACAAGAGTGCTTGGGCAGTTACAGTCATATACACTGTTAAGGGAGTAGTTTTTTGGGACATTTTAGGAGCCTGTAGATTTAGTTTCTTGCATAGAAGTTCAATACACACATGCACCACAGAGCTAGAACAATATGAAGCTTAGAAACAGCAGCCGAGTAGCTAAGCTTAGCGTAAAGACTGGAAACAGGGGGAGACTGTTAGCCTGGTTCTGTCTAAAGGTTAAAAGAAAATCTGTCCACTAGCATCTCAAAGCTCACTAAATAACACATCATATCCTGTGTCTTTAAGCTGTATATAGATAGTAAAACAGTGTGTTTTACAGAGAGCTAAGCCTTGAACCATTTCTTAACCTCTGCAGTGACTTCCTGGAGGCTTTCCCATCACCGTGAGCTTTCTAAGCAACCTGTGAAGACTTCAGAAAGCCATTGAGCTGACTAATAAAAATTTCCAGCACTTAGCTTTCCTTAAAGCCACATCATTATTTTCACATTGCAGGTTTTTATGGACTAAATAAACAAAATGTAATGTGTTAATTAGTGAGCTTTAAAAGGTGCTGATGGATGCATTTTTAACTGAGGACAGAGCTGAACTGTTTTCCCTGCAGAGAGTCACATTGATCATTCCTTCTCAGTCTCCCCAAATAATAAATGAGGGTGTGTATGTTTCATTTTGCATGTGTTAGTGTTACTGTGGTTACTGTAGGCATGTTGGTTTATGGTATATGAGTCATTTCCTGACAGAGTGTGTATAGGTGGAGAATGGGTCATTTGATAGTTGAAGTATGGCCTGATTGATCTCAGCCTGGTGGTTTCTTTTAATGACAAGGATGGGTTTTATGGAAAAAGCAATGTTTCATCTGCATAAAGGCTGATTTTACATGCTAGGTGGTGTGTGGTGTGGACAACTTCAATGTCTGTGTCTGTGTGAATGATAAATAGATGACAAGGCATGGTCTTTCTTCAAGACAACATGATTGTGGCTATTTTTACATTGTCAGGGAATGTACGTGGTTCTGTGTTATTCTGAAAGTTAATCCATCAAAAGCCAAAGCTACAGTAGTCAAGAGATGTTTGCAGAAGTAAGGCGGAAGCCACAAGGTCCAGGTTTTATGATCTTATGTCAGTCAATGCCGCGGTATTCGTGATTTGTTGATTTGAAGAGCTAATTTGCTAAAACAGAAATGCCAATCTTAAAATGAATACATAAACAACAGTTTCATATTCCCTTGAGTTCAAGGAAACAAAATGAAAATGGCTGTGTGTGTTTTTGCAAATTAACCTTTCATTTTTTCTTTGGTGAGATTCAGAAAATAAATAGAGCTGGTGCTAGAGCTCCTTAATTTGAGCTGTGTTTCTGTAGATGATTAGAACCTTTGAAAATCACTGCGTTTTCCTAAAGAGACTGTGCAGCTTCTCTGCTGTTTTTTACTTCCTCCTGCTGTAATAACTGATATTTTTCTTGTCTCGTTTAATTAGATTCTCTATATATTTTTCAGATTTGTTACTGCTTGAAATGATCAGATCTGGGCCTGTTAGGTCTGTTAGGAATTGAGTTTTCGTTTCTATGATATAATTTGTCTGAAGTTTGTTTGTTTCCTTGTTCATTCTTGGTTTTCTCTGTTGCATTACTTCCATTCATGTTTTCTAATTATTTAGTTTTCTATTCCAAATTAGCTTTCCGTTCCTTGTGTCTCTTTGTTTATCAAGTATGGGATTATTTTTCCTCTTTGTAGCTTTTCCCAAAGTATTCGAATTTTTGCTTGCAGCAACGCTTACAGATGCTCGAGAGGTGATCTCGACAGGAGGGATTTGTCTTTAAGACTGCAAAACAAACTACGCTGAAAATAAGAAAATGTTTGTATAATGATAATGATATGTATTAAAAATGTCTTGTTACCTTCGAGACAGACTGATAGGAACTTTTTGTGGCTCACTGTGTATATTTAGATTAAGAAATGTAATGGACTTCCTTATTGAGCAGCTGCGATAAATAAGTGTGACTGTAGAATTAAACAGCAGCGGGAAAATATTTCTCTCAGATTTTTATGTTGCCTCAGGCACCAAACATCAGTGTGTGCATCTCATAGCACTAACAGATGTGATCAAAAGAGTTTGGGCTCTGAATTTACCTTTCTATATGATCAACAGCTTTTCCATGGTGCTTATATGTTAATACCAGGTGGCTATAGGATGACGTGCTGGGTAGTGTTTATGTTTTCTAAAGCCTTACCATTAATATTTGAATTGGGTCCATCTCTTCTCTCTTTGGTTTCCCCAGCCGTAGTAAGTGTTTAAATATTTATGTAGCTTTGAGCAAGGCCTCAAAAGTTTTAAAAACCCAGAGGCTAAAGTGATGTCAAACTGTTATGCTGCTCGAAAAGACTACATAGTCGTCTAGTTCAGCATCTTCAACAGTTAAGAATTGGATAGATTGAGCTTTTAGACACAATATCTACCACACATACTATGGAGACTTTATTGGAACTGACACAGTGGCACCCCAAGCTAATGCTTATGCTCCACACGCCCGGCTAATATTGAAGTAATAAAGACAGGCCTTTTCCAATTTGAAATCAGTATTACACCGTGTTACAACATGCATACTAAGACATTCACCAATCTGTTTTTTTTTTTTTTTTCAGTCTGTATGCCGGCTGAGTGACTAAGTAGCACAGTGCGTTGGGTTTGAAACCATTTAGTCACTGAAGCAGACATCCTTCCCTACCACTCAAAGGCCGCATGACAAGGAGGGAGTCGGTTGGAAATGTGGCTGGGAAAGGCAGCGCTTGATGGTGAAATCACAACAGGGTGAAAAGTTTCCACGGAGCTAATCCTGTGATTGATGCGGTTCCATTAGAGAGGACCTCAGGACCTCTGAGTGGCAGAGATGTGGCATGGCACGACGTCCGTGCTGTAGCCTCTAACCTCACGTAACGCTGACTGACAAGTCAGTGCACAGTGTCCAAAGAACAACAGGCAGGCAAGTAGCAGTCTGGTAACTGACACTGAGCTGACCACTACCCTCAGATATTATCTACTAATGACACAAGCTGATGCTGTGTAGAATTGCTAAACACAGGCACAGTTCAAAGTAGCACCATGGTAGCCTTGAAGTGGCATTTATCCTGTTCTCTATCAAAGACACAGTTTAATATATAAAGCTTGCAGTTTGGAGAAATTTACAAACCACAAAGGCCATTAAACAGCCAAGATGCATTTTAACACAATATCCTGCACTTTTATCTGCTAAACAAATGTCAGCATCAGAGGATTTCTCCATACCTCAAGGCCTCTTATCTCTGTAAATGCCACCACACCCTGTGCAGTTGTAGGGATCATTGAAATTTAAGAATGTTGTAGCAGCTCCTCTTTGGACCAAATGTTTATTTTAATCGAAAGTGTATTGATTTCAAGTATCAAACAGACTCTGTTTGAGGATATCATGACTCCAGCGCAGTATCTGCAGTATCAGATTTGCTACTGCAAAAGACAGTAGACAGGTGCTTCATAAAACACCTGACGTGAAGTGCAGAGATTGACACACAGAGCCCACAGAGCGGCATAGGAGAAGCTTTGTTAAATGTATCTTTTAAGTGTCTTCATGAAGGTCGTCTATCTATCACATTTAGACTTAAACACAAATTATGTGTAGCTTTTGTATAATTAAGACATAATGCAACAAAATAGGCCATTTAGGGTTCCTTTGTGGCCAAGGCTTTCAAAACAAGCAACATGTCTTATTTCTTTTCATTTTCTTTCTTTTGACCTTTATCTCTCTCTCTCTCTCTCTCCTTCTTGCTCTCACCCTCAGCACAGTCAGCATGAGAGATAAATTCCCCACTCCTTTTGTATGTAATGTGAGAACTCCACAAGGGGATTAAAGTAATAATCACCCTTCCTCTTGCTGTGGTCCAGAGAGGTTGCCCAGGAGGCTGCAAATTGCTGCAGTCACCATTAGGACAGCCGGGACCTGTCATGCTAACAGAAGATGAGACATTTGGAGCAGCAGGATCACAGGAGAGAGCAATGCGACGAGGCAGGACCAACTTGCAATCAATAATCTCTGCCAACCACCTTTATGTAGATGACCAGTAACATCCAACATTATGTGCTCAACCGCAGTGCTTGACATAATTGATTTTGGCTGATCTGTGAGTGCGTGGTCATGTGTATGAATCAGTGTGTATGTTGGGGGACGGGGGATGGAGAGAGAGAGAGAGTGTGTGATTCAGTGTGTGAGGAGGCATCAAAGATGTGTTTGACAATAGCGGCATGATAGATTTACAGTTGTGAAACTGATTAATGCTCTGACTTTTTCATCATTGAAGAGATGCAAACAAGCAGAGCGGCGTGGACAGCGTCTTCGTGTTTCTTGCAAATTGTATATTTTGACAACGTGCAAAGAAAGAATACTCTGTGCATTCCTTACAGAGACAGGAGGTTATGAAATCTAATAATATATATATACCGTATATTTGGTAACACTTTATATGAAAGATACACATATTCATAATTAATTAGCCTGCTTATTAGATGCATATTGGATCTTAATTAGTCATAATAAAGCACATATTAATTCATTATTCTGTAGGTTAGGGTTATGAAGGTTTAGGGTTAGGTTATTAAGATTGTGATTCATGTACAACACCTGCTTTCTGTACTCTCAGTAAGCATCAATGAGGAGATTACTGAGGGAAAACTCAATAGTAAAATGTGGGCATTAATATGTGCTTTATAATGAATAATAGGAAGCCGATATGTGACTAACATGCTTGCAAATAAGCATGTAGTTAATGGTGAATATGTGTCCTTTAATGTAAAGTATTACTGTATATTTGAGTTGTTTTTCGCAAGTGTTGATCTACTTGATCTACCTTATGCAGCTCAAGATCAAGAGTTAGCAACTTTCTGTTGTTGTTTGTCGAGATACCAAGGCTTAAAAATGGTGAGAGGTTAAGATTTAAAGTTGACCGCAATATTATCTACAAAACAAATAATGATCCGATTTATTTAAAGACACAAGTTCAAAGACTAACAAAGATTAGATTTACACTCTCTGTCAGGAGAAATGAAAAATATTCCTAAATCCTTGTAGAGATCTCAAAGAGGATCAATGTAAGCAGGCCATTGGCTTTTATGACAAGGCGGATTTTTCTTCTCTTTATACTTCATTCTCTCTCGCCATCCATTCAGTCCCTCTCTCTCCCCACCTCTCTCTCCTGGGGCATTTATGTGGATGAGAGAGGAATGAATCACAGTAGAAGTAGTGAAGAAATAACTTTTCATGTGAAAACACCTCAGCTTTTATGGCTTTACTAAATGATCCATAATGCGGGCGGGGAGCACTCAGTCCTGCAGATTAAGGCGGGTCGGATCGAGAAAGAGGCTCAGTGCTGCAGCCGTTAGACCCCTCCACTGAAGCTCGCACCCGTACGGCACCAGCTGAGATGGGCACAAATCTCTTTTACGAGACTGCCTCTTAAATAGCTGTCAGTCTAGTGTCTCACACGTGGCGCACTCCTCCAGCTCCCCTCACAGTAATTGAACCATCTCTCCCAGAGTGCTGAAATGGTGTGGGAAGCCATTCCGACAGCCTGTGTTGATGCCATTAAACCAAACTCATGCATAAATCTAACTATATAGCCATCGTCACCCACCCTCCGCCGAATCCTCCACGCCCCAAAAACAACCCTACGCCTTACTCCATTTCACCACAGATGGTCCCGGGGTTAGGTTTCATCTGAATATTATTTACATTCTCCCTCCAGGCGTATTGTGCACTGCTTAAATATCATTTGCAACACAGACTCTATCACTATGTTGTTGTTTTGGACTGACTGTTGCTTCCTTCATACTCTGCCCATCATGACGGTATTGTCGGAGGTATTGCACGTTCCAGTAAGAAACAGACTCATAAATAAAACATAATAACTTCTAAGCTAACAATAATTATTGTAACTACAGGTTATTCACTTTCCTTAATTAGCTGTTAAGCTCAACTACCTGGTGACATTATTAGTGCCTTAAAGAGGAGTTATCATATTGTAATAATAGATTTATAGATATATCAACTCTTAAATAGTAATGCAATTAAAGAAATATTAAATAGAAGTAGTGTTAAATAATGTTGAATAAATAGCTGCCATTCAACCCTAATTATGTCCGAGGCATTTTGCTCTCCTAGGGGATTAAATTAATAACAAAGCCTTATCCTCATTATAGTTGCATGGCAATTAGATATTGTAACCATGTGTAGTCCTCCATGTTAAGGCAAGTCACGGCGAGAAACATTGCTAAACAGTGTTGCTCTCATGAATGCTTCGGTGAATGCCAGGCAAACAGCGAAATGATTGCTTTCACATCATCTCATTATTGCAGGAAAAAACCAGTTGTTGCATTCGGCAATTAGCATATAAGAAATAGCACAATGCTGCCTTTTTTTTTGATATTGTTTTGATGGCGAGATCAACAATGTAAATAGAGGCACTGAAGGCATGTAAGTGAGGTGACTGTATATTTATTTGTGCCACAGTATGGCTCAGACTTCTGATAGAATTGTGAAGGTCATGTATGTTTAAAGATTCGTTTCAGTGACCTCACCTGGTTGGGTGTGGACAGAAATGTGTCAGCTTTACTGCACCTGGACGAACACCTAACAGTAATGCCAGGCTGTACTACTGACTGTACCCGTCTACCTGAATTCGCAGGGTAATCATCAACCACTGGGTGTTTGCAATGATAATATCTTTTTAAGTGTTACGCTATAGTTTAATGTAAAAAATACAATAAAAATCAAGCAATTACACAAGGTATCCATCCAGTTTTATCAGTGGTGTTGTTGCAAGGATGCACGAAGAATATGATGGAGAAAGTTTTGTTGTATAACCAAACCAAACAAATTCAGCCCAAACAAATGTGCCCATGTGGGGGAATAAAGAGAGACAATCCTGTATATTTTTGTAATTAAAATTATTATTGCTACAGTGCATGCTGTGTCATCTGAGAGCAATTTGTGATTGAGGTTTTAGTTGGTGAGAGAAAAACAACTCTTTCGCTAATGAATATCTGGAGCTTCTCTCCATTAGACATACTTCTTCTATTACTGCAATATGCATTACATTCGAATCTGAGACAGTCAATAATTTTTATTGAATTCCCACAAGTCCATCAACAGTAGAATCTGCTTAAGTGAGACACCAACCATGCCAGCAGATACTGTAAGTAATGACTTCTCCCACTGAAAACACAGATGCAAGCCAGAGCTTTAATAAGAACCCAAGTGCCAAACTCACTGCTTCACTTCTCTTTTTAATATAAACACAATAAAGAAGCATTTGCATTTATATAGTTCTTCCAAGCCATCTGACGTTGCTGCCAGCCAGTACCCAGAAACAGCTGAGCTTCAAACTGATTGTTACCTGGGGAAAATTAAGATAACGGAGTAATCCCATGGATGAAAATGACTTTGTTGGACCAACAGCAGTAAGGCCAACCAGGTAGGCAGAATTAACAGACCCCTGCCTGTTGCCAATAATGAAAATGCCTCGCCTCTACATAGCTTTATGTTTTCAATATGATAAGAATGATATCTCACTCATCCTCCAACTGGGACGCAGCATATCTTGATCTACTAAGGATCAGGCTGGTATGTACTTTTGCATATTTGGATGAGGTAATGACTGCATGATACGGCTCAGAATATGAATTAAAAGCTTATTCCATCCTAGTTGATATACACTGCTTTGAATCCAATGGGAGGTGCAATATATCCAGATATGACTGACAAACCACAAGCTTGTTGATAGCACCAGAATTCATAATCCTTTGGTGTTGCATATACTGGAGAAACGCTGAGCCGTTCAACTGTTCATCCATTTTTGGGTGTCATCCCTCCCTTTTTACACCAGTTGTTTGTGAGGATATTGTACCTTTGAGCTAATTTGTCACATTGTTCAGAATAGCTGCGAAATAGCGCACCCTCATTTGTTTCACCAGTGTCCTGGACCAGGTGCAGGAGTGCTGCATCATATGCTAGCTATAGCATATGCATGGTTAGCATGCAAACCATGCAGCTGCTCTGCTCATACAGGGAGGGCAAAGGAGTGCTATAGGTGACAGCAACACGATAGTGATCTGAACTGTCGGATTTAATGACCGGGTGGCTTTAATGATGATCCACTAGCCTCTCCCTCCCTCTTTTCTCCCTCAAGAGCTTCTTTGGATGACAGGAAACAAACACTGCTGTGACACTTCTCCCTAATTAGCATCATTAGCATACGGCCATTATGTGGCTGGACAGTAGCATGACAGGGCTCTGAGAAAGGCTACAGCGATGACCTTTGGTGGACAACACCAGCTGTCAGTAATTACCCATAGCATTGGCCAGAGGGCTGGAGACAAAGACTGACTCCTTGTCCTTGAGGACCTATGGCACCCAGGAACATCTCCCTTTTTATTTTCCTTTTCCTGTAAATGAAATTTATTTATAGAAAGGGATGAAAAGGTGCTCACAAGCTAAAATGCTAGTATGTGGTTGCTTCTTAACCTGAAAATGAAGAGCCTTAAAGTTTTGTAGGCTTTAGGCTGAGCTTTAACTAAAATGTGTGACTAAATGAAGAGATGCGCCGGTGTATTTGCTGCCAGAGGCTAGCGTATGCACACTGTTGACAAATGTACTGCGCTGAGTGGGAAATAATGACTTACACACTGTTGCTCCGCAAATACAAATTTGTAGTCTTAAAGTGGAAATGACTGTATTCTCTGCCTAAGTGCCAGTAATCACAAGTAATTGTTTGTTTTAGATTTCTTGAGCTTCTAACAGTCTTTGAAGCTATAATGTTGACTTTATGACTCCATGTTTCTTTTCATCTCTGAGCACAACTTCTGCGCCGATGAGCCAAAACAGCTCTGAGCGCTGGCATAGTGAAAAGGTAATTTGAAACATCAAAAAATTTGTTTGGAAAATTATGTGCATAGAGATGAAATAGCTACCTGGTGCAGTTGAATCCAAACACATTAACCTCCCTCTCCAAAGTATAATCACAGACAAGAACGCATGAACACACACAGGTGTGTGCACAAACTCACAGATGCATCACTCTTACTATACTTTTGAGTCCCCTTGTATTGACGTAATGTATCATCTATCACAGCATTCATCTTAACTACCACAGCTTTGTACCGATCCCTAGTGGAAACTTTCTGTTCTGTCTTTATTGTTTTCCTTTCATGTTTTTTTTTTTTTAAATTGTATGTTTATGTAATTATGTTCACCCAATGGGAAGCACTCCTCCACCTGTTGACCCGAGGGGCTTCCCTCGAGGGGCTCCATGTTTAACATTTCCCTGGCCCATCATTACCCTAACCTTAACCACTCTCCATTAGAGTGCTTAATCCCAGCCACACTCCTTCCTCCACCCCTTAAGCCTAACCACACCCCTAACTAATCTATAGTCACCACCCCAACTCCAATACCTGACCCCAACCTCAGCCTGAGCCCCCTGCGTACTCCAAACCTGATTTCCCATCATGTAGGACCATTAGTTCAGTACAACTGTTAAAAAATGTAAGCAGGAGTGAACCTTCTCTGGAGGGGAGACCATACAAAGAACGCACTGAAGAAGAGAAACTGAGATCACTGTTTTATTCGCCTGAAGACAAACCGGCATTTTTTTGATATCTTATTTTTAAGGATAGTCATTTCTTATAGGGGTTTTATTACTTTTTCCTGTGTGCCCATGTACCATGAGCTACATCCTCAGGAAGTACACCGCCTCTCTTTTAACCTAACCCTAACTAAAACAGTGAGTGAGGACAGGCCATTATGTCCTACAAGGCTGAAACACAGATTGGTTCTCACAAAGATAGAAACACATACACACACACACACACACACACACACACACAGGTCCTATTTCCAACACTTTTTGGGACATTGCATAGACTTACAATTAATTTTCCTGGAGACTTTCTCTAACATAACCGCTACTTGTCAAACTTTAAAACCAAACCTAGTCTTCACCCTGAAATTTAATGATTTACATTTCGTCTTTTGTGTAGCACCCACAGTGTGACCCACACACATACAATATACAGTAACTCAACTAAATTCCAGGACTTGTCTAAAGTTTTCCCAGCGGCCTGCCAGCTCAGAAGTTTTTATTCTCTGTTTTTTGACATAATGCTGTCTGTTCTCAACAGGAACGTCCGTCATGAAGGTTACTGCATCAGATGCTGACGACCCCACATACGGCAGCAGTGCCAGAGTCGTGTACAGCGTCCTGGATGGGGAAAAGTTTTTCACTGTTGACAGACACACAGGTAAGAATGATCAAGACCACGCATTCAGCGTTCCCGACGCCTGCTATTTTTTCTTCTCATGAGATTATCATGTGCTTTTTTTCCTGCAGTACCTTTGGCAGTCTAAAGCTCAGAGATCATAATTCCCAGATCAATAAAAATTTGTGGGCAAAAATATAAAATCAGTTTGCCAAAAACACACAGTTTTATAAAGTTTGACAGCAGCTTCTTTTAGCCAGCACTCGGGATACCATGTGGCATAAAATGCTCAACACAGTGTTGCACCTTCAGGCCTTTCTTTGAAGAACTTAATTTGTGTAATAAGTAACAGACAACATAAATATAGAGCATATTAGAGATAGGAAAGTAAAGGTTTTTACCCTACTAGTTTTAAGGGTCATAGAACAGCAAATTTGCCAAGGTAATCACCCAACATTACATCAAAATCCTGGCTTATATATTTCCACCAGATCCAGATGTACCCTCTGAAGAATCTCCCTGAGCTATATAATGGAAAGTCCCCTATTCCCCGACTGGTCTGGAGCTTGTAGGAGTGATATTGCCTGACCCACAGTCTTTCAGGAGCAGCTTAGCATTGGTGTTGCCTTTGAATGCCCCTCCAGGGAAAAGCACTAAAGTTTTAATGATTCTTTTTTGGTCTCCACCACTTTGATTTGGTCAGCCTGGGAGCGTGGATGATAAATGGCTCTGCCTTGGTGGGACCAGCCGGGAGACTGGATGGTTCGTTCCAGCTTCTGTCTCATGAAGCCCATTCCACCCACCCCCTTTCCCCATTTTGTAGGCAGACGGGCCAGCCTAATAGGTGCGAGCCAAGAAGGTCAAAACGAAGAGGAGATAGAACAGCTGTGAAATCTGCCTCATTAATATCACTCTCACTCACTCTGACAACAAACTGAACAGCAAGTCGCTGTGTTTTTTCTGTCGCTTTGGCCATGCTGGAATTGTCTGTAGGTGTTTTTCAGTATCTGAGTCAAAGGGAGGATTTTACAAGGGCTGAACCGTACACTGTACATAAGGACATTTCCTTTTTTTTTCATTCTGAAGTACATCGTCATACCACTGTTGCATAGAAATACAAACTTAATGATTTTAAAAAGCAATATCCACTAAAACACGTTTGCATAATAAATCCTACTTGGTGGGTTTTGTCTTAAGATAAAAACTCTGACCTCCGTGGCAACTATCATCACCTGAGAGAAATGCATTACAAAGTAATCAGTGGAGAAGATAATGTCATCCGTGGCTCACAATAGGCAGTGTAGGGTCTCGTGTCAAGGGGTACCACTGAGTCTGCCTTATGCCTTTTGTGCTGGTGTGCATGTTCTCGCATGCGGCTCCTCAGAACTCCGCAATTATATTATTGCAGCTTCCACGAGGGGCTGCTGTGTGATACTCGAAATGGAAAAATGCTCTGCTCAGCGGTTGTGTGGACTGCACATTATTCCTTGCCGATGCTTGGCTCTTTGGTCTGTGCTATCGCTGAGCGAATTACTTCCTCATCTGCCTCCTTCAAAAGCATGCTGGCAATGATGAAAGCTTCTATATTTCAAGGCAAGAAGAACAAAGATGCAAGTGAAAAAAACCACCTGTTCCGTCTATGGATTTCTTTGTTGAACGTGTAGATGAAGTCGCGTGTAGCTTTTCCTGTTTTAGTCCATGCAACCACTAGCTGTTCTATGTGTGTGCTGTAGATTTGTTCGTAAGGGCTTATTACACTCTGAGAGTACAATGGCACCTCCCACGAAAACCCAAGTGCAGCAATAGGTGCAGACCTTCGGTTACTGACAGTGCTCACACAGTGGCTGAGAAAATGACACTCTGACACAAAAGGCAAGCTGACACCTGAGCCTTTCAGAGCTACACCTTTTCAGTGATCGTGGTGGTTATGAAGGCCCAAATGGCAGGATAGCTGTTTTTGTCACTAGCATACACAGTAGAATTACATTTCCATTGCCTAGTGAGATGAAAACAGAAATGCAATTGATGTGAGTGAAAAAAAAGAAGATTGGAACAGCATCATTTATTTTATATTAATGTATTACCATGCTGAGGCACTATTTCACAGTTGGTGTACACGGCTCTATTACTCGGTTAAATTGGTTAATGTTAAAACTACGTGATATGCATTGCAATATGGACCACATAGATGGACTGCACTCATGAGTACAGACCATGTAGAGTCATCTACATATTGTCTCTGCTATGATTTTGGAGCAATGGTGCTGTGTACGAGATGTGGATTGGGGCTTTACTCTTGACAGCCCTGATTTAGATGCATCCCCTCTGGCCTTTGGTGGATGAAAGAGGAGCATGTCATCTGCCTCCCTCCTTAACTCCAGTGCTGCATGTACTGTATTTTGGCTACTCACAGAACATGGCCCAGGGCTAAATGTGACTGGAATCAGTGAGTTGTGTACCCAACACAATGCAAACCTTTGGGAGTGAGACAGCACACCAAGCCCAGGAAATGCATCAATAGATTCTGATGTGGAAAATCCCAAGGGGTAAAGTGGAATTATATTACTACTGCACAGTAAACCAGCCAGCTATTGATGCTGCTGCTGCTGGGCCAGGAAGAGATGTGCAAACCATGAAGGACCACGTGCATTGGCTCATGTAAACTTCACAAACATACACTCACCCTACAAAAAAGTATGGTCCAGATATCACATCGAACATAACTTTCAACAGGCACTGGTGTGGCCATAGTAAGCAAAGTGTGTTTCCACAAATGTTGTGGTTACCACGATAGTTTGTCTTTTTTTTTGTTGTTCTGCAGATCTTCGGTTGAAAATAGGGAGTTGCACTAAAAATTCTTGAAATTGGAAGTCTAGCTCGGCTTAACGCATTCAGCGGCCTGTATGTGAACTGACCGCTGACTCTGTTGAAATGCAACAGAATGTGCACTTTGGAGTAAATGAAGCCATTGAAGCTCTCTGTGTGCCTTCTAACTCACTCTCTACATTATATCACTTTCTCTATGTCCCTCGCTTGCTCTTTGGAAATCCACTTCTCAGGTCTGATTGCAGTCCTACCCACCATGGAAGAGTTGTAATGCTGTTCAGGGTGGCTGAGGCATGCCTTCATTCTACCCCTATATATTATTCATTTTAATACAGCTGAGCCATAAAATGGTGTATGCGCAGAGGCACAAATATGACACAATCTCCTCCATCCAGCCAGTCTGAGGAGGTGAAATGTAATGTGCTGCACTTGTGTCTCCATGATACAGTGCTTAGGAGAAGTTGATATTCAAACTGAGAGGGAAATATACTTGGTTATTGCATCAGTGCTAGCCACTAATGTAACCTTTCCATTGGCCTCACTTATTACTCTTACTCTTCCCCTCTCACTGTCTCGCTCTCTCTGTCTCCATCCCTCTGTCCTTCTCCCTCAATCTCTCCCTCATCCCTCAATCATTAGGGATCATCATGACAGCAGTGGCAGATTTGGACCGTGAGACACAGGATCGTTATGAGCTGGTCGTCAAGGCAACAGACATGGCAGGACAAATGGGCGGTCTCTCCGGCTCCACCACGGTGACCATAGTGATCACAGACGTTAATGACAACCCACCACGCTTCCCACAGAGTGAGCGTCTCCTGTGCATTAGCTTACCCTAGACAGAGAAAGAGATGGTGAGACGAGGGGGGAGAGGGAGGACATGGCAGAGAGAGAGGAGACAGAAATGAACGAGAGGGTGAGAATTAAGAGAGGGAGGAGAAATAATGAGCAGAGCGAAAGCCGAGACAGAAACACTGAGACAATGATGAAAGACACAACATAGTTTGCAACCTGCGGGCCGTTGACACCAATAAGCAATAGCAGCATCAGCAACCATACTGAACGGCCTGCATGTAGTCTGAGAAAATCACCTAAATTCAATTTATTGGCCTATCAAACCTTCAGCCCATAACAAAGTAGTCTATCAAATATGGAGAATTGATGCGTTCCACTGCAGGTTTGATCATTCTTTTTAAGCGAGGCTCAAGAGAGGACTGAATCGATACGGCTGATTGTTCCCGCAGTGTAATGTTATGGATTTATGATGGTGAGGTGGTTTTTGGGCTAAATGCTTTTCAGTGCACACGTGAGCAACAGGTAGAGTTAAAACATTCAGCTAAAAAATGCAGTCTGTCTCACCTCACCTCACACACACACTTCTTCAGCTGAAAGATACAGTAGCTTTCTTTGAAGCAAACAGCTGAAGTCTGGTTTGTTTTCGGACACACTGCATCAACAGAAGTACGTGTTGCACAGTAGAACTTAACGTGTTCTTCCCAGTTACAGACATATTAGCATGCTAACATGCTACTCCTTACTGAATAGTAATTATTTTTTTGTGAATACAATAGTACTTCCCCCTCTTGCCTTCATTTCAGATTTTCATTTCATCCTCTTTTTTTGTGGAGATAAACCATAACACTATTACTTTTGTTACAGCTGGAGGAACACCATCTGACAGCCTGGTTGATTGTATTTGATATGTCTCCACACACCTTTTCTTACTTCTGTATAAATCCTTTTTTCATCTCAGCAAATCATATTTACCCAGTCAGAGGGATAAACCCTGCAGGATTGCAGTGTCTCCTCTGTATGGTATGGGGAATAAATAGAGTTTGGAAAGCAGCTTCATAAATAAGATGCAAAGGAAGATGACTTACTGTATATGTCGACGCTTTGATGTTTTCACATGATTTCCTTCTTGGGATCAATTACGTTTTATCTCCTTTTTTCTTTTCATCTTGCTCATAATGAACTCTGGCAGATCTTTTTTCTTCAGTGTGTTCTGTCTTTTGAAATAAGACTTCAGATTTAAGATTGATAACTCACTGTCAGCATAAACTATCATACACTTGATCATGCACACCACTTATTTGCTGTAATACATGCTTTATTATTATTATTATTTTCATGACTACAATTTCAACACAGCTACAATTGCATGTTCATTTACTAATATTTTTCGAATTATAATGCGTTTCTTATAGGTAGTCAAATATAAGTAGGGCTAGCGTCAGCTGTTAATGTAGCGCAGAGCATTATCATTTGTTCAGAAGGGGCAAACTGTTGTGTATGGACAGAAGATAAATTATTTCACGCACTACATTTTATGTGAATGCAATGTTTACACTGACATTAACCGCCTGAAGTCTGTTTGTTGCTGTTCTTTCATTATAATCTCATCCCAACTACATTTTTCCATTACGCGTCTCTTCCACTCTTTACCCTCTTTATCTTTGTTACTCTCTCATCCCTTCCTCCTCCCACTTTTCTCTCTCTGCTCCCTATCCATCTCTTCCCACTTCACTTCCCACCCTTCTTTTTCCACCTATGGCCTTCCATCTATCTTTCCTCCTCTTCCTGCATCTTTTTTTGTGGTGTTTTCTGTACCTACACTGTTTTTTTGTCGCTTCATCCCTCTGTTGCTTTGTTTAACCTAACTCTCCTTGTTTTATCCTTCCACATGACTTCCACCTACTCCATATACCAGAGATGTACCAGTTTTCGGTGTCAGAGGGGGCGGCTGTGGGGACGCCAGTTGGACGCGTCATTGCCACGGATGCAGACATGGGAGAGAACACAGATATGAGCTATCTGATCAAAGAGGGAGGAGAGCTCTTCAAGGTCACTACTGACGTTGAGACTCAGGAAGCTGTTGTCTCTGTCAAGAAGGTACAATTAACTTCAAAGAATGCCGCACTGCTGTTGTTGTCTCAGACAATATTTATTTTTACCAATGAAGACGCAAATATGCACACAAATACACCAACCTCTGATCAAGAAAGTCTTAAATTCCCAATGTTTTAGTGCAAACACGATGTTTGGTGATTCATTGCTTCGTTCCTCCACAGCATGATATCAACAAGCTGAATGAGTTATTTCCTACTTCTGCCACACAATATTATATGCATCCTTATGAAAAACAACAATCAAGAGATGTTGGAAAAATGTGACTCAAAAATCAGTTACCATTAACAGGTCTTGTGGCCACATATCCTGCTTCCTTGTCACACAGGAGCAGCAGTCCCCGGCCGTCTCCAACAGAATCCGAGGAAAAACGATTCGGATTCTGTTGGTTAGAAATCAACAAGTGGCGAGGCCTTTTACTAGTTAGCATTCAACTTAGCATTCAACTTACAGTTATTTTGGTTCTGTTGGCAGCAAAGTCTTTCTTGTCAGTAAGCTGAACAGCTCCTAGGCCGTGTTCAGAGGAACTCGAGGTGTGCTGAAGAGACGGAGAAGCAGAGATGATTGGTCTTTGATGATTGATGATCATTAGTGGCCCTCTGGGGGTTTGACAGCTGCTGTCAGTGCAGTGTCTCTTCACAAGGTGAACTTTTTTCAACTTATTTTCAGCTTGCCAAAAAAAAAAAAAGAGGAAAACAAATGCAGACTGATCGCAGGACTATCATTTCATTCATTCAAGTGTTTCTCCTAAGTGGCACATTGCTGTTGTGAATGGGCCCTGATGGCCGAATGAACATGTGACATTCAGCCAGCAGCGGTGTTTTAGTTCAATTTACAGGCAACAATGTGGCAGGCACTGGTGATGATAGCAATAAACTGAAGCCATGAGCTCGAACAAGAATGGATTCGTGTACACTGATGCAGTGGGTCAGTGCTGCCATGATGGCTGGACTGCAACAGGATATTCTAATTCATAAGTATCGCTACAATATAGCTTCAGCGTCAGCACTGAGCGTGGTGTCACCTTAAATAGCTTCATGTGCAATGAGACAAAACCTTTTTTTTTTTTTTTAACTTTCAGCCACTGGACTTTGAGAGCAAGCGCACACACAATGTCGTGGTGGAGGCAGTAAACAAGCATGTTGACCCTCGCTTCGTGGACCTGGGTTCCTTCCGAGACCAGACCATTGTCCGCGTCAGCGTGTCCAACATAGACGAGCCGCCCATTTTTCAACCAGCAGAGGGCGCTATCATGGAAGTGCAGGAGGATGCCAAAGTAGGAGAGCTGGTTGGCATCGTCACTGCCAGGGATCCAGATGTGAAGAATAAACCTGTCAGGTACGGCAAGGGATCTAATGCTACTTTCATGAGTTACACACAGTGATGAAGTTTACTTTGGTCTCTAATGGTTTTTCAAATCCTAAACCCTGATTGGTGTAAACCATCTGCAATGTGACAATGTGTTAACACAATCATAGTCCACAAGTACTATTACTTAAAATATAATTACGGAGCAGATTGGAGCGTTAAAGGAGATAATTGTTTCTGAACCACCAGTACTGAGGTTGTATTAGTGTGCATGTGTACTTTTGATTTGTAATGACGTTAAATCTCCTATAAATGAAAATCTTACGGCTGTGTTGAAAATGTAGAGATCAGATTAAAACGCTACTTTAGTTACTGCAGATACACAACTGCTTTCTGCAACAGACTGCTGAAATATATCAACCAAAACACTGGCAATAAAATATTCCTGTGAAAAGGCAATGAAATATCGGTTGTGAAAGGTTAGTGCTAAGTATGAATAATAGCATTATAAAGCAAAGTTTTGCATGTCAATGAGTACTTCATTTTATGTGGCTTGGATGGGACACTGCAGCACTGCAACATGGGCAGCCATTCCAAAAGCCCACTATCGTGCATCTGCTGTATGTATTTTTATCAGAACAGAATTTCTCCTATGAAAAATGGAGCTTCAAAGAACTATAACTCACTAGCTGCAAGTAGATCCATAGGTAGCTTAAGAGGAAATCTTTTTTTAACAATTCTTTTTGAAGATGGAGCAAAAGCCCGAGCAAACAGTGAACAGTGAGACTTGCACAATGGATGACGCCGTCTTGTATGTCTCTTTTGTCTCTCCGATCGGTGTGTGTGATAAAAACAATATCATCTGATAATCTTCTGTACTAAGGTCTGGGACTTATGTCCTCAGAAGAGCGATCGCTCTTTGTGAGAGGGGAATGTAGATAAGGGCTAAGACAGTCTCACTGACAGAGTATACGCCGACACACGCAGTGCCTGTGCAAATTACCTCGATTAAAAATGCATGAGGCTCAGAGTTCCAGGTGTAATAAAGTGCAACACAATGGCAGCACTGTCATTCACCAGTGTCTTGGCATCCTGGAGCTGAAAGTGTGTGATACGTGTGCAAGCATATATGAGTAGGTGTGGTTTTGCGTTTGAGTAAATGAATGGGTGAGGGAGTCAAAGGGAGGGAGAGACGATGGCCAGGAACATCTACAGGGCTAACAGTGAGCTAACAGCCTCTGGCATGAGGCAACACGCATTCTTTGAACTCTGCTGTGATTAAGTTTAGGTGCAAAATATGCATTCACTGTTGGTTTGATCAGCAAGACCACTGCACGTGTAACAACTAAAACAAGGAAAGTCGAGCGTAAAAGGAGTTTAAAGGACATAAATACTGCTTTGCCTTTATGACGGGGTTGTAGAAAACCATGTGTGCAGGAACCAAGTTTGTGTTTTGTTGGAAAGAAAATGTTTTTAATTCTGAAGGTGTGACACTAAAAACATGGTGATAATGTACTAGCATCTCAAAAAAACTGACATGCACTGGAAACCAAAAGGTTCAGTTTTGTTTTCTTTTGAATAATAATCATGGTAGGTGTGTGGGAAGGCAAGTATGGACGAAGACAAGACATTTATTTATTCATTTCTTTTTTTTTTTTTGACTCTCATGCTGTCAAAGCTGTCATCTGAATCCAATTTCTGGGGGGAAAAAAGGAAAATAGAATGAGATATTGTGCAGGAGAGAGATCTATAATTTTCATGTTTAGAGTGGAGACAAATGTCAGCGGCAGGTGCAAATGTAACCCAGCCAAACCTAATCACCTTTCTAAATGGGATGCATGTTAATGTTAGATGTAACACCGACAGATACATGAATGCACATACACATGGCGAATAGACTGAAAAGTGCTTTACGGTATCGCCTTTCATTCAACCACTCCCACACCTGCCTTGGAATGTGCAAGACCTGCCCATAGGCAGCAGCTCGAGGTTCTTGCTTAAGGAGCCTGTGTCGAATGGACAGGAGGAGCCGCAGATCAAAGCCTAAATGGACAATCCACTCTACCTCCTGAGCCACAGCCGCCCCTCATGCACAGCTGCTGCACACACATATGTCTCTGTGGAAGTGTGCACCCTCAGTTCGGTATCTTAAACACTGATCGGTTCACTGCCATCGTGTCATTTTAGATGCAAGAGTTGATTTGGAAGAGGCAGCAAAATCTCATTTCAAACATAGGTTATCTTGAGGTCATTCTATCTAAATCTAGTTCCATCACGTCTAACAAGGAGCAGCAGAAATATTTGTCCTCCTCGAGGTAATTATCAGAATCAGTTGCAGTGACATGAATTAAATAGGAATGCTTTCTACGCCCACACTGTTTAACAAATCAATGCGTGATCAGAAACCTATTTACAATGTGCTGCTCTCTATACTGCATCAGTTTAGCATATGGGTCTCTTGACATGATGTTTTATATCTACAACATGTGAGCATCATTCTCATGAGACCTGGGAGAATGCTAGCTTGTATGTTTGTCAGAGAAGCCTTAAGAGCTTACTGTGTAATGCCCTTGGTACTTTATTATGGTTTATGTGGGCATGAGTAAGCCAGCCAGCTGTTAGTGTGTGTGTGTGTGTGCGTGCATGTGTGTGTGTGTGTGCGTGTGTGTGTGTGTGTGTGTGTGTGTGTGTGTGTGTGTGTGTGTGCTGGGAGGCGGGGGGGGGGGGGACTAAGAACAAAGAAACCTTTCAGCAGATTTTTGTTGACTCACCAATCCTTTCAGAGCACCAAGTATCCCAAAGAAGGAAAGATGCATTTGTGGTTTTTCTAGAGTGCACAATGAAAATTTAATGTTTATTTTCTTACTCTGAATAGGCAAAGAAAGAGTGACTATATTGCCGCTTGCAGTGAAGGGACACAGCACTATTAGGGTCACCAGACCTGTGACAAGCCTCCAGTAAATGCCTTTAAGATATAATTACTTTAACCCTGGTCCCTGCTGTATTCCTTGTTATTATTCAGTGTTGCCAAAAGTCAGCTCTCCATGTCCTTGTTAAGTTATTAAGAAAAAAAGCGCCCTAATTAAATTACTTCACATCTTATTTCTTTGTGTCTGTTGTTACAGGTTTTCTATCGATCGGACCACAGACCAGGAGATGATCTTCCATATTGATCCCGATTCGGGTGCCATCACACTGGGCAAGATTTTAGACCGAGAGACCGCAGGCTGGCACAATATCACTGTGAAGGCTGTGGAAGCAGGTACATTGTTTTTTCCATTTCAAATTGAGCGAATCACTCGTAGGATTTCATACTTCTGGAAGAGTGTGATGCTATTTTTTATCAGTTGACTTTTTTCACCCTGCCAAAATTTCTGAAAGTTGCTGAAACGACTGTGTGAAATCCATTTCAGCAAGTATGTATATTACCAAAGTGAGTTGCTTCAAAAACTTGTTTCCACTCCGTGCGACGCTCATGGATCTTAACATGTCAAAACAAAGCCTTGAAGAAACGTCAAGATCACACCAACACAAAACAGAAATGAAATGAACCAATTATTCAAATGAATCTCTGTAATCTTTCATGATTACAGTTAATGTCACAGCCATGTACTTCTCCTTCTCACATCACTGGGAAACCAAGGAAACAATCACAAAACATTGCTGTGGGGCCACTAAAACTGCTCTGAAGGAGAACTTTTGCATTTATTGGAAACAGTTTACAGCCCAGTTTTAAAACAGTACATTTCAAATTGCTCTGATGACTGGCAAGCTCTGTCTACACCCAGTGCCTGCCAGAGATGGAGACTGTACAAGTTGAATTAGCTGTCCAACATTTGCCGACTCCCACCAGGGGTGATACGGAGTGACAGACAACCTCAGATCGCTGTGCTTCATTAGCTACCGAAGCTTTTGGCACATTTTCAGCAGCACAGTGTTGTGGCTTTTAGCATGGAGAAAGACAAGAAAGTAATGCACGGTAGCGGAACAGCACTGAAATGAACCTGAGAGTTTGTCGTAAACAAAATTTATCATCTGAGGTCAAAACACTACTCTAATTAGATAAAATATCCTGCATTAAATGAAAGGCAGTGGTTCCTGTTTGACTTGTGGATAAAAATAAGTTTGTCTTAACCGGTCATAAACTTTTACATCATCATGAAACAAACATAAAATAAGTTCTCTAGTTTAGATGTAGTTATTGTCCCAGCACTTGTTAAACCTGTCAGTCAGTTTGGGGGGTGATAGCAACTGTTTTCTTTACAGCTGAATCACAAATACCTTGAGTGTATGTTGTTCGGCTTCACTGGAAAAACAGCTGGTAAGCTGGAAACCCACACTGAGCTGGTTTTCATATGTTCTGCCAGCCCATCAAGGACATCATAGTCCTCTGTGGTATCCATCAGCGCACTGTCATCTTCCTGACATCAGGATGAAGACACAGCCATCATTTTATCGCCCGTCTGACAAACACGTCACTGAAAATGAAGGAAGAGCTCTCACTTTTTTCATCTCATTGGGTTCTTTTGTCATTGCAAAGAAAATGAAGAATGTAATAACTTGAGGGAACTGGGAAGTTATTACTATAACATTAGAAGTAAACTTGAGAAAGGAGGAGGCCTTCCCCACTTTTTCAATCTCATACAGATGAAGTGATTTTGGGATTGCAGTGAAAGCAGAGGAGATTGCATTCTGCATCTAACTGGTATCCACCATTGCACACAAGTAGGAAGAAGCAAACAATGCACATAAACAAAGCTAATTTTAAAATATCTTCATATTTGTTCCTCTCTCGTATAGCCTCAGACTGTGATTACTCCAATAATCAATACAGCCTAAACTGAATAGTAAGCAGTCTCACCCAACACAAACATTAAGACAAAATTAGACTCGAGTATTTTTATTTTTTTTTTCAAGCTGTAATTCCCAGAGCAATTTGAGCGCTTTTGTGCTCTGCCTCTTTGTGCTTGGCATTATGTCATAGGCACATTTTAATGTTAATTGAACATTTAAAGCGGCCCTAACCCCTCCAATATCAGACATAAACACATGCCTGCACTTGATAGATAAAGCCTCTCACATTGCCTTCCAAGGAAACATCCGGACAGACAGAGTCAGTGGTCAGCGCCATCAGAATTCCCATCCAGAGTGTTTCTTTATCACATGTTAGCTCAGGGAGTTCTGAGAGCCGTAGACGAGCAGACAGGAGACAGATAGAAAAAAAAACGAGAGGCATTGAAAGTAAAAGCACCACAAGAGAGATGGGAACGGGGCGCTGAGGGGACTTGTGAAGCAGCTAGAGTATTTTAAAGGGCTGCATTTTCTCCATACTGATTTTCTTCTTTTTTTTGTTGGGTCCCTCTGCTCATTAAGGCTGGCGAGCCACAAGGTCAGCCCGTCTGAAGACATTGTTTTGCCGCACAACCCTTAATTATTCCCCCAGCCCATTACTGACCTTTGAACTATTGTATTGCCACTATATCAGTATTGGACAAGTGACAACAGCTTTCTGACATGCTCAGAGTCTGTGCCCCAGGATTAACCCCAGCTACAAAACTGCAAGAGACACACTAAATGTCAATTACCGCACATGTGTCTGTGGAGTAAAGTAAAGATGTCTCAGTTCAAGGGCAGCTGTGGGTAGACTGCACTGTGATGACACCCCACAAAACACAAATACACACACATGCACACACCACATGTCTTCAAATTTATCCAATTAAAAGTAGCAACCGCCGGCATCTCTTCCTGCAGACATCGTCACTGTAAAAGAGGAAACAGCCTCTCATCTGTATAGTACTTGTCTCCCTTCCAGAGAACACAGAACCCCCTGAGTACAAGAGGAGCATTTAACTGCACTGTCACTAGCCGGGGTACTCGTACTGCCTGACAGTCTTCTCCATAGAAACATATCGGGGTAAGTTAGAGTGACATATAATTTTCGAGAACTGATAGCAAGTATGATATCACCTTGCAGAACTGCTTTTTTACCCAGACAGGTAGGTGGAAAAAAAAGAGCATCACCCTGAGGGTAAAAAGATAGCAAAGTAGCTGGAAAGTCTTTATCTCTTGCACTGTTGCAGTGAAGAGACAATTTCTACAGCATAACTTTTCTCACTTGCTGTCTGGCAAACAAATGCACACTGTTTGATTTTAATGGCGTCAGAACATTAGTCTCTCCGACTCCAAATGAATAGCACACTTGTTGCAACATTGTGAAGCGAGATAAGTGTCTCTTTTCAATCAAAGTTGGAAAATGCAAAAGAAAAATGGACCTAAGGGGAGCAAACCAAAAAAGAAAAGAAAAGAAAAGGAAAAGAAAGGCCAGTCCTACTTACAGAGTACAATACATGGTTCACATTAAACTGGGAGCCAAAATGAGATTAAATTTGATAAGAAAGTACAGAACAGGGGATATTGTTATGCATCACAGAGGGTAAAAAGTGCTCTGTTTGGATGTCATGGATGCTGTTGTAGGGAAGAGCACATCTATGAGAAGACATAATAAGGTGTAATCAGGGACCAGAGGTTGTGACCCTTCCAGTGTGTACTCCTGGGCTGTCGTGTTATAAAATCACTCACATGTTCTTACTGTCAGTGTAGCTGCAGAGGAAGAGGCAGATCCTGAATACTCAAACAGTATGTTTTGTTTACCTGCTTTTAGTAAGTTGACGTAATTACTTTGTCAAACTGTGGTCCTGCGTAGTATATTGAGTACTTCTGGGAAATGTCTGGTACTCAAGGCCACTGAGTTTCTCATTGCATTGTTTTAGTCTCAGAATATTTTGAAGATGAATGGCTACAGACGCGCCGCTGTCATCAGGCTTGTTGTTTGTGGTGTATTTATGTGCTTTATACATGAGTAGTCTTCACTTGGATGAATATGAAGTGGACCTTTTGTTTGGCTGCCTCATCATCTGTCCCTTGATGATTCAAACCCCACTCAGTGAATGTTGATGAAACACAGAGGCTTCATGCATCCACCTCTGGAGAGCAGCTGGTTTATAATCACATTATTGCTGCAATTACCATTTATCATTTGACCGTTAATGAAACTTGCGCGTCTCCCCAATGTGTCGCAGTAGAAGACCTTCATCGATTGGTCAAGAGACACGTTGACTTACTCATGTACACCAAGAACACGGTGTTACAATAAAATGTCTTACAATTGTGTGTAAAAATTTTTTCCATCGTAAAGGTGCTAACGAGGCCCATGAAGTGACATATAAAGGTCAGGTTGGTATATTAGATGCAGATAATATGAAGGAATGTACTTGACCAGTCATGTGTGTATTCTATTGTTGGACTAGTTGGCAATCAGTGGCATCTAGCTAGCATGTCAAAGTCAGGACAAATATTCATCTGACTTCATTAAAATTGGACAGATTCCTCATTCAAATTACATCCAAACACCCTAGTAACCTGATAAAAGCAGTGACGTCGAAGAATGAACAAAATTTTTCATAATGATGTGAAATATCTCGACAGGAAAGCCTATTGAAGGGTTTTCTAAATGCAGATTGTACCTCATTACTAACACCAGAAATGTGCATCGAATGATCGAGCCCATTCACAGTTTTCAGTCACCAGCAGAGACACAGTGAGCTTAAGATCACTGACCGTTTATTTCTCCATTTTTAAACAAAGGATGATGAAGATTTCCTACCTGAAAAGGGCAACTCTGACAGAATTGCCCCGTTCTGTAAGAATGATATTGACAAATCTTGTATTACATTGTGACATGGGTCTTGACCTCTGCTAACAATGTTTGAAAGAAACAGATGTTTTCCTCATAAAGAGCTAATGTCAGTGTTTTACACTGAGCATGTCTGTGCATTGCTCTCATTGGTTGCTTGGTTGATCAGTGTCTTATACCACAAGCTGCCTCTCGATGTTCTACTATGTGTTGAGGTTCATGTTAACATGGGTAGGATTGAAACCAAGCAGTTTGTGCTCGGTTCGTGTTTAGATGGAAAGTCTCTGTGCATTTGTTTGGTTTTATAGGTTTAGTGAGATTGTTGTTTGCATTCATTTTACCCTAGAAGGTGTTTTTTTTTTGTCATGCAAATGAATGAAGCAGCCACCACGGTGCAGAAAACCTATGCATTTTGAAGCATGTTTTGATTGTCCTCGGTGTATCAGATGTGTGCGTTCCCAGTTGCTAAACCTGTGTAATACTGATATTGGTGAAAATTATTTTCCCTATTTGTTGGCTGAATATTGTAATGGTAATGAGGGAGTTGTTGCATATGCGGTTTGGGAATCAGCAACTCAATCTGTTAGCTTTTGCTGATCCATCAACCTTCCTGCGTTTCCCATAATTCTCCTGTATTTTATGCTTTTCTTTCGTTGTCCTCCTGTTTAAATGTTTTCTTGTAACTCTCCTGTATTTCATCCATAATCTCTCTAAAAAAAACACAAAAAGTTGACAGGAGGCATAACCAGCAGGTGGTAGTGTGCAGGACATTAGCTGTAACATCCATTATGGCACCCACCAATAAAACAAGAAGCAAAAGAAGAAGATAGATGAACGTGGAGGGGATGGAGTAGCTGCCAAAAAGGCTAAAAGTTTGTGTAAGCCTCTCACCAAATGGGAGGAGGTTTAGCCGTGCTTAATGAAGAACAACGTCGGTCAAAGTCATGCTAAAATATGCTGCAAGGATTTTAGTGTATCACACAGAGGGAAAAGCAACAAATCTGTCAAGCATAAGTGCTCCCAAGAGGCGCCGAAACATGCTCCATCAATGACTGTATTTATACTATCTCTGCCATCCATTTTCATAATCACCCTCTGCTACCAAATATCTCACTTGCCTGTCGCGTCTCTCAAAATCAGCACTGAGGCATAATGTGTAAGTGTACATGTCCTTCAAGTGGTACATATTTAAACTAAGTGCTGAATTGATATGCTCTTTTGTGTGTTCATTTAATAACATTCACAGCATTTCACTTTGAAACAGGAATCTGATTCTGACCTGATTGTGGTAACTAACTTAATGTGGGAAATCCTCAACCCGGTCCGTGTTGCTGTGATATTTTAAAGCAAGTGGCTGTACTACAAGTGTGTACCTTTGTGTACATGTAGGGGATCTGTGGATAGTGGATAGGGTGGTGGGACAGCCCAGGGCGGGGGCACTGGAAAATTTCCCTTCGTTTCAAATCCCTATGTTGACAGGTATGCTTTTGTAAAAAAAACATTTGTGTTTGATTCGGGGTAATTGTGGGATATTTATTTTGCCTTCAGGCGTGTAGTGTATAATTTGACACTTTTAGTGAATATTTTCAATGATTTAGCCTGTTCGAAGGGCCTTGAAATGTTCTGTTTGCATGGGGGGCATTTACAGCTGTTAGTTCTTAAAAACATAATAACTCGAGCTGTAATAAGGAGATTTTGGTTGAACACTGGTGCGACTGTGTAAAACTGGAACTGTGCAGCTGAAGAAAAATGGCCGTAATTCTCTGCAGCGTCTGTGCCTTCATGGCCGGGCCTCTGGCTCAGTAAAGAGGGACTGTTGAGTTTTTATCCTGACAAAAGCGACATTTTAAACCACACTGTTTCCTCCAGCAAAGAAGATGAACCATTTGGTCATAAGAGGCGCGACACTTGTGACACACACCCACGCACACACACGCATGCAGGCGCTCACATGTATGCGAAGACGTGCGCACACACAGGCTCTCACATCCTCTGTCTGTCTTCCCTGAAGTTATGTCAGTGTAATTCAGTGCCTGAGAGATCAACTATACAGTCGTTCTGAAAGATTCGCAACAGCTGGTGAGCGCCGCACAGATGCAGAGCATGCCAATAATCTGTTGAAATCCTTTTATTCTTCTTCCCTATCTGCAGACAGATTTAGAACAGCGCCACTTGGTCCAGATGAATGAACCTGTCTCACTGAATAACTCTTTTTCCCAATGGAGGGAGTTCAGGGTGGGTAGAGGCGGGGAATTCTCACATTGTTTCATCTGTTTTCAATTCTGGGAATTGAAATGTAAAATGTGTAACATCTGATGATTGCTGGTTTTCATTTTGGCACAGCGGGGACAGCAGCATAATGTGAAGACGAAATTAGAAGAAGAAGAAGAAGAAGAGAGGAGATATCGAGCACTGGTGGAGCTCTCTGTGCATTTATGTTCTTGCTGCTCTGGCAAAAAGCAGTCAATTAAAACCCTGCATTGATGTGAGGATTATGCTATTAGTTGAGACCAGCATTCTCATTAGCAGCTGTGCCACTGTTGGGCAGAACTGTGTGGTGCGATAGAGAGCTTGAGAATTTGTCTGTGAGACTCTGTTGATTATTGGTTTGCCTGGTGATTCTTGTCTTTGTCTTCTATCTGGCCTATGGTTCACCTTTCTTTCATCTCTTTTTATGGAAAATACTTCTGTGCTTGCATGAGGTGCAACGCCTCTGAGTTCGCCCATCATCGGTTTTTGTTGTACTTTTTACTTGTGAGCCTGGAGTTTGTCCTTTGCATCATCTTGTGACAAAGAGCTGCAGCCAGAAAATCCAAATCTGGGCAACAAAGAGGAAACTGGGTGGAGCTGAGGTCAGGCAAGAAAGCAGCAATTACCACGGCTGAGTTGGGATTCATCATTTAAAGGCAACACGCCTCCAAATATGTCACTCTTTAACCCTTGATGTCTTCTTTATGGAACAATAATCTCAAAAATGGCTGTGAGGACACAGCTTAGAGGAGAGGTGACTTCTGAGACCTCAAGTCTTTGTGAATAGAACATTGACTTTGTTGAGAGACGTTGAGGGTCCATCTCAGGACCTCAGTCCAGTCTCTGGGGCCGTTAGATGTCCAAGTGGCCTTCATCAGAAACAAAAGCATTAAACACTCCTAAAACCATCAATGTGTATTTTTTTTTTCTAACAAGTGACCTCTTGTATTTGTCCAAAAAGAACGTATCTTTTTTGGAACAGTGTTGGTTGTTTATTGAAAGTACATATGTTTATTTACAGTCCCCCAAAAAAAGAAGTATTGTGAGGTCTACCAACAGTCAGTGTTTGTGTGTTTTCACCACAGTGATCTTTCCTTAACATAACTTTGACTATAGGACTTTCCTGAACAGCAGATGAAAAGGATGAGGACTTGTGCGAACTGGCTGTTTGGTCATTTAGCTCAGCTTCGAGAGATCACTACATCTAATAACAACCTATTCATTAGAATTGCAAACACTACCCAAGATCACTTTATTTCGCTTTTACATTTAAATGCATCAGTAATTTCAAAATGTGAAATTCTGAAGAGAGAGTTTACTTAATTGCACTTAATTCTCTGCTATATTTACATAATTACAGCAATTTAAATTCATACACTGGAGCTCTTTTCACTGCAAGGATTTCTGTGTTTTTCCACCGCTGGGTTATTGTCGGTAGCTGAATGTTGTTACATTTTCTGTAGGGTGCATGAACTGGGTGGTGACAGCTGTGTATACTGATTTATTCATAAGCAATGTACTCTAATTAACCAGGATATCCAGACCAACACTTGAAGCAACCAGATCACTCATTTCACAGAGATAATGTTCTCTCCAGCTCTCTTTCTATTTCCCTCACTCATCTGTCACACACACACACACACACACACACATACATTAGGGGCCTCTGGCTCCCTTCTGTGCTGTGCATCGTGTTTTATGAGTAAAATGGAAACTCCATCAGAAATTATCATATTATGATTGAGAATGGGAATTAAGATTCAAGGAGAAGTCGAGCTAATTTGAAGTGGGTTTTGATTGTACTAATTACATAATCTTCTCCACTCCCACGTTTACATTCTGGCCCATTAAGAAAAATGTCTTGAGAGTGCATTGTGCTGTTATTCCTCGTGTTTTATCTATTTGGAAATGGCATGAGAAATAAAATTACAGCACTGTGTTCGCAATTTTGTCAAAAGCATTTATTTGTCATTACCATTGTGCTAAGGTGTAGCTCTTGCACTCAGACTATTAAACAGCTAAATACTGTGGTGTCATTATCAGATAGTGAGGACCTAGAGACAAGAATGGAATCTTTGGTGCCATTTTCATGTCACTCACCGGTGCCAGAAAGTGTTATTCAGGTAATGGGTGCAATTTGCAGAGACATTAGATTAAAACCCTTCAGCACTTTGCCACAATGCCAAACCAACTGTCTGCTTCTTTGTCGAAAACTGCATCCATCTGAGTCTTTTCTCACTCATACTGAAGACAGACAAGAAGAGCATTAGGAATCTTGCGCATGGATTCATTGTCTACACCAGCCATGGCAAAAGGAGCATGTCAGCAGCATCTGCAGCCCTCAAACTCTCCCCTGAACATGTTCAGCCAAAGGACTTTCGTGTGGTTTGTTGCATTTTGTCAGCACACACAGCCCAATACACAGCCCCTGTAGTTCTGCACACGAGTGAAGAAAATTGAAATGCAAAAATATGCTTTGGGTCGCAGGAAAGCTCAAGTGAAAAGCAGGTCGTTTTGCAGTCTGTGTAGACAGCATTATTGATTATAAGTAAACACATATCTGGGTAGTCGGATGCACACAAGATGGACAAGTGAAAACTGAGTGAAATGCCTCCAGTGCAGACAGCCTGTTACTTGAGAAACACTCCAACCGGGATCAGAACCTCAGTCGTGCTGTTGCCAGGCGCTGGTGATACGCACGGCGGTCCTTCCCCGACTTTATGCAGCCACTTTCCTTATTGTGATCTACTTCACGCCGTCAGTCACTCAGCATTGTGTTATTGCAAATGCAGCTAAAAAGTCATACAGACACATATCTGCCACAGCTCACCACACTTCTAATTATGCATGGAGACGGATGTTGCTCATATCTTTTCTTTCCGTCTCTCCCGCAGATAACCACACCATGGCGTCCCACTCAGCAGTGAGTATTCGCATTCTGGATGTAAACGATAATCCTCCTGAGCTGGCCACACCGTACGAAGCCTCTGTATGTGAAGATGTCAAACCAGGCCAGGTGAGTTTTGAATCTGTATGTGTATAAAGTCAAAATGAGGCCAGCAATACGAACGATTTCTGTTCGCTGAGGAACAAGTTAAAGATGAAAGTTGATCATGTTGCTGGAGCCTGATGCTCTGTTTCGTTAGTGCTGATGCTATAAAGGCAGATGTTGGGGCACTTGAAAACAGTGTACAGAAGCACTAACACACTACATTAACATCAGAAAAAAAAGATTTGTAACAATGCCACAAAGAAACATATTACCTGTGGGTAATTCAGTTTGAACAGGGGCACCAAAAACAGTGCACGGCCCACACAAAACAGAGCACAGCACATTTATTAGTCTACAAAACTCAAAGCTGATTATTGATATGAAGTGAACTGAAGTGTACTCAGCTGTGGGTAGTGTATTAGAACATCAATGATTTTTTTGTCTTGCATTGTAGACATTAATCACAATAATACTGCAGGAAGAAGCAGATATGTTGAAACAAGCCATCCAGACATTAAACAGTTATCACAAAAGCATTCAGAACAAAGCATTCAAATCTATTAACTAATTAAATACAAAATAATTAAAGTAAAAACACACAGAAAAATCAACGAATAAATAAAGTTGCAAAAACTGTCATAATAATTTTGGATTTTTAGTGGTCTCGATACCGAAAAGCCATGCTGTTAAAGCTGGTTTATCTTCACTCAGGCAGGCAGAACAGAAGCAAAGACAAAGTTCTCAATTCTGAAAATATTGTTAGACGAAGGAACTGTGTGGATCAACGTCAGCGAAGGTGTCTGATACTGAGAACCAGCGCCCTTTGTTCTGTGAGCTCACTTGATTTAGACTAAATTTGAGAGTCACGTATAGCAGCGTGGTCTCTGGTTTGTCTTTAAATGAGCTTTTTCTCTTTCGCACATAGCCCGCACTATGAAAAGTGAATGAAGCAGAATGTGTGGCTTCCTTCCATCCGCATCTCTCCTGATTTAGATGTCAGCATGAAGTTTCCGAGGGGGTTATGTGCATCATGACAGACAATGAAAGCGATGCAGCCATTCTGTGATATGTGATACACTGCAAGAGACTCATCTACAACAATACATAGCATGTGAAGAGAAGTGAAGATGTCAGCTGGTTCCACATTAAACAGCGTGGCAAATATGTTCAGATCCTCTTGTTTACGTTTCATGTCCTGAAACCTCTCGCCAAATGCCTGAAGGAGTGTTCAGATGTCATAGCAGGCTTTTGTTCTTGCAGAGTCTGAAATGCACCGTGTTACCCCTTTCCAGCTGCCCCTGCCACAGTTTTCAGCTTTGCTTCAAATGATTTCACATTTGAAAGCCGAGAGCTGAAAAGCTGGCTGGGACCCTGGTGCTTGAGGTTCAGCTCTAAGAGGTACTTGGTTATGTCTATCATGAGGGCCAAATCACTGAGTCCCACGTTTTCCCTTCATCTTCATGAATTCTTCAAAATAGAGTGACAATTTGGAATAATTTTACTAGCAGCTCTGCAGCAACAGCGAGGCACTCCTTCCTGAAGTCTCCTTCGGAATGAGGTTTCAGCTTTTAGTAATTTGCTTGCTCAGCACAAATCTTGCCTGCATAACACGGCCTCTGTCAGGATGCGGTCTCGTCAGAGCTGCTTGTTAAGCACCCAGACTCTGCCGAAGAGCGTTGATTTTTTTCAAGTACATTTGTCTTTGCAACTCCTCCACTTCAGCATGTTTCCAGATGTAATGACACTCAGAGACTGCACTTTTTCCTCACGGCGAGCTCGTCCCCACGAGCAAACAAGACACATGCTGGCTTGCCTTTTCCTTCAACAAATAATAATAGTTTATCCATTTCTCTTGGAAAATGCAACACTCTGCATCTTCTTTCCTCAACAGTCTCGATGATGAATGTCATTGCAGCTGTCACAATAACGTAACAGCTAAAGAAATTTGCTATATATGAATTCCTTTCTGGACCTCATCGCACGGTCTCATACGGCCGGAGGTGTCCCACCCCTGCCTGAGGACATGGTCAGGCGAACTGAGAGTGGTATTACAGTATTTTATGTCTGTCTGTCTGTTTTTTTTTTATACCACCGATACTCACCAGCCTTCCTATAACTACCTTTTTTTATTTACATAATTCTGATTTGGATAATTTTCATTTGCACACTGTTACCTGCAGTATCTGACGCCTCATCTGAAAGGAAAATTAGAAAGGAAAGGAAATTTAGAACTCAGCTTTTGGGCAATGACACAATTTTCCTGAGAGTGTCAGAAAGAGAGCCGGAAACAAACTGTTTTCCAAAGAATATATTTATGTTCTCTGTTTTTTCATGCTGGATGCACATTAAAAGTCAGTCGGATTAATATTTCACAGATTTCAATATTGGATTTCTGTCTATGTCAGCAATGCGGTTGTTTAAACTAAATAGAAAAGATTTGGGGCATTCACATTTGAAGGGATGCACAGTTCTGGCTGCCAAAAAGTTTTCTGCATGCCGTTTGACGGGGGAACTGGGGAATATGAGACCCTGGGAACATGCTAGACACGCTCCTCCATTTGACAAGCTCTTTATGAAGGACATCAATCATCAGCAGTCAGTCAAGAGTTACAGCTGGAGAATTGTACTTCCTCTTATGGTTTGTTTAAACATGTCACAAGAAAAATGGTACAGCGGTTAGCGTAGATTAACATAAACTTCAAACAAGTAAACAGGTGACAAAATTAAACCCTGGAATGATTTTTTTGTGTGCGTCATTACCCAGCACCAATCAAACAGTGGGAGACTGTTTGAAAAACCAAGACAAAGGGCAATACTATAGTTATTTCCAATCCAACAGGAGGGCAGGTTTTTCCCCTGATCGCCATTAAAAATGGGCAAAGTCATTAGGGTGTTTTATTCTTGTTACATAGTCAACAGGCCCTGGGCTGAGTTAGACCCAATTATCATGTGTGGAGCAAAGGAATAATTAAAAAACCAAGGCTTTAAAGTGGGGCCTCCATGCTGGAAGCTGCATTTACATGTGTAATGAGGCTCAGGCCTCTCCTCCCCTTGATCCACAGACTCTTAACCACTTATAGCCCCCCTGTGCCTCTGCAACGCCACCCGCCTGCGCCTTTCTAGAACATTGTCTGGTCTGATCTCCCTCACTCCCACCTCGCTCCCTCTCCCATCTGCGTGAGCCCACATTAACCTTCAGCGCCTAATCACACAGAGATGATTAGTCTTCCAGCAAAAAGATCATTGCTGGCTCCCAGCATTGTGAAAGAAAAGGTTTTTTATTGCTCTAATTAGGGAGAAATGCAGTGAAATATTTCACTCCGTAATTACGAACCAAAGAAAAGGGGTTCGTAAGTATCTATTTTTTATTACATTTGCTATTTCCGTCTATCTGTCTATCTATAAGGCTGTCTCTCGATCTGTCTTTTTCCTGTATATATGACTGTTTGTCGACAAAGGCCGGACAAATGACGGGAGCGTCTGGCAATATCTGTTCATTTTCATTTCTTTCTTCTCAAGTTTTTTTTTTTTTTTTATCTCAGTTATTGTCAGTTCTCTACAGAGTGTCTTTTTCTGTGTTGTTGTGGGGAGCTCTCCCAGCATCGCCAGACAAGATTGAATGAAAATGTGTTAGCCTTGGGTCAAAGGCTTTCTAACGCTCATTTTCAGCCTCAGGGGTAACCACTGGGGGGCATGGGGGAAACAATTTTCTCCTCTATGTTATTTTCAGAATAATATAAAAACAGGTTTTCAGTAGTTATTGTCAGACGTCTTTGCCTTTGAAAAATGGAGTAAGTAGTGTGGATTTACTGTGTCCACGCTGATGCTGAAAGCTAGTGTTTCTAGCTTTTTTTTTTTTTCTCCTCTTCTTCTCTGATTAATGGCAAGGACAGAGCCTTTCCATTGTTGGCCCTCCAACTTGGAGAGAGAAGTGAATGAGTAAATCAATTGACTAATGAATTACTCATATATCATACATATACTGCACTTCTCCATTGAAGGGAGACCAATAAAAGTTTAGGTAGTGACGGAATAAACAAGGCTGAACCAAAAAATAGCTTTGCAGCTAGAAGTTTAATGCTGCTGAATTCCTCCCCATCAGTAAGTGAAACTTTGATTCACAATACTAAAAAAAATCAGAGGTGCTGGCACTCTGCCCTCGTTTAAAACCCCTTGGTCTCTTGAGAGGTAATCGAGTTGTTTGGCAACTGTCCGATCAGAACAATTTGGCCACATCCATTATTCAAGCTAGCACTTGAGCGCATGAGTTGGAGGCCGTACACATGCTCTGTAGGTCCGGGGATTTGGAGCAAACAACACGATGTCACACAGCCGTTTCTGAACCTCTGCCATTGATCCTCTCCTCATTCGGCTTCTGCAGCACCAAGTAGCTCTCTGTCACAAATTCACACTCACCTGCAAGCACATACGCACGCTAAGATAACGAGAACGGCTTAATTTAGCTATTATGCTGTTAATTATGAATATCACATGAAAATGACACGATTAATCATGAAACATACAGTTGAAGCACAAGTGATTTGGTAGATCCCTGCAGGTTTTTTAGGCTTGTCATGAGGCGACGTGTGAACAAGCTGAGCTAACGTAGCCCAGGTCATATCTGTTGTAACACATGTGCTTTTTATTGATTCATACAGCTGAGTTACACATTCTTAACACAACGTTTTTAAGTATAACCAACAACATGTTGGAGTAGTCCACATAAACAGGTGTGTGCAATCGTCAGACTTTAAAACAGGCCTGATGTAACAGAATAAAGCATTTCAGACTCAGATCAAAGTAAAGCAGAGGATAAGCACATTGCAGTGAACATTTCACAAATACTGATCCAACCGATTATTGTCAGTGTTTTCAGCCTTGTCCAGAACCATGTTCACCAGATGTCTGCTTGGAATAAAACTAATGATACCACAAGACCACAAGGTGAATATTGTGCGATTTTGGATCTGTTTCTGCTTGGAACTGACAGTTTTACCGTCAGGCATGATAATAAACATGCCGTTGAAGCTTGCCATAGCGTGTAAAGTCATCATTAGAACAAGGTTCTGCACACTTGAAAGATTTTCTTTAGTGTTCTCTTACCTCACAATATCAATTCAGACGTCAACATTGGAGGGTCCTATTGAAGCAGAGAACTGTTGCCTGATCTACTGGAGCACTTTGATGTCTACAGCTTCCCAGGATGCACTTATTTATTCAGTAAAATAAGCTGCCAGCGGAGGAGCCCAGAGATATAAACATCAGCCGACAGATGTTTGTGTGTAACATGAGCTTCAATTTTGTTTCAGCTCCCCGGAATGTTGTTAATCAATTTTGAAAGTTGGACAGGAGAACAGCTCGTGGAAATGGGAATAATTAAGTCCATTTTTCTTTCACCTGGAATAGATGTCAAACACTAGCGAGCTGCCCTCCTTTCCTTTATGCATATGCCTCCGGACCCAGAGAGCTTGCACTTTGCTCACCTCATCTGGCCTCTGTACAAAGGAAATGCAAAGTTCTAAAGGGTTATTGCTGCTCTGTTCAGTGTCAGGCCCGTTTCACCCTCTTCATAGGTCTGCTACACGGGCAGAATTAATTAGAGCAACACAACATCTGTCATTTTTTCAATTGAGTCAAGTGTCCAATTGCTTGGATCAAGTTTCAGAACTTTGCAGTGAACAGTGGTCTTTTAGTTCCATGTTAGCATTGTAAATCAGCTAAAATCCACTCGAGAGGCATTATGAGTATCGCTTGATCGATAGCAGGACTTGATGACTAATTAGAAGTAAACAGTCGTTTGTTTTATACCTAAATCATTCAATCAAGCTGTCAGTGGAACAACAAGGCATGTGCCATAGCCTACTGTATGACAATGTTTGGGACCAAAAAAAGACATTTTTGCAGTGAAGCGGGGACTTTTTCCCCCATATAGAGACAAATAACTTCTCCCCACATAACCATTAATGCATCCGTCTCACCCATGTCTATCATCTGTCTATCCGTCTCAGCTGAATCCGCTTGCTCTTTTCGTTTACCACTAAATTATATGATAAACACAATCATACATGCCTGTCCCTGCACAGATGCTAAAATGAAATAAAGACATGCATGCACACACCCACACATATGCTGTATACAAACAGCTTCCACTGTCGCACTTTTAATATGCCAGATCAACCCCCGGTTTACTAAGCTAATGAGGAGCGTTCCATTGTCTCCTGTTGTGTGCTGTGTTATCACCCAGTCTCGTTCATGGAGTGTCAGCTCCCTGGCTCAGGTCTAGCTTTCGGTGGAACCACAGAGAAAATCAGATTAACCTAAGCCTTTTAACTGCGGTTGGGTTTGATCCCATTTGAGAGTTGGCAACACAATCTATTTTGTTTGTGTTTAGAGGGAGAATGCATGTGGAGGGAGAGGGGAGGGTTGGCTGAGAAGTAAATAAAAAAAAAAAAATGGGTGACACAGGCTAAGCAGCTTTTGCTTTGAGACACAGTTCAAGACAGGGCCGTGACACAAAGTGTTAAATAGCATCTCACCTTTTATTTGCGGGGCCTTCTAGGGGTCTTAGCAGGGCGATGTTCAAAGATGGAAAGAAAAGCAGAATAAGTGACTGCAGCAAGACAGAATGAGAGCGAGGAGCCACACAGTAAATGCAGATTGACTTGCACTTCTATCGACTATCATGTAGAACACATGCACAGCCACGCCAGAAATAAATGCATAATCCATGTAATCCATTTCCAGAGTATCAGTTATAGGTTCGTCTACACAGTAAATATATTTGCATCCACCTCTTTGGATTTGGTTTCTTTTTAGATTTTTTCATGTCTTTGGAATGTACTTAGGATTCGACTGAAAGCTCATGTCTCATTAGCAATGACTGCGTAGAGCGAGGCAGAGAGAGCATCCTGCTGGCTTTTGCCTTGGGCCTCAAGCTCTTTCAAACTGCCCCTGTTTGCACCACAAATGCACACACATGTACACATGCACACACACACACACAGACTCATACATACACGCTTGACCTCCTATGCTTTTGAGGACCCTCGCTGATGCAGTGTATTCTCTGGCCCTATAACCTTAACCCTCACAACGAACCCAAGCCTTACCCTCACCTTACCATGCTATGATAAATAATTCTACCCTAGGCCCCAGGGCCAAGCCTTGATCCTGCAACAGCCCTTTTAGAAAGTGAGGACCAACCATGTTATTTTCCAAGTGTGTCTTCACCTCACACAAAAAAAGATAGAAAGAAGTCTAATGATTCATAATGCACCTCCTTGCAAGTTTAAAAACTCGTGACATGAGATTTGCTCGTCTTGATGAGGACATAAGCCCTAACAAATCAATAGTTCCTTCCTTCTGTTTAACCGTCATACACTTTGAGTCAAAGCTTACATCAGTCTCAAAGGAGAAATGTTATCGTATCCTGCTGTTTCAGTTATTGCAAGTTACTCTGGATAACAAAGCCAGCAGTGGAGCAATTTAGTGCCATACAGATCTCTGTTCTAAAAAAAAAAGTTTCTAAATGGGCCTTAAAGGTTTTTAAGAAGCAGTTTAGCTAGTGTCACTGTTTAGCGTGTGTTACAACAGGCAATAATATGATACGAATCTACAATAATACATGGGATAAAATGGGAAAATACAAATCTTACTTTAGTGATGTTTTTGCAATTATAGTTCACAAGATTTAAATCCCTTCTTGATTTCTGCCATTCTGGATCTCTGCCCCGATTTGCCCGTTTTCCCAATCTGCTGCACCTCTCTGACTGACACGTGAACACAATCTTCGCCTCTCAGCCCATTCCTCGCCCACCTCGTGGTATTTATCTGAGTGAATGCAGAGGGACAGATATCATATAGCGCCATGTGTGCAGAAAAAAGGCTGGGTGGAAAGCCAAATACTAAGTATGGCCCGGGGAAACGGAGGCCTGTCAGCTCTGCCGTGTCGTCTCACAGCTGGCTGAGTGGGTCACTGCGACAGATCACCTCAGTTTGGCCGCGGCACCGCCAACCTCCAACCCCTGAGAGATTCAGTTTGAAACAGCTAAATGCTAAGCCTGTCTGAAAAACACATCACATCAGATCCACGTGAGTGCAACGCTTACTCACCTCATGCACATACAGAGAGGATACTAAAACAAACACACACGGGCGCACATTAGACATACGACAGAAGTGAGTAAAAGAAGAAACAAAGCAACACGGACGAGGGAGAAACCCAGACATACTCACAGTTTTGCCAGACAGTGTTTCATGAGTAGGAGACTGAGTGAGTCATCTCTTTCCACTCGCCAAATGCCTCTTCCTTTTGTCTCTCCAGTGTTAATGTTGAATCAGACAAACCAGCAGACGAAAGAGATCTGAATATTCACTGTTTCCAACATTTTTTTTTTTTCTACATTTACCCTGTTCATGTCAGTTGGCAGCATAAAAAAGTGCAGGTGCATTAGATGGAACTTTTGACATGTGGTGTAGTGACATGTTGTTGCAGCCCATTTGCTGTTTGGGTGATTCTCAGCAGGTGGAATTTCCTCAAGCCTCAATGATGTTTGTCAGTGCAATCCAAAAAGTGAGGGAATGATCTGTCTTACTTTTAGATTTGCTTACTTTCTGTGGCAACATCATCCCCCTCCTGCCTTTGTTACTCACTGTAAATATACAGGATTTAGTCACATGACCACACGAGGAACAAGACATGTAATCATGAGTCCTTTTCAGCAAACAACCCAAAAAAGTCCTTTTTTCTGGTGAAGACAGTCAGATTTACTGGTTGAGGCAGTATATTGGTGCATGTACTGTACCTCCATTCCATCTGCAACATGAGAGTCTATCTATATGTTAATGATGGAAATGATTACATGGTTTTAATACAATTGCTAATTAGAAATCCGTCAAAGTATGCATTGTGGCTGCCATAATACAAGCCATTTAGATTGTCATGAATACAAAAATATAGTGCTTTCTCGGAAAATCATAGCTTTTGCTCTTATTTTACCTCTTTTCTTTTGACACTGTGGTCCCCAAAAATGCAAACACAGCCATTTTGCCTTCCTGAAATTGATTCAAGTTCAATGCATCGAGACATGTTAATGCCCCACTAGACGCTGTGAGGATGCTTTTTACCACCGAAACTAATGGATGTGTGTGAAAACGCAGCTCTGCCGCCGATACTGCATCCCAGGCTTCAGAGATGAACCTCTGTCAACCTATTTTAAGTAGATGTCTTTTTATTTATTTATTTATTCACTTCCTTTCCGCTGCCATTGTGGTTGATTTCTGCTGTGAATGAGCAAGCTGCCTCCCTCTCACAACCTTGACCTCTCAGACACCCCTGGTGTAGATGGGATGTACTTTTGGGAAAGTCTCCCCTTCTTGCTTTCCAGAGATACAAGAGATTTAAGGGGGTCAGGAAAGGGGACTGCTAGATAGAAATCTAATTAGGTGATTGTGCTTGAGGGAGCTTCACTAGCTGCTCAATAAACTCCCACACACTCGCTCTCCTCCTCTCTCATTTCCCTCTCTCGCTTCACTCTCTCTCTCCCCCTCAGCAGTTTGCGCTCACCCCGAGATGCCGCCTGAGAGTCCCCCTGCTGAGGGCACAGTCACAGGATACAGATCACGACTCACTTAGTACATCCTCACTGCTGTTCGTGTTTCTTCAAAGAAACCAACAGATTCGTCGTTCTGTTGATAATAAAGCTTCGAGTTTCTCCTCTTTGCTCGTTATTAGTTTACCTTCAGACTGAAATAAACCCGAAAGGGCTTCAAAGAATGATGAGAAGATAAGGTCAGGTCTGTTTTGGCTCACTCAGTCGTATTTTCCATAGATTACTGTGGATTGACTGGCCTTTGTTTCAGATAAGTGTTTCCGTGTTGATGTGTGAGAGCAAACACAAATGTAAAGACGTCAGATTACATTTGAAAAAATTGACTCCCACAAGGAGTGTGCATGTATTGAAAAGAAACACAAAACTTAGCTTAAAACTACATGGAACAGAAGGTCATGTGGGTGTGTCATGCAGCAGTGTGGCAGATTTTACTATCCTGATGTCATTTATATGCAGCTACTGTGCACTGGCAACTTGTGCTTTTTGATAATGTTCAAGGCCAAAACAAGAAGTCATCTGACATTTCTATAACCCTAACCATGATGGAGAAAACACACTGGTTGTGTCTTCTGACACCCAAAGCACACTGGCACACCATACAGACGTGCCAGTAACTGCAGAGGAAACCAATACTCATCAGGATTTTGGTGCATATCATACACAGCCAGTGCATATTGCTCTCAACTCTAAGCAAAGGGGGTTGGATTTATGGTAGCTTAATCATATTTTAGTTGCCAAGCATGAATGTTGTAAATTATCCAAATGGAATATATTAACAGTCAACCGTTTGCATGTACAGTACGAACATTAGGTCTGATATGTTGAAGAGAAATGTAATCTGGACAACATTGCGCATTTGAGAAGACTTATTTTGCTATTGCAACCTAATATAATTCATAAGGTTGTATCCTGGCACAACATCTTTAAACTATCCTATTCGAGTTCCCAAGACTCAGAGCCTCACTCTCAAAAGCAATAAAAGCCATCACAGCTTATGAAAGTACAACAATCGAGACAACAGGTTGACAGATACCGGTTTTTCAATGGCTGATACAGATGCTGATGTTTTAAGAGTAGGGCGGCCATGGGACCACGCACACACATACACACATAGATAGCATCTGACAAAATACAGCAACTTAATCATGATAATTGCTGAACACTAATGTTATTGTCTGCATTTTGTCTGTGTTTCCTTAAATAGATCTGCACTCCGTCTGCAGTGCACTTATTTTAACTTATTGGGAAAAAAAAATGAATTTTTGTTTCATTGGCCTTGAGAGTGCAGGCATCAAACCAATGCAGATTATCTCAGAATGCCAGATATCAGCCCTACCAGTGAACGGGACCATAGGTAAGATGTGAGATGGCATGTAATGATAGTTTTTCCTCTTTTAATCACCTTTGTTAGTGTAGTGGTAATGTGTTTCTCTGTGTTTCTCGAGTGCAGAGTCTGCAGCGTGCTAAGGAAGGAGCGTGTGATTTACCCTGAAATCATGGCGTAGCATTTTGTAATTACAAAGTAAGCCATATTATCCCAAGCAGCCTCCCTGAGCTGTGGGTATGACTAAGCCTGTTCTGTGTCTGTGATGCAACGTCAATGCCGAGGAGCTGTTTATTGTGAAGGTACAATTGTGGCCCGGAAGTGTGCTCGGCAGTAGCTTAGTCACAGTAATGCATAGCCACCGCTCAGGCTCATAATTCAGACTTATGTGCAGCGCTAAATGAATGAGGGTGTCTTGCACAGACGGGCAACACGAGCTGAAAAATCACACTAAAGCGGACGTCTTTATGGGCGATAAAGGTGTTGAGTGCATCTACAGTGTTATTGTTTGGATAATCAATGCTCAGGTGGATGATCAATGACGGACAGGGAATCTGAGGAAAAGGAAATCAGAGAGATGAAAAGAGAGCATGCTGAAGAGGCTGAGCGGTGGAGGAGAAAGGATGGAGCTCAGTCCAGTAAACAAAGCCATGTTTAACATTTTCTAAGTATCCGGCCCTTTAAAGAGGAGGCTGCTACTGTTACAGCTGAGTAATGGTTTGATGTATTTCCATCGATCTTATCTGATATGGTAAGCTTTTGTGAGACCAGACAAAGGAATTACAGCCATCGAACATCCTGCTTTAATCATCCTGAGAAATGCTTCACTTAATAGTAGCTCAGGGGGTTGTTTGTCATTTGTGTCTCTGCTGATTTCTAAGAGCGCTGTCTGAGCATTCACCTGAGTGTGAAGCAGAGGTGGAGGCTGGGACGTGCTGCAAGATAAAGTGTGTCTTCCTTACATTAAAAAGTCAAAACACTTATTGGTATATTCTGTCAAAATCAATTTGGGGGTCTTCATGGAAGCTTAAAAGGTTCTCTCAGTCTCTTTTTCCAGCCATTCATAACTGCATATATCGAGTGTAATCATGTGCAGATTGTGTGATGGTTAAATCAATCTTCTGCTTGTTCCTCATGCAGATGACTGAAGAGCGTTGACCATTTAAGTTGATTATGAAGGAATTTAGAATTGTTAGCATTTGAGATGTTTTGCCAAGAGCGCACTTTGTGTTGAATAGGCAAGTGAGAACAGCTGAAGAGTGGGATCAGCTGTTGCTAAATGAGTACTTAAGCTATCGGTGGCTGAGACAGACAGCAGATAAACAAATCTGAGCTTCCACAAAGTCAGTGGCAGCTTTCAACTTCTTCTGTAAACCAGGACAAACACAATTATTGTGTTACGGACAACACGACATTTTCTATATGTGCTTCACGTCTGCTGCGTTTTTATTTCTGAAATGTATTTTAACCCTGTGTGCTACCGTTCAAGTCAGTTCAAAACTGACTTTCAGGGAACAGTTTGACTTTGGCAGGAAGTATGTTCTCTTGCTTTCTGGTGAAGAGTTAGAGGAGACGATCCATATTAATGTAAGTCTGGAACAGGTGGAAACAGCTAGCTTGGCGCTGTCCAGCGGTTACAGATCTAGCCTCCGAGAACATCTAAAGCTTGCCAATTGAAGCGTTAGCATTGAGTTTGTTTTTTTTTTTTTTAAAAAAAAAAAAAAAAGCTTATTGCCACCGGTGTCCTGGCCTGCTACTTAAGGTGCAAGAGCAGTTTTTGCCTTTTACGTGAATCAAACAAATATAACGTGCTAATTAATGAGTTTTAGAGGTGCTAGTGCACTTAATAAATGTAATCAAAAGTTATTACAGAGATTATGTTAAATTATTCTCTTTTTTTTTTAGTTTTCTTATTATTAAAAAGACAACAGGATAATAATGTCAGGAGCCATAGATGTAACAATCCAACTGTGTGACAGTACATTGTAACAAAATAAATAGAATTAAAAATGACATTAATCATAAAATGAAGAGTGCAGACCAGCTCTTCACGGTTCTCTCTGCGTCTCTGTGTCATGTACTTGCCAAAAAATTGTCCTTACCCACTTATTTTACAAATAAGGAGCCTCAGCCAGAAGATGAAAACCAACTTACTTCCTTTGTAGCGTCGACGCCTCGTATGTCACACCAACAAATGCTCCTCACACAAGTACAAACGGTGTTACCCACGGTGCTTTAGGTGTGCAGCATCAGCTCGTGCAACAGCAGTCGCAGGAAAACCAGGATAATCACATCATTTCCCGAGTGTAAAAGGATAGCTTCATTATTTAAACTGGAAGAATCTTTCAGGCAACATTTTAAGCTTCTGGTAAAATATTCTCGGGCGCAATGTAAATTTATTTTGCTCACACGCAGAATAGAAGTATAATAGCTTTTGTTAGCTCAAGGCAAGCATGCATCATCCAAAGCAGCATCTGACTGGAAGACTTTCTGTATTGGACACAACACATTTTCGGGAATATGACTTACTAGTGAAACATGTTATTGGACTTCCACAGTTAACATTATAACAGTCTAGAGACACTGAGATAAAATCTAGTATAATACAATAATAATTTAATGTAATACAAAGAGATTCAAGTTTTAAATTCTGCCTGAAGGTTTACACTTTTTAGGCAAAATGGCTTGGCTCCTCGCGCTTCTCTGCTGCTGGCCTTCTGCCTTCCCACCATTCATGTGGAGAATTTTGACATTTAAAATTCTTTAAAACCACATAATAACCAACTCTGTTCTAGTGCTGCAGTGTGTTTTATCCACAGCGTCTATGCTTTGTTTTGTTCAGCAGAGCTGAAGAGTAGATTTCTGTTTTTCCGAGTGGTGCAGAAGACAAAGGTGAAGGAAATCAGAATAATAAGAAATATGTGGATTTGTACGTAGTGTGCCGACGGAGGAAGAAACAGAGCGGACGGATGTGATGTGAAAATATAATTTATCAGCTTGCGGTTTGGCGCTGGCTGCAGATTAACAGGATGAGAGGGGGACGAATTGTCACCGAGAGGCCTGTGTTAAGGTGAAAGGATCTCCAGGGGCTGTTTGATGTCTGTTCAGCTCACAGTGAATCCTATCTCACCTTATTGTGTCCACACAGAGTTCTCAAAATTGGATCACAGTTGAGTTTTATCTTTCAGTGCGGATCACTATTATTGCATTATATAGGAGGACTACACCCTCGCCGAGTCTCTGTCTTCCTTTCTGTTTCTCTGCAAATTTGCATTTTGACTTTGCTCCATCCGAGAGCAAATATGGCAGCCGCGCAGAATATCTCTCCTCTTCTGTTCATAAAAAAAGCTCTTTAGTGAGGCACTTTATAATAGTTTTGCATTTCTAACATTAAGACTTTTTTTTTTTATAGTGCTGTGTCAACTTTCTGAAGTTATTTTTTTTTTTTATCTCTTTGTGACTGTCGCCCCTTTGAACTGCACTTTCATAGGAAGCCTTCTGCATCTGTAGCATCCCAGTATACTCGCTCCACCCCTCCCCCTCCCTCATGAAAGAAGCATTTGAAATGTTAAGTGTAAAGTGCTTTTCATATTCATTTTCTTGTTCCTATTGAGTGGATCTGAGTAGAAAATCTAACCTCTGTTTCTTTTCCGTTTTGTGCTTTTCTTCCTTTGCTTCTCTTTCCTCAGCTAATTCACACCATCAGCGTGGTGGACAGAGACGAGCCACAAACCGGACATCGCTTTTACTTCACCCTGGCCCCGGAGGCCTCCAGCAGTCGACACTTCACCCTGTGGGATGTCAAAGGTGAGAGGGCAAAGGTCCTGTACTGGGGTTATGGGTGAAGATGCGCATTTGAGTGGCTGTGCTGATGGCGTTATCAGCATAATTTGATTTTCAGCGTATAATGTAATGGAACAAGCAGGAGTCTTAAAGGCTGGCTGTTGTATTTTGAGTGGGTGTGCGCATTGTGAATGTGCACAGGTGCAGCAAAACTGTGCTCGACTGAAAAACGTTCAACATCGCCATGAAGCTCATAGAGATGGATTAGTGTGATTGGCAATGTAAGAGTTTGGTGAAATGCTGAGGGCGTTAAGGCAACATTAAGTTAGTCTAAAATAGTGCAACTCAAAAAACTTTGTCAGAACACAGTAGTTGCCAGTAATTTCAGTGTCTTAGTTACCTCATTTAGGCGCCAGATGGTTGTCATTGTTATGGACGGCACTACCAGAAGAAATCTTAACAATCGCAGAAGACTCTTTCAAAGTGAATGCAAAGTAGTCTGTTTTTTTCTGTGATTTAGGATTCACTCCATAATCAGGTAGTTTTTTTTTTATTTTTATTATTTGATAAACACCATCTGTTCTAGTCCTCTGAGCAGAGTAATATTATTAGAAGGTATTACACACCACTGCATGTCTGACACTGTGCAAACTGGACAAAACCCATTTTTACCAGTTTGTCTGAAGAAGTTTGCTCGACTGTTCAAACAATGAAGCTGAGCATTGTTTTCCACAGTGATGGCATTTTCTATGACTTTTGAACGCTGTTTAACACAGAATCTTGTCTTGATTCCTCTTAAATAGAACGTCAACAGTTTACCTAATTTTCCCGAGTGTCATCATGAAAACTGCACTTCGCACGAACACAACATTTATGCGACTCCGCATGAGGAAATTAAAATTGACTGTGCCCCCCAGTGATGACTCCGCTTTGTCGGGAAGATAAGTTTTTTCATGCTTGTCTGTGTTTTTGCAAGCGCGCTTGCAGATCCCTCGTTTAGAGATGTGTACCTAAGTGAATGTGACATCTGGCTAAATCAAGATTGATCTGACACCAGGAAAATGTCAGGGGAGCAGCCGGAGCTAGGGAAATGTCACCGTGCGAAGGCAGCGAGGTCTGCTGACGTCCCGTTCACATGCTCGCATGTAGCAATGGATACACACATAACCTTTGCTACTGTGTGTGCACATGTGCATGTAGGTGAAATATTAGCATGGCGTGTACACTGTTGAATAGGGAGAATGATTAAAAAGCTTCTTCGTGCACAGATGGAAACGTTACACCACCCACCTCGGTACATTTCATGTATTCACAAACACAAACGCTTCTGCAGACCCTGTATATAGTTCGGTGAAAGACAAACAAAACCCCACACAGACTTTTTATCCTCCCACCCCTGTTTTTTTCCCACTCTGGTGTCTCTTCTCATGGACACATTTGTCAACCTGTCACTTTCAATTTGTCACTTCTCCTTTTCCCCATCATGGCCTCACATTGTGTTGTGTCTCCAAGCCTTGACACACAATGATGAAAAGGCTTTTTTCCCCCATGGTGCTAAACTCTTTTAAGTTGTTGCTGGCAGTCTGTAGAGCAAAACCTCATATTTACCACATAAACTTTATTGTTACATGACAAACTGGCATCATTTTTGCCTAGAAAATGTCCCACATCATCAAGAAATTTCATGTGATATGGAGGTGTAGAAAAAAACAAACAAACAGAAATTCACATTTTAGTGGATTATTTTTGCTTATTTCATTCAACACATCTGTGAAAGTTGTGTTCCTTATTTTTCTGTGGTTTGTTCAGTCAGTGACAAACATTTCAAAAACCTCACTGCACATGTGTCACCGCAGGAATCATTTATAAAGCATGAATGGTAAAGCCAACGTGATACAACATCCAGGAGAAATCGTGCTGTATAAGTCTTTAGGCGAGTGTACCGTAGTTTTTTCTTTGGCTCTGGTGATTTGTGCTCTGTGTCTTTGTACCTGTGAATTAATAGAAGGAATAAAATCGCTTATGTAGGAGTTCAAGAATGTCCACAAAAGAAAAACAAGAACATTTGTTTTTCAAATGGCTTAAATGACCTATGTTCCTCCCGGCAGTCAACACTGCTTTCTCTTAACCATGACCGGGATCCTTCTCTAACCTTGAACAAGCAGTTCGTATTAGTCATGCCAGCGTGCGGCTCTGGAGTTGGTCAGCCCACCCTTTTGGTTGAGACTGAAATACCCCAGAAGTTATTGGATGGATTGTCATGACATTTTGTACAGATATCTATGGTCCACAGAGGATGAATGCTGATTGCTTTGGTGATCCCCTGACTTTTCATGTATCGTCACCAGCAGCTCAAAATTTCACATGATCCAATAAATTGGTTTCTGACCGAATGCCAAAATAAAACTAATGACTTGACCATCAGCCTGTAGAGTGTAGGCACTCAGGGGCAAATTCACAAAAGGATTGCGTCGCTTTTGCTGTTAAACCTGAAAGAATAAGGCAAAAAGAAACTGTAATTCTCAAAGGGTGAAATGTCCTCCTGACTGGGTTGCCAAGCAAACAACATCTCCGGTGCTTTTTGCACTTACTTAAGTTAGGTAATATGCATACATTTGGCACAGTTAGCACCTTTCTAGGCTCAAAAGTTCAGTTCACAAACACCAGCATGAACAGCCACTGGCAGTTAGAGAGAAAATTATTAGCCTCCTCAGAGAGTCGGTGGTAGCTGAAGCGCATTTGTAAGAGGTGTCACGATTGGGTTTAATCGCCAATGACTTTTCACATTTATCATCCTTATTGTGCACATCAATAAAATAATGGTTCAGGCTTATGAAGTCTCTCCCGATTGAAGTGAAGCTTATCGTAAGTTCAATCAGGAGACTATCCTCATGCTACTCCTTCATTCTCATTCCTCTCCCTCCCTCTTCTCCTGCTTCCTCGTATCAGCTGATTTGGGGCTTTTACTCTTTTGTCACAATCTCTGTCAGCCAGTCTTATCTTCGCTGCTCTCCTCTCTGTTGCTGTCAGCTGTCATTTCACTGTGTGTTGTACTTTGCCACATGGATAATTGCAATCAGATGCAAAACTTGAAGTGAGCGTTTGCGCTGCAGCATCATTAGCACAGTATGTGTCTTGAACGGGACCTTGACACGGGGCAGACAGCGTTCGCAAGTGGCTGCAATCCATCTTTGTGACTTCGGCCCTCAGCCTTGTTTTAGCTTTGATCATGTCAAACCACACCAGACTCCCAAAAGGGTCATCAGATGTGGTCCCATGTGTCTTTCTGGATGTGTAGTGTAGCGTGTAGTTTGAAGGACTTGGGACTTGAGATAAAGGTGTTTGAGGAAGGTTGTTCTGATCCAACTGCACTGCCAGCCTTTTAATTTGTATTGATTTTGATAAAGATGCCTCGGTCTGTCTGCTTTCACGTGTGTTGGAGGGAGTCTTGTTCTGCAGCAGACGGCGGTGGAAGGGAATGCCGTGTAAAAGTCAAAAGGACAAACTCAGGGGCGTAACGTTCCCGTACATAAACAGTAATATGAAGATTGTTCTACATGTGCCAGAGAAGCTCTAGGGTGACATGGATAAGGGTGATATATGTTCTGGGAGATGGATTGCTTGGTATCCTCTGCACAAGTCTACCCACAAAGCTTCTCTGACTCTATTTGTCAAAGCCTCCTTCTGTATTCTCTGTTACATTTATCTGTGTCTACAGGAGAGCGCTCATATATACAGCGCTGAAGTTTAATTTCAAACAGTGGCTCTCTCGCACATTTTCTCCCCTGTATTTGTTTGCCTTGACAAAAAAAAAAAAAAAAAAACACATGATAAATGTTAACAGCACAAAAGCGGTTCACTTCCCTGGAGGAATCATTCAACCCGAAGTTAAACGTGACAATCTTGGCACCCTTCAGCTGGGGTCCTTGAACCGTGCATTATTGCATGCCAAATGATTTATTCAGACGGTGCATAACGAGGATGGCACTTTGCTGTCTTTGTCTTCGTCAGTTCAGCACTTGACCATTTCTTGAAGAAGTTTTCATTGTTCTTTTTCGAATCAAATGGCAAGCATCTTACATTGTTAAGTCCTGAAGACTGTGATTTGTCTTGACATTTTAGGAATGTCAAATAGACCTGTATGATCAACACTACCTCTTTTTTGTGCTTCTTCCATTAGTACAGAGTTCTGTGAAAAGGAGGAAAAACAAGAATGCCAATGAAAGTGCACAATGGATGAAGTTTCTTCAATTTACTGCTAAAAAAAACAGACAGAGGGTTTTTCATTCTTTAGATATTAAGCGCTCATGTGTGATTCTCTGCCTTACCTTGTTTCTCTGACCCCCTCCCCCCGACAAACTCACACCGCCCACCCAGACAAGACAGCTGGCATCCGGACCCAGCGGTCAGGCTTTAACCGCCATGAGCAGAATGTGTACTTCCTGCCCATCATGGTGGTTGACAGCGGGCCGCCCTCCCTCAGCTCCACAGGCACCCTGACCATTCATGTCTGCGGCTGTGACACAGGTGAGAGCTATTGCAGGAGCTGCACCATTACTAACATTATCATCACTGTCACCTCCTGCATCAGCAGTGCTACAAGGGTCATCCACACGCCGTTGTTTTGGTGAGCAAAGCGGTCGTATCAGCTTATATTTGTGGAAAACAAAATAACACAAGGCCAGAAATCTGCTGACAAATGGCCCTCAACAGTGAATTCAGCTGGGTGCAAATGTAATATATGCATGATAAAAACACTTTTTTTTTTCTTTTGATGAGACAGTGCTTAATCCTTGTCCACTGAACTGACTCGTAACTGGTGTTGAATCTGTACAGTAAATGTTAATGTTTCTTTTTGCAACACAGATGGAGCCATCCAGTCCTGCAATGCCACAGCCTATGTAATGAGTGCTGCTCTCAGTCCTGGGGCACTTATAGCACTACTGGTCTGCATGCTCATCCTCATAGGTAAGCAGATGGATGGACTCATGTATGTATGTATGCATGTATGAGGAGATAAATGGATGGACGGATGATGGATTGCTCGACGGATGGATAAGCACAATTCATTATTGTTACTTTTCTGGGGTCAGTGCTAAGTTCAGCTACTCCGGCAGGGCCACCAGGAGCATTACGTTCAGTGGTGGGGTGTACTAGTCAAAAGGGAAGGCTGAGGGCTGCACCTGAAGACACGACTCCATGTCCTCTGCTCATGAAATCATGCAACCAAGCATGTGTCTTTTAATGGATTGACCACTTTTAGAGGTTATGTATATTTCACGAAAGAACTTGCACATGCAGCGGCAAAAAAAAAAAAAAAAACTACGACGGGCGGCATGAAAAATGAGATCAATTTTTCATCTTTCTTTCATTCAGCAGCTTTCCTGTCCTGTTGGACATTTCGTTGCAGCTTTTATGAGGAGAAAGCTTTTGTTTAAACAGGAGCACAGATGATGCCTGGGTTTATGAATGATATCAAGCCACTTTGATCCTTGGAAAAGAGACGGGGATAGAAATGAATGGGAGTGAAGTGGAGGGGGGTTAGAGGGAGCAAACAGGGAAAACAGCTGCCTCAGCACTTGTATGCCTGTGAAACAGCAGGCTTTAAATAGACAAGGCTTTCCAGACTTTCTCTGATTTTTATACACGTACGCACATGCACACAGCAACATACACATGCATGCACACGCTCAGCCTCTCAGCAACCGAAGAGGGTTAGTATTGTCATATCTGAAAATTTTATGAGTTGGCTTCTCGCTCTCCCCCCACTGTTCGTCTTAGCATTCCACTTCTCAGTGACAGAAAGAAACGACAGTGCTGTCACAGTGTTTTGTCTCCCCCGCTCGCGCCTATACACGTTTACATCGTGCAGGCAGCGAATGATGGATGATCATGACACCAGGCAGCTCTAACTCTAACTAACATTGCTATCTATTTCTTTTAAGAGCTTTTCTAATGAGAGTTGTTAAAACTCTGCCTCCATTAACCAAACCATCTACTGGAGTGTACTTCAAAAGCAGGGCATCATTTATTCATCACGGTTTTAAAAGCCTCAACAAAAATGTTATGTACAAATCTGAGGCAACCTCTGCAGCCTATAAAAAAAAAACTGTGTGTGCTTGTTGATCATGGTTTTGGTGTTCTGGGCTAGATGACATCCCCTCAAAGGCCTGTGTTGCAAGCATCTCTCTGGCCTTTAAACTTGTGGAAAGCTAGACACTATGCAGAAAAATAGAGGTACTTTGTGCAGAGATTTTTTCTTCGAGATTTTGAAGAAAATGCAGACTAAAATGCGTATGTAAGACTTTGATGCTTTAAGTGTTTTGGTATTATTTCATGCCATTAGAACTCCAGTCGTGAAATGATGCAGTGTTGATTCGAATAGTGTCAGTGACTCTAATCTTTAAGTCCATGCCACTTTGAGTGACTGACACTGATTGGTAGAAAAAAGGACTGGACAGGCATCAACAAAGCACTGAAGGACAGCCTCAGTCTGAGCGCCTGCCTTCTGCCAGTCTTCATGCGCCCGGTAAAATCTCTGCAGGGTCTCGGATCAGGGGGATGAGCAGTGTTTTCACAACTGTTGTGAGGCATGAATAACAGACAGGAGCAAGGCATGTGGCAGCAATCTTATCGACTGCACACTGCCCAACGCTGCTCCTGCTTTACTTACCCCACACACACAGATTTAGTGTGTGTGGTCGGCATCCACGGGCTTAGTCAAGTCACTCCTCACCTCCTAACTGCAATGCAGTAATACACACACACACACACACACACACACAAACACACACACACACACATAGATAAAGACCACTTTTGGGAACATTACAGAGACCCACATTACATTTCTGGAGACTTACCCTAATCTTAACCATAACCTCAAAATCAGCTTTTCCCCTATTGGTTACATGGCTTTTGTCCCCCATTAGCTTCTCTTTGGTCTGAAATGCCTCCCAGAAAGTATTCCAAGCCAGGACCACACACAGACACGCACACGCACGGCGTCTGCCTAAGCAGCCAGCGCTCCCTCTCTCCAGAGGCTGAACCACCTCTATTATATCAATTATTGGATGATGAGCAAAATGAAAACAAATTTCTGCATAATTACCTTACAAACAAACAGTCCCTCCATCAGTTCGTTTATAGGCCTGATGTGATGAATCCATTCCACTACATCGCAGCATCTGCATGCATCCATTCCAATTACCTCCCATCTGCTCGTGATGAACTCCTGGGCGGGGGTAACCAGTGCAGCCCAAGGGTAAATGCGCCGTCAGGAAGGCTTATCGAAACATCTGCAAACACGGGGACCAGCTTTGTATGTATAAGACGCAGCTATACACAGGTACATATGCTTCATACGTAGGTAATTTCTGTACATGGTGTATTAAAATTGCCTGAGGTGTGAAGTTAAATAGGTTTTCAACAGCTTACAGTTCAACCATCAGTGTTCCTGATGCAGAGTGATGCTCACATGTTATCAGTGAGCGTTTGTCTGAAGTGAGGTTATCTGATCGTCTTTGCTTCAGACCGAGCTACCACATACTATCACATACTCCTTCAGTACTATTTACTGGAGAATCAGCTGATCTGCATGTATGAGGGAGTTCATAACACTAAGTTTCCTACCTCCTATTACTCTCCTCATTAGTGGGAATTTAGAATAATTGTCTCCGCTCTTGTTTAGTATGCATGGCAGCGTGAGCCGCAATTTACCACAAACCATGACTGTTTCCTCAACCCTGTGGCAATTAATTCACCCCATTCATGGAGGAGAAGAATAAACACAATGGATACAGACACCGGTTTCCCAATGGAGCCCAGAAACAATGTAAGAGGAGAACTAATGTACATTATCAGTCAAAGATACTGCATAAAATCCCCATTCAAGATCAGCAAGGCTCTTAGGCTGGCGCAGCTCTTTAGGCAGCGAACACATGGGGCATTTTCACCCCGCAAGTTCTTTTTTTAGGCCATTTACACCAAATGAAGACAATCACCAGCAGCAGCAACAAGTAATTTGTGAAGATTATATACTTGAAACCAATGTTTGAAACCGAGAAAGAAAAGAGTGGCAGAGGGAGATGAAAGCGAAGATGAAACATGGCGTTCCCTGACTGCAAGGTTACTTTGAAAGTCTATTTCTCCATGGGCTGTTCGCATACACACTAATATATGTGCTTGAGCCTGTGTGAATTTCCTGTACACAGCACATAATGTCTTGACATTGATCTAGTTTGACTGTGAAACGATGTGGCCATTTCTCATTTTCACAATGTATGGATGGGTGTTCTGCTGGATTCAGAGCATCAAACAGTCTGTGTCGTCCCAGACAGCACGGGCCCCATTATAACAGATCGTCTTTTTATCTCCGCGAGCTTGTAGGCATTTGTTTTAGGCAACAGGCTATCTGTTCCAGAAGATGCATGGTACCTACTGGTTAATGATCTATCTAAATGTCCCTTCACCGGCATCCCTTCAGAGCAGTTGCTCATTGTCCCTGCATGCTAAGAGGAAGAAAAAGGGTTTCCACTGGTCCACGGTAACACAGTCCAAAGCTGACGGGCCGCAGGAGACACATCCCGACAATCAAAACTCAGCTAATGACTGACCAATTTCATCTCCTCATCCTCTGCCATCTACTTTTGTGTCACAGAAATTCATGCCTGAATTTTATCACCAGTATTAATTTTTTCTCAACACATATGACAATTACAAAAAGACCACTCGTAATGGATGCCAACTAGCTCGTTACTAATTTAGATGATATTGTGAAGTGGGAGAGCAGGAATAAACATCTTTTGGAAAGAATCACATTTATTTTGATCAGTCATCCATTATAGAGAAGGAAACAAATAAGCTGATCTTCTACTAGCTACTGTGAATTCATGCAGTACAGGAGAATAAAGGCATTCAGAGTAAATATAATATCATGCTTCTGCACTGCAGCTGTGCAGGCTCACCTTCCAGGAGAGCTGTCTGCAATGTTTACATTGCCTGAACCCCCCCTTGTTGTCTTTGATTTAATAAATTCATTTATGCATAATTGCACTGACACAGATATTATGATTAGGTCAGCGGTTTTTATTTTTTGTTTGATGTTTGCATGTGAACGTGTTTACCGCGTGCTGTACGTTAATCCCTGTCCACGTTCTTCTTTACTTATGAACTTGCTGATCAAAAAGAGCCTCGATTGCTGTTGAGGCTTTTGTAAATGGAGTCGTTCATTATCTTTCTCATATTCCCCACCGTGCATAATTCATTCATAACTGCCTCTAATATGTTTTTATCATCACTGAAAATCACATTTGATGTTGCTGCAAGTCTGAGACAATGGTGGAGGTTTCAGAGGGAAGGGTGCAGCCCCGAGACGGGATGATGGAGTCAGGGGGTGGGTGTCTGAGCTAAGTGAGACTTGTCTAATCACAAATGTAGGCAGTAATTAAAATAACTAAGCTGAAATTAAAGCCTCATTGATTCATCTGTGCATACAGCCTTTGTTTTCCTCTCGTTTCATTAGTTAACGTGATTCATCTCAATTCTTTTCCCTTTTTTAATCCAGACTTAATTTTCCGAGGCATTTCTCTCTCTTTGAAGGTGGTTGCCTCTGGTTTTAAGTAGCGATGGAATCACAAAGTCTTGGTTTCACTCAGCTTGGATGAGTATTGATATACAGATTGGTCTCCATTAGGTTTTTTGAATCATATTTCTGGGCAAGGCAATCAGGATCGTGAAAAATCAATGCTCATGCATTTGAAATGTAAAACTTGATAATATATTATCTTCCCCTGCTGCGCCTTTGTCCTGAGAGGTGAAATTAAAGTTGCAATGGAAGTAGTTAGAAACTTTCCCATGGAAAGTACTTGCAAATCCCTCATGGAAAAGTGCAGTTTAATGTGCAGCACTACACCATACGTACACATTTAGTGCAATTATTTTCTTTAGTCCGCTTGTTTTCTTTAGAAGTGCATGTCCTGAATCTGGGTTTGTATGTCATTATTCTTAGTAAGATGAGGAAGAATTCCATTTTTTGTATTCAAGCTCTTTAAAGTCTGCCTGACAACTCTTAATCCACGTCTGCTGTGCAGCAGGAGATTTAAAGCCACAGATTTCAGAACACTTGCAGTAATGACAGTTTATAAAATCCCTTAAATAGGAACCCGTCCTTCTCCTGGCTTTTATCTCGCCCTGCTGTTCAGGCTGATCTGACAAATTTATATTCAACCTTTCTGTCATGCCAAAACATGAGGGTACAACATGTGCCAACGCTGAAGAATATCAAGGTAAACTCGTTTCTGTGACCATTAGTGTGGGATTACAATCAACTTCCTCTCTTTCTCTGTCTCGTTCTGTCCCTTTCTCCATCAGTCCTCGTCTTGCTGATCCTGACCCTGAAACGTCACAGGAAGGGCCAGAGGATGGCGGAGGATGAGGAGGACATGAGGGATAACGTCATCAAGTACAATGACGAGGGCGGGGGGGAGCAGGACACTCAAGCGTACGACATGAGTGCCCTGAGGAACCTCTACGACTTCCCGGAGGCCAAGAGCTGCGACTCTGGCCCGGACATCCGCTCGCTGCCGCAGTGGATACAGGCTAACCGGGTGGGCGGTGGCGCGGAGGGGCCGGCAGCCGCGGCGGCAGACTTCTCCCTCTTCAAAGGCTACATCCGAAAGAAGGTGGAGCAGGCTGACGCTGACCTGTCGGTGCCGCCGTATGACTCCTTCCAGACGTACGCCTTTGAGGGCACCAGCTCGCCAGCGCTCTCACTCAGCTCCATCCACACGCTGTCCACCACCTCAGAGCAGGATTTCTCCTACCTCAGCGACTGGGGACCACGTTTCAGGCAACTGGCGGGCTACTACGCTCCGGGAAACCCTGAGGAGGAAGGGTCCTAGCACAGCTTCTCCTCTGCAGAGAGACGTTTAAACTCCCTCTTCTTCCTCCTCCTTCTTCTCTGCCTCCTCTTCTCGCCCCGTGGCACTCTACTGAGATCATCAGAGCCAGCACTGTGTACTGCTTAAAGACAGAGCACCACCTCTTTGAAAGAAAAATCATAGTGTCGATCTTTGAACTCAAGTTTTTTACACTCTTTGGTCTTTGTAAGAGTTTTCGGACGTCAGCATGGGGCTCTGGGGATTTGAGAAAGAGTGTAGAAAGAGATATCCAGTCACTAAAATGGCCATTTTTTCTGAGGGGAGGATTTTCTCTCTCTCAAATCATAAATGAAAACCTTTATTTTAAGCTATGAGACTGTTTTCAGAGTATCAGCATTACATAGGTAGGGTTTGACCATGCCAAGGTATTTATTTAAGGAGGAAATATTTATGTATTTATTGGTTTTTATGTATTTATTTATTTATTTACACCATGATCCCTATGGCAACTGCAACAGTGAACTCTGCTGAAGTGCGAAAGCGAAAGTAAGGGAGGAGGAGGGGGACATTACAAAAGGAACGAGTGACAATGTGGAAGAGAGACGAAAGAAAGGAGGACTGCAGCGGCAGAGGACTCTACAGAGGACTGACACAGAGGTGACATCTGGGTCATATAAAAAGTACATTCTGGAAAATATTTGTATTTATTTTCTATGACCGCTTTTGTAAAATAACCAACTTTAAGAAGGAAAGGTGAAAAGCAGAGGCAAATAGAAAGAAAGAGGGAACAGACGAAGTGAAAGAACTGCAGAACAAAAGAGCTGCCGGGTCGGTCCGAACAGTTGAGACTGACATACTTTTGCTGTATTTTAGTGATTTATAAAAGAGGTTTTGGAGGTCACAAGCTGAGGACAACTGTGTGTTAACAATTTCTTTTCTTATCCTCTCCACAGCCAATTGTAAGGCAATAAGGCACAAACCACAACAGTGATTTAAGACGAAACAAAATGACAGTTTTGTGGAATTGGCTGGCGGCCAGCTTCGTCCCACAGGGAGACAATTTTCATTCCAGATTTGTGTGTGAATGTGTACAATATGTTCAATTCATTTTATATCCTGAGACATTTGATTTTGCCTTTGATATTTTATTTCCTTTCAGGGGAGGGAGAGGGCGGGGGGGCAGGGGGGGGGGGCTAGTGACTACAGGACGGTTTTGTCTAATTAAGAGGGACAGGGTCAAGGGTCAAGACACGTGATGAATGGACTGGTCACATCCACCTGATATCCACAACCTATTCAATGTTGACCTTAACTTGCAAATGTATGGAAAATTAAAAAAAAAAAAAAAAAGATGAAAACAAATAAATATTTAATTTTTTTGGTAAAAATCTACATCTGGCTGTGTGCAATAAACTAAATGACTCAGTAAGTGAGATCACAGCGATAAAGTAAATAGAGCATCCTGCTACTAATTATTGTTTGCCACTTGTTTGCTGAAGATGTTTCATGAATTATGAATAATTGTGGAGCTAGCTTGTGTTTACACCAGGGGTGCGTTCAGAGAATAGTCCTAGATGGAAACAAACAGACCATATGACAGGCCGCAGCCAAACATAGACTCTCCTCTCAGCGTGGCTCCCTCCTGGCTGCCTTCTGCCAAACTACTGTAATTGTCATAGTCGCCAGAGGATGCTGAGGCGCAAGAAGTTGGTTTCATCTCTATGATGTGCTGCTAAAATGGCCAGTCAGACAGTGGCAGAGATTCACTTTCAGTTGCTTTCATAACTGTGTTTCAAAGAAATTGTCAGCTTTTTTTTTGCAGTCATTAGTAGGTCCACTGTATCCACTGATTGCTGAGAGATGACATTGGACTGTGTTTCAAACATAAATTATCCATCGCTCTGCAACAAAGAGAAGCTTTCTCCAGACTTCCAGCGTTCTGTAATGGAGCAGAAGTGGCAGCAACTTAGAAAAAGAGAAAAGTATCTGCGACTGTCACACTCCTTTTTGTCTACGCAAGTGTAGAAGCTCTGCCTCAGTACACAAATTCAGGTTTTGCTCATTTTACAACAGTGTTGACGGCACAGTGTGATAACAGATTGGCATTTTGTGGTTTTACTCATAATTATTGATCATCTGAATGACCAACTTAAGTGCGTAATTCACCAAGGACATGGATAAATAGTCTGGATAAAAGGTGTGAAGTAATTAAGTTGGGTTTAATTTCAAACTTAGATTGATTTCACACTTTGAATCACATTTTACACCACTGGCTTTATCAATATGCAGCATGCTCTATTATACTGTATTGACCTATACTGCTGCAGTGTACATATTTATTTGTGTATCTTTTGCCGGGGAGCGATTTGGCCATCTATTATTAATCATAGCCTTTAGCCCAACAGCATTTGTTAACTGACAAGCAAATGTCATGGTCTGGATGGATATACGCAAATGTAGGTCAGCACGAGCTGCACAGTAACACATGGGACGGTGAATACATGTGCGCCTCTAAAGAAACTCTGTGCAGCAGCCATTTGGATAGCCATCGGTCATGTGACTAATGCTGTGAAAGCTAGACGAAGGCGGCTTCCCTGGTCACTTCTATCCTCTTTTCCCTGCAAACGAGCCGCTCATTCATCTTCAATCATTGTCAGAGAAAATGTCATTCCTCAGTGATGGCCTGCACATGTGAATGTAAGAATGCGTTCCATAAATCAGATCATTTCCCCCCAACTCCAAGGGCAATATGAGGCCCGTCATTAGTTATGCAGATAGATGTTTGGTGATTGACAGTTCTCTACGGGGACAGCTGCACATAATATATCCTCCTCTCTTCTCTCAGTTCTTGGCTGCGTAATGACAATTGATTAAACATTGGAAGTAGATATGAATGTGCACTGCAGAAAATATCAATCACATATCGCCTAATAGCTGAATAGCATTAGTTATTTACTTTTCAGACACACTCAAAACAAAGCTTTCACCTTCACCGGGCTAACAACAAATCCATTTAGTGACAATACACTGCATAAGCAAACAGGACTGGAGCGCAACAAATGCAAATGCAGCCCTCTGACAGGCGGAGTTAATAAACTGACTATTACACAGTAGTTAGATGGCACTGACTCTCCAGAAACTGCATTCAGGTAGAGAATTAAAGGAGCATGTGTTTTATGTTCAAAATGACAGCTTTACCATGTCCAGACGAGCAATTCAAAGCTTGGATAATGACGATGACTTTCTTGCAGTTGTTGTTTTGTGGTAGAACATTACTCAGGCCTGTTAAGATGATTCATTTTATTTTATCAAATGAAACACAATAAGGACTTGAAGTGCTTGAAAATCAGATGAAACAACCTTGTGAGATAAAACAACAACAAAAAAAAAACAAAGTAAGACAAGATGAGGGTAGAAAAAAAAATGAATAAAGGGCATCAAATAAGAACATGCATCCATTTTCAAAACCACTTAGCTTGTTCAGAGCTGCAGTCCAGCATTGGGCTGCACTCTGGACAGGTAACGCATGCAGACAGGCTCACAGGAAATTTAGAATTACCTCTTCACCTGACCTGCACGGCTGGACTGAAGGAGCAAACCCACGCAGGAACATAGACGACATGCAAACTCCACGGAGGAAAGTGCTTTTCGCTTCGAGGCACCGGTGCCCCCATCAAATAAAAAAACACCTACAAAAGTAGGTTTTAAGCCATTAAAATGATATTGATTGTGTTACTGCTCCTCAGGCAGGTTGTTCCAAATAACAGAGGCCCTGGAAAAAGCCTGGTTAGCCCTCCTTTTAATTCTAAATGTTGAATCAGCCAGAGGGGCCCTGCTGGAAGATGAGGCTGTGCACTGGCTCATAGAGGGATCAAATGTGTGCAGCATAGCCAGGAGCCACCACTTTAAAGGTGATCAGGCAACTTTAGAGCGACCGTTTTGTTTTTTGCAGGCTGGTGACACTGAGGATGCTTTTCATTTTTATAAAGTTTGTCTAAACAAGGAAAATGTCTTCAAACTCCATCACGCAAACACTGCGAGTACTGCTCATCCCACAGGGAATCAACAGCTTCATGCAGGTTTCATCTGCTTGCTATTTTCTTCTTTTGGATTCTTGGTCTGTGGCGATGAGTCCCTCTGGCTATCACAACTCCCCCACACAAAGCTGCACTCTTCAGTCACTTTCAGTACAAAAAACGTCTCAAAAATGGCAGCGCGCCAAGGTAAGCAACAGCCAGGTGAAGTAAGCTGTGCATAGAGAGTCAAAGAAACCCAGATATTTTCCTGGAGTGTGGACTCCAGTGGAGGATACCTGTTTCTTCTGGACATGTAAGTCTGGTACCTGTGTAGCAACTGTTGCTAACTTTCCAAGCAAAACTCAAAAAGATGATACGGTCTTTACAAGCTTGCTGCTTTTTCCTCCTCGCGGTCACAAATCTTGAAAAAGTTGGATTCTGATTTATGACAAATGCATGTTCCCTTCTATGATAAAGTGATAAAGCACCACACTTTGACTGACAAGTGTGCCTGAAGACCTACATCTACAACCATCACATGCTATGTAACAGCACCACATTGATGAATAATATGAGGACTTTGTGCACAGATGTCCAACCTTCCTGTTTCGTAACTGTCCTTGATGTCCGGTTCAAGTGAGCTCCTCGCTGCTGTCAACAGACCCGTCACTGGACACGTATTATCTACAGCACTTAGAGCAAGGCCGCTGTCGATGAAAATTGCTTTGCAAGTCAGTGAGGTGGACTGATGCGAGTATGTGTGTATAGTACATTTAGCCTCTTTGAATAGTTGATATTTAGGGAGCCGTAGCAAGTTTCATTTCTACGTGTCGCTGAGATGAAAGGCGATTACACAGGTTTACGATCACACAAAGCCTCTAGCCTCCCTAGGTGACTAAAAGTTTATTTGTTGTTGCTGTTTAATCAAAAATTGAGGAAGGAGAGTGTGAGGGAGGCGCACTCACTCCACTCCTCTTCACCTCATCTGACTTTTGCTTATGTTAAAGGTATGTAGCTTAAATTTTTGATGCACTTTTGTTCATTTCTTTGTTTTCTCGGTTGGACGTGGCCTCTTATTACAAGGTGCTTATGAAGCGTTCTACCATCTGAATGAAACGTTGTAGAGTAATTGCGCGGTTAAAACATAAATGCCAAATTGCATGTTGTCAGCTGCTTGAGTTGTTTGTTTTGTCTGACTCTTGCTGATGTCTAGGTGGATTTGGCCATGGAGTATTTAAAGCTGCTATTTCCTTCATCGAGGTTTTTGTCTGTTGCCTCAGGGAACCTCTCTCTATCATTCTGCCTTTCTTTATTCAAACAGTCACACAGCGAAGTGGGAAACCAGAGCTCTGTACCAAGTTTCTGGATGGCTGGTCTTATTGTTGGTGCTCCGAGCCTCACTGATCCGTTGGGCCAGCAACCTAATCAAAGGATTTTAAAATCTATCCCTAACAAAGCTTTGAGAAAAAATAAAATAAAATAAAATGATGGTATTTGAATGAAACACTTCACTTTAGGTGTTACAGGGGTCATATCTGTGGCTCTCCAGCTTTTAGACCATCACATAAACAACAAAACATTCCTCCCTGAAATCATTTTAATAACCGAAGACGAACATCGTACTAAAAGCTCGACCTTCTCTTTGGTTTGTACCAGTGAAACGAAAATGTGTGGAGCAGATTTAGAGGTCAGCCGTGACTCCTCTGAGCTACATGGCAGAGTAGGAGACAACTGACTTGACGCTGTCTCTGTGTTGCTACATTTGAGTCTGCGACAGCATCTCTGTCACTTTAAATAAAGGTGAGCATCTCACTGAGGCCCCACTACGCCGTACAGCGTGTAGAACATTAGTGCTGTGAGGTCTCTTGACATACGTGCGGCTCGTGCGGGTACTGCGGAGTGCATTATTTCACAGCTTCAGCTGCGCCAGGGAAAAGATGGTTTTTAATGATTTTTACATATTGCTAACATGCAAAAAATATGAGGCAGAGAACGACTGCAGTGTCGCTCCCAGTGCTCCTCCTGGCAGTATGATGAGGAAACAAACTATTATAAAAATGGACAGCATTTATGAACACTACTCTTACCTTTAAGCCACAGTTTCTGCTATTTGTATTATTTTTGCTTTCCTATTAATGGGGACCATGAATAAAAGATAAGGGTAGCCTCAAGGAAGAGGAAATGTTTTGTGTTATATTTGGTTACAAGCCACTTTCCATGTGCAGCACCTACACAGGTAGACACAAACAACCTGCATAATTGAAAAAAATAAATAATTTAAAAATATGTGTTAAGTGTTGTGTATCATTGTTTATGTATGGTGGTATAAAAGCAATAATATATTATTAGCTTGCAGGGAATTAAATGGGAGGATTTTCTTCCTTTTTTCAGATTCCACACAGTGATGAGGCGCTAACAAGAATGTATTATATTACATGCTGAATATCATTGACTTTGAGGGTAGATCTTAAAATGGATGTACTGGTCACAGAATAATAAATCCTCCCTATTAATATTGAAATTTTAGCATGCAACAAACCCGTCATCTCCCTTCATACCTTTTTCTGTCTTATTTCTGGCAAGCCACTGAAATCCTTCGCTTTGTGAGGAGAAAACCCGCCAATCTAACAGCCGAGTTTACACAGTTGAGAGGTGGCTTGATCCACTCTCATATCTCTTTGTAGATGCCCTTGAGACCCCATTTCTGTGGCCTTGTGCTCTCTAAAGCTGTTAGAACTAGGAGATGATGTCTCCCTCCCTAAAAACATCAACCCTCATCGCATCTACAGTGAATGTTTTCACAAAAAAATCTCTCGTCACTTAACAGAAGACCCCTTGAGGCATTGGCCTTTAAAAAAAATAAAATGAAATAAAAAGCCACATTAAAAAAAGTTGAGGACAATCATGTTTGATGCCATCATAAGCCCCCACAACAAAAGGCTACTTCTGTTTGCCCTTCAAGCCCCGTGCACCAGGAACGAGTCTGCAGACTCTGATCCAGTGCCTGGAACACAGGGTGCATACTAATCTTATTTAATCCAGCCATTTAACCAGCAACTCGCACAGGCTTATCCAAGAAGACGTATAGGCCCATACCTAGATGTCAAAAGTTGTCTTACTGAACATGCAGCACTTCATCAGCGATGTTCACATTTAAGATTTATGGATGAATTAATGGGTGTCCAGGAAACTGATATCTCTACTGGGAGAGATTTCAAGCAGAGGCCTCTTTTCCCTCAGGGAGGCAGACTGAGTCTCTCATGCCTCATGCCAGACTGTAGTAGCCTCTATGTAATAGTAGGAAGACACCGACAGAGCATATATCACCTCATGCAGAGGTGTTCTCCCTCTATCCTCCACAATTTCTAACCCTGGTCGGATCAATCGTCCTCTAAAATGGAGAACGTAACTCAGCTCGGGGTTGACAAAGCACCAAACTTGACAAGGGCAAGGGCAGAGCTGTCTTATTGTGTTTCTTAAAATTTGTCTTCGATGCCTGTGCCTGTTGTGAAGCCGCTCTTTAAATCATCTTGTTTTTGACTCAATTTCTGAGGCTTGATTTATACGCAAGTGCCTAAAATTATGTTCTAAATTATGTACAAAATGGGTTTTTTTTTAACGCTCTCTCTCCCTCTTGATTGACTATTCAAATATTTATAGTGGCCCTACAGACATGAGCCACCAAACAACAATAGCCAATCACTTGAGCAGACATTCAGTATACAATAACAATGCTAGATAAACTCCAGTAAAAGGTAAATGAACAGTGATAAACAGGCTTGTACTGCCAGACTGATATGCTCGCCAGCACTTTGTTTTCGCACTTGTGCTAAAATTGGCCATAAAACAGCATTTGGCACAACAGATGCTGTGGAGATAAAGGAAAAGTAATGTACAGGGAATGCGACTCACTTTTGTGTCTCACATGAATGAGCACTGTGTTGTCAAAAATTTGCTGCAGCTTTGTAAATAGAAATTTCATCAATGCTGTTGTAATCCATTGCTATTCATGAGCAGGGGATGTTATAAGGTCATCTCAATAAAAAGGGATTGAGCCGCTGAAGAGGCTACTTCAACAATGGGCTGCGGTCGGCCTTAGCCTCGCTCTTTGATTAGAAATCACATGTGCCTGCATTAATAAGACAAACCCCAATTGCAGGTATGGTCTTTCCAGTGGCTGAACAATGAACAAAATCTTCTTAATTAGAAAAGGAAGAGATCCCTTTTAATGAAATAAATAGTAATGTGCTAAAGGCGGCTCAGCGGCCGGAACTGTCGCCTCACGGCTGAGCAGCGGGGGCATTTCTGTGTGGAATTTACATTTTCTCCGCGGTCAGTGTGGGTTTCATCACACTGTCCAAAGACATGCAGGTTTGGTAAATTGGAAACTCTGCTGGCTGTGGGCGTGAGAGCGAGTGTGAAAGTGGTTGTCTGTCTACTCTTAATGTGTTGGCACTGTGATTTGCTGGTGACCTGTCTACACTGCACAGTACAAGGTTTAGAGGAATTGTAGCTTCAGAGTACAGAAATTTATGGCTGGGGTCATGAGTCCATGTCCCCCAAACACGTAGCCCCCAACCCGTCAGAATAAAGTCTCTGAAAGGTTTAAAGGCTTCACATTTTGGGAAACATACTTACTGTATTTGCTTTCTTGCTAAGAGTTAGATGAGATCAACATCACTCTGTCTGTATAGTAAATATGAAGCCACAGCCGGTAAGTGTAACTGACTGGAAAAACGCTGAAATAGCTAATCTGGCTTTGTCCAAAGACAAAATTCACCTTCCATCACCTCTAAAGCTCAAAAATTAATAATGTTTATCTCATTTGTTTAACCCATACAAAGACAAAAAGTCTGAAAAAGACTAGTTATGGATTTATGGTGGCTTACGTGACATTTCAGGGGCCGGTGCATCAACTTCTGGAGCCTTCTGACAGTAGCTCCATATTTACCTACAGAGAGTGTTATTAATAGCAATCTTCTCATCTATCGCTCAGCCAAAAAGCAGGTAAGTCAATCTCCCAAGATGTCAAACTTTTGGTTGAAATTGTCTGGATGTGTCACATTTTATTTGTTCAGCTAATTGTTCAATTATGCCGTCTCAACACCTTCTCCATGCTGCTGGGTCTATAATTCTCAAGGGGAATACTGAATATCTAATTTACTTCATTAAATCTCAACTTTTTTTTATTAAAAACTGGAATCAGCCAATAAAATCACCATCTTGTGCAACGTAAACTGTCATCAAAATGCTAAAATTAGCCGAAAATACAGAGCGCATGACGTCAGTGTCACCCAAATAAAGAAAACCCTGCACACTTCAGGAAAAAATGAAAACACCGTAGACATTATTTACTTTGAAGGCCTTGAAAATCAGCTACAACTCTACACATGATGAGAGCCCTACATGAACGCACTGTTTTCCTGCAAAGTTTGAACCATTTTGGTCAATTTAAATCAGTTTTCTGTATTTGTCTCTTTATGCTCCTCTCACTGTTTGAGGTGGGCGGGACACAGTTGGAATAAGATGAAGTCACATACTTCAGTGGACCAATCGGGATTCAGCAACATGTCAATGAAAGGGTGATGACATCTTAATTTGAGTTTTTGAGCGTCAAACTCTTAATCATTTGTTGAACTTTGATTCTTGCTTAAGCTGTCATGAATATTTACTTGGAAACATAAATATTTAAGAGCAAGTTTTCGAGGAAATGTGCCCGACAGTGTGTGGAAATAACGCGTATGTTGCTGCTTTAATTGCTGCGGTATTCAGTGAAGAATTTTTCTTTGTTCAGACCTCCTTTCTACTCACCTCTGACATTTCAGCAATGAAGAGAGGAAGCAGACATGAAGACTTAGCCTTCATACATTATTAACTGCATGGCAGTGGAGAGGAGAGAAACTGCAGCAATCTCTAGATATCAATCCTCTGAGACGCTTTCATGTCTTTTCTCATTGAGCACATTTGGAGTGGCTTGAAGTCTGATGTGTTTATGTGGCGTATGATCTATGAGCCAAGTCCATCAAATGTCCAAAGAACACATCAGCAAACAGCATCCAGTACAAAACGTCTGTTTTTGGCTTCTACCTTCCATAAACAAACAAAAAAAAGTGATTATCCAAAAATGCATGTGCTCAAATCCCAAAAACGCAGTTTACATCAAAACCAATTTAGCTGAATTTACAAAGGAACACTTATTCACGTCCTGTTTCCCCCACCCCTGTCAGAGGCCTGTCAACATTTGGGAGATCCCAGATGTCTCAGAACCGAAAGCGATCCCACGCCCCAGAATGGTGCCCAGAACAGAGATATAAGAAATTACAGAATAATTGGATGAGATTCTTTGTCGAAGGCTGCCGAGCATTACCATGATAATACAAATGTAATTAGTAATAACACCTAGAAAGTGGAGGCTGTCACCAGGGTTAGCGACATTCTAATTTCCTTTTTTTTAAACACCAGCGATTAACCAATTTGTGGTGTTGCAAGGCTCGCTGCAGCTTTGAATGAGTCTTTATAGCTTTGTCGAAAGAAATAATGTGAAGCGCCTATCTGGGTATTTTTGTACGTGCTGGAATTATGGGTTTATTGAAGCTGTATAATTGCATTTTATTGTTTCTTTCTTTCACCTCTCCCTTCCTCCTGTGGCTCATACCCCTTCCGCCCTCCGAGGAAAGTCCTTTTTATTTCTATTTTACTTTTGTACAGTAAATTTGATCTCCTTTCATTATGCAAATCAATTTAATTTCAGCTAAAACCTGGAGAGAGCAAGTGAGGGAGACTTGGCGAGAGACGAAGATGAATTAGAAAAAGATGAAAAGGAAATACAACAAAATGCATTTGGAATGAAGCATTAGATTCTCCCTGGATCTAATTTCAATAGATTAAACCTCCCGTTTTTTCTCCCCCCCCTCGTTCGGCCTTTTTATCCATGAAGCATTCCAAGTTGATTTAGGCTGACACCTGTTTTGCCCTAAAACAACTGCACTCCTTGCCCGGTGTCGGAGGGTGAGAGACAGATGGAGCTTCAGGAAGAACTGTCTCAGTGATTACCCTCTCTGTCTCGTACAGTAAGTCAACATTATAAATCTCAGCGGAGACAGTGGACCAGTATCAGCCAACGCTAAAAGCCAATTACTTTCTCAATGACCTGGCTCATGTAATATTTACAGCGATACAGTGAGTTCTACTTACTCCGAGTCTATGAAATTGTGATGTGGAAATAATCAAATTATTATCTTACATTTTCAATATTGGTCTGTATCAAATGAGTCCGCTGCGTGACAGGAAAGGCTAATGCAGCAGCACGAGAGTGAAGCAGGACTTTTTTTATTCAACGCTTTATTTTAAGTGAGTTTAATTTCCCATTTCGCACATTGAGGATCTTTTATCGAAGATTTTTTTGAATTTGCTTTGATGTTCATTCGATGCCGACCGCTCTCGCTCATGCGGTTTGGCATGTTTACCGCTGGATTTCCCCTAAATCGCTGCTGCTTTCCTCCCACACCCTTGACAAAATTAATTACTATTACCAGTTCACAATCAAGCAGTTTGCCAAGAGATGTGAAGGCAACAGGCCAGACCCCATAGTGAGAGGGTTACTGCTCCTCTTCACATGGAAACATCCCATGAGTGTGTACATGCTTTGATGCATGTGTGTGTCTGTGTGTGTGTGTGTGTGTGTTTAGGTGTGTCTGTATGGGGCCAGACAGATGCTGGGGTGTGTACAAGCTGTCTCAGCTGGCCAGTCGCTGCCCACACCCACCGAGCAGCTGCCCCCTCCCCGACACACACACACAAACTGAATGCCACTGGCAAGGTTATTACTCGCTCTCATGTGTCTTTACGGTCCCCCTTTCTTCTCTGGTTTTTGATCTGTTCTCTGTTTGTATGAAAAATAATGAGGACGTCATTGTGGATACATCAAAGAGGTCAAACGTCATCTTCATGAGTGTGGTAGGATTTGTGTTTTAGTGCATAAACAAGGTAAGTGCACACTTAAATCTGACATTTAGCACACACCCATTCACCCATTCATGTTGTTGTGTTTGACAGGGATGCCTGCGATGCAGACAACTGCATCGCAGGCATCCCTGTCAAACACAACAACAGCCCCCGAAATCACAACTGAACTGAATCAGCTCACAAAAAATTACATTTTGCTGGAATGAGATTAACGAAGTTCCTAAGTGCTTTGCAAAGGCAACTGTACAGTGGCTGATAAGGGCAAATACGGTGCAAAAGTCCAAAATATTCCATTAGGAGAAACGTGCTGTAGCTTCAGAGCTGATGCCAATTCAAAAACACGGCACACACATGGAATTGTAAACGCTGCATTTCCAGACAACACAACAGAAGCGCTCCAGGCCTGTCTTTGATGTGGGAAGAAAAGCAGAGTAAAGAGGTGATGAGGCATAAAGAGGTACATATTCGTTTTTACACTTGACCTTAGTCTTTTACAGTCTCATAACAAAGCAACAGCAAGCAAACTCTTCCCTCCACTTTTCTTCCCATATCAAAAACAAACACTCTCGTCTGGTCTCTCCCGGGTCGAAAAATCAAGCTGATCCACTTCGTGCTCCCTCTAGAGGCCTGGAGCACTTCTGCTGTGTCTGGAAATCCAGCGTTTTTCTCTTGCATTTGCTCTCAGAGTTTGTGTGTTTTAGACTTTGCATCATTTCTGTACTTGCAGCGTGGTTGCTTTAAATGTATTTGTTTAGGCTTTCTGCAGCGTGTTTTTTCATTTGCAGCACGTTTCCATCATTGTGTTTGTTCTGGATTTATGTATGTGTTTTTGAATTGGCATCATTGCTGAGGCTGAAGTTCCTCCTAATGGAAATGATTTGGACTTTTTCAGTGTCTTTGGCCTTATCTGCCACTGTACAAAAGTTGGGACGCCGAGTAAAATGTAAATAAGAAAGCAATCATTTGCAAATGCATTGTCTTTGCACTGTTTTCAAATGTCAAAAAAGATTAGCCAATCGCATTGTGTCTTATAGTTGTCGTACACAGTGCCTCAGATGTTTCAGAATCAGTTTTGTCTAAGACTGCATGAAGTCAGATTGTCTGAGGTTTGCTCCCTGTGTCTTTTGACCTATTTAATTCATCCCAAAGCCACCTGAAGCTGATTAAAAATGCCATTTTGACCTATAAAATGCCAAGCGGTCTGTCGCCGGGACATACTGTACATGAAGTGTGTTTATGGTGTTTGTGGCCAAGAACAAACGCTGCCAACCCCTGTTTCTTGGCTTTCACTTGACAAGCCGCTCCGCTCAGGGATTTTAAGTCATATTTTCAGAAGCACCACGTTGTGCTTCCTGATAGAGGTGAGGGGTTCTATGGATCAAATGCGTATTGTAAATCTTGTTTCGACGTTATGGTGACAAAGCTTCAAGGTCAGCTGCAGTCTAAGATAAAAAAGAGGAGAAAGCAGCACTTGTTCGGTCGTACAGGAGGCTGAAAAAAGAAATCTGTGCAAACTTATTCCACCTGAGATCCCGTTTTAAAGTCCTCTGTAAAACGCTTCTAAACAAATATTGTACATTTTCTGAGTCTCTTGAGATAAGGTATTAGCTGTGCCTATATTTAATTACTCATTTGTCTCTATCAGGAGACTGTAAAAAGATTAAAAACACCTGCCACCTGCTCAGTGGCAGTGCTGCTAACAAGCATTAATGCTGCTCAAGAGGAACAGAAGCTTTACACCTTCCTACAGACATGTTCAGTGGTTAATTATTATGGATTATATGTTAGATGTATAATAATTCACAGTCTATTATTAGAAAAATCTTGCTAATTCACAATTACATTATTCTATCTTTAATACATGATGACATTTCTTAATTTATAAGTGGTTTGAAAATACATGGGATTAAAATATACAGTACGCTCATTGCTGGTACTCTTCATCGGTCATTTCGTGGTCATTGGCAACCAATCTGTTCAATTCTATTCAGGACGTGTTGTCAGAGCACACATTGTTTGGCTATTGATTATGTTTAGATAATCGATTGGTTTGATGTTCATTTAATCTGTGTAATGGGATCTATTGATGCAAAATGAAGTGTCAGTATCATTTCTATCAACCGTCCACTTCCATTAAAGATGTGCTCATCAACCAGAAGTCTGCCCATAGGTATCAATCTGTTGATGTATGATGACTCCATTTGACATTCCCCCACAGTTTGGTGCTGGTTAAGCAATCACTGTGGACATATTGAGTAAGCATGATGTCATCCATAGCAAACCATCACTTTTCTCAGCATTAATTTTCACTTCTTTATAAAAGTTTTTCTCAACAGCTCTCAAGACAAAACGCTTAAAGTTGACTCCTTTGTCTCTGAATGAACACAAATTCTCAAATAATGTTTTCTTAAATCGCAGCCCCAGACTGACAGTGGGCTTTTTATTTTAAGTTAATCATGAACAAATGGCTCATTGTGTCGAGGCAAACAAAGTTGCCCACTCAGGATTCTTCAGTGGAGAATGATGTTACCGTCTGAACATCTGCAGAATGCCTCAACGCGATGCTGATGTCAACAAAACCATGCAGACTCAGGTGAAAACGAGGACAGCTCCAACAGCCTACGTCCCCTCATCCAGCTGGCTGCTGCTGATCCTACAGGTGGAGCCGAGGGCGGAAATTTTCATTTCAACTTTGCTTATAACTGCTCACTGCTACTACAATTACAGTCTTCACAAGAGCAGTTAATGGAATACGATTAATATTCAGACCACACTCCATATACTATATATAACCCCCAGTGCCACTTATCGTGAAATTCTGATATGAGCAGTGAATTGAGAAAGGGGGGTGATGGCTGCTATTCCAATTTGCTCATTTTTGGAGTGGAAAAAAAATATCAAAGCAAAATCAAATCTCATCATTTTAAATATGTCCTGATAAATGTCCCAAAGATGCTGACAGGATTTTAACCTCCGACTGCTGATGCAAAACCTGCTTTTTGAGTCAGCTCCAGCATAGAAAATAAAGTCCAGATGAGACCATTAGAGTCACTGTGATCATCAGTTTATGGTAAATGGGCTGCATTTATAAAGCACTTTTCTAGTTTGGAAACTGTTGACAGAGACTACAATACAAGGTGCACCTGCTCATCAGGAGCCATAACCATTCACACACTGATAGCGCAGCATTGGGAGTGATTTGGGGTTCGATATCTTGCCCAAGCACACTTTTACATGTAGACCGCAAGGGTCAGGGATCAACCCACTGATGATCTGATCGGTGGACAACAGCTCTGCTCATCAATAGTCTGAATAGACATGACATCTTAAAAATAAAATGACACCGATGGCAGAGCTTCACGAGGCTGATTAAAAAAATGTTGCCACTAGTAAGACTTGTCCTTTCTACAGCATTTCCAGGACAGCAGCCTGCACTCAGGACTCAAGCCTGGATGTGCCTGAAGAGCCCTGAGTGACGCTGCCCGCCATTCATGGAGATGACAGGACTGGCAGCACCATGAAAATGGTATTTCAGTGAAAGGGTAAATGCCCAATCGGATGTTGGCTGTCTGGAAATGGCAGCGGTGTTTCCCCCACAGCTCTTGAACAAAATGATGCTTCGCCCTCCCCCTCGCCCAGACAGCAGCAGTGATGGAGCCTGTAGAGCTCGCTGCGTTCAGCACTGGAGAGGCGCATTTAACCAACAGCTCATATTGTTCTGTGGTGCAAGGAGGGCATGTATGGCAGGGATTGTGTTCTTTTATCTGTAAGGACAATCATGCCTCACGATGCATCAACGTCTGATTGGTGTCTGGTGTGCATGTTGGACAAGGAATCAGCAGCTGAGTTGGGGTAATGCCTCAGTCACACCTGCAGACTCAGCAGCGACAGCACCAAAGCTGCTTTCTGCCATGTTTAACATTGAACTTTAATTGACAAGGTCAGCTTCGATTGGGCTTTTCTTGTTTGTACTCAATTTCTAAAACGATCCGAATTCAGTGTTTCATAGGAGTTTATGTGCCAGACTCTTTCTTGACCAGGAACAGTAACTTCCTGGAGTATGTGCTGGTTGCCCAGCAACTGCTCTCAGCCAAGAAGCAGTCTGATAGAGACACATTTTTGTACAGAACAAACATGATATAACATGTTAATTAGTGAGCTCTGGGAGGTGCTGTTAGGTGGACTGTGTTACTTTTACACAAACCCAGGCTAGCTGTTTGCAGTCTGTATGCTAAGCTAGCCTGCTGCTGCTGGCTGTGGTCTTGTATTTAATGGACAGACAGAAAGCTCTCATCTGGTGAATTTCCCAAAATGTTGAACTGTTGCTTTAAAACTCTGCTTTCGTGTCCAATGGCAATCAAAACGAACACCATTAACATCAACGTCAGAGGGCATTTGCACTAAGTTTAAACTTTCTCAACTCCCCCGAGCAGTGTCACTCAGTCTTTGAGCGTCAAAGGCAGGCGCCATCGTGTGTATTGATATTCAATTCATACTGAATGGTATCCTGTTGCTCCTGGGCCTCACTGTAATGACTTCTGCATCACAGATGTAAGAAGCTTCAGAGACACAGAGTTCCAGCTATTCCAGCGTTTCTAGAAAGACATCAAGCAAAGCCATTCTTGACTTATTTATCCTGTAGACACTGAAGAAAAGTTGATTTATTAAGCTTCATTTACCAACAATAGAGTTGTTGCTGTTTTGTTTTGTTTGTTTTTATCTATGTATGTATGCATTTAAAGTAAAAATCATAATATTGCTTAACTTGCTGAACTGAGGTGGAATCTTTCCGCTCAGGTGGACACAACTAAGAAAATGTACAAACTATCCCATAATAAAAATTAAAGTTTGTTCCGCCGTGCACTTAATTGAAGCTGTGGGAAAATGTGTGAGTCATTAGAAAAGGGCTTCAATTTCTAATAAGTTACACCACTTTGGTAACCTTCTCTGTCTTTGTGCTGGATCAAAATCACCCTCGCTGATGGAACTTCAACTCTTCAATCCGGTGTAAATTCAACAAGGCATTTTCATTACACACACGACCAGCACAACCGTATTTGCCCTTTGCTGAGTAAGCCGGTAGTGCGGGAAAGCAGATATGCCACGCAATTAATTATCAGTGTTTGTACATCATTAATTTTTATTAAAGCCAGCTGCAAGTGTGAGCACGCACTAATAAAACAGATAAACAGATCATTAGGCTTATCCATGTCCTGAGTGGAACAAAAGTAGATGCTTGCAAAAAGGTAAGAATGAAATAATGAACTCTGATCAATATCCTGTGATGTAAAGATGTCCTCTGAATAATTGTGATTTGAGACACGCTGTCTGGAAACAGACCCTGACTCAGACAGAGTGGACCTCTTAGATTCAGCACAGCCAATCAATAACATGCGTGTCAAAGCGGAAGGGTTGGTTAAATTATGGACAAGTACCAATCATTACCATAAACTGTGTGGTTCATTAGCCGGTATCCTCCACATCGTTTCATTAGCTTAAAATATCCCTATTAATGCATGTATCTAGTCTGGTGAAGCACGTACATCTTGCCTGAGAGATGTACCACCATAATCAACTGCCTCACTGTCTGAGTATTAGAAACTCTGCTAACTACGGCCTCTGACTCCAGTCAAAGCTTTGAGTTCTGCAAATATTGCTTCTAATTATAGTGTGTGTAGGTAACTGACTGCTTATACACTGACAATACATCAGTGGTTTACTACTGTTCTCATAAACTGTGAGAGAAGCTGTTGCTTTATAATGTAAATGGATTTCTTTATGATGTGCTGATGGATCATCTGCTGCAGAGCAGGAATTCATTCCAGTATGACATCCAAGGTATAGCCAGGATTAGTCCTTTGAATAATTGCATTACAACCGCTTGTATATGAAATACTGCCAAATCCATCTTTTACCACAAGCGCAGCCCAGAAATTTACCTCCAGCATCAGTATGATCATTGCTGTATTTGGCCTCTGCTGGGCCTGCACTTGCCATGATAAGTGCAAATAAGTGCAATTAACAAAGCATGGTAATTGCCCTCTTCACTCTCTCCCTCTCTCACTGTTTTTCTTCCTCTCTCGCTCTCCCTTTCCTAATGATCCTCTCATTTTGGTAGACAGATCTGTAGCAGATTAGGATCTGGGACCAGGACGACAGCAGAAATAAATAATGGCCATTAGAGCGTGTTCAACCAACGCAGCACCGGGAAGTAACGTGCTCATTTCCTGCGTATGCGTAGCCTCCGTGGCTTTTTTTCCCAATGAGATTTATAGATGAGTAAAAATAGGGCTGTGAATCTGATTTATCACAACAAAGCTACTTTGGCTGGATCTCTCTGCCACTGTGCCCATGGTCCTCTCAGGAGAGCCTCACCTGGCTTCCAGCCACCAGCCACTCCATCTCTGCCTGCCTCCCTCCCTCCTCGCTGTTTTTATGGTTCTGTGGCGCAGAGCTAATTTCAGTCAATTTCTGAAAAGCACTCTGTGTTTATACTGTGAAATGGGCCTCCAAAGAGGTCATAAGGGAGGAAGTTTTTGGTTGATGGGATGTTATTCTATGTTGCAGCATTTTTTGAGATTTACTGTTTGGCAACAAATATTTTAACCTTTCAATTCGTAGAATGTCAAAGAAGATGCCACATTCTGCTGCTTCCCACAAGCATCGGTACAGTAATTAATAAATAAATTATCAAGTAAGATCATCTTCTAATATACAATCATGCAATGTTTTGTAATCATAAGGAGCTTTGTTGCAAATATTCTGTCACATGCACGTAAATGAAATGGAAAAAATATTAAACTTTGAATATTACAGTACAACTCTTCAACTGATTACAGCTAGAAAATGAACAGAGCTGCAGTAACATGAAGCTTTGCATTACTGTGTTGTTGTATGGGATTGAATGACATTGCGCAGGTGTGCCTCACATATAAACAGGTAGAAAGAAGAAAGAAAATATTTCTGACTTTGGGTCAGTTGCAGTTATTGACAGATTTGTGAGCAATTTAGTATAAACAGCTTCAGAAAAGATGCTACCCAGTGTGGTGGCTCATCTTTACACACATGTGCTTTGCTAAGTCCTCTCACCACCAATCAATTGACCAGATGTCATTTGTAATGTGAAAATTACAAATACAAAATATAAGAATACAGAAATACATATAGAGAAAACTCACCTCATCCCACATATTATCACATTAATCATGATTTTACTGGAGTCCGGATATGTGAAAAGAGTCTGCGACACAGGACCCCAAGTCAGCGAACTAAAGAGCATTTTTAACAAGCAGGACTTTGAAATTCCTTGTGATACCTTTGCAGCCCATTGCTGGTGTAAACAGAATACAAAAATTGCACCTTATGCCAGAGTGTGTGTCAAAAATAAGACCATATGTCCGAAAAGCCATGTGGCTTAAGGCCCCTACATGCCTTTCGCAGCTGTTGGCAGGAGATGCGGCATCTCACACTTTTGTAGTGGCGTAATTACACCATGTGTGCGGGCCGGGTGAGTGTCTCTCAAAATCTGAAACATCGCTGTTTGTGGATGTGCTGACTGCACAGACAGCTGATCGCTGGTGACTGATTGCCAGCATGGGCTGAACCCAATGCAAGCTCCTACAAGCCACAGCAGCCATGGAGAACACCACTGAAAACCATCAGGAATGCAAAGGATTGCACAATGTTTATTATCTGTACCAAACATAATGGGATGGTTGGGGCTTTCAGCATACAACAAATTCCCATGTGACACTATTTTACCGAATGTACATGTGTAGATACAAATTTAATGACTTTCAATAAATACACCCACTCACTATTTTCTGTTACTACCAGCATTTCATCAGCTCCATTCAAAGGAAAAGTAAAGAGCTTTACGTTAAAGTATAATGCCACAAATGCAAATGTATGTATGCATAGATGGGGAACGTGTTTTCCAGCCCTTATGATCACTTCCTCCCACATATGGCTCTAGGTGCGACAGTTTTCTCCCTTGTTTAACAGGGAGGATTACACATGTTAGAAGTGATTTTCTCAAAGGCTTTTTACTGATTACGCCATCTGCCATTGAAAGAAAATGTGAAAGCTCTGAAAGAACAGGAAGAACAGGAGGTGCAGGCAACGCTCCTCTCCATCTTTTATGCCAGAAAAAAAAAGGACTCCAACCAAAATCCAACAAAATTGATGTTCGTTGTTTATGGTACTCACAGATTGTTTTGAAAATTACTGTGATGATGATTTACTGATGTCAAAAGAGCATGCGGCACCTTTCTAAAACTATTTTTTCAGAACGAAGCTGCAATAGTCTTCACACGCTGACTTTTCCTGTTCAGTTCCGAACCCTATTTGTTGTGTGAGTAATTGTTTGGCTAATTTGGGACTTGAAAAAGACAAGCTGCATGTCACTACAGAACAAGCTATGTGCACAGTACTCCAGTCACATACTGACCCAAGAGAGCGCAGCAAGGATGAATGACTGTGATAATACAACTGGTCTCCCAGCAACAAGGAGGCAGATCCCGTTTGACTTGATAGAAGCCAGGGGATGAAAACATATTGAGTAAATTAATTGAAAAGACCCCCCAAAAAACAAGGGATTGACAGATATGTATGCAGACCCCCCTGTGGGGAGATGCATCAAGAAAACAAGGGAGAGAAACTAATTTTCTCTCAATTATGAATCAGGGTATTGTTCCATGCACAGTTTCATAGACCATTGAAAGCTTGGGACTCACTGGTACGTGGAATCTCTTCAAATTAGGCTCCCCCCGCCCCCCCCCCCCGACAATATTATTCTGCTTATCTATTACAGCTATACTGAAAAAACACTGTAACACAATATAACATTGCATACAAGTTGTTATGTGATGTGAAATAAGTCATTCCACTTCACTGGATTCCAATGATTTTGACTGGGGAAAAACAACTAACAAATCAAATTATGTTACCAGTTTTGCGCACTCCAATTAATTTAATAACTCAGCAACCTGTAACACTATGCATATAGGTGAAACAAATGCACAACACACTGGTCCATTATCTTTACCGTTTCCACTATTTCCAGCAATGTTAAGTTATAAAAGACAGCCACTACATATATGACAGAGAAATGAGAGAAAGATGCAATTGTTGTGTTAGGCTCTGTCTCTCTGCGAACCTATGTGCATGCCTCAGTACCCAATTTAGTTGAGATTGGCTTATCAATAATTAAGAGAATGATTTGTGGCATGCTGAGTATTGGCTCTGCGCAAATGTCCAGTGGGCCAGTTCAGTGACTTAGATTGTACCCAATGAAGTAAGCTTAGCTGCCGCAGAATAAGGAAGCAGCTGCTGCAAAAGGTGAAAGTGAAATTCCAAAATAATCACAAAAATAGAGGTGATCACGCTCGCTGCAGTTTGAAGGTAGAGTGTTAAAAATGGGCTAATTCAAGGTAAAGACAGGCGGACTGAAAACACTTCCTACCTCAAGGTAAATAAACATGTAATGTACCAAAAGAAGTCTAGTGTTTCACGATGGCTGTTTCCTCCAATCGAGATCTTGAATTTTTCTTGAACCTCGCAGGTGAAACTGTAGACGTCAATCCTTATCAGCTGTTATTTGTTTGGAGGTTTTGCATTACTTTTACTGCCACTGTGTTGATGGATAGATGGAGTTTGGTTTGCAGCCATGAGCGCACGGCAGCGGATTCTAGGGTTGCAAAAGAGCGTCACTTTTTATTATCATTTTTTATTATTGTTCTGAAAGAAAAGTGGACTTTCATAGGCATGTTTTTCAGTGTTTGTAGCTCGGATAAACAAGTCGCCCCGTCTGTAGTGCTTGACACAGACCTAATTATTCCAATCATCTCTTCAATATTCACTTAATCACCGTAACATCTCATCTGGCCTCCTCCTGCATCATCTTTGTTTAGAAGTTGCTGGCACACGCTGTAACACTCTTCATACTTTCTGATTTTCTCCCTTGAACAGCCATCTGACATGAATCTCATTAAAGCCGAAGCAGCGCAGGACAGAGAGGCCGAAATATCAGCGGTGAGCTCTATCATTATAATTTTTCAATCACTGTGAAGATTGATCTGTTGGTGGAGAAAGCTGTTTCTCTCCATCTCTCTCTCTCCTCCTCTTTCTCCCCTCCAGGTCTGACTGACTCCTTGGGCCCATGAAGAGGCTGGGTGGCCTCTCATTAAGCACATTCTGGATTACAGCTCCTGGCCAGGGCTATATCCAACAACATGCTAGTGCATTGTAATGAGCCTCTCTGTGTGCTGCGCAAACACACTCAATCTCCCATTTTAATCACCGAGGAGGAGACAGGCTACTCCTCGAGTTCTCAACAGGGGCAGTGAAAGGAAAGGGGGATTTGCAAGTTCCTCCATCCCCTGATGACATATAATCTCCTTGGGAGATGAGTGTTCTGTCTCAGAGCTCTGATTGACATGTCTAACATTATGATGGAGTGAGTTAGGAGCAAATGCTGGGAGAAATGCCACAGCCAGGAAAGATGAGGCAGAAATGGTTCACAGGGGGGAACAGTGATTCTTCAGCTGTCTGCTCATTCTGTTGGCCATGGGGCTACAATTTGAGAAGAATTTCTCTCTTCAAAAAACTGGATAAATATGTCGCTCAATAAGCTTTATTTGTAAGGCACAAAAGAATTTAAAGAATCCTTGTGATTCATAAAGCTTGAGTCTGTTTAACTGCAAATACAGTGTGAAAATGTTGAAGTGAATCAAGCTCCACAATCATTTAAAAATCCTCAAGTTTGATTAAAAAAAAAAGAGTTAATTTAAAAGGAAGTACCTCACAGTATCTTTCTGTAAAGAATGGGAATTTTAGTATTTGTTATTGCTGTTTAGACATCATTGACCCAACAACCTGAGTAGAAAAAAGAGCAAGAAAAAGACGAAGGAGAAGAAACAACCTTTTTTAAGCAGATTTGCAATTCAGCATAAAAAGAAATTCTGGATATTTAAGAACTAAAAAGCTGAAATTTTGCAGAACACACATTGCAGTACGTGCTTCTGTCGGTTCTACTTTAGACAAAGCAGTCATGTCATGTCTGGCATTTCTTGTTACATACCTGTATGAAAGAGGTATCACTTGTTTTCAAGTACGCCGTATGGCAGATATTCAGTTCTTCCATTTCAAAACGGGTGAGGAAAATCAAATTCTGCTGCAGGCTCTCAAACGGCTGTGGGTGTCCCTCATCGGTAGTTTCAACAAATGAAATTATCTTCCTTCTATACATTATTGACAATACTCTTTAGAAAGGCTACAGCGGCTGATTCGCTGTCAGAAAAACATATTAGTTAAACAGTTTTCAGGAGGCATCGGGGCAGGCTTTGCTGTGAGATACAATTTAAACAGATAGCTCTCATTTTTATGGTATTCTGCATGTCAAAAACGCTGACATCAGAGAGGATCTATGGAGAGCTTCCCGCCTCTGGGATTTCACTGTAACACACACTGCTTTGAAATTCCTCTATAAAAGACTATCTTTGGAGTCCTAATGTCTAGATTTTTGACAGTAACTTAATCAGAAACAATGCTATTCTGCTTGACTTTGATTTAAAAGGTTTGTTTGGGTAGACAAAAAGGGGAAAATAGCTGACTTTTGAAATGAGTCACCCGCTAAAGGCATTTATCATGACTGAGAACCTGTTGCCATCTCTGGGAGGCTGAAGAGGGAAATACAGCACCAACGACTGATGTGAGTCTACTGTAGTATGTGCAGCAATAAGCAAAAAAAATCAAGCTCCCTGCTCTCCCTGCTCTGTACTGTAAGCCCTTTTGACAGTTTATCTACGTGGCAGAGCTGCACAGCAACGTCTGCTGTGGTCATTTTTCATCACGCTGATACATCTGTGGTGATGCGTGATGATGTTCCCATAACTCTGGTCTCACCGTTTGGTGGAATAATTCATGGTACCATAAATATGTGGTTGGTGGATATAGAGGACGAAGAAATATGGTAGTTTTATTAAAACAGTAAATCCAACGACTCACCCATGGTTGAAAAATAGGAAGGATAGAAAAAGAGAGAAGAGAAAGGAAACATGCTCATGTCCATTGCCAGTTTGCTCTTCAGTTGACGGCAGCATTTGAGTTCATTTACAGCTTGTTATGATACGGCTGAGCGGTGTGGGTTTCGTGTGTTGAGAGGAGGCCAATATAATCTGTCTTTCAAACAGGGAATGACATGGGGGGGGGGGTGGAGGAGAGCAAGCAGAAGCAGGTATGCAGCCTGCCTAACTGGTGGCTGTATTACATTCCACACGGGCAGCACTGGTGATGGATTGACGCCAGCTGAAGAGAGGCAGTCCTGAATCAATTAAGGTGAGTTCATGAAATTGAACAGAGTTAAAACCTGGGGGGGTTGTCTTTTTTTTTTTTTTTTTTTTTTACAGGTAATTTGATCAAACCTGTGTTCACCCTCAGACCCCAAGACCTAATGGGCAATAATGGATTGCAATTGCATTACTTTGTGGTGACACAAAAGTATGCATTCCAGAGGTTACTATTCCAGCTCCTTATGAATTTCCAGCCCGTTACTGAAAGTCGTTAAACCCAGAGGAGACCCCCGATATATTCACTTTCTCATGATAATACGAAGCATTAAATATAGGAGTGCTGTCAAACAAAGTACAGTCAAAGGATCTGGTCTGCTGCTTCTCTCACTGCTGCTCCACTCGCTTCCATTACCTTTGCCCTCTGATCAGAAGATAACATTTTGATTGACATTTACGAAGGTCATTGGTTAATTATCAGCAACTCTTCACCTTTAATTACGCATCAGTGGTATTATGTACATGCTTATTTGCTCAAGACCCCAATCGGTTGGACAACATTTCTTATGCAAATTGAGCAACAATTATCTTCCCCATCAGTGACGGAGGAGGCAGGACTTGTTTGTTCTGAGTGACATTGTTTGTGATATTGAGCATGTCATTAAGTCCTTCCCTGCAAGGATGCTATCGGGATTATCGCCCTTTCATCACCTCTGCACCCTCCTGCCCTATACAGAGGGTTCAGCAGAACAAAGCCGCTGCAAACGCATACTTAGTCACTTCAACAAGCAGAGGAGGCTGCGTGTTCGCGGCTGCACACACGCTCACATATAAGCATGCGTACACACATGTCCACATGCATGCTGCTATCAAATACATCCTGTGCCAATTAACTCACAATCAGAGACAGACGACTCAGACATGGTATTGTTCAGATGCAACATGACGGGGTTTGAAGGGCGGTTTCTGTATGAAACTGATTGCCTACCAAATGTGAGGAATAAAATAAATAAAGATGTGAAATGAATGCGTTGTTTTCCACATACATTTGCAAAGAGCTGTGCGGGAAATGGAGGGTTTATTCCATCAAAGCATAATGAAACAAAAATCATAAAATCAACTTTAGGGCTAATTGGTTCTATAAATATATTCACCGCTTTCACAGCAATTTCAGGTGATGAAGTCTGATATGATGTGGCTCGTTACTGAGTTGTTTGGCTGTGAGCACAGAAGAAGTTCATGGTAATTTGAGTGGTACTGTGAAAGCTTTATGAACAATTACCTTGCGTGGTTTGACAGAACTCAGGCTACCGCACCATTTCTGATTGACGTCCCTTTTTCATATATGCACACAGACATCACAGCCATTTCTTCCTTTGAAACATACAAATCCCACAATGTTCGGTTTGCCGTGACAGTGATAGATTCTATTGTCTTGGTAATAATAATATTAATAATAATAAAATACATAGTCTGTCTCCCGCAGGCGGTATGTAGATGTGGATGGCTAATTATAAATGCCAGCGTAGAAGCCTACAGAGCTTGCCAAGTTTATGAGAGTTCACTGAGCTCTCAGCAGAGCCGGAGAGACTCACATTCTGCTCTGAATATAAAATGTTAATTCATGCTGCAGGGAATCCAGAATTGGGTGAGAGAGCAGTAGTATTACCATCATCTCTCTCCCAGTCGCTCTCTTTCTTCAACTCCTCATCTCTCTCCAACCCCATAACTGACTGCATGCACTCCTATCATGCTAGTTTGTGTTCATTCTCCCCGTCTGACACATTTCCTGTTTACTTGCTGGCTGCCACTGACCCGACCCACTCCCCCTCTCTCCCTGACCACTGCCGGCCTGATGAACCAGAACCCCCCTTGAGCCCTCACAGTCAACATCCACGAAAATCTATATAATTTCCTGAGCATGTCCATACACTGCACCAGCAAATGGCCCAGCATCTTGACAGAGGAGAATGGCCTCCAGATTCAGGCAGGGGTTGTCAAAAGCCATTAACAAGCAATGGGAAACGTATCCTAATTGGGTATAAAAGAAAAAAGGAATACTGATATGGACTTCTGTAAGGCTTATTATCGCCACAGTGTAATGTGTATCTACTGCCTTGAACTTTGCCACGAACCAATGAGACATTTTACTCATTAGTGGTTTAAGTAGTACAGTATGTTTCTATTTGCCAAGTCAAATAGTGCAGAGGTATAATATGCTTTGGGAAAAATTAGCATTTTTTTCCACCTCACAAACCACTAAACTGGTCAACTGTAAATATGAAACAGCACGTTTTATGTGTTCATCTACTAGACAATCAAATATGTGTGGCAGGAAAATGTGTTCTTAGAATTTGTTCACTGGGCCAAGCTGACGTTATGCTGGATTAATACGTATAAACTGGGCTTCCAAAAGAAAACGCTCGCCGTGCCCCCTCATCCCTCTCTGCACATACATACTGTGTGTGACATGTGAGTATAAAGGATTCAACTCAATCCCTCTGGAAAATTGCAACCCTCTAAACGTGAGTGAAAGTGAATTTCATGGTTAACTGTCTGCCAATCTCACACCCCTTCCTCCTTCACACAGCTCTCAAGAGTGATTGATAGGACTCAAGCCATCCATCCTGGGACTATGTATGTCTTTTGTGGGTTACATTAATCTTTGCTGCAAATATATGCGGCAAGGTCATGTAAATGTAATCAGACATGCATGTAAACACTCAAACTACATCATGTCAAAACTCCATTAAGCCATAGTCTAAATAATTGTTCTTCTGTTAGTCTGTTAACAGGCGCAGGTGTATGCAGTGCTGGTGTGTTTTGTCCCGTGTGCGCATGAATGCATCTGCAAAATCCACATGCATGCATTTGTCTAAATGCGGATGCCTCGGGAAAACAATTATGTGACATGGCTGAACATGGTTTTTGGTTCCTTTTCAGTATGACATCCGGTCTTGGTTTCTATAATTATGGCAAGCAGGAAGAGTTCAGTATGAACACTATCTATAATGCCCAACAGAGCTGCACTAACGGTGGAAATGACAAAGTGTTGAGTCTGCAGTCCTGTGACAACGATAATCAGCTCTCTGCTACTGTGCAGGGCTAGTTAATTGTGAGAGAGTGTATGTGTGGCACGAGTGTTACTGAAATACATCCAGGTTCTCTGTCCAATTGTTTAATATGCATTATTAGAGTGGTGTAGAACAATAAATTTGTATGTGCTGTGTTTACACACAAGTGTGTTTCAATCTTTCCTATTCAGCTGTATTGTAATAGCTGTATTCTGATGCTCCTTATTGTGTTAAAAAATGGACATTGCATGTAGTGTCAGTGCACAACAACCCATCAATGGTTACGTCTTTCAGCTCTGTTGGTGCTGCTTGCTTCTTACAGGCTATTTTTGAGCACATCTCCAAGACCTCTCCTGCATTCACTCATTCAATATTCCCTACATAATAAACACCCAGTAGTTTACTGTGTGATGAGCAGTACATTGAGATTTCAGACATCTATCAGAAGCACAGCGGGAATTTTTAAAGGCACTATAAGTATGTAAATTTCCCATTGAGAATTTGGAGACTCTGCTGAAAAGGGAGAGATTTTGGACACAGACAATATTATACTGTACGTTTCTAAAAAACCAATTATCAGTTGCAAAGTATAGAGGAACCTCAGCTCAAAGAACACCTTTTATTATAATATGAGAGATGGGGGAAATGTCAAATTGTTCATTCAGTTTCATCCTTTGAAATGAGATGTTTTGCTGGCGAAGTCAGCAGTGAGATAGAAGCACAGTGAAGCAGAATCAGTGTTGGCTGGTTGGAGAAGTAGATCTGCCTAAGTTTACCAGTTTGTGTTAAAGAGTCAGAATACTGTACACACACAAACTACAAGCCTGAGACAGATCAGGGAATTCTGAATATGACCAGTAAACAGCCGAGTTCTTTCTGAACTGAGACCGTCCTCCCAAGAAGAAGGTCAGCAGTGGTCATTTCAGCAAGTGCCCCTGCTGACATTTGTTCAAGTGACAAAGCCCTGTAGCCGCTGCAGCAATTATAATTGGAACAAACAAGGAAAACAAGTGAAGTTATAATAGAGACAAAGTCTGCACATGGAGGAGAACGGGGTGGGTGGATGCATCAACAAAACACTGTGCAGGAGACCACTGCTCATTTCCAACAGACATCAACGTTTTCTTCTTTAAAACCCTAACAACATTACATAGTACATATAATAAATTTAAAAAAGTTTATTTGTAAAAATAATGAAGAAACTGCGCTTAAACTCATGAAACTTATGACAGTAATGTCACCAGTAAAGTTGCATTTTGTTTACTGCTTTCTAAAGCAAACTAATTTTAACTCCAATTAGACCACTTCCTACAAGATAAGCTAATGTCACGAACATCAAAGATTAACGTCGCACATGAAAATCAGCGCGGCTAATGCTCGCTGACGTACACTCTCACCTACAGCGTGTGCAGCTAACGTCAGTGTGATGGTGGAGGTGAGAGGAGGAGGTTTGAAAAGTGGAGATCTCTTTCAGGAGGCACACCAAGTTCTTTGTTACTCTTACATAACTGCTGTCTTTTTTAGATTTTTGTATGAAAAGTGTGGACAGATGTGGCCAAGGACTGTCACTAGAAGCTGCCTCTTCATCTGAGTTTTGCTTCATCATCATCACATCATGGTCAAAAGACAGGTGGTGCTTCCTTTTCTTCCACGCGGCCGGCAACTGCCGCCGAGCTGGGCCAATTTCCTTATTTTTCCTCCTGTATGCTCGTGCAAGTCGTCTATTATTGTTATTATTATTAGTGGTAGTAGTGGTTGTTGTAGAAGTATTGGAGGCAGAACAAAAGTAGGATCTGTCTCAGTATTAGTGTACATTTTTTATTTTTATTATTTTTCAATTTTATTTTTTTTATCTCCCTTTATACACCTTATTTTTCCTTCTTTCATCCATCCACCCTGCAGACTGACACACACACACCAACATCAAACCAACACAACAACATAACCCTGCTCTGCTATTCCTTGTGAAATCCTGTTACAGGCCTGTATTCACTGTCTTCTTATTTTGTCAGTGTTTTGTCTTTTGTCTTACAATAAAAATGAAAAAAAAAAAAAAAGCAGTTCCCCTGACCTCAACCATACACGATGCTTCTCTGATTTTAACAAAGCGTATCTCTACAATTTCTCTTTAAACCTCATTAACTTGTTTTTGTGCCTAAATCTTAAACACAGCTAAATAAAACTTTTCAATAGTGATTTGCAGCTGTTTTGGAGGGTACCATTGTCTTGATGCCAATAAGGGCATCAGATGAGAAAACTCTCATATGTGTTGTTCTAGAGGGCATGGACAAATGACGCATTTTGTCTTTAATTTGGAGAACTTTAAGTATGATCAGTCTTAAGGATGATGTGCTTGAGGCAGGGCTCACCATCGTTGTGGCATTTGGGTTTAGGTTATTAACCTCAGTAAGTAGTGTGGATCATAAACGGCTTGCCTGAAACACTGCCTGGGAAGTGGTTAAGTATCTTAAATATCTTGTACAACCACAGGGTAGGAATACAAGAAGGCGATCGTCCCACTGGCATTGTCCTCATCTGCTCAAGGTCTCCGTCTTGCCGATTCTCCCTCCCTTGCATCCATGTTTTTTGGCTGCGCTCGTCTCCTGCAATCTTCTCTATCTCATGTTACTTTTATCCCCTCTTCCTTTTGCTATATTCCATCTGCTTTCTTGCTCTCCTCTCTCCCTCCTTCTCTATTACTCTCTCTCTCTAACTCCCTTTGTCCTCTGTTGTCAACCTTCCCCCGAGACAGTGTTGTCACTTCTCTTTAGTCTGGCTACTCGCTGAGGTTGCGCAGCTGTAATAGTTTTAGATTCCAGCTAAACCTTTGGCTAACTGCGTTCAGAGAAGGAGGGGTGAGAACGAGAGGGACAAGAAGGGGAGGTGTGTGTGTGTGTGTTTGAAGGCAGCAGCAATCCACACAGGCAATTAATGACTTTGAGGACAAACCTCTGTCTTCTGCCTCTGACCCTGGGTAATGCATTTTCTTCCTCGTCACCCCTTTTCAACTTATTTTCCTCCTCTTGTTTTGTATTTTAAGCAGTTCCTACGGGGACGTGGATGCTTTTGTGGAGTTTTTCTTCTTTCCTTTATCTCTTTTTTTTTCTTGTCTTATCAAAGAAACGCATTAAGGGCACAATGGTATTCCTGCCCTCTCCCTCTCTTCTCCTTTCACACAATATTTCCTGTGACAGTGTGAGCCCCCTTACAATGTAGCTTTTGGACATGGTGACTGATGAAACAGCCAAGTCTGAATCACTGGCTCTGGGCTTCAGGCTGTGGGTGGTGAGCTGCAGAAGGTTACCATGTCGGAGGCTTTACAATACAAAAAAGATTCCTCTTCACATGAGTCCCCTCATGACGTTTGTGCCCCTCACGTGGCACCGCAAATACATCAGCAGCCATATTTAATGAGCTTTTGATTTAAAATGACTGAATTTCTTCGGAGCGGTAATTTTCCGGTGAATATTGTTTTGGGGTGGTTTGTGTACTGATCAGGTTGTCCGCTGAACCGTGCAACGCTGATTGTTGTGCAGAATTGTGTTCTTCAGATACAGTCACTGAGGCACGAATGTTTGACCTCTGTAGAGGCACAGAAGCGATATAATTAAATAGATTAAGACTCCATTTATTAATCCCATGACACCCCCTTTTCCTCAAAAATGGCTTTAAAACACTGCAAACTATATGAATACCTAACAGGGCCGGTGCTTTGTTTGCCCCTGAAGTGAAACTGAAGGTAGCACCTCTACACTGCTCTCTGATTTCAAGTGATCAAACCCAGCTGCCTGAAGAGCACAACACTTCTACTCATCCTACTCATGTTCTACAGCAGTACATGACCTGCTTTCTGCAGCTTTATGGTCCTGTATGTCAGCACAGTGCATCATCTTCTGCACTCAATTCAAATTTAATGATTTGGCTAAAAAAAAAAATCCTTACATGAGAATAAAATCTAGATGTTTGGTCAAAGTCCACAGAATGACACTTACATATGTGTTTGTAGGTTTGTTTATTGGCTGTGAAACGATTATCATTTCATTCGAAAGGGTTTTAAATGTTACTGCAACGAAATGCTATTTTTTGCCGACTCTTAATTCCACATTCACACTGTGTTGAGGTTCAGAGGAATGTTCAATCATCTCTCCAATCAAAGAAAATCTTCCCTACTTTTTATTTCAAGTTTCAAAGCAAGCAAAAAGTTTAAAACACATAATTTGGGTGTAACTGAAAAACATTGTACAAATTAGCTGTAACACTACTATCATATTCATTCGGTGCTGAAAATGCAGCACAGTTACATTAACACTTATTCCTGATAAAATCTGAGCCATTTAATGAATGCTGACCTGAAGCAAGCACTGTTTTACATTACATTGAACTGAATGTCTTAAATTCTATAGCAAGTGTTTTCATCAGGGTCAAACCTAACTTTTTATTCCCAGGGATCCTTGGTGTATTTTTCTCTTGTCCCCACATTGCTGGAGGACATGTTCTTTGTACAACAGGAGCATATTTTATTAAATTGATAACTCTCTCTACACAATACCCATTGGTTTCTCAAATGCATAGTGACTTGAGACTGGAAAAGCATAATATCACATGAAACAGAAGGCAAAAATTAGCCGTTGACTTGAACTATTTGACAGTTTATCAGCAGTTTGGCTTGAGCTGATACAGGCATACTCCTGAGGCAAAATTATTTTAACACTTGGTTGAGGTTTGCAAGACGCATTTTCACATTTCATCCACTCTGTGGTGCATGTCATTCATTAAACCCAGCAAAGCTGTACTGAAAAGTCAGCCAATTTTACCCTGCAGATGTAAAAATAGGAAGAAATAGGGAGGTGATTTTTTATTTCAGACAAGACGGAATCTTTGCTTCATAATCCCTGCTCCTGGAAAGGTTTGAGACCTTGCTAAGCCTGTAATCTCTGCCTCCCACAACTTGACAAAAGTCAATATGAAAGACCAATTACCAGTATAAATACTGCACATTTCCTGTCTTGTAGATACTATAAATAAAAAAAAAAAAAAGGTAAGTGTGAATGGGAAGGAAATGGATTTCCAAAAATGTTCACGAATCTGTCAACTCAGATGTCCAAATATTTCCGCACTGTGTGGAGGCATTAAGATCACAAGTTATGCTTTGTTCATGTTGTGTGTTCACTCACCAGAATAGCAGGCACTTTGGTAACATTCTTATCTTCAAATGTGTAGTCGTAACAGCAGCATTAATACTCATCTTTCCTGAACCTGTTGCGGTAAGATCTGACCATCTCCCCATGATCCTCTCACAGTTTGTCATTTATCAGCCTGTATTTCCTTTGTCTCTGTGGGCACCCTATCCTGTCCGTTTAATTAAATAATGTCAGCCTCAGAACCCGACTGGGTGCCTTCATTAAACTCCCTCCATTATGCAATTTCTACATCACTTACTACAAGAGCTCCTTCAGCACCAGGCTAGCTGGTTGCTCTATACAGGAGTTGTGTGCAGAGGAGGGGAGGACCCCCAGAGGTAAAATCAAATCAATACCTTCAGGCAAGAGCTAACAAGGTCTATCTAGTGTTGTGCTCTGCTCCTAAGTAATGTCAGGGGACAAATGTGCCGGTTCTCACAGTTAGCTTATCACATGTCAAGTGGAGTAGTATCCACGCCCACACCCCCAACCCCACCTCTTCATGCATGTGTGTGTGCTGGAGTGTGAGGTGATGATTTTATCTGAACTTCCTGAAGATAAAGAGGCCACCAGTGCAGCCTAAACATAAAAATGTTTAGTTGTTTTCATCAAGCAACTTCCTTGCAACTCACATTCACTTGTTCTGTTGAAAAGGTTCTAAATTCAGTGTTAAAATTACTATTATTATTATTATTATTATTATTATTATTAGGCTTTTCAAAACAAAGTTATAATAACAATAACAAATAAATAATAAAAGATCAGAAACATAAGATATAAAACAACATAAAAATGATTTGAATACTTGCAACAAATACTATCAATTCAGAAAAAGCCATAGTCTTCAGAGGCGGGTTAAAAGAAGACACTTGAGTTTTCCAGCCTGAGATCCCCAAGCAGGGAGTTCCACAGCTGAGGGACCCGGACAGCAAAACCCCAGTCGCCTTAAGTGACAAGTCGGGATTGTGGAACCGTTAGTTGGAACCTGCCAGAGGATCTCAAGCAGCGATCAGGCTCATGGGGAGTTCACAGATCAGAAACACAGGCGGGAGTCTTACCATACAGGCTTTAAAAACAAGCAGTAAACTTAAAATCAATTCTAAAACTTGCAGGTAACCAGCGAAGCGAAGCAAGGATTGGTGTGATGCGCTCGCTTCTTTGAGAACGTGTTAAAAGCCCGGCAGCGCTGTTTTGTATAATTGGCCGTCTTTGCGTGTTTAGCTTGCTAAAATCTGAATTAAGTGCGCTGCAGTATTCAAGTCTGGACAGATAAAAGCACGGCTGACCTTTTCTACGTCTACACCTGAAAGGAATGACCTAATGTGGGTTAAATGTCTCAGATGGGCAAAGCAGGACTGCATCGCTTTAGTCACCGGTGCATCTCAAAGACAACTCCTGGGTTGTAAGCCTCTTTTTAACATTATTTGATAAGTCATTCAACTACAGGAAATCTTTGGACATCCACTCCTTGATCTCAGCAAGGCAGGACATAATACAGGAAACATAAATTAGCATTAACATTAAACAGAAATCTTTGATAAAACAGCAGTTTAGAGATTGGTCTAGAATTACTTAAAACAGAGAGATCCAGAGGGGGTCTTCTTTAAGAGGAGGGAAACAGTGGAGTGTTTAAAATTGGGAGGAAAATTTGAGTTACAGAGAGAAATTAATGACGGTTAAAAAATCTGGAGCGTGACTGCAGTCTGAAGGGCAGGTGGATGGAGAGACTTTGATACTGAAGTGAGTCAGTATCGAATCACCAATATTTTACTATCCAAGTAATTAAAAAATCCTTCATGTCTCTCTGATGGGGATTCAGCCGGCTGGCTAGACGGGGGACCAATCACAGAGTTTATGGTTTTAAAAAGGATTCGGGGGTTAAGACCCTGTTCAGTGATCTGCTCTAAATAAATACAACTTCTTTGCTTCTTTGATTGCAGACTGTTAAGAGGAGATCAGGTCTTTGAGAGAGGCTGTGCTCATCCTTCTTTCATTACTGCTCTGCTTCTCTGGATTGTCTTTTTAAATTCCTGATTTCTTCATTCAACCATGGTATAGAAGAACATTTCGGCTTTTTATATCTCACTGAAGCAACAAAGAGTAAAATATTTGAGCAGGAGCTATCAACCCTGAGGCCTTGGTATTCATTTGTATTGATAAAAAAAAATGTGTTTGAGGCAGTAAAAGCTTGACAGAAACAAGGAACAGACAATAGATTTAGAGGGCAGGAGTGAATCAGTGTGGTGGGCTTGGGGTCAAGAGAGGGGAAAGCGCTGCCTCATGATCAAAGATGGCAAAATCAATCAAATTCACGACACTGACATAGAAAACGGCAGGTCAAATGTATGTCCTCTGTAAAGGCTGGGATGCTTAACATGTTAGATCAAAAGAATCTCAGTGCTTGATAAAATCCGAAGCAAATGAGGAGGAAGAAGGGCAGCAAACCTGGATAATAAGTCACCAAGAATAAGAAATATGTCATACAGTAACATAATGACTGAAAAGAGTCTGAAAATTCCTGAATAAAAACAGAAAGTCTGTTGAATAAGACACATAAAATGAGCAATTTGTTTTTTAAAATAAAACTATGAATCTCAAAGGTGGAAAAAAAACAGACAAGATAGACTGAAGAACAACTGACATTATTTCTGTGTATTACTGCAAGGCCATGCCCTCGGCCTGTCAGTGGAAAATTAAAAATTCTGGGGGTGATGAGTCAGTGAGACGGCCACATTCATCAGGATTAGTCCAAGACTCGGTGACAATCAAAAAGTCAATATTTTTGGTCTTGGGAGTGGAAATCCTGGCAGATGACACACTTATTAGTGAAGGATCTTACATTAAGTAAAAAGATAAGAGCTGATTCAGCGGCTTCAGGGACTAAAGAATCTGTGTTAAATAGACACAATAAACATCACATGATACTGAAGGTACAGACGCAGAGAGTCCCACGAGGCATTTGAAGGCACCAGACCACTGAAAGCTCATGCTGGAGGCGGGTTTGGTTTTGGCTAGTCCCTTTTCAACATGGTGGCCGAGTTATAGACTTTCTTATATATGTTTTTGAAGACATTTAGGCAATGCAGTAACTGAATTTTGGTTCAGTAAAGTTCAGGACGAGTCTTGATTATGCAAATTCTGATACGCCGATTGACCTGTCAGCCTTAACCATCATGCACCACGCAGCCGGACCTCCTGCTCTCCATAGAAAATCAATAAGATCCGTCGACTTCCGCCTACAGATCCAGTGTGTCCGTACCTTTTTTGCAAGATCTTTCTTTGCACTATGCAATGTAAAAAAAAAAAAAGAACTCCCAAAGATAGTCTCAGTGGAGCACACTTGTTTGTGTCAACTTGTTTAAGTTGACACTTTACGGTAGATTGTGGTGCTTTCGAGTAAACAGGTTTTATATCATCTTCGTCTAGGAAGACAAGAATAAACCAGCAAAAGGTAAACAGGAAGCACGTTTCCACCAGGTCAAATTGTCCTTTGTCATCACGCTGACAGACACACATCAGAGGTGTTGATTCAGTGACTGACCTTGGTGATTCTGTCAGTGTGTGAGCCAGTTCGCTGACGAATCGAACACTTGCAAGCGTGGTTAGCATGTCCTGATTGAAGGGTTTGGTGATTGCGTGTGTTCTGTAATTGGCGTGGGTTGTGTTCATGTCATTGTTGATAAGAGTGGAAAAGGGGTGTTTGTCGACTTCAGAGAGGATCTGGTATAACCTCTTGATTTCTTTTCTGTCTGGGCCTCGTACGTGATTTCATTCCACTTCCTTACAGTTTAGTGTGGAAGGAGAGAAAATTACAAAACTCAATCAAAAACACTCAAAAACACAAACAGATTTAATGGACTTTTGTGAAGCTTAGGACGCACTGAGACTCAAAGCTAAACTTAGATTCTTGTATTCCTTAGATTGTGTTTCTGCTAAATTACAATTTAGATGCTTAAAATAGCATTCAGTGAGCTTGACAAATGTTTGACACACGCCAAAAGCACACACATGGCCACAAATACTGCATGATTTTATCATTCTTATTTTTTTTGTGTGTGTGTGATTTGCATATGCGTACTATATAATGTCAAAATCTTTGCGACACTTTCTTCTATCATCAATTTTAATTAGTGCCTCTTTCAGGTCTTTCCAGTGGTTGCTGTTATTTAAACCATTCTGCGTTCCACAGCAACAACTTCTCTACTCTCCTACTTAATTGCTTTGTTTAACAAAGTGGCAATCAATCATACCATTCACTAGCTACCTGTCACTCTATCCAGCCGTGAAATAGATGAGGGGACACTATTCCATCTTTTCTTTCAAACCAAAGCACTTTTCCCCTGCCTCAACCATTTTTTACAGTCAGTGAAGGAGAGAAAATGTGAGGATTTTTCATAATGTGGTGATTTTATAATCTGTCAATCTTCATCTTGTGCTTTTTCACTGTTCACCCTCAATTGATCATTCACTGTGAATTGAAAATTACTGAATAATCTCCTTTAGCTAAAAACATATGCAGATTCAACTAAGTTTGCACTCACTGAAAGATGTCAAGAATTCTATTCATTGCACCTTCATGTACTCATTTTGTATAGATTCAGAAAAAAGGGAAAACTCTCTATCTGGCTGTATCACTTAAGGTAACTTGTGTAACATATGCATCATTGGTTTAGCCCAGTCATGGTGAGTTCCTTAAGATAACCCTGATAGCATAGAGTACCTGAAAGGGCAGGAGAAGGATGTGTTTCAGGGACGGTTTTGGGGAACTTTATCATTTGATTAATGGAGCATTGATATGCATAGCTTATGAAATGAAAGGCTGGGAAATTGCTTTCCTATCTTGATAGGCTGATAATGTGAATGGGATGGGGGACTTGCCTAGCTCAGTCAACAGCACCTGTCATTACACCTTTGGTCCCTATCAGCCCAGTGATCTGTCTTCTCCCGATGTGCTTCAGAGGGGTAATCTCACAAAGCAATTAGGACTTCCTCCCTCTCCCCACTGTATTTAAATGGCAAATTATAATGTACTCCTCCTCTCCAGCTGTGGTAGATGCAATGGCTGCAGTTGGATGTTAGCTCAAGATGTTCACAGACTGGAGATACAAAGTGCATCTGCCTGAAACACTACACTGCCACATACTTTACTGGAGCATCTTACCGTATAAAACATTTTCAAGTGAAAGTAACATGTTTAAATGATTGGTTGGTGCTGTATGTAATTCACATGGTTTCAAGACCCAATTAAAGAAGCAGACATTTAAGGCAAATTCACTGCTGCGTATGTGGATATTATGTCAGCTGTAACCAACATTCATATTTACAGAGACGGCATTTGAGGGTATAAACAGTGAAACCGCAACATCAGTTCAGCTTAGGGATGGTGCATGTAAGTTTAAGCTCCCGTAGTGTCTTTTATAAAAGCCCGTCTTCACAGAAAATGACAGCACTGATTGTTTGTTCAAACATTTAAAGCGACCTACATTTTTCCAACCTCTTGCGGCCCTCAGAAGAAGGATTGTAGTCTGTCAGGAACAAAGGTGGAAATAGTGTAGTCTTATGTTGCTGCAAAACCTCTGAAGTGGCCTATAATATCATGTAGGTTGCAGCAATCAAACACAGACTACTTTTGGTGGTTAAAATGGTCACGTCCAGTTAATTATCGACAGCAAATTATACACTGCTGATTACGTGATGATACACAAACAAAATATGATCACAGTGTGAGCTCCTGTCGTGTTTATGGTGGAAAGGCACTGTTTTGTTTATTTTTGAAGATGATTACTGCCCTGTCACATACTCCCTCTGTGCTGGCACTTGGAAAATGCAACAAAAACCAAGTTGTCAGTGAAATGGGTGCAGGTGGGAAACTGGAGCACAAACGTTGCCACTGCCTCTCAGCATCTCAGTCTTCATCATACCAGCTGGTGGTGATGATGCCTGGCCACAGTGACAGCAAGGTGAGCTGTGCTGCAGCTTTTTATCCAGAGCGGCCCACATACAATCATTCTTTTACCCCTCCAACATGGAATATCATACATGGTAAACAGTGTTCTCAGCATTTTTAAAGTGAACAACAAGTTCGGATGTACTGAAAGTTTGTTTAGAGTCTGAAAGATGAACGAACTGTGGGGGCAAAAGCTACTGTAACCAAATCCCAGTGTGCGTCATTTATCACTTGTTTCACAATGACCACCACATCATGCTCAGAAAGCACTGAAAACATTACTGTAGTTTTTGGTAAGACAATATCAAGCATGTATCTGGAATAGACCAGAACAGACGCCAATGTCAACAGTTAGAAAATTTGCCGTCACATTCAAAAATATCAGCAACATAAAAGTGAAAACAAATGGTAGAAAACTGTCTTGAACAGTCTTCTGTTATGTCACATTGAAGGTTTCCCTCCAGCGTGTTCCACTCCAACACAAGAGCGTCAATCCTCTCAAGATAAAAATGCCTCAATTCAAAATTCAAAACAACTTCATCTGTCCATTGACAACTGTGCATAACAGCTCCCAACACATGAGGTAAACACGGAGAGAAATACATTTACTTGTATGTTTCCACTAAAGTGTGATGCTTTGGAAATATCAGCTGTGATATTGCGAGCTGAGTGAAAAGGCGAGTTTTTTTTTGCCGGTGTTGATTGTGTGGTGTCTTAACTGTAATAACACCATTAATCCTGAAGGAAGGCACCTGCATGCCTTCAGATTGTTGTTTTGAAGCGCATTAATTTCAATCCACTTTGTCCAATTACCTTATATTGACACGCCAAGGATAACCAACTGCAAACTGAGGGGAAGTAATCAGAGAGGGGGTTACGTCTGTTGAACTGTACGGGTATACAGCTAAGAACAGATAGGCTTTTTTAAATGTTTATTTATTTCACTGTGAAGCTCCTTCGTCACACAGGCTTCTCTGACACAGACTCTATAGTCTTGCTCATTGAGCTATGCAGCAATGCATTGAATCGGTTTCCACTGACCTACAGTAGCAGATGCTAACAATGGTTAATGTTTTCAGAGAAGTATGTAGTCGTCAATGGGCACAACACCAGACCTGTTTGATCACTGAAAAAAATGGAAATTAGTTCACAAGTCTGATCCAGGACACAGTTAATCGGATTGGACCCATCAAACCCTAGTGGTACTGGCTGTATGTCTGTATACGAAAGTACTTTAAACCAGCTCCACTGTCTCACCAATGCTGGACTTGTGTGTGATCTAGTACACTCGATCTCATCACTGGGGGTGGGTTCCTCTCCTGTAGCTTCTCCAGCCTTCACATAACAACATAAACCTAGAGACGAGAAGTGTGCAACACTCCAATCTTGCTCATCCAGCCTCTCTGTGGAAGGACTGGCTCTTGGTCTGACAGTGCCACATTTGCCAGCCTGGCTCTTGCCCTACTCCTTAACCCACTACAGTATGTTACAGACTAGCAGTATTGATGAGACTTGTTAGAATAGTTGTAAGAGCCCTTGAAGTACACCCCAATTTCAGGTTCTGAGAATAACCGGAGTGGTAGGCTATCTGAGACATTTTGCTCTGGTCTTTCTCCTTAGTGGGAATATCGATGCTACTACATCGTTGTCACTGCTCAACAAGTCTGACCCCTTTATCAGAAAACTGCAATGAGTTTTTCCACATACACGGACAGCTGACGACCGCAGATCCACTATATCCCCACCTCCTTACACTCTATGCCCTAGATTATTCACATGCCTATGTGTGCAGGTGGCTAAGGATGATTAGCTGAGGCATGTGTTCCAACCACAGCATCTTTCCTCTTTGTTCCTCCCTTGCTGGTGAGTGTCGATTTCATTCAGTCCCTCACTCTCCTCTTGGCCAGCTGGAATATGTGTCGCTTAGATTCTGCACTATCACTATTGTGTTACTGCTGTTTCGCTATCCTCCTCGTTAGGAAGTGTGTCTTGCAGCTCATGCAGTTTTATCACTTTCGCCACTGTGGAGCACCAGTGCTGGAGCCATCCTGATTGGCATTTCTTTTGCCCTTGTACTGACAAGAAGAGTTACTTATGTTACTGCCATGTTTTTTGAGGGGTCAAGACAAAGCTGAGGGGAAAGAGCCAGTCTTCATTGGAGCAATCATAGTGTGCTGTAGCTCATCAGACAAGAAGCTGAAGATCTATCTCTCGACTTGATGTTAGTTGTCTTGTCTCTGAAAACATCTGCAAAGGCAGTGCACTGGCATGACAAGAGAAGGCTGCTATAGACAAATGGGAGAAGATTTACAAAACAGTAACAATAAATGGAGTTTGTTTTGTCATTCGTGACCAAACCTAAAAAGAAGGCCAGCAATTGTAATGCTTTGTGCTTTGTAATGATGCAGATCCATATCCTCTCTGCACGAGAGTGAAAAGTTAAAATGAAGTGGTGAAGCATTTTTAAATACTGCCTGGCCATGTCTCAATTAAAAACACATGGCTCTGGTTTTTGTTCTTCAATCTGGAACATTATCATTTGGAAAAAAACAATTTGCTTGACAAAGACATTACATTTAAAGGTGCCATAATGAGCTCAGTTAGCTTGCTAATCTGTTTTAAATGCTGAGAGTCACAAGGGAATATAAATGAGACTGGCAGTGTTTATTCCCTGATGAGCTGATCTTGAATTGATAGTCGAAAGTAGAAGTCTAGCTGCGATAATGGAGGATATCTTTGAAGTAAGTCTAAGACAGTAGTCATTTAATGATTCAGACCTTCAGGGGAGCCGGAGCTGTTGGAAGCTATAGGCAGAGAGGAAATGGCCACATCAGAAATTCAAACAACATAGGAGCTCTCTGTGTAGTATGCCTTTGAGGTGGTTAAGACACTGTTGTGATTGTCAGTGGTTTACATCCGTGCAAGCAGCTGGTTCAGATCTATTCCATTCCCTTTAGAAAATAAAGAATGATCCTCAAAGAGCTTAAATTTGTCCATGAAAAATTCTTGTTTTAATTGCAGCATGTAGTCTGAGTTCTCATTGTAAGCAAACTGACAGTTTTCTGAGAGTCACGGCAGTAGGTACAGCAACACCTGCTATACCACCAGCCACCTATAGAACCTGTTAGAGGGGGTAACCCATGTGAAATAAAATAAAGAACATGGATAGTAACTCTAGTTCAATTCACAGTGCTGCAGTTTTGTAAGCACACTATCCTGCCAATACAACAAATCCTCCAAATTAACAGCAAAATACATCATCTGTAACTTCCCCCCAACAAAACATTTGACGAGATGGAACAATTTGCGAGTGCCTTCGAATACCGTTAACAAATGAGCGTTGCAAAAATGAAACTGCTCCCTGATCCGACACTAGTATTTTAAAGGTTTGGCAAGGTTGAAGCACAAAAATGATTAGGTTCGAGAAAGACTGTCATTTGGGTTTAAATAACTACTTAGTTAAGATTACAGAACCATTGTAGCAATTGTAAAAACCCAGCAGTGATTGTCGGCATGAAACGGCAGTGTTGAGAGTAAAGCATTACTCACAAACGCTAAGTAAAAGTAACATCTGTATTTTGGAACATAAAACATAAAACTTAACAAACTACTCAGTCCAGCACTCAACATGCAAGATGGGAATATTTTGCATTTGAATGATGCTTTGCGTTCGTCCACACAGCACGATTGCAAGCAAGAAAGATACAAACATGGAGGAGGGTGAGTGCGATACAGAACAGGCTGATTTCCTACAGAGGGACTCTTTCCAGCCAGAAAACAACAAGGAGCTTGTTCTTTAAAGAGGGGCAGCTTTTGTCACATGGTGGTTTAGGTATGAAGTGTCAGACACCGACCAGAAAACCATTCTTTTAAACTTATGCTCCCCACAACAGGCTGACACACCACTAGCCTCTTTTACACCTACGCAAGAATCAAACAGTGCGGAGAGTCTATGGATGAGAGCCTCAAAAATACAGTCGAGTGCTCAAAACAAACCCCAGACTGTTTGCAGCTATAGCTGAAAAGTGTCTTCTATTTATCTATCACACAGCCGTTTTACCAATGGCAGCTTTTCATAGTAGATATTCAAAAGGTTACTTGTTACAGTAATGTATTAGAGTAAAATAATTTAGTTGTGTTTAATGAGGTAACTAGTAACTGTAACCAATAACTATTTTTCAGTAATTACCACAACACTGATGAACAGTAAGCCAAGTGAAACATTTGTTGAACCATCCAGCCGCCTTATCCTCCACCCTCCGCAGACTGTGGATCTACAACAGCATCACATGATTTCCTCCTTTGCTCCCAGTTGACATGGGTCATTACTCCTATGGCCACTAGGGGGCTTTAAAGGTACGGTAAACATATGTTCTGCGGAGGGTTGAATCAAGGGCGACTGGACTTGGGCAATCCCTGGTTTTTAACCTCTGTGGGGTCATTATTAAGGTCATTGATGCCACTTGGCTGTGTAATGGCAGTCGTTACGGTCGTTGGAGTCACCTGAGGCCAAGTGTAAATGACAGTTGTTGCAGTTGCCACCTGAGGCCAACTGTGAATAGTTGTTAAATCTCCTGGGAAGGGATAAAAGGACAACACTGTAGGTGGGGGATAAATGGTGTCGTAGACCTCCTCCTCTGTTGAGAGATGGTCTCTTTCTTTTTACATAAATAGTCCCTTTCACTGCTTTTCCTAACAATCTGTCTTCCCTGTGCAAAATATGTATGTTGTTGTCCTCAAATGAGCGCTCCTTGTCTCCTGTAAACTGCTGACTCTTGACCTGAGGAGTTGGCCCTTCTGTGTTGAACCATGTGTTTGTTTAATGGTGATTTAGTTTCTCAGTCTGTGCATTCCTCACTGCACTGGACTGCATACTCTAGATTGCTTTTCTAAGGTATGGCTAGACAGTAACATGACTCCAGCGACTGTAATGAGTGCGGTTACACAGCCAGAAGCCCTTACAACTCAAGTGGTGTCAGCGCCTGTTGTGGAAATTGTTTAGAAGTACTTAAAAACACATTAAATAATGCACATACACACTGATGGTTGTAAGTTAAAAAGATTATTATTATTGTAGCTACAATAAGGAGACACAACTTAATGAAAACTAAGGTCAGGAAAAGTCAGTCACAGGCAGCAGTCACAAAATGTTTCCCACAAAATACAATTCTGTAGTCTGTTTTTAGACAAGGAACATCCTGATTTGTTAACATTTCAAAGTTACCCATTATTTGACCGATTGCAAAGAAGCCATAAGGTACACATGCACTGACCTTAACTTCATTGGCTTATTAATAACTGCACTTCAAAATCTGGCCAATTGCCACAAAGTCACGTCCTGTACATGCAGTGATCCCACTGTCTCATATTCCTCCACACAGGGACATACACCTGAAGGACATATAGACTCCCCCATCTTGTATTTATCCTTCACATCTGTTTAACATCTTACCAAGATAGAATAGGAGAAGACGTAGACCTAAAATGATACCTAATGATTCTATTTTCACATGACCTTGATAACGAACACTCAGAGGTTAAAAAAATGTGACTCTTCACCAGTCAGGTAGAACTGAAGAAGCCTCTTGGATGAGAGGTGAAACATTTTCCACAACCAAATCCAGCTGCCTTTGATTTAACCCTCCTTGGATAACCATGACCTGGATGTCTGAAAACCTTTGCAGTCATCCAAACATGTGTCATTTTGGTGCACTTGCTGAAACAACCGAAGCTGCCATTTTTCTTGCAGGGCAGTCAGTTGGACAATATAGTGTCAGTGAAGATTGATGGATGCACTGGTAAGTTTTGATGGCCTAATAGTCTTGAATGTTGGTAGCACATTCCAAATAGCTGACAAGTACATTTGTAAATAGTATTATGCTACTGTAGAGTAGTGATGGCAGCCTATAGAGGCCATTGGAGGGCTTCAGGTATGGTGGTAGAGCCAGGGTTATGATGGGAAGTCTATAGTTATAAACCTAGTGGCACTTTCCATGCAGTTGGATAAATCTTTAAACATGACTCCTGGGTGGAAGCTTAATCTCCAGGCAATGGAGAAGAATGACTTTTCTGCTTGGCTGATTAGGCCACAGCCTGCTGGCCCCAGTGTCTTGTCAGCTTCTGAGTGCTGAATGTCTTGTTTATAAATAGAGATGTTTGTGGGTATCATTTCATCCCAGCTTTTGACATTGCCGCTGACACCAAAGTCATTCCTTTTGGCGAGCCTGTACCAACTGGAAAAAAAAAAAAAAAAATGTTTTCATTGGGACAGAATGCACACAAGCGTGGCCATGCATCCCTAAAAACTGTTTACTGAGCCGCTTGGGCTGACCTCTGTAAAAGCGCTGGCTGATCGGACAAGATCATCTGTGTCACATCTAAGACTGTTAACTCTCAATCAGCTTTTTCCTTTCATCTAATTGTTCAAACTGTCTTAATTATGTAATTGTCATTTTCCGCTTTACACAGAGGTTAAGAAGTGTAGCGACAGAGGATAATGTGATCTGATAATGGGCCTGCAAGCTTGGGTGAGAACATTAGATGTAAATTCAATAATGCAAGATTTGCACTCGGACAATTGGATTTTGATTGGCATAATTGACAATTACCATTCACCAACATGTGACACAGCCCATTGTTTTAGTGTATGATTCATTTGCTGTCGGAACAAACAAGACACTGACACACAACAGCGACAAACACCCATCTGATTTGTCCTCAGACTCTAAGAAAGTCTATATCCTGAATATGTTTGTTGTTGTTAGTATTAGGATAAAAGGTCTATGAATGTTGCTGCATGAATATGTTTCAGCAATCTTGCCTTGAGCAATGTAATGACACGTCACATTATTTTAAAACCGTTTTTTTCCCCAAGAAAGCTAAAGATGTAATTTAATGATCTTGTGAGGAAATATATCACACAGAGATATTTCAGCGTGTGTTAGACATTTCCTCATTTATCTATACCTACAATACATTATATTATTATATTATGTTATATTGTGTTAGTGTTAGTGACTGTATGAAGAAAGTCATCATGTCATGTAGGATTGAAGGCCAAATTGCTCAACACCTTTCATTCATATAAGTTAGACTGTATTAATCATTACTTCACAATTAGATTCTGCATTTCACAACAAAAATTCAGTTGAAACAAGGCACAATCGTGTATTAGTGTTCAGGGATGTATGGAAATATATATGAATATATACATTAATTTGAATAATTACTAGTAATCAACAAACACAAAAGCCTTCTTAAATGTCACAATGATGATTGACACACATTTGAAAAATATCCATCAAACTGAAGTCTCACAATGTGTCTCTTTCATTTTCCCTGATCTCATGAGGTGCTATTATATCTCTAAAGCAGAATAAAGGGAAAAAAGAGATGACGTTTAAATCTGCCCCCCCCCCCCCCCCCCTCTATGTGTGGGTGTTTGGGTGAATAGGGAAAATAAGGAAGGCAGAAAGTTATTTGAGTTCCTCAACCTTGCCTGTCTTGCTGCCATCAAACCATTTATCTTCCCTTTTTTTGTTGTTGTTCAGTGCTCATTAGTCTTGATTTAATTTTCTTTCTCTGTGCCCACTCACAGAAGGCATCCAATTAGGTGACAGCCATGCTTCCTACTCTCTGAACTGGAGTAGACTGTTAGTGATAAGAAAACAGGTTGACTGAAAAACATAGGCTAATTGTTAGGAAGCATAATTTTAAAGCTAGAAATTCTCAGTCTTGAGTGAAATTCTAGGAATTAATGAAGCTCCAGTGAAAGTTCAGTCAGGATGACTATCCTTTTGCATGGTAGGTTGTTACTCAGACCACCCTGCATTCACTCCACATGCTTGCTCACTCATAGATTTCTTGCCATTATCTTGGGCTGTCAGTTGACATAACAGCTGTTCTCATCAGCTGGTCACAACCATCCAATAGCATAACAGCACACCTTAATGGTTCGCCTATCATGTTGCTGCTGCCTTTTTAAATATGATCCTCTCTCTCTTTGCCTTAGTTTGTTCATGCTGCTATTATGTGCAAGTTATTTATGGAGAGTTTACGTTTTGTTTTGCTGCTAATTCTCAAGCTAACAGCTCATGATGTCAAACCCGACTTTTACCCCACCGGCTGCTCAGCGCAGTGCTTGAATTGCTGCTCACCCAGAAGAAGCTGGTTCAGAGATTCTGGACATGTTAAAAGCTCAGGGCGTTACTCTTGCTCCAGGTGTGGAGCTCTCATTGCTTCAGGCCTTGGCTAACGAGGTGGTTTGCTGAACACCAGTCCAGGATGAGCCCCTCCAACTTCTGGTTGTACAAAACAGTTCCAAGCGTAAGAATGCCTCTGCCAGCAGCGCCCATCATGACCAACCAAATGCTGCCCTTCATCCATCAAACACCCTCACAACAAGCCTCACAGCTCGCTTGAGGTAAAAAATTTTGCATTGTAAAGACATTAACCTTATCAGTCTGATTCTCTCCTCTCCAAAGTGTGAAAACAAAGTTGCCATCAGGGGAAATTTCACAGCCATTATCAAATCTGCTGACACCAGATTGCCAAGTGATATGTTATTTGGTGAATTTGTAGTTGCTTATTGCAAAGTGATATGCTCTGTCTACCGCTGTCTCATTTTACCACAATCATTTCTCCTGAGAGATGCAAAGCGACACTTTATCTCTCTCAGTCTAACATCCGCTTGAACTGAGCTGTTTTGGACACTGAACTGTTGGTCATGCTAGTAGAGGGTTTGGGACCTGCCTCATGTACTACTTGTGGCAACATGGGTCATTCTGCTGAATGACCCATGTTGCCATATGTTACAAATTTTTCCCCATGAGGACGGGGCCCTTCCTAAATTCATAAATAATCCATCTCCTTCTGTGAGAGAGAAAACTCACATGTGCAAGGTGCATATCTTCAACAATCTGCCCATGTATGATAATTTCAATGAAAATGTGTGCACTTACTCCAACTGCATTTTCTTTCACATCTGTAGCAACTGCAAAGACACTCACCTGAGGTCAGCGTGGCCACACAGGTTTCACCCTCAGCAGAATTGTTCTGGTGCAAAGACTTATTGAAAATCCACCCGTCTATTCCAATAAACACACCTGAACATCAGAGCTGTCTTCTCATCCTGATTCTGTATTCGTTGATCATTTGCACACTGGGCTTTCCCAAGGGTTTTGGGTCGCCGTAGTCTCATCACTGTGAGCCAGGCATAGCATTGCAGCTACTTAAAAAGGAGCTCGATAAAGGTTATTTAATTCGCCCTTTCAAGTCTTTGCAATTCCCTATGTTTCACACTGGTTCTATAGGAGCAACAGGAAAACATTCCAAAAGAAAAGACTTATATTTAATCTTTCTGGTCATCACTCTGGGTCAAGCACGTGTTAACGGTCTTATTCCACTAGAGCTTTTTCTCTTCATTATTCTACTGCTGAGAACACCATCGAGCTCATTAAGCTTGCTGATCAGGTCACATGGCTGTTACAAAGCCCATATGCTTTCAAAGTAGGCCCAATACATTCTTTGCAGTGGCATCTTTTTAGTTCTCAGATGAGAAACAAACTGTATTTCGCAGTGTGCCTTATGTTTGGCTGTAAAAGCAGTTCTTCCAAATGTAATCAATTTCCCTTTGCTGGATTCTTTGAAACAGTGAACAAGCGTTCCTTCTCTTATTCACCTTTTGACTGCTGATTGACCCCCGCATGACAAATCTGGCTGGTCACGTCCAAAATTGAAACACCTGTTCGATCATTTAGGTGTTCTCTCTCTGACGTATAAACTATTGGTCTAGCTACTCCCATGGAGTTCTGAGACATTCAATCAGTATCTGCCCATTTATTTGTCATGAATTGATGTTCATTACTTCAAGCTAAGCTATATAAAAGGTGTGGTTGCTGGTATTCAGTTCAGTGCTAGATGTTTTGATCCACCTGTCCCCAGCCTATTTATTTAGCCCATTAAACTGTTATTTAAAGGTATTTCAAAAGTTTCCCCACTCTAACATTGATAATAGACTCTCTATTACTCTTTCTATCTTGCATAAAATGCTATCAGTCTTGAGAATTGGTTGTTTTTTCTCTCTGTGTTGACTCTTTCCAGGATTGTTCTTTTCTATTAGCTTTTTGTGGGTTTTTATGGAGTGGTGAAATGACCACTTTTTCAAATGTATTTGATCCAGCTAATGATGTTACCTTTGCAGATTTCACTTTTCACCCAAGTTTCTTTAGTCTTTTCCTTAAACAGTCTGAAGCTGGATGTACTTCACGATAATAATTGCTCACATTGTTTCTCAGTTCTATCTCTCTGACCCTGGTGCCTCACTCTTTCTTACCACAAATAATGATCCTTTGGCCAAATCTTGGTTTAGATATCATTTAGAGAAGGCCCTTCTGAGATTCGTTTCCCCAGAGCATTACTCAGGTCATTCATTTAGAATAGGTGCTGTAACCTCTGCAGCCATGCAAGGTCTATGAACAGCTTCCCTTCAACAAAGGGTCCAGTGTTCATCCTCTGTTCATTCCTCCTACGTGATGCCACTGTAATCACAAAGCTCAAAGATCTCTAAGACTTTACCAGTTTACGGTGAGCAATTGCCTCACAACTGGTGGTCAGTGGTTAGGCATTTTGCTTACCTCTTATTTGGTCGCAGTCTTTAATTACAAATTCATGACATTCCTGTCTTCTAGCTATGGCTAAGGTCAAAGTCATTTGGTAGTCACATCACTGTAGACCATTAGCCATTGCTGGCATAAAGCTATACACTGCAAACAGCGCACTGTTGCCCTGTGGTTCTCTATGTGGGGTCTGGGGACTGTTCCAGGGGACCCCAGCAAGAGGATTAATTGGCTATGATTATGATTACTATTGTCACGAGTGTCATTCACTTTCTGCAATAAATAATTTAAGATTAATCTATTAGATTGTTAATCCGGGGTCAGATCTCATCAAATGGGGTCTGTGATCTAATTGGTTCCAGTTAGGGGTCCTCGTCATGAAAGTTTGAGAACCTTCTGGCCATTGCTTGTCTATAAAACATGGTTTCTATTCACCTCTCTTTCATGCTCTTTCTCTCATATTAGTCTGATGTTTGGTCTGATATTTACTTTATTTCATCCTCTGCATCTGCATACCCACTGTGTATGCCACATTGTCCATAACATATCACAGTATGCCTGCTGCAAACGCCCTGCAGAGAAAATCTCCTCTTGAAATACAAGTGAACATTGTGATTATGGACTGGGGCAGGGACTAATAAGTGCAATGTTTGTAGGATACAAGTATCATAAACTACACTTGTTGTGAAGATTTGCATGCTAAATAAAAGCCTAATCTATGGTATAGCATATTAAATAGAACTAACTGTTCTCTGTTGACAGAATCTATTAGTAAAACTCTGCTTCTGCTGTACTGCTTAGTCAGCCACAGCTGAAAATAAATTTGGGAAAATCACAGCTGAGTGCAGAAAGCACTGAGTGGGGAAATATTTTGAAATACACTGCATCAGTTTAAACCTTGCAATCAAAGTAAGTTAGAAACTCGATTAATATGCATTCTGCCATACCAGCGTATAGACCAAAAGTAAAACCATATGCTCATTTCTCAACCATGTTAACAGTGTCTAGATGCTTAGTGCTATGGACATGCAGATCGCTCAGCCAATTTAACATTTTTGCAAGCATGTCTTCTTACTTTAACAACATCGTCCAGACGAGTGCCAGTGAGACATAATTACCAATCACTTCAACGTTCGTGAAAGCTGTTAGAACATCTGTATGTCAGCTTCTGACAACACAAAGCAGCCAAATTAAGCAATTTTTTTAATGACAGGTTTATCCCTCCAGTGTTCATGATTATTTTGTGTTTGCCAGCATTACTCTATTTGCTTACTTTTTATACGATAATTAAAATTAAAAGGGTAAAATCACACCATTTTTCGGTGATGTAACTTTGTAACTGTGAAGACAGATGATGATGATATGAATATTCTGAATGCATGTACAATATGTAGACTTTTTGTAGACTCTACAGTATTACAGATTATTACAATATTTTTCTCATTGCTCTTTGCAAAATGGTAAATGTACTGCATTTACATAGTGCTTTTCTGGTCTACTTTGACCGCTCAAGGCACTTAACAACACAAGCTATACTCACCTATTCACACACACTCACTCACACACCAATGACACAGTATTGGGAACAATTTGGGGGTCAGTAAGGACGGTTCGACATGCAGACTGGAGGAGCCAGGGATCAAACCCTCAACGTTCTGATGATAACCCGCTCTACCTCCTGTGCCACAGCTGCCCTAATAAAAATATGAGGAAATAATATAATGTTTATTCTGAACGAGTTCTTGTTTCGACTGCACCATGATCATCTTACATCAAATATAACCCTGAGTCAGTCATGAGCATCATGCTACAGGTGCAGCAGCGCCCTCCCTGTGTGTTCTGATATGTATGCAAAGTGGGGTGTGCGGTCCCCTCTATGAGATTGGTTCCTGCTGCTGAGGCGCTGCACATCCCACTTCCTGCCTGGTGAGCTGAAGATCCTGAATGGATCGGCACTGGCTCCACAAATGGGAACGCAATTCTGGGGACGCCTGTAAAATACTTGGCCAGCTTGTCAGTCGGCAGCTGGGATTTCAAGTGAAGAGCTTGCTGCTGTGTCTCTTGTGTTTCAGCCTGATAGATGTTAAACCTTCTTCAGGGTTTTGTGAATTAGAATCGAGGCACTCGTTAACCTGGAGACTGTGCCAGGTGTAGTTTTGATTACTGACGGCACATAGCTCAGAATTGCCTTGTTTAGAAACACCAGGAGCAGGAGTGCTGTTTTCACTTTTCTTGATTTTTCATCAGGTGTGTTTTTATTTTGGTTTCTTTTAGGTAATGTTAGCTCTTTTTCTGAGTCCTTTTTTCGTTATATTCATTCAAACAGCACCCACAGGATTTTCTTCCTTTGTCGTTTGCCTTTTTGTATATGTCAGTTATCTAATTTCCTTGAAAAAAATTACGTTATTTTGCCAAATTCATCTGGTTTGATGTTGCTTCCTCTTCCCCTTGTGAGCTGAGTCGTAAGGAAATACAATCTTCTGACGCTCTCAAACTGGATGTATGACACATTACCTCATCTGAGAGATTTGTTTAAAATTTGAAGGGTTAGGGTGGGTTAGCTCCATACAAGTGTAATAAAAGCACCGTACTGTAAATACTGGATCATCAGAGGCATAATGATAGTGAAGAAAGCGGAATATTTATTACCAAGTAACTAATAATCATTGATGTCGACCACCAAAATTGTCCAGCCACTGTATGGGTTATTTTAGCCTTCATTGCAAACAGTGCAACTGAAAATGTTGAACTTGGCTGCAGGTCACCTATTATTTTAGAGTCTCTGTCCAACTCATCTACATGTGCAAGCTACTGAAAAGATGTTATCTGGAGAAGAAATGAAAGTCATTCTCACCTCTTACTAGCCTTTTGAATAACGAGAGTGGGACCTCATCATTCATAATGACACTGATCATCTATAACGGTTTCAGATATGATAAAAACCCAAGCTCATGTAGAAATGCCCTCTTTTCCAATTCTGATTTCTATGGATCTGCTGGCTTTAACCTTGAATAGTGACAGATAATAGGTTTGTCATTGGAGACCTTCCTCCTTCCCACATAAAGAACCTTTAAAAGAGATATATCACTGGCGTCCTGCTGATGAAGTCTGCAGTGTTTTTGGATTATATCTTGATTCATTCTCATTTACTTTCCTGCGGGTCTCTAATTTGAATGACCTTGACGGGATCATTAAAGCAGAGGTTATAAACTCTGCCTGCAGATTAGATCTGTCCTTTAACATTGAGAATTGCTCACCTTTTTCACTTTCGCCGTTATCTGGTAACTGTCTCCTTCATGTCAGCTGCGGGGCCCTGAAACTCTCACTGGTGGTGAGTGCTGGTCTCCTCAATCCACATCTAACCAAATTCCTGATAACAGCATTATTTTTACTTTGATAACACTTTAAATTAAGGTACACATATTCACTATTAACTATTTGCTCATTAGCATGCATGATAGTAATATATTGGCTCTTTATTACTCATAAAACACTTAATGTCGTATTCAACAGGACCATATTCTATAAGGCATTAATAGCATTTATAATGACTAATAAGCAGCCAATATGTTACTCCCATGCATGCTAATAAGTGACTAGTTAATGGTGAATATGTGGGTCGTCATATAAAGTGTAACCTTAACTTCATTCCTGAGAAATCAGGTTTTCTGTCAGTTTGCCATGGCAGACGGCTCTAAATACTACAGTACCCATAAGCCTCAGTCACAGTTGCTATGGAGAAGACAATGGCCAGTGAGAGGTGCAGTGGTAGCTATAAGTCAAACTGCTTCACTGTTGAATTTGTGAACAAAACACTGTCATAGTTGCTAAAATGATCCAAAACTCATCCAGAGTTCAAGCGACTTTCACGTCTTCCGTTTTCTCAACAGCATCATGTTCAGCTTCTACCCTCAGTTAGAAGTGTGTGCATAATTTTAAGATCTGTGATTTGATATTTCTTGTCATAATGCACCTTGGGAGTTGTAGTTAACTTCTCCCTCGAATGCTTTATGTGCACAGGTTTTTAACATAGACTTTTTAATCAGAGAGGCAGATATTTTGCACAGTTGTTAATCTTTTGGGGTGATGGTTTAACGGTAAGAGTCTCATACTGATCCAAGCTGTAGAAGAACTCCAACTGTAAGTCACGAAACATTGTCTATGGGAAAAATTACTAAGACTATTACATCTGGAGCCAGGGGTGTCTGAAATGGCTCATCCTAATTCACAACTCCATGAATCTTTTTTGGGATTGACATAACCGAGAACAATAAGAGAAGAATGAATAAAATGAGAATAAGAAATTACCATTTGAGTGGGTTGAAAATTGTTCAATCAAATTTCCCTTAAATTCTTTAATAATGATGATAATAAACTTCTCTTGTATATTTTCAGAATAGAGTTACAAAGTGCTTCACAAAACTGAAACAGGATTAAGACATATCAGATAAGATAAGATAAGATAAGACGGTGTGCTAGAATTAATAAAAGGCATTTCTGAAGAGATACGAGAAGCGATTCAAAAGATGATACAGATTTTGTAGCCTCAGATCCTCGAGCAGGGCTTTCCAGATCTGAGTTGCCTTGACTGCAAAAGCCTGGTCACCTCTGGTGACTCTGGAACAGCCAGCAGAGGTCTGGCAGAGGATCTGAGGCTGCGACCTGACTCACAGAGGAGCAGCAACTCAGAAACGTAGCTGGAAGCTAAACCACAAAGTGCTTTAAAGGTGATCAGGAAAATCTTAAAATCAATTCTGAAAATGTGTGGTAGACAGTGAAGAGAGGATAAAAGGAAAAAAATCAATACCTACTGTACTTTTCTGATCATCATTCAGAGGCGTGTGTGATATAAAGACATTCGGTGTGTATGCTAAAAACTAAAGTCTTGAGTGAGTTGAGGGTAAACGTCTTCCATTCTGCCTCCCTTATGGGTCCTCATCTGCTGAGGCCGACACTATTTTTGAATAACACAAAAAAAAAAGAGCCTGAATCTGAATTTCACAACCACACGAGGAAGTGCAGTATGTGTTGGAGGGCACGTAAAAACCAGGTGGGAGCGAAAGCAGCTGCTTCCCGTTCGTTCCTGCCTTCTGAAGGTGACATCATTGACATCTAATTATATTGTGTTCTCTGAAAGCTGCTGTGTTTTCCAGTTTGTTCATTTTGTCGTGTAAAATTTCCAGCTATGCTTCTCCAGTGAAATGACTTTTACAGAAAAGTGCACACATTGCATAGCTATTGTGGGACATTTATGACCATAAAACTGATGACAGTTTTTATGTGAGGCTCTCTTTATATGAAGAGCAGGTTCACAGCACAGAGTTTAGCAAAATTACAGGCTGCTTGGGCTGAAAAATTGGTCCAGATCTGCAGTCCCATGATAAGTTATATTATTCAAGAAAAGGCAAACAGAGGAATGCAGCCAACACCGAATAACAACTTTCCAAAGATTTTTTTTTTGACTTGTAGAATAATGAGATTTTGTCTGGCACAAAGGCTGCATGTTTTGATTACTGTGTTACAAGGTAATTACAGACGTTGCTGTGACTGTTTTTAAATGCACCTATCCAGACTTATTTTAGTTTGCTGTAATGCTCGTATACCCTCTGCTGGCTCAGACTTTCTTTTCTTTGTCATTATCTCTTTTCTCCATTTTTCCTTGTGTGTACACATGCAAACTTCACAGAGTGAACAAATTATGTCAACGATAAAAGAAGGAGAAAATAGTTTGGCAGCTGCCTTTGTGTTGTTTTGTGTTACTTCAAGAGTAAAACTTGTAAGAGTTTCTGATGCAAAGTGTTTTTGTTCATGAAGCCTTCCCAGAACTTGTGTGTGTGTGTGTGTGTGTGTGTGTGTGTGTGTGTGTGTGTGTGTGTGTGTGTGTGTGTGTTTGTTTGCGTGTGTGTTTCTTTTGTTGCCTGAAAGATTGAAAGCCTCAGTGATTGAATTTGTGTCTACTAATACAATTAGCATATTGTATTAAACATGCAGAGTGAAATGAACAAGAAGTAAAGAAGTCTTACACACACGCTGGAGCTGGCATATTAATTATCATTTTAATGCACTTGTGTCCGCGCAGATTGAATTCTGATAGCCAAGGAAACAACAGAAAAAGCGATGAAATGTGACTTGTCTCTTTTTTTTCCTCCTCGTTTCAGTGTCGTCCAACGTGTCATCATTACTTCTGCTGTGTGATCGGAACATCCGTGCAACATTTCAATGGCAAATGCAAATGAACTTAATCCAGCTCAGCAGATCATTGCCCATCTTTTCTCAATCTGCCATATTGATTGACAGCCGTATATTAGTGCCTTTTCATTTGTTTCTTTGGATCAAAATGAAATGCTCTCTGTTGAATTTCACGCTTGCTAACCACATGAGAGCCACTTGAATTAAAACCAGAGGCTGGCTCGCACTTTGGGGGGATCTTGATGGTGCTCCTCGGGTCAATTTCAATCAGCACACAAGTCTCGCAGCGTTCGAGCCCTTCGCTTCAGCTTCTCTCTTTGTTTTTTTTTTTCTCTCTCTCTCTCTTTTTGCTCCACATGTTTGGCTTTTCCTGTACGATAGCGTGTCATGAAATATGGGTTCATAGCAGCTCAGTATGGACACCAACCCAATCCCATTACAATACTCCATAAATCACGCTGACAGTGAATTCATGATTAAAGAGTAAGGATATGGTGATTAATCTACTTTTAATTACTCAATCATCCTTGACTGAAGAGATGTTTAAGGTCAGAATTTTCTACCCTTGATAAAAGGTGACTGATCTTTGCAGTTTCAAGTACGAAGATGGAATTGGATCATTGAATGACGGCAGAGGTGAGCAGAAATGCTGCACATTTCAGAATCGAGTTCTCTCTACTGAGGATTTCTCAGTAAGTTCGTTTATGTAATGTCATGTTTCTTCAAGTGTTACAGAGTAAGAGGTTAAAGGGAGAATTTGTTATAATTTATATGCTGTAGAAAGATAGATTTATTAATATTATCATCTTAAACAATGATGAATCATTACTGTAAGTTGCACATTCATTTTTAATTGGCTCTGTTTCCAAATAAAGATCTGTTTGTCTGTTGAGTTATACTTTTGTTTCTAGAGCCAGAACAATTGGAAAAGTTCTCATTTTAGAGTTTTCCTGTAGAACTGTCACACTTACATATATTGTCAGAATTAATTGGATTGTGCTTTCTGTTTATTTTTCAGCTTTTTCAAAAGTGGGATTTCCATATTGATCCACTCGAAATCTTACATGACATGCATTTTAATTTCTCTTTGCTATTTGGGCTGATTGGGACCTGATGAGTGGAAAAACAAAGAATTATCACCTCCTAGGAGGTTAAACAATTAGATAATCAACTTTAAAATAGTCTGAAAGGATATTCCTAAAACCTAAACCTTATGAAATTATTTTACTCATGAGTAAATTTCCTTTCCTGCTCTCAGCTTTTTGCAGCAGCTGCCTTTCTGAATTCACTCTCACCTACATCAATGACGCTTCGGTCCTCAGCCCCCTCACTGTCAATCAGTTACAGCAGTTATGGCGTCCTTTGACACTCGTACTACAGAAAAGGCTAACTTTAACCTACAAAAAGGCAAATCCGGCAAAATACAAAACTGTGCTCAGGTCCGGTGTGTCAAATGTAATGAGACCAGACAAACTTCTTTAAAGTTCATTTAAGTTCATTCTGACTGCGATGAAGCCACATGGCTGACAGACTTGTCTGGTCTTTTCCCCTGAGTGATTCATTACAATCCGTAGAAAAATACATCACTTGAGATGAGCCTTCAACTCTTTTCCAGTCTGAGGCTGTCCATCTCTGCTTCATGTGACATGTTGTAGCACCAATTTAGATCCAACTGAGCTTTGATCCCATGTTACAGATACAAACTGTCACTGACCAGAGAATATTAAAGATGGACAACAAATCCTAATATCTGAAGAAGAAAAAGGTTTGTTTGACTGTGCCGCTGGTTACTTTTCTGATTACCATTTAAGACAAAAACACATGCTGACCTTTTTTTGGTTGCCATCCAAGAGGTAAATCTAAGAGATCTTGCAAAAGCAAATGTGAAGAACTTACCTCAACATCTGCCACCTACGACACTAAAAAAATAACAAGCTGGCAATTTCATGGATAATAATATATCAGTCACAGGGGATATTTTTCTGTGGAGCATGTACTTGTTCTTTTGTAGTGAAAGTATATTTTGCTGATAATACAATGATTTTAAGAGGACTTTTACTTACAGTGGATTCTTTCTACATTGTTAAATTAGGATCTGAGTATTTCTCCCACCACTGAAAAAAGAAAGGCTTTTTATTCATTAAAAAGTGTGTGCAGTTTCTCCGGTGAGGACAGTCTCAAGACGGACGTGTGTGGATCACTCACTCCCTTCTCTCGCACACACTCTGCTGAATCTGGCTGTCTCTCAATGGAAAAGCTTTTAGATATTATCAGGCTTTACAGACGTCCATTTCTGCGGCAGCGTACAGACGTTATTCTGATACCATTTAACAACAACTCGGAAAACCTCACTCCACTCTGGGTCACGACACTGAGTCAATACCAACATTACCTCTCTCATCTTGGTTCTGTTGACCGTCGTCAATTCTTTGTAGTGTGTTTTGGACAGCTGGAGGACAGAGAAACGCTGATTTCAAGTAGAAGGTCTTCTTTCTGTAGAAGTAAATAATAAAATGAGACGAGGCACTTTGATGTTATTTTATTCATCATATGCATGAGATGGATAACACACATGAATGAACACACATTTCTTTGGCTTTTACTATATCACAGATAGTGGATAACATAAGAAAAACCCTGCCTGAATGGGCGCTTGAATGCGACTATCTCCTGTATAAACAAATAGCTTGATGGGCATGACAATTGCTGGGCATACTCAGTGATTATTTTAAATTATGATGACAGCCAATAGGTAGGTTGTATCCACATGTATGAAGCTTTCATTCATTGGAGATCACATGGATGAAGAACCCCCATTTCCAATGGTACCGAGGTACAGAATAAGAGCAGACATAACTAAAGAAAGCTAAGAGGTAACGAAGTAAGAATTTATGGCTAAAACAAAGTAAAACAAGCAATGTTTAAAGGTCAAGGTGTAGGAATTGACAATGAGAACAAAGAAAAATAAATAACAACAAGTGATCTCTCCTCTCCCTTCCTCTCCTCACCCTCCCTGTAATTATATACAGAGAAGAAAACTGCTTCAACAAGTCTTTTTCTTGTAAATAAAGGAAAACAAGGTTCATTTCTGAAAAGATATTCCACTTTCAAGCTCAGCTTTGATAAAGGCATGCCAATATGGACTTCAAAAATAAATCCAAATCAAATCAATCCAAGCACCCAGATATTTAAAGTATTGCACTCTCTCTATTATGGTGAACGAATTCAAAACATCCAATTCATCTTTGCACAGTTTAGGGCCACATTCGAATGATTTTTTAAGGGGTTTACTTCATAGCTATAGCGCTGAGTAATCTGTACAGGAATAAAGGTCAGTGTCATCTACTGTATGTACTTGAACTTCTACAATGAAGAGATAATAGTATTTCTATAAATGGTGAATAAGGCAGGTTCAAGGTCTGAGGCCTTGAAAATCTCCTCATACCAAAATGGCTCAATACTTTGATTGCCAATGACCATCAAAACAATATATGACGTTCCCAAAATGACATATATGACTGTTGGGTAGTTACCAGTGACAGCGCTCTGGTATGACTGCGACGTGCTTGACCTTCTTCAAACTGGACTTTTGTTGTCCAGTTGTGGCATCAGCTGCCATCCAACTTGAGACAGGAGATAGTTTACTTCAACACTAGCACTAACAAAAGAAGACAACAGTATGCTCTTCCGACCCACCATTGGGATCAACACTAAAACTGTCAAATAAATGACCAGGTGTAGCCCCTTCTCACTCTCAACTCATTATATACGAACCCTTGGCATCACCTTTTAAGGCACTGGTTACCCCTTTAGTGCTATTTTTCATGGAGGGTAGACCGACAGACTTCCAGTTCTCACTCCCAATGCCAACAACCCTTGTTTCTGGAAAAAAATACTTTAGAAAGTTCAGCAGAGAACCGACCGTCTATCCACTTGCTGTGAGCAGTCTTCCGAATTGATCTGTTGAATTTTCATTTTTTCTTTAAACCTCAACTGTACAGTTTAATTCAGCATGCGTGATGTTTCGATAGTAAGCTCATATATTAAGTACATAAGCCTTTTATAATAGGTGCCCTGGAAACCCAGCCATAGCCTTCTAACAGATTCAGGGGTGTTGACAAGATGGACTAATGCAGGGTTCCTCAGCTACATTTGTCCAAAGACTAAAATTTATCAAAGAAGACACAAATTCTGAAAATGTGATTTGTGAGTGATTGTGAAGGGGAGCAAAACTGGTGTGTGTCTGATTCTTTTTAATAGAAAAAAAAGGAGTTTTATACATTCAAAGTCATCGTTTCGATATATGTGTGCACCCTGTGCAGCAACAATTTACTCCTGCAGGCAGAGCCCAATTACAGGCCATTAGGTAATATATTCTAATGAATATACTATACAGTCTCTGCTCCGATGTTATGATTATGAATGTCATAGTAAGGCAACTGTTCTTTATACATTAAATTAATAGGGTTTAATGACTTTTCTAAGCTTTAAAGGAGTACAGAATCATATTTTAGATTCTCTCAGATGTCTCTCCAAGCTGTGAGTAGCTCTCCTAATTAGATAGGTGTTTGTGCGCTGGAGGTATTGCCAATTACCGCAGTGACAAAGCACAAGCATTAATGGGAGATCGACTGCGACCAGACAGCAGTGTCTGGAGCTGCAAGCCCAAATAAAAACTCTTGTAGACAGGTCATAAAGCCAAAGGTGAAATCCAATTAATTACTCTATATCTGCGCAGATAGCGACACTGAACAAGAATTATACTACATTTGTGCATCTTAATGAATGTGACTGTAATTAACCTATAACGTCTCTTCCCAAATCTGCCCCTAATTAAAGCAAGAGATAAACTGTCTATCAAATCAACTCTCCTCAATAACCTCATGCTGTGTGTACCTGATAGTGGCACAGAGGCTGTGGTTTAACTTCAGTAATTAAGATATCATCTTGAAAGCATATCCCTGGGATACATTGTTAGATTAGCGTATACAAACATCACATATACATCACATAAATATTGCAAACGTCATATGTACACATGGGTGCAGTGGTGCCCTAGAGAAGCAAGCTTGTGACCTGAAAGTCAAAATTCAATCCCCTCGACCGGAAAGATAAATCTGGCTGGGAAAGGTGAAAAGGTGAATGAAAAGAGAATCAAATATTTATCTAGCAGGCTTTGTTTTTTATATATTCGATGGTCCGTGATGAGGTGAATTAGACTTTACCGCCTCATGGTAATAAAATAAGTTCTTTATTCTAACACTTACTTCACTTCTTGTGTAAACACTGAACATGGTGCTGGAAATCTTTGAGTTCTGGTGAGTGTGACCAATAACTGATGAGGGAAATCTCAGCCTGGAACACACACTGGACACAATATGGGACAGATGTAACCCTCTCATGTGCTGGCCAGTTTTTCAGCAGTGTGTTGGCAGGCACACAGTAAACAAAATACCACTGAATGTACAAATGTTCTGTATATGTATAGCTGACATTGCAGAGAAGAGACCAGTTAACATTTATGAGCATCTAAGCCCTGAATTCAGATATAAGATGAAAGAGTGGCACAAAACCTGTAATATAAAAATACTGCAGCAGTACTGGTGTTCATCATTACCAGATTTCTATCAAGGCAATGTGATGTGTTTTTGCCTGTTTTCAGTTTTTCTTTTTAGTTTTAAGAATAAATTATTTGTTGCACAGCTACTTTGAGTGATTTTTTTTTCTTGCCTTTGTTCACTCTGTTATCAGCTTCACCAGAAGCAAAATCGTGACTCACACATTGGGCATCACATGACAAGAGCGGAGGAAGTTGTCTCACAGAAGACTTGTGGCTTTACAAACAGGACATCATGTTAACTCTGAGCCACTCTTGTGCTTCATTTGCAGATTGGCATGTCAGTGTAACAGGCTGCTTTGGAGTCTTTTCCACCATTATGTCCCCTTAAAGATGCACAGAAATGTAAACTGCTGTGCAAAACGTAATGCTCAGTCAGTTACTTCAGCAAAATAATTTAGTCTTTTACACTTACTTTATTAAAATGCCACTGCAAATACAGAGCTTTACGGGTGTGCTCACTCATTTAAGATGGCAACATCATTCTGGAAGCATTCTGCTTGCAGTATTTCTTGTGTTTTTATTATTATTAGTCTAGTCTTTTAACTTTGTACGTGACCCATTCACTTGTCTGTCTAAGATAAGTGTTATTATTTTTAATTAAAATCATAAAATAAAGTGAATTTTGTTGATTCACATTAAAAAAAAAAACTATTTTCCACATAAGGAAACTGCAGTTAATTCTAGGTAGGTTAAAACTAAAAGACATGCTATCAAAACCAAATACAAATAAAAAAAGTTAGAAAGCAATTTGTTTCTTCCCATTGGCTGCTTTACTTACTAAGTTTAATTTCCCTGAACTAAAAGTGCCCTGAGAAGGTCACGTTTCAGAGAGGCTCCGCTGATCTGAGCAGTCAGCTGAGTGCATGAGGAGAGGCAGCACTTCTGACATTATTTGGCAAATCTTGAATGTTTATCATTTTATAGGGAGTACTTGTCTTAATGGCCATCTTGACATAAAATTTGTAATGCCCTTTACTATAACATTAATTTTCCACAATTTCAGCTACTGTTTAATTTGAACTAAAATGGGTTGCTAGAATAAAGGATAAATTGAACAGATTGAAAAAAAAAAGATGAAAACTAGAATGATTACTTTGATTCACACAAAACTAAAATTAAGCTGAAAATAAAACACTTAAAAGTCATGTAGAAAATAAAACTCAGCTCTGACTGAGGGTACACATATGGCACTACAGTGGAAGCAGAGATCTATTGTAGGCTCATTTGATAATGGCCAATCCATGAGAAAAAATAAGAAATAAAACAGTATCAAATCAAACAAAATACATCATCAGTGAAAAATAAAATGATTTATAACACTGTCTAGGAAAAGTAAACAAATTAATCACTAATAATAAGACTGAAGGGACAGTCTGGATTCACAAACATATCGTGATGCTAAAACAACAAAACAAGAAACTGTAAAGGAATCTAAATTAGTGAAAAAGACTGTGTGACAAAGACAGAAAGAGACTTATAGTGTCTCATTTTCTCCAGTCTTTGCATGTGAATGGATCCATGCGGGTCATTGGTCTTGTTTCCTCCTGACTCGCCTGTCGAGTTGGATATATGTAAACTGGCCTTGCCTGCGGCAGCCTTTAAAGGATATCAGTTTGTTGGAGAGTGAGGGGAGGCGGGGGTGCAGGCCCAGCTGAGCGAGCAGTTGTATGGGGGGTGAGGGGCAGGGTGGGAGTGTGGCAGGGCATTACATCCCCTCAGATTGAGCACAGTCCCTCAGGTTCAAATTCCAGCATTATGCGTGCCTGTTGATTCATGTGGACCTTTTCCAGTTGCTATTCCCCCGTAGATAGGGGCATGTGATGTCTATCTGTGCATGTGCATGTGCATGTGCAGCACTGCAACATTTGTGTGTGTGTACTGCGATGAGAGGGAACCCAGTGCAACCCTAAGCCAAAGCAGCAGCTTCAGGTTTAGTAAATCAGCAGAAAGGATAGTGTACAACAGTGTCACAGTGGTTTTCTCTACCAAAAGAAAGGTGAAAAGCAGGACATGCAGATGACAGAAAGCTGTGTGGGAGTAATTGCATACAGCACAGCAAAAAGAAAGTTCTCACAGGTGTTAGACTGGAGGCATACTGTTATATTTTGGCCCTTTTTTAAAATGCAAATTAGCATTTAATTATGGTTGGATCACAAAAGGAAAGCCATTGTATTGAAATCAATATTTCTGAAATTTGCTTTGAGCAAAAAGCTGGATTTTGGATTCTAATCTGCACTGTTTCAACAATTCTTCATCCCAGCATCGTCGTATTATTTTTAAATTCAGTTCCACTTTATATTAAGGTACACATGTACACCTTTAACTACATGCTTATTAGCATGCATATTGGTAGTATTTAGGATCTTTATTAGTCACAGATTAATAAATAATTCTGGGGTTTAGGGGGGTAGGGTTTTTAAGGGTTACTGTTCAATTATTAAGATCTTAATTCCTGTGCAACAGCTTCCTTACTGACTATCGATAAGCAGTAATTAGGAGGTTACTGAGGGAAAACTCTTGGTAAATGGCCTCACAGTTGTAGAATAGTCATGCGGAGTAAAATGAAGAGCTAATATGGAACTAATATGACTGTTAATAAGAAATGAGTGAATGGTGAATATGCCTATCTTCATATAAAGGGCTACCCTAAATTCAGGAGTGGCACCAGAACTGCCAATGGTAAACCTCATGGAGGTCATATAGTGTCTGTGACTCTTGCACTACCTGCAACAGCCTACTGTAGACTTATGAAGAGTGTGTGTGTGTACGAGTATAGCGTGCTGGATAAAGGACAGTACAGTACTGTATATTGGTGAATGTGTCATTGAACCATTGACCCTTCCCAGCTTAAGTGTTGCTCTCTCTCAGCCTGCCTGCTCCACTCCTCTAATTAGAGTTGCTAGCCCTGAAAGAAATCCTGTCACAATCGGCCTGCTCACAAATGGCACTCGCCTGTTTGTCACCCCTATTTGAGAAAAGTGTGAAAAACTGGAGAGGTGACACATTCTCACCATCTCAGTTCATCTCATCCCCTTCCTCTCTCCTGCAGTGGCTGCGTGTGAGTCGCTGTAGACGAGTAGATATTACGGTGTGCTTGATTGCTTTTACAGTTAGACTGGTGTTGAAATGAAACAAAACCTTTGGCCTGAGATGAGCGAGGCTCTCTTTAATTACCAAATTTCCAAAGCACAATATTTTGCAAGCTTTAGTTTGCTCTTATAGCGGTGTGATTTGTACAATCACTTGTCTTTGTACTTTCTGTCGAGCTGACAGATTGTGATAACTTTGCAAGTTGCTAACAAAAACAATAGTGTCTTTCAACATCCCTGTAGTTCTAATGAAAAAAGCCATTTCTCTGTTCTTTCATCTTTTATTATATGAGGAGGTTGCCAGAGGAAACAAGTGGTTCTGAAGAAAGAACTAAGGCCGTGCTGAGAGAGTGAGCAGACAGAATGATTCTTTGGCATTTCTAATACACCACGATCGTGGATACCGACAGCAATGCTCAGAACTAGGTGCTCTGCAGTGTCAAGGCAACTGCACAAACCTCACAAGACATGTTCAAAAATACCACAAATAAGATCATGCATACCAATATAACACATTAGAGTTAGTAGATTTAGTCTATTCTGAAATGAAGATTTTGCAGATGCTCAAAATGATACACACAGTGAATTAAAAACAAAACACAAATCCATTAGCACATCATATAATATATGTAAATATGTAAAACTGTACTTTTTACTGAATGGAGGTGCCAGGTGTGGATGAGGTTTGTCCATAGATGCTCAAGGCTCTGGATGTGGGGAGTGGCAGATCGGGGTGCAGGTTTAGATGCTGATTTTTAAAAAGGTGGTCTGGAGGGTGTGCTCCGGTTATCGAAAGTTTATTCCATGTTGCTGGAAAGGAGGCTCTGACTCACTGTTGAACCTCAGATCCAGGAGGAGCAATGCGGATCCTGTCCTGGCTGTGGAGCAGTGGACCATCTCTTTACCCTTGCAGGGCTGCTGTTGGGGTCATGGGAGTTTGCTACATTAGTTCTGTGGACTTAGAGAAAGCCTACAACCTTCTCCCCCAGTATGGGGAGTATGGGGTACCAGGGCTGTAGTCCATATTCTTGGGACAAAGTCAAACATGTTTCCAGTGAGTGTTAGCCACTACCTGGATTGCCCCTTGTCGCCGATTCTGTTTGCGATATTCATGGACAGGATCTCAACGCACAGCTGGAGGGAGGAGGGAGTTCGGTTTGGGGACCTCAGAACTGCCTCTCTGCTTGTTGCAGATGATGTGGTTCTGCTGGCTTCATCAGACCGTCACCTTCAGCACTCACTGGGGCAGTAGGCAGCCAAGTGTGAAGTGGTTGGGATGAGATTCAGTGCCTCCAAATCTGAGACCATGGTGCTGTGCCAGACACGGTGGATTGCTCCATCTGGTTTGGGAGTATGAGATGGACAGGCAGATTGGCGCGACATCTGCAATAATGCAGGAGTTGTACTTCTCTCTATCTGGCCGGACTCACCCTTACAGATAGGGTTAAGAGCTCAGACGGAAGAAGCTTGGGGTAGAGTCACTGCTCCTTTGTGTCGAAAGGAGCAAATGGTGGTTGAGGCATCTGATCAGGTCACCTGCTCTCACTCCCAACTTGTCACATATGGACATTGAGCAGGACCCCTTGGCGTCACTTTTAGGGCACTGGCTACCCCTTTAGTATCACTTTTAATGTGCAGGGTAGTCTGATAGACCTCTATAGACAACCCGTTCTCACTTACAACACTTCAAATAATGTATATATAAAAAGCAAGAAAAGTCAGCCTATGGAGGAGGTTTGGGTGGTTCTTTGGGTCAAGCACAGGACCTTCACTAAGGAGAGCAGGATTTGCGTCCTGTGTGAAACAAAAAGAGAAGGTTCATTTCTATTAGAAACAAAACTCACAGCCTTCAGACGTCACTTCATGACCCGACCCCTCTCTCTCTTTTTAATTAAGATTTAAATGCATCCAAAACAAGCAATGGACTCACAAGTTACTTCAGTGGAAATAAAATAGTGATGGAACAGATAACATAAAATATTTCACAAAATCTATTGACAGATTTTGATAGGTGCTGCTCTCAATCTGGGAGGTCCTGGATCCTGTTCTGGCGTGGTCCGGCACAAATTAAGCCCTGTGTACAGGTAAGGCTACTAAGACTCTTTTCGCTTCAAAAACAGGACTTCAAACCTCCTGAAACACCTCCTAATGAGGCTTGTGGCTGTAAGTATGGAGGATGAAACCATGACTATCTCCATGACTGACTGAAAATACTGATGACAGGCAACAGAAGATGCTTTGGTAAAAAAAAAAAAAAAAAAAAAATCATTTGCTGTCCGCAATTTTCATCTGGCCTGTAACTTTTATGGATTCCTAGGCTGTAAAAAAGCTGCTTGTTTGAAGCCTTGGCTTCACTTAATGGCAATTGCCCTGACATTCACACAGGGGCACAAATGCAAAGTCTGAATTTTGAGGAGAAAGGACACAATTACAAATTTTGTCGGGTGGATGAGGACTTAAGGCATCCCAGATAACTTAAGTCCCAACTTGCAGTGATGATACTAGTTACACTGGGCCTCCTACACTCATAACCCCAAAATAACCTCAGAAATTTCTCATGGCGAGCCAGCTGGCAATTAGGACTACGAGAAATGATATCACGGTCACCATAAACCACAGTGTTGTCAAGAGCTTCTATGAAAAGGGATAAAATATGCCTGCATAACCTTGATGATGGAATGTGAAAAGTGAGGAATGTAGAGTTTGGTTTAAGTTTTTTTTTTTTAATGTACAACTAGCCAACAATCAACATTATAGAGAACCTGCTTCATGCTCTCCCTCTCCTTTTTTCTGCATCTCTTTACTATGGAACCTTTCTCTCGGAGATGTGGATGAGATGACCTTTACCCACTTCCCTCCTGAACACTACAAGAAAAGAGCTTTGCAGATGTGAAGGAGAGGCTTTCAGTATTCGCTAAGGAATGGTCAGTCTCTTGTGGAAGGATAGGCTTTTGCCAAGGGAGAACAATATCCTGCAGTTATCAAAGTGCTCAGACAACTCGCTTTTCTATACACAACACAGTCTAAAAGGCTTTTTTTCATGCGGGAAAACTGCCAAGGCTCCTGGCTCTGCCGTTAATGCCCCTGGTTCACATTCCAGGGTACTATTATAGCGGGTACATAGCGTCCATTCTCACAGGTCATATTTTTACTATATTACAGTTTAGCAATTTTTGTCCAATTCCTCGTGGCTCTGTTATGAACTCTATTTATTCAAAATCTCTCCATTACCATGAAATAGATCTGCTACAGCAAGATTGCAGGTTGATTTAATCATGTTTTGTAATGTTGGTGCATTTCCCATCATATTAAAACAAGCTATAAGGCACAGATTTTTAGTTTTTTGCTGTCATTTCTTTCTTTAATTGTCACCAGGGATCTGCGTAGATGCCCAGATTCTTAACAGAAGTAAAGCCTTGTTTTTTCTCTCTCACACAATTTGCAAAAGTCAGGCAAAAAGTTCCTCTACCATTTTCAGGTAGAAATACATCATATGAGGTAAGGCACTGTTGATTATTTTTTCCAGGTCATTCTGAAATAATGTTGTCAAACAGTAAGTCTCATTTAAGCAGAGTGTGTCATGGCCGTCACATCACACAGAACCAGACTTGCAATGTACACATTATGTATTATGCATTTTATTGAACATACTGTATTGTATAAACTATATACTATAAATACAGACAATGTAAGCTAGGAAGTGTGATTTTTGAGTGATTTTCCAAGGCAATAAAATGATTATGATTAGACTTCAGTGCATCAATATTCACTTTCTAATCTGCACATACCTCAGAGTTTTCACACAGAACATGAAGCATATTTTGTTTATTTCTAAGTTGTGATCACTCATGTTATCACGGAAAACACAGCAAGGCAAAACTGCAACACTGGGAAACATGAAGCAATCAGAGATACTGTAACTAGGTCATCAGCACCACAGAGAAAACAATAATTAACAATAATTTACAACATTAACTGCCTAACAGCCTCTTATGTAGCGGTGAAGTGATTAACAATTATGTTGCTATGATGCTCACATGGGAATATTATTGAGTGGAAGTGAGGAGACACGTTCGCAAACATATGTTGAATGGTTTGGTGATATGTATGTCAGGTTATAAGTATTTAAGCATGCTTAAATGAGGTATCTGTGTACAGAGAACTGAGCATGTAATTTAGAAGAGTGTTTTGCACATTGTATGAGGAAAGTATTTCGTGTTTAGAGGCTGGAATTTAGTGAGCCGGTTAGACGCTTTGCATTACAGAGATTTGCCCATTAAAACTATTATGAAACATGAATCAAAGCAATCCTATAATACTATAAATATGAGTGCCAATAAAAGCTGTTTCTCAGTGGCTCAATGAATAGAGCTAATGATTATAGCCTGCTGGGATCACATTAAGAAAACAAGCCTGGTGGATGCTGGGTGGGTATTTGGGTGTGATTGCATAGAGAGTAACAGCAACAGGTTGAGCAGCAGCAGAGAATGAGCAAGTGGGTCTGCCAGCTTGAATAGACCACCCAGTTGGTGATGGCAACTCACAAAGTCATCTGATGAATTAGCTGCTGCAGAGCAGAGCACCTCGCCACAGTCGGTAATCTGGCTGAGATTGCTCCTCAAACTTCACAGGATTTCTTGGGTTTTATTGGCTAACTTAAGTTCTTCATTTGGGAGAATAATAAAAAAGATCTTCTTCTTTATTATTACAATTCATAGGGATAATTACAGTGTAAAAATATTCTAATGGTAATAATCATTATACAAGAAGAATTCTTATTTTTATCTGTTTATATCTATGAATTGAGCAATGCATTTCAGTTTTGCCAGGACAAAGATGACACACTGATAACACGATTCTTTTCTCATTAATAAAAAAAAAAAGGTGGATATTAACAAAATGTCCAGCATATTTGTCGCAGCAACTGAGAAATAAAAATAAAATAAATGCATTTCGTTTCACGGCTCGTGGTGTGCAGTGCATGTGCTTGGTGCTCACATTCCTCTTGACTATGAAGAACAAAGCACAACCCTGCCTATCTTTATCATTTCTGCATCAGAGTTGGACAGACATTAATACACAGCACCCACACATACAAAATGCACACTTACAGTATGTGGGTGGGTGCTCCGTCTATATCCCTTTTGGTCATCTGCTGAGTTTCCGTTTGGGCGTCTCAGTGTTGTATGAAGGAAAGCACTGCAGATTGGGATATAAATGTCAGTGTGTTGTGTGCTTACATTTTTTGTGGATGCGTCTTATATGCAATGGGTGCACAAGTCCAGAGAGTAACTCCATCATGAGATGTGTGTTGACATTTATACCACTCGTCTTTGCCAGCGCACCTCTCAGGGGAATTTGGCTGGCAAAGCACACCACTGACAGGGAAAAGGGCCACGATGAATTAACACATGCCAGCGACTGGAACTGAGGTGCTCTTTGAGGACTGAACACGATGCCAATGTTGAGGCCCCTAGGAGGGTTGGCACCAGAGTGTGATACAAGCAGATTGAGTGGGCAAAAGATACTACAGTATATTATGGGTTTAATAGCTGTCATGGTGACACCTAAACTGTCTCCCTGTCCCTTCTCCACACTCTCAGCCCCAGTGAGCTGTATGTTATGAGGAATCCAGTCATTCTTCACTGGTACACCTAACTGCACCCCATTTCCCAGCTAACCTTCTTTGTGGTGAGCTGCACACCCTCAGGCTGTGTTTCCATACTACATACTAATAGCTTACAGTGTGTACTACACAGCTGCACAGCACTTTCTGCAGGTAGTCCACTATGATATTTCTTCCTCTAAGTTGGCTGCACAAAGATGTTGTTGACATAGTCTCTTATTGAGTACATGAGAAGTTACTATAAAAGGTCTGTGTACTTAACCACTTTAACTGACAAGTTATAATACCAGACGGTCATTGTTTGAAAGTGCAACTTGTCTGCTAGGTTGTAGTCAGTCACGTGACAAGACATGGCATCACCAGCTGCTTCCACCCACCTGCCAGCAGGAGCATGCAGAGGTTCACATTATGTGCCCCAGATCCCACCAACCTCTGCACAAACAGGGAGAACAAAACTTTATGAATCATTACTGCTGTTCCAAGGATGATTTTAATAAAACAACATGTCTACTTGGAAAGTCCATTGATGAATGGCTTGCATTAAGTGCAAAGATACAGCATAGCCCAAATGTGAGATATAACAAAAAATTCAGTTATGTTTGACTGATCTGTAAAAAGATGTGTGGGTCTACGGGAAACTCCATGTCAAAGAGTTTGATTTCAGAGACAATATTAATAACATTGCTCTTTGTGAACACGTTGAGCTTCAACTTTTTGTGAAAGCAAAGTATTATAAAACTTGACTACAGGACAAGAAAAACTTTAAATTGAGCCACAACTAACAGCATTTTCATTATTAATTAATTGACCAAATATGTTTTCAATCAACAGATTAATCATTCTGTACAGAAAATGAAACAGTCTTCTTCCCCGGAGTCTCTGTGCTTTGTCGTCTCACAGGTTCCCATGGACAATGGCTGAATCTGGATTGTGGATTACAGCTACGTCTCCTGCCATGGCCCTGCCTGACATCCACTGCAACTGCTACAACTATTATTACTGTGACTGCATTTCTGTCTGTCTCTCTCTGTCTCTCTCACTCTCTCTCTCTTGCTCTCTCTCTTTCACCCAACCGGTTGAGGCAGATGGCCGCCCACCCAGAGCCTGGTTCTGCCTGAGGTTTCTGCTTGTTAAAAGGAAGTTTTTCCTCGCCACTGTCTCCAAGTGCTTGCTCATGAGGGAATTGTTGGGTCTCTGTAGATAAAAGAGCTCGGCCTGTACCAGCTCTATATCGAAAGTGTCCTGAGACAACTTCTGTTGTGATTTGGCGCTATTCAAGTAAAATTGAATTGAATTGAATTGAATTGAATTGTCTCACATTACACCTCAGAGGAGCTTAATAGAAGAAATAGAGAAGATACAGAAAAGAGAAAACAAACACCTTAACTTTGTCCCTTTGTGAATTGTGCTTATTTTCTCTCTGGCAAGACAAGAGGATGCTACATTTTAGTTTTATCAATGAATGCAAATTTGACTCTGTCTGAGTCAGCTTCAAATATCCAGTGTGTGCAGGTATAGACGTCCAACCATCAAATCCTGTAAAGGATTTAGCAGGAAGTGACAGGCCGCTCTCATTCCCAGGTCACATTTTGTCACACCCCTCTACGTCTCATACAGAAGCACAAAATACCGTTCAGTATCTGAACAAACTCCAATGTAAACCCATCTGTGGCAATGTTAGACTCTCACACCAAGGTGATGTAGTACAAAGAGCAAAAAGGTTTGCATCGAGAGGTCGGAGTGGATGGATGGTTAAAACATAGGGCCATCATTCAGTGCTGAGAACTGTCAGCGATCTACAAATCTCTAATCACAATCTACAATGCGAAGAAGGCAGTCCCACCACCCAAACTGTAGTTCGCAAGTTTGGGACTTGCTGTCTGCCAATGATTTACTGGCAGGTAAGTAAGAGAAATAAAGAAAACAACAAAACCTAAGTCTATACTTTGAAAATCCGTTTCATCTTCATCCCTTGCTACTGAAAGGCCAGATGTGTGAACTTGCTGGACTCATTTGGGATGCGAGTAATGCGAGGATGTGTGTATGTGTGACAGTGAGTGTTTCATGAGAGGCTTCAGAAAGAGCTCTGACACTGTCCTGGCTTGATATAGAATTCCTTCTGAGCTTTTTCCATGTGCCACTGCTTCAGGGGATTGGGAGAAAAGTGTTGTGGTGGCATATGCAATTGTCCTATACCCCTTCCATGTTTGAGATCTCCTGTCTCCTCCTCAGTAGAATAAAGTATTTCCACTTCCTCTTTTTTTTTTTCTTCCTTTTTTGTGTAACAATTTGGTTTGCTTCAGTTTGGGCAGTATAATTAAGGAAGAGATTGAATCTATCAAGCTGAATCTCTCAACTTGGTATATTTGACACCCTGTAGGGGCTCGAAACCTATACTAATTAGAGGCATCCAAAAAGTTCTTCCACTCCAGCATCTTCTGACAAGTAACCACATTTCACATACTGTTTGGCTTCCCATAGGGCCTTTCATTATGTGTCAAACCTTTCTTATAGAACTGGATGACAAAAGCAGTTTTGAATCAGCGGTTCACATATTGGCAGGAGTTTGTGGCTTCTATAAAATATATATATCTCAGTTTTCTATTCTGTTCCTCAACACTATGTCATCACAGTTTTCTTGCTCACACAAGTATCAACATGCCATGAGCACGTATGTGACATATGATTCAGTTCTGCAAGTGAGAAACAGAAGATACTGGAGAGCTAAGAAGTTAAAAACAGCTTTTCCTGCTGATTGAAGAAAACACCTTTGCATTTGAATGTGCTTTGTACAAAAACTCATAGGTTTTAATTGTAAAATCAGACACTCTCGTCTAAGATGGCAAACAACAAAATTGACTGAGAATATATGCACACACAAACATAATGCCAGCTAATGAAACGTTCGCAGTGCGGCTGTAATTAGATGTACAGACAGGGTCATGTGAATTACAATGATTTTACATGCGTGGTGCAGAGATAAAGACACGACATGATAAAGAGAAACAGCGATCTGTGATAATCTGAAGAAATGACAAGCGCGTTTTAAGGGCTTGAGCAGCGTAAATAAAGGCTCAACAAATTGCAAATAAGATTGTTGGAGAATCTATCTGCAAAGGGCACTTCATTATTTTTTTCTTGCTTGACAACTGTTTATTGTTGCTCCCAGCCGAGTGAAGGTTACCTGCAATATCGCCTGGAATACTTGTACAGCTGTGACGACACAAATTTAGTGGTAATCAATCAACCTTTGTCTTACAACACAAAGCCTGTCTTGAGGGTTATGGAAATCTAACAATGATGCTGTCCTTGCAGAGAGTGCTTTCTACTTTCCTCGGTAGATGCGTAAATAAAGAATTGTTTTTCTTCCCAAAAAACGCTGCTGTCTCCTACGAATTACATTCACACCAATCAATTTTATGTCTGCAGTTCAAAGGTGACGTTCGGTGTCAATTGTTTCTAAATTAAAAGAGAATTTTGCGGTAAATTGGTCGTGATAAATCACACCAGGTCAATTATTTTGTCTAAATCAGAGGCATGAAAGTCAAGACAGTAATTCAGAGACAGTAAAATCGCGGTCAAATTTTCACTTGACCTTGTCTGTGTAGTGTACACAACATAAATAAGAACTGCATTTGCAATTACAAATATTATTTTATTTGCCATTTTTCATCCTTTGAGGCATTGTTCTTGCACTTGGGTGCTTATTTTGTAGTGGACTCACTAAAAATGTCTAATTCAAGTCTAGTTAGGTTTGCATAAATACCCTGAAAAATCTCAGGGTTTCCAGGGAGTTTTGTAATCTGTACAACATACAACTCACTATATCCTGAGAGCCAGAAAAACGCCACAATTAAAAGGCCTTTGACTGGGAACAAAAAAAAAAAAGGGGAAACCATGAACGTCTTGTGGAAAGAATAAACACAGTAGCAGTTGTAGAATTACAATACAGAGAAAAAGAATGGCAGTATTACTGTATGTATAAAAGAAGTACATCTTAACATTGCATTTATTCATTTATTTGGCCATTTGAGGGAGGCAGAACAAGCTGAAAATACAACATCTGACATTGTTTTACTCTATTTGTTATGCCTGATGTGTTTGCAACAGAAAAAAAGAAAGAAAAAAAAATGCTGCTCGATGATCCGCTATGGTCACTAACTAATCACTAACTTTGCCTGTCAGGTATTTGTTGTTGAGCAGGTGGGGTTCAGTGAGTTCATCAAACCTTTCTTGCTCAAAACAATTGTTGATGAGAGCAGACTCTGCACGCCAGAAAACCACAACAAAGAACTAAATAGCTCAATAGAACTGGGAGTTGGTGATGAACCAGTGTGTTTGTCACTATGGGCAACACATTCTCATTTGATCCATTCTAAATATAAAGATACTGATTAGTGCAGCTTTAATATTACAGGCAATTATGTAGTTTCAAGCAACATAAGAAAAACAACAGCAACAGAACTGTCGACACTAGAAACGATGAGACCACAATCATAAATTCTCTTATTATCTAGCCTCCGCTGGGCTTCCTTGACAGACCAGGGAGAAAGCTAAATATCTGCTGGGGTGTAGGTGACTTATCACACACACAATGGCTACCTTTGCTTTTGTCGTGTGTTGCTGCACTTACATACATACACAGCATGAGGTTCGTATGAATTGGACACCTAACAAGCAATAATACACAAGTGCTACCTTCATATAGAGATCAAATGAGTGTTTATCCAGACATGATTAATGCGCCCAAATATCCATCTGTAACAACATGCTGTATTTGGCTGGCACACGTGAAATTTTAATTGTTTAGGAACCAAACTAATTTGCACGCCTGTCCATAAACACACAGTGGTATTTTCCCCATTTGTCATTTGGCTAACCTATCAAGCCACAGTGGTAGTGTCATGGTATGACGGCAACTTGGCATGATCTGCAGCTTGGCATGTGAGCACAGGGTGCAAGTGCATTTGTGTGTGTGTGTGTGTGTGTGTGTGTGTGTGTGTGTAATGACTCCTTCAAAAGCCTAGTGAGTAATAATTCATGTACGCTGGTTCAGAATTGTCACTTCTCTACCTGCGCTGTGGTAACTCCAAAAGAAACTCCTCTGGGACTATGTTTTCCATTATTGTCGCCCAAGACAAATCTATTGAATCAAGCAGCTATTAGAAATGGATTTCACTATGAGGAGCTCGATTGCAGGATGAGTGAGGTTTTTTTTTTTTTTCTTCTTTTTTTTTATATATTTGAATCAAAATGGAAATGAGGAGTGATGACCTTCAATAGCCTGCCTGAATCAACTGGAACGAGCTCAATTTGTGGTATTGTAGCACGGAAGAAATCTCATCTCAACAGCAGTTTCTCTGTGGTCCAGCACATAATTCAAACTGAGATGAAAGTGAGCTGTTTACATTTTTCACTTGTAAATGATGCACCCTTGCCTTTGTGTCTCGGTAAAGCCATTTCTCACCGGGAACCAGGAAGTCTATGGAATACATTCAGAAGTTCATTCCAATTAATATTGTTGGATATGTTATACGCTAGAACGCAGGTGAAAGAGAATATCATTTCACTGCTTATTCATTCTTGGGCCCTTTGCATTACGAGACACATGATAGGTTGGTCAAACTAATTTCAAGTTTACTTGATTGAATTTTATGAGTCGCAAAGGCAAATTGTCGAGTTGAAGATTTTGTTGAATTAATAGACATGAAAATGAGAAAATGAACTTCAACCTTCCTTTTCCATAGTTTTAAATGTTGGTGCAACATAACAGAACATTTCTAAAGATTTCATAATGTAGCACAGATAAAGGAGTTAAGTTTTGATGGAGGTTCTCTGCAATAGTAGTTTCAGTGGAAACTTAAAATACGCTTACAATGATGAGTCTTTGATGTGTGCTACATCTCATTATGGTTACAAGGTTAGTAGTCATGAATTGGCGACAATTCATGTGCTTCTGTTTTCACTGATTGAGTGATAAGTTATATGGAAACCAACATTAATTAGCAGCCTCCAAAAAGTTCTTCCACTGCAGCATCTCCTGACAAATACCCACAGTTCACCTACTGTTCAGCTTCCCACAGGACCTTTCAATGCATGCCAGAGCATTTTTTTTGAAAGAAGTAGACAACAAAAGCACTTTTCAATCAGTAGTTCAAATATTGACAGTAGTGTGAAGCCTCTCGTGTTTCTATTCTGCTCCTCAACACTTCGTGTCATCACGTGGTTTTGCAGCACTCATAAGTATCAAGATGCCATGAGCATGCATGACATACGATTAAATTTTTTATAGAGAAGGCAGAAACGGAAGACAGGTTCATGTTTAGATCAGGAGAGCTCAGAAATGAAAACGTGCTTCTAGTATTGAGTGGAGAAAACTACAAGAAGACACCTTTGCAAAAACTCAGAAAGGTTGAACTATAAAATCAGACACTTTCTGATTTAATATCACACAGAAGAAGATATTTTAAAATATGTATATATATATATACTGTTGATTGAGAGTGTACACACACATATCATGTCAGTGTCAGTGCTGCTGTAATCAGATGTTCAGACAGGGTCACTTCAATTACAATGATTTCACGCATGGAGCAGAGATAAAGACATGCCATGTTAAAGAGAAACAGCCATCTGTGATATGCTCGTAAGACATGACAAACCCATCTTAAGCATCTGAACAATGTCAATAAAGGCTTAACAAACTGCAAATAAAACTGTTGGAGAATGTCTCCGCAAAGGGCACTTCATTATTTTGTTGACTGTTGACACTTACAGGTTGGTCAAGGTCATTATAAGTTGACTTGATTGAGTTTTCTTATTCGCAAAAGGCACGTCTTGTTGAAGAAATTACTGAATTAATGCACATGAAAATGAGAAACTTCACTTCAACACTTCTTTTTCCATGCTTTTAAATGTTGGTACAACATAACTGAAAATTTCCAATGGTCAGAGAATTCATAATGTTGAGCAGATAAAAGAGTAAAATTTTGACAAAGGGTCTCTGTAAAAATACAGTTTCACTGAAATCCCCCTAGACTTCAGACTCTGGAGAAAAACTGTTCAGAAAATGTACTTCTGAAGAAAACTTAAATATGCTTGCATAACGGAGCCTTTGCAGTGTGCCACATCTCATTATGGTTACAAGGTTACTAGTCGTGAATGTAAGACATTTAATACGCTTCTGTTTTCATTGATTGATTGAGTGACTGATTGCAATCATGACCCTCTAAATATGCCTACAACAGTGGAACAGTTTTTTAATTAGCTTATTATTATCATCATGTTATTATCTGCTGTTATTAAGGGCACAAGCAACAGGTTAGTGGAAAACACATTTTCATTTACCTCACAGGGGGAATCAGTGTCTTAGCTGTGTATTCAGCTGTGAGGCATACATAACGTGAGAATGACAAGAACACATACACTAAATTGTTTAATGTCACAGAGAAAGGAGTGGCTTTTAGCTTTTTAATCATTTCTATCAGGAAATTACCAGTTACTTTGTCAAACTATACATTTATCTTGTTGTTATCTGTTTCATACTTATTTAATGAATAGATATTTTAACGTCCATATCCTCTTTAGCTCCCCTGCTGTGTGGTGTACCTCAGGGTTCGGTCCTTGGACCCATCCTTTTTTCATTGTTAATGCTTCCACAGGGTCATGTGTTTAAACACTTTCAAGACGTATCATATCACTCTTTATGTCAATGATACACAGATGTATTTCTCTGTTAAAACCTGAATCAACTGTAATCCCACCATGATTCCTTAGCTGCCACCAAAGAATGGATGTTTCTTAATGATTTAAAAAATCAGAAATTCTTTTAATTGATCCCGATACCTTTTCTTATGCTGCTGATCAGTTTATTGGTAATTTCACTCAAATATCACATCTACCGCTAAGAATCTTGGTACCATCTTTGATAAATTTGTGACTTATGACCAACATGTCACAAAGCTTGTTGATTTTCTCCGATCTTGATGGTTGCAATTCCTTCTATACGCCTACAGTCAGCTCAGAATGCAGCTGCCAGACTATTAACTCAAACTAGCTGATGGTCCCACATTACCTCTGATATTCCTTCCCTCCATTGGCTTCCTGTAAAATTCAGAATAAACTACAAGATCCTGTTGACTACTCATAAGGCTCCACATGACTTTGCCCCACTTACACTTCTGATCTCCTCATCCTGTATTCCACTTATCGACCACTCCAATCCTCTAATCTCAGCCTTTCATCCATTCCCTGCTCCAACTGCAACACAATAGGTGATCGTGCCTTTGCTGTTTTAGCTCCAACCCTCTGGAAACATCTTCTCCATCTATCAGATTTGCTCAATCTTTGGACTGTTTCAAGCAGCTTCTAAAAACACATTTTCACAGGCAAGCCTTTTATCCATTCTGGCCTTTGTTTTTTGTTGTCTGGTCTGTCTCTCATTGCGTTTTGTTTTATATTGTATTATATTTGTCTATTCATTTTTATCTTTTGTGTGTGTGAAGCACTTCATAACTGTGAGTTTTTGTTACTTACATATAACCACTGGTCTTTGCTGGTCAAAATCCAGTTTTTATCAAACACCAACATTATGTTAGCATGCAACTCTCATTCTGTTGCATCTCTCCTTCCCCCATTGCATAATGAATGCTGTGTTCATCATGAAAATACTATACAAAAAGGCAAAGTACATTGTAAGGTCAGGAAAGTAACAACATACAGTACAGACACCAGAACCACTAAAATACGGCCCTGTTGTATGAGTTTGTGCACTAGATATGCATGTGTTAGCGAAATGGCACAACCAATATTTGGGATAAGGTGAAGGACAATGGGCATTTGTGTTTCTTAATCCACATTTGGCTACCTAAAGTCATTTATAAAGTGTGATTCTGGAAATGCTGTGACAAGAAGGTTGGGAGTGATAATTTTCACTTGTACCTTACAGTACAAAAAACTCAATGGAAAAGAAAGGCAGAGAGAAGCTCTTATGTAAAAATGAAGGCAAAAGGTGAACTATGATTCATTTAAAGTACTTCTTTGGATTTATTCACTGATGTGTTGGCCATGAATGTGCTACAAGAGTGCGTTCATTGAACAACCTCATGCTTTCTTACCCTTATATTCTTACCTTAACCCTTACCAATCGCTCTCCTCACGCTACCAGCCAATCAGAGGCAGAGTAGGACGGGTCATGGCCTCGCCATCTTATGAATGATTAGAAGTGGCATCAGTTTATTTTCATTGTCCAATTGTCGTATTGAGTCTCAAACTGAGTATTTCTGTTTGCTTCCTGGGATTCTGAACAGATTTTTTTTTCATGATTGTAAGTAGTCTGTTCACACTGATATAGGCTGATAAAAATAGCATTAGATTTGTAAGGTGAAAATATCAAACAAAAATTAAATTTATTTATTTTAGTTTGAAAGTCAAGCCCAGACTGTCGAAGAAATGCCACGCCTCCTGTTATGAAAAGGTTACAGCACATTATGAAATGCAACTTCTTCTATATAGCTTGATGTTAAACTGCATTTTATGCATTGCATTTAGTAATACGATATAATATGAAACATCTGGCAAAACAAAATAAGCTCTGGATAAATACACTGAGGAATACTTTACTGCATAGTAAATTAATTACTCTTGTCAGTTAAGAATCCCACAGTATGACATTTAATTGTGTAAAATCACAGTCTTCGCCACACTCTCCCTAAATATGGTTGTATAAATGAGACCAGCCCATTCTCAGTCAGTCTGACTTCCTGCCAATGCTGCGTGCCCTTTACACTGCATCAATTAGTGAGTACATTTTATGGGCCATTTAAACTTGGCTCAAGCCGTTAAGATTATCAATGGTGGAGCTAACAGTATTTGCCCTAAAGAGAAGTTATTCCCCTCAGGATAAGCCTGCCTGCCCTTCCCTGCAGAAGCGGATTGAGATTCAATTGTGGAGTGACATTCGCTTTATGACAAAGTGATCTTGGTATTCACAACTAGGCTGAGATGCCCTCCTGTTCAAATAAGGGCATTTTGTTAATTGTGAAGCAGAAAAAAGCAGATTGGCATTTGTCTGGTGAGAAGGAGGGCATAATCAGGCGGATCGGAGGCTGAGGAGTGGAGACAAGGGCCATTATGTTCTTCCAGTGCAGACACTTCAGAGGAAATGATAACCGGAGCTTAGAGTGACAGAGTAATATCACACACTCCCCTGCACGAGGACACACATTCCTTCACTGACGAGGACATGGAGTGAAAAAAAGCTTTGAATTTAAAACTTCCATTTGAAGGCAAATTGATGGCTGCTCTGAGAGCTGCCGACTACTCCACCCCCTCCAACGATATTAACAGACTGTAATTAATCAAAGTTTTACTTTTTCTAATTGAACCCAACTTTCGATTTGCCGGAAATGAGAACCCCTGACATTGGGTTGTGATGATTTCACATTATGCCAAAGACAATTATGTGCATGTCAAGAGTGTTGTATTACCACTCCTAATAACACCATGTCCTCTTTCAGAGCCAATGCGGTCATCTTCCATTGCGAAAATACTCTCCAGACAGAAGAAGTGTGGGCGGCGGAGATAGCAGGGAGGTCACTGCTTTGGAACCCTTCGCCAGTCCCACAGCATTCAAAGAGGAGCTTGAGGATCTGGTCAAAATAAGTCTGGAGGATGATATATTGGTTGTGTTTGCGAAATCATTTGCAATGAAAGTGGGACATCAGTACAATGTTATTTACAGAAATGTGGTGCTTCGGCGAAACAATACCTCGTTTTTCTTTTGATCAAATATTCTAAATAAGTACAGACTGCAGCTGACTGCATTTCAACTGCATTCTTTTTCTCAGTTTGGGAGGACAAGATACAATTAGATCAGTACAAATTGCTATGCCAGTTGCATCAAGCATTATGCAAATAAGACAAGAAGGAAGAAGAATAGTGGAGAGAAACTCGAGTCAAGTCTCTAAATACTTGGGGAAAAAAAAGGAAACAATAGCAACATAAGCTTCTAGCTTAGAAGATACTGAAAGATAGCAATCACAATGCCTTCAGGACCATTTTTTCTAACTTGCACAAAATCTTTGCATCTATCTTTAAGAATAAATTAAAGGATTATGTATAATCTGATTAGGGTCCTGTTTTGCTCCAGGTATTTTGGACACTGGCGGGCTGCACATGTCATTGAATCTGGCCCTCTTTTCTGGCACACTGTTGACACTGCTGAATAGGTGTTTCTGTGCCCATCAATAAAGCCTGTGAGTAAGCTGTGGACACCCGATAGGACAAAGCAGTCCAGCCAATCAAGCAACTAAGGTGTAGACTGTTCATCAAAAATTATGTGGAAGCAGGCCTGGCTGAAAATAAATCCCACACTGTACGATAGAAGAAAAAACTTCAAAGCTGGTCAGATTTACAATGTGTGGACTATTATGAGAGAATGGGTCTACTTGACTTCTAGATTGTTAAAAACCCTCACTGACAGACTTTCAAATGCCAGACACCACCTGTTGGAGCTGTTTTGTCTATTTTTCTTTTTTGTTTGAAATGTTTCTCTTTAAGCAAGTGCCATTTTTTAAGCATTTGATAAGTATGTGAGATGGAGATGAAGCTTCCAGAGTTACACGAATCAGCCTGTTCAACCAATCTGTTGAACACGGCTCTACTGGCATCAAATACTGGCAAAGTTGACTCATGAAAAATGCAATTACTGTATAATTTATTACTGTCTATCAGTCAGTACCTTCAGCATGAAAATGAAAATATTACAATGTGGGTTTCAGAGAACTGTGACTAGTTTAAATTCAGGAAATTGTGGAAATTGCAGCCACCTGGATGGTATTTGGGCTCAAAAGCAGTAAGGCAAATTTATAAATGCTCTTGCATGCAGGTTCTCTATTTCCAGAGGTATCCTCTCTCACCATGTCATATTGCAAAATAGCTCAGAACTGGCTCTTTGTCAGAGTTGAGGTCAACTCTCTATGTAGTAGGTGGACTCTATAGTCAGCAGCCCAGCCACAGCCAGCTGTGCCACCAGTGCTCAGCATCTGCTACAAACCCAATCAAGGACCCAATAAAATATGGCTCCAGGAAGGATTGAGTGAACACTTCTTTTATTCATTATTATCTGCTTGTCATTAGATGGGTGTTGAGCTTGTTGATAACAGGACAGTAGTCTACGTTATGTACCTGTGTCCTGTGTGGCTTTTTTTAGTCCCTTCATGCTGTTTAAATAAACACTAATAAGCTTTACCGCAAGGAAGTGTTGCGCCTTCTAGGATCACAGCCAAAGCGGCCTCCCAATGTGTTCAACTCTGGCTGGGACACGCGTGGCTGAGCTTGATGCTATCAAATACTGAAAGCGATAATCTCTCTCAATCCCTGATACACTTTACCCACCTTCCATGTTTCTGTGTAGGTGCACAGCCAATGCAACCATTGAAATTTATATTGGAATCAACAGTGAAAAGTCTGACAACAGCATTGGATAAAACAGAGCAGGTTACTGGTTACCAATCACAAAAAAGATGTGTCACAAGAAACACGGGGTCAAATGCATTGTTAGAAACAAGACAAATGGATTTATAAAAGTATAGACTAACTGTCATATTAGTTATATTGTCGCCCTGTGATGCAACGTTCCAGTAAGAAACAAAGCATCTCCAGTAAAAGAACACCATTATATACCCTGCATGTAATAAAACAATTTTCTAGAATGTTGTATCTGACACACACCAGCCTCTGATAGCTAAGGCTAGCCTGGTTAGCACTAAACTGATCATTAAAAAAAAGCTAATTCAGTGTCTCAAATTACAGCACTTACCAAATGCTACAGTAATGGACGTACACACAAAAGCATCTGCAGACTAGATAAAAGACGTCAATCAATATCTGATTACAGATCTGACAAAACAGAGGATTTAACAATATCTCATTAACATGCACAGTTACATAATGATAGCTATAATAAATTATAGCTATTGCAGTATGATGCCCTTCTCCACTCACCACCCATATTCTCAGTATGTTCCAAACTGTCAATTGATGTTTGAAGATGTTTGAACCAACACATACATTAAAGTTGGGTAACATAGTACAACCAATCACAAAAACCCCACTCTGTATCTCACGACATTAGCCACAACACCTTGATAAGCATATCAACAATTCTTGCTATGGGTTTGTTTTGAAATTTTGTCGCCAAGTAGTCAAAAACGATTTAATGCAGCTGAATGGTTGAACACGTTTTAGAACAGAGCAAATGAGACTTAACAGGATTTTCACACATTCAGTATGAGTGCTGTTTCCTCAACACCCCATGCTTAAATTTGGATGCATGTAAAAACTGAGGTTCAAAATGCTCTGTAACACAAATAAGGATGACATCACTTTGGCTTCACATGTGTGTTTCTACAGTCTAAGGACAAAAAAGTAACTGCAGGCAGGGGTTAAGTTTACATTCAGTTTTGCTTAACGTGGTGTATTCTCCTGTGTAAATGAAACAGGGTTTTGTACCATTTGGTAGCCATAGTGTGTCATGTCCTGTCCTGGTCCCTTCTGTCCACGACTGCCGGCAGAGCTTGATCTTTGTATGAGCAAATGAGCTCTACTCTTTTGGTACCTCAGAGCAAAGACACCGTTCCTCCATGTTAACAAATGCCAACTTCATAATACCAACATTACACAGTGTATGCATAATGTATGTGTCTTTTGAATTTCATACATTTTGTGATGTAGGTAAGGAAATCCATCAAATGGTTCACGTACACGATAAGCTTGCAAGGAATAATAAAAAGTCCAGAGAGGGGTTAAGGACGTCTTACTTGTTGCACTGCTCATGAGCGCAGAAGAAATTTTTTGTCAGTTTCTTGAGGCCAGTGTAAACTAGACATATTATTGATCTGGTGTTATTGATCCAAGGTCTGAGGCAGAGCCATTGTATCCAGTGTTGTCATGTCTGCCAGGTACAGAACCTTGAACATTCAATTTGTGTGTGTATGTTGGATAAAGCTGTATCTTTTGAAGTGTTGTGTTTGTATACATAAAGACGTTGAAGCTTGACATTACCATCTCATTATTCATTTGGATACAAATGAATGAATAATAATAGAGTTTTTTTTCAGTGTTTTATCATTATTCTATTTTGTTGTGTTATAATGGGGTTTTCATGAGTTCATGGTTTCTTAGTGAAGGCTATGACTGAAATATATGGAATAAACACATATCCCAGTTGATGGATGGCTCAACAATAACTGCAGGAAAAACAATAACAAAACATTTTCAAATAAGCTGCTGCCTTGTTGCATCATTGCAAGCGGTGGACACTACAGCCACAACATGCAGTGACTACAAATACTGATATTCAGCTCATAAGCCTTCTTATTACAGGGACTGGAGAGCATTTAGCAAAGCCAGGATTCACAAACAATAACAACTGTGTTACGCAGCAACACGGCAAGTACAGGGAAGTGGGTGTTCAATATGAGTCTGTGTTATATGCGCTTCACCCAAACACAATATGGTATTGGAAACTTATGAGAACAATAGCGCGAGGAAGCTTCCAGGCTTCTAACACAAGAAATTGGACTGTTATTGCTATGTGACCTATGCCGCTCAGTCAAGATGCACTCATCCACTACACATTGGATGTTTTCAGCTCAGTAGTCCCCTAGCATAGACAGGAATGATCAATAAGGCCCTCTTTTACTGCTTCACTTCACAACTGTCTAGTTCTGCAGCTCTGGTAGAGTTTGACATGCACAGACACTGAGGTAAACAAACTTAGAATGGCAAAGGTGAGTTTAAAGGGCCCAACAGGAGGCTTCTTTTTAAATATTTTTTTTTTCTTACTTTGAGTCGCCCTACTCCTCCTCCTCCTCTTTAAAACTCCTTTTTCGTTTTTCACTGTCTCTCAGAGGTGCACACATTTCTCAGCATTTTTTTTTTAAGCTTTACCAGCAGACCTCTCCTCTTTCCATGTCAACACTTATATCTCCTCTTCATAAAAAGTACTGCAGGGAGGATAATTCCTCTGCACCCTGCTTGACTGTATCCCTTTGGACAATTCCTCTGTGAGAAGATGTCATCCGTGATTTGTACCACCCTCTTCGAAGTTTTGCAAAGGGAACCATTTCAGTTTAGCTGTATAGTCTTGCTGGGTTCACAACCTGAGGCTTTGATTGTTTTTGACAGACAAGTATGTTTACAGGTTAGAACCAGAGGTGGGGGGAAAAAATCAATTCATATAAGAACTGTGATTTTTAGCCTCTATGATTTTAAATCAGAGCAAACATTGGCAGAATAATGTAGGGCATGCACACACTAGACTTATCATGTGGTCCATTTTCAAAAAAGTCAAGGATTTGGGCATGTTCTGGTTTTAGCTTTACATGCTTGTCACAAATACTCCAAGAAAGTGAAATATTTTATGGATACTTTGTTCCCCACCACACAGAAGCTAGCTAACGTTAGTGGAATGAAGCACTGAACACCAGCACTAACAAACAAGATCAGGGGACCAACAAACACTGTTGCACCTTAGCCAACTCTGATTGGAGGAAGAATATAACTCAATCCACCGTCTGTTTACTTTCAAAGACCTGTGCCTGTACAGCGTTTGTGGATAACAATGGCTTCACCCAGTACTTAGCTGCAGCAGAGAGGCTGTTCTCCATTACTGGAGATGAAACATAAACAACAACACAACAGAGTCCTCCAGGAGAAACTGTTCTGAATCATGACTCCAAGGCCCGAAGGTCCATCCAGAAATACTGTGACATTTGCTCCCTTGAGCCAAGGAAGGCCAAGACTTAAGCATTACTCATCAGACTGTAATTATTCTAAGACGAAATCTTTTTCTTTGCTGCTGTGTTGTTGAGTCTGGTTTCAAAAAAAAAAAAAAAAAAAAAAAACTGAGGCCAATTAGACTCAATAAAAAGTATCGTAACATAGCGCCTTAAGGAAAGCGCCTTTATACACAGGGTGTCTGTGGAAGCTCTCAACCCTTTGGGAAGCCTCCCTCTCTTTCCTCTCTTACCCTCACATCTACAGTCTCTAGATTGCTAAAAGAAATCCTGCCATAAAGTTAGAATCATCCATTTAAAAGCACATCAAAAGTGCAAGCAGGTCCACAATTTGAAAACAGTGTCTCAGTGTCTGCTCTTTCACTGAATATGCTGCTCTTGCCAACCAAGATCCTTCTGCTTAGGGCTCGAGGAGAGTGAAGTCATTAGGCTCCAGTCCAAATGAAGTCACAGTGAGTCATTAGTATTAAAGTCAAAGTTGCTCAAATCCGAACACAAGCCCGACTTGACCTGAGTCCACAACTCTGTGCAAATACCACAAAATGGATGCAGATGGTGTAAGATATTTAGATGTCATGGGTTAAAGTTTGTGCTCAACAAAATCACATCACGCAGTTTAGGGTTCAAGTTTTGCACTTCCACAATCTCAATGGAACGTTTTGCCCAGAGCCATAATTTCCACTGTCTTTCTAACTGACATAATTATCAGTTATTTAGTCATGCTTGGGTGATTTAATTGATGTTTCAAATTTTAGTGGCGTAAAAAAAAGTATTCAGATTATTAAAATATTCTAGGAAACACATAGACAGAGTACTATCTTTTTCTCTTTTTCTTTAAAGTCTGCTCCATTGATTTTGTATCCATCCCTTACAATTTTCTAATTTTTTTCTGTTTCTCCTCCTTTTTTGTGTGTGTATTTTCAACCATAAACTGAAACTCATGATCACATATGAAATTATTGTTTACATTCATTCAAGGACAAATTGGTGAATCACTGCCTGTGATGCACACTTAGACTGTTGCCATCCATGATTAGCATGAATTATCCTGTACACCATAACATAAATCATATAATGTGTCCATGAGTCGTTGCTCTAAACATTCATCGTGTCAGTATCTTTATTTTCAGTGTGTCACATTATCATCCGACACGCTTTCCTGGGCTTGCCACTAATTTTGTTGTAATACAGTACAGCTGTCTGGAGTGAAAGAGTGGTAGGCCCAAAAACGGGTTAACAGCTGTGGCTATTTTGTTGCTCCAGCTGTAGGCATTCTGTACAAATGAGAAAAGCTGATTATGTGTATGTATGCAGAGAATAAAGATGAAGGACATTTCTCAAAAGAGCCAAATATGCCATTTGTTTCAGTGAATTTATCTATTTAATTATTGGTTTTATTCATTCATCTTTTACATCCAGCTCATGCTGACCTTTTGGAGATGGTTCTATATTTACTGTATATTCCACTCACTGTCAGAATAATTAGTGGCGGTGATCAATAAATACAGTAGGTCATTTATCCTAAAATGCACAATGATCAGATGTGTTAGAAAATATTACTATACATGTGGCATTTTCTAATTGCATTGCTTCTGCTGTCATATACTGCACCGCTGCACAATCTTTCATCCATGGATTCACACAGAACAAATTTAACATGATTTCCATATTGTCTGATTTCTATCTCAGAATTTGAAGAGTGGAACGAAGGCACATTCACACAAGCCAGTTCATCTGTTTGAACAATCTACAGACCCCCTCTTGAATATGTCCCTCAATGCATGCTAAAACAGGCTTCTAGATTATCACTATAATCCAATATTGTGCATGTTTCCCATGTTAAGTTGTGGGATACATAGAATAACAATTTCAGATACTGAATCGGCACCATATGAGTGCAGAGGAAAAGAGCCATTTCTTTAGGAACAATGCAGACAGTCCAGGGGTATGAAACAAACATGTGTTTGAAGCTTTTATATTTCTATGCACGGGATTGAACTGTGGTGTTGTGGGTTAAGAGCACACACTAAAGCTGAAGCCTTGAAGGTTAGAGCAATAGGATTCCTCTAAATGCTAACTGCACAAGTGTTTTCACGTTCAAACCTTGCAAGAAGGGAGGATACAGATGCTGCTTTTGGCTGTGTCCTTGTGGTAAAAACATCAAGAAACAAACAACTCCTGAGCTTTTTTTGTGGACTATAGGTTAGGTTTCACGGCACTGTGCTATTAATTGCCACATAAACAAACATTGCACTGGCTTTTATTACATTTCCTATCCAGTATAGATATTTCCTTATGGAAGGCCACCAAAATACCTAGTTTGCCACTGACAGATGTTGCTGGTATAATTCAGCAAGGAGAGAGTTATTTCCATCTGTGAAGAGGGGGAGGCTTTCTGGAAGGCTGAGTGTGCATATTTGCCAGTGTGGAAATTAAGGGCTAGATGGTAGGGAAGTTAGGTTTGCTGTACCTTCTGTGTGTTTGTGTGTATGTGTTGTGTACTTCCACGCAATAGAGTGCTATACAACACATTTGATCATGCATTTCATAATCATTAGGTGAGGTCCCGGCTGTGGCATCGGCCTCTCACAGGAGAGCTGCAGTTGTTTATCTGCTTGTGCTACTGCAGACAGCTGTAAATAAATGAAGAAGGAGTAACTCCTGAGGGAGTATGGGGACACTCACACTGGGATTTGCTGACTACTTCTGTCATGGTAGACTTAGTTCTGCATTTTTTTCCCCCCTCACACAACTTTTGTCCTTTTTTTGTCCATGTTTCATTTATCCATTCATCATGCCACAACTTCCTCTTACATTAATTCCTGTCGTGGTAATAGAGTTTTCCCTGATTAATCTTTCACCCATTTTACTCTACAGCCAGTATTGCAGCAGCACTCTACTTATTTAATTTGAGAAATGATCTGAAAGAAAAACTCGGGATAATAAATGTTTTCTCCTCTGGGACACTGTTTGGTACAGGCAACATCCATCTTTGTGGAAATGCAACCCCCTGTGCCTAACTGATCCGGTTACACAAGTGTGTGCATACATGTTGCCAAATTATGTCACTGTTGGTCTTGCAAGCATGAAAGGGAGCCAGAGCTTATGCTACACGTTTGAACAATATGCTGCATCTGCGCATCTCCGAGCTACATTTACATGGCACATACACGTTATGTAATGGTGGAGAACTAAAAAAGGTGAACAAAAGAGGTCACACAATCAAACTAAGATTAAGACTATGCACCGTATAAAAGGCTACACTGATCATTTTCTGCTTTATGGATAGAGACATCCGAGCTACATCTGCATCTGCACGCAGACGTTTTTCTTCACAATTGACTGCTAGGAGGTGGAGCTGATGAGGATGTCTCTGGTACGGCAAACAGAAAGGCCTATTCAGTTATAGCTCCCACATTACAGTTAAGCTTTGCATACTCCTAATCCTTATTGTCTACAATTAATGAGTTTCTCTCATATTGAGAAACATGCAAATGGAGATTTCTGGTTTAGAGACTGCAATTATGGAAGAAGCTAAGGGATATGAGACCCTAATTATGTGCTATCATTATTGCCATTGCTACTGCTACAGTTGACTTGGTATGCAGGGGTGGAAAGAGGAGTATAAAACGTTATGCAATCCAGTGGCTGTGTGTGATACAATAACGTGAATATTAAAAGGGGGGGAAAAAGCACAGAACAAAGTATCAAAAGAACAAGTATTTTGGCTCCATTCACATGATGATGTACAGTTCATCATAGCTGCAGTTACATGCTACTCAATTTAATTAACAACAACATAATACCTTATACAGGGAAACGTGAATTTTGAATTCTTAGCAAGTTGTCCTGAGAGAAGAGGAAAGGACATTAGCCCAAGGTGAAAGTTAGTCAGAAAAATGGTTGAATCGAGCAAAACAAGTGCAATGACAAAACTGATGTGGTGTCAGTATGCCTTGCACATTGCAACTCTGCACAAAACACAATGCTCCATTGTCATGGAAATCTGGCCCAACTGCATTCACCTCTCAAAACACAAACAAAACCCATGTGCACAAACCCACCATTGTCGACACCGCCATACATACGTACTCACATGGGTTCGTAAGCAAACTCACTTTTGTCAGATTGAATTTAATCTGCTTTGATTTTGCAGCAGACAGAACATGCAAGCCCTCTTGTGAGTGCCATCAACTCAAAAGAGCTTAGTGGGCAGAACTGCTATTTAATAAAACACCGTCTCACAGACAGAATTGATGCACTACTTCTAAACTGGCATGAACTGTGTTTGCAGCCTGTCTCTCTCGCTGTATTCAAATGGAAAGATGATGTCTATCACAGAGTAGCAGCCCCGCCACAGCATGTTCTGCTGTACCAGCTTTGTGTATGGGCACTTACTTCCAGTCAAATCCATACGCGGGAAGACTGTTCAGATGTATGATTTGCAGAGCAATGTAGCCAAGTCGCTGTGCACTTTTAACTTCAATGTCATCCACCGGTAGATTTCCCTCAGGGCTTAACTGATTTGTAAATGCTGCAGTTCGCCCCTTTTGTGCTGCTTACAATGTGCCTTTGAAAAATAGAGAAAAAATAATAAGTTCTATTCCCTTTTATCCCGCATTGTGCCACTCAGTGCACCTGGGGAAGTGTAGCACTTGCATGATAAGAGGAATATTGAAAGAGAAGCCGACTGAATTCAATATTTCAATATTTTCCTCTGCCTACTATTCAGTGTTGGAGACTTGGAGCACGCTCAAAAGTGTTTTGCCTGACAATTACAGTCACACATATTTTGACACAAGCTAAAGATATTATTTTGCATGACAGCTGACCATTAGCAGTAAAGCTAATTATAATGCTGAATAAATATATATGTCCATTAATTCATCATTCATCCCCTACTGGTCTCATGGACTGACTAAATCTGACTAAGGCCCATGCCTGGTCTCAAGAATACCATGATATATTAATGACAGGTATAACCCTCAGCACTCCCATGGCATTGGGTGGCAGGGGTGTGGAGGTACAGGAACACTGCACCTTGTAATACCAGTGAATAAGTCTTAAACCCGTTGCTTGTATATTACAAGAGGGCCATAATGTTCACATCAAACTGGAAGACTTGACCTCCGACACATCCTTTAAAATGTGCAATTGCTCCACAAGATTCCCTGCCTACTATCTAGCTCACACACCCTCAGTCGCCGGTGCCAGGCGCAGGGGCAGCTCTTTTCCCTAAGAGGCCTGTGGTGAGCTAAGCCGAGTCACACAGCCAGAGCCAAAGGATTCTGGGTAGTTGAAAGCAGCTTTTCCGTCACAGCTACCTTCAAAGACCAGGAAGCCATCCAGAACACAGGGACATAGGATCAAAGGCTCAAAGAGCTCTTGCTAATTAGTAGGTGGGGATCCTGTAAATGCACCACAAACTATTGTCTGCCACTGTCACATTAGCGATAGCAAAGGTTGAGCAAAAGAGGAAATGCGTGGATGTGGCAGGCTGAGGGAAGAAAAGAGAGGGAGGGAGAGAGAGAGAGAGACAAGATGAGAGAGGGGACATGCAGTCCCATTGTGCAAAAGTAAATGTTATGTGTGTGCGTTTCATTGTGCCGATGTGAATGGCATGTGTAGGTGTAAGCTAATGTGAGCTGAGAATGCAAAGTCACAGCACCTCTTTCTCCTCAGTAACAATCTCCCACAAGGCAGCGGTGACCTCCCTCTCAATGTCCCTTGTCAGGCACCACATCTGCTCCAATCACATAGTCATGATAGAACACCGTCATCACGCCTTCAGGAAAATTCATTTCTTCACACCCTGGGTTTTATTTTGGGGGTTTTGTATTCCCTTCAGTTTTAATATGAGCATTTTTGCTAACAGACCTTGTTGTAGAGATTGTTGACAGGCAGTTCCACTGACAGCAGTTTTATTTAAAGTTGTATTTACCTTTCTATAAACAGCCAGACCATTCCAGAGCATCAAATACCAGTGTTTTCTCATGAAGCTCACCATCTCATACTGACGCACAATTTACCCTTCAGCATCTGTTTGAGATGAACTCCAGTGTAAACCCATCCACTGCAATTTCAGACGCTCAGAGCAAGGTGACGTAAAGCATGAAAGTCTGCATATGTAGGTCGGGGTGGATGGATGGGACTAACACAGGACTTTGACGCAGGAGACTCAGTTTGAAAGCAAAAGTCAACGTTGAACTTATTTTAACGCAATGTACTTAAGTTACATCACATATAAACATTCTTATTTTGACTTTTAGTTTAGTTTTGCTGTATGAACTTGAACTGGGACAAGCTGGGAATGAGAACAAATTGCAACTTCTTCTACTGTCCACATCCTCCTTAACCTGCTGCACATGCTAATTGTTCACTGGACCGTTACAAAGATATTCTACTAAGGTAATGCTGAGCCAAATACTGCTAAACTGCCAGCCCGATAACTATAGTAAGGATGGTGTTCATGCATGTTTAACCAAGAAGGTCTGAGGCTAAGTGTTAACATTTCACACTGATTAAATGATTTTGACTTCTAAGAAAATCCTTACTGCTTAATAGATGCTACCTGAATGTAACTGGGGTTTGATGAGCATGTGTGCAACAGTTAACACATTTCACTTTTAGCTTACTCTGAGGAGGCTCTTCGTTAGCACCTGAAGTAAAGATCAATCCACTCACGGCCCAATCAGGGAGTAGCATGCACTATAAATGAGTGCAAAGCCCACCTTTCTCTCGTCTGCCTTTGAAATCACTGAACCGAGAACAAAGGGATGAGCTGAGCACACAGCTGGAGGATCGACACACACACTCACACAGAACAGGAGTTTTATCCAGGTAACTTCTGTTGCTATTTTGTATGTGCTGCACCTGCTAACTGGCTTTGGGGATGCGCTGTTCTCCTAGCTGGGCCTATATATGCGATGACATGTTCAAACCCAGCCCCTAATTGGGTGGAAATGATGATCCCACAACAGACCCACCAGTGGCCTGCTGTACACACCCCTGTGCCAAAGAGCGAAAAGGCAGCACTGAGCCAGATGGTCCTCTCACTAAAGCAGCACTACACCGAACGAGCCACAGCTTAAGTAAAGGAAGAAGGACCTTAGACAGATGTTTCCACCGTGACGTTCTTGTACAAAGCTGATGAAGCAGTACCCCTTGTGGCGTGTGCTGTAAAGGACAGCAATTCACAGCCTCACACAGCCTCTGAATGGCATTCTGCAGCCAAAAAGCAAGGCTATGGGTCAAGACGCCCTTCATCTGCAACCCATGACACACACACGTACACACACACACACACACAAAAGAAAAGGACAAAGACTAAATACCTACACAGCACATGCAAGGGGTCACCTTCTCATACTCCATTCAGACTCAGTTTCAGAGTGGGACTGACAGTTTGTTCTTAGTTCCCTCTGCAGACTAGCAGTTCCCCTCCCTCCCTCCGATGCCTGGGGTACGACCAGACTGGCAGTGCAGCGGTGAGCATTTGTCAGCATAGATTGACTTTTTTGCCCCATGAGGTGTCGATATGCTGCACCTGACAGGCCGCTGGCTCTGCGCAGTTTGCCTGCCTTGTTAAGTCTGACACTGACAAGAAGCGACTGGGTGAGAACTGACACACAGAGGAAAATCCTCGGCTACAGCAAATATTTGATGATGTGATTTTCGCTAGATTGGAGATGGAAGCCAATGTTGACATTTGTGTAACATCTGCACAGTCTGGTCGTCAGAGTCTCTCCCTCTGTCTCTCTCTGTGTTTCTAGTAGTAATGCTACAAGGGAAAAATCTGAAATTTTTGCACTCTTATGTAGTTAGGAGACTCATTTTCATAAAAGGGATTTTACTTCAACTTGAGGATTAAATGCAACACTGTGTGAAAGAAAGAAAAGAGACTGGTTTCAAATCTAATAAGCTGACAGCAGGTGACTAAGTGCCAGGTAAATACTAGGTGCACGTCATCCGGCATCTTCATAAGCTTGACATAGCTGGTTGTCAATACAGGGCTGTAAAATGCCACCCCATGCTGGCATAAAGCATACATAATGTATCACTGGGCCAGAATATTGTCATATGCCTCTTTATGTTGACATAACATACAAAAAGAAAGTCAGCTTCCCACGGAGCATTGGTGATGCGTAAAGTAAAAACATTTAAATGCCACCTGGGAACATATGACCGAATGTTTTATTCATTCTATCATTTGGAAAACTTCTGAAACCTTGAACAGACTTTGAACCGGAGGTGATTGCAGCTATCTCTGTGCAGGAGAGAGAACCAGCAAGGGGGGGGGGGATGTTTGACAAAGGAATTGAATTGTAAACGAAGATTAAATTGAATGCCAAATCAATCCCTGTAGTAATGTACCTTCAACATAAGGAAAGAAGGGCAGAAGAGAAAGAAAGGAAAATCATCAGAACAGATCGGCGGAGTCTGGGGTGGTTCCAGTGAGGCCACGAGAACACAGTAATGACTTTAATGAAGAGGACTTGTTCTTAATTGAGATTAGATTTCTGTTTTATCTAGCTGCCACATCAAGGATCCTTTAGTTCCAGTCTGAATGGCGTCTCATTGTGGTCCATTACTTGGTTGATCGACCATGTTAATTTAAACTGCATGCCATCAGTTAGCTGGTATAATTCGCCCAGACTACAGCACAGAGCCCCTTTGGTATTAACAAGTGTCAAAGGACGGATATTTTTTTTTTCCTTTCAGACTTAGAGCCACACACACTGTGAGTGTACGTGTGTGTGTTTGCAAGATATTCATACATGTTTACATTGAGTGCTTCAAGTCTTCTCCTCTCCTGTTGTGCGATAGCATTGTAAACATTGTTGCTCCTTTGGGTCAGGCTCATGTCTCGCATGGTCAGCCATGTCACATGTTTGACCACGTGACCCTGTTGGATAGACTGTATATCTGACAGCTTGAGTGTACTCCGCCCCCTTCCTGCATGGCAGGCTAACAGAAAGTGCCTTTTAGTGCAATTACATGGGTTTCTACACATCAATTAGCAATCCAATTAAGTCTTGATGTAATGAATAGCGGTGAATAGGAGTGGAGGAGCTACTGATCTCGCTAATAATGATCTCGCCGATTACGCTGATCAGTCAGTGGCTAAGAAGACAGACACGCCAAGGTCATCAATTAACACAGAGAAGGAGCTTTGGGAGGAGAGACAGAAAGACTGATACACAATGTTATCATATGAATAATAATAATAATAATAACAGTTTAAAAGTTATGCACGGTTTGCATTTCCTGCACAATACTGATTCTAACATATTTATTCATGTTGAAAAGCAGGCTGTAGTGTTTTAAGTGAAAGGTTATGATGAAGGAATGACTTATCCATGACAGAAAAATGATTAATACATTTTTAAACAATTTCTGAATTGATTAAATGAGTATTAATGTACTTTAGTGCAATTTAAGCTTCTTAGTCCAAATACTTCTACAGTTCATTAGTCATTCAGAGTTGTTCAGAGCTGCACTCTTTGCAATTCATTCAATTCATTTGTGTATTTGCTCATTTACACAAAATTCTGTGTTGATTGTGGCCAATTAGCTCCACTCATGGTTCAATACAAGCGTATCACCACATGTTGCCATACATCACATTTGACAGTTGATCAAGAATTTATTGATATCTTTTCAACTTTCCATACGATGTCAGTGTTACCCTTCAACCTGTTACTGTTTCCTGCATTCTGCAAGATGCAAAGTCACGTTAGAAGGATAAAACCATTGTTATTCTGACTGATGTGCTAGAATGCTGTTTCAACCTTTTCCCCTTCTGCCACCTTTAGTGTACTGAGCACCTTGCTAATATTTGAAGCTTCACGCATACGTGGTTACTCTGGGCCACTGGTTAATTCTATTTGGGTCACTGACTTTAATGAATTAGATTTCATTCCTTTTTTGCGCTCTCTCTCTCCCCCTCCCACTTTGTCAAGCTCTGATTAGATATTTTAAGACTTGAGCAATGCACTCCCTACAAAGTGAGGTTGGGGGAATTAAATTACTCTAACGGAAGGGCAGCAGAGATACAGTGTGCAGTGTAGTTAGTTAGGAAACAGATCAGTCATCAGCATGTAAACCATTTCAGAAGAAACGTCGAGGATGACTCACAGCAGTTGTTAAGGATGTCAGACTAAAAATGCAGAACGCTTGATTGATGTGACTTGTTTTAGAAGTACACTGTGCACTTTAAAAGCCTCTAATGTAACACTTTACATTTCTGTGTATCTGTAGGTGGACTTGGGTAAAGACTGTTCAAGAGCATTCTGTGATGCTGTGGTGAGCTGTAGTGTTACATAAGTTTAAACTCATATCAGTGGTTGAATTATAACAAAATTATATAATTAAAATTCTGAACAGTCCATCTCTGTAAATTCCATCCATCCACACTAATCCAGCACAGGGTCAGGATGGCTGCAGCCTATAGGCCTACCGACAAGCATTTGCTACTGTGTCAAAAGCTTTCGAAAATGAATTTATTATGTTCATAATAAATATTTAGATTTCAGCATCTCAGTATTTTTGTTCGTGCTACTAAATGTTCAACCCTTCTGGCACCTGTGCGTCTTCGTGACCAAAAAAAGCTTCCACGCTGGAAATGTCTTACTGCACTGCAGAGGTCTCTGCGTTCATGCTGCTCATGTACTGCTCCACACCCTCCGTGTTAACACTGGTTTTCCTTAGATGTGTCATGTTGTGAGCTGTCTTACAAATCTTACTAATCAAACATCTCAATTCCAGTGACCGCATAATGACAGCATTGATCTCTTTCCAAGAAATATTTCTTTCTCTTATTTCTACCGATGCTTATATCATCAACTCATGAGGATTTGTGTATCACATCAGATTCACAGGAGCACAGGAACTGAGTAACCATAAACATGATATGGGAAACTACTGTTAATTAGTTGTAAATAAACGTGATTTCCTGTAGACATTTCTCCAGCTTGAATCGTCGTATCTTCCAAAGTGAATCTCATTTTCTTACAAGAGCCAACCTGCATGTTATACAACATTATACAAGAGCAGACCAACGTTATACAACCTAACCCATTGTTGTAATAAAATATATTACACATAAAACTGTACCTGCCTAAACAACCATAAATAAAGCCATAAATACCATAGATTTACTGTTGAAATAAATGCCTGTTCCTGCCAACTGGTCAACAGGTTTAAATCCTCCTCTAATAAACAATACAGTCAAATAAAAAGTGTTTCACCTTTTTTCAGGCAGCATATGGTCAGAGAGTTCACGATGGTCACCTCTGGCAAACTTCAAATAAGACAAAGTTGCTGTAACTCATTAGGCAGCATTCATTTTTCTTCTTCCAACATGAAACTTTGTTCCTCAGACAGCGTCTGTCAGTTGCGGAGAGCTCTACTTCAAATCTGAAGAAGCACCTGCAAGCTAAGCACAGCTGTACAACACTCAGGTGCCCTCGGTTTCTTTTTACTTCCATGAACTTCAAATAGTTCAGCTTCTTTTCATCGCAGGTTACATTACATGTTTTACGAACTTAGTAGGCTATGTGCATCGAGCCCCATTACCCTGTTGATTTTATATTTACTTAGAATAATCTTCACTTAAGAGCTGAATCACAAAGGGTTTTTCATTTCTGAAAGTACTCTAATGAGTTACCTTTCACTTTAAGTTATAGGACTTCCAACTCAAGTAAGTGTTTGAAATAATAAGCAGCACCATTATATGGTGGGCCTGAGAGCTCAAGCACTGCATGTTAAAAAAAAAACACATGCAAATAGATGAAACGTGAGCACACTAAGAACGAATCTTCACCAACGCGACAACACATGCAACGCATTAAATGCTGCAAAGTGAGAAAATACATATAAAAACAGAAACACTGCAAGTATAGACGACAACAAACTGTCGCATCGCATTTTAGAAACTGAACATTTTGTATGTAATCTGTCAGTAGCTTGTGACTGTAGCAGGAAAAGAAATCTATTGGAATAATATGTGTTATACTTCCCCAGAAATGAGGTGGAGTGGAGACATCAACTACCTCAAAAATATACTCAAGGAGTACTTTGAACTACTGGAAAACATTCCACCACTGGAGTTCAGAATGGATGAGATTCAACAAAGCACACCACCTCCAGGTGTTCATGAGGTAACAATAATCAAATCTGATAAATACCAACTTCTAAACATGTATGTACTGCACATATATTCATATTTTTTTATTTCCTTATGAGCATGAACTCAGATACCTTTTTACTTTGTGGATAATTCAGGGTTCTGTCACACAGTTAGAAAATGAATTCTTACTTTTAAGCAAAATTAAGCACACAGTACCGCAGGAATGATACAGCACCAGGACTCCTTGGAGTAACTGATGTGGGTTGAATCTGATGACCAGCCCAAATGCTGTGTCCTTTATTAGTTACTAATAGGACACATACAGTAAGTTATGCCCAGATTGTGAGTCTTTTAGCGTCTTTGTGGCAGAACTTGTATAATAAACACTGATCTTTGTCTCCTTGAAAGTCAAGTGATGCACAAAATCAAAAACCATAAAAAAAAGATTATTAAAATAGCATTGCAATCCATAAAATGGGAATGAGAGGGATTGAAAGACTGAGAGCTTTATTCATCAACTTAATAAACACTCCCAAGTGGAGACTAGATTAGCATAATGCTGTGGAAAGCGGTATGGCTCTATCACTGCTGCTGCCCTTGACCACAGACGGCTCATTGCTATGAATGGACTGCTATGCCTATTCAAATATGCCAACAACATTCTGAGCAGGGGTAGCATCACACAACACCTTAATGAAACATAATAGCAGAACAACAACGTTATGTCTTTGAAGTTAGCTTTTAAAGATCAGCACACTTTTAGAGGAAATAGCCTGTTTCTTTTCTATAAATACATCTAAATCCTAATTGCATCTAAGATACAAATGAATGATTGCTGAATGATTCTACTTGTAGGCATTCAACAGAATATCAGTACATTAACCACCAGTAACCTGTAGCCTGTAGATCATCAGCCATTCTACCTGCCTCCTTGCGGCTTGTGTTTGCCTTCTTTGCAGAATCTCTTTAGCAGAAAACTGTGGTTCATTCAGGAGGAGAGGCTGAGGTGTGGATGTAAAATGTGGCTGTTAACTCACTATCGCTCTGTGATGTGCCTCTCTGCACTGATTGCATTAAGTTGACTCTATCCTTGCTTACTGCCCTCGCGTTATCCTGCCATTGCTGTAGTTCATAAATGCCTGACAAGTCTCTCATTATTACAGGATCAATCATCACATCAATCAGGTGTTTTCTACCCCAAATACACATTCCTGTACCCTCGTATTGGTGGTCATTTTGGGAAACTCACCCATATATTTTCTATGTTCTTCAATAACATACCTTTTGAGAGGTTTTCCCAAAGCCCCTTCCATTACTTTTCTATACGCCTGCAGTTGTGGTAGCATACCATAACTGTGAAATACGTTACATCATAATAATTTTATAGGTTCTGCAGAATATCAGTGTTCACACCATTTTTCTCAAACTTCAGTTTTGTTTGCCAGTACTGAGGGTGTAATTTATCTCTTTTTCCTCTAAAATGCCCAGTTGTTACTCCCTTGTTCCCCATGGTCTTGTTTCTTCCACTGTGCTTACATTTAAGTACCAGTAGGAACCAGTTTTTTGATAGCTCATCCGTATAGTGAAATTACTGTGAATTGTGGACTGTATTATAGTGTTACCCTTATTTATTTGGAATTTTATGCCTTTATTTGACAACATACGGTCGAGAGACAAGAAACGTGGGGAGAGTGATGAGGAACGACATGCAACAAAGGTCCCCGATCGGTCCAGTACTTGTAAATTTAGTTGCGGTGTGTGTGTGTGTGTGTGTGTGTGTGTGTGTGTGTGTGTGTGTCCTAACCTGAGACATCTGATACGAAGAGTCAGCTGAGCAGCATCTGCACTGTGGTCACAAGCTGTATTCCAAAAATCAGACCTGCAAAATGAACAGTAACACATAGAGAATTAAAAGAGTGGCGGACAAAGGACAGACTACAAGAGAGGTTCAGGTTAGAGAGCCAGCATGTGACTGAGGGCCGCACAGGAAAACCCAAGTGGAAGGATTTGTGAGCACTGAAATGATTGAAGTATAATGCAAGCCACACTTAGAGGAACGATGTACTAGAGTTACAAACAGAGGAAAGAATTTTGACTCTGTGAGTGCTTTAAAAACTTGATCATATTTAGGAACAACTTGCACAAGTTATCACAGGTGCTAGAAAATGCAGTGTGTAAAACATGCAGTGACTGGTGAAAGTGGCATTTTGTGAGAATATCTCCGAACGTTTCAGTCTCATGAAATCTCAGAAGAACTAATATGGAAGGTGAATCAAGAAGAAACGGCAGGTTTCATGGAGTAATCAGCAGAACTGCAGTTTGTTGACTACTTGCTATTCTGTATTAAAAAAATGTGAAATAGGGTAATTAAAGGCTCGACGCGACAGCGGAAGAATGTGAAAAAGTTAGGAGATAAACTCAAAGATGCTAATGACTTCTGTGATTAACAGGTCTCCCATTTGCAGCAGATTAATTACTCTCAGACCTCTGAACAGTCTGTATGGCTCATCACTTCCTTGCAGTCACTGACAATTACAAGTAATATTCTCCAGTTTTCAGTTTTCACAACAGCCGTGTTTCTATCGACACAAGAAGTTCTTTCCTCATAGAAGTTCTGATGGAGAAAACATTTTACTCACATGACTGATCACCTGTTTCCACTCCAAGAGAGGAAGAGGAAGCTGTTTCTACCAAAACCTTTCCCTCCATTTTTTGACTGGTTTTGTTACTACTTCCTCTTCTTCTTCTTCTGTATTGGCTGTGGACAAACAATGGTTTTGTTTCCTATTGGCGCCCCCTACCTTTTCTGCTCTGTTCATTACAGCCATGCACACTCCTTCCTTAGTTCCATACTTAGTTCCTCACCAGTTCATGGTAAGAGTTTACTTCAAGTATATTTGACATTTAGATGTACACCAACAATATACTCTATGTGTACTTGTTGACAATGCGGTCCAACATAATAGCCATGCAACAAATACCACCTTGGTGCAGCTTGCTTGTGTTGCAATGTGTTTCTCTAACTTTGCCCACCTTGGATAGTTTCAGAGTATCTCTTGTACAGACAAGTAAAAGAAATTCTCAAACACAAAAGATCATATAGGTTTATTTTCTTCTTTTCACTAAGAACAATTCCATAGTATCAACATAGAAATGATAAGAGGTAGGTGGATGTATGACTGCCACTCACAGAAATCTTTTTGTCCCAGTTAGGATTGAGAGTAGACATATGCACACAAAGTGCTGCTGTTGTCAACAAGCATGAATTCTACCTTCCTTTGTTCAGATGGGGAAAGTATTATACTGTGTAGGCTTTCCAACATTTTTCTCTCTATGGTCTCTTTCATTTACTAAGGTCAGAAATCTACAGCTGAAAATGTGCATTTCAGCAGGAATCTTAAAACTTCTAGTACTTTTCCACAAGAATAATATCTATGCGAAGATAGCATCTATATCCAAACTCAAATGTGGTATCGTCTCAGGTTTAGAGCTGAGAGTGTGTTTTGTGCCAAAGAAGCCCAGTGGAACATGCATGAGAAGCAGCTGGGTTGGTGGTATTACATGGGGGTACACGTTGTACGGTGGGTAGGCCATCCATCAGAGAGACTGCAGTTCCCAAAGGCGGTCTCTTTGAGTGCGCCGCCTGGCCCCACTGCTGCACGCACACCCTTAGCTTGCTCCAGTTCTAAACATACAAACATGTACATTCGCATAGACCAATGCAAATGCATACAAACATACAAAATGACTTCAAAGCTATAATAACTAAACCAGAATAAGGCTTTCCTGTAGCTGAAATGAAAATGTTGAGTTTTACAAAAGTTGCATTTTTGACAGAACTGCCATTTGGAAGCGTCAAGGCCAAGGCCAGTGACCAATGAGTAATAACTTGTTAAAAAGAGCTCAAAAATACAGGGAAAAAAGTAAAATATAGCTGCCCTGAGTTATTTTTCCTAGATCCGAACAGGCTTTGAGAAAGCCAGAAGATACCCTCAACCCACAACACGAGCTACCAGCTGCTTAACACCACTGTTGCCTCCATCTCATTATTTTCTCATGTTCCAAGGTGAAAACAGCCCCGTTCACATGTGTTGTCAGAAACACCAACATTACTTAAGCCTTGGCCTGTGGTCTCCGAAATCACCAGTGTGCAGTAGATTTCCACCTCCTCCATCACTTTTAACCTGGAGGAAGTCCAACATCTCACTCCATATAGTTCAAGATTTGTATGTCAGCTTTTCACACTCTGAACTGAAGCTGTCATTAATGTCGCTGAAGGCAAATAGTATCGTACTGTTTATACTAGATGTTTGAGTTATTTTGTCCACCTCCTGCATAAGCACATATATGTAAATGCATGTGCATATAAAGACCCCTCTCTGCGGGTCCCTCTGGGGCCACTTAAGCATGTGTGCATCCTTGTTGACTTGTGAGTAAAGCTGCTTGATTTATGGTTTGATTGTGTCTTTATCTCCTTCTTTTCCTTCTCATTTTTAGAAAGAAACATCACTAGTAACCGTTAATAATGTCTTTGCATCATGTAGCAGTGTTGCCAACCATTCATAGATGAAATATCTTTGGCTGTCTCCATAATGAAACAAATTATTGACCTGGACCTTTTGCTTTGAAGGCTAATTTAGAGACTGCAGAGAGACGCATTCTGCATTATTACAGCTACATTTATTTAGCTTCCTTCATATCAGTTATTGTCTTAGAAATACACCCATCATCATTCTGCCTCATGTTCCCTTGAAACCACATTTAAATGTGGCTGATTTTCTGCTGCTTACTTGTGCAGTGAACCAAACCATCCGGCCAGGAAATATTTCAATAATCTCACAAAGTGAATCCTCCTACATGTAGCGCATTTGCATATCATGAGAGACGGTCTATATTGTCAAACCAGATTTAAGAAATGGAGGGAGGCTTACAGTGGGTACACCATGTCTGTGTTTGTGCATTAGTTCAGATACGAGATAGGGGAAAAGCAGGTATTATTCTGCCATCAAGCACTCACCAGGAGCTTCATTTCTATGATCCATCTTTGATATCTGTACACGGTTCCTTGATATAAGAAAACACGTCTCACTGTCATGTGGCATGCAGAAAAGACAGAGGCAAAAGAGCTCATGAATATCTACTTTATTAAGCGATTATGCATATTCCATTATTCATCAGATGAATTATTAAAAAGAAGTGATCTATGTTCCTCGCTGCATAGCTCCAACACCTTCATAAAGGTGTGCTCTCCATGTCAGCTTTAACTGCTGAAGGACAAAGATGGTAAATGGAGTATTTACACTGACCACATCAGGAATTATGTGCAACATAATTTAACTCGTAGATATTGCTCTGACAGCTGCCATGAGGAATCGTCTGTAATAATGTGTGTGAGGTTGCATGAGGTGACATCAATGGCTTTTTTTTTTTTTTTTCGGTTTAAACGCTACGGGATACTTAAAAATGACCATATTCAATTATTTACAGATTAAAAGAATATTGCACATTTTCATCATGTCGGGTGCACTTCTTGGAGCTGACTTTTACTTTCAGACACGGCATGTTCTCTGTGACTCATTGTCACTTTATCTGCATACTGTGGCTCATTCTTGTGCTATTTTAGCAAGGTTTGATCTAGGCGCCATGTTTCTCTTCTGCACCACTGCATGCCATGGCTTATTGGGTGTGGGTTTCTCAAACAATGCATACAGCTTAAATAACATTTTACAGATCATTAGATTATCTATCAACATAGTCAGAACTGTCCACCTTTGCTTACTGTTCCCGTTACTGTTGCCACACCTCGACGAGCTCTCGGTTCAGCACTTTTCATTTGATTTGCATTTTTATGCATCTATGGATATTATTTTAGACAGAGGAAGACCATTCCTAACTAGTGACCATTGATTTTGTCAGCTGAAATGACAACCGTTGCTGGCAAACTTTCTAAGCTGTAGGTAGATAGCTATGGTTAGTTCAATGACTTGGCTGTAATTACTGTTTGGCTTTAATGTCTCTTATTAGCCCATGCTATGCAGGAGAAATCCAAAGCTTGACAGGCCTGCTGCATTTATCTTCGCTAAGATATGATTGACAATTGCTGTTTGAGGCAGGTGTTTAGCACATGGTCGTCCATCATTTACGCATTAGGATTTTGTGAGAAAAACGCTGTTGACACAAATGTACTATTGAGAGAAGTAAGTGTAACTTTTTCTAAGTTTTTTTAAGTACTAAACTCACAAATGAGACAGTTATGAAGTTTGAACACAGTAAGCAAAAGTGTAGTCTTTTCACTGGCAAGAGAATGAACAGTAAATGGTCTGTCCATAAGTGATAAGTAATTATTGTTGCACCTTTTTCCCATCTGACAATATAGTGTGTGGCACACAAAGCAGGTGAAGGAACAGACAGTGATGCTATAGGCTACTGATGATATTTACTGCAGAAAAAAAGAGGATGTTGATGATAATGATGCTGATATCAACATCGTTAATGTCTGCCCACGTCCACACAGGTGCCGACCTGCAGGCACAGCGGTGTGTTACAATACCATCAACGGCATATTTCTTTTCTCATGATCTGCCTGCGTTATGTGCTGTCTGCATTGCTTGTAAAGCATGTAACCTTGGAGACGACAGCTCTACTTTTCTGTGCATATGCAATTGTTAACCTAAAACAACAACGTGGGTTTTTCTAAAGATGTGTCAAGCTCAGTTAAATACTTTAGACAGATTTAGACTTTATGTATTTGCATATGTCTATTGACTTTGAGTAAATGTAATATTTTCTGTAATTTATATGTTTCCTTCGACTTTGAAGATAATTTTATAAACATTTCATTTTCCTAAAGGAAATTTTAATGCAGGAATTCTGATTGTGGTAGGCTTGAACAACACCCAGTGCTTTTTTTCCTGAATCAAACATCCCTAACACAGTAATTAGTTCTAACATCCAGCAGCAATTATACTCTAACGTCCACCGTACCCCCTTTGTTGTGGCATGCGCAGCAAGCAGTCTGCCATTGCCCTTATGGTAGCACATGTGAAGCAGGCCAACATGTGGTAACTTTAGGTTAAAGTGCGGCAGTTAGCAATTAATTAACCAAGTAACGTCACCATGGCTGTTTGTCTTGCATCTAATGCTAAAATGCTCTGCTGCTGTTTCACATCTGTATTCACTTTTGATAACTAGCGAACGTCAATACTGCGCTCGTTATTATTGTTTATAGTAACCTGATGATGGCAGGGACAAACACCTGGAACTGGATTTCTTGCATTACTCAAGCGTGAGGCGCAGTCCTCATTGCCACTGCATTTAAGAGCTGGATCCACTCACTGGGTCGACAACGTCTGTTAAAAATAGCTAGCATGATCCATCAGCTTTCACCATCTACTAGCAGGCATAGGAAATGCATTTATTTATTTATTCTGACCAGAAGCAGTCAGATAACACATGTCTCCACTGGTGCAAAATCCCCCCATTCCCCACAGCATTCACACCCAGCTGACTGGTCTCCACCATCTATTACTATGACCAAGGACATATAGGGAAATGTTGAATGACAGAACATAATTCAGTATTCCACGTGGACAGCATGTATGACGACGTGCCTGATATCTGTTGAGTTCAGCGACATAAAGACAAATTGCCGTTGGGTTTGATATTTCTTCTTCTTATTTTTCAGAGGAGCTCATGTTCCCCAGCCTTTATCTAGCTTTACTCTCTCTAATAACTGTCGTTTCCTGTTTGCCTTTCGTAGCTTCATTTCTCTTTTCGTTGCTCGTCACCTTATGCTCTCAAAACCTTCAGATTTCATAAACCACATTGATGAAGAGGCCATTTCGTGAGAGGTGTTCTTCTCTTTCTCAAACATTGGAATTATATTGTCCATTAAATGTTAATATAATAATATATTCTAATTCTCCAACTGAGGTTTTTTTGATGACATCTTTTCATAGGTTTGTCACAAGACAGACATTAATGATCCTTAGTAGCGGCATGTTGACTCTGTTTGTTTATAAGTGTCAATGAACTCAATTCAGTGCTATCAGTTACACTGAACTGCCTTCGTTGACTCTGGAGAAATAATCACACAGCTCTTTCAGTTCACGTCTTACTGCATTTATGCGGATGACCTACCTTTCTCTTTCCTTCCACTCCTCCCTCATTCCCTTGCAATCTTCTGAATATTTCAAAGTGCCACTGGTTGTATCACATTATCATTTTTGTTTTTCAGTCATTTGTTCTAAGATGAAATCCCTACCTCCTTCAGCTTTTCAGTGGAGCAAAACCTGCTTTGGATGTGTGCATTTCAAGCGTCAGACACGTCTTCAATGTAATCACAAAGCCATCTTCCCGGCCAGATTTCCTCTCTTTTCTCACAAGATAGCATTGAGGTGCATTTGCCACAGGATTCCCAATAAGTATCACAGGACAGATGTAAAAGGACATCCTGAGCTTAAACAGGCCATTAAATGAGAAATGCTCAATACTGTTATATTTACAGAAGCACATCACAACTTCTCCACATGTGCTGGGGTGTCTGCTGTTGCTTTACTGCCAAATAAATGGGATACTGAGAGTGTTTTCACTGTTATACACTCTATGTGCTGACATGACGTATTATCAGGCTGCCATTGACTGTCCATGCTCATTCTCAAAAATGTCTTCTTAGTGAATGCGGGATGATCTTTTCTCTGTCTCCCTTCGTTTCTACTTCTATCTCTCCCCAGATTCCTTCACAGCCTCCTTAATGTGTTACCAAACGGCCTGAAGGGGCTTCTCTTTGCATCCCAGCCGTATTATGTATCTTTTTTATTTTATTTTAGTCATTTGTCCATGTCTGAGTTGGAGCCTCATCTTTCAGATAGCTCTTACAGCCTTTAATCCCTTGTGCGAGAAATGTGAAGTAAATGCATGAAGTGCAAAGAATTCCATCATGATTGAATGTTTATGGAATCATTTAAGTTTCAAGGTGAAGACACTCGACTTCTACAAAATAGTTCTATAGCAGAAGATCTTGCTTGGTGTAACGCTGTTAGCGACCATACATAGTTTAAATGTCTCGGCTTTTCTTTGGAATATAAATCATCAACCTGGACCTCAACACTTTGAAGACTAATTTTCAGACTCACAAACTCACCTACTCCTTCATCTGCAACATCACAGCAGGTCAGCCCTTTAGCATCGCCTTTCAACTACTCCACAAAACCCTAGCTTATGTTTATTGGTGCCGTTTTTTAAGGTTAGTGCAAACCTTATAATATCTGTGCAGTGCAAATACTGCATGGTTCTAGAAATATTGTGTTTATGGCAAATAAAGCATGTTTTGGTCACTAAAATCCTTGGATATGGTTGAAGAAAGGTTGTGATTACAGTTAATAAAGAAGAAAATGTTGTTTATTGCTTCATTATTCTTTGTATGTATTTTTTATTTTAGGTTTCTCTGCTCTGCTTAACTTATTGGTCACTCTTTTATTGTTTTTTCTTTTCTTTCTGCTTGTCCTTTTTTCCTATTCAAGCACATTGAGTGCAATGTTTAAAATTGACCAATAAAGCCGATTCTGGTCCTGATTCTGAAAATGTTAGTGCAGTAGTTTTCAATATCTATCCCGGGGGATACTGGGCTATTGCAGCTATGCCACGGTTGGATGTTAAAATGTTTATTTATAGTAATATGCCTTGGCCTGATTCCAGTTTTCTCTTCTGTACACGCCGTGCATTAAGAATTCTGAATGCATGCAGTTTACTGCTGAAGCATCTTCACTCCAGGGCTTCAGTTCTCCTTCACTTCAATATCACTTTTGTTTTCAGACTTACAATCCTGTTCAAATTTTACAACTTAGCGAGGATTCTCAGTAGTCCCCTGTCTAAGTGGCAACATCAGCTGGTGTCTCTGGTGAGAGCTGAGCAACTGTGTAACACACCATGAAAGACACTGCGGACTCTGTTACTCAGGAAACTGTCACAATGGGCTGCTGCAGAGGACTCCCTCTCTCTTTACCATGAATTTCCCCTGTCAAATTACTCTTGTAAGAAGGCTCAAAGATGGAGCTCATCACATCACAAAGCGGGAGAAACCAGATAGGACAATTCCCAATCCTCAGTTTAGCAGAGATTTGAAATAACAATCCCCATCAGGGCCAGGCGATGTCGGTTAACTTCCCCATTCACTGAACAATGGCACAGAGCCAACCCTCCCAAAGTATTGAACAGCGTCAAGGGACACGGCGTGATGGAATCAGCCGGGGGGATCTCTCACTTCTTAAGCTTTTCAGAAATATGATCTCCTGCTATCTACATTACCATACGGGATCTGGCAGCCAGGTAGGGGCAGAGGCAATGGGGTTTCAGAAAGATAATTGATTTCCGTTTTTTTAGCAAGAGGATTGGGGATGTTGGAGAGCAGCGAAAGGGCCCTTTTCAAAGCTGCAGCTTTTAGGCTGTAAGGCTACATTATACCTGACTCAAGGAGAATCTGATCTGTTATTCTTGTACAGCTCTCTTAGGTGTTAGAGTGCATGAATAAGCTATGGGTTACAAGAGTTCTCTGGTTGCCATCAGACAGCTAGACAGACATTCAGCGGAAGGAGAGGGGCAAGAAATGGATGTGTGCAATTTTATCTTTTTCACTCAGAGGATTTATTCCCGGTGCCCGGACTATCTCTCCCTCTCTGGACATATCAATTAGAAGGGTGCGGTGTTGTCTGTTAAAAATGGGAAAGAAAATAAGAAGCCATTTAGGAACATTGTGTCAGATATAAATGTCAAACACAAAAAAGAGTAGTCACAAACAAACCAAAAAAAATGGCTTCGTGCCTTATCACAGACACAAAATATATTCTCCAGGCGCCGGGCTTTCGGACTGAGAGCTATCAGGAGACCGGGTCTTCAGCCAAATTGAGTTCATTCCCCCCTGAGTGAAAGAAAGAGAAATGCCACCCTGATAGATGAATGACAGATGAGTGATTTCCATTTATGAGGTTGAGAATGCTCACACTGATCTGCTGTCATGTCTCGCCGTGATTGAAATGTGTTTGTGTGTATGAGCTTGCGTGAGAGCGATGAAAGAGTAAAAAGAAAGAAAAGAGAGGGCGAGAGTGTGATGATGAGATTTTGGCTGCATTATTCTTCTGGCCATCAAATTTTCCATTCAAGGGTCCCTTGCCGTCCCCATTTATCCACCCAGCGTCACCATTCTCTCACTTCTTCTTACAACACGGCAGGTGTGCCTCCAGAAAACAGCGCGGTAGTCCGCCCCCTCCCAGACGGACAACTGCTTCGCTCCTTTCACAGACGCAAGACGGGATAGGAAGTGTGTAACATGAACTTGGATTAAAACCAATCCAGCTGAGATGTACAACATTTCCAGGCACATTCAGTTATAGAGGCTCCTGCATAACTTAACATTTACATCTCTGCCCACACAGATGATATATCCACTGTGTATACACACTGAATATTCACACGCTGTAATCAAAAAGGCTGGAGAAAGTCTTATCCCTTTAAGGATGTTAACTTCATGCAGTTGCACAATCTGCCATTCAAACACCAGGAGTTCACACTGACTGTTACGATAACAGATGGTTGGAAAGCAGGTACGATGCTTACAGCGTTGCAATTACAGGTCAACAAATATAATCAGAACCAGCAAAAAGTTGCTGCTGCTTTCGCCGTAACAACAGGTGACATTCAAACATTTATTCGCTGCATGCATGAAGCACAAGCCCCGGTGCTATTGTCCCTACACAGTATCCCTCACCAGCAGCTCGCCCTACTGCAGGCTTGAGATTTAAAGCGTGGTCAGAAACCCTGAGGAGGTTTTGGACACAAGCAGTGCTGTGGAGGAATGCTCTGGTGAGAGGGTCCTTGTTTTGTGTTTGTGAGGACACACATGTGCAGGCAAGGGATTCCAGCTGGCTAATCTGTATCCACCAGGTCTGCATTTTCTGTATTTACGATGCAGTTCTTTGTATTTTTTCTCTCTTCTTTTGTATTTATTTTGTACTATTTGTGTATTGTTTCTGTATGTGTGATGTCTCAGGTGGTCACTTCTTGCACATCTTTTTATGAGTTCTTTCTGAATGTTGTATAACGCCCTTGTAAAGCACTTTGTGACTTATGTATGTGAAAAGCGCTACACATATAAAATTTTTACTTTACTTACTTACTAGACGCCACTAAATCCTACACACTGGTCCTTTAAGACTTGGCTTGGAGTTGCCCCAGCAGACTTAAAAGCTACTCTGGCAACTCCTCGTTAAATGTTGTCAGAGCAAAACCCAATGAGCCAGTAACTAGGTAGTAGCCTTTTCTTTCCTCCCAATCCTCAGAAAATGTTGCCACAGCACTGATGGCCCAGCCAGCCAATTAATTATCCCTTTCTTTTCACTTTGTTCGAGTAAAGTCAATGCTCCCACTCTGGTGAGCTACCTGTTTAAGTGCCCAGCAGACTCTTCTCTCTCCTCACTTATGTTTTCGCAGTACTCACAGTACACTGCAGTACTTACAGCAGGTTAATTACACACTAGCCTCACAGTCTCTCAAAGCTGCAAATGTTGTTAGTTACATGAGGTGGCACTGTTGAACTCCCCCATTATGCATTTTGTATGTATAATGCACTCCTGAGGGAATCTACAGACTTAATTGGCCGACTGTTGCACAGAACCAGTTGCATGCCTCTCAGTCACCTGTTATCGCAATACTGTCTGCAGAGATAGCAGCTTTCGAATTTTTTTCAAAGCAGGATCACAACGGTAGCTACTGAACATTTTGCAAGTGCCTCAGTTTCTCCATCAGCCAACGCAGTCGCTGGTAGGCTGCCATCACTCTTCTCTACCTGCTAAATGTGTTTCAATCTGCCATTTCTCAGCAGATCTAGAGAGACATCTAACAAGTCATGTGTCTCTCCCAAACGGAGCGAGCAGCAGCCGTGGGGAAAGGGAGAGAAAATTGCTGAGAGGAAAAATGTCTGAGCGGTTTGTTAATTGGAGAGAACATTTAGCAGACTCCTTCCCAAACATATGACAACCCCACCTGTTCGTTTGCCAGTCTCCCTGGCTTGTGTTACAATATGGAGCTGACAGTACTCTGTGAGAGTTGGGCTTCTGTCTTGACAAGAGAGAAGAACTTGAAATACTTTCCTTGTCAAAACCCATATTATAATCCTCAAAATGTAAAACCAACAAATCAAGACTGTGTCCCCCCCCCCCCCCCCCCCCCCATTCTTTCTTTTCACAATTTGCTGCTGGGATACAACAGCCAGCCTGTTCAGTCCAGATGAGCAATTGATTTCACTTGTCCAAGACAAATGTTAAAAATGGTCCTTGAGAACAGGAGCGATGTACTCAAAAAGAAGTAATGTGTGATTCTTCTCTGGTATGTGTGATATGGATTTACTTTCACTACCTTTTGCTTTTTCAGATGTGCTTTCTTTACAGGTGAGAAATACTCAAGAGACACATAAAGGTACATACAGTATTCAGGACACACACTGGCAAGGGGCTATAGTACGCACACAAAGCTCCATAGATGCACATTTAAATAGTGCTACATCATTACTCTGCTGCAACTCTACAAACTCCACCAGTTCCTCAACAAAGTACAAAACGCTAAACAATCTAAGATGACATACACATAACATAAACACAAACAATTTCCCCCAAAACATTATAAGCAAGTTTCAGATCGACCCAATAATGCTTGTTTGAGTCACAGCCAGAATCACACCATCCCACAACCAGTAGCCTCAGCTGTGTCGTACAAAGTCGTGACATATGGTGCACACCATCTGAAAACTGTGTACTCTAAACTGCTCTGCAGACGTTGCCAAATATAGGATGAGGAATATAGGCTAGTAATATGTATTCTCAACCCCCACGAGGCTCTTGAATACCCACAACCTCTTGTCCCTTTCACACAAGTGCACTGAAAGCGAAGCATTATAAACTTGCTTTGGCTAACACGTGATTCTTTTTTTTCTTTTTTTTCTTTTTTTTTTTCCTGTTAACATTTGGAGCTGAAAGGATTGGACTCCAGACAACAGTCTTCAGAGAACTTAACGATCGTGCCATCTGGAGGCAGGGAAGTGCTGTAGCCACTGATATCGATCATCTTTTTACACTTTAGTCTCGCAGATGGTAAAAAAAACACCATCTGGGCACAGGTGTTGGTGCTTTGAAAATGAAAAGCACCCACAACAAAATAGCCATACAAATATTTGTCCTGACACTTCTAAAAGTTTGCCTTAATTAGGGGCTTTTCATGAGTGAATCTTTTAAGACTGAAAGTAGCTGTGCTGCTGTGTGTGTGTGTGTGTGTGTGTGTGTGTGTGTGTGTGTGTGTGTGAACGCGGCCATGTACGCACACACATGCATGTAACCCTTAGGGCTTAAAAGTTTTGGGGAAAAATTCAGAACTTAAATTTCAGTTGCTGAGCTACATTTCGCCTTCAGATGTAAACTACCTTCTGCACAGTGTATATATATAAAAGATACTCACATGAGTCTTGTTTGTACATTTCATTTCATGGTTGTCATGTCACAGTGTTGAAATATGGGATCTTTCTCTGCAGAGAAGCAGGAAATCAACACGCCTCTTGAACTCAGACACTATAACAATGCTACCATCAAGTGGTCAACCTCTACTATTACATCAATCTCAATCCTCTCTTGGTCTCTTGGTTATCATCATTATCATCATCATCATCATCATCATTAAAGTGATAGCACCATTATGCCACATCCTCTCCTTTTGTCACTCCCAACACGATGTTCCACAATGTACTTGTGCAAAATGGGTCAGTGAGATATGTGAGCCACATATACACCAAGTTTTTTTTTTTTAACGTTGCAGCTGCAGGTCCCATACAGTTTTTCTTCCAGTGTAGCAAGAAGTAAGTAAATAATCATGGCAGTTTCTAAGAATTTTACAGTCAATGGATTCAACAATAGCTCCGTCTGGCCACTAGATGTCACTGCTTACCATTAACTCAACCTGGTAGTTAGACGGTACACCTGCATCTCCAGGAACCCTTTGGTGGAGTTAACAGACAAAACAGACACAGTGTTTGGAGACAGACTCAAAATCACAAACAGAAGATCAGCCTTGTTGTTGTTTATGCACTTCCTGCAGACTACAATCATCAAATCAGGCCCAGCTGCAGAGACAAAGTGTGTGAGAGAACACACAGGTGTTCAATGCACAACTAGCTGCATATAGACGTAGAAGGTGGCCTGTTTGAGTTGGTTATTATTTCATCATGTAATTCTGAGAATATTTGCTTGCTTACTAAATTTAAATTGATTAAAATAACAAAGTGTGTAAAAATAAAGCATATTTCTATTTATTGAAAAGGGATCTGTGCAGGCTGTGGTTCACGTGAGCCTCACAGCTGCTTTATTTATGAATTATGTGTGTGTTTGTGAAGGTGGACATTACTGTACAGTATTCATTCTTCCTTGACAAAGATGCATGAGAGACGTTTTTACATTCATTTTAATCTTATTAATGCTGTTAATGATTTCTGATCAGTCATTGTTTCATATCTACAGTCAGTAATCTTTGTTCATACAGTTCACTTGTGGGCTCATATTCTGTAGTTTTTGGCAACATGTTTGTGTTTTGAAATTATTCTTTCTTGAGTCATCCATATGACATTTGGAAACATATGTGTTTGCTTACGATAGGAAGAGCTCATTGACCTTAATTTGCAGGACGCTTGGAGGTGCTGCTGGCATCTGCTGATTGGTGCGTTCCTGATTCCTTCTCAGTCAAGAGTTTTTCATCATCTGTCAGGATAATGTCGCACGAGAATTTTGTTGATGCTGACCATCAAAAGAAAATTGAGTAAATGCAGCTGAATTGGTTATATGATTCAAAGAAAGAAATTATTGAATAATGGTGCGACTATCCGCCACACACTGACCCTTGAGCAAACTGAAAATGTTAAGATTTTTGCAGTTTATCACGATGTATGCCACATCTTAAGGCTGCACATGTGTGTGTTGAGGCTGAGCTCATTGAAACACACACACACACATATGCACACCCGTGGAAAAAAAGCATTGTTAATTGTATTACATTGTTCCATCTCCAACCCACAGTACTTCCACTTGCTTTGCTTTGTCTCCAGCAGGCCAATATGTGGTGACCGTAATCAAGCCTGGAGCCTGAGAGAGAGAGAGAGACAGAGAGCGCTGCTTAGGTCCATCTGGCCCTCACCTGGAGACTGTAACATACCCAGAGGCTGCAGCCTATCACAGTAAACAGGCTGAGGGGAGTGTTTGAGGCCTCCAGCCAAACCAAGACACATTTACACTGAGAGGGATCACACACAAGCAGATATAGTGTTTCACTCAAGCAGTCGTCGCAGTCATTTTGATCGTTCTCTCCTGTGATTTTCATTGAAGTACATAAAAAGGCTCAGTTTCTGCTTCTCTCTGTGTGTGAACAGCACTGTGTGTGGGTTCATTTCTTCCATTCAAGGTGTTTTGTTTGTCTATGGCTGCCCCTTCACCTGCCTGTTGTACATATTAATTCCAGGTTCCAGTCTTACCACATTTTCTAAACTCCACATGAAAGTATAGGCCTGATAACACACCCAGGGCCTTGTAAACTCTTGGCAGCGTGTTGTGTTGTTTCCTCAAAGTCTGAGTTCAGAAGCCAAAGTACACACTTTTTTAGAAGTTGTTAATAGTTCTCTTGGGTTCTATTCTCTAACTTGCAGTCTGTTAACACTGTGATGATGTAATGCCATAACAACACTATGAGCAGTTTTAATGTTCAGGATGCAACAACATTGAGTGCAATGTGTACTTAAACAGTGTGAAGACATTCATGCACACTGTACAGTGGTGGAAGAAGTACTCAGATCTTGTACTTAAGTAAAAGTAAGTATAAAAATATACTTACAGTACCAAAGTATCCATTATGTAGAATGGCCCATTTCAGAATAATGTATATTGGATTATTGGATTGTAAGTATGGATTCATTATTGTGTTGCAGCTGGTGAAGGTAAAGCTTATTTGAATGATATTTCTTTTTTACTGCTGGGTAGTTTGAATATAAATATGTATTTCTATGTATTTCTACGTGGGGATCAATAAGTTTAATCTTAATATATTTTAATACATTGTCATTTTTTTCTTGATTAGATTTTGTATTATTAATCAGAATCTGCAAAGTAACTATTGGCTATGGGTTATCAAATTAATGCAGCGGAGTAAAAACTGCAATATTTGCCTGTTAATTGTTGTGAAACAGAAGTATAAAGTAGTAGAAAATGGAAATACTCAGGTAAAGTACAAGTACCCCAAAACTTTACTTGAGTAAATGTTCTTAGTTACTTCCCACCACTGAATAAATACAATTGAAGCAACCATCGTACAGAAGTGAAGAAAGAACACACAAATCACAATAACACACGTCCAAATGAGAGCCAGTGTCCTGTGCTGTGACTGTAACTCAGGCTTTGTTTGAAATGACTCTTTGGCTTTAGTTCACCCTTTGTGAGCAACTATACATTTGACATTTGACATTTTTTATTATGAAATATTAGTCCACAAACTTCTAATCTAATCTAATCTAATCTAATCTAATCTAATCTAATCTAATCTGTGTATCATCTGATAAATGACTTTCACACTATGAAGCAATGAACTGACTCTTCTGCTGTTTGGAGACAAATGGTTCACTCAAATATACCAAATCATTACTCAAAATTATCACTTTTTTTATCATTATTATTAAGAAATGAGAGAGAATGAAATATATATATATCTTCATCAATAAAGCCATAGTGTTTTAATCAAGCAGTTGCGTCATTTGTTTTAACTGAACTATAAATGGATGTTGTGCAGGCACATCTGCTTTGCTGTTTTGAATACTGGAGTCTTTGAAGTCATGCGAGGAATATAAAGTATGACACAGAATGGATAGACATAAATAAATGAATAAATAAAAGTGACTCAGTTTAATCAATGTGGTTTTAATATGTTGGTACCCTCTCGAGAAACGACCTAATCAGCAGTCAGAGGATCAGCTCTGACATTACTGGCAACATGTGGGCTCTGTTTTAACACACTATGGAAAATATTCCAGCATGGCCTACACAATAAGAGCAAAATAGCATAGTCACAGCCCTGGTCTCATTGCTTAGACCATGGCTGAACCACAAGGGTGCGTGATGTTGGATCCTTTGATGCCAGGCCTGTTTACATGACATAATGATGCCCATGCTGTCAGTTTAAAGCATTTCAGTGCTCTCCATTGCCTCACAGAAGACACTCATCAGAGATTCACAAATGGTCTGTTTGGTGGTGGAAATGTGGCTCATTATCATGGGTAAAATGATATGAATTGAAAACTTAGCCTTTATGTCAGTGTTTATTGTGATGTGTTCTAGGGGGAAAAAAAACAAAAGCAGACATTGAGACCATGTAAAAGAGAAAGACAACAGAAACAGAAATTAAAAAAAAAAAAAAAAGTTCACCATAGGATGGAAGATCCTGTATGGTGTGTGAAGGCCCCATTTGGAGCCTAACTACTGAGAGCTGTGTTTACTATAGGTGGAATAATTTGTCAAACAATGACACAACAAGTGGAACACAGGGGAGATGTGTCAGTGTGTGGCCTCGCTCTCGTCCTCCCGGCCTCTCTTGTTCTTTTAATGTATTTATGAGCAGCATCTATGTATACGCCTGCAGAGCTGCGTCTGTATGTGCATGCGTGCGTGCGTGCTTGCAAACGTGCATATTACGCATACACATGTTCCTCTTGTGGTCACAGAGACGCATTCTCGATTGTTTGTTTTTAACTGGAATGTTTCATGTGTGCGAGGGTGTGCATTTGTGCATTGTATACTCAGTGAAATGACAGTCAGTCAACTCCAATACACTGCATGTGCATGTGACAGGAGAACTTGAATCACTGGGCCTCACGGAAGAACTCTAACGAGCTCTAGTGTTAAGATTTTAATCTATTTCGCCTGTGATGTATTTAAGCATTTAGTTTGGATTTAAATATGCTGACAAACTATATTTGCAGTTTCCCACAAGGCAGCTGTACAATAGGAACATTATTTTAGAAGACAGAAGTTATAATATTACATACTGTATGCTGAGTAATGGACTTTGAGTACCATAATTTGCAGCATGGGTGGGACTCAAACCTCTGTCTCTGGGACAGCTGTACCCACTGAGCTACATGTTATGTGATGAATGGTACGTTCTACGCATTATGTTCCTTAGTGCACGGTGCTACCAGCGCATAGTTAAGCACGTTTTACAGACTGCTTTGTATGTGCCGTGGGTCCTTTTTTTACAAAATGGCTTGTGGTGCAGCTGAGGCCAGCACTGAGGAGATTTAAATGTTTATGGTCGCCAGGCAGGTGATATCTAATTAGCTAACACAACAATGAGTTTAGCTCAGAAGAAGAGCTCTGGTGTCACAGGTCATGTTTTTGGCTCAAGGCAGGGGAGGGGCTGAATCTGACCCCAGAGTCCAGTTCCAAGATGGACTTTCCCTCCGGACCCTGAGGGGAGAAAATAGATGCAGAAGGCAGGGGAAATAAGTAACAAATCTTGTCAGCGGTGCTTTTTCTTGTTTTTCAAATATATTTAACTTATGCTGATGTACATAAGTGTGCAATAACTAACGCAGAGGAAAATATGCAAAATGGTTAAAGAAAAGAAAGAAAGGGAAGAGGAGGACATATGACAAACGTAAGAAGATGAAATCCTCAAACCGTAATATCAACTCACCCTTTTCCTGCAGAAACGACCCAACAACCCAAGCTGTTTGATAAGAGCCGAGACTTCCGCGTGAGAAATATGTTACTTGTTAGTTACGTTCTTGCCTATCTGACACTCTCAGTTCTGGTGAGTCTCAATCTCCACGCACACTGCCAGACCTTTTTTTCCCAAATGGGCAAACAAATAACAAAATGCAGCAGAAAAGCCTTGTTCTCCTCTAATGTGCAACGCGTCTGCTTACCTCCTGGGAGGAAGAAACAAAGAACTATGACTCACAATTCATCACCCCAGCTTCCTTTCAACTGTCACCCCATTTAGTCTCCAAGCTGAGCTCTGATGGTTAAATGCTGGACAAGAGTCCCGGTTTTTTGACAGTTCTGTGGTGCTTGCGGTTTCTCCCTCTCTCCTCTCTTTCCCTGACCCGAGCAGCCTCTCACTGTGGCCTCCCTGCATCTAATGTTCCTGCAGATTAAAGGATCGGAAGAAGAGGAACACACGCTGCGCTAAGTGTGTGTGCATTTTTGGTGGTTTCCTCTTTAATCTGGTGCTATTTTTATATTTTTGATTATGCCATCATGCAGTCACAATCAATGACAGAATACGAGGCACGGATGCAGATGACTGAGAATGTTGGCGGCGGTTGAATGTCATCTAGATTGCCTGTCCATGCGAGACAGATGCTGGTTTATAGAGGGTGAACAAGTCAGTTTCACTGACAATAAAAATGTTTGGTAAAGTTCTGAGTTTGTACGTGTGTTTGCTCAAGATTTATTGGCAGTGTGAAATATGGAAAGAATCAGAAGTCAGCAGACTGAGTCATTTTTATACTTCCTCATTCTTAGTCACACAAGATCAAATTTTCACTTTATCATTATTTCAAAGTTATTGATTTGCACATAAAAAGATAAAACACATTAACACTTGCTCCTGGTGGTTAGAAAGGAGTCCGGAAAGACCCACAGCAGTGTGATCAGCTTTAGTAAAACCATGCACTCCCATGCCATTTATGTTTGCCATGATATGACTTCAGACAGCTTCCTTGCCAGCCATACAAAAATCTATGCATCTTGTGGGCGGCAGCAGTCATGGTGGCATGACATCCAAAAGCCACACTGCTGTACCACTGTGGTGGTGCTGCAGATCTCCATAATTTTCTCTATTCCTTGATCTGTGTCCATCTGTGTATCTGATGGCTCGCCTGCAGAGTCTGTCTCTGTCATTTGTTCCAGCATGTCCCCATTGAGTCTCTGTTGCTCTCTGGGAACATGGACCACAAGAACCCCTGGGGGGATCTAAGTCCTGACGCTGTTTGAGTACATTTTAGGTAGTTGGGGGTCAAAGAGAGCAAGAGAGACGGGAAGACTGGCACAGACAGAAACAGACGCAGAGCGGTGGAGAATACTGAATGGTGGAGGAAGGGGGGAGACACGGGAGAGGTAGAGGGAGCATTTTAGTGGAAACATGTTTTACGTATGAGCCTGAAATCCTTCCGAAGAAACAGTAATTGGAAAAATATGAAGGGGAAATGGTGAATTTAACAATAAAAGCCTTTTTGTTCTTCTGTCACAAATGCAGCGCCTTCAGTTCCTGAAGCACAAGTTCAGCTTCTTTCAGGAAGTTAATGCAAACACTGCATTAACTGGGACGTTTTTATGCTAAGGTACTGTCATGCTTGATGTACAGTTCAGTATCACAACTATTAAGCCTTGGTGCTGAATAAGTAAAAAGAAAGTTTAAAAAAGTTATTGATACAATATTTGTGGATGACATTTGGGACAATCAAGCTGTCTGAAATTTAGCTGAAAGTAGCTGAAATATGTATTTAGTAATTCTTTAAATGAAAATCATGGGGTTATTTTGTCAAACATATATTAAGTAGCTATGATGACTTAAAAGCCAGGATTGACTGACACTGTCAATCTATAAACAACATATCGTGACCTCTTCTTTTTTATTATATACAGGATTATTTTTTACAAAATAAAGGCTTCAGAAGCAGCTTTACTACAGCCTGTCTTTCTTTTATACGCAAAAAATTAAACAAGACTCCTGCTAGACCTCTGACACGTTATATCACTCAGTCCCTGCCCCTTATCCCACAGAAGCTTTTCTCTTAACAGCCGTAAGACTGATTTACACAGCAGGGGTCATTACATGTGTAACCAAAGAGTACACTTATGAGGTTGTAAAGCTACCTCATTGTAAGTGTTTGCCCTAATGGCTTCCAAATGGCCAGGGCTCATCTGACTATGATTTTCACATCAACTTATGACATGTAAACAAAGGCTCAGTCAGCAGGGTGTGAAACCCCTATGTCTTTGTGCCGTGCTGCTTCATCAGTCGGCGATGAAAAGGGAGCCACAGAAAAAGCTGGAGGCAGGTGTGAGACAGCGAACATGTGGTCAGGATAAGTGACCTTGATGCAAGTTTGAAATCAAGAAGATGTTTACTTAAAAGCTTGTGAGGATGGTTGTACATTATATTAGCGTGTGTGTGGGGAGGTTAGCACATTTCTCAGAGCGTTTCTGCGTCGCTGTGACTGAAATGGAATTTAGATGTGTTAGAAATTAAAGAGTCAAACTCCTTATGTGTGTGTGCATGTGTGTATACTCGGCCAATAAAGCCGATTCTGATTCTAATTAAATGCACCCTGAGGAGTTTTTTACTGCTGTTTTTCATCCTGTGTTCTATTAGCATGCGTATGACAGTCCTGTCCATCGTAGGCTGTATGTAAAGATGGACGAAAAACTAAGCCAAAACATCCAGAATACTGGTGCTGCCATCATGCACTGGTGACGTCATTCAGAGCCAGAGTCTAGACGGTCCTGATTAGGGGTTGAAGCTGTGCTATCAAGGTCCTGCCCATGCAGTGTCATGATGTCACATGCCCTTTGTATAGCAACAGGTAACTCATTAAAACCAAACCTATCTGAAATGAATGAATGAGTGCTTGAACATACAACAGCATGTTAACAACTATCTAAAATGTTGGGGGAAAGGGGAGGGAGCAGCCAGCCACCAGGGGGCAATCCAGATGTTTTGGCCTGGGGAGCTGCCCTGTCGTCCATGTTTATATCCAGTCAGCGCTGTCAGCGGTTTCATCCTGTTACGCTGATTCCCAAGAAACAAAGGTAGGAAATGAGAAGGCTGCTAGCTAACAAACACTGATGTAAACAAGGCAAGTGGCTAAATATTTTTAAAAATCTGTCACGGGGAAGGGAATGCGTTCATCACATTTGTTAGCACTCAAAAGTACACACAATGTGTTTTAGTGAGAGACACACTGAATGTAAACGCAGTTGTGTTTGTTTTAATGAAACTCAATAAGATGTTTTTTAAGGAGAGCAAAACGTGTTACGATAACCATTTTAACTACCTCTTGAAATGGCAAAATATGAAAATGAACACGTAAAAAAAATTGCATATTTACACCTGTACTAATAGATGTTTTGGCCACCAGGGGTCAGCACAACAAGCTGTAAACAATACATTGAATTTGTTACCATTAAGTGTTTATGGTGAATGAATTAGCAAAGAATTGCCTTTTCACACATCTGGCAGACATGGAGCAACATTAGCATTCATGTGAAGCAATGTTTCTGGTCACATGGAGTATGTCAGTCCAATATTAACTCTACTTTTAGCTCAGGTTTGGTCTCCACCAGCTCCTGGGAAATATATCTGGCTCTTTAGCAGCGACTATGCTCCAGCTTCAAATGATGCTGATGAGAGCAGTGAACCAAAACAATAAAGCTAAACAAAGTCAGCTCTGTAGGTCTGTGTGTTCACCTCTTCCTTCATTAATATAAAAATATTGATTGCATTTATCACCTCATCGTTAATAAAAAAAGGGCCTCTCTCGATCTCTTTTAACATCATATACATGATAAAACTTTGTTATCATTATTATTTCTCTTAAATCATATTATTTTTTAAAATCACAATTTAAGTCATTAAGTCATGATCACCTATCTCAAGCCACTAAACTATCAAACAGACTCTTGGTGTACACTGATGCTGATTTAACACACTGCACTCTCTTCCCTCTTCACTGGCTGCTCACACACGTGAATACAAACACGTACACGCATGTGATTTACTTGTGTCTCCAGTTGCAGTGCAGCAGGTCAGATATCAGACTGCAGGTGACAGGGTTAAACCTGCAGCTCCTGCCCTGGCTCCTCCCCTCTCCTCTCCACCCTGCATGCCTGGAGGCAGAGAGGGCGGCGCAGGGTCGACTCATGCCATGCCAGAGATTCACACCGGCAATTTGAACTGTCAGCATGCTCATGAATCACTTGGCTAAGGCATCATTACTCGAGAAGATTTATTGGAAACACACAGGCCAAATTTTCATACTAAAGCAGCGAGTGGAAGAGCCCCTGGGGCATTGAGGTGGGAGGTGGAGAATATGTGGGAAAAAGAAGGGATTTAGAAAACGGGGTGTTGACGAGTGTGAAGCTATAGAGCTGGTCGGGGGGCAAGATAGTGTTGTGGCGGCACAGCTGTCAAGATCATTTTGATCCTGACAAAGTTGCCTAACAGCCTCTAAAACACCAGAATCATATTTTTACGAATGAAGGTGATGCTGAAATTCTTTCCTCCTGACTCATACACAGTGTGACTGCGCGGTGACTGATTAGTGTTGCAACCACTTGCAATGAAGAGGATCAGGCTCAAACAAAATTAAATGAGTTAAATGCATGATAGGATTTTTTTATTTATTTATTTATTTTTTGCCTTCAAGTATACTTATGTGTACTCAAGAAGTCCTTGAGTGCCACTTGAGTAATATATGATTATATTTGAAGTGTAAATAGTTCGCTAAATTGGCACAACTTTTGAAAAACTTTAAGTGTACTGAAGTCCACCAGTGAAAATCAGGATCCAGTAGTGTTCAAAACACACTTGGAGTACAAATGTATTACATCACCAGTGTGTTGGAAATATACTTAAAATGAATGAAATTAATGTACACTTTCATTAAGCATGCTAATTGTGTACTTCAAAAGACTTGAAAATAAGTGTACTTATTAATTTTTTACAACTAAAAGTATTTGTAATTTAGTACCCTTGTTATAGTACACTTAAGTCCAATTTGCAATACACTTACAATAAAATGTGTTTTTTATAAGTACTTTGAAATACGACTTTAAGCATAATTAGTATATTAATTTTTAGTACATTTAAGAAGAATCTAATGAGGTGAAGTAGACAAAATGAATGAACTAAGAAGTATACGTTTAAAAGTAACCTCAGACATACTTTATATCAAACACAAAAAATACTTTTGACCTGGGTTGAATCTAAAGATGAAGTTGCAACATGAATGAAGACATTAATGGAGCTGGTCTTTCGTTGTGTCCTCTGTGTCAGATTAGCTCGTATGTATACATGTGGGCAAAGTTGTTTGAATTGTTTTCTGTTACCAGCTTTTCACAGTAGGAATGCAGTAAAAAGTTTTGCTAAGTGGCTGTAAATTATCTGTCCATCTCAGATGATGTGAGCATGTGACTGAGCATGTGCATCTGATTTTGTCAAATTAATACTCAGTGTATGGCACATGGTCTATTTTTAAAACAAAAACACAAATTAAGAGCACTACATTATTTTACTCCAACAAACTGTGGGAATGGATGATGAAGACAGAAACATATTTCTTTCTTCAAAAACATATTTTTGTCTTGAGCACCGAGGGGTCAAGAGCTTTGCTCGAAAACACTCCAGTGAAGGTTTTTCATTACTCCTAACCTCACTTTCTCTCCATATTTTCCCGACCAGTCTTGGGATTGAAGCCAGCAATTTTGGTTCCAATTGTACTTGTCTAACCTTCAGGCTACATTCACTGTGGCTCTAGATTGCTTCTTTGTTATTGCCAGCTGGCTGCAGAATAAATTCTGAGCAAATCTGAGGCACATCATAGTCTAATCTGCTTTTCACGACCAAACAAACAGTAGGATTATTCATATGATCTCTTTAAATGCAATGTACAAAAAAAAATAACTCAAAACAGTGTGTGTGCTTCAGAGCAAACAGAAGACATAGCAGGAGAGAAAGCGATGAAGCAGGGCACAGCTTCTAATACCACATGCAGAAGCACAACACTTCAGTGAACAACTCTTCCACAGAAGTAGGAGAGACAGCGTCCCAACCTCAGAACTAGTCTGAGCAGCTCCACATCGCTCCCATAAGAATCCTTATTAAGGTGGCGTGTTAATGAGTTGCAGTCTATTCGGCTTCTCAAGTGTCCAAGTGCCTGAAAAATCATGTTGCAATTACCTGTCAGCCATTTCTCGGCGTCCTGTCTCCGTCTCGCACCTTTAATTAACTCCGCTCATACTTTCAAAATGTAACCTGCCACTCTCTGATTGAGCGCCACCAACAATGAGTCTTAATCAAATAAACCTCAGATTTATTCATTTCACTGACACAGTCCTGGATCTCCTACAGTTTTTAGACTCTTCTTTGAATCTGCCGACATGTTGTCACTCAAGACTTGTCAAATATGGCAGCTTGGTCAGCGATGCTTCAAACGGTGACGCTCTACATACCTCTCTAGCGTCAGTTTTACACGTGCAGCGCTCCATCCAACATCTTGTTAGCAACAGCTGGTTACACTTTTAAAAAAACTTGCTGAGAACAATAACAAGCATGTGGCATCCATGAAAGTTGCAGTTTGGTCAGTTATTTAGGTACCACTGCTACTTTACTTCACTATTACAGCCGAGTTTAGGAAAAGATCACGTTGTGTGTTTAAATAAGTACTTAGCTACATACATGAAGTAATGTAAGTCATGTAACTTAACTTATGAACATCAGTTTGAAGCTTAGGCCCAGTGTGCCTGCATATTTGTGGATGTGATGTTCAGAGACACCTCGACAATGAGGCACGCTTTGACTGTTGCCAACTTTATACAGTTGAGTTGCAAATAGAAAAGTTAAACTGTCATACTGGTGCGTGCGCAGAATGTATGCTGAGAAAATAGCAGATTAGCAGCAGACTGAGTGTAATTTGAAATGAATTTCAAATAATAACACCAATACAAAAAACCTAAGAGGAAAAGAAGTTGTAAACTAGCCAATAAGACAAGCAGAATGCACACAGTATATGGAATAGCCTTTGGTGAATGTACTTAGCAGTATGACATTTAATAGAGATACAGAGAGACAGGGCTGTCTGTTCTCTCTGTCTGGCAACACTGGCCTCTTATTATTTAGCAGGAGGCTGTGGGGTCTGACCCCTGTGGCTTTTTTTAAATTGAATTAGACACATGTTGGGCCCTAAAGACCAGAGACCCCCAAGATGCAGATATTCACAAAGGCTCCATGACCCTGGTAAACCTGAGGCCTTTCACAAAGATGTGTTACGTAGTGTAAAGCATAGAGGCATAGACAGAAAGAACAGGAATGAACTCATGAAGGGGAGACACTGAGGATTAATTAAAGAAGCAAGAAGGAAAGAGAGAGAAAGGTAGAGGGCACAGAGATACAACAAGTGAAAAATTGTATAAAATAAGACATAAACTGTGCTGCACCCTGAGGGGTTTGTGTGCGGAAGCAGCAGTGAGGGTGTCGTGGCAGACCCCGGCATCCTAACCTCAGGCCTTCACTCTGTCAGTCAGTCTGTGGCTCACTGACCTGACAGAGGCAGCAAGTCCTCCATCGTGCTGGTACACACACTCCATTTGCCAAGGGCTTCATGTTCTCTGTGGGCAACAAGAACAGCTCTGTGACACGATGGTTTAACAAGCCCTGGGTATCCTAACTCTGGATATAGTATGTATCATTGTATTAAAGCTATATCAGCATTAGGCGCTGAGGAGGCCGCTGCAGTGTGCAGGCATTATCGGTGCTGAGGGCTGAGGTTGGTATTTGATGGGTTTCCTTCATAACTATCTTTCACTGTTCTTCATCTTTAGTTCCTGGCACCTGTGGTGTTACCCAAGGTTCAATACTTGGTGCCTCTCTTTTCTTATTAGTTATGCATTGGTTGTTCGGACTGATCAGTGTCCTGTGAGGAACTAGTGGAAGCGACTGTCGTGGATCAGGTTTGACGACAGCGCGACTGTTCATTCAAAAACAACAATGGCATGACGTTGCTATAGCATCAATTATATCAGAACTGCAGAGCGTTTATTCCTTGAAAGAACAGCAAAGAAATGCCTTGAAGGCTTTCTTTAACCGAAAAAAAGTTTTTCTGACTTTGCTCTTCCACTGTACATCATATGGTTCATTTACATGGTTATATTAAGTTTGTCCATGACAGATGGTTCATCCAATCACCTGCCAAGGATTTTTTGAAAGCGCCCGCCCTTTTCCCAACAGCATGGACGACTTCCCAGGTAATTCTCTGTAACTGACTATCTGGCATTGCAGGTTATATCTTTTTTCATTTTACTTGATTTTATGTTCTTTCATATTAGGACTTGATAGGACTTGAACTGCTTTATGATTGTGTCAGAAAGTCCAACCCTTTTTACTACTCTGGCTAGCAGGATGATTGCTATGTGCCAAAGGCAGCTTTGAAAGGAAAATTCAGTTGTTTTTTTTTAGCCCGGGTTATATTTTGATAATTATGACCATTCTGACCATGAGTGATGCAAACTCTGCATCATTGCAGGGATTTGGAAAAGGCCTCAAATTGGCAAAGTTAGCTGGAAAGTTGCCCCAGTTGCATCAGGATAGTAATAATTAAATTTTCAGTTTCCCTAGCTGTCTTTATTAGATGCTTGTGAGGATACACTGTCACAACATTTACACTTTTTCAGTCATGATGGTCATATTTTGTAATATTTCCAAGCCAGGCAGTTCTCAGTGAGTCACCACAAACTTAGTACTTACTCAGTGAGTCCTTGCTCGTTCACATTTTCTTTAATTCTTCATCCATTCGAGGCATGTCAGCGTTCTCATTTTTTTTTAAGACTAATGACTAAACTCAGGCGTGAAAATCTTAAAATGGCATGACTGTGTCATAGTAAGCTCCTCTCCTTTCTGACATTTCCACATATTCCATGTCAGACATCAGAGACGGAGACAGAGAGAGAGATGAGGCATACCAGAGACTCAAGTCAGAGTGACATTTCAAAGCGGCCTGCAGTGATCTGCCAGCAGATTCATTAGTGTCAACACCACGGAGCTCTCATCAAAGCATCTGAAAAAACAGACGCTTACTAATCATGTCAACACGCTGATATGTCATCATTCATTTCAAAATGTACTCTTTTTTTAGTTTAAAACATCACCCTTGTAATTATTATCCCCCTGGGAGACCTTATGTTTTGTCCCTTTAATAATTAAATTTAGATTTTAATCTTAACGTCACCATTTAGTTTAAAAATGTGATTTGTCGTGATAGTATTATGTTCTCTATATAGTTTCCAGGCTGTAATTTACTGCAGAATTAATTCATCTCATTACTTAACTGCACAGGTTTTAGGCATCGAAACCTTAAAGCAGCATTATATAAAATATAAACAGACAACACATCAAATCACATCAGTAAACAATTTGCTCCTGATTGATTCAGACTAATTATCCCATCCCACACGTATGTCAAACAGCTTGGTCCATCTGCTGCGGGCAGATGTGGTATCTGTATCAGCAGCTTGGGCATTGATGACATGGATTCACAGTTAAACGGCGATAATAAAATTAAATAACCGCGTTCTCATTTGTGCTATTGCTCCTCACTGACAGCGATGCAGCGATAGAGCTGCTCGCGTGCCTGCGGGGCTGAATGTTGACCTTGTCAGAGAAAAGACTGGAAGGTGTGAGACAGATGATTGGCGGCGGGTACAGTTCTTTCAGAAGTGTGAGGAGGATTTTATTGTTTCACGACTCGCTGTTTGTCTGCCGCAGCACAAAGCTGCAGGGTTGTTTGGGTGCGTTTGATCTGAAACACAAGGTGAGCAAAACACCTGAGACACCACATAGTTTGGGAATTTGTCGTCCTTTGTTGTTTGTGTGACTCACCTACATCAATCAGTTCATCTTAATATACCATCAACTTTAATGACGTCCATTAAAATCTTTGTTATCTCCTGGTTTACTCTAAAAAACTATAAAGGTTGCTGGCCCAGCAGAGGGGGAGGCCAGGGCCGTTTGTACACCACCAAAACATACACACAACAACAAACACAGCAAGCCAAAGGGAGGCCAATGTGCCATTACCACCACCACGCAGGAAGAGGGCACACTCAGTCAGTGGATGACTTGCAGGTGTGTTCCTGCCGTGGATAGTATTCAGGCTAAGCAAACTCATGGCAGACCCAGCATTCTCAAACCCTGCATCTAAGAAGACCCCCTGAAAGGTTATTTTAAGAGTATAACAAGCAGCTGCAATTAGGAAATTGAAATCAATACAATGCTTCTCATGAGCCGTCTGATATATCCGTCTACTCAACGTGGCTTATCTCCTGGAGCGGAAAATAAGTATATAAATACATAAAAACAAATAGCTGAAAATCATTCCAAAACTAAAAATGACTAAACATACCTCTCAGCTGCTTGACTCTCTACCACAGTTTAACCTGAGAAACTGAGCATGTGGCTCCATTGGAGTTTGCTGAACTGGTTTCCAAGTGAGGAGAAACCAGGGCAGAGAGAGAGAGAGAAGGGGGCAGGGCCGAGTATTAGGAAACAGGGCTGCGTTCAAGTGCTTCCGCTCTATCACAAGCATATTTTTATTAATCACTAACAGCCCTTTAACACGAAAACTGCAGCCTTCTACAAGTGGGAATCACTTTGCTATTTCAAATCAGTTTCTTCAGTCCAGTTTGCTCGGTTTTTCACCTCAGGATGTACAACAGTAAGCGGACGTTTCACCGTTCATATGTGCAATGTTCAGCATTGATTCTGACTGTCACGTCACTGGTGGGTTCACTGTTGCCAGTTCAAATTAGTGCCTCACCCAGAAAGTTTTCATACAGGTGGCAAGATGAGGCCACTGAAAATCTTTGGGTGGCACCCAGCCTCCGCAGTACGCTCACCAAAGGCGTGTAAACTGAAAACCTGTTTATTTATCACGCAGAGAGATACGAAATATCAAGGTAATCAAAGAAAAATGTTTCCTATAGGCCTCTTTATAACATTTCTTCTGCCATTTGCATGCCATTTGAAATAAAATTGTACAAAAATAAGATGACATCTCCTTTCCAGACATTGCATACTGCAGATGGGACAAAAAGCAAAATGCATCGACAAAAACAGAATGAAAAAGGTAAAAGTAAAATGATAAAGACTGTCAAAGCAGGGGAGCTTTCAGAGTAATGCAATAGTTCTTCTTGCCAATTATGATGCAAATGCAATAATAGATTTTTTGTTTGAAAAAAAAAAAAAATAAGGATGCTTAAAAATGCCAAAAGCAAATATAACCTTTCAGGTTGCATGGATGATGATGATGATGATGATGATGATGGACTGAAACAACAGCAGTTCAAATGTTTTTGTGATTTATGTAAAGTGCACGGTTGTGTTAGAGTATTTATATTTCAGTAATAAGTTATCCTCGCCCTGACAGTTGGCAGATAAAAGAGAAGCCATGCGTACAGATTACTGACTGTCCCTTTAAACTGCTCTCCTTCAGTCTGAAGCAGGTCTAGTTTTGACATGTTGTAGTGTTTTGTGCTCTCTCTCTCTCTCTCTCTCTCTCCCTCTCTCTCTCTCTCTCTCTCTGTGTACTAAAGAATGTGACTCCCGCTGCTGAATCCAGGCCTGGTTAATTGCTGTGAGTGAATAAGTCATAGATGGCAGCAGCAGGCCCTTGGGGCGTAGATCGTTTTCATCCTTCCTCAGCCTCACCGCCCTACTCAGGTTTTGGCTTTTCACCAGCCCAGCTCATTTTCAGTGGGAAACGTCTGGCTTAGCTTACCACTGTACTCTGTCAACAGCTGCTACGCTAACCTGCCGTCTTTGTAATTAAAACACATACGCTCAGATCATAAAGGCGCTAACACTGCACGCATGAACAGATTCAGTCATGAGTGTACATACTCGGCGTGTGATTAAAAGCTTCTGCAAACACTCCCTCAGTTTGATCTCAGGAAAGCTATAAATAGTGGAAATAGCATTTACTATCTTTGAATTTGGCATATTTGTAAAACTTGAGTCCAATAACTTCAGAAAGATGATATTTTTTTTTCCCCTCAGGTGGCTTTTACCCACCAGCCCAAACACATAAAAGCAAAAGCAGACAACAAGACTAATGCTGTAATGTAATAACTTACTTTATGCATGCATGTTAAATTTCCTTTAGTCAAAGACTTTGTTTGATTTTGAGTTAACCATAACACAGAATAGTTGTCAGGACACCACAGGTGGCACTTTTGTTTTCTTTCTCATTCTTGGCCTCTGGAGAGACAATGGATTCATTACTTACTGTAACAACATTTCAAATTGAGGACACATGAAAGAACCTCCTCTGGTCCTGCTTATTTACTGCGCCTCCAGTCTACAACATACAAGTTGGTCTTTGTTAGGTACATCCTCACGTAAAAAAAAGTTGAGACAAACAGTCCCTGTGGTAAAATGTACTTATACTGTGTTACATAAAAGTATTTGAGAAAAAAAAAAAAAGAGATTTGCGCCTTCTCTATATTTACAGTCCTCTCGTGGCTCTGAAGCTTTTTAGATTAACCTCACATTGGCCAGTAAACGTCTTCCGTGTTTACATACAACATACACGTATCTTCAACATCTTTGCAAATTTGAATGGTCACCGTTAACCCACCCGTCAATAAATCTGCGCTGTCTGTTCGGTGAGTCACGCAGACCTGCAGTGCTCTTCCTGGTTCGCCTCAAGGCCGGGCTGCCAATCACGCTGAGAGATAAGGAGGCCCAGGCTGATGGGATTCTCACAGAGATCCAACTTATGGTAAATATCTCCTGACTACACCGAGCATCCACACAGTCAACCTGTCAATCAGCGCCCCCGTGGCACCCTAGCCAGTCACGCGATGGCCTACAGCGCAGCCGAACTCGTGACAGGCACCTAATTTATTTGTTTGTGCATTCGTTTATGGTTTTCGTTTTCACTTTTTATAATTGCGCAGTTCAGCTTGTGGTGTTTTAGCAGATGGTGGAAGCAGGATCAGCACAAAGAAGCATTATAATCAGTGCTATTCTCATAATTTGTAATGTCACATGCTCTACAAAGAGCTGTCTGTACCCCCAGAGAAGGAGCCGCTGGATGCACGCTCTGGATGTTAGTCACAGGTATTCAACAGGTCATTTAGGCGTAATTTAAGCAACGTTTGGAGTGGTTTGGTCTTTGTTAACCCTACACTCTCCGGCCTCAGGGCTTTTTCCTCTGTGATGCCTATCATGTTGTTTATGGTAAACAAAAGCTGAAAGGGATTGTATCTAGCCACGGTGCATTCGCTTGACAATGCTGATTAGATGTGACATAAAAAAAAGAACACAAAAGGGCACAAAAGAAGAAGAAATGTGTCAGTTTCTCTCTTTAGTCTTTATTCGTACTCTGCTGTCTTTCTCTCTCCCTGATTAAAACAAAATGGGCGAACCCTCTTCGTCCCTACCCCCCACTTCACTACCAGTTTTGGACAGATATGACTGCCACAACAGCAAACCTAAAACAGTGACAATCCGAGCTGTGTATAGGAGACTATTGTTTTCTTGCACAGTGTAGTCTTTCTTGTGCTTAGCTTTTTTAAATTTTCAAATTATGTATTTAAATTTCAAAGCAATCCTTACCAGATGAGTATTTGCTCATGAGAGGCCATGCATGAAGACAAAGAAAGTGGCTGATTTCAATTGTGTTCTGTCATTTCTTGTTTAGTTTGGTCTGCTCGTGGATGGAGGTGGGGGGCATATTGCACGAAGTTAGCGCAACATAAAAGGCACATCGTTTTTTTTCCCTTTCCGTCACGCACATCACAGAATAAGTCCAAAGTGTCACAAACACGCTGCACAAAATTAATCTCATATCCACTCACGGCATCGCAGCTGCTGACCATGCAGATGATGGGAGTGACTCGGAGGGTGTAGTTTTTATTATGTTTCTACTGTGCATAAATCCCTTTCCTATGGCCTAATGACAGAGCAGGTTCTGCAGGTGAAGCCCTCGGGGAGGAGGGGAGGAGAAGGAGAGCAAGAGGGAGCTAAACACAGCCATAAAGTGCCATAAAATAAACCTCACTCACAGACATGTGCATGGTGCACCTGCGTCATGTTGTTTCCTGCATTTCAAAATCACGAAAAGTCTCAAAATCAAGACTTTACAATTTTTTCTAAAAGATCTAAAAACGTAACATTCAGTTTATAACATCAAAATGTTTCCAGCGCGGTTAAAATTTGGAATTACATCACCATAATTAAATCATTGTGTTGCTTTGTCTGATATCCACCTGAAGCACTACAAACATGCTGATTAGCACAGAGCTTTAGGGCAAAGCTGTCACGTTCCAAAGGCCCGTGCTTTTGCCTCTGAGCGCTAAAGAGAAAGTATGAGGTAAGAAGAGCCATTAAGGTACCACTTGTGGCATAAGAGCTGGTGAAAGCAAGTCCTTTAGGCGGGCGGTCCACGCACAGTTTGAGCTCTTCTCTTTGGCCTGACTGATTTCTTCAAAGATGGAAAAAAAAAAAAAGAGAGGGAGTTAGTTTTACCTGTGGCAGGTTGTTATTGGAATGCAGGGATGAATGGGGTCTCTACACGGCCTATTGTATTAAAGACCTCTGTCCCAACCCCCATCACACACACACGCACACATACACACACACACACACACACACACAGGTAAGTCAAAATATCAGTGGATGGTCAGGTCCTGGGTAATTAAAGGAGGTGGTGATCTTTGTGACCTCACCACACCCGACACTTAGCCTGGCATGTTGTCTGCATATAGCAGCCCTTCCCAGCCGTGTATACATGACAATAGAGAGGGTCACAAAGCCAGCAGACAGGGCCCGTGTGTGGGTGTGTGAGGGCGTGGGCGTGTGTGTGAGTGAAAGAAAGAAAGACAAAAAGATTATGCAGGTACTTTCCAAACCTTTTGACCTCATCTTCTGACCTTGTTTTAATCTGCTATGAGCTTGGAATTTGGTTGCTTTCAGTGGTTTTTATGATCATTAGTCCTGTTCGATGCCTCAAACCTGTTAAAAGGGAACCACTCATATCTGTTTGTAACACCAGCTACTCGTGAAAGCCTCTGAATTTAAACGTGTTACACCAGAACCCACCTTGACTCATTTTTTCCTCCCTGACAAATTCTCCTGTTTTAATCAGCTTGTAAAGTTCATGCTGAATTACACAACGCTCCCTGGTTTGCGGGCGAGAGATTTACCAAAGAAAAGCTTTGTTTTGGTGTTACGGCGGTCAGGAGTTTGAGAGCTTTGTGGCTGTTACTGACACCAGAGGGCTCTCTTTCTCTCCTCTGTATTACCTTTTGGACACCGCTGCAGAAATTAGGATATGGGGGCAAATGTGTTATGATGACGGTACATGTGAATGATTATAGAGCTAAATGTGAATTCAAATACAGTAATTTACACTGAACTGGTGTGATAAAGAATAAAGGTAAACTCAAAGTGATGACAGAGGAAGAAATTAAGATGTAACTATTTAATATTGGTAATCAAACTGTATTATATTTTATTCAAGTATTTTGATAGTTACCTTTTGTTTATATGTTTTTCTGTGTGTTAGTGTTTTGAAGATTTTGAGCCCAAAACTGCTTCAGATGAGCAGCTCAGCAACTTCAGCTCCACCATCCTCAGTGTATCACAGTGTGTGTGCGTGCTTGTTTAAATGTGTAGTGTGAAGCATGGCAAAGGCACTTTTAATTAATTTTAATTTTTATTAAGTTCTTCTTCACCAAAACCTTTCTTGCAGTTTTAAGTGAATGGAGGGTGTATTTATTGCATGCATAAAGACATCCAAGTGGTGTATGATATGTGATGCTAAAAGAAACTGGGGCAAAGAACTCATCAGCAGAAAGAGACTGACGGTAGCCTCCAAACCGGCCTGTGGTTGCAGTTAATTGATGAAACTTTCTAATGAATGGGCCAGATCTTTGCCCTGGGCTCTGTTTTAATAACAATTACCAGTCGCAAACTGAAGCGCGGCGCTGGATATCAAAGCAGGCCGTTCGAAGCCAGTGACATAGCAGCCAAGTCATCTTTGATAAATGCCATCAGCCTCTTTAACGTTCACATGGTGTAAGCTGCTGGGCTCATTGTGCACTTCAAAGTTTCTTCTCTTTACCTTTGATTTGTTGTCACTGTAATAAACTGCGTGTTGACTACAAAAACGTTCTTCCTCTTTAAAAAGGAGGGGGGGTTTTCTTTTTTTTTTTTTTGGTACCAAACACATGATTTGATACTGTCATTTGTGAGTTTCCTCAAGATGACAGACTGACTTAATCACTGAGATAACTGTCAACAGCCAGTTTTTTACAAAAGGCTGCAAAGGTGTAGCTTTTCATGAAGCCTTAATACAGGCAAGGATATAGGCTGTAATTATTTTGATCTGAGTGGCAACTGGAAATATGAGTTTGGACAGAACTCTCATGCAAATTTAGTTAAAGAGGATCTGCTACACAAATGTGCTGCTGACATCTCCGGCTCACTTTGCAGATTTAAGCTGCAAATGACTATAATGATAGATGAAAGATAATAAGCAAAGCTGGAACTCTCATGACTTTGCTTTGCTTTGTCAAGGCTTCACTTCATTCCATTTACAACTTCTCGAAAAGAATCTTCTTTATGCTAACAGGAGTGCAGCACATCATGCAATAATTATGAATTTACTTCTTAACTCACCAACAACGGCTAGAGATCCATGCAACAGAGAAAAAGTCAACTAATCGGTGCACCGTTTGTTGTTCCACCGACCACCACAGTGTATAAAAAGGGGGCGTGGGCATTCCTGCATGCAGCCAGCCAGCCAGCCAGCATGAGCTCTGTGCCCCCTCAGGCTCTCTGCCACAGCGCTAGGGCAGGTTACACACTCTGCCTGTGTGTAATTCCCAGTGACAGCGCTGGCGCTTGGGGCCAGACCTGTAACCCTGAACGCAGCCTTCACAAACAGGCCCCGAGAACACAGAAAACCCACAAGCTCAGGTTCTGTCTCTCTCTTTCCTCCCCCCTGACTCCCACTCTGTCTCTCTCTCGCTCGCTCTTCATTATATCACTGCGCTCTGCTGCTGTAAAATGACCCATGGTTCAACCTTTTTTCTGTCCACCGGCCAGTTTTCATATCACTTCCCACCGCTTTTGTTTATCAACAACACAATGTCACCTGGTTCGTTCTGATGGGCCTATTTGGTGCTGCTATAAGCTAAATTTAGAACACCTGGGAATTATATTTCTGTGATGCAACGTTCAAAACCTGATCTATTTATTGCTGAATTTAGCAATTTCTTGTAAACATAAATGATGTGAAAACTCAAGGCAAAAATCACTCAATCGCATTCAAGCTCAGATGCTCTGTAGCTTTTTTTCAAGGTGTTTTAGAAATCAGCCGTAACACCTGAATATCATTTTACATCACACAGTGGTATTCTGTTATGTCTCTGATATAATTAATGCCTTTTGTGACGGAAAGTGTGGAATGTATGTCCTCTAGGCAGTCTACTTGTCAAAGGACATGAATTTCTCTCTCTCTCTCTCTCTCTCTCCCTCTCTCTCTCTCTCTCTCTCTCTCTCTCTCGCTCTCTCTCTCTCTCCCCATGCACCATGGTTGACCCTTTGCAGACCTTAGGGCGAGTATTTGACTCTGCATCGCATGAGAACACTGCAGCTTTTCCACCCTGATTAAAGCCACTGCCAGAGTGAGTCAGAGCCAGACTTACTCTGTGTGTCTACACCCTGAGTCTCTGCCCTGAAAACTCCTCGTCTTTCTTTCAAGAAACATCTAAAATGGGTTAAGATATACTATCAGCTGGGCCGCCCAGTCAGGTTCACTTAGCAGGAACATGAGGAACTGCATTCACAGTGTTCCACGAGGAACTCGGGAACACCTGAGGCAGCAGAGAGGAATTCTTAATGTCACAAATGAATATGCAAATATCACCGAATGTCATAACACATGCCTTAGTCATGCTGTGATCCAAGAGCAGCCAGGATGCCAGGCAGCTATCGTTGCACCAGCGATGCCTGCAAGAACACAAGCTTCGCCATGAACAAGTGAGAGATGAGAGCTTTCAGCCAGAAACGTGCACGTGTGGGATTTGCAAAGATCGTTTCAGGCATGGAGTGAAAAATCTGCAATGTTTTCAACATTCAGGAAATCAGAAAAAAAAGAAAAATAGCTTGTCGAAGAGTAAAAGTGTAAGAGACAAAGCAAAAAAGACAAGCAAGAAAAAGACAGAGAACCGGCCCAGCATATTCTCCCCCTCTAGTAAAAAAAAGGACCAAGACTCTCACCCATGTCACGAGCCTCTGGCAAAACAGATTCATCACCATCACCATCAGTGTATCCCCTCTGGACCTCTCTGTCCCGTTTCCCATTACCCTGAAAACAGGCCTTCCTGTTCCAGTTGCTTCATGGTGGCAACTTTCAACCTGAAATGTAAAATAGCATCATTAATCGACTGGAGAACCGCAGTGCACCAGATTGTGTAACACTGACAGGTCTGAGCACCGCGATCTGGGGACACACCTGCACTAACTGTCTGTTTGAGGTTCCTGAAAGTAATGAAGAACAGAATGACTAACGCATCTAACCATTAATATGTTTGACTGCTTAATTGCTGGGTTTAATATTGAACATTAAAATACATTGTGTGGAAAATCAGTCTGTTGGGATGCTGCCATTTTCATTAAACTGCCAAGAAGCCAAAGATCAGAAAGATCGTGGTTAAGGTTAATAAGGAAAATCATTTGCCGGGCTGTGACGGGACACAGACTGCAGTCTCCTGCATGAAAGTCAGATGTACTACACACCCATCCACACCCTTAACTGTCCACATCACTGCATAAAGGTCACACTACTTCCTGCATTGTCAAAGAGCTTCAGCATTAGATGTAAATCCTGAGGTGCAGAATAATCTACTATGGGTGTAATTCCTTGAATCCTGGGCTGGGTGTTAAGTTTCTATCAGGCGAATATAAACATCATGCAGGTTGTGTTTGGGATTTTAACTTCTTCTGAGGACAGTCTCTTTATTTTGTAATAAAAAAAAACTTCATGTACATGAAGAAATGTTAGATATCAACACCAACTGTCACCTGATTTTGTGGACATGTTTCTTTACGGCTCTGCTTATTGTCTTATTTGATTTACTCGCTGTCTCCATTCAGCCCGTCATGTGTCAGAATGTCATCGCCTTTGCAGAGAAACACTGCTGTGTTTGTTTCTGCTGGTTGTGGCTGCAGGTTTCTGTAAATCCTCTGATGCTCTCAGCGGCCAGTTTGCAAGAACATCGTGTGGGAACGTTCAAGGGTTAATGCAAAAAGAAAGAAAGTTAAGTGGGCATGTTTTCATTCTGTCTGTGTTGCAATATGCACGGTTGCAGTGACAAGGGCGCGCGCACACACACACACACACGCACACACACCATGGCTTGCACACACATTCACAAACATACACACACACTCTCTCTCACATGTGGATGGAAGTAATTAGAGTAGAACAAAGCTGAAAAATTAAAGTGGGGAGGAAATGTTGAAAACACGAGTTTGGTAAATGACCTCATAAACACCCAGTCTGCTCTCTCTCTCTCTCCCCCTCTCGCTCTCTCTCTCCCCCCCACCCCCCACCCCCCCGTCGCTGTTTTACAACAATTTCAGTTTGTTTTTCCTCCGTTTTGTTGTGAGATGTAAATGAAGGACATCAAAAGACTCTCCCTCCGTCCCTTCTTGTATCCCCCCGCCTCTCTCTCTCTCTCTCTCTCTCTCTCTCTCTCTCTCTCTTTCTCTCTCTCTCTCTCTCTCCCACTGTCAGTCCTGCTTGGCCGCTTACTCTCTTCATCTGGTCTTCATATGGGCTTCATTCCCCCCTACTGCAATCCAGCCCAAAACTATTTCCTCTTTCAATTTCCAGGGGAAGTTGTTAAATGGTTTCTGAACCAAACAAGCCTTTTTTTCTCTGTCTCTCTCTCTAACTCTCTCTCTCTCTCTCTCTCTCTCTCTCTCTCTCTCTCTCTCTCTCTCTCTCCCTCTTTCTCGGCTACTTTTTGTACAGCAACTCATGCGGGGCCCACAATCAGCCTTGTGTTGTTTAGTATGCAATAATGAACTACCAAGCAATAAAGCTGGAGGAGAAGAAATAAACATCTCCACGCTGAAATAATAACAAATATGGGGAAACTTCCCATTAAGAATTCTATTCGTCCACATAAATACATTTAGTAGGGATGCTGACATGGAAATAGACTCATTGCCAGAGTGAAAACTGAACTGTTAAGTAGTTGGAGCATCCTACGTTACACTCAAGCTCGCACACACACACACACGTACACACAGCCTCTTTGTCCCGAGTATGCAGTCAGGCGGGAAGGCGAGCTATAGCCACAGGGCCGGAGAAGCATGCTCATCTGAAGGACAAACGCTAACCAGGCAGACTTCCCTCATTGCCCTCCATCCCTCTCCCTCTTTTCCACCCTGCTGTCCGCCCGCTCTGTGCCCTCTAACCTTGCTACCAGTACGGAGAACAGAGAAAGAGGGGATCTATAAATCCACCCCCTCCACCGCGCTCCTCTCCATCCCCCCATTTGTCGGTGGCGGAGGCGAGGCGAGGCTGGAGGTGGTGTGTAGCAGGTCTTCAGAGTAAGCTGTGATGACAGGTGTCACTGAGTCTCATGGGCGGACCTGTGACGAGTGTCCTGCTCACTTACAATCCTCACTTTGGCGCTTTTCACAAGTCACGAACTGATGAGTGCCAAAAGAGGTGGTACGAGGATTCGTTCGCCCGATTTGTGTTCCCTTAACACTGGTGTGTGTTTGCGTGTGTGTCAGACACATGCATGAGCACGCGCAGATGGAAGCGCATGCGTGCCCATGATGCAAAGCCTCTGAAGGCCCTCCATCCCCACACAGGCGAGCTCAGATGAGGGTGTGCAGCGTATGCGCACGGATCCTCGCACATATGCACACATATACACACGCAAACACACTCCCTCGAGCCTGGCACTACACACACGCCGGCTGCCAAGCCAGTTTAGTGTAGTCCGGGAGAGCTGCTCTGTCTCAGGGCAGGGACACTGCAAACAAAGCCTGTAGCTCCTCCATGCAGTGGGTAAATTAGATGTGCCGGAGGAGCAGAGAGAAGAAACTCACAGGCACGTCTGTCTTGTTTAACATGATGTACAAAACAGCTTTGCCGGGTGCAGAGAGGTTGTTCACACTCCTTAAAGTCTCGGTCCGATGATAAATGACGACCAAACAACTTCAATTAGGGTAGTTTGTGTTTCTAAATGTACTGTACGCGGCCTGGTGTTGGCTTTTCAGAAAGGAGTACAATCGGCTCTGTGAACCAAATTAATTGCAAAAAAAATGCAGCTTTGACTTAAGATGCGGACGTCGCTTGTTTTGTCAGGTTGTGTTGCTGTCATGTGAGATCACAGGACTTTCATGCTTTTTTTCACACTTAGCATGTGATGCAGGAGGGAAGGGTAGACGGAGGCGAACCAAATCCAGAAACAACAATCAACTCGTGCCCAGACCAATCGAAAAGATTCTGTTCTTTCTAAAGAGAATGATATTTCTGTTCGAGATTTATAGACAACTAAGAAACAGCCCGATTTGCTGTAAGCATGAACAAGGTATTCCCTTCCTCAGCTATTTATAGGTGAATCTGATGCAGGATCAGCTGTTGAGGGCCAACCTCTGCATTTTTTCCTCTCCTAAGGGCCCCTGTGCCCCCAGTGATGTGATCACGGCAGGACAAGGGGACAAATACAGCCTGGGAGGAGCTGACCATTCATCAGATCATGGCAATTACTGCATTTCCATTTCACTTGGACCCCAGCAGGGATACACATACTCATGAAGACCCTCTTTTGTACCTGGAGCAGGGGCTGCCCTGCCTTCTTTTATCCTGCAGCCTCGGTTCGAGGAGGCTAATGAGCACAGGCCCGCTACCTCTGTTCTCCAGGAGGGCAACTCCCATTCATCCAGCGGCCCCTCTGTGAAATCCCATGTATTTACCAAAGGCCAAGCCTACAGTCAGTCAGTATACACACCACTCCTCTGTGCTCACTCTCCCCGCTGCGGCGCACAAACCGTCAAAGCCCAGTTCCACCTTTTCACACTGTGCCGGGCTCAAAGGGAGGCTGGCGGGGGATGTGGAAAAGAGCTGTGTTTGCTTAAACATGTCTTTAAAAAGCGAGGGGGGAACTTGTTAAACGCAGGCCAGAGTGGCTCAGCGGCACACACCAAACACATGGAGGAGTGAAGCCGCAGCGCCGAGGCTGCTGCTGCTGCCGCTGAAGGCCTTTTAGGTATCACTGCCACTCAGGCGCTTCATAAAGCCACTTTAAATGTCACCAGAGCTCTTTAACACAGATCTGTGTGTGCGCGCGTGTGTGTGTGAGCGCGTGCATGTGTCTGTGAGATATAATGATGAGTTGCATGTGCACTCTGAAATTAAATAAATGTGATCTTTTCCATTTTTATTATTATTATCATCATCATTATTATTAAATCTTCATTCAGTGAACTACGTGCTGCATGCTAAATGTTTTTGTGGGTGTTTAGCATTTAGCATTGTGTCTGTTTCTTCCCCTTTTCATCTCTTTTCTTTGTTTTATATGCTGTTATTTTTTCAACCCTAACCCTAACCCTACCCCATTTGAAATATGTTTCCCCACAGCTTATTTATGTGGTTGTCTCATGCCTTATGTTTGTCAACTATTAAAAAGGCCATAATCATTTATGTATTTATTTAGTTATTTGATAATCAAATGCACGTTTTTTTCCTCACTGCCACTGATGACTTATGAAGTGAAGTGAACCCAGTATTTTATGGCCTTTTACGTCTCAATCTGTGCAACATTTTCTTGAGATTTCCAAGAATAACTGACTTTGAGTTAATACAGCCAGTGACATTTTCACCATTCACTGAATGCAATTAATTTATGCCTCTGCAAAATGCCGAGCGAGTATTTACCAACTGTGTTTTGCATAATATCCATGCAATAAATTCTAATTTAGCCCATTTTTGCTCCAGAATTTCAACAGTGGCACAAGAGTTTTTTTTCCCCCCTTTTTCCAACATTTTTTTTTTTTTTTTTTTTTGCTTCTAGTGTTTTTCTACCCAAATAAAAACATCAGCAGCTTCTAACTCTGTTTGACAGATTCACTGAAGATATTCATTTAGATTACGTCTTCCTTCACTTAAAAACGCTCTTTGTGTTGATGCAGCCTATGAGAGTAAACATGTGTTTAGTTATTTTGCATGTGTAACAGCGGAAGGTTTTCACGGTTGACTTTGTGCAGCAGTGCAGGAAGACGCAGCCTTGTCCCGTTTGTCACGCCTGGACTCTGTCACAGACTTGTCACTGCTTTGATCTGCGGCTGCTCAAGTGCCTCACAGGAACCTCCCGAATTAGGTTAATTTGCACTAATAACGAGGGTATTTTTAATGTCCTAATGAGAGCTGTTGACGTAGACCTCGAGTGTTCATTGTCTCAAAATAATTAACGACGGGCCTGTCTGATGTGCGTCATGTATGACTGTTTGGAGAAAAGAAATAATTGATAACTGTGGAGCCTTCTCTATAACAGCCTGTGCGTAAGGAACGTCTAATGTCCTTTTGCGTCTTATTGGTGACTTTTTGAGCTTGTTTGTGATTGTTTGACAAGATAATCCGTACAATTAAAAATTAGTCCGATTATAGGATTTTTTAATTTTTTTTTTTGTAAACCAGACCCATGCAACAAGAGTAAATCCATGCAATTCGTGCAAATATGCAGATTTTACACGGTGGATCTATAGCGTGTCTGCAAATCATTTTGCCTGCCCACTGTCGCTAACCATCTCCACGCACGCTCAGGACGCTCAAGAGGACATTTGCATTTATGCAGATTAAATTAATCTGTTGATCTCCGTGTCTGTCTAATGAAGAAGGCGCCGTGGTGTGTGGATATGAATGTCTGCATGCATGAGGAGGACGGGTTAATTAGGGAAACTGCGCCTGGGCCTCCCCTAAAAGGTCACACTTTGCCAAAGGCTTGAATACATTCTCTGCTCTTGACATGCCACAAAGTGACAAGTGCAATGACAGATTTATTTTTTTTTTTTAACTTTTATTCAAGCAAAAAAAAATAAAAGAGAGAGAGATGTTGATGATGAAAGATGTTCAGGGCTTCAGTGGGTTAATTTTATATTCTTTATGTGTCCTAGTCTCATTAATACATAGCCCATGGAGAGTTCGACTTACTTCATTACTTCCATTCACTCAGGCCTATAATGTGTATTATTGACGAAGTCCAGTCATTTGGATATACAGCCATAGTCTGCCTCTGATTTCACACTCTTTGTCTCATCTGGGACAATTATTGCACATGTTGTGAATATTGTCATTCAGGACAAGTGTTGAAAACAAGACATTCTTTTTTTTTTTTTTCCAGAGTGCACTGAACTCATCACAAGACTCCAACATGGGTGTGAAACATTTTCCTTGCTTCATATTTTCTTTGGCTGTCACTTCCCACTCCAGCTGCGTGGTCTGATGGTTATTGCTTCCTTGTCTCATCAAATTATTCAAATACAACCCACCTAACAGCCACGGCCACCGGCTGACACACACAATCCGCACATATTTGCGTGGCTTACTGCAGAGAGGAGGACGGCGCAAAGGAATGGAAGCTCACATGGACTCAGCAAAATGAGATAATGAAAATAATATGGTACCACTTATAGGAGCTCTCCAAAATATGTGCAAGGTCTGTGTTAGACGTGTTTCGTTTCATTGTCCTCCAGTGAACCCCTTATCGTTACAGCATTAGAGCCATCAGGCCACAGTGGTGGTAACGATCTTTCTCTTTCTATCAATCTATCTGTTAGACCACAAAGTTGCTTTTTGATCCATCCTAACCATGCTGTCGTCACAAACGGTCCCAGAAAAATGTACAACATCTTTCATGGTTTAATGTTCACAGCCACTTGATTGTCTCTAAAGACCTTTGACAGAGACAGAGACTTCTAAAAGTATCTGTTCTGGTCTCCTGCTGGAGGAACTAGAGTCATTTTGGTTTGACGTCTTGGCCCAGATCATTGTGTGATCTATTGCTGATCTCATTTAGTGCTTAAATGCTTGTTTGAATCTGAATCATCGGGAAATTAAATTGCTACCTTTTGTATTTTATCATGGTCTGACAAGCCTATTCACATTTTTCTAAAAAAAATATATTTCATATAAAGAAATAGTACAATCAGCACACCTACAAGATAGCTTAGCACTTTTTTTTATTTCAAAGTTAAACATGAATGTTATGATCATATTTTACCCTGGAAACATACTTTATATAACACCAATTGTAAACAAAGAGTTAATCTATTTGACCATATTTGATGTGCACTCATTAGGTGAGATGAGGTAAATCGATTGCTATTATAAGATCCCATTTATTCAAGTTTTGCCAGCTGAAGACATTAAAATTTATCATCTAAATAAAATGACTAATACCCTATTTACTGACAACAGCTTTACGTGTTCCTGAGCCCATGTACTAATATCCTTCATACAACCATGTGTTCACAAAGTGGTGAACCTCGCTCCATTCTTGCTTGTGATCGACTGAGCTTTTCCAGGATGCCCCTTTTATACCCAATCATGATACTATCACCTGTTACCAATCAACCTGTTTACCTGTGGAACGATCCAAACAGGTGTTTCCGGAGCTTTCCTCAACTTTCTCAGTCTTTAGCTGCTCCTGTCCCAACTTGTTTGTTGCCATCAAATTCAGAATAAGCAGATATTTACAGAAACCAATGAAGCTGATGAGGTCAAACATTGAATATATTGTCTTTGTACTGTTTTCAACTGAGTTTCTGTCAAAAAGGATTAGCAAATGATCGCACTCTGTTTAATTTATGTTTTACACAGCATCCCAACTTTTTTGGAATCAAAGATGTACAAATCACATCTTGTTGGAAACATTATTTATTTATTCAAATATCAGACAGCGCAGCTTCGCAGGTGATGATGCTCCACTCATCGTCCCACTCTGCCGTCACTGATGTGTGGAGAGCAGAGCTTCTCTTTCTCACAGCTGTACCGGTGCTGCGTGTGTTTGTGCTGCGTGTGCATCTGCAAATGGACACAATGAGATTTTCACACAGATTTTCTGTTGTTTGGGTGAGTAATAACTAGTTAGTTTGGCTGCGCAACAAGTCACGACACAGAAACTGCATGAGATGTTTGTTTAACGAGGTCATGAAGAAACTTGAGCGACACATTTTGCTTTGGTTTTGTAGATAATTAAGACCATGTCCTGCAAGAAAGTGTTTCAGTATTTTGGTAAAAGACACGAGTTCTAATTCTAATTCTATAACAATACAAAAGCTTGCCATTGCTGCAAACCTACACTCCTATTGTGAAGCTCATATAAGTTGGTAAATAGCATGTGGTGAAAATTAGAGGCACCATACAGAACCAGTGCCAGCGAAGCCACACGTGTCTCACTCTTTCCTCTACAATCTCTCCCTCTCGCTCTCCGTCTGTCCCTCATTTCCCAGCGAGCCAAATTTGCACACTTTAAAGCTTGCCTCTACTAAACACCCTCTAGTGCAACTGATTGTTGTCTTTCTCATAGCGTATATCAAACAAATTGATTTTAATCACCCACTCTGGTTTGTTCCAGGATGAAACCAAACAAGGCAGAGACAGAGGACTCAGAGACAGAGGACTCAGAGACAGAGGACTCAGAGGAGCTGTCACCATCCTGCTGGGATACAGATTGGCTTTCAAAAGTTTGGAGTACGAGCACAGCGAGCCAGAGGCCTGACAGGACGAGTGTAATTCAAATATGCAGAAATATACCTAAATGTATAAGACAATGTGTAAGTATACATACACACAGATAAAGCACCACTTTACTGGTTTTGCCAGTCAGCTTCTCTTGTTGATACAGTCATGCACTTCAGATCTGAGATGACTTCAGCAGTGCATCATGACTGACCTCAGTGTTGGTTTGGGAATGCATTTCTATCAATCAGCCCCTGTATAACCAAGTCAGGCCTTCTAAACAAACTTGTAATCATCCTTTGAGAATTGCTTTTGCGTATCATCGGCTCCCACCGAGCCTTGTGTCTAAAAGCTCCCGAGGGCTCAGATAATAGCGAGCGGGCTGGTATTAACAGATTTCATACCAGCTATTGTGGTGCACCGTGGCTCGAGATGAGCCAAATCCCTCTCCGGTCAAACCTAACCAAACCGCAGTGTCACACTTTGTTTGAATAATATAAAAAGAGAAGTTTGTGCTGACACTGAAAATGACACAAAGCAAACAAGCACAGTGTAAGTGACACAAAGGATCCGAAAGATAAACACGTATGACTGAATAAATGGATTACATGTTCCCCGTGAAAAAAAGTAGCTTTCTGCACCTCTGGGATTTTGGAGTTTGCCAAGTGTTGACTGCCACACCCGGTCAAGTGAATAGATTTGGAGGAGACGGTGTGCTGACTGATCCTTGCAGCTTCAGAGTCACTGTTTCCTGCTTTCCAGCGGTCATCAGATGGATTTTATCGTGTCGACACAAAATGTGTCAAACGTGACTCTACGGTCAGCTTGAATGCTTGTAACAACTGTTTCAGCAGGCTAGTTTTTGGGTGTTTGTTTGATTTGAACAAGATTCCTCCTGCATGGGACAGTGTAAGGTTGGGAGTGTAAGAGTGATTGGATTAGAGAAAACGACTCCTCAAGCTGCTGAATTTGTTAAAAGTAGCCAAATCTGCAGAGTGTGCAATGCGCATTGGGCCTGCTGTGGTGGTAAAGTGGAGATATTAGTTATATGGGAGTCTGTCAACGCTGGCAGCTCTGCTGTGATGAGAGTAGGGCGCGCTGCAGCATGCCTCTGTTACACATACATTATTTAAAGAACTGTGGGAATTTGACACAGGATCCAGCCGACTACAGTGCACGCTCTTTGTTGCTGGGTTGAGAAAACTTCAACTTCCAACTTCAAATATTTAGAAAAGTAAGCTGAAAATTGCTGCATTTGCCGAGGTGCTGGGTTTGATGTGCTCCTCTGTGACAACCATGAAATGTGTTCTCCAAAATGGGAGCCGAGAATCAAATGTTAGCAAAACCAACTCATCAAACTGAGCCAACACACACCTCTGATTGCACACATACACCTATACACACGCTCAGTCTGCTGGAAGATGCCCCCCTCCCCACTGTCCCTTTGAAGTGTGGACCTGGCAGTAAATTCTTGGGCTCTTTTATGCTCATTCCCATTTCGATTAGTGGGGTTAACAAGCCGCTGCAGCTCAGGCTAATGAGACTGTACCACGGAGAGGGGTCATCAGAGGTGGGGTGGGGGAGTTGAAGATGGATGACTCAGACCCCTTCCTACTGAGGAGTTAAATGAGACAGAGGGGAATCCTAAACATGTGTTGTTGTAACTGAACAGCCTGTTTCAGGAACTAAATCGACGGGAAGTGACAAAACATAAGACGAAGAGAGGTTAAATCCACATCGAGGGACGTTACCTGCTCTCTGCACGGTCAGCCACATCATCATTAGCTTTTAAAGGGGGTGCAGTTGCTCCAATCTTGACTCAATCCATGACTCCCAAGCACATCTCCCCTGCACACAAATGCACACACACACACACACACACACACACACACACACACACACACAAACATACCTCCTCACTAACATGGGGGCCCTGTGCGGCCAATCCCGCTGGGGACAGATGGGCAGACAGAGAGGGGGGCCTCATTAAGGCAGGATGTACCAGGATGCAGTAAAACCTCTACTTTCCTTTCCTCTCCTTCCCCTTTTTTCTCCCCATCGCTCCCTCACAGCGCACAGTGCTCTTGGAGATCACTAACAGATGGAAAGGAGATAGAGTTAGCGACAACGAAGAGACTGTCTAACTGTTGTTGATGTGTCACAGAGAACCTTTTCATTTCAGCCATCTGATCAATTCCTGGTTGTAAGTCGTGCAAATATGTGAGACAAACAGTACGTTAGCATGTGAGAAATACAGTATTGTGCCGTCATCCTGGAAATTAATGCATGGTTTCTCTGATTTCTTTCTTTCTGTGTGTGTGCATGCAGAGCCAATTACGATCAAACGGCCGGCATAAAAGGGCAATAACATAATACAGAATTTGCTAACATAAACAGCATGTATGGCACAAGTTTGAGGCAACTTGGCCGCCCCACGTAGCAGCAGATGGTAACTGTCTGAAAAATATAAACATTAACACTCAGAACTCTAGCGATATGACATCAGTTAACTGCACATACGTCTTATGTTTGTGAACAATGACAGTCTGTAATGTTTCAAACAAAGAAGAGCCACAGGAGCAAAAAACTTCCTCAGTCTTTTCCGGCCAAAAACACAATTTTTACATCCCAAATCTTTCTTAAGAACTGAGAAAGAAAACGAGGTATGTGAACTTGAACATATTATTAATTCCATTTTCAACATTGTGTGGCTCCAAACGGATGATGTCGAGATGATTTGATATTTGTAGCCAATATTGTTTTAATCAAAAGATATATTCAAGCAAAACTTTAATTTTGAAATCTTGTGTGAAGTCGTCTGCATGTGAAGTGATCCACAGTGTGTTAATGAGTCCATATTAATCTGGACTGAGAGGAGGTTTGCTTGCCGCTGTAAAAGGGGACTGCTGTTGGTAATTTAATCTTTTACATTTGAATTTGTCAATCACGTTGCAGTATAACTGACAGAAGTATCCAATTTGGCTAAAAGGAAGCAACAATGCTACAAAATCTCTTCCAGGATCTCTTCTTTACTGCAGCCACTCTTTAAAACTCAAGAAGTAAAAACAGGTGTAATTCATTTTTACATACCACAGCATCTGTGATGTGAGTGTCACCTCCATCACAGATCGCTGTTTGTGTGTAGGCCTGCACATTTTATATGAAAACATTAACCAGTGTAATGGAGCCTCGTGGACCAGCCCTGGGGCTCCTGTTTTTGCACGTAAACGCTTTGTGGGGGTCAACGCAGACCGATCGGAGGCTCTTGCACGACTCTCCCGCAGAGGTTAAGTGTCTCGACCAAAAGGTCAGGCCATCATTTAACAAATAGATCTGCATCCCATCCTATTCAGGTCACATGCTGGCATGGAGATCGGTGGTGATGGCTGGCCAAGTGAGCAGACAAATGAGGAAATGATGAGAAGCGGGGGGCCTGTCTTGTCTTGTCTCCGGCAGCATCGGCCCTCCCCTCCCCTGCTGCGTCTGTGGCTGTCTGTGGCGTTGTCCTAATCAGGCCAGTCAGCGCTGACACACAGCATACTGCAGCGAAGCCCTGCACGGCCCACAGTCCACTAGCATCCCAGCTCCTGTCAGTCTGCACAGGAGGGCAGGGAAGGAACCAAATCTTCAAAACCTGACACACTTCAGGACAGATGTTACGATACAGCTGTGTCTTTTACTCCTCTACTTTACATTTGGAGCCCTCTGTTCCTCTCCCGCATCCTGTCATCCCTCCATCACTCATCCCACTGATTGAGAGCGAGACAGACGTTCCCTTCAGGTGAATTTGCAGACACAAAGCTTTCAAGCCTGTTGCTCGAAGCGATGGAATGAACATTGATCTCCGCAGAGAGAAAGAGGGAGAGATGAGAGGAGGAGAAAGGAGGGTGAACCTCCGTGTCTTTCCTGTGGGGGTTCCTCCTTAATTTCATCAAGCAGGACCTCGGGGGGAAATAGCGAGGGCGAGAGGAGGGGGCAGAAGCAGTGGACATCAGGATAACAACCATAATTCAATTAAAAGGTTACTCACCTACTCGGTCACTCATGGGGGTGGGTGGGTGGGGGGGTTGAACAGTTCTAGGCCTATCACAGCACAGCCTAATTGAGGCCTGTGTGTATGTGTGTAATGACAACAAGGGGACCCTCGAACGCCTCCCAGGGGCTCCTCTCCTAATTGTTTAATTAATCCTTACAGAGCCTGTCTACAGGGCCGGGGGCGCTCAGCGCAGAGAGGCAGGGAGAGAGGTAGGGACAGAAGGCTGGAGGGATGAGGGGGGTGTGTGTGCCGGGAAGGGGAGCAAGTTTGACAATGACATCAGCAGCAACAGAGCGGATATTATCCCTTAAAGCGCCACATGTTTCTCATTAAATCGGATTCCACATTTTGACAGGATAGACTGTTTTCTTTAAGTTTTGATCACATCATTGTGAAGTTTTTTTCCCCCTTTAACTCCTCTCACTTCTTTAGTTCTCTCTTTCCACCCCTCTGTGTCTATCTTTTTCTCCCACTCTTCTTTGTTTTGCAGAGAAGGGTTACAGTGGGCTGGAGGGAAGGGCAGCCATGTATAGTGCTGGATGATACTCACTGAAAGAGACAAGTATGTAATTTGCCCTTAGATGCAACACAACACATAATCCACTCTTGCATAATATGCTGGTTACATGGGGGTAAAATGAGAGTTGTCAAGAATATGTGTTATAGCTCCACTCAAGTAGGAGTGATACAAACTGGCCAAAGTATTTCACTGCATTGTTAAAGAGGATTTTGCACAAGAGAAAGTAAATGTGTTTATTTCATGGAGTTTTAAGTGGAGACTGGAAAGCATTTTTCATAACAAGGAGGACGTCTGTATTGACTCATTTGATTGTGTTTATTTATATTTGTTTAATGTGATTTTTGGTTCTGATTTTTTTGCACAGAATAATGCGTTTGGGGCTAATCTCCTGAAGTTGTGGCTTGCAGTTGTTGAGATTTCAAGCTTTTTTTTTTTTCATTAGGCGGAGGTCCGAGTGTTGTTCTGCAGCCACGCATCTTTCACAGGATTACAATATTTTTTTTGCATGTGATCAATCATGTTTCGTGAGTTGTTGTGATGTGCCACCTAGTGCTAATTCCTCTAAAACAACATGTAGTTGGTGTTTGTATTTGCTGTTCAAACCGTATAAATTTCCCTGATGTTCACAGGGAGGGAACAGCATCAACAAACGCACACCTGTGCACACATACTCATACACATGCTCAGACACACACACACACACACACACACACAGAAACCAGTGCGCTGCAGGTTCAGATGCAGACCGGAAAATGCAACCCACACACAGTCTTTCTAGTATGTAATCGGTGCGCAAACTAGTGTATGGGAACAGGTTCAATGAAAAAAGTAAAAAGAGTTTGATGACTGAGGGAGCCTGTACACACACTCTCTCTAATCCCATTCACACTGCCAGTAAAACAAACACGTAATGAGCACACACAAAGTGACGGATATGCTATACATTACCGAAGACAGTATATCATCAACAAGAACCACAATGTCCCTCTCAAGGAGAGGTGAAATACTGTGATATGCATTTAGATTTTTTTTTACAGTGGGAAAAATCAGACAAAATCTAATGAAATGTTGGTCAGTTTTTCTCCAACAGAAGCCGCCTCTTTCCAGGCGGATGACAAGTTGAAGCAAAAATGTTGAAAAATGTGAAGTTACATTTTCTGCAGTGTAATCACGAGGCGGTTGCATCATCTAAAACTCAACTATTTTTAACTTTACAGTCAGCAACTCTTGTGCGTGTGTGCGGAAAGAGAGTGAGTGACTTGGGGTGGGGCTCGGCAGAAAACCACTAAACGGCCCTTAAAAATGGCGGCGTTCGTATTTTAAGTCATCGCCCAGATCTTCTTCTCCCATCCAGGTCGTGAATGCAGTGTGACACAATATGCAGCCTGCAGGCCTTGGCACACACATCACTGCTGTGGCACCATAAATCAATGCTGATTTTAATTTTACGCTCAGATAGGAAGTCTTTGTATGAGGCTTCAGTTAAAAGGAAAATCTGACTTTGGGTTCACATTTTGTTTATTAGTCAACTCAAAGTCAGGATGATGGTTTATATGCAAAACTTCCTTAATTAACAATTACAGGTAATATTTCTACTTTTATTTAAAAAAAAAACCTGCTATAACCACAAATGACCTGCTTTTTAAAGATTAACCCTCATTAATACATGTTGAGCTCTTTAAGTATTATTAGGTATTTTTCAATTAGGTATTAACTGTTTGCAATTATTTGGTCTTATTTAGGTTAACAGCGTGTAATACTACTTTTTGTTTGAACTGTCTTTGCGCCACAATAGCTTTTCCTGCAGTGTTGCTCTGTTGCTTACCATCGTATCAGGAATGGTGGTGCAACATTTGTGATACTTTCCTCCCCGTAAATGTGAACGCAATCATTTGCAAATGAACTGTGTTCACCACAGTTCCTGAGCCCATGTAGTAATATCCTTTATACAGTCATGTGTTCACAAAGTGGTGAACCTCGCTCCATCCTTGCTTGTGAACGACTGAGCCTTTCCAGGATGCCCCTTTCATACCCAATCATGATACTATCACCTGTCACCAATCAACCTGATTACCTGTGGAATGTTCCAAACAGGTGTTTTTGGAGCATTCCACAACTTTCCCCGTCTTTAGCTGCTCCTGAACCAACTTGTTTGAAACGTGTTGCTGCATCAGATTCAGAATAAACATATATTTCCAAAAATCAATGAAGCTAATGAGGTAAAACATTAAGTATATTGTCTTTGTACTGTTTTCAATTGAGTATATGTCAAAAAGGATGAGCAAGTTAACGAATGCTGTTTTATTTATGTTTTACACAGCGTGCCAACTTCTTTAGCATCGGGGTTGTACGAGGGAAAAACCCTTGTCTGTCGTTGCTGAGATCTAAAGAGGTTCAGTAAGGATGAGCCGTTGTGGTGTACCAGAAAACATGGTCCAAGTCAAATCAAGCGCTTGTCTTGGACGAGTCCACCCCGAGGCGAGGACGAGCGCAGCACCGAGCAGACTGTATGTGACATGACAGAGGTTTTAAACGAACCCAAATGGACACACACTGGCTGCCCAGACAAATAGTGTGTTTGTGTGCATCTGTGGTCAGGGTGGCACTCCTCAAGCAGTAAATGTTAGACAATTGCACATACATGCACATATGTTGTATTGTATGTTGGCATGTAGAATATAAACACAGAGGGATGGAGCAGTGAAGCAGACTTGTTCCTTCTGTGTGCGCTCCGTCCCATGACAGTGCTTCTCCCTCAGGCCCTTTCTAGTTCAGGTCAGGGATGTTAAAGTAAAACACATGTAAAGTAAATAGATACAAGTAAATGAAAGCAAACAGAACAACCAACTGTCATGTTCCTACTTTGGGAAACACTGGATCGTCAAACTTTCCATTGAATTTTCCATCAGAAGACGCTGGAGACAAAATGTGAAACATCTTGTCAGATGTTCCAGTTTTATGTGTGTGTTTGTAAGCATGCATCTTCATGTGTGTGCATGTGGGTTTTGAGATTTATGTTGGTGTTCCAGTTATGGCATTGTGTGCGTGTGCACGTGTGTGTGTATGTGTGTGTGTGTTTGTCTTGTCTCCTCAGACGTCAGGCAACAAGGCGAGGAGTGTCAGAAGTCATTTGGCCACGATGGAGCCGCACGGCACGCTGCCATTCACTTCGAATCAGCCGCACACTGAGAGATCCAGCTCAGGCTGGGGGGCATGGCCACTGCCACACACACACACGCACACACACACTCACATACACACACACACCTCCATCACCCCACCTCATTCTGCCTCACAGACACACCAAACGCAAGATCCCAACCACGCCTCATCACCCAGCCCGTGGCCACCCCTCTTGACCTGCCCGGACACACACATGCACAAAAGAAACGCACATAAACACAGACACCTACAATCTCTGCATACACACACTGACACACAGGGATGTCAAGGAGCACACACACTTAATACACATGCACATGCACCAGACAAGCCCTGTCTCTCCTGTTTATTCTCTCTCCATCCTCCACCTTCTCACAGATTTCTTTCCTTCCCCACTGACTTCGCCGTCTCCCTCCTTCCTCTTTCCTCTCTCCCCCCGCCCTCTCGGAGATTTCAGAGAAAATAGCTGAGGGCCAGATTAGAGGTTGGCTGCCTCTTTGCGTTACCAGCAAAGATAAATATTCCCAGGATGACTCCCATTGCCTAGAGGATGTTTATGTGTGTACATGCTGCTCTACCCCCCCCCCTCCCCCCCCCCCCAACACACACTGACACACGTATGTGAGCACATGTGCACGCTCATAGACACACACTGTGCTGCTTTTCTTCTGCGCTCAGTGTGACACAGTAGATTGAGCAGACGGAGATCACCAACATTTGTCTGCCTGTTACCGTCTTAGCTCACTGTTACCTGTTGCCTCACTGGGCCAGGTGATAAACGCCAACAGCTGCTCAGTGATGTCACTGTCACAGGCTGTGGGAAGATATTGAAGATGAGGTTGTGTGTTGGCAGGAACGTTCAGATTTCTGGATTTATGCACAGGGAAACAGTGTTTTCCATTGCAGTTAATTTACAGTATTTTGTCGATATTAAGTAAGAGATTACAGATAATCCAAGAAACTACATTATATGTTCTAATTGCCTAATTAGCTGCTATCAGATTACTAAGTGATAGCAGGAAAATTAAATTGTTCTGGTCCTCATGTTATTCAAATGTGCAGCTCCTGTCAATTCTTTTTTATTATTATTATTTAATATCTTGTTTACACACAATATTAACTCTCTACTTTTAAAGGACAGCTATCCAACTTTTGCTGAGCAGCAGCCTCTGTGGCTACAAGTTGTGATTACAGGAACGCGGCACATTGAGAGTGAGTGAACGTACTATAAGAACTGGGTACCGCATTCAAACATGACGCTTCAATGAAATAACAGATATTTTGCAGACATCTCTCTTATAGATGTGGTCTATGAGGGGAATGGTAATACTGTGAGTGGTGGCAACATATCTGTCTCTCGTAATACATACATGGTGGAATTGGACCAGAAGCCGAAAATGACAAACATGCCTCCTGCTGATGTACATATATACATATACTCAACCGAAAACTGTCCAAACATAATATATTTAATGTTTCACCTCATCAGCTTCATTGATTTCTGTAAATATCTGCTCATTCTGAATCTGATGCAGCAACATGTTTCAAACAAGTTGGTTCAGGAGCAGCTAAAGACTGGGAAAGATGTGGAATGATCCAAAAACAGGTGATAGTATCATGATTGGGTATGAATGGGGCATCCTGGAAAGGCTCAGTCGTTCACAAGCGAGGATGGAGCGAGGTTATACTAAAAGCATTTCAATGGAGGCACCCTGGTGGCCTTGGAGCTTAAGGTGCTGTCCATGACCTGCAACAAGTTCAAGTCCAACGGTGATCTTTGTCATCAATCTGCTGTTAGCTGTTAGCTTTCTACAATCCCAATTCCAAAAAAAGTTGTGACTCTATGAAAAGCATAAATGAAAACAGAATGCGGTTGCACAAGCACAGAGGAGTCATGCAGGTGACAAAGTGACTCAGTAATACCTCTTACACAGCAGTATGCATCGAAAGCTTGTTAAACACTAGCCACCATATACTACTGGTTATACCAGACCATGTGAGGCTGTAGCAGCAAAACACCTTGGTGTGTGTATTTATACGTTCTCTTTTAAATGTTGCCACGGTGTCAAAGTATTTGCAATCTGATGTCACACATCATTTTTTGTAATTAATGTAATATAGCATAACTTGTTCCTCTTCAGACTACATCATAAATCTGTGAAAACACGCTGTAATTACCCAACCCAGCGTATCTGCATGCGTGTGTTGTGTAAGCGCTGTGCACATCCGCATTTATGTCATGACTTTATTGCCATGTTTTGGATGCCAGCATTTATGTAGTTGTTTTATGTGCATGTGTATGCATGCATAACAGCAGCGGCAATACAGTATGCCTTGTAACCTCTTCCTTCTCCACCGTGGTATGTTCACCAATAAAAGACGAGTTCCATGAGCCTGCTTTTCTGATTTTCCCACGAGCAGAGAGCACTGTAAGTGGTGTGGATCTCATCTGTCCATTTAAACTTCAGTACATAACAGGGTCAGCAATGAGATATAGATTTTTTTAACATCTAGCAATTTGGTGAAAGCAGCATCCATAGATAACATTTCATTTCACGTTAACAGTGGCTCAGCCAGTTTGTCACATGATCTTTACGAGGGAGCCAAAACATGTTTTCCAGTTTGTAGCAGGCAGGAAATGTCTTTCAAAGTGTGTCTACTAATTTGTGATGTGATGGATAACCCATTTTTTCTGCAACATAATGGAAAAGGTACATGTGATACACCATTGTAAGTCATTTTAGCAGTATGATATTTTCACAGATGTATGACTGTTTAACTTTTTTGCAGTGTGGGCAAAAAGAAAGAAACATACACAAAAAACCAAATTACAGAACAGAATCACATTTTTACAGAAACATGATAATATACAGGCAAAAACAATACACAAAATGACTTTGTTTTTGTACTTTGTATCCTAACCGCCATTGTTGATGTGCATATTCTCAAAAATGTACAATATGTTGGGGCTACACGGACAATAGCAGACCACAAGAACTCTGATTGGTCTCTTTGGGCTGCTTTGTGTTCTCTACAGCACATGACGATGAATAGAAGTCGTAGAGAGGCTCATTTTCTCCTCTTCAGTGACGCTGGATAAATTTGAATTTTGTGAAAGTCATTTCCAGCGAACGTTTTCTTCTCACCACAAATGACTTCTCTCCATTATAAACTGCAGCAGAGACTGTAAACACTTCGGATGTACGATGGCTGCACAGCAGGGCCTGATAACACATCTCGGAACAGTCGACAGCCGCAGCTGTGCTACAACAGTAACTGGATTAAGTTCTTTGCTTGATTGTAACTCGGTTCCTGCACGCCTCCATGTGTCACCACCAAAACAGCATCACGCAGAAGCATAATTCATCTTTTGGTATCTTTTTTTATACTTGTAGGGGATCCCCTCGAAGGGAATCTAACCTCACAAGCCAGGCTGTCCTGAGCCTCGCCCAGGGTGAACCAACGTCTTTATCATGCCATCTTCCTAGAACGGTAATTACACAGAAGAGAAAGAGCTGGCAGGACTCAGTTCTGAGCCACTGGGAGAAGCCAGGAAGTTGTTAACCATATTTGACATTTGAAAGTACTGGTGGGATCTGATCACAGGTCAGCAAGGACACGTGCGTGGCTCCAAAGGCGGCAGACTTAACTGCTCCATTGTTTTAAAGCAAGACAGGGGTGCCAAAAAGTGAGGGGAAGTCAGACCTCCTTTAAGCTTGTGGATGCAGCTCCTCTGGCTCAAATATCTGCAAAGTTCCCCACCTTGCAAGAGTTGCTCAGGCAAGACAGTAAATTCCAAGCGGCTGCAGGGGTGCCGCTCTGTAGCTCACCCTGACCTCTGACCTGAACGTGTAAGTTCAAGTCTCATATCACTGTCATCAGCGCTATAACACCGTAATATTACATCATATCTTAAATGAAGCATCAGGATAAACAGACACTCAGAGGAAACTGGAGTCATCTGGAGATTAGACAGCTCAGTAGATGTTCCCCTTGGAGGTAAAGAAAGGAGAACGGGTGGTACAGTGAAGGGGATGTACAGTATAGCTCATGACATCTGTGAACAGAGGAAATGGACTTGTGTTGAAACTTTAGCTTAGTTAGCTAATTTACTTAGTTCCCTTCAGACATTTACCTTCATCTGTACTAATAGTGACATTTTTTTCTAGGTTTGTCTCCAAGTAAGGGCTCTTCAGAACAGATAAACAAAAACTGATAAGTCGTTCTGAGTCTTAGTTACGTTCTCTGCCACGACTCACACATGCAGAAACCTTTGGTGTCACATCTTCATCTCAGACTTGTCTTTTTTTTTTTTTTTTTTACCTCATCCTGTTTGTTTTCTGTTAAAAAATAAAGCTCCAATACTATATAAATACAATTGTTTTGACTCCATATAAATGGGAGCAAATTAAAAACAGCCATCATGTGACTTTTAGATCTTTTGAGTTGTCTTTTTCAATCAGCTGCTGACTTTGCTGCTACTGTCAGGCTGCTCGGTCGACAGCTGCGCTCCAAGCGAGGCGGTTGGTGCAGGGCAGAAAATGATGAGACGTGTCAGAACAAGACTGATATTTTCAAGCTGCACATTTTTCTCGCTGCTTGAGACTTCTGTCTGTCTGTTTGCACAAAGCCCTAAACACACACAGACACACACAAGTGTATTCACACACATGTATACGTTCAGACTTATACACTAACACACACTTGTGTAATCACACGGGCTCTTATTCGTACTCACTCATGCGTGCACAGATGAGGACAAACACACCACACACACACACAAGGCCACTAGTTTCATTATAGTGTCCACCTTTGTCTGTCTGTATTACATTTTTACAGATTATCGTCCACACAGTTGTGTTTTAACAGAAGGGATAAATATGTCTGGATTTTCGGTATATATCATAGCACCAGAAATTAAAAAGATATTGTTATCTGAGATCTGAGGCAGTTGTCAGATTGTATGCTGCATGAAAGGCATGTTACTAGATATCTTGTGTCTCATACCACATTCACAAACACACACACACACCCAGAGCAGGTGCTCTCACACACAGATGTGCAGATGGCAGAGTTTTATGAACTCCTCGTGTCTGATTTCCCGACACAGTGACAGGTCCTCGGTTAAAAATGAATGATGGAATGTGTCACTAACATCCTATTTTTCTTTCCCTGCTTTGGCAGAGCTGCTTCCTGTTAATGCAAGGGTTTCACGTGGACAAATATGGCTGAGGGTTTCTTACCCTCCCGGGTTTGACACATGGTAAGACAAACTGTAGAGTCATATCTGCATGAACTGAACCAATTTCATCAGTATTCTGGAGGAACAGGGAGGACATTGTTGTTTTGAAGGCTGTTCAAATGACGTCTTGATAAGTGTGACAGCTCTGTTTCTCACCAAACAATCAGATAGTATACAGCAGCAGTTCTCTGAGTGTAAACATGCTGAGATATGAACTTTATCACCCTCATATCACTGACATCTGGGATCTCTCTCTCTCTCTCTTCTTCCTCTCCCTTGTGCTCTTTATGTTCATATTTTTTGTGCCTTTGACGTGCCAGCTTATCCAGCAGTGGTTACATCAGCAGAAACGTTCACCGCTTCTCTTTTTTTATGTCCTGGATAGGCAGGTGCATGTTAGCGTACACACAAACACATACTTCTAACGCTCTCGCTCACTCTCTCCCTCTCTCCCTCTCTCACACACACACACACACACACACACACACACACACACACACACAAACTGCCGTACACAAACACAGGAACACAAAACACATCCATAAGCAGAACAGACAGTGTATGCTCTTTGTGCTTGTTGAATAATTATGTTTGGAGTGAACGGATTTAGCAATTTTCACCACTGTTCAAACACCTAAAACAAGCATCTCTCAGCTCGTTCAAACATTTGAGATTTTATTCAAATGTGTGTTTGCCTAAATACAGCCTGGAGACATCAGTTTCATTCCTGCCGGTTCCACATCCAGACATCAGCATATGTCTCTTTTTCTCCATCTCAGTGTGCATGAGTAACAGTTTTCACTGCAGTGTGGTGAGTCTGTTCAATGGCTCCTCTCTCCACATCAAATAAAAAAAAATCTTATAATTACTGGTGCACTGATTTGAGATGTCTAATATCGGAAGGTTAAATTCTTTCTGCATCCTTCATACCATCTGTGTCTTAACTAAAGCCACAGTGGAAAAAAGCTCCACTGTTTCACTTTCTTCCTCTCTCTCTCTCTCTCTCTCTCTCTCTCCGTTGTTTAAAGAGGAGGCAGGCCAATCCGACAGTGGACACTGACACCTTTCATCACCACCTTCCCTCTTTATGCAAAAAGCAGCGTCGTGGCTGGATGCCACGGGCACGTACTGTAAACATCACTCCCTTTCTCTCCCTCCCACCAACACAATAGCGTCCAACATAATTGAGGCATGCAAGTCTGTGGCTGCCATATGCCAAACATGGGCTGGATAAGTTGTGGGGAGGGAAGGAACAAGCAGGGGGAGGAAAGAAGAAAACGGCTCCGTGCCTTTGATTAAATCATTCATTTAAACTTAGATTGAGTTCCTGTCAATCCTTAATGTTGGTTGTAAATGAAACAGCTAAAATGTAAAGGATGAAACCTGGCTTGAAAGTCGCTTGTTGCCATTCATTCATTTCTTATCCAGTAGCCATGAAGCTGTCACACCACTATTCCTAAAACTGTTACTACAAGTTGCTTAAGTATGGCCTTTCCCTGTCTCAGATGAGCGCATCTCCCTCTCTGTGCACTACTCTGCGCACTGCAAACAAGTCTGGACAGCTTTGTATCTCATCCCTCTTTGGATAAACACAGGCAGGAAATGAATGTGGTTTTACAATGATTCACTCCATACTGGAAGCATTTGCTTTCAAAGAAATCCATTCAGAGCAGCTTTGGCTTCACATGTTTACTATTTTCTCTTGCTTTGGCAGATATGTATCTTTTCATTTGGCTATTTCCTACCTCTAAAATGCACCTTACCGTGTTTGATTTTTGCCCTCTAACTTGGATAGTTGTGTCTGAGTTTTAAAGAATTTGTACTGTTTTCAATGGTTTCTACTGAAAACAGGAAACAATACAAAACTCAAGCATCCTCTCCACTTATCTGTATTTCATTTTGTCTATTTCTTTTCTGTAACTTCTGTTTTTTCCATTTGTTTCATCTTCTCCTCATTTTTCTCCAGAATCCCACACTTCTCCATGTCTCTCTTCTGCTCCGCTTTCTTTATTAGTGGCAAGTCAGTGTGCCTGAGGCCACAGCTTAAACCATGCAGTACAGCTGGTTAGGGACTGTCGGCCGGAGTAATGAGTTTTACCTTTAGCTGAACCATAAAGGCTGGTGCCTGCCTGTGGGCATTCCTGCTCTGAAGTGAGGACAACACGCAAACACATGCACGTGTACGCTCGACGCCCCATCTCCCCAGTTGTAACGGCTGCCATTCTCTAGTTTTAAATCGTTTCCCCTCATCGCGTACAGCTGAGGAAAACAAGGCCCAAGCTGTTGCTGGTGGGTTTTGATTGTTGAGGAATCATCAGTCGTTGAGTCTCGACAGAGGTCAGTGAGTGCGATCTCAGATGTCAGGAAAGCCACATAAAGCCTGTGCCGCCTGATGTCGTACAGCAGGAAGTGATGCACCATGAGCTGTGTGATGAAGTGTCAGTAGGGAGAGACGTATTGTGAGTTCACCAAGCAGAGCATGAGGGAAGCGGTGCTGATTTTGACATCTTTACAGTCAGGTCTTGTGATTGTTATTGTTTTTTCCAAGCTATTCCATGTAATTTGTACAAATCATGCCTGACACACATTTTTAAAGAGTCAAACAACAGAAAAGAATACATTCATTGCTTATTTGTTCCAGTGAGCGTCTTGTTTCTTCTTCCGGGGTTTTGTGCATTGTGTTATGGCAGAGGTGGGCTGCCTCAGATGGAGCAAAGACCTCCTCCGCGAACATCATAAAAAATCAATACACTTTAATGAACACCCAAATAAGCTTCAGGAAATGAAGAGCAGAGGTGCCATTTCACACAGCAAATGCCAGATATTTAATGAGCCTGCCTGTTGTTTAAGCTGTCATTGACTAAATTAAGTGATCAGGAGACAGGATGTGCAAGAATCTACGCTGCTTACAGCATCTGCTGAACACTTTCCCGAAGGAAACCAGGACTGTAACGTGTCCTCTACAGTACAGTGATCGCCAACCAAATGCTATTTGGTGTGCTATTACATCAAGGCAGTTCTTTAGAATTTCCTTGTAATAACTTCACATCTGATCATCACGTGTTGTGAGACCAGCGCTATAATGGCAGCAGGTGGTTTCTGAGAAACTCTCTGTAATGCTTCGCCGACATGACGTGGCCAATACTGTGGCATTAACCCCTTCTTCACCCATGCATTCGCCGGGCTTGGGAATCAGCCATGTGTGGGCCAGTGATGAGACAAAGAACTGATGGACAATGAGACACAGACAGATCAATAATCCCCGCTAATCCATACTCCCATCAACAGTAGCAACAAAAGACAACAAATGTTACTTTTCGAGACTTATCCTTTTTCTATTGATCCACTTTTGTATTATTTGCATTAAACCTTTTGAGAAACAAACACCTGAGTGAACAGTGACACTATGTATGTCATGTTTTGCTGTTGCACCTCTATCCTTGTGATTCCTGACTCTGGTAAACCAGTAAAAAATACTGTGTGTAAAGCACAATACATTTTGTGTTTACAGGCCTGTTTGTTGACCAAGCAGCTTGTTCCCATTACCGAGCTCAGGCCTAGGTGAACAAGACTTGCTTGTATGTTGGTTAGACGCCAGATGCTTTTCATTAGACAGATCAGCGGCGGCAACCATCCTGTGTAATTTATCTGTTTTTGTGTCGGTAAATAAGACAGAAGAAGGGGCTCTTACTGGTGTTGGACTGTGCGTGAATGAGCTCGTTTGTGAGTGTCTTGGCCCTCCTCAGCAGCTAATCTCTTTCCAGTTAGCTAAGAGTTCTGGGATGTGGCAGGTTTGGGGAGACCGGAGAGGATTTTTATTTTGCAGCAGAGGCTGCAAGAGGCCAGCAAAGAAGACGCACGTTCCCTGAGAAACCTCGACATCTGTTGTCTGTGAGAAGAGAGCGCAGGGAGGAGAGCAGGGATTGAGTGGTCCCTGCAGTCCCGTCCACGCCGGCAACGGCTACCATGGGCGTGGTAGTGGGGGGAAAAGTGGACCTGACTACCCAGGGCCCGAGTTGGGAGAGGGGCCCATGACAATCCTGATTTTTTTTTTTTTTTTTTGTGATGTTTTTATTTCGAATGAATTGGGCCCTCCAATTTATTGGTGTCATAATTTATTTCAAATATATTTATAACATCAACTGAGAGAATGAACTTTATGTCACAGTCCTCCCAACATATTGGACATTCTGGGGGCCCCCCCTCTTGGACGCGCAAAATGGTTTAGTCCGCCCGACAGCGACTGGCGACAAGTGTAACGTCAGTGAGCCCAGATTGAATGACCTGGGGGTTAGACAGCATGCTGCCCAAAAAGCAAAAATCGGGGTATCAAAAGAAGAAAGAGCGGAAGGCAAAAGAAAAAAGGCAGAATGAAGGGAGGCAGCTGTTGACTGCTTTCTTTCCAAAAGGTGAACCGAGTTTGCTTGTTATGCAAAATCCAATTAAAGTTAACGTAGTCCACTACAGACAGCTGCTGCTGATGTTGTATGCTCATGTGAAGTCTTTAGCTTTGCTAGTTTCCAACCAGGCTGCTTGCAGCTTTTTGCAGCTTTAGATAACGTTAGTTGTCACTTTACATCTCATGTCAGCAAGGCTTTATTTCTTTTTCTGCAAGCTGAAGAACAATTTGACAGTCAACATTTTGTACTATCGCAGGCTCTGTTGATAAAATGACATAGGCCTTTAATGTAAAAAGCAGAAACCAGTCACAGCTTCTTTTTTTCACATTGAACCTGAATATTTTTCTGTTCATTTATACTGTACCATCTCATTACAAAAGTAATGCAGCTTATTTGATTTGATCCTGAGTGTGCAGTTGTCTCCTGTTCTCCTGTTCAAGAATAAATGTTTTTAAATCAAAATTTGCAAGAGTGTCATGGATCAAAACGTTAGTACAGAAACCAGATGTAGCCTAATGTTTTAGGTATTTGAGCAGAAGTAGACCAAATGCATCAATTCAGGTGGTGAATGAAAGAACCACTCATCAATATAATCTGATCTGGCTGTAGCTTAAAACCCTATTTATGCTTTTTTAATTTGAAATAAATACCCTCTTTTTGTCTTTTTCTTCTTCTTCTTCTTTTTTTTTTTTTTTGCCCACGCGCCTCGTGCACTGGCATGGATAGGGGCCCACTGACATTGAGAGTGTACAGGGCCCAGAATTTGGTGCTACGCCCCTGACGGCTACACTGCTGACTAATTGGTAAGAGGCCTATGCGTGAGCGAGCGAAGGAGGGGTGTCTGGGTGGCAAGCCAAAGAGGAAGGAGGACAGGCCACCTCATTCCCACAGGATGGGGAGAACAGAGAAGAGAAAAAAAAGAAAAACAACCAAAATACAGAAAAGGACAGGAGTAATGGCTGTTTCCCCTCCTTCCCTTCCCTCTGTAGCCCTTCCAGACCCAGACTCCAGACTAGCCTCATCCTTGTAATTTAGATTAATTTCTTCCACATTTTCCTCAAGGATTAGGCTGCAACCCACCCAACCCCCCCCAAGCCCCCACCCACTCGGCTCACCCCCTACCATAGTCGCTTAATGCTCTCATTATTGAACTACGTTCCCCCCACAGCCTCCCCACCCCACCCCCAACCTCCACACACACACAAACAAACTCAGAAATGCAAGCCTCTCAGCTCTGGCGAGTGTTGATCTTTTAATGGCATTAAATGATAGTGATGTGTTATTTTACTTCATTAGTGCAGCAAAGACTTCATGGGAGTCAACTCAGAGTTTTTCTACTTTCAAATACTGTCACCAGATGTATTTTTAAGTACTATACAAAGCTACTTTTGTAATGGCAGCAATTATTGACCTAAGTGGCCTGTTATGGAGCAGTCAGGAGGATTTTTTATTTATTTATTTAATTTTGTTGCAACCTTTTTGTCCCATCTCCAAAAGTTTTTCTAACAAACAGAAGGTGGCGACCACTTTGAAGAAAATCACTGAATTGGACAGAATCCTGAAATATTTGTCAAGGTGCTGCAACAATCCCTTCACACTGATCATAGGATGGAAGGTTGGCAGCTTCCTCCAGACTAAATCTAAGTCACCTTGTTCTCTGATGGCTGGAAAATGCAGCACAGTGTGAGAGTACCAGCGCAGGTCACTCGCTGTAACTCCAGGTGTGTTGGTTTAATGGCACAGGAGCGTGCTGAGGACTGGGAGCAGACATGATTCAAACGCTCCTCAAAGCAACAAGCAAACACTCAAACTGAAATAAAACCAGGAATATAAAGCTAACATTTATTTGTTTACTTGTGTATTTTTAGCATTTTCTGCTTTTATTTTGCCACATTTAAATGGGAAATTTACCTGCACTGTAGTCCTTATTGTGTACTTAACACCAGCTATTCTAGAGAAGACGCACAACCAAATTTGTGCACAAGAGCCTCTTAAAACTCATTTGTTTTCTTTAGTGTTCTCTGCATTTGTTCAGTTGTAAACTAAAGTCTGTTTCTTTTTATTTACTGTCTTTCTTTCTCTTTTATCCCCTCATTTCCCATTTTATTCCTGATTAAAGATATTTGATCAAATAAATTATAGCCAGTATTTTAATAAAGTTTGCTTACTTGCTACATAGAGAGCCGAACGTCTCCGCCAGAATACATGGAGTCATCATCCACTTTTCTCACCTGTCAGAGAGGAGCGACGAGACGGAAATAAGGTGGTGATGAATAAGGAAATGTTGATGAGTTTGTCTGGTGGCGGGCACGAATGGCGACAATTAAACCAAATACTGCACACAAAATCAGCCATACTGTAATCTTTTTTTCCTCTGGTTTCTGTCTGCTCATTTCATTCATTCTTCACCGACCTCTTCATCACTTGATCTAATCTCTGAGAGGTGCAAATTTCATTAGCTGCGGATCGGCTCGTTCCTCTTTTAATGAGGGACACATATTTTGAATTCAGGCGATCATCTGCTTCCCGTGTTTGCTGAGCTGGGAATAACTTGACCTTGACTCTTGATTTACACATGAGAATCTACTGTCGTCGGTATGACTTGTCGCTTGTGACATGGGATGTTAAGACTATGGTTTAACTCATAAAGTGGTTTCGGTGGTTGGGAACTGCAACCAAGCGATTAGTCTGACTGCAAATGAGCCTTAATGTACAACAGATTTCAAAGGCAGTCGTGGAAGGGAAGTGGTTGGACTAAATGGAAAGGGTGAAAGTAAAGTGCTACAAGAATCTGGGAACATGTTGGGGAAAGTGCTGTGAAATTTGTAACTGTCGGGGGGTTTTATTAACGTAAGCATTGTTTCAGACTGAATGAGAGATGGATGCCTGTGTTTCTCTGCCTTTTTTTCACCTTTGATCAGCTGATAAACTGGTGTCTTTGGCCTGCTGTCTAAAAGTGATTAGAAATTGAAAAAATAAAATACAACCCAGTCGGACCGGAGCGACAGTTTTAATAAATAAAATATGAATCGAGATTTTACTCTTCGCCACATTTCTCCTCTTTCCTGACAGCTTTGTCATGTGACTCGCCGTGACCCACATAGAAAAGGTCATTCAGTCAGAGTGTGCATGAAATACGAGCACAGTTCAGTGAATCTGGAGTTGACGAGCAGCCCTGGGCATCCTAATGAGATCAAAAGATTACATTAGCACGTCAGATATGATCTCTTAAAATAAGAGAAGTGTGTGAGTTTCTTCTCTTTTTTTTTTCAATAAAGAAGACGAAGGTAACAGGTAAGCTGAACAAGTCCACGCTCGCCTCTTTTTCCCAGCTTTATTAGGTGTGTCAGAGGTGAATTACTCATGCTGTCTCACAGTTGAGAGGAAAATGTTTGACCAGTTACTATGTTGCTTGTGTTTTGAAAAACACAGGATAAAGAATGACACATGTTAAACAGGTGCATTGTGGTCTGACTGAAAACATTTTATAGCTATTTATCACAGGTACAGGTATTTGTGTTTTTCCACCCAACTTCTTTACTTATATACCTAGTTTACCTTGACTGATACCTAATTTGGAAATGCTCATAGACCTGAGATTGGACAGCTTAGACGCTCGAACCCAACACACATGCTCAGAGCAGACCTCCTCCACTGACAGTGTAGGTGAGGAAAGTGAATGTTACATGTGTGTTTAATAGCTCACGGCTGCCAAAACAAAAAGCCCTGCCACTGCCCTGACACTCTGACAGAGCGACGGCATGAAAGAGAGAGAGAGAGAGAAGTGGACGGGGTGAACAACCTCTAATCAAAGCCACACACACACACACACACACACACACACACACACACACACACACACACTGGGAGGTGTTGTCTCAAATGTGCCCGTCAAAAACACTCAAAATCCTGCTCCTCTTCCCCCCTCCAAAAGCCGCCACCAATACCTCTCCCTCCTTTTCTACCACCTCCTCCTCCCATTATCTGTTCTCTCTGGCCCAAGCGTACAAGCTAACATGAGTAACTGAAGGCAGTTAAAGTCAACCGCTGTGCTGAGCCACCAGGTTGACAGGTCTGGTTGAACAGGTTCTGAGGGGAGAGGCTGATACTTGTTTAACTGCTAGGTATGGCAGGCTCCTGCTGCTGCTGCTGCTGCTGCTGCTGCTGCTGCTGCTGCTGCTGCTGCCACCGCCTTTCTTAACATGGAGCCTGGCCTTTGTGAAACTTTGGTTTCACCTACTGACCTCCAAAGCAGGACGTATGGCTAATGCAGCACACATGAGGAGCAATGACAGTCAATATATTATTGTGGATCACAAATAAACTCATAAATCCAGCTGTGCGTCCCTCGGAAAGGCGCTGGCCTGGTGCTACTATGGCTCATACACTCACTGTAAGCTCCCGAAACACATAAACAGACAGACCACATGAATCAGCAAGGACTGGCTGGGCAAGTGATGATTAAGCAACCTTGCGCCACATGCAAATCCCATCTGCAGTTCTGCACCACTTTTTTTGTTCTCACAGACATCAAAGGGATTGTCATCTGCGGCGTGAAACCTCCAGCACCGCATTTCCACAGATGAACGACGCGTCGGAGCTGTTGACACTCTCTGTGGAGGCACACCTGTCACAAGCACAGGAACCAGAGAAGAAAGGGCAAATATGAGCAGATACGGCGAGCTCGGGAAGACAGGGTGTTCAGGGATGGGCTCTGAGAACAAGCTCTTCACTATGTGTCAATAGTTCTCTAAGTTAAAACATAAACAAGCCATTTGTCTGCTCTCAGCTGTGTGTCTTTGTTCATCACATGATGTACTTTTGAGGTCTCTGCCCTCGCTGAGCCACACAGCCTATTTGTGAAGCTAAGTGAGAGCAGATAATGATGGCTACTGTTCCCATTAGTTTGGGGACTTTTCTTTGCTGTTTATTAATAGAAAAATCTTCCAACACATGACTTAACCATCGACTGTGAAATACTGCTGAAAAGGAGGCTACAGAACAACGGTGCACAAAAACAAGTGTGTGTGTGTGTGTGTGTGTGTGTGTGTGTGTGTGTGTGTGGCCTAAGCAACATCACTGATTCACTGAATCAGGCACGAGTCTTTCACTTTATTTTTTTTTATTTTTCCTGAAACTTTAAAACAGTTTTGTTTTAAACATATTCTCAAAAAAGTATATCATGCCCACTTCCTAACCTCTACTTGATAAAAAACTAACCCATTTATAAAAGTTTAACACATCATCATAAAAAGTGAAACCATACACCAGAGCGATACCATTATTTACACTAGCCCATTAAATTACAACATAAATTAGAAAATATTTACATCCAGGACAAGACACTGGATAAAATTCTATGTTGGAATGGAATTTAATGTCTAATTAAAAACATTTGTAAAGAAAGAAATATATACATTTACACACATTCTCACGACTTACATACACTCTGGCGGAATGGAACCGGCTGGTAGGTTGATGGTAACTCAGGGTTTTTAAATACTGAGAATGATGAATACCGAACATGGTCACAAGAGTAACGCGTTCTCACTGCCAGGTTTAAAAGATAGAGTAACAATGGAAGCATTGCTACGCCTGTAATCCACATGAACACTGAAGAGGCTTCAAAGTCTCTGGTTTCTGACCGAACACAGACTGACAAACCAAAAATCGTCTTTTCTCATTCAGGCCTACATAAGATTCAAATCATCTCTCATGAACAAAGCACAATAACACTGGAGCCATTTTGAAGTGGTTGTACAAATCAAGCACAAGAAGAAAAAAAATGAAGTGGATTTTCTTCTCTCTCTTTCTCATCTAAAAAAAAAAAAAAAAAAAAAAAAAAAATTGTCCTTTGCAAGTCCATTGAGACACAGGAAATCAGTGGATTTGCCTCCAGACAGAGCGGGGTGGGGGTGGAGGGGGCGGGGGCTGAGAGGAATTCACAGCCACAGCAACTCATCTTGAAATGATGTCCACTAGGGAGAAAAAAAACAGTCTGCACTTTGTTCTTTTCCTCCTCTTGTCAACAGAGTGCAGGTCTCATGGTTGGAGCCTCAGCACATTGGCAACTGTATGGAACTGCATAGTGGTTAGTGTGATTTGGTGTGTATTACGCCCACACACGACGGGCTCCCACCGGGGCTGGTACACGCGCCTTCACCATTGGTGCCAACACAGACTGATTTGCAGCCAGCTGTGACAAGTTCATCAATTTCTCATGAAATACGCTATAAATTCAACAGTGCGAGTACACACACATACACACACTCACGTACAAAGTCAGCTCTCAAAATGACAATACTTATCAATCGATATTGATTTTAAAAAAGTCCAAAAAAGGGCAGACAGGGCAGCAAGATTAAGGGACTCAGGGGTTCTCAGGTTCGTGAGGATTCTCCTTTGAGCTCTCATTTCCTGTGCTTGTCCATTTTGTCGGCAGATTTGCTTCCACTGTCTGAGGAACCCTGGGTGTCGCTACCAGAGCTCAGGTACATCTTGTCCACTTGTTTGAGCGCCTCGTTCAGGTAGTTCTGAAGTGAGGTCATGGCGGCGCAGATGGCCGGAGAGCCGAAGCCGTGAGTGATGAGGCTGAAGTGGGTCAAGCAGCCTTGGATTCCAGGCTCTATGATGGGGGCCGGCCGAGAGTTTCCCAGAGGTGAGCGGTCCTGAGTGAGCAGGTCAGTGAACTCCTTGCAGATTTGCCTGAAGGTAGGAAACGAGGGTGGTTTAGGACGAGGGAAAATACTTAAATTGACTACATTTACTGATTCGTTCTGATCTGAGAACAAAGTCTGAAGGAAATTCAATCCGTAAAATCCTCCAGTAATCAATGAATACTACAAAAAGCTCCAGATATGTCAGCTTGCTACATCCTACTTTGCTAGAGGGGTTTTTCTATAAAAATTAAAGGCAACCATCCAAAAAAAGACACTTACTTGGCAGCGAGGAGCATGTTCTTGCGAGAGTTAACCTCATTGCGTTCCACATGCGCCCTGCCCAGGTATTCAGCAATTGCCTTCGCAGGGAACTCTGTCTCACACACATAACCGAAGTCTCTTGCTAAATGCACAGCTTCACCTAAGAGAAGAAGAAGAAAACAGACCCTATGAGAGAAAAGTCACCTCTAAACCCAAGTCAGACACTCAAAGCAAGGCTGCATATTTATGAAAATATAGATTTTTTTCCACGGACAGTATCACTGCATGTCCACTGACACACTGGGCAAAGATCAAATGGTAAGTTGGCCGGCCTCAGCAAATTATCAATTTAGAGCATAATATTAGCCTGATCCACACAAGCATCAAGGCGCATGAAGTGAAGCAGTTGAACTACAGAATAATCAGTTGAGCTCAGTCCTCTAGCTTGAGGGAACAAGAGCTAGTGAGATGAATATATTTCCGTCTTGAGGGTGGTTTGACTTGCATGGTCATAATGGGCTTATGTGGATAAATGCTAGCAGAGAGTGCCCACGGCACCAACAGCACCGCTTATTGATAGATACACACATGACTTGAGGATACGGACAGCTATTCAGAAGCACAAGCTTTAAGGTCAGCAGGCCCTCCTGGCGAGCCGAACACAAGATAACAAGGCTTAATTCAGCTTTGAAGGTCTCTAAATAACACAAGCCTGGAGTCATTCTCCTGCACAGAATCATCATCCCGTTTCTAAAAATTAGGCGTGTAAGAGAGCAAGAGAGGAAAAAATATTCTACCTTAGCCTGCAGGCAGGTAGATGTGATTAAAGTGATAGCATGTTCACGGTGAAGCGTCACTGTCTGGCTAAGGTATGACTGATGTTGTTTTAATATTGGAGGCACTGCAAAAAGGAAGGTGAAGGTGTCGTCATCATTGCTATGTAACGCCCTGATATGAAGTAGATCTGCGGCCATGTTAAATATCAAACAATGCGCAGGTTAGAGTACAGTGTAATGCAAAATAATACAATCGTAACAGTGGTAGTTTCGGTGCTGGAGGATTATATCAGGTCTTGCATCAGGTCTGCAGCAGCTCGCATTCAAACATCAGCTCAGCCGCTCTTACGTGGTCTAAATATACAGAATCACCAGGGAACAAAAGGACTGCAACTGAAAGCCGGGCGAATGAAAGAGTTCCTCAAGAAAGCAAACTCTGCGGCCTTCACTGTGTCTTCATATAATGGAATATTTCAACAATGAATGGTGTTTGGAGAACACACACGCACACACACACACTATGTGAATGAGACTGACACACACTCACACTTTCAGAGCGACATTCCAGCCGTCGCAAACAGCAATTACACCCGAGAAGCTGCTGTGCGCCACTGAGTGACATGTCATACCTTCGACAAGTGAGGTAAGTAGAGTGACATTTGCTGCCTTCCTTCTTCCTGCAGGCAGGTTGAGCCCAATCTTATCCAGCTTTTCTCTCAGAGAGCGGCCTCCATTTTTTGATTTGGCCCTGCAGAAGGAGAGTAAAATACAATTTTTCAAAATGCATATCAAGCCTACAGTTGCGAAGTATTTCAGACAGATAACACAAGATTACAAGCACTTTCACACACTGTGCTAAGGAGTGTGGAAAATAATAATCTCCACACACATCATGAATATTTTCCCTCATTTAGTATCTTCTTAAGGCCATTTAATCCAAACATTAAAAGCAATAAACAGATGTCTGATTACAGCGACTGCTTCAGATGTAAACTGTCAGAGGAGAGCCGACACTCACTCCGGCAGAGGCTCTCATTGTGAACTCTTGATAACAAATAAATCACACAAACTGACCTAAAAAGCACTGACACAAATGATGCTTCCACTCAAAAAGCATAGCACACACACGTTTGCAGAAACGCTTTAACTCCCCACTTGCCATAGCCGATTCAGGTTTCCACATGACTGGCGGGGCAACCTCTCCCTCTCCATGGCGGGTGCATCTTTCGGGAGGCAACTGTGTATGAGCGCCCCCACCCCTTCATCCCCGCCCCCCCCCCCCCCCCCCCGTCCCTCTGCTAACGATCCCCCTCCTATTGCTATATGACCTACATAAAAGTGTGATTGCGCGTATGTGTGTGTGTGCATGTCAGCATTAACACAGGCACATGGGAAGTGGCAAACGTGCACTCCAAGCACAAAACGCTCCAGCCAGGGTTGTTGGGTACGCACCGTAACCTCACGATCCCTCGACAGACTGCCACACTAACATACGTGCCATAAGGTCAACTGCTCTGCCACAGATAAAGCTACCCATGCTGCAACCCCTGACAAACACAAAAACACACCCACGGAGTCTTCAGATTGGTACTAACTGTGTTGATGTAACCTATCCCCAGAGGAAGCACAGAACCAAAATTGCAGACCACACAAAGAATGTCACGAACCTTACGCAAAAAAACTGATGAGCCAGACCAACTGAGCCAAGCTGTGCTTTTAGAAAAGCCTTTCCCATGGGCTGCTGAGCTTTAGTCTACAGATCACTTGAGCTGGAACTCCTCAGTGTGATGATTATTCATATCTGAGACAATCAGACAACCTCGTCAACAGCTTGCAGAGATCTTAATAAAAACGGATGTAAAAATTAAAAAAAAGGATGTTGCGGTTAGCTACCCTCATTTTTTATGAATCTGTGCTACTGTGTCCCTGTGCTACGCTTTGGAGTTTTACAAACAACAACAAGGAAACAGCATTAACTCCGGCCTGCTGTCACATTGAATGAATTGAGCTCTGACCTGCGTAAAACCCCTCCCAGGAGCGAGGCGTTCAGGCACTCAGGGGGTGACAGACGTCTCTGGACCTCAGCCACGGTAACCTTGTACTTGGATGTGGAGCTCAGCAAGGAAAGACGGCCCGGTACGGAGCAGAATACCTCTGTTGGGTTTGATACCATGCCCAGCAGGGACTCTTTCTGGAAGGGAAGACCCAGCGCGTTGCCTTTAGGTAGAGTGACAGGCCCTGGAGGGTGAGGAGAAAAAGATGTGGGTAAGCTGAAGAGTGAAGAACTACAAAAGAAAACAAAAATCTTTCTGGTTTTGCAATAGATTTTGTTTATGTATACACTTTTCCTGTGTATGCACATAAGCTCTAATCATCATAATCCCTTCTGTGCAACAGGGAATCTGTGTTTTCTTGTACGTAATCACAAGGAAGAGTGTGTATGCTGCTCTGCAAGACTGAGAAAACCAGTGTTTGCTGCAGGAAAGACTTTCGAAACATTGTGTGGCTTTCCAAACATTGAATGCCTGATGGTTAAACAGCTAAAATGCCCTCATGCCAAACACCATCCACAAACAGGTACACACATACAGACTGCCCCTCATCTAAGCCACAGATACACCTCAGCACTGTTTATTATTTGGCCTCACAGGCTCTGGGTATTCTGGACACTGTGTATGTTTTATGCTGGTTCTGTAGTTAAACGAAATTTTGAACCCCCCACAACAGCACTGACAGGCATCGGACAAACAAAACAGTACAGCACACTACAAAAAATAGCTCGCTTCATCCTCACCCGCAAGAACGCCCCCCTGATAATAAGTCCTCTGTAAGCGATCAAGGTTCCTGCCACCTCGTAGTCCTAATACTGAGACAGAAATCACAGAGTCACATGAGTACTTAAAGGCTCCTCTGGGGCACATGGCTGGGAATGACATGCCATTGTTTACAAGTGGAAAACCTAGATTGCCCATAGTGTGCCCTTGAGCATGGGAACAATATAATGAGCCATCGCTGACTTCCGTAACAAATGCAGACTCTTTGGTTCGCTGAGCTGTGCGAACGGCTTTCTGTTTGTGGCTATGCATCGCAATATCATAACACCTTTTTGCGATTAAGCTTTTGAAGAAAAAAGGCCGTTTTCACTGTAAAGTACCACATAAATGTCTTTGAATAAACCAAACTGCTGTGATATTGGTCAGGCATGATAATGAGAAACTACAACACAAGGGTTCCATTTTGAAACAAAAAGGGAAAACCTGTCTTTATGTGATTAAATATATCATAGTTTCAGAGATTTTTGCTGAATCTATCTATCAATCTATCTGTTTGCCTGCGTATGGTTTGAATAACGCAGAAAGCTAAGCCATAGAATAATGTTGCTCAAGCTGATCTTCCTCTGACTCAAAGTCTGTTTAATGGAGCCCTGATGACAAAACAGCAGGAATAAGTTCCCCTTCAAAACAGTTCATGTCCCAACAAATTACTAAACTGTCCTTCACATGCAAGCCTAATGCCACACCCCGCCAAAAGCTGGTTCTGCAGAGCCAAACACTGCTTCGAGATCAACGCGTAATTTCCTGTTAAAGTGAACAGAAGAGAGCTGCAATTGCAAGCTTAACCAGCCTAAAGGTGATCCAAAGCTTTCCTCTTCTCTCACAGTCAACACCGAGGTTGTGAGATTGCCCAATTTTCATGTCTTGTCAATAGCCTGTCGTTTTTTGAAAGGGATCAGTTCTTTCCCACTGGGCATCCATTCAAACACCTTCGCCAACAGAATAGGCTATGGATCATATCAAGCTTAGATAAGTGCATCTCATGGCTACGAGGATTATCAGTGTATGCAGTGCAAGTACAAATACAAGACTCCTCCTTTGCTGTACTCTCACACTGAGTGCCCTGACATGCCACTATAGAAGTAATTGTTATGACAATTCCAAGTATGAGTGAGAGAGTGAAAAAAAAAAAAAAAAAATACAGCCCTTACGGTAAATTTCCAGCCCTTGCCAGTAATTACTGCATCTTTATTTGGTTGTACAAAGGCACATGTACCCCAGGCAGCGTTTTCCAAAACTTTTTTTTTCCCCTCGTCAAATTAACAGAGCTGTGCTTCTCTGCCACTAAACGTCAGATTAGTCCTGTAGCAAACTCACCTTTTTTGATGACTGTCTGATCTGCCATAATAATACTGTGGTCATCTACATGCTGATAAAAAAAAAAAAAGAAGAGAAGCAGCGATAAGCCATCATTGTTAACAAAACAGCAATGTTAAAGCCATAGCAAGCTGGAACTAATTTCTGTCAAAATATGCAGTCTGTCTGGATGACTCTTTCTCCCTTTTGCTTCCTTCATGCAAAACAAGGAAAAATATTAAGGGCTATTTCAATATGGAAATGAGATGTTTAATGACCTTTGGTTGGTTTAATCTCCTGTGTGATCAACACAATCCTCCTATTTGATATACAATAAGATACTGACAATAATTCGCTTTGTTTTCTGCTTTAAAGGCATCCAAAAATGCGTTATGGCATTTGGCTGTCTGTGTCAGTGAGTGTATACACGCACGCACACGCAGAAAACTTCCACGCTTAAGTGCCATTTCAAGCATTCATGTCAGTCAGATCCACTCACTTGAACGTCCTCTAGTCCGTGGCCCATGTCGTGCATCCCCATGTTATCGCCAATAACCGACGCCTCTATGCCGTGCGCGTGTGGAGGCAGCAGCTCCGGCCGGCGGAACCCTTCCCTCCTCACCCCGGACGAGCCTCCTTCCAGGCCCAGGATCTGACTCGCCAGGCCGCTCCTCCCGTGCGCGCCGAGCCCGTCCTGGCCCTGTCGGCCGGGCCATGGCTGCTGCTGGTTCGACGACGGCGACTGGTGTATGGAGTTGATGTTGAAAGGGTCGCCGAGGTGGGAGTAGGGGTCGCTGGACTGCGGGTAGGAGATGGGCTGGTAGGGAGGAGGGAAGTACGGGGGCTGGAAGTCCGAACTGGCCGAGTGTGAGAGGGAGGGAGACGGGCTGTAGAGGTGCTGGCTGACCGCTGGCAGGTGAGGCAGCCGCGGGTTCCCATTGCTGTTGCCATCGTGCCTTTCCTGGGGGACGGAAGAGACAGGGCAGCTGTGAGAGATGACAACAAGATGGCAGGTAGTGGTGACATGTGTCCCCCTCCCCTCAAGGGAATCAAGTGTCTGTTACCCACTGCCATGATGTCCACTGAAGGTAGTGTCTTAGAGAAGGGCGTTTAGACCTTCACTTTAATATTTACGGACATTTTATTCTTCTTCTTTAACGTGGTGAAGAAAGTTCACTTACTGATTAAATTAAACTGGTCATTGAAATCATATTAAAATGTTGTCACGTGTTTGTTATGACCCGAATTAATGCTTAAGGCCCGTCATTCTTTGGAATAAAATGGGAATAAAAAGCTGCTCGTTATTATTATAATTATTATTCTTGTGTCTATTTCTGTTTATGTTGCTGCTATTGTAGAAATAATTATTCTGCATGTATTCTGAAATCTGCGTCTTGCTTTTACAGTTGTAGGCGTCTTTCAACTTTTTTTTTTTTTAACTTGACTTTTGAGGGGTTTTTGGTGTTTTTTTTCTGTCCTGTTGTCGCCTGTTATGTATTACTGGCCGATTAGGATTTCCATTTCATCTTCATCTTTACCGTTAGCACATACGATAAAAATCAACCCACCGTCACTCTTGTCGCTGAATGTCAAACTTTTGTTACTTAATGAAAAGGCACTTTTCCTTTTTTTTTTTTTTTTTTTTTTTTGGGATCGAAACTCACCTCACAGTCATCCTCATATTTCACGTTGTCGGCTAATTTCCACAACATTGTGACAGAGAAAAATGCTCTCCGTTACCCCGAAAAAAAAAAAAGAATAGAACAGAAGAAAAAGAAAGATGATTGTCGTCTGCGAGTTAATCCAGGTAAGAAAAAATGAAGAGCTTCCTGGTGGTGATCATGAACCCCGCTTGCTCTCCGGCTGCGGCGACAGGGCGAAGTTGCGGGTGAAGGCTGAAGGGGCGAACTGACCGACTGACTGACTCTCCAGCCGCAGATATGAGCCTCCACAGCCGCGATGAGACAAAATGATCGATGCCAAACGATATTTCCCCCCTCTCCGGTCAGTGTGCTCTGTGGCTGTGATGTGGAAGTGGGCGAAAACGGTGCTTATAAGAAACTTGACTCCCTCTGATGGACAAGACAGCGATGTTCACTCTTCGCTACATGAGTTCTGTACTATATCTGCACAGGCGCTCCGAGGGGGCGTCACCCTGCCCGTTGATGTCAGTGAAAAGGGAAAATGAAAATATTGCTGATTGGCGGGACAACGGTCCAATCAGACTTCTGCCCTCATGGGCAGTGTCAGACATTTAAACCCGGTGACTTTACTGGAGCGCGCTTTCCGCGGCTCGCAGTGGGTGAAGTCTCTCAGTACGCTCCTTGTTTGTGTTTGTTTATATCTGAAGACAGCTTTTAAATGTGTAAAGAGACAGTTATACTCTGTTTCAGAAGCAGGCCTACATCCCTTACAGACACACTAACAAAGAAATTCAAAGGTTTCGTTGTGGAAATATCCCCCCAGATATTTAGCGTATGATTTATTTTGACTTCTTGCTTCGTAAAGATGTTATTTTAGTTTTTATTAGTATTATTATTATTTTTATTTATTTATTTTTTTCTTCTTAAGACTTCATGTCAGAACGTTGCAGTGGCGGGTTGCTAGGTTACTGAGTAACACATGGTGACGTTATGACGCTCAGTGGAATGCCTCCCGGCCAATCACGTTGTTCGGTTCGAGATGTTCTAGAATGTTGAGGGTGTTCTGAACAACTGATTAGAAGAGGGGCAACATGTTTTGTTATTATGATAGAAAATAATACATTTGTTTCTCTGAGCGGTGGTTCTAAGTTTTTTTTTTTTTTTTAATGTAAATTGGTTAATGAAATCTATTAATTTCATTATTGCTATTAAATTCAGGATATACCAATATAAATAATCATTCACATTTTGCATTTTTTTCAAGTTTTTTTTAATCACAGTACACCTAATCAGGCCAAGTCGCCTATTCATTAGATAATAATTGTTGTTTTTGAATAATAACTATATTAATAATAAATGATTATTGTTGTTGTTATTTTCAGTGGTGGCTTCACATTTACTGTTATCACAAATATAGCAGAATAAAAAGCCAACTGTATCCTCCTTAAGCATGCCCATTTAACTTGACTCAATTCTTGCCCTCAAAATGACTGTGGTTCACTTTTTTTGATCAGAAAATCAGCAAGATATTGCAGCTCTCCGGTTTAAATGCCTAAATAGAATAATAGGCATTCAAATGAACCCATGACATTTTAATGTCGGTGTTTCACGGTGGTGGTTAAGTGCTTGTTTCAAACCGCAATGAGCCCGAGGGTTTAGCAGTCATCGTTCTCTCAAAAACCTCTAAGCTCGAAGGATCTCAACAAACAACTCTTTCTTAACTTCATTTACATTTTTGGTGGAGCTTTGCGATGTCCAAAACAAGGCTGCTTTGAAGCTTTGATATGCATCAAAGTGAGCACAAAAGACTTGTTTCTCCCGTTTCTTAATTATAACGACCCAACTGTCCATTATATGTATTTTATCTTTGCCTTTAGACCTTCTAAATTATCTTTCTTCAACAGAACATAGTGTCCGTAACTTGGAGGCTTTTCATTAATTGGTTTTGTATCACTTGACAAGTACTAAAATGTCAGATTATAATTTGTGAGATTATTGGACAGACCTTTGTCTTTCTGGGTAACAGCCTGTGGCGTCCGTCCACCCACGCTGCGATGATCGGCTGTCCATGGGAACAACAGGACGTGGGCGATTGAGGATTATCTGTTTTGGTCCTTGGCTTGTTGTGATGCGACGCAGAAGTGAAATGCGCGCAGATTAAATGTTACTTTACGTTGGAGGAGACACGGAACAGACCTAAAGGACGTTAATCACGCTTGGCCTGATGGTGGTGGTTTGGACAATCCTGATGCTCAGCTTGTCTTGTTAATGACAGTCCGCTGCTGCGACAACCGGCTCAGCTCATGTCAGGTGCAACGACTTCAATGGATCGACGGCCGGACAAATGAGAAAAGTCAGCCAAATCAGTGAGGGAGGCCATTTTAAGGACTTTTCAACTGGTTGGTATAAATATAGTGTCAATACACACGTAGCTACTGTATGTAAGATATTATATTTTAAGACTAATTTACAGTGTGATGTGACTTTCTTCAGTAATAAACCTGATTGAAATCCCAAATTCGCATTAAGTCGGTCACTATGATATTCATATCATATTCATATATTGTAAATAAATGTATATGTTGCAAATTATCTATATTACCCATAATACGTCATATGCATGTATATTAGAGTATGTTTGCATTAGTCACCTGTGAAGTTAGTGGCTATAACCGCATTCCCTTCTGATATACCTCAGTTCCTGCTGGAGTTTTTTCTCTTATTTACTTTGTAATTAAAAAGAAAAATGCTGTAGTTATTTTACAGAAATCATAAAATTACGTATGCTTGTTTTTTCTATTGTAAGCATGTTCCAGTTTCGATCACGAACAGCGTCACCGTTTTGTAATCCAGTGGCCTCAAACCAAATTACTGAAAGTTTTTGAGAGGGTGAAGCCTTAGGCTCATTGGCATTAATCACCGGTTATTTAAAAGCGGCGCTGCGCGACTCTAAACAGGTGGTTATGGTGGAAAGTAAATAAATATAGGCTCGGCAACAAAAGCGATAAACACGATGCAGGCTGGGTTAGAGCCAGTCAGCTGTAGAGATAAAGACACGAGTCGACTTACCCTCCAGTCTATCCTCTCCAGTACAGACATCTGCAAAGCTCCACACAGCAATCCCACTGAGACGCAGCGAATGAGTGAAACCATGAGAGGTTCACGTTGCTGACTTCACCTGACGGCGGAGCAGTGCGCATGCGCCCTGCAGTGTAATACACCTGAGTGGGATAAATCAAAACAATCCGTGCGCAGTGGCTCGATGAAAACCCGCATTTATTATGGCTTACGTAATGCAACATGCGTACTGAAATGGATTAAGGTGAGAAAAGGAGCGCGTCAAATGTATTAAAAACCATTATATGTTTATTTTAATAACGTAAGATTAATATACGACTCACAGGATTAGACCATAACCGAGATAGAATTATCGTTAATCTCATAATGATCTGCTATTGTTGAGTTTAAAAAAAAAAAAAAAAAAAAAAGTCATACAGGCTAAAGTTTAAGAAAAGGTGGAAAAAAAAAAAAGACGTGAGGAAATTTCAAGATGAGGTAATTCCACCCCCAAAGCCGCATCGCCCCAGGCTGACCGAAGGAATCTGCTTTCAAAAGCCTCTGAAGCTTTTTGAGGCCTAAAACGGCTCTTGTTATCTGATCTCCCAAATACTTTAGCTTAAACTAATGAACAGATCAAAGTGTCTTCGCTATGTGGCTGAGAATGTAGCCTACATTTTATTCCAAGAAGAAAACAAAACCTTTCTGATCCGCAGCCATGACACCTGCCAGAAGGAGAGCCTGATCAAACTATACCTCTTCAAATCATTGAGAGAAATAAAGGGAACAACGGCGCGCGTCTTACGCGGAAATTTATAGATTTCTGAAACAGATCAATTCTCATTCCCAGTGTCTATTAATCTTTTGTGCATTAGTCGCGAAAGACCAGCTGGATGAACCACTTTGTTTCTTGAAAAAACAAAAAAACAAAAAACATGATCAAACAGTTGGCCTGCTTCTATGACAATGATTTCCAACTTTATTTGACTCCCAAATATTTATTCCATATCCTCTTAATGAATTTCAGTGTAATATACACCTTTTTACAATTTATTACAATATTATCATAAGTGCAAACGTTCAGATTAATCTATTTAAAGATGCATTCTGAGACTGGACATCCTCCTGCAGTCTGTGGTAAATTGATCTTTAAGAAACATCTACTCAGATCAGATTATGTATCTTGGTGCCCCTAAAATTAGAAATCCATGACAATGCCTTCATGAAACGCTCCTGTGAAAAGCAGGCCTCAAACAAACCAAAGGGCTGCTCGAAAAAGCGTCTGTCTTCTCTCCTGCGCAAACACAAAGAGTTTCTATGGTTGCCAAAAGGAGGTCAGTAAAAATAAAATAAAATAAAACCCTTGCATGAGCTTCTGTGGTTCTTATTATTGACGCATTATTTCTTTGTAAACCACCTATCCATTGATCTAACGTGCGCAGAGAAATAAATCAACGACATAACAACGTCATAGACTGCAGCTGGATGAAGACGAGAGGACGCAGTGTTTATTTAAATTTTTAGCCACCATGATTGGATTATTTATGGTGTAACTTACATTTAATGAGAAGCAGGCAGACTCCACTTTGTGAGTTCTTTTTTCTTTTACCCTGCGACCACAGTTCGAGTCCGTAACAGCAGAGGGTGATAAGGAGGCCTCTGGGGCCACCTTGTGGCTGCAGCCTCACATTACCACAGGATTACCGAAGGATCAGCGCCGCCTGGGATCGAGTTTATCCTAATTCATAGACAGTATTCATAGACAGTATTCATACAGGCGCATCTAACTAAACCAGTTTACTTAAGCACTGCACTCGAGTTTAAATATGTATTTAATTTGCACATCATATGAAGGAAATCATGTACTTTTTTTTTTACTTAACTATTTATTTCAAAGCAAAATAAAGTTCAAATGAGATCCAGTTTACAACACTTAAAATCTACACCTCCTCTGTCACTGAAAAATCCCCCCCAAAAAATGCAAATATCAGCATTTTCAAGTTTAATGACTGGACATAGCATCTCCTACTTCACTGAAAAGCCCATTCTCAGTGTTTGGTTTCAGTTCTCCACATCAACCTTGTTCATGTTGAAAACTGGACCACGATGGGCTTCTATACTGGCTGTGATGTGGCAGAGTCCTGCTCATAGGTACGTGTGTTAAACTGAGGTTTAAGGTGAGCACAGAGACACTTTTCTTCAGTAGATGAATGTGAGCACATACACCATTCTGCACAGTTCAGCTAAAACATCCAAGTGACTGTAAGAAAAATGTATTTTGACTAGAAGGAGACTTTAAGTAACATTTTTAATGTAGTTTATTGTTGTGATTGAGTATTTTAGGGTTTTATTGCCACCTTTCCTCAACAGATCTGCCCCACTGGGCTATCTGTTTGGCAGCTGCGGCTCTGATCTCCTGCATCATTAGAGGACATCTGAGAAACCATGTGTGCGGCAGCGACTGAGCAGCAGAACGATGTCTGTTTTAATAACGTTTATAGTGTTAGACGCTGCCAGCTGGGTGTCCCGATCAGCGCCCTGAACACTAAACCTCACAGCAGCTGTAAGTTTCACACCTTACGTGTAAACATGTGTAAGATGCTGAATGGAATAAGAGCTTTTTATAGTTTGTTTTTGTTGGGAGTTTTTCCCTTGAAGGGCACAACAGGGAGTTGTTGTTGCTGCTGTCATCACCAGTAATTATTGCCTGTCCTTTCACATAAAGCAGAGTGTAGCTAAGCTTTGTATCACAGGAGAAACACGCAATTAAGTGTGCATTTTACTTGTAATAGGAGCTGCACAATACACATAAAAGGAGAATATTTTTTAAAAAAAGATGTTAACGGGATTGAATATAAATTTATTTTGACATTTGTTTGTTACATGCAAAAAACTAAAATGAAGAAAAAGAAAAGACTGTCCTGTTACAAACAGGAAGAATACATTTTAATCTCCTTTAAAAGAACTGTCTGAAAAACAGTGTGTTGTAAATGTGATCATTCTATTTCACTACATTTTGCTGTTAAACTAGATGCAAACCAAAGACCAAAGACCTTCCAAAATGGGGAAAAACAGTCAGAAACACCTTGTTTGGAAAAAAAAATGACAATATTGAAGCTTGTGATGCTCAAGAATGAGGAAGAGAACTAAAAATGTCTCCTACTGTCCTTTTCATTAAATTTTATTTTATCTTTCGCTATGTGTGCACTTTTTTCATGAGCATCAGAATAAATAAGATGCTTTAAACTGTCTTTATCTTGTTAACCTATTTTTTTTCCCCGCAAACTTTTCAAGCAAAAAACAGAACGATGATCACAAATAACTTGAAAGCATTCTGCTCAACATGTTAATTATGTATTCTATAAAGAAGAACTGTGAGCCAAGCCCATACTGATGGAGCTTACAATGACCTACACGTGTTCATCCACAGACAGGAATCACACAGAAGTAAAGCTTTCACCCTTTTTTTTACCTTAACTGAGGAGTGAAATCAAGCCCATACCTGACCTGACACCACACAGAGATCAGTTTAAAAAGCTTCACTCTGTCCACTAGGAGACAGCAGAGTGACAGAGACGATAAAGTCGCCCTAGCATCAATTCTCAGAGCACCTGTGACTGAGAACATGGAGGTGCTGGGGAATACATGAGGGAGGAATTAAGTAACAAAACAAAGAGTCTGAACAGCCTGGGGAGCTATTAACAAAACGCTGACAACACGTAAACACTGACCTACTGGGGACTGAACACAAGATGGGTTTCCACACATTGGTGGTATTATCAGAGGTCAGGTGGGTGGTGTGTGTGTGTGTGTGTGTGTGTGTTGGAGCCAGGCACGTAGAACTAGGTTTATCAGTCTTTAATGGGTCACAATATCTGGAGCAACCTAAATACGGTGAGTGGCGGTTACTAGAAGTGATACGGGGTGTGGGTGACCCAGTTGGATGTCTGCTCTTTAGTGCGCTTGGCAGAGCTGTGGGTGGTGAACAGGGATTTGAAGGCCTCCGACTTCTCCTCCATGCTCTGGATGGACCTCTTGGTGGCGGAGGCTGTCGAAGACTTGGCGCCTTTAGAGGAGCTGGAGGATCCTGAGGGTCCGGCCACATCTAGGCAGCAAAACGGCAAATGACGGAGAAAACAAGAGACGAAAGAATGAGGAAAGTTTCAAAAGGAGGGAATATGATGTGATGCTGCAACGTAAAAACACTACTGTTCTGACACAGTTTGATAATTCTTTGTTCATTTGTTTTTTTTTTTAATAAACAAGCAATCTCACTGGAGAGGTTCATATTCACTGAACATGTGACTGGAAAATTGATGCGCTGTGAACAAGAGGCCAACTGGGCACTGAGCCCTTCTGTGCTCAAAGTCAAGTGAGAGAAATCATGAAGAAGAGAAAGAGAAGCTGATTATACAAACTACTAGACTATCCTTTTTCTACTTATCTGGCAACATCTCAGTTAAACCCTGAGTCTTTTAAGCTGTTCTCTTTCAGAGTGACTGCCATGCTGTTTGAAAGTGAGGGCTGCCTGAAGTCATTGTGGCAGACGTGCTCTGCTCAGCACTAAGGCCATTTTCAAATTTAGAAAGGTTAAACCACCACTGAAGCTTGGTTTGTCTATTTTTAACGACAGAAAAGTGCGGTTAGCTACCTGACTGGCTGCTGTCACCACCATTCTGTTGTGAGCTCCTCCCTGCGGCGTCCACTTCAGGAGATTCTGTGTCATCTGCAGGAAGAAACAGGAGTCAGAGAGTGTGATTAAGACATTGAACACCCATATAAATTAAAGACCACCTGCTTGATAATGAATTACAGAGCGTCGCATAAAAGGTTTCTCATTCAGGTTAAATCACTGTGAACTTTGTTTGCTACTAAACATCCTATAGGAGATGTTGTTTTAAATCAACTAGAAACTATGTACCTACATGGAGATGTTAGTTTTTAATACTGTTTGTTTTCCAGTCTTCTTATCTGCTATTACTTTTACAATCCAGACTGAGCTTTGCACAAGCAGGAAAAAGCTGCACTTGGGCTTTTTTTATTGTTTCATTGAGTCTTTTCTTTTGAAGTTTTGATTCGAGTAACACAAGTAAATGTCAACGGTTTCTCAGCCTGTTCGCTTGTGAGGTGAGAGGAGGGGACTAAACAGGAAACCACACCTGTCGCCTCCGACTGCACACAACACTGAAGGTCTCTGATGTACCGTTCGTAAACACGGGGCCACACTGTGCAATCGCTTTACCTACTCCAGTGACACCATTATACGATTTGCATTTCTTTGCATGTTTGTGTACAGGGCCGATGTGACATGGAGGAAAAAAGAACAAATACGTGCTCTGTCCCTCACTCTGTGACCATCCACACAAAGCCACAAAGCCACTCCACCAATCCGAGTAGTTTACTTCACAGAGGCGCAAACACAGACACAGAGTTCAGCCTCTTTCTGAATAATTACTTTACATATATCAACTATCAAATGACTATTGGACCTAATGGTAAATGACATTCTGTACCTTTCTACACATCACACATCAGAGAAATCACAAATTAGTTTCTTTCCTCTAACAGTGACACCTCCTTGGCTCCATATTCACAAGACTCAGGGAAGAGAGACTCGGGAGTAATACACATACTAATATTTATGGGAAATTTATAAAACTTGATGACTAATCCAAAACATTTCCCTTAAATCTTCAGTCACTGCATGATACATCTATTGTTTTCTTGAAATATTTCCAGAAATGGTCAGGTTACCACAAGTCTGATCCCTGACACATCTCTGCAGAACCACAGTAAGATGAAGAAATGATGTAATCGGAGCAGAGGCTATATGTAAAGATCATGAGATGAGATGAGTCAGGATCCAGGTGGCTCGACACAAGAGATTTAGATCATCGACCTCTCAAAGCAATGTGCGAAGATAGCTGCAGACTGAAGTAACTGTTTTGGGTTTTTTTTTTATAGCAGACCATGTCACATTCTGCAGGATTGTGTCTTTCAGTCTTAATGTTCAATGTACATGTACTTAATGAGATTTCATGCATGTAAAACTTTTGAATAACCCAGCTTACACCACTATAACACATTCAAAATATTATCCAAATGAAGAAGTAAAGGTTCTGGTGGTTTTTGTGCTGTTTGGCTGTGCTTATGTAAATCCTAAACAGGTTTGCCTTAACAAGGTGCACGATGGCTCGACCAGCCTTCACACCGACCTTTTGATTCTGATGATGGGGCCACAGTTTCAGCTGCTTTGCTCTTCTTTGATTTCTAAAACAGAAGGGGAAATGCATTCGTTTAGAAAACAATACAGATTTCATTCTAGTGAAGACAAAAACTGTTCTAGAGCTAACAGAGAACAAATCCCTCTCTAGAACCCAAGGAAACATTTTATAGTTTACTCAACCCCAACCACCAACTCCATGAAGTCATCATCGTAGATTAGCTGTAGCTCTTGTTAAATGAAAACCCACCTTAGTTTTGGCTTTGGACCGCCTCTCGTCCATCTTCTCCCTCAGCTTCTCCACCTCGTCTTTAGTGCCGTTGAGCACGACGACATCCTCGTCTTTAAACGGGTCCCCACACTGAAGCAGGAGGAATTACAAACAACAAAAACACATATTGTGGCTTGTATTTTGTATGAAGTAATGCACAGCAGTCAGTCTGACCCTTTAACACATGGTGATGCACTTAGTTGCTGCATATACAACGATACTGGAACAGTATTTAGACAGTATTGTCCTACCCTGCCCAGAATTACTGCTAATTACTAATTACCGTTAACCACATCTAATCTTTAAGAAAACACTGTTGACTGTCTAGTGGTGAAACTAAGTAGACTGTCTTATAATGTTTTTTTGAGCAGTCCTGTGGTAAATCGTTCTACGCTACCGATTTATATTATGAGAATGAGAAGGACATTTAATGCATTCAGAGGATTTTTCCTGTCCCCTTCCTTGAAACATACATTTCACAGCTATACATTTCTTTGAAAAAGTTAACCCCGGATACATCTGCACAACATCCACGATGTGTAAGCGTCTTTAAAAACACATAAGCACACGACATGAATGATGTTTGATTTGGTGAAAAGTCCTGATTTCAGGTGCGCGACAGGTAAGGAGATGTGCTTTGACTTGCAAAGCAATGTTTAGTACATCCATTTAAAGCTGTTTGTGAGTTATCAATGCAGAGTCAGACACCCAGAATGGCAGATAGTAAAATAAGTGAAGCTATTTCCATACCAAACTGCATAAATTTGTTTTTGTTTGTCTGTTTGTTTTTGTGTGAAAAACAAATGCAATGTGCTGAACGCTTCTATGAACGCACTCATGACATATCGACTTCCAAATCATCTCCCTGCCACACCACTTTCCCTTTGTGTTCATTTGCATGCAGGCTGCATTTGATTCACTGTGAGAGGAAAACCAAACTCTAAACACAGCGAAGCAGATGGAAACAGGCAAATTCAGACAATCAATCATTCAAGCAGACGCGCACTGATGGATGCAGAAACTATTTTCAAACATTGTGACCTGCCAAAACATCCAGCCAGGATCACAATATTGTCTGTTCTACTCACTACAAATAAACTCTTATATTGTTGAATCCAGCTGAATGACCTGGGTATCTTACGAACTGAATATCTGACTGAATAAATCCACAGACATCTTTTAATTGGTCTTTTAAACTTGTTCAGCAGGACTTTTCCTTATAAACAGAGACTGGTAACGTTTGACAAACAAACCTCGGCAACTATAAAGTACTTTCACTAAATAATAAAAAAAATGTTTGTTGCAGACTAACTGAATTATGGTGGGCACTTTGCATGAGTTTCCCCTTCACATGCTAACGCAGCACTGAAATGGTGGATGTCATATTTGATTTATCAACAGTTTGTAAATTGTTTACAGAAATGAAACCCGATGGGAAACACAGTCTCAGAAAAACTGATCATTAAACATTGTTGCATATCTCTTGGACAGACTAAGCCAAATATAGACGGGCAAATATCTCTAAATAATAATTTTGTGCATTGCTTAAAAATGACACTTGCATAAGCAGCGTGACTGCTTCAAAAAAAGGGAAAACACACCCATATGCAAGCACAAATATTAAACCCCTGAGTAACCAGCAGGGGATCTATTGTGTTGCTGTAATGCAGGCAGTGAACTCCGGCCATGTGCTCTGTTCAACACAAGAGGGATAATCTCAGGAGCTGACCAAGCAGCAAACAAACTCTGTGGCTGCTGCTCTGAAGTCAGTCACTCTGCTGCTGCTGCTGCTGCTGCTGCTGCTATTACCACAAACTACACAGTGAGCTGAGCACCTTATCAACAAGTCAGCAAACAGGTACACCAGAATCTGGCTTCAGCACCAAACCGGCTACTCGACAAGGCAGCAAGAAGGCAAACAAGACAGAGAGACGGCGCTGAGTGGAGAGACACTGTGGATAATTCAACATGTGCGCCTGTAACTGGACAGATGAGCTGGAATTAAAACGCATTTGAGGGGAAAAAAGAAGGGAGGAACCTGACGTGAAGGGGCTGCGAGGGAAAAATGATGGCAAGCAAGAGGACAAAAAAAGAAAGACGCAACGCACCATTGAGTAGGAAACTGTACGAGGGAGGAGAGTGGAAAAAACCTTAGGGAGAGAGTGTGTGAGATGGGAGTGTGTTCCTGTGCGGCAGGTGTGTGCGTGGGTGTTACTGCTGGTAACCAGGCAGGGACGGACCTCGTCTCGTGGGGATGTGGCGGGGGGGCGCGACTTAATCAGCAAACTACAGAGAAACAAAAAACGTATGTACAAAGCGCCGCGTCTCACTCGGACAGGGTCTCAAGCTCAGAGCGCAGCCGCCCGGGTCACCAGCTGCCAGAAACAACAAGAAAACAATCCTGACGACCGCAGAACAGAAAGCGCTCCTGCTGCTGTCGTACCCGGTGTTCCTGCTGATGGTGGCCATGCTTGTGCTCTCCGTCAGGATCTGGATAGACTTTAGTAACGAGCTTGGAGGAGTTGTTTAGATAACAATGATCGGTACAGTGTTGTACTTCTGCACCTTAAGGACTACAGACTGAACTGCCTCAAAGGTAACTGGCTCACCTTGCGCTGGCTTTGGTATTCTGTCTTTACATCCTGTCTGTGTTTATATGTGTGGGACTGACACAAGCTTTACCTGTTTGATCTAGCCAGCGAACGTAAACATAGAAAGATTGAATCCTGAATGAATATTTGAAATGTGGAACGATTATTAGCTAAAGCACCAGACCTGACGGTTTCTGACTGAACAAACAAAAAAGGCAATCAAGCAGCAAGCTATTCTTTACTTACATGCTGGGTCAGAGGTGTTTTTCCTGTTGGGAAATCTCGGCTAATCTCCACAGAAGATAAGAGGCGTACACATTTCCATGGGAGCCGCCGTGGATCTTAGGTGCTGTGCTCAAGAACAACACGGCTTTCACAGCGGGGGGACTCAAGTGAGGAGGCGTCACTGACAATAGTCCTCAGGGAGATGCTCTCTGCTCTGAAGAGGGCACTGGGATGTAAGATCCATGTTTTCTCTAATACTCTCTAGTCTGCTCATTTAAGATATTCTGCAACTCAGATACTGCAAAAATATGGACAATGCACTCAGTAAAACTATGACAGCTTCCAGTACCCACACCAGCTCATTTTAGTCTGTTTTGGCTTCATGGGTGGAAATCATGAGAAACAATTTACTGAGGTGTCCTGAGGCCTTCCATTAAGAAAAAGTGGTACTTTCTGCAATAAAACCGCCTCTATATCCAATACTACTGAGCAGCCTGGGAGGTTCAGATCATCCCAGGCTACTGCCCTTCTGTTCTCAACTATTCTCCAGTCAGTCTGAAACCATTTATCCTCATATCTGATAAAAAATGCTTGTTTACTGAATGTCATCTGTTGCACCTTGTACATTTAGCTCCTGAAGAATTCCTGACTTTTCAGATGATCCGCCAAGACTTACTCAGTGAGTCTCTTAGAATGTTTCAGTTAAAGCTGCATTTGCTTTCATTGCTGCTGATTATTTGCCAACTGGTTTCCTGTGAATGAAAACGAACAGCATTGTTGCTCAAGATGGTGTCTGCAATATGTATTCGCTAATTTTCTAATATAAAACCTACAAAAGCAGGCTATAACCAGCAAGTCTCTCTTATTTTTACATGATAACCAACTGATTATCAAAGTTATAATACATTTTCTATTCATCAGCTGGTTGCTAATCACTTGAGCACTGGTTTTAATTCATGATCCAAGCAAAAGGAAAATATTTATGACAGAAACTTCCATGAGTGCATTTAAAAGGTTCACTGAAGTCTTACAAAGATGAATCAGAAACAATATGTTGCCAGTTATGCATCACAGCTCAGATAACAGTCATTAATAGACTGAATTCGTTACAATAAAGTCCATTTCTTGAGCTAAAAACTGGCTTCATCAATTAGTGCTAACCTACATATTTAACCCTATTTCACATCCCTCACGGGCCCCCGGACCCTCCTGCAAATAACCAATCTGGATGTCTTTATTGCAGGAGTTTTATCTGTGGTGTTGCTGTCTGAATACGGTGAAGCGGGGCTATTATGCGCCAGCTTGAAAGGACAAAATTCAGCTTCCTGTTCTGCCTGGGGATGAGTATTATTATTTCTTCAGTCATTTACTTGAAGACCAGAATGCCATCAGAGCCCAAGCCCTCAGAGCCTCAAAACTGCAAGCCCTTCTCCCCTGAATGTAAAGCTTTTCTGCCTGACGTGGAAGAGGGAGTAGAGTGGTACCACCGCGACTGCCAGGTGTGTAGTTTTTTTTTTTCTTTTCATAAACACAAGTACTTTCTTACTGTATTTCTAAACAGCAAGAAAATGCAAATACTAGCCTGCAAATATTTCACATCAAAACTATCCCAACCAGCCAACTGTGACGCAGATTTGAGACGGAAGCAATAAAATAAAAGGTTCAATTTTATTTTCTCCTGCCTCAATGCTTTCTTGGAGAGCTTTCTGATTTACCAAATGTGCTCAGTATAGAATATAACACATTAGCTTATGCTAGCCAAACTTGCTATGATTCTAGTGTAACATGGGTAACTATGTTTTAATAACATGTGTAGTGTTCGTTTATCTTTATTTTCTGTCTACAGGTGGAACGCTTTATTCATAACAGTCATCTGCAGTGTTCCAATCTGACCAGAAACCTGCACTTCATCACAAGACCTCTGAGTCGTGAGGAGGAGGACTACCCTTTAGCGTTTATTCTGACCGTTCACAAGGAGCTGGAGCTTTTTGTGCGTCTGTTGCGGGCCATTTACATGCCACAAAATGTCTACTGCATTCATGTGGATGCTAAGGCTCCGTGGGAGTACCAGGCGGCCGTACGGAAGCTCGTCAGCTGCTTTAAAAACACCTTCCTCTCCAGCCGCAGCGAGACAGTGACCTACGCTGGGTTTTCCCGCCTGCAAGCAGATCTGAACTGCATGAAGGATCTAGCAAAGTCCACCATCGGCTGGAGGAAGGTGGTGAATCTGTGTGGACAGGACTTCCCCGTCAAGAGCAACCTGGAACTGGTGCAGTACATGCAGGGCAAAGAATGGAGGGACAGAAACATGACGCCTGGGGTCAAGCAGCCGGAGTCGATGAGGCACAGGACGCAGCTCCAGCACATGGAGATCACAGGGTCACATGTGGCTCTGAAAGGGGTGGGACTAAAGAAAGGTCCCCCGCCACATAATCTGCAAGTTTATTTTGGAACAGCCTACTATGCCCTCACGAGGGCTTTTGTAGACTTTGTTCTGAAAAGTCCAATAGCTCACGACCTGTTGGAGTGGTCCAAAGACACATTCAGTCCAGACGAGCACTACTGGGTGACACTCAACCACGTCAAAGGTAAGCTGCCTGTTTCAAAGGGGTATAGAGACATGGAGTAACCTCTACTTCTGCCAACATAACCTTTCTTTCATGCTAAAGCAAAAGGAGAGCAGGTGACGCTAAGTGAGATACAGAAAAACAATCAATGCAGCAAGATCAAATATCATATCTGAGGTTTGAACCATTCAAACTGGGCCATTGACTGTGCTTTTAAAGCACAAGTCAGAAGGTCAGTTAGTTTACCTGAGCTGTGTAATCTACAGCAAGGTGTTGGTATTAAACTCCCTTTAAGTGTCATCTCTCACACTTGAGTAATGCTTGAGTCAAGTCTCATGAGGCCACGTTTTTTCGGTAAATTGAAATGACTGTTTTCCTCCTACACCAAAAGACAACCACCTTAGTTAGGAAATAAGGCATTTACAGCACACTGCAAATAAGGAACTGACATAAGAAAGAAATTAGGTTGCCTGTAAAGATGGAGGCTGAAATGAAATGGGCTTAGTGTAACAAACCGCACTCTTCTAGCAACATATGTTGGTTGCTTCTAGCGGCACAAAGATGACATTTGGTTTGGTATTGGTTTCAGTTTTTACAGAAGAAAAGCCTTAAAGGATGAGAACTGCAAAGCACAAATGTAATGAACCTCCCCACATCCAGTAAAGAGCGGCACACAGCCGCTTCCCTCAGCTTTTCTACGGGAAGCACCCGGGATCGTCTCCCACACAGTGGTTGAGACGGTCTCAAACAGCACTAAGTAAATCCCTTTAATTCAGTTTGGTCGCATGATCATGATTCATTTTGTCTGGTTATGTGTTTGAAGATGCTCCCGGTAGCCACATAGACGGAGGCTGGGCAGGAGACATCCGGGCAATCAAGTGGAGGGATCAAGAAGGTGGAGCACACAATGGCTGCAAAGGTACAGTAGAGAAGTGCAACTACTGTGGAAATGACTCTGCAACATTCAGAATTAGGCATGTAATTCACAATTTTTTTGTGTGGCCAAACTCACTACTACTTACACAAACAAGCAGTAATTAATGTCTTAATCTAACATTAGCCAAGTTTGTACTGTCTTCTTCCTATAAAAGGAAAATTGCCAGCCCCTTACTCCATGTCTGATGCTCTTGACAGGATTACAGGAAAAAGTACTGGCTAAGGCAAGTCAAGATTTACACAACAAAAGATGATAGGAGGACCGTTATGAGGATTTATCTGATATGATGTACTCTCCGATAGGTTTAGTCTGTCTTTTATATGACCTTTAACAAGATTAAGACGAAAAGCAGCAGCACACAAACCTACTGACAAACACACACAGCATCATCAAAGGTCTAAAATTGAATCCTGTCTCAAAACAGACTCATGCCTACTGTCTAGACCAAAACTGTTGTCATTTTTTAGGCTATTACGTCCGAGATATCTGCATCTATGGAGTGGAGGACCTGCCATGGATCATCAACAGGAACAGCATGTTTGCCAATAAGTTTGAGAGTAATTCCTTTCCAGAGGCACTGGACTGCCTGGAGCAGTGGCACAGGAACAAAGTGTTGAGCCAGGCAACTGTTCCCATAGAGCCATCATGGCTGCTGGCCATGCAGAGCAACTCAAGCAGCAGCTACTTCAACAGCAGCACCGCAGCATGAAACCGCTGCTGCTAACCTCAACAGAAGTCGGGCTACATGCAGATCAGTTTATTTGCTTGTTCAGAGGCCGGGGATGTTAAAAATGTGAGCAGGAAAAAACTGAACTGGGAACAGCAGGATGATGCACTGTGCACCTCCTGACTGCAGCACGCCCACGGTTCACAGATGGATTTGTCTATTTATGAAACTGTGAGATGACTGTTCTTTTTGACAGTTAGAAGACACAGTTTATGTCAGATGACTAAAATATCTTTACAGTAAACCAATGCAGTTAAAGGAGAAGTACAACGTATCCAACATGAAAAAATTACAAGTAAATATAAATGACTATTTAAGATGACTACACTTGACAAAGTATTAAAGAAAATGCTGAACATGCATTTAATGCTGTTTAATATATTAAATGTTTAATATTGTTTAATTTAATACTGTTCGGTGTGTGGTCTAGTTAAAATAATATTATTTAATGAAATTAATGCTTAATTTTTTTTTTCAATGAAGTAGGGAGCAGCAGGTATAAACAGACAAATAAAGAGAACACCGAAAAAAAATTCCCTTCTTCAAACAGGACTGAGTCTCTATCCATGATAGCAGGTCTATGAGGCTGCGCAGTGAGCAAAATGCTAACATTGGCATGCTAACATGCTAGCAATTGATATTTTCCCCTGCACTTTCATTGGTAGTTTTACAAAAGTGACTTGCTCAGGCAAAGATTTGCAGGTACTAATCAGTTTATGTGACCTTCAAACCTCTAAGACACAAAATTAAGATAAACACACCAGCTTAGGGCGTATTTAGACCGCTAACAGCCCTGGAAACAAAGAAGAGTGTATATGAGGGCATGCTGTTTCAAGGTACAGGTCGAAGTTAAAATACAAACCAAGAAGTCTACCGTGCAGGGTTACTAAATGTGCGGAAATGAAATGAAGAGGAGAGGAACTGGGAAAAAGACAGAGAGAGGCCTGATGTCAATGTCAAACCTATGACCTCAGCCCTGAACCCTCAGACTACTCAAGCCTCGTCCTGTCCAGCAGATAACAATTACATGTTTCATTTCATGATACAGATTACCAGGATAGATGCTAAAGAAATGCTCCAACATGTTCATCAAGTGTACCAACAACTGTCTGCAATATGGCAGCCAAATAAGAAGCAGTCAAAGTCAAGAAATTGTGTATTGCCTAATAAGCCTATCTTAGCAAAAATCTCCACAGACAGTCAGTTTCCCACAAGAAGCACTATAACTTCACTTATGGTTTCAGGCTCTATTTCTGGCAAAGTCAAACAACTGATCTGTGCCAAGATGCTTTCACTGCCACAGGAACAACAGCAGAGACTGGATATCATCTGCTGTCTCCTACCTCATAATAGCCTGTGCATGAGAAGTTACGGCCATAGCTATAAATTTACTTAAAACTCACAGGTCAGGACCCAAATCGCCCTGTCTCTATTTCTGTGAGGTTCCCATGTGGCTCCATTTAGGTCACTGTCAGAAACGGCTCAAAAAGAGGAACAGTAAAGCCTACAGATGTCTACAGACGCTTGATGAAAACTAGACAAGAATATGGAACGTCTTTAAGTTAGTTTGGTCTGTGACCACACTTTCCACTTGAAACAAATCCAGAAATAATACAAAACTACATTTAGAAAGGGTCAAATTGGAGTAGACTGTATGCCACTGAACTACAAAGAGATCTGTAGCAGGTACGTGCAAAATATAGTGTCCCTCTGGACCAAACAAAAGACAACTTAAAAAACTGTAACTACTACTGTGTTTGTTAATGCTGTTGCTACTGTTGCTGTTTTTTTCTTCTTCTTTTTTTGAGTTTGAGTTTAACAAATTATGAAGAAAATGTTCGGTTAACACAATGTCACTGTAAAATAAAGTCAGAAAAAATGCACATATTTTTCTCAGTTTTTCAATTTGCTTTCCAGCCGTCATTTTGGAAACCTATAAAGACTAGCAACACAAAACTGATAAGCTATCCACCCATCTGTCCTGTATTGTATGTCGTACTATAAGCCCATAAGACATATGCAAAATGACCACCCTTCATTTACCCCCAGGCTAACTGGACGGTTCTTAAGCTAATTGCCTGCCACAGCGGTCAGACTGTCTCCTCAGCTATATAAACTTACAGATTTTAACAGTTCACTACTTATTGTGAGCATTTCTAGCCTTTTAAATACCGTAAACAGTGCAAACATGTTTTAATTTCAAGCTGACACAATATTTTCAACCAGCGTACAGTGTTTTGAAATGTCAAAACCCCCCATGGGAGTGTCAAAACAGTACACTTCAGAGAGGCTGTTTACACCTGGCATTAATATGCATCTTGGGAGATCCGATGACAAGTACACAGCTCTAAGGGCGTCAGTTCACACCTGGAATTACCAAAAGTCTCCACGTTCCTCAAGCGACCACTTGTGATCGGATCTCACTTACTCACTCTACGTGCAAACAAACACATAGATAGTTTCCCTTTGCAAAGACCAGATGTGGTTTTGGTTTTGAGCAGTGCAGCGGCCTCACAGCAACATCAAACACACGCCGACACATGAAACACAATGTTTCCACACAAAGAAAGACAGAAATTATTTGCCAAATTGACATGAGGCCCAAATAATTAAAGATTTGTCATAGGCAGCCTTTCACATAGCTTATAAAGTTTCTCCTATTTCAACAACTCACAAAATTGCAAGATTTCCTCTCCATAGGTGACAAAGAGTTAGCCAATATTGGTTACTGTTTAATATTTCCTGTGTAACATTAATAAAATGTTTTCTGTCATAAATTTGGCATAAATGGCAAAATCAACTGAAACAGTGAGTTCACAAACACCTGCTGTTTATCTGAGCGGAAGGAGAGCCAAAACAATTCGTTCATTTTGCATTACAGTGAACCAAATGGAAATTACTGTGTCCTTACGCAGAGGATGTCTGCTGAGTCGGCGGTCTTTCAATGTCACCCAGGACACATTCGCTTATACCACAAGAATGTGGCCATATGCAGCTCAGACCACCTCCAGATGTGGTCTGAGCAATCACATCTCAGTATGTGCTCTATGTATTGTGGGTGCATTCACATCTGTACTTAGAGCTGTACACTTGTGATCGGATCACCAGAGATACGTGCTAATTCCAGGTGCAAACAGGGCCACATTGTTAACACACATTCTTCTGCATGTGAGGAAAAGATTGTGTATCTGGAATCATGCCAATACCAGACTGCTATAGTGTGTTATCTGCGTTGATATTAAGGCTGTTTATTTACCAAGCATTAGCAGTGAGAGAACTCTGTATGTAAATAAAACAAGCAGAGTCACTGCCACACATTGAGAGGTCTGCAACGGGGAGCAGTTTATTGAAAGGAAAGATTAACATTAGGGAAATTTAACAGTCACAGTTGGCAAACATCAAAGAGTTGGAATAGAGTGACTGGGGGAAAAAATGTGAAATATTGCTCACCTTGTGGCAGATTTCTGTCTTTACCTCCTTCATGGCCCTGTCGGAAAATACGCAGCCACAGGTCTGCAGGTAACAGAACCTGAAAATGGAAACCACAGGGCGTATAATAACCTCTACAGACATTTCCTGCACAAATGAACTGTCTTGAACTTGTCAAAGGTCTCATAAGGCCTTTAAGTCTCACCCAGTAAGTACTGCACTACAGTCAACTAGATACATAAAACTGATCTTTAGATCAAATTGATAAGCTTTTTTAACTATACTTGGTGCATAACAGTTAACACAGTGAAGCATCAGCCTGTTTGTTATACTTGTGGTTGTGGATCCTTTACTTGTTGTTTGTTACCTGTGCTTGCCATTCATCTCCAACCCAACAACAGGGCAAATGAACATGCCGCAGTGGATGTCCTCATATCTGTCACCTTTAGCATTTCTTCTCTCTCCCTCCCACTCAGGGTTATCAGTCAAGTTCAGTTCCTTTATATCCTGTGGAAGGAATAGATCAACAAACATGACAATTATCCTATGAAACCAGAGACAAATGCACACAAGCGCTGCCAACTTTAGTATTAACATACCTTGATCCCACGGATGTGAGTTACAGCCTCAGCATTGGGTCTCTCAGCAGACTTATCCAGAAGGAATTCAATGACAGCATCTTTGTTATACAGCCTAAAACACAACATGGACGAGACTTTAAGAACATAGTGAGCTGTAATAAGTGAATATTTTTAAAGAATGATGGATGAATGGGTGGACGGGCTCCTTCACATGAGAGTTATTATCAGTTTTTAACACAAGTCTGGCAAACTAATGACAGTATGTTTATTCACTGTCACATCACCAAGCCGTCCTGTCTCAAGAAGGGTACCTCGGAAGCCTGTTCGATGATAGACAAAAAGAAAGCCAACTCTCACCTTCCCAGTTCACAGGCAACAATGGGACGTCTGAGTTTCTCCTGGCTCAAGGCACAGTATTTCCATTTGGCAGCCAGCTCCGCATTTTTATCAACCTGGACACATGCGTAGATACATAAGAGCACAATTTACACATATAATATCAGAAAATTGTCTTTGACTTTAGTCTATGGTGATTAAATTCACTTTTCAGGGTGGGTTATCTGTCCTATTTTAGATTCCCTGATTGTCTACCCCAACGCGGGACTATCCCCGGTCGGCACTCTCCCGCTAGCCAGACTATCGAGCCCACCGACATATAACGGAGCTAGTTATCTTTTTTTATGTTAGTTTTTTGTTACGTACAAGTGTATTTGACATATAATTAGTGACATATTGTTTCAAATACACCTACAGTATGACCATTAGCCTATGAATTGACTTTGTCGTTACGTTTTAACAAGTGGTGGATAAATCCTCTTTCCGTTTCCGGTCAGTTAACGTCACATCACAGATACTCTTGAGTTCGCCATGCCTCTGGTTTGGTAGTACGATGTACTGTATCCTTCGTTCAGTATCTGTGGTAGTAGTTGTAGTAGTAGTAGTAGTTGTTGTTGTTGTTGTTGAAAAGAGCGAACAACAACTCCGGACTAGCAAACCAGTCCTATTACTGGCCAAGAACGTCCTGTTACTGGCATTACTGCCGCTTCGACTGGCATACTCCGCCGTCGTTTTATCCAGTAGTGTTATTCTTACTGGAGTGGTGTTAAGAAATAATACGTGTGCCAATACATAATATATGCTATAAATGACACGAATACGTGAAATATAATCAGGGGGCAGTGTATATATATGATAATACGTGAAATATAATCCGGCGGGATAGATCGTCTAAACCACCTGGGGCTACGCGTCCGTGAGCGAACTCAGTTGGGAGTCTCCGTCTATCTACCCTATTTTAATAACTAACGTTAGCTACTTAGCTAACAGTCGAGTCTGTTTGTTAGCCAGCCTACGTGTACATAACGCAGCTCGACACAAATACGTTGATTGTTTAATATATCTTTGAAAATAACTGAATTTGTTATGATTACTTAGTTTTAGTTAGCTAATTAGTTTTCAAGAGAACATATGCTAATAAACAGTGTTAGCTGGCTAACAGTTAGCTTAGCAACCACTGACAGCTTTCGATAACATCGCAAAGTGACGAATTTGAAAAGGAAGAAAAATAACCGTGACCTACCTTCTCGACTTTTTTGGGACCTTTCACCAACTCGTGTCTTTTGGGAATCGTTCCTCCATCACATCCCATCTTGAAAGCTGACTTCTAAAGTTCAATTATCGAGTTGGCTTTCTAAGGACAACGGTACTAGCAGACAGGAAGTTCTCGGGTTGTAAACAAACGACGAGAGTCTGCAAGACTCGCGGGATGTGCGATTAATTTGATGTCGCCCCCATGTGGCCGAATAGAGCACCTCTGGATGGATTGAATACGACTTCAAACTTATTGATGTATTTTATAGCTTCAGCCACAGTGTGGAGGTATTACTCCAAATATCAATTCAAGTTTCTGTTCAGCATGCAGCCCAGATGAGAGCTGCCAGAGGAATGGGAAGCAAATGGAAATTCACCATTTACCATGAAGATACTGAGAATATCTTTCTTTGTAGTTATTCTACCAAAATTGTTTGTTTTTCCACCAGCATTTTTATTTGTTTTCTAAAGCACCTTACAGTATTGTTGCCATGCATGTAAACATGAGAAAACATCCCCCAGATGACTTCACTCTTACTGCCCATCTATCTATTAGACATTTTTCAGTCAGCCATTAAACCCAGAACTAGTAAGTGACATTAGTCTGGCTTTCAGGGTTGTTGTTAGAGTGGTCTAAAGATGAAAGTTTCCTTGGAAGATAGTTCAATGAGTGCTAATGAGATCTGTTTCCTGTGCCTTGCAGGCTGCAGATTAGTTTACTATCGATGGTGCTGTCCAAGAGCGACCATTAGTTTGGGGAATACCTCAGTGGAGACATCTCTGGCGGCATGACTAATAATCTGTGTGGAAAAGAAGACTGAATAAAAACACAGCATTGGACTTCATTTTGGCTGAGAAACTAGATTTCAGCCTCTTTATGCTCACCACAGACCAGCAGCCGCTACTGTGGTTCCCAAAATGCAGCAAAATGAACAATATAAACAAAAAAACGTTTCTCCATTTTGCCTGTTTGTTCGATTGGTCCTTCCTGTAATTTATAAATTGTGTTATGTCTCTTATTGAATTTCCCCCCTTTCTCACACAGAGCTAAATGTTTAGTATGGATTTTCATTAGAGGCAATGGAGTGAAAGCTCTGTTAGCAAACTATCTTTGAGAGAGTGCAGCGCCCCAGGCTGATAGAGCAAACCAACACCTCAGGAACACACAATGCACAATGGCCACTGGACAAAAGGAGACAGAACAATGGTCTTCTATCCCTGTCTTGCATGTTTTGCTGTTTTCCAAACCACACGGCCAGATAGCTGTTTTCCATGATTTATTTCAGTTTTGTGTGTTCACGTTGGCATGTATCTGATGCACCTAGGCATAAAAACATGCTACAGAGATCTCTTGAGCGGAAATTGGCAGAAAACTTAGGTTACACATTGCGCCTGTGCGATGCAAGTTACAAATTACTTCACATCTTCTTAGTCAGCTATAAACAGCAATTTAAGAATAGCTTCAAGTATATCAGGGAAAATTGCAAATATCTACAACCAACCATCTCACAGTATTTTGGTATGCCAAAGGTAATCCAAAAATGTCTGTTTTGAAGGTTTGAGTAACTTAAGCTGGATGGTTAAAGGCAGAGGAGTTGGTTGTTTACTACTTGTCATTTACTCCAACCATTCAGGTATCACAGCTTCCATGTAACAGAGAGACGTGTGTTGTCACAGCTCAATTACCACAGAGGTACCCTGAAATAACAACAAAATGAGGGCAGTGAAGGTTGCCAAAAGGTGGAGGTGATTTCTCACTGCAGACCACGTTAGTTTTTACATGAATGTTCAGATACTTTGGATACGAGACGGCAGTGTAAGAGAAAAAGTTTGCAGTTCATTAAATTTTTATCAGATGAGATTTAAAACAACTTGAAATTGCAGAAGGCAAAAAAACAAAGCACCCTGCGTCATTTCTGACGTGACTGCAATCGAAAGCCACAGTGCGCCCCCGCCAGCATCAGTCAGTCTCCACTGTTTTGATCACCATCTTCTCCAGTTTTACAGCTGAATCTGAAGACTCTGCACGGCTGAAATGCAGCTTCCTCTTCCCCAAATCTCCCTCTCTGATTGACCTCACTACCACACATATCTTCCTGGCCTGCTGTGGTGCTACCCAGCACGGCTGACCCAAAGAAAACCCCAACCACCAAGCGCCCATCCAACCTCATGTTTATACTTCCATGATGAGTCCAACCTGCCCAATCAGACTTCCACTGACTGGCCTTGAACTGAAACTGTATACATCTTAACCATCCCAGCCATCCGAAGCAGCCAGCGGAGACCAAGGCTGCATTAATTGCACGGACCAGCCCTGGTAGTGCACCGAGTCCAATGCATTTAGCGTTTCTAATTGGGAAGGAACTGCTGTGTTTACATTGGCGCTAGTTGATAGACTTGGACCCTTAGCCCTCTAAGCCAACCGAGCTAAAGTCCTCTGTAGGAGAGAAACCAAACTGCCTTGTCCCTGAAGTCTCTCTGGACAGAGCTGGAAGGAAATTATTTGGAACAGAGAAGAGGAATATTTACACAGGTTTATTAAGGGGGATGGCAGGGAGGTGAATCTTTTTTTCCCCTCAAATTTTACCTTAAATCCATAGTGCACTAATTTGATTAGTGTTAGGTGATGCCATACTGTGAGGGAATTTGCTCCCAAAGGCCTATTTTGCTTCTGAAATGACTCATTTAAAAGCACTGAGGTGAATGTCTTGTGTGTACTAGAGAAAGCCTATAATCTCCACCAGGTATTCAGCTAAATATTTTCATTGTCAAATAATCTGTGATTTTTTTTTTATTAAATCATTTATAGTTTTGTCTGTAAAATGTTAAAAAACAGTGAAAAATCAGTTTCCAGCGCCCCAGGTGAAATCTTTAAATTAAATTACTTATTTTTCCGATTAGTAGTCCAAAATCTAATGATATTGACTTTATAATAATGTGAAACTGGGCTTCAATGATTTGCCAAAATTGCTGTCAATTAATCATATAATTATAATTAGGGGTTAGGGTTAATTGACTAATCTTTTCAACCCTAATCTCGATCTCCACATCACACATCCGTCCCATTTAATTTGCTCATTACCATAAACAGTCTTACATAAAAAGCATTACATTGATTAAAGTATTATACTACAAGAACTGTCAAGACCTGGAACCCAAAAATCCAAAATTCAAAATGTATAAAGGCTGCTGTGAAGGCCTTTCATAACGTCCTGTAGCAACTCGAGTGGATGAAGTGACACCATACAATGTGCAAGCAGTCCCACGTCAAAAAATTCAACTACAAAATTACCGTCACCGCAACATTTCCCCTCAATAAAACGGCTGCTATACGAAAGAATATTTTATTTGTGATTTTAAGTTGAATAGGGAACACCACTGTTCACTACGCAGCCCCGACACCATGTACAGAGCCATATGCAAGTTCATGTACCTAGCATATAATGAGAAATCCAAAACCCTGGAAAAAGCACACCACATCCAACATGAGGACTGCAACGGGTTACCACACACACCAGTCGACCACAATTATTTTCTCATTCCTTTTTCTGTTTATGTTGAAACTCACATACCTAAAATTATGTCAGTTGGAAACATTGCCCATAACTAATTTTTCTATCCACTTGGTCTGAGCAGTATGAGTGTGATTAACCCACTAGAGCTTTGCCACATACTGATACAGATTTTTGATAGCTCGTACGGTCAAATATTCCATGTAGTCTGGCATGAAGTCATGAACGTAAATCAGAACTAGCGTTTTATTTTTATTGTCATTGTTTATAATGTGATCAGGATAAAATTCCAAATTTAAAGGATTAGGGTTTATTATTGTAGGTGATTCCAATTAGATTTGGAAACATGATAGATGAGTCAGCAGCAAGGAAATCAGGTTTTGTCGGTATCTCTCGGCTTCCAAGGGATGACTGATGAAGAAAAACATGCCCGATGTTGCCACGATTCCCCCAGCAGATGATTGCGGAACGTTTTCCCTCGTTGCACCAGCCTGTTGTGCGACGATTTTAATCCATCGGCTGCACCGAAGTGTACAGCTCAACATTTTATTTACCACAAACTTCATGAGGCACCGGGACCTGGTATGATCCTAGCCAGGCTGAGACGCAGACCCATGCATCAGCACACACAGTCCACCTGGACACATTTTTACCAGCAGCCAGTTTATGATTATCTTTTCCACTGTGGCAAACCAGCTCTGAACACCCGCAGACACAAACGCCCTAACGGATAAATGGGTACGTAGAGGCCCACATGCATTCACAGTACGCAGACAACCATATGACACACACACACACACTCACACGATCATGGTCCCTCCTTGATGCCTGTGACTGGGGAAGGAAAGTCTCCATACATCAGTGGAGGCTATATGAATGGAACAATTGCTTGTGCGCTGGCAGCACAGACTCAGTCACATCTCATTAGCTTGACGGGATACCCGAAAGGTTCTGACAGGCTCCTGGCTGTGATTGGTGTGGCCCGGGGTGATGGGGACATACCTGCGGCTGCCTTGTGTACTCTGTGGGCACGTGGTGAAGACTAAGCACACGTAGCAGCTGAGGCCTGGCAGCGACGGTAGCTAAGGTTCTGGGTGTCCACGCCAGCCGCCGCCTCACCATACACGTCTTCAGCAATAATAAAACTCACTCTCACTTTTTTGCTTTTTTTTTCTTTTCTTACTCTCACTTTCACCGTCTGTCTCCTGCCCACACACACTCACATTACACAGACATGAGGGGAAACAGAGGGCGATTCTGTGTAGGCTACCGCTGCGCCACGATGAGCTCAGTGCTAACTTTGAATGCTAACCAAAAATCCATTTGGAGTGGAGTTATTATTTTGAGTTTATTAGCCTAAGTTGTTAGCTTTTTGGAATCGTTTGGGAATAGTTTAAAGGAATGGTTTGACACTTTGGGAAAGTTGCTTTCTTGCTGAGAGTTATGTGAGAAGACTGATAGCAGTCTTACATCTGGCCTGAAAGTATTCAACTGCAACCCATTAGCTTAGCATAAAAACATGCAAAACAGCTAGCAGGGCTCTGTCTGACAGTCAGAAAAAACACCTCCCTGCACCTCTAACGTTCACTAAATGACCTGTTATATCTTGTTTGTTTAATCTGTACAAAAACTGGATTTAAAAAAAATGTATTTTCTTGGAGTTTTTCTTGGCTCGGAGCAGAAACTTCCTGAAAACTTGTCATCATGAAGTTGAAAGACAGCCAGCAAGCTTTCAGGAAGTTACTTCTCCAGGACCAGAAGAACACTACTTTGTGTTTCGCATGAAACAAATAAACAAGATGTAACATGTTCATTAGTGAGCTTTAGAGGTGCTGATAGGCAGATTTTGTTACCACCAAACAGAGCTAGCTGTTTCTCCCTGCATCCTTCAATCTTCAATGATGTGCTGAAAATGAGCCTTCGGTCTGCAGTGTTTTTATTCAGTCCCCTCCTAGATGTCTCTCTGAGGGGTCTTTGGAGGAACACATGTTTTTAATAAGGGTCTTTACGTCTGGCCTTGCATAAATGTTTAGCAGCGTTCCTTCTGGGAACTGGGGCCTGTCTTTACAGTGGAGGCTAATCAGCTGTAAATTCTGTTTTAAAAAGGAAAAGGAAGGCATGGAAGGAGTTAATCTCCAAGGCCCAATGCACTCCCTTTATTCTCTCTCTCTCGCTCATACACACATGCACATACAGTACACACACACACACACACACACACACACACACACACACACACACCTCCTTCCAGAAAGTGAAAGCAGGGGATGATGACAAAAAGAAAAGAGAGAGAAGAAAAGCTTGAGGCTTTGACAAATGATCTAATAAACGGGTAGGGAGATTACAGGCTAGGTGCCCGCTGGGAGAGGAAGTGGGGCAGTAAATATTTTTTAAAAGCTGTCAATAAATTTGTAGTGTTGAGTTGAGAGAAGTATCCACAGCCAGAGCCGAGGAGATTGGGCTCCTGTGCTGGGTGGGTGCTTGTCTGTGAGAGCTATTGGTTAATAGACTATAGGCTGAAGGCCAAAATATGGTTTGAAGGAAACTGCTGGCGTATGAGTTAGAAATGTGCAAAATTTATACCAGAATCAGAATCGCCTTGTTTGACAAGTAAGCTGCGATACGATCAAATAAAAATGCTCTCATGCTGTCAACAAGCTAACAGACATGTGCAGTAAAAGCAAGATCTCGAAGAAAGTAATTTATGATAAATCAATAGAGTTAAGATTGAATGCTGCTGTCTTTCTGCATCTGCTTTGGGGGAAAATGAAAATGATTACTGTCTTTACTGCCTTATATGTAGCAGAAACATATAGATAATCTATAAATGTTTTATAGAAACTCATGAAAAACAGAAAATTGGGATGGTAGTTAGATATTGATAATGTCCTCCCATGCTTTGTTGATTTTCTTCCCTTATGCAAATTAACAAGTGATGATAGAGAGACTGTTATCGCCCGCTCTGCCTCTGCAGTTGACGGGGAGTCTGTCAGAGCCCCATAAAGTTCACCGACACCAGTCTCACTTTCCCACACCTTTCAAACGCGCTTGTTACTCCGCAGCCCAATTAAAGCTGATTTAAGGGTTCACCTGTGTGCCTATGGGGAAACGTTCCCCTCAGGGCGGCGCTTCCGTGTGATTGACGGGTTGATTAGAAAATGACAGACAGCCACAGGCCTCACCTGCGGTCGCCTGTTTTAGCGCCCTGGCACTGACTGGTTGATTATGTGGATAAGGTGGATGCTCTCGAAGCCTGTAAAGGGCAAGGTCTCCCTGACAGTAAGATTAGAGTGAAGGAGGACACAGTTGTAATGAAATTTTTACACGGCGCTGTCATCTCGAGTTGCTGTAAAAAGACTTCTGTTCTTGCAGTGTGTTATGCTGACATTCTTACCTTTTGACTGACATTGTTATTATCAGAGTTATTATTCTTGACAGGTCTAATTCACCTCTATTAGCATATTAAATGTCAGCTTTTCCTTACAGTCACAGTGGATAATTGCTGGATTTGCAAACAAGCGGATTAAAAATCAAGACCAAAAATCATGTTAAAACGCCATGTTTAACTTGTGGATGGGATGAAGTAATATCTGGGTGGAAAATTAAACAATAACTTTACTGAATGTTCAACTGATTGCTCTATTTCTCTCGTTAATAACAACTACAGGAAATTCAATTTTTAGACCTCCCAGTCATTGGACAAAACAATAGAAAAACATGGTTTTAATTCCCCTTCATTCCCTCCCCCACTTGGCAAAAGATCACCATTAGTGGTCATTCTGTCTGAAATAAAAACTAGCTCTCTCTTGTGTTGGCGATGATGGGCAGCGTCAAATATTTTTCTAAGACCAGGAAATCTCTCACATGCGCACACAGCCTCGCACGCCACCGCAAACGCAACAGAAGGCCCTGAAGATATGCGAGAAGTTCCAGGATACTGATACCTTCTTTAACACCTTCTTCCTCACCCTCGGAACGGATCCTCTTGAGTTTCTGTTTGGTAAGCAGAGAGAACATCCTCGAGTCGCTCCTGTTTTCTGCTCCCCAGCTGGTTTCCCGTCCTGCGGATAATGTTTCACTGATCCCCTGACACACTGCGCTGCTGCTGCCAAGGTGTGGTGGCCAGAGGTTCAAGACCTCTGAGCCAATTAAACACAACACAGATAACAAGTTTGTCTACTGCATGAGGTGTTAAGCATTTCAAGCCTGGTGTTACAGTGAGGCTGCTATCAGAGGGTGGACATTAGAGATAGCACACGCTGCGATGTAAGGTGTCGATTTAAAACATCATTCATTCCATAGTGGAAAGAGTATGGCACGATTAATTACAATAACCATTTGGGAAAAAATCAAATCTTTAAATAAACCCTCTTAGACTTGATTTCTATATACACAAGTGTTGTGTTACAATTACATATACTTGTTGGGTCCAGTAGAAGTTAGAAAGTAAAGGTAACCTGTGTCACAGCCTCTGAATAAGCACATTGCTGGCTTTCTCTTCAGGAATCAGCTTTTTTATGCTAAATAATGAATTGCAATACAATACAAATTACACATCTGTAAAAATGTGACAACATTTTTTTCTGTATTTTTTGGCAAGCCCATAAACTGTCAAATGTGCCACTGTTTATGTTTTAAGTCACCTTAAATTACACTCCAGCAAAAGGATAATTTTTAAGATCTGGCAGAAATGTTTGCAAAGTATTGAAATATCAACTTTTCTTCGAATAGATAAAGCATTTAGTAATAACGCCGTCTGAACTTTATATTGAGTTAATATTATTGTTTTGAAAAAGCACTTCAGTCCAACACTTTCTCAGAATTTAAAAGAAATGTTTAGTAAGTTTCATCCCATGCCAGCCAATCCAGCTCAGTCTAATGCCCTGCATAAGCAGCAGCCTTACCTGGTTGCCCTTAAGACAGCATTGGCTAATAAACGCCACTCTTAATCATTCCTCGATCCCTCGCACACTTTTGGGTTTCAGTTTGCCTCACTGTGCCAGAGACCAAGGTTCGAACCCCTCTGACATTTATGCAGCTGCCCTTGAAGCAGAAGCAGCAGCTACCAAACAGACATCACTTCCAATCATCATCACGACCTCAGAGCCCTGAGAGAACAAGCAGCCTGACTCCAGAGCTCCAGTTTCACCTCTGAAACTCTTCGAAACCCCACCGGCCTCACCAGTATTCCCTCAGATTCCCGTTCCCTCTGACCCACAGTATCTTGACTGCATGTCTTCTCACCCTAACGATAATTGAAAATCAGAGAGCAGAAAAAAATCACTGCAGGATTTTTTTAAGGCATTATCTTTTTTTGATGGGCAATTGACTTTGGGAACGGGGTTTATGGCGAGGGGGGGGGCGGGGTGGATTTCGTCTGTGCTTGCCAGGCAGAGCTCCAGGGCCTCTTGCCCTGTTCTGCTGTGATGCCTGCGTGCTGAGTTTGGCTTGGCTTGAGTCTCTGCACTTGATGGTTTATTCATATTCAGCGGTGCAGGACGCTGTGCCATGAGGTTCCTCTCACACTCAATATGTCTGCAAAGAAGTAACAGGAAGGAGGTCTGAGTCCCACTTTTGCTGCATGGGCGCTTGAAATGTTTTGCTCTCGTCTTGAGATTGGAACAACGATCATTTTCAAAGTCGACCCAACACCGCAGATTTTCTCCGTTTCTCTCCAGAAAGGCAGATGCTTTACAGCTGTCAAACACGGATTTTCAGTGTAATTCTATTGTGTTTTACTCAATCTAATCTTGTCTGTTTCTTTTTGTTTTTTAGCTTGTTTCTTTACTTCTCTCCACTTCTGTTCTTTTCTGCTCCCCTGTAGAAGTCATCTGTTTCAGCCTGTTTTAGTTTCTATTCTTCATTAGCATCAATTCCCTGAATTCCGGCAGTGTTTTGAGCTCCCAAGCGACTGGAAAAATAATGGTTAACAAATATAGCTCATGTCCTCACATCAAAGAGAATTACACCGAAGAAAGGTTTGGCATTTCGAGGACAAATTTATGCTTTGTATATATTCCAACCTCCACCACAGCCATCACCCATTCCCGCAAATACATGGTGTACTTGTACGTGCACAAACTGCATAAGCGCACGAACAGATAAACACAACGACTTCTAAAATGCCTAATCTCTGCTCAGTCATTGTGTCCATGGCCCGCATTCATCAATTAACAAGCCACTTGCTATTCAAAAACAAACAGCATCAACTTCCCCCCAAAAGCCCAGTCAAAACAAGCGGCAAAGGCTGGCTTGTCCACACTGCCCCTCTTAATCAAAGCCAGATGTCTCCTCAAAAACTATTTCTCTCTTTTCCTCACTGCACCCCTTTCTCCAATCGCTCATTCTCCCCTTCTCTTCCCCCCACATTCCCTTTCCTGTCTGAGATTGTGTAGACGGCTGGTCCTCAGCAGTCGTGATTTGGCACTCTTGTCGGCTCTCTGTCTGTCTCTCTCTCTCTCTCTCTCTCTCTCTGGAGCTTTCTTTCCCTTTCCTTCTTTTCTGTCTTCAGAATCAGCATCTTGTCAAGCAGGCGTGGACCTATGTTGACCCTCCGCAGCACTCACAATCATTCAAGGTGAAAAATTAGACCCACATGGCAGATGCCGCCAAAGAAGTGGCTCTTGCAGAATAACTTCCAGTTGATCTGCCTGCCCATTTGATGTGATGGCAATTTTGAAATACATGCCACGGCCTGCCTGTCTAACTAAGAGCTCTAGACTTCTTTTTGTTTACTTTAGCATGAGCCATGTCCCTTTAGTTACAGCTCCTTGAAAGGAGCAGTCTTGTGGCTGTCGACACACCATTCTCAGTTTGTCGGGGTCGGAGCCAGGCACAGAGTGAACGCTAATTTACTTTTCCACCTCAGTGCCGAGAGAAAACACCCTTTCCCGGAGATGCTAAACAATACGGGCAGTCCTTTTCTGCTAACTGCTCTTCAGGGGAGAAACCTCTAGAGCTCCTCTTCCTACTGCTGCTGCTTTCAGCCGGCTATCTTGCTCAACCCCTTTAATCTGAGAAGCAAATAGCCCCCAGTGTTGTCCTTAGAGCTCAGGCACAACTCCGGACGGCTCAATGGGTCCTTGGAGAGTAGCAACAAAAGCACAAGTCGGTGTGTTTGAAGTCTGCGTTGTGATTGGCACTAATTTACTGGCTCTTTACCCCCTTTTTACTTTTGTACTACATTATGTTGTAAAGCATTATATAATTAGCTGTGATTTATACTGCTCTGGAAAAACAGGAACTGCTTTGTCAAGAGTGTCAAATGTGCTGCTCTTAGTTGAACTCCGAAGAGGCATTCATTATGGAAAACACGTAAAGGATCCAACAAAATCTGAATTTTGCAAATTTTCTTCATTCTTTTCTTGGAAAATCATGACAAAGACCTGAAGTGCCAATTTAATTTAGACTCTTAATTTTAGAAACATGGCAGGGATTTAATGCAGATTGTTTGACTCTAGTTTTATGCAACAAGCATAATCAGAATTAGAATCGCTTTTATTGGCCAAGTGTGTGCACGCACATACAAGGAATTTGACTCAGGTTTAAACACTGCACTCTATGTACACTCAACAGGGAGAAAAAAGACACAGAAAGACTGAAAAACTTAGTAATATCAGCTAATTTAGCATTATTAAGAGGCAGATCTCTCACTTATTTTACCTACCATCAAAAAGAATGTTGAATATACTAGTGATGGCCTTGGAAAAGTTAAGAGGCTGCTGGGGGTCATTTAAAATACAAACAGCTTGGCTTCCTCCACTCTATATCTTATTATTTCCAGACTTTGTTTTTCTCTGCATTGTATAACAAACATAACATTTTCAGAAAGCGCACCACTCTGTGCAAAACTGTATGGAAACTGTCAAAATCAAAACTGACTGCACCTAAAATTTCAATTTTAATATTACTGAATATTTGAATCCTTAAACTTGTGCAAAAACAAAATGAAACCCACATCTGAATTAATATGTTTGCATAGACAAACTCTAAATGGGAGTATGCTGGCGATTAATTCACAACTGCAGGACCATTAATCCTGGCTCTTATCAGACTGGGCTGTATGCCTGACTTGTTGGCTGTGGACGGTGCTCCACTGCTTCACTGGGACTGAGGGGATGGAGGAAGGGGCAGCAGATTCTTGAAGGGGACACTTGTGGGAAGGAAAAGGGTCTCATTGCGAGAGATCAGCTTGTGTAAACATTCAGGTTAATGAAGCTCAGAGGGCCTAATCCCTGGCTCTCTTTCTCACTCTCCTTCGCCCCGGCCTCAAACCCCTTCACCCCTCCCCGGGCCTTCCACCCTCTCCACCCCCCGTTTTCCAGCCTAATCCCTTGCAGGAGTGGGCACTGTCAATCAAAAGGACCCCAGGGAAGAAGGCAGGGGAAGATGTGTGTGTGTGTGTGTGTGTGTGTGTGTGTGTGTGTGTGTGTGTGTGTGTGCGTGTGTGTGTGTGCATTTTCATGGATATGTTTGCATATACAGTACCAGTGTGCATGGGTTTACATTTGGGATTGGATATGTGCTAGCGTGCACAAACCACAAACATCACATACCTGTGCACACGCATGTGGGTGCAGGGCGCTTTAAGGTGGGAGTCGGTTGGGGGATTTCCAGCGAGGGAGCAGGCTGCTTCAAACCATATGAAAGGAGAAGGTGGAAGCTCTGGGTCCAGACCTGGACTTGGGGGTAATCAGCAACACATGAACCATATATGAGGAAGGGGAAAAGGGGATGAAGGAGCAAAGAGGGGGAGGACGGAAAGGCAGGTTTCCAGTCTAAGCTCTCCAAACGCTGACATCACACATTGTGGTCGGCCTATCGGGCAAAACACACAGAGCTTGAGGATATGTTTTAATACCCTGAAACAACACCACATGAGCATAATGAATTGGGCCTGTGGAGAAATATGCGTTGCACTAATGTGTACTGATAGCTGCCCCTTCATGTGAAAACAACAGTTAGGCTACAGGTTAACAAGTTTGATAAACAATAAACATTGGCAGGGACTGTTAGATTTCACGCAGCTATGATTTTGATGAATCATGCAAAATTAACCATTCAAACAATCAGCAATCACTGAAAGCAATCATGTATTGACGGTAATAGGCAGCAGGTCTGATGAGCTTTGGATTTGTCCACATGCCAAAGCGGTGTGTGTGGAAGGAATGCATTAGCTGTGTTTTAGTCCACTCTTACTAACTAGCTTAGTGCGTACAGTAGTGACGGAGCATTAGTCCAAGGCCAGGAGTTGGCATATCATTAACTCACTACATCAGGTTGTGGGGTACCAGGTTACATCATGACCATCACATCCACTGTGTAGTAATTTCAGTGTAAACTGGTCCTGGATGCTATTGTTAGCAGCTCCAGTCGTTTTTCTGATTTGGGAAAGTTTACATTCCAGTAACTCCAGCCAAAGCTACCCGAGATAGTGTTACACATAGTCCTAAAAGCCCTTTCTACTGTAACATTAAAAGTGAAAAAAAGTTTGATAATATGAACATGTCAGCTAAGCAGCCAAACAAAGTTATACTAGAACAAAATAGCAGTCTGATCTTATATTTTTCTTCATGTCTTTCTTATACTCGCACTACTACACTGAAATACAAGAACAATGCTGCTCCTTCATATGTTCTACATGGACCATCAACTGATGAGGATGCTGACTTTGCGCCTGGGGCATCTAACTTTAGCCTTAGTCTAGCACAATATCATGTATGCAGCCATAAGGTGCACATTTAAAACCCCATTTCACCACAGTATTTTAACTCATGGAGCTAATGTCCGTTTAATTATCTAGCTACAGCTACTGATAAAACCTTACAAGAGCTTCTGTTTCAGCTGGTGACATCAATGGTTGCACATTAGAAACAATAAGCTTGATTCACTCCACTAATTTACACTCCACAATACATTATACAAAAATGTGAGGCAACTATTGCCCTTGTTATTAATGTAAACTGCACGTGCCATGTGAGAGCACTAAGGGGGGGCGGTGCTCAATGAACATTCAATTACCTCTCGCAATTCAGCGTAAATTACCTGTAAAGTGCGCTGAGAGTCTCCTCGCGCATAAGCAACGAGATGTTTCTTTCACAGTCGCAGCATTTGCCTTGAGGAACTGTAAACAGTGTTAATTAACTCACACCTTCTCCCCCGCCTCCTCTCTGAGTAGCTACAAACCAGCTGGGCAGCAGCCACTACATCGTGAAACAGATACCCGAGAACAGCACGTATGTGTTGACGTGTGGGGTTACACAGAATGTACAGTTTGTGTGTGCATGGATGTTGTTTTCGCTTCCTCCTCGGCCAACTCCCTGCACTGTCTTCACAACAACAATGCCATCACAGCCCAAGGACAGAGCCTGAAAGGGCCATTCAGCTCCACTGTTGCCATATCAGTTCCAGCTCTGCATCAGGGAGGGGGCGAGTAAATATTCACAGTGAGTTTAAAGTACCAGTTTTTAATAGTTTGAAAATGTGCTTCAAAGCCTTGCTGGTTAGGTGGTCAGTGATGATGTCTGAATCTCAAATTCACCTTAACATGCAACACTGAATGTATTCAGTATTTCCATGTATTTAAGTTAAGGAAGACCCCAATATTGACATTATTTACATCCTATGCCTCATAATCTTTTTCTTTTCTGTTTCTGTAACCTTATTTAATGATTTTTTTATAATTCACACCTTTTGTACCCACTGTGCCTGCTATATATCTGTTTCAGTCGATCATATCCTCAATCCTGCTCGCAGCCTTGTATATTCAACCTGAAAATAAATGCTAATGTCCCAACATTTTGAGTTCACGCTGTTCTGGTTAACCCAGTGTTGTAAGAGTTTTGGTACATTTGAGTAGGTAGTTGTAGTTTATAGTGCGGGGAGGAGTGAGCTGATATTACATCCGCATACTGTATTTTTGTAAGCGAGGAGAGAAAGAGAGACTTCTTGGGAGACAATACTCACTTGTCAATGCAATCTGACTCTAGCTATATCTGCAGCACCATTTTTACAAGCCAACCCCTTACATGTGAACTTGTTAGCAAACAGTTTCTGTCAAAGGTTGCTCCAAACAAATAGGGGGCAGCATGTCACCAGAGTAACTGCTGCTCTTCGCCTATGAAATGCCACAAACTCGCACACATCTCCCAGCTTAACGACAGTGGGCTATACTACTGGACTCTTGGCTCTTGAGGTACAAAGTGGTATTACAAGCCAGGACAGACTGCCGCTAACTGGTTAGCGTGTTAAGTTTAGTAGCTATCTCTACAACACAATACATGATAATGGTAGCTCATTTTTTGTTTTAAACTATCATTCACTTTGCACCTTTAAAAATAATTAAAGAAAACCTTAAAACTTAAGGAGATAAGTGTAGGGGATGCAGGGTACTTTTCAAAGGCCATCGCCAGCATGACTAATCATGGCAGTATTAGTTTACTGGCCATATCTGGTCTTAGGTCAGTCTCCTTTTTCTCACAGTTCTCATTTTTCAGTCGTCTTCACGGATTTCCCTTTTGCCTCCACCAAAGGATTGGCTGCTGTTTTATGATGGCATAGTTATTGTGATGATGATGATTTATGTTCTAATACGCTTCTTTCTCATTTATTCCTGCTCCCTGGGTTCCCATAAATCAGTGCAAATATGGAGCCAAGCTTGGCTACGTGCCACTTATGCCACAGCAAACACTCCTCAAGGGACATGCGAGGGCTATAACACATGGGGGCATGAAAGACAAATCAAACGGTACCTGAATGTCATCAGCGACTTCCTTTTACATTAAATTCAATGACAATTACTGATGATCTAAGACTTTTTGTACTCTTCTCTTCACTCATAAAAAGAGAATGAGAATGAGATATTATTTATTGCCTGCCTCTATTTATTGGCAAAGCAGTCACTGACGTTTTTGCTGTGAGATTTGGGGGAATAATACGAGCCCCCGTATCACCACTCAGACCAGTATGACTGAGCTTTCTGAGCATTCCTGTCAGAGGTCTGTTCACTGAAGCCAGATGTCCGAAAGAGAGAAGGAGAGAGGGAGACAGATGACAGAAATGTCAAAAAAAAAGAATAAGGTAGGAAAAGCAGGATGAAAAACTGGGTGGTTTGGGGTTCCCCTGGCATTCTGCATCAAGCTAGGAACACAAACATGCACACAAACCACACACACACAAATAAACCCACACACAAATGCTGAAGTATTCAGTCCAGGCTCTGGATCCAGCTGCTGGCGGTGAACCAACATTAACATGGTACAGTCCATACCCACGTGTGGCACCGTGGGGTAAGACCGGGTCGTCCTGCCAACTTTCTTCTTCTGTGGTGAAGCTGGTGTGAGGCACCAGAGAAGGAAGCCAGCAGCCATCCCACTGTCCCTGCCAACTCCTTCCCTTTTCTCTTCTTCTGTGGTGGTGGAGCTGAAGTGGTGTAGTGACAAAGGCAGCCTGCGATGCAGTTAGGGCCCCTCACTTGACTGAATTATCTCATCAGGGTCCTTTTATTAGGAACTCAGCAGGCTTATTATTTTTATTATTAACGGCCTGTGTTTTCATCCTCAGGATGCCAGGCTTCAGCGCACACAGCTGTTTCTCCTCAACTCCTATGTTTTCTTAACTTAAGAGGTGCTTTTGCAAAATGCCGTTCAGATATTTTTCTTCGGCATCCCCCCGCTCCATGCCTATCTTTTCATTGCTCTGCCCTTTCTCTTTTTTTCCCCCTCTTCCTTAGGCAGGATTAGGCCAAGTTTAACAGCCATGTCTCCAGGCTGGAGTGACAGGCTCGTAAAATTATGTTGAATACAGCGAGCCAGATAATCATTAAAGTATGAAATAATAAACCCACGTTTGCCTGGTTTGTCTCAAATAAGGCACATCAGTGAATCTGAACATTCAGAGTGACAGTAAGAAAGCATACTTTTCTCAACAGTATATTAGTAGAAACCTTTGGTGTGAATTCTTTGCAAAATTTGCAGACATCGGTTACGTAATGATTAAATATACATCATGAAAAGGAAATAAATGGTCACGTCAGGACGAGGGTTAAAGGAATTACTGGTCATTAACAGAAAGTATTTAAAGTGGACACAGTTCCTCAGAGAGTCTGAATCCTGAAATCCTACAGGGAAGATTTATGTGGAAGACCATTCATCACCCCCCCACTGTCTTTCAGGAGAGGGTCATGAAGTGAACGTGGAGACATCAGGCTGCTAGCTAATAACCCAGTAGTGGAAGTCCGATCAATAGCGCAGCTCAAGTTTCCCAGTACATCACAGAGAGAAAGTGTAGCAGCAGCTGTTTAGAGCTTCAGTCTTGATAAGAACCACAAAGCTCACAAACAGTGGAGGCACATTCCTCACTGAGGTTTAACATGTTTCACGCACTTTGTTCATGCAAAAGATGACAGTTGGGCTCAAGGGGCAACCATGCCTATTTTTGTGAATATCTCCAGAAAGAGCTGCTGTTTAAAAATACACTGGACAGTCCGCCACTTTAAGGATAAGACTCGTGATATTTATATTCTTGTTGTGAACAAATCTTATGAAAAGAGCAGCTGTGTAAAGCATTACAAATCACTGTTGAAGAATCAATCAGTGACAACACTTTGGTTAAGGCTTGGTCAGGCTGGCACACAAACATGACTTAGGTTTAGGGAAAGGTAATGGTTTTGGGGGGTTTGGGGAGCATCATGATTGGGTTACAATTGCTACTTCGTTAAGGTTAGGAGAACTTTGTTGTGCTGGTTACCATAATAACCATGTGGTTATGGTTCTGGGACAATCCTGGTCATGGTTTCAAGACCTGTGGTTGGAAACAGGCAACCAACAGCAGTCTTTGTGTTAAAGTCTGATGTTTTGTTGACCCCGACCTCCTCCGACTTATTCTGTTGTTTTTCTTGGGATGACAGCCTCTTATTTTCAGTCCCGGATTACATGTGCTAATTTTTGAAAAACAATGGAGATCTATGGCAAAGAGGAATAAGCCGTGTCAGAATTTAGCGACAAAGGCAATACTTGTTAGTCGGATCATTTCTTTGTTGGGTATTGTCTTTTCGTGGGATTGTTTGACAATGAAAGTCCGAATATCACCGGATTTGTCCTTGAAAGGGTCACAACAACAATTACTATTAGACAAAGGGCTGTCTTTATGTTTACATAAACCAAAAGCAATTTATTTAATAGAGCGGATTTTAAAAAAGGTAATTATTATAAACACCTGTGGGGTGTTTATGATTTTCAATCTAATAGGCGGATGCCATGACAAATTCTGTAAAAACAAACTGCATTTCTTCAGTTTAGTTGAACAGATGAAGCAAGTACTAAAGTACTGTTATTCAAAACATAGACACACTGCCAATCTTTGACAGTTACTGAAAGTTTTCCATATAATTCTTCAATAATTCAGACCATGCAGCATCAGAACAGGGATCCTGTGCTCATGAGCTCCCTCACACCATGCGATGACTACAATAAAGACAGAGACAACCAGAGACATTTCTCAACAAATTCAAACTGTACAGTGGAGCTCAAGCTGTGTTCAGAAGCAGAAAACATGATTCACACATTGAGACATGCAGACACCCCTGCAGCCGTCAGTTTTTATAGATCCCAAACGTCCCATTATCAAAGCCCTCCAGCCTGAAACAGGCACATATTCTCAGAAGCTTTGTCACTGGGCCCAGTCAGTCAGGGTTAATGCTGGCTATTCCACCCTGCCTGCATTGCTCCCAAAACTCTACATACTTGTCAAAATCATTGTGTGATTTCACTATCATCTCAGCCTAGGAGGGACTGGATCAGGAGTCTCTGCGGCCGGCGCGAAAACACAAGAGTGAAAACACAGGATGAAAACCATTTCTGGATAACTGAGGCAGGAAGGGAGATAAGAAAAGATGGATTGGAGAAGTATAACTCAGTGACAGTTTGAGCAAATGATCTGTTGGGAATGTGTTGCGCTCCAATGACAAATATGGTTTGGGTTGTCGGACTCTCAGCTAAAGAGATTCAGCTGTCTAAACCTACTTTAAATGTTGAATTTAGATATCCTGTTGAGAATTACATAGCCAAAACTGTGTGAACCTTTGTTGGGCCACCATGTAGTTGGTTTATGCATGCCATTGTGAGCCAGGATTTTTTATTTTTTTCCAAATGGGACAGACTTAACCACTGAGTCATGCTTTACTTTTCCTTCAGTATTGCTTGATGGTGGTAAGACTAGACTTGTTAAAACCAGAAAGGGGGGTGGGGGGTGGGGGTCAGAATGGACAGTCAGTCCCAATGTTAAAAAACCACTCAGCATCCATCAGTCGTGGTCCCAAGACGCTTGGCTTACTTTCCATCCTGGTGGTTTATCAATAAAGTGATTACCTTAATAGAAAGAGCAGTGCCTTTTAAAGCCTCTTTACTTGTCAGCTAATTAAATCAGCCAATAGAGAATCTGTTCCTGATCAGATGTGTGAATTATTGATGAGCCAATGGAATCTTTGGAGGGTTATGAATAATTGATACACTCCATCTGGATTAAAGTGTGCATGTTTTAATCTATCCACCACGCATGGATCCATCCAGTCCATCAAGACCCCCAGTGGTCCAAAAGCAGCCGCGACAACAAGGGAGAGACAAAGTGCAGCAACCATAACTACAAATACCCGTCTTACTTTGATTGCTTGAAACTTTCCCTCAGTTGTGTGCAGAGTTATTAAAGCCAATCCTTGTGTCCTTCAGTACCCAGTCTGAGTAATAACAGGGTAATGCAGTAAGTCAAACAGTCTTGTTCTAATTAGGTGTGGTTGTGTGCGGTGTTCCAGCGCCTGTCGACTGCTCACAGACATGACCATAAACACGTTGGGTCTCGGTGCTCTGCGGATTCGCAGCACAGTCCTCGGGACAGGGATGGATCCAATAAGGCCTTTTCTCTTGTGTTTTCTTACTTAGAGGATGGAAAGAAAACACAACAATCACAAGGGAATGCTGGTGCGACTATAAAAGAGAGCAAGAGGGAGGACGAAGGAGGGAGTAGTAAAATTCTTGTGTATTAGTGTCTCTTCTTGGATCGTTTGTGTGATGCTTGCTCTTTATTTCTAGTTTGTAAGGAATCAGAATAGATAGTTGTTGAAAAGAACCCTCATTTTTCTTATCTGCAGGTTGTGTTACAGGCATACATTTAAGAAATGACAGTGATTTTCTGCAACTGGAGCTCAATTATGGCCACTGACTAGTGTCCTAGCACAGTCTGTGGTATTTTACTGACTGGTGTGGTTTTGGTTTTCATGTGGTCTGCAAAATGACAAAATGACGCAATGGACTGAAGCTTTGAACTGACACGATGACAAACTGCCTTCAGCCGATGTTTGGTTTACAACCATAAAACACTTGATACATCCTTATATTTAAGTGCTTACAGGATCCATGAATTCTTACAAAGAAAAGACATCTTGATTATCTCTATGTAGAGGCAAACAGCACTGACAGCCGTGAGGGTGACACATTCTTGTGGCAGATTAAACTGAGAAGACGAGTTCATTAAAAAAAGAGACGTCTCACTGTCTTCTTCAGATTTCCCCCCCCCAAAAAAAAACAGCTCTGAATTCTTGGGAAAACATTTCAAAGGAGACTATAAATGATGCAGAAGGCAGACAAATACACAAATTCACTCACGTTTAAATCATTTAAATAAACATGATATTGACCAAACAATCTCTCCTCATTCTGCTCCATTCAGTCTCTGTTCTGAAGCTTTTGATCATTTCGTGATCTTCAGCAGATGCACTTTAGTTGTCATGGAGATGCAGATGTTCACATTTCTATTTTTGTCCGAGATGCTTCAGGACAAAGTCAGCGCATAACTTTATACTGAGTATGCAAGAAGTTAATATTGGTGCAAGCCTCAGATGAGTGTGTCGGATCAGTGTGTAAAGAGTTCCTAGATATCTGTGTGTCTGCATACTGATCAGTTTCCTAATGAATTGCTCATAATTAGCTCCATTAGGGCACGGCACAAAACCAACACTCAGTCATTTCTTATAGTGTACACATGAGGAGCCATCTTCGTACCCCTTGAAGTAAGCTGATGCTGCTCAGAGTTGGCTCCTGAAGTGTTAACACCGAGCCCTCCTCGCTCTCTTCTCTCTGTGGGTGGAGTTTTCACACACTTTGCAGTGACAAGGCAGTGTGCAACAAGGTGAGGCCTCGGTGAAAATCTACTGCCCGGAGCCACCAAGCAGACCGGAGAGGAAATGAACACATCGCTCCTTTTTTCACACCTTTACCTTTACCCCGACACGTCCCCACCTCTCCTCTCCCTCCCTCTTTCTCTCTCACTCATTCACCCACCCCAGGCATCGCACTGATAATCCAAAAGGTCACCTGTGGCCTCCTTCTCTCGCCCCTCCCTCCTGTTTCTCTTCTACAATGAGAGGAAAAAGACAAAACAAGCCTGAGGGAGTTTCACTCCTGATCACCCAGGGCAGGTAACTCTGGGAATCAAACAAGCGTCTCCTCAACACAGTTTTCTCCCACATCGCTTCCTTGTTCGGTGAGATGGTTTTTTTCATTCATGAAGGTGAAAAGGTGACGCGGATCATTCAAAAGTATCAGCCAAAGGGTAATTCACCACACTCTTTAAGAGCCTGGTCTGTCGACATTTAGTAAGATGGGAACAATGGCTGCAAAAGCAAATACATGCTGCATCATAAAGACATAAGTCACATATTCACATACAGGAATTTGTGTTTACAATGTGTAACTGGCACTTTAGAGTTAATTGTAGAATTTTTTCTATTATGGCTGTTTTTTTATAGTGTTGACTCTGTACAGCATGCTTGCTACCTCAATCTGTGGTTCTTCATATCAATTATAGCAAATGAAAGAGACAAGCAAAACACTGAATTCAGGTAAATGACACACTCGCTCACAGCTGTTCAGTTTCAAAGTTTGGACAATTTCCTCCGGCGTCATTGCACTGAACTAGTATATCTTTTCAGTAAAATGGACAAATTAATAGTGTCTCATTCAGAAAAACCTTGCATTGATTGGTGCAGCTTCATACACGTCGTTTAACCTCATCCATTAGCTTCCTGTTCAGCTATCACTTTTCAAACCATTGATTCTGCAGCAATAAATTCTATGGTTTTGTGCAAGCTTTAGGTGGGAGGGACGAAAGGTCAAAGGCCAAGCGCAGGTCACCGTCCCACGTTTCATTTGGGCTCAATCAATATTAACACAGTCAGAGCAGATGGGTAAACCAGCGACAGCAATTTGTCCTGTTTGGCTTTACTATCAATAATCCATTTAAAGACATCGTTCCTCATTGAACTTATTGAATAAATATGAGTTTCTGCAGCACTTCAAGAGCATCAGACTTAAAACATGCAAAGTTATGTGTAAACCACAATACTGTGTAAAAAAACAAAACAAAACCCATAACTTGATTTGACCTTTTGGCCTCAGTGTATATCTGAGATGTAGACGGTAACATTTCTGAGTCAGACATTGCAGGGTTTTTATTAGCCTCATTAATACAGTCTGTTTTCATATTTTCAGACGGGCACACTGTAAAAGTACAGTTCATTATGCACGGCTCCAGTAAGACGAAGATGTGAAAATAAAAAGTCTTAACTTTTTGATTGTTTCAAAATTGCATGTGGGTGACATTCAGCCACAAGCCAGAGACAGTTTGGTAATGACAAAACATAAAACAAGAATATATTTTTACATTAAACCTCAACATGGTGGGTACAAAACGCGGCATGCCATGCACTGCGACATGTTTAAAGTGTGTAAAGTCAGGGTGTGTCTCATGGCCGCACACTGTATATAAACCTCTACACTGATATAATTTTTAACCGCTGGTTTTTAATTATTTTCCTGCGCTCAACGTACAGTATGATCTAGCACCTCGCGGCTTTTCTCTCGTTTTAAGTCTCGAAACTGTTTCAGATTGCGAGGCAGCGGGGCTTCTGTAACTCAGTAGGCCATGAGAAAGCATTTGAGATTGTCCCCTTTTTGTACAAAATAGACACCCGACTTCCTTCCTTCTTCTTTCACTTCTGCTCACCCTTATTCTGAAATGTGCTTTATTCCCCTTTATCTTATTTGTCCACTTTTCTGTCTTTGTTCAGTGAGGGTGTGAGGCGCCTTAAAAAGCAGGATTTATGTGGGAATAGTTGCTTCAATGACGAGGACTTGCAGATGAAGAGCGGGTGAAACTAAGGAGAATCGTTTCTGTCCTCAGTGTCCTCGCGCTTTATCACCTAAAGCTGAAAATGTGTCTCTTCTTTTTACTTCTTACTCCCCCGATCTAATTACTCTTCATCCGCTGCAACTCACTTCCTTTTTCCGACAGTGATTTACACTTTTGCCTGCCTGCTAACAGAAATCACGTAGACATGCACACACAGGTCATGTAATGAACTCTTGCTTCCTTCATCCTTCCAGCCATGGGAATCCAGCTCAACACAGGCAGAAATGACATCATGCAGTACCCTCACAGGTCATGTATAATCCTTTATCATTATAATAACAGAAACACAGCCAACAAAATACATTTTGTTTTGGCTCTGCAGATAACTGATGATGGACTTATTCAACCTATTGCGCTGTAGAACAAAAATAAATGACAAATAACAAATAAATAAATGGATGAAGTCATTTTTTTGTTCTGTTCATGTGATGTTTGTCATTATATATTAATCATGTTGCTGATTGTTCTGTTATGTTGGCAGCCAGTTGGTACTGTTTTTAACAGTGGTCATATTTGTTTGTTGTATGCTGTGTGATTGCATTTGGCAATTCTATACATTGAATTACGCTGCAATGAGTAAGATGAGATCAAATGAAATAAATAGTTCCTTTGTCACGCTCAGTGCAGCTGCCACAGGGCAGCTGATTTACGTGCAATTATAAAAATGATACGTAATGAAACAGAATATTTGTGAGATACATGTTTTAAGAAATCACAAGGATGAAAACCAAGCAGGAGTGACATCTCGTCTTCTTTTTATATTTCCTGGAGCATGAATGAACTTCCCTTTTGACCCACAAGAACCTTCCTTTAACTGAACGACCACAGAAATTCTGATGAATCAGACACGACGGTATAAAGTTATAGATCAGTGTTACCAGTGCATGCCAACATGTGCTTAGATTTATCCTGCAGTTTAGAATTTAGTTTATTTTTGGTGAAAATGCTGTCTTTTGGTGATTTGACACACATTTCCAATACCTACTTTTTTCAAATTCAAGGTTTTAGCAAAGCTAGTAGCAGACAGTGGCTCAATGCTTTTATCTAGACCCATCATCAGGTCAACATTTCAGTTTGCCCAATGCTTTGATTCAATACCCGCAAAACTACAATTACATTCTTAACAGTCTCAGCTGAACATTGTGTTAAGTGCTAATTAGCAAATACTAGCATGCTAACATGCTAAATGATGGTGTAGATTGAAGAAATATACCTGTTAAACGTCAATATGATTGCATTGTCATTGAGAGCATGTTAGCATGGTGATGTTAGCATTTGGCTCAAAGCACCACTATAACTACTGTTGTATATCGAAGACGCAGCAATGAAGTGAAGACGATGAAGAAGTTCTCCGCCGATACTGTCTTGTTCAAAAAAGTTTATTGAAGCAAGTACAGCATCACAGACAGCATGCGATGTCTGGGTGGTTTCAGCCAATAGAAGCAACACACACATACAGCATCTCGAACATGCATTATATAGGGGAGTTGTGTTGACACAACTAAATACAGAAAGTTAAAAAGACCTAATATGGTCGTGACAGAACATATGTCGCACAACAGGTGAGGGCCTAATATAATCATGGCCTCTCCATCTTTAGGTTAAAGGTATTTACGAGCAACAAAAATCTCCAAGCTCAGGGGAGGGGATGCCCAAAAAGACGAGCAGATACTACACTACAGCCTGCACGACTGAAAAGCGTTGTTAGATCAGCGGATTTTATGCTAAACAAGGAGATAACATTAAAATAAAAACTCCATGTTGAGTTGTTCAGTATTAAGCACAGCCATTTTAGATATTCAGAATAGCCTGACAGTCATTTGAAATCATCATATTTTCTGGTGCTCTAAATTTCTGACTGCTGTGATAAAAAAGCTCAATAAGGACATGTTGGCCATACTTTCACCTCACATCGAGGTCGGAAACAGAACAGGAGCTTATGAATGAGTCAGCATTTTCCTGAAGGAAACAGCAGGGTAAATGATTGACTCATCTCTGAATGGAAAATTGACATTCCTTCAAAAATAATTGCGGTGAATCACATTTTGAGCTGCAAAGCGGCAGCCTCTTCACCTCATCCAATGCTATTGTCGTACCTTCACACTTGCGGTGTAACTGACTCAAGCCTCTTCCTCTTTCCCCGTTCTTCTGAATAACCATTACCCAAAGGAAAATCCATTCAGAGGAGTATCATCATCGTCCAGCAATGTCACTCCTCTCTCACCACCAACGGCTCAAAAAAAGGTGGAAAAAAAAACATAAAACTCCCACATTGTCAACAAAACAATAGGCCGTGTTGTTGTGAAACTATTTCACACCATTCCTGGAGTCACATGGACTGGACGGAAACACAATACTCTCGACACGCCTCATCTTTGTCTCTGCCAAAGAGAGGGTTTTAAAAAATCCCTACCAAGCATGGACCCTAAAGTGCGATGCTTTCTGCGCCGTCGTGGGAACTTGCAAAGCTACGTGTGAACGTATCTGTCTCACTTCTGGGCCTGTGCGCAGGAAATGGAAGAGTTGAAAGTATTTTTTTGTGTGCAGGTTCGGGGTGCCGGTGGAGGGTTTCATAAAGCAAAAGGTTGTGGAATTCTCTCAGGAGATCATCCATCATGTGAGAGCAGGAGACTGGCTGAGGTTTTGCTTTATTTGCATTCGCGAGGGATTTATAAATCAGCAGAAGTGAGAACAAGTGTCAATCGTCTGAGCCGTCGCTCGAACGCCAGCTGTGTTTTTAGAGATATTTGAAGTTTAGTTTTCGTAGGACAGACAGGAGTTTATAGGCTTTTGTATTAAGTGGCTTTCTGTTATTGATAGCAACCGTAACTGATGGAAGTGACATCTTGTTGATCCAGTGTTGACTCGCATGTCTTGTAATACACGGAGCAGCAATGCAAGCAATTTTCACACAGGTTGACACTGCCACTGTTGTGTTTGTACGCCTGGGAAAACACAGAGAAGAGTCAGGTGAATACCTGCCCTGAGGATGTTCAATTTTAACATATCCGCTGAGCCGTTCCTTTAAAAGTTTAATGCCGTGTGTTACAGTGCGGTGAGAAAGGTGTCAGCGGACAAAACACTTTCTCACGGTTCAATGTACAATGAACTCAGAGGCTGGTGCAGAGGAAGAGTCTGACAGGCTTATTGTGCAGTCTTTATGTAATGGATAAATAATCAGAAAGTGTCAGTGGTTTGAATGACAGCTTCTTGGATGACAATTTGTATCTTGTGTGTGCATTTAATGGCATTAATATTGAATTGATACAGTGATGTTTCATTCATGTACTGTAGCTGAGGAGCAGGTGGCATCGGGTTGGAAAACAAAAGAAAAAACATTATTTCAAATGAATTTCTGAATGAGTAACTACTTAAAGAAAAGCTGCAGCTGATAGTTATTTTCATTATCAATTTATCAGCTAATTAATTTCTCTAAAAAAAATTGATTTTGAAAATGTGAAGAAATTATGAAAAATTCAGTTTATTAAAGCCCAAGGTGGCATTTTTCACTGCCTTTGTTTTCTTGCTTTCCAGACAACAGCCCAAACCCCAAAGCTTTTCAATTTACTCTCACAATAAAACAAAGACGAGAAGAACATCTTCAGAGCTGAGAAGCCACAGTGAGGTAATGTTTAGGATTTATGTTTGAAAAATGACTTGTCCCCCATACAGGGCAGAGACACAATAATATGAACGCCTGCACAGTACAGTGCAATAACTGTGCATTGTTTGCTGAATCTGTGAAGCGAAGCTTGTGTTCTGCTGTTGAGACTGTGTCGAAGAGGTGCTGATTCAAACTTTTTAAGGTCATATTTTGTGGTGTTTGTGCAGACAGGGACAAAATACCACGAACACCTTACAGTGCAGTATAATACAATCCAGCACAGTTAACACCACAAACCACAGACTCACTAATAAGCAGAGATGAATCATCACCTACCTGAAACAAAGGTAGCATTAACTGGAGGGTTGTCTTAATGAGCTGCATAGCATCAGCATGTATTTATGCTATTGAGTCCATCTCCTGTGGGTTAAATGAAAAAATGGAATGAGTGTTTATTAGTAGCTGCATTCATGTTTCATTATTTACAATAGATACTGTATACTGCATATCATGTGCTGCTTCATTCTGAACCTCCAGACCTCTCAGATCATCTGGGACAGGTCCGCTTACTGTCCCCAGAGTCAAAACCAAACATGGAGAAACAGCTTTCAGGCACCACATATCGGCTACAAGGCTCACTTCATTGAATCAATTCTTCAGACTTTTCTGTTTCTGTTGTTTCTTTTATTTATCTTATTCTCTTTCAGCTTATATCATCATCTATTTTATTCTACTAAAATCCTTTCTAAATCCTACTCATGTGTATGTCTTTATATTGCCTTGTGTTTCTTTTACTGTGTAACTTGTCTTATACTTTTATGTCTTATGTAAAGCACTTTGCGTTATTGGTGGTGCTGTACAAATAAACTCACCTTGCCTTGCAGATTGCTTAGAAAAACAGCATACTGTTAATAAAAGAAGTTTCAAAGTAGGAGGAACTGTCTACATACTTGTTACATGTGCATTTTAAATGCGATTTCTCATGCTGTACAAACATCAGTCATTTTCTGCAGTATATCAGACCAGTGGGGCAGCTCCTGCAGGCTGGGATTTCATCCCGCTGTGGAACCAACTCTGTCTGAGGCTTACAGCCCGAAACATCTGTTGTAATTTCTGTCAAATTGAACTTTTATTACCTGGTCATTAAAGCCGCAGCAATGGCAAAACCAGATGGGTTCTTGCTGACCTTACAACTGCTTCTTTTTTATGGTGTTGGTGAAAATTGAACCAAAGGAAGCCGTGCGCTTTATAAAATTAAGGCAATCATTCCCACATTCCTGAGACATGGGGGGCACTGAGGAGGGCGAAGAGAGGTGCAGACCAGCTATGAATGGGGAGTGTATAAGTGTGCTTCGTGTGTATGTGTGTATGTAAACATGTATTTTTGCGTACAACACAAGCTGCTCATATACTTTTCTCTCATTCTTTGTAAGCTTTGTTTTATGTGCTGTTTGAAACACCTTATTTCTGCTATCTTGGCCAGAGCTCCCTTAAAAACAATTGTAATCTCAATGGGACTCACCTGGTTAAATGATTGTTAATTATAAAAAAATGCACTTCTTCATGGGTACATTACTGAGCACAGTGGGAATGAATTTAATAGGTTTGCAATAATTTGGATGTAGACAAAATCTGTAATTGTAAAGTATAGCAGTGACAATACAGTTGCATTTAAAAAATTCTGTATTTATTTCCTACATGACCACAGAAGGAGTCAGAAAATATTCAAAAATGGGTGCTGGTACCAGTTGCCTTACATATGCAAGTTGGAAGTAAGTGCTAAGTCGCTGTTAATAATGACGAAAAATGGGTTTATACTCTATATTTTTGGGTTGTTTTGTCAAATAGAAATCTGCAATGCATTACATCTGAAAAACAACTCCTTCGTGGCCCCGCACATGCGTGTGTTCCTGATGGGCCTCCTTGCTGTATGGTTAGAGGCCAGGGTCAGTCAAATAACACACACAGCATATAACCAGCCTGGGTGAGAGCTGTCTCACTGGGAGGGAGGGCTGCTCCATCACTGGTCCCAGTGGGGAAGAATGGAGGGATGCTGGGTGTTTTTATTGGAGACAGAGGGAGAGAAAAACGCTTTCAGAGGAGTTTACCTCCTGTTCACTCTGCCTAAAGTCTGTACTCACACTGACAAAACCTCTTTTTTTATTTTAAAGATATTAGTATTAGAGTTGTATGTCACGATGAAACAATGCACACTGGATTGAAATCCAGAGGATTTGGAGAATACTGTAACTCAGAAAAAGGATGTGAGAAGTCTTGTCCTTTGTTATCAAAGGAGAGATGGGTGACAAAGAAACAAAAGAGAGAAATAGGATGTCACAGAATGGTTTGATGAATAGGACAATGATGTGAATCACATGGTTTCACATGTCACCAGATCTCAACATCTTTAGGAGATTCTGGACGGACCTGTTCGACAGAGCTCAAAGAATGGTGATCATCATCTCCCCAGAGCTATAATCTATATGAGTGTTGAGGCTTTCCGATGGCTCACGTTGGCCCAGTTCCATACTGAAATACATTTTCACCAATCTGTATTTTAAGCATTATAAGTCTGTAAGTCAAAAGGGGAAGGCAGGTAGTTTTTAGAGTGGAAACTTGTACCATTGTACCACCTGAACCCTCAGGGCGATCAGAACAGCTTATCTGATAGAACAGCTTCAGAAACCCCCTCCTAGAATTGGCGGGGGATGCATCTGATAATTTCTGACACCGATAACCGGCTGCCTGTCGCCTCACAGCAATGAGGTCCTGGGTTCGATCCCCAGCTGGGGCAGGCTCTTTCTGTGTGCAGTTTGCATGTTCTTCCCATGCTTGCGTGGGCTACAGTTTCGCCCTCCATCAAAACATGAATCTTGGGCCAATCCTCCCCTCAGAGTCCTTGACCAGGACATTGACTTAGAACCGGAGTTGGTTCCCAAATTGGTGCAGAGAGGCTGTTCTTCAAGGATGACTGAAATGCATGGAACAAATTTCACCACGTTGTACTGAGTGTGATTGTGATTGTGAGTTCTTTCTTTACTGACGCATGCTGATCAGTCATTTAGTTAGCACTCCTGTTATGTTATGAACAAAAACAGTAGCATTCAGGGAACTGAAAACACAAAGAGGCAGATGGGAATTAAAAGGAATAGGTGGACACGTGTTGATCATGTTGTGGACTAAAGAAGGTAAAAGATTTAAGTGAGGCTGGTTGATAGGATGTAAGATTTTAACGAGGTTTTCTGCAGAGAGAGTGTATGATTTTGAAGGTGGAGGTGATGCCAGGGGGCAGATGGGGTGCGTAGGCCTGGTCAAGCTAAGGGCTATGCTTTTGGATGATGAATAAGGGGGCATCTAAATGTAGATGTGGTTATTATAGGGCTTTTGCTTCCTTTCACATGGCGTTAAGCCCTGCAAAGTATACTATTACATTCATTCTCTCCTCATGTTTACATTCTCTCTCCCTCCCTTTTCTGAGTTCTCTCAGCCTCCCTCAGCATGGGAATAACAATGCTTACATGACATTCACATCAGCGATATGTTGTGTGAACATTTTTTTCACACAACAAAATGTCCAACTTGAAACCCGGAACTGCGTTACACGAGAACCTCCATCAGCCAATTCGAGACAGATTCTTCTCGTTAGTTACAAATCACAGCTGACATCTTCCTCTCTGTAATTAAGACGTGCTTCAGCAAACTCACAAGCAGCATTTTTGCTGTACAGGAGGAACACTGATGACACACTGTGACACTAAGTGTGTGTCAGCGGATACCGCCAGCTGGCAAGAGGATAGACAGACAGCCAACTGAGGCCATCAGAGGAAGAGAGAGACAATGGCAGCTTTTATTTCCCCACCACACATTCCAGTGGAAGAGAGGAGCTGGCCTGCCCGCCTGCTGTTTGAACCTGAGGCAGACTAGTTCATCGTGTCTGGGTCACGGTACTTCCCAGAGCCATTGTCGTTTTGTGCCTCAGTGCTGCAATGACACAATTAAGGATATTACCAGCGTGTTTGTATATTTGTAGTACGTTTTCCCTCCAATAAACACCACGAGAGAAAATCCCCCTCAATCACATCATCATTATCAGCTGCTGCGAGTCGAGTATATTACTGGCAAAGTGTGAAGTGTTCGGTTCCGGTTATTGACGGAGCAGTTGCACCATCGCTGGTGATCATCACTCATCTTGTCACTGAGACGGAGTTCATGAGGTCACGACTGTAGATGTTAAAAGCACCAAGGAAAAAACAATGGGACCTTTTGTTAACAGTTATATATTCCCTGGTGTGGTAAACTCAAACTGCTACTGCCACTTTGCATTTCTGGGAGCGTTTTATTGTTGTTTTTCTTTCTACTTTGTGTTGTTCATGAGCAGACTTATGCGGCTTTGTGTGACATTAAAAAATAACTGCAGTGCACATGAGAGCTTGGTAAAAAATGTAATAGGATTGTTTATTTGTTGTGTTTGTTTTGGGTGATTTTTGCGATTTTAAATACTGGAAAGCATATTTTCTGGAAAAAAGTAGATGTGAAAACAAGAAACTAAACATCAGGACATGAAATAAACCAGGTTGATCTGGACAGTTTTGTAACTATTGCAACATATAAATATTGATATAAAGCTTTAATAGCTTTGTTAAATTTAGTTTGTCCATACCTCAATGTTTGGAGGTGTTTACTTGCAGCATATATTAATAATGATATGAATAAACTTTATTTATAAAGCAGCTGTCACACACAGAATGCAGCTCGGAGCATTTCAAATTTTTGTTGGCCAGTTGTGACCTCAGCACTCAGTACATTTCTCTGTGATTCAGTCACACGGCGTTCCCTCCACAAACCTCAGGGGAAAAGTCAAAATATTATTTTTTATCTCTTATCCAGCAAGATAAAATGTTCCCCAGATTGAAATCAACTTTGAATTCTAGATTTCCACTAACTGCAGCGCCCTAACATATGATGAAGAAGAAGAAGAAGAAGAAGAGCAGGCAGTGCTGTCTGTGGAAATATTACATTTAAACAGGGAAAATATTTCAGCAACTTGGGGAAAAAGTAGACATTTGTGAGATCGTGAAAATACTTTGAACAGGCAAACCTCTGCTGGATAACACAGACGACCAGACAGAAACTTGTACCACTGACAGCAAAGGCAAACGTGTAAACAATCCTTCCCTGACCTCCTCACCTTCGTGCTGCACTGTAACATCTCATTGCCTCCTGCTCTGATACTGAACAGTGTCATTAAACACATCGCTGCTGCAGAATGCGTCAAAACTAAGAGCTTCTTTGCAGACTCATGTCATCACTCATTACATAGGACACCAGTTTCTCCACTAACAGCCTCAAATGACCAGAATGCATTGCTCTTGCTACAATGCAAACAAGTCACGCTGTTTATTGAGTGACGGCCGTAATCATTTTCTCAACAGGGACATGTCCTCTCTTCCTCATTGCTGTCCCTGACATGTGCCACAGCAGCAGGTTGAGGCACATTCTTTGGGGCATTTTGGAAGTAATTATTGGTAAGTATGAAATTACTCGCTGAAGCAATTCTTGATACGTTGGGTCAAGGAAGTAAAGCAGTGAATGACGGCAATTCATGGCAAAAAGAACTGGAATTCATCCAAGGACATAATTTTTAGAGTATAAGAGGCTGGCATTTCCTTTTCATTCAGAAGAGGCCTCCGTCTTTACGGCACAATTATGATGCTTTTTTTCTCTATTACCCTCTTAAGTTGTACCCATACTCGTCCTCATATGCCTGCTGTATAGATTAACAGCAAACAGGAATTCAGTTGCTCATCTATCTCTCTCCTTTCGTGTCCTTTTGTCCTTATCTTACACAGTGCTGAAAAAAAAACACCCTTTCACCCAGGACACGTGTTGTTATCCAGCGTTTTTGAAAGTCATATTACCCGCGAGGATGTTCTTTTCTTTTATTTGGAAAGGTCACTGATGCAGACGCTGGCCCATGCAAAGTAGCACGAATCTCCCCCAGGTGCCCTCGCGTATCCATGTCTGCGGGTGTTAAGATGGTGTCAGCGAGGGCATCCTGTTGTCCTCGCTCAGGAGAACCTGTTTCCTCCTGAGTCATGGCTCCCGGCTCCGACACACTCTTCCTCATGTTACAGAATACACACGGAGACAATGGCGCATACGTTGGGCACAAACATATTCTCGTTATAGTTAAACAAACAAGCAGACAGAGGACGAGACACCTGTGTCGTGGAAAGCTTATGGGGAAATTATGATGGTTGCACTCAGACTGAGCAGAAATATCGCTTTTCTTCAGTTCAGCAGGTGTTGTGATGAACTACATGACCTGTTTATGTAACCATGAAAGAGCTTTGACATTTCCCACATACACAACCAGGAGCAGGTGGTATGCTGAAGGGTTAAAAATGAGGATCTAAGGATTTATCTGGTTTTGATGCCTGATAATTTATTCTGGAGATGCCAGAAGAAAATAGGAGCATTTACTTAGATAATGTGGGAAAAGGACAACAAATGTCAGTCATTCTGATTTGGGGTCTTTTAAGTGAGTGAATTGAAATATGATATTCCAGCTGTTATTACAGCTTTCAGACTTTTTTTCTGGGATAAAAGCCTTGATATCAATCAGATTTCAAAGACTAGATTCATTAAAGATTACAAATATTGTCATATGAATTTATATTATCTCATAAACATGGAAGCTTCATAAGATTTAGGATCAGTCTTGCAGTATTGTGACATCTGAAACAGTACTTTCATCCATGTTTAAGAGATACCTTTTGCTGCTCTATTTTGGTGTAACGATAAATGATCAGCAGGGGGAAGTCTCTTAGCTGTACTTTTTGAGGAACTTGTGTGCTTCCATTTTATGTCACTTTCTATTTAGAAATGAGGGAAACATTATGTTTTTTACCTGCTGTAATGTTGTAGTTTAGATTTAAGAAAAGATACATTTGATGTGCCTATAAAACATCAATCAAACTAATATTAATTAAACTAAGAATAAAAGCCAGTTAAGTACTTCAGCTAGCTTCACTCAACAAGCCACAATAGTAAAAAGCTGCTTATGCTTTAATGAATCAGTAATCATAGCATATATAAACAATAATATAACACTTTGACAGGGGTTATTCTGCATAATGTGCACTTTTTTTTCTTAAATTTAAGTACACTTTCTTAGCACTTTTCTTAAAATCAATCACTAAATTCGAAACGTTTGCTTGTATTGAGTATTTTCAAATAATTATCTTATTGCTGTTTATGTATATTGAATGTGCATATCCCCCCAAAAAAGAAAAACTTAAAAATAAAAGGCATATTAAAAAAAAAAAATTGGAAAATGGCACCTGCTTGGTAAATTAAAAGCTTATAAGACATAGTATGAATGCAGTGACACACACACACACACACACACACACACACACACACACACACACACACTGTAAAAGATAACAGTCCTGATAAGGCTGACAATAGCCGGCAGTTATTTACCTCAAACTAACAAATCCTCCTATCTGGAGTGCATACAGAGAGAGTGAATAGACTGTGTAAACAAACGAAGAAGAGCCCTCCACCAAACAAAGACTTGAAGCGAAGAAGAAGAAGAAGAAGAAGAAGAAGAAGAAGAAGAAGAAGAAGCAGCTGTGAAGTGAAGCAGTTCTGAGAGGAGTGGTTGAGATAAGGGAGCGCGCACACGAACACGCGCACACTCACACACAGGCTGTGTGCAGCGCGCGCTCCCCTCAGGAGGAGGAGGAGGAGGAGGAGGAGGAACCAGAAATCTTCGCTCATTTACTTAACATCACTTCCCCACCGCCGGGAAAGCAAACACGCTCCTGAAGCTGCAGAGGAGGAGAAGTGAGATCGATGAGCGCTGTCAGCTGTCCGCGCCCGGAGCCGCTTCTTCTTCTTCTTCTTCTTCCTCCTCTTCCTCTCGATCAGGAGCGCTCGCTTTGTCGCTGATCCGCCGGGAAACTTGTGAGAAGTCCGCGGAGTCTTCTGGGCATGGAGAGACAAGCGCTCTGACTGACAATCGGATTTTTTTCCCCGCATGTGCTTCTCTCTGGATGATGGTGAGTGAGAAAGACTTCAGCGCTCATTTCGATCGTCAGCGGCGTCTTCGTGATCATTATTATTATTTATTCTGGTCCGATCATTACATTTAATTAAATCACCTGAGCAGAGTTCATCCGACTGTCTGGGAAAATACTTTAATACGTGTATTTCAGCTCTGTTGGTGCTCAGTTCAGATAATCTTCCAAATAAACAAAGCATTTAATTAACATATAGACCAGAATAATGTTTATAACAGCACCCGGACACAAGCCTGATAAGCTCATTATAAAATAAACACAAGCCTAAATATATATATATTTTTAAATGTCTCCAATTCCAGTTTTTCTTAACTCCACCTGGTCCCTTCAGTTAAATTTACATTTCGGCTGATATAATGATGACAGTACTTGAAAAGGCTTATTTTTATGTAACAGTATCAGACCTACATTTATTTAATTATTACAATAATCCTGGAAGGAAACGGGACGCCAGAGGCCTCATCCAAACACCAAACGCTTGTTGGGATTTATGTCTAAATTATGTTGTTCTGCAGAAAAATTAAGGTCAATGTGAAAAATAAGTAGGATATTTTCTTTTTCAGTGTAGTTTTTCAACACCCTCAGCTGAGGACACCGTCACATAATTTTCCACCTCACCATTCCGCCTCGTTTTCTCTTATTTTTTATTCCCTGTGAGAGACATTATTAAGAACAGAACCCCCCCAAAAATCCACCATCAACAAGTCAGTGACTTGTGTCTCCCTCAGCTCTGTAAAAGTACGTGTGTGAGGCACCTTCAGTTAGATTGAGCTCCTTTGTTTTTCTTGGTGCTGGTTGAATCGGTGCAACACTTTTTCGCTTTAAGTACAGACGATTACACCCAAATCACTGACACCCCGTCAGCAGCCACGCAGGGACCCTCATTAACTAAATTAGGGGAGCCTCGCTAAGCATTTTTCAAAGGCTGGTATTCATATTTTTCAAGGACCCCTTCATGGCTCCAGACTAGAAACTCACTCTCTGTGTTTTGCCAGCCGTTTAAATCACCTTTAATCATTTCTATCAGCTGCACAGTTGCAGAAACAAGGATTAATGGGGCCCTATGGTTTCTGAAAAAAAAAAAAAAAACGGGAATAAGTAGATTTAAAGCAAAGAATTTGATATGACATCTTCTTGTAATTCTCATAATATTTGAATAGATCCTGATATTTAAAATATTTTAATTAATCAGTGTGAGAGATGATGTCTTTTATAAAAAGTAGACTTAAATGATCCTTATTTGAACTATAAAATTTTGTTTTTGCATGTTCATAGATGGATCCTGGAGTATTTTTCTCCTCATTTTCTTTGTTGGTGCAGGGCAAACAAAGTTTAACTGTAGTGAAATATGTTTCCCATACAGCAGCTCTCAGAAATGTCACACTCATTCCTGACTTTTATAAAACAAACTGGACGTATACCCCTCCTTGTCACTGTCTATTATCTGAAATAAACCTGCGGGGGTAACGGCCTGCCAGAGAGGGATTTTTATTTTAGATAGTTGCTGTATCAGATTCAGTTCTGTGACGGATTGTAAATCTCAGTAAATCTCCTTTATATACCTGTACCTCAACCCCCACAAATAACATCCAGGGGTCTTGACGGTAAGGGGGGTGGGAGCTGTGCTCAGACCACATACCGAAGGTGTGCGCTCGGGCGTGTTTGATTTAACGCTGCGGTTCGTCTCTTAATAACATTAGGCCCCATTTCTGGACTCCCTCCTCTCCACGGCTGGGCCGGGACCCTCTCAGCCTCTCTCCCTTGCTCTCTTCAGCCTTCATGGTTCCTATTACTGGCTCTAATAAATTGTGAATAAGCGCAGCCCAAGCAGCCCAAAAAGTCCCGGGCTGTGTGGAGAATTCCCCATCCTGTAGCGCAAGGCACCCCCTCTTAAGAAAACACAAATTAATTCCTAACCCCTCTGTAGCCAAACGTTTGTGGAATGATAAATATTTTTATAGGAAGCTCTGCTCTTCCTGACTTTATCTGCACCAATTTCATTATATTCCTTCACAGCCGCCCGGTTCTTGATGTCTTTTAGCTTCTGTGCACCTCTCTCCCTCACTCCTTCTTTCTCCTCCTTCCCCTCTCTCTCTTTCTCTGGGAGTCAAGCAGCCTTGCTGACTTGAACTCGAGGTTAAACCAGGGCTCACTTCATCTGAAAGTATATTCATTCCCTCCTCTTAGCCTGAAATGAAGCTATCGCCACAGTTTCATGAGCTGATGGGTGTGATCCATATCGGGTGCAGAGAAGTTCCAGTCAGATGCTGCTTTTCTCTCTCTCTGTGACGCTATTGTGTTCATCCACACACTGTCTTTGTGTTGTTGCTCAGCCCTGTGTGCAGAGCCAGCGTGTCCAAGTTTACATGTGGTAATCATAATCTGCCAGTTTCAAATAAGAGATATTTACGTGACTGTGTTCCAACACTGTGTACTTAATGTCTGACAGATGATCAAGGTATGGTTACACGAGAGTTTGTCCTGGTTTTATAATGAGAGAAAACACACTGCTTTAACTGCTCCAGGATTAATCCAAGCGCTATCGAAAAGACCCTGAACTACTGCGACTGACTGGGTTTGTTAAAATACTAATAATGTCCACTTTAAAGCGAGTACACCGTATTTACCAGAGCGCACTTGCTTCTCATTTGTGTTTTTTGTTTATTTATTTACTCATTATTTTCTTCTTTATTGTATTGTGTTTGCCCATTACTGAACAACTGGTGTCTAACTATGTCCATACATCTCCTTGAGGGCTCACCGTGGAATAAAATAAAGGCCAAATTGTTAAAAAAGTCAACGGCATCATCGTACCGCAAGCTTCAGGGAAAGTCAGTGTTTTGGAAGTCAAAGTATAGGTTAAAAAAATCACAAATTTCAGTTTGAGTTTTAGGTTTCAGCTCATGGAGCGACTGCTTCTGAACTTTATACAGCTTCAGAAGAAGCGGTCATGAGTGTAGCCTGGTGCGGTGTGCGCAGCTGTCTGCACAAACAGCAAGTCTGACTGGGTCAAAACTGTTCTTCATAAAAGCTCTCGAGCTTTGAAGCGACAGCAGAAAGTGGCGATGCAGTCAAGATGAGGAAATATTTCTGATGCAAGTTTTTTTGTTTCCTCTCTCCTCCAATCGTTTTCTCCCGGGGAGCATTTAGTGAATGTTTGCGTTGTGTTTTCTGCACTCAGGTCACGCGTGTGTCCGCTGAGGAGTTGTGTTGTGTTGTGAGGCCTCGGATGTGTGATCTGTCAGTGTGTCTGGAGATGCTGGTGACTGTTTGTTGATCTGCTGGCTTCTCGAATAGTTTGAGGCTCGAAAGTTTTTACACTTCCCCCTAAATGTCTCCTCCTGACCCGCCCTTCCCTCCCTCCCCTTTTTAATTCCCTAAAGCCCCAGAGAGCACCCGGGGAGGCCTTGTGGTGATGTGTGTGTAGGTCTATGTGTGTGTATTAAACCCCGGGCTGTCAGCAGACAACAGCTGTCTCTCTGGCTATCTCCACTCTCCTTATCTCATCACCAGGAAGCCACACACATTGCAGCGTATAGCCTGCAGTGACCATATTTCTTTTTTTTTTTTTTTTTTTTTTTTCAGGCTTAATAACGATGGTTTGGGTGTTTTCCACTGAAAAGAGAATTTAATCACTCTTTTTGGCTCTGGGGGTATTTTTTTAGGTGTCAGAATTTTTCTTCATTGAAACTTTTCCTGAATATAATTTTTGTCCACCATTTTCTATCTTTTTCTATTTAATTATATTTCATCTCATTTGTTCTGAATTCTTATCTTTCCAAAAAGTCATGAATCACTCTCTCGCTTTCGCTTTTCTCTCACTTTCTCTGTCTCACACACACACACACACACACACACACACAAGCATGCTTACACACAGTAAATCTACCAGTAAAGAAATAATTGGACCTCAGTCCGTCTGTAACGCCTGTGCGCTTCAGCTACCAGTGAGCTCTGTCTCACCAGCTGTTAGCAACTAGGGCGGCCACTTGCCGCTATCTGCAGAGGAGACGGATCGAGGGCAAACCTTTTTGTCCTAATGACTAATAAAGCAGCCAGTCAGAGTGTGTGTGTGTGTGTGTGTGTGTGTGTGTGTGTGTGTGTGTGTGTGCGTGTCTGTGGAGGTCATTAGAGGAGGCAGGAGCACTCATGCAGTCAGGCGTGTGTCAGTTTTGAGTGTGCGAGCGCGTGTGCGACCACCCTCCCATCACTGGACCAGATGTTTTTTACCTGGGAGCCAGACCACCATCTGACTGGGGTCAGTCCAGTCCTCCAACCCCACAGCCGCTTCTCCGGGCTGCTGGGAGGTCTGCCAGCTGTCCCTCACTCTGACCCCCGTCCCGGGGCACTGGTTCTGGGGGAGTCAGAGTCTGGGCCTTGGCCTAGGTGGTCCTTCTCGGATTTGGCAATATTATAGGGGGAAATTATTAGGGATATTATTGGAGTGTGAGTGCCAGGATCTGGGCAGTGAGGCTGAGTGAGGAGGAACAAAAGAAAGAGTTAGGACGCATAAGAGGATTTTTTTTTTTTTGAGCGGTAATTTAGAAAGGAGTAAAAGGAGTGTGTGCTGGAGAAAAACAGGGAGATAAAGACGCTGGCATTGTTAAATGAAGAGGTTTTGATTACTGAGGGATGGGGGCTGGTGAGCTGGGGGGGGGGGGGGGGGGGGGGGTTAGCTGCTGGCATTAAAACAGTCTTGTTGCAGGGAGTTAGTCAACTGGAAAGGAAAAGGCCACCAAGTCTGGGAGGTAAAGTTACAGAGTGCAGACAGAGTCGCCAACAGGTTCAGTGCTGCCAGAGATTAATTGGAGTCTCTCGTAAAATGGCTTCGGCTTCTTTTAAAGCAGTTCTGTCATTATGTGACTTAACTGCTCATTCAGCGTGACTCCACCGTCGGCCAGGTGTGTGTGTTTTGGTTATTTGAAGAAAAAGTTGCAGAGACTCCTGTGAGACTGTCAGCAGCTGTCAGTAAGGGGATTAATCGCTTGTGAAGGTTTTAACTGGTTGCTCGAGTGTCCTAATTTTTGGTGGATGATGCAAACCTTACAGCTCGGTTAGTATAAACTGGGCACGTTTGGGTGGCGGCGGTGGGAAGCCTCGCCGAGATAAGTCGCTCTGATAGCAGACAGGTGACTGAAACATGGAAACATCTTACTGCTGCATTTTTGCTTTTAACCGGCTCAGCAAATGTCAGACTTGGTATGTGGAGTCAACAAAAACATGACAGGCTAGTGTTGAGATTAGCATTTTCCCAACATCAAAACAACCAACTGATGCTGCTTTTTTGCTGATGGACGGCTTTGCATGTTATCTTAGGCATGGCAACAACACTAAATTGTAGTGTATCAAGTGTAAACAGATTAGCACAAACAGAGCTAACATGCTTTATAGTGACATTACAGGCAGCGATGCACACTTTGGCTGAGTCCTGTTAATGCGTGATCCTGTGTGATGCTAAAATATGTGGACTTGGAATGTGTTTGCCTCTTAATGAATTCTCTGGTTGCTGAGGTCATGGTGGGTTGAGATTATCAATTCTGAACATCTGTTAGTGGACCACCAGCATGTCTGAGCCTCTGTCTCTGCACAGCTGACGTACCAATTTCAATTTGCCAAAGAAAACACTGATTTTCTACATTTCTCTCTTCTGGACAACTTTACACCTTCATGGCCAATACGCTTCCCTCATGAAAGACAGTTCAATCACCTGCCAGTCGGACTGATGACGGATGTTTTACCCAAGACGATGGAAACTTGTGAGAAACAGATCTTTGTGGAACCAAAATTTCAAGTCAAAAATCGAATCGGCAACTATTTTGACAGTTGATGTGATCGCTGAAGTCATTTTTTCAAACAAAAAAGCCAAACATAACCTGGTTCCAGCCTCTCTGCCGTGAGGGTTTCCGACTTTTCTTTGACTCGTGTGATTTATGCAGTTGATATATTTGGATTTTGGGCTGTTGGTCGGACAAAAGAAGCCATTTAAAAACATCTCCCTGAGCCTTTGGAAATTCTGATGGACGTTTTTCACTGTTTTCCAGCATTTAGACTGAATGATCAATCAATTAATGGGGAATATAGAATAATAGATAATGAAAATATCTAATTATCCTCAGCCCTAGCTCTGTGCACTCATGAAAAAATGTGTATTTGTTTGTATTTGCCAGTTTAGCAGGCATCTGTGCAGTCCGTATTCAGGTTATTGAAGGATTATCAGGCTTATCAGGACAGAGTTTGCTGGATCTGAAAGGGCTGCTGCTCTGTTTTAGTTATTAAAGAAACTGTCTGGTAAGACAACAGGCAGCTGTTCCCACCCTTTAAATCATCCTCTGCTCGTCTGTCCGAGGAGGTTCTGGGTTTGTTTTTCCTTCTGAATCTGGATGTAGGTGAAAACTTAAAACGCTAATTCAAGGAATGATACTGAAATAAAAGTTGGCTTTTTGGTGCAGTCTGCCCTGTTGAACTGTCAGCTGTGTGCCAAAGATGGTTGAAGAAGGCGGTAACTGGCAGATGGCACCGAGAAGCCCCTGATAGTGTCACAGAGATACTGGGCCCTTGTTCTGTGTCCTTTCAGGGACTGAGAGAGAGGGTTTGTGTGCAGCCGTGAATCAACCCCCAACTTTGCTCCAGGCACTTTGGCAAATTGACTGTCCAAATTGAGGGCTCCAGGTGGGGTCCCATATGGCACGATTACAGGCCAGCAAGTCACCTTGTCAAGCAGTTGGTGGAGAACCACAATGTTTCAATAAAAGGTCAACCCGTCGGAGGGTCACCGCAGTGTGCAACCAGACTCTCACATGTTGTATCAAGACTCAGACACTGATACAGCACACATATTGACAGTGTAAACACACCCCAGACATTTTTGACTAATGTAAATAAGATAAACGGCACACACCCATTAGAGGAAATTCACCAAACCCTGACAAACTCACTCACCACCAGCCCCCACGTCTGATGAGTGGCAGATCATAGATGCTCTGCTAATGTTATTCAGGGGAGAAGATGGCTGAGCTTTCATGTTGCAAGCTGTCAGTGATTTTTTTATGATATGGTCAGGATGAATTCCTGCATTTCAATTGTGATGTACAGGTTAATGCAGCTTTGAGTGAACCTGATGACTCAGGGATACAAAACGCTTCAGTCCTTCCAGGGTTTTCACTTAATGAAACAACAGATCATTCTGAGTTTGTTGTTTATGTCAAACCGTCTATTAAATATGACTCAGGCTCCCACAGCAGGGTTTAATTACATCCACCAAATGCTGTGAGTTCAATTTAAAATCATGGAAAGTAATCTTGGTAACCACCGTTAGTTCAACAGTATTATGTTTTTGTATCACATCTCCTCTGTGCATGCGAATGCTGAATAGTTCAATGCTCGTCCTCCTGATAAATGCAGCTAGCTGGCACATATGGATCAGGTTCGTGTCTGCCAACTTTCCCCATTCAACATTTTAGCTGAACAACAGGTGAATCTGCATAAGCTAAGTCTATTCCTTTAACTGTATCAAATGACATTTCAACTTAAAGCACAATACGCCATCCTGTGATGTAATCCGTCAGCTCAAAGGCTGGAATTTGATATCCGTGAAAGAAGCAGTGGTCTAGCAGAACCCTGAGACCCAGGTGAAGCTGGTGGGACCGGCCTTGTGGCCCCGTGGCCCCCTGTGGCCCTGCTGGGTTTGTTTTAGCTTTAGTTTCAGCCCTCGGCTCTCCACATCTCTGCTGAGCTCCGCTCGTCTTCCCTCCGGTGTCCTGCAGTTCCCATGGCCTTGTGCGCCCTCCTCCCAGGCCTCACCCTGAACCAGGAAGTGCCTTCGCTATCACACACAGTTTTTGTGTTTGTGTGTACGTGCATGTGTGTGCCTGCAGGACTGTTGTGGGGATGCAGCTGAAGTCAAGAGGACTCTGAACAGGCATCGCTCTCGCTTTTGATCCCTGGCAAGAACTAGGAAGTGCAGAGCAAAACGGCACTTTCCTTATTTTTCCTCTGTGCTGCGGGATCAGTGTTACTGTCTCGAGCTTCACAGTCTGGCTGCGATGAAGGGCAGATCAGGGTCTCTGATGCCCACAAGGTCTTAAGGGTCGTTTCTGAAGTGGAAATCCAGAGTAGAACCAATGATAAACACGAGCACGTGGTTTAGGTTAAAGGTACAGATTTCAAATTGAGCTTAGACTAAAAACACATAGCTTGTTTCATGTTCTCGATTCTTCACAAATGAAATTAGAAATATCTCCAATTTGTATCTTCTTGCCATCGTCTTTAAAAAAATGGCTATTAGTGACATGACAAACAGCAAATCACCTCCTTAGTGTCATGTTTACAGTCTGTTTTTATTTATGTTTAGTTTACAGTCAATAACACAGATGTGCGGGTTGATTTTTTTGCGTTGCGGCTGCTTCGTGGTAGAAATAAATGTATTTACTGAAAAAACACTGCGAGCTGTCTGGGGTGTTTTTAAAGCCGGGAGGGCGGCTCCGTCAGCTGGAGCTGACATAACATAACATTTGTTTTGTCTGCTATCCTGTCAAAAATGCTGTTGTTAATGATATGAGAACAACACAGAAGAATCTGATGGTCGTCTCAGGTTTTGTGATGCCGCAGACGGTGAGGCCTCTGTTGATCAGCAGCTTTTACTTTTTTTCCCCCTCACCTTCATCTCCCTGCTGCTGTAAAACCCCGCTGCCCCTATAATTCATGACTGTCATCTGTCTCTGTCGTTGTGTTGTCAGCCAGGTCAGAGGTCAGGCAGTTAGCTGCAGCTCTGCCAGATTGGAATGGCCCAGAGGCAAAGAGAGAGACAGAGGGAGAGAGAAAAAGAGAGGTGAAATTGATTCAAATGTTCAGCTTGTTGTGCATGAACATAAAGCACAAATGCTCCCAATCAACCACGAGAGCATCAGGCCTGGCTCGCAGTCCCGATACAGTTCATCCCAGAGGTGTCGGATGGGGTTGAGGTCATTGCCGTTTGCGATTCTCTCACACCAAACTCAGAAAACCATTATTAATTCTCTTCTTTGTGCACTGCGACTTGTCAGGTCGGGACAGGAGTGGACTATTATCACAAACTGAGACGGCACTATTGTTTGAAAAGTTGTTGCATGCTGTAGAATTAAGATTTCCCTTCATGCTAAATAAGAGGTGCTAAAGTCATCCACAGCGCATCTTGCTTCAGACTGGTACCAGTTTAGGGTCTGCTGTCCAACAGACTGACCTCATTCAGCTTCCTGCTTAGACTAATTCATGTGGCATTGACCTTTGACCTCCTGCTCACTGAGCTGAAACCTCCTCTTCCCTCTCTTCTTTTCACCCTTTTCTCTCTCACCCTTTAATCCTCCTGTGACTGTTTAGGAGAAAATCTGTGAATCCAATATTGCAAAAAAGCAGCTCTGCTTATTGATTTGCATCATACAACCAGAGAAATCCAGGAAAGTGATACCGATGTTAAAAAATCTCTCCTCTTTCACGCTGTCTGCAAAGCTCCATTCTTTCACCCAACGTAGTGTACATGAGAAATTCAGCTGAACTGAGAGTTCACGTCACTCTTCTTTTGAATTTGGCCCATTGCCTGGTTTCTTTACTGGTTTCTTCCCTCTGAGCAGCCACACACACAGAATGCATGACGCCGGTGCCAAGCAGCACAGTGAGTCAGCAGTGGCACAGCGGAGCGTTTTATATCATTTTCCCTCCAAACAATGTTACCTGTCAGGTTCTTGTGACTCATCATGTAGCTGCCAGAGCCTCTAATGACCACACTCTTCACATCAATACCACATTTATCTCGCTTTCTCTCTCTCTCTCTCTCTCTCTATCCTTAAACGTGTTTCACCTCTTGAACTGTGTGCGTGGAGAAAATATTCAGTCACCCCTCCTCATCCTGCCACAGCAGGGCCCGAGGCACGCCGCCATGTGTCAGTCACCTGCATACCTGTGTCCTGATGGCGTCTGTTTGCTATTGTTTCCACAGGACAGTTGACGGCTCGAGAGGAACCTGACTAACAGCAGTGTGACGGGATAAAGAGGATAAAGCTCTCTCTCCGCTGAGCCAGGTGAGAAAGCAGAACTACAAAGGAAAGAGTGAAGTGCTGTAGATGAAAGTGGCTGTTTGTGCACCAGCGTTACTGCAGTCAGTCCAGTCTGCCTGTGAAGTCAACAAACACATTAAACCTTTAAAGTTAACCATCAGGACTGCACAGCTTTATTTTTGGGGAATTTATTAGGTTTTTTGTTTGTTTGTTTGTTTGTTTTTTTATGAGGGCGAACAAGGCCAGTTTAAAGGATGTTAATAAGTGCACGTGAAATATTTAGTATTCAAAATTCAACTTAATTATACAAAAAACTTTATTGATAACCATGACTTTTGTGAAATGCTATGATGTTTTTACTGGAGTTGTCTTCTCCTTCTCTGGAAATGTACAAAGATAATTACGGAATCATCTAATCTAATCCAGAAAATCACACTCATAAATGAAAGAAACACGTAATTACAATTCGACTAGATCACAGTTTTATTCTGTTTAAATCTCATTGTTCATTTCTCCTGACGGTTCCTGTTCTTGTTTCGATCACAGGGCTTCTTGTTTTCTATTTTAGACTCATCATACCTGCTGCAGGTGAGTCTCCTCCCATTTGTTACTGAAATTAAATGTGGAAGTGTGTTACTTCTTTGTCATCCATTGCAATGTATCCCTTTGTGTTTATACTTTTAAGAATAAGGTAACGCTTTGTGTCTCTAGATCTGTTGATTGAAATCATGAACTGTCACATCCTTTAAAATCACTGTAATTTAGTCTTAAACTGTGCAATGTTAAATATTTACTCATTTAAGTTTATTTGACCGAGAACCGTAAGGGACTCTCTTAGTTTTCTCTTCCTTTAATTAAGTCCAACTGAGTATTTTTATTGTTGTGTCATGCTAGAAGCATTCAATTCAAACCAGTTGTCTTTGTTTGAAGCATTAATTCCTTTGGTCTTAAAAAGAACGAGGCATTTTTCTGACCGCCGAGCACATTCTTCCTCATACTCATTCATTCACCCATGTTGTGTTGCAACGGATAAAGAGAGGGAGAACTTGTCATCAGAAGTGTCTTTGTTATTTCTCTCTTGTTCGAGATCAGCTGACCTGGAGAAGTGTCATGGCTGCGTATGGACAGACTCAGTACAGCCCCGCCCTGCAGCCTGCAGGGCCGTACACACCTTACACTCACCACACGCAGGGTTACAGCATGCCATCTTACAGTAAGTACAGTATGCTGGGAAGGCATATGGGAACCGCTAAATGTTTTTTATTATTTACATCAGGTTCTGTTAGTTAGTGAAGCTCTGGGAACAAATTCAGTCACATTATAACAAGAAACAATAGTCAGATAAGCAGATATTGTACATACAGTATGTATGCTGAGCTGTAAGCTTGTGGTTGTTGAGGGAAAAGACACAGACGAGACCTCACACTAAAACTTGCAGATTAAGACTTGGACAGAATAAAACCCTGATAAATATGACAAACCAGAGCAGGTAACAGTAACGTGCTCTCTAGGCTCAAACCTGAGAGCTCTCTTCAGTGTTACTGGTCACTGTTATGAATGGCTCCACAGTAGAAATACAGACTTTGTTAACATTAGTTAATCACATAATGCAAAGTTGAACTTATTTGCAAATATTTGTCCTTTCTAGGAACGGCTGTAACGCTGCATGTTGGTTAGTTTTTCATCTTCTCTTCTCTTAACGGCATCTGTCCACACTTAGACATTAAAACAGAAGACGGCCTGAGTCACTCTCCAGGACAGACGGGGCTTCTCGGCTACTCGAACTTCAGCAGCACTCCTCCCAGTCAGAGTCTCTACAGCTACTCGCACACACACGGTCAGTCCGAAGAATGTATGGGCACGCCGTCACACACACTGGCACACAAGCCTTACATACACCATCTTTGACTTTACTGGAAGGAGCATCCATCTTTTCTTTCCCTCTCCTCTCCTCTTCTCTCCTCTCCTCTCTCCTCATCTTTCTCTCTTTTCGTCTCCTTCTCTCTTCCACACCTGTTCTCCATTAGCTGCGGTCTGGACTCCTGGCGTCAAAAGTCTCCCCACCCCTCCTCTTTTCTCGGGGTCAGGCCCCCTTTCTCCACTCAGACCAACAACACAGCATGCGAGCGCTTGCGTCTGTTCAGAGAAAAGGAGAGAGTGGGAAAACACACTTGCAAAGAGAAAGAGAGGATGGGAGGAAGAATAAAAAAAAACAAGAATAGAAGATGGGAAGAGGGTCTTTGCAGAAAAACAAAAACTCAGAAGTGAAGACGTGGTATGCTTGGGAGTGTGTGAGGCTCTCTGCCCACGCATGGCTGTGTGTGTGTGTGTGTGTGTGTGTGTGTGTGTGTACATGTGCTGTACACATTCCTCAGTCATCCGGCGCCCAAAGCATGATTCGCTCAGTACAACTTTATGGCTTTGAAAGCGGCATGAAATTGACCTTGTCTGTGAGAGGGGAGAGGTTAAGGTGCGTTATACAGAGGGGTGAGTAGATTAAAGGTTGCAGGCTGGGGGATGGCCGTGTTTCCACTGTATGAATGAGACAAAGGAGAGACAAGGAGGATTAAACAGTGCACAGCTTTTTAAAATGCTCAGCCCTTTAATAATTGGAATAGGAGTTAAAGTCTATTTTCCTGACTTTATGTCAAGTAAACCCACTCATGATGTTTTTGTTGTTTTGTTGAGCAGTTTGAGCTTCTTCGGAGTTTGTTAAAGGATAACTCCAGTTGATTACCACTCAGAGCTCGTCTTTGTAGGATTGTCATCACTTTTGATCGGTTACAATGGCGCTGCACTCGGCAGGTTAAATGTCTAGATCAGGGAACACAGTGACAACGCTGAAACAAAGTCACACAGGCCAACAAACATTCAGACATTTCAGCAAGCCGGCAGTTTAGCCAAATGATCTAAACTGCTGTATTTGGAGGAGTATGGTGTGTCAGAGTTGAAAAAGAAATCCAACGGGGCAAGAAACAGCAGGTTTTTAACAAACCTGCAGGTCAGCCGGACGTATTAGAAGAGAAGACAAAGATGAACAGTAAAATTAATGCCCTGCACACTGCCTGTTATAAGCATTCATTACAGGTTACAGACAGACTTTGTGGTCCTGCTATGATCTGACAAACTTGCATATGAAGAGGGATTCCTACCAACAGAGTTCAAACTGTTGGTTTGTTTACAACCTGTCTCATCGTCTGACCGCTCACAGTTACAAAAATGAGCCCTGACCCTCTTTCTTGATGTAAAAGCCATATCCAGTCATAGTCAGGCCTGATTCAGACCCTAAATTTAAAAGGTTATTATATGATGTTTCCTCATGTCAGGACGTCGGTGAAGCACTGCCTGCCAAATTATTGAACATGATAGTTCATTTTTTAAATGTCAACTCAACGTCCGTTATCAGAGAGATGATGATCAGGTGACATATGTTAGTATGGTACTTCAGTCTCAGATCCCATAGACGCCGTCTCTGTACTATCATGGTCTTTGGTGTCAGATGCGAATGTCTAGCTTCCCATATCGCCTCCTCTTTAAGAGAATATTCAGATGTCAGACATTATGCGGGAATGTAAATATTCATGTAAACACACTTTTGATGGAACCTCTAACAAACGACAAAGCCTACAGTGACTGTGCTCTGTTGGCGCACGACTGTTGACCCAACAAAAAGTTCTTTAACAGAGTGTAGTTTGAGTTTGAGAGACACTGTTCCCAAACAAAATAAATTTGTTTGAATATTTTTATGCATAAATCATTAACTGCAAACTTCAAACGGTAATAAACTGCCACAACAACCAAATGTTTGTAGGATTTCAGAATGTTTCCATGTCATCCATTACACCGTACACAATATACAAGCACGCACACACACAGGCGCACATACACACACCGCAAAAAGCCATCGAAACGCGTACTGTACACTGTGTGTACAACTGAAACCAAATGGGGACTATGGGAGCCTTTTTGTGTTTACTTGAGAGACCTCCTGTATTTTTCCTTTAGTCACTTTGAAGATTGTTGTGTTGTCCTGGGAGGTTTCAGTTGGGTTCTTCCATTGAGTCATTATTCTCGTGTTTGTCATGCACTTTGGAGAGGAGAAGAAGAAATGGGGAGCAAGAGAGAGCAGCAGTGGACTGACGACGTGATGGAAGGGGGGACAAGAGGGAGTGAAATATATCAGGATGGTTCATGTCATGTCGGAGGAGAGTCAATTTTTATTGTCCCCAAAGGGCAACTTGTTGTACAGCTAATAGTCCAAACAACCAGGGTTGGTCCTGCACGTGAAAGAATACTAAATCAACTTCAAACCGTCTGAGTCCTTGAATTACATGGTGTTAATGGTACCGTCCTCCTGAATGTAACAATAACCACCCATTCAGTAAACAGTCGGAAAGAGAGCAATTATTTGTGAATGTTATTTGACCTGTTTTATATTTGAATACGAATACTCGAGTTTCAGTGCACACATCCTTCAGCAGAGACGCCTGTCAAGTTCATAAGTTAACTAAGAAAGTGCTGCGTATTCGGATGACCAGAGTTTACTGACATATCGCTTCACGGCTCCTTGAGGATCCAGCTGACACTTTTACCTGAAATGACATTAGATAAAGTGTATGCTCAGATTGTGGCTACTTGTTAGCATTTTTAGCAATGCTAGCATCGTTGTCAGTCAGTTGTTCCACCACTTTGCTCCACTTGGAAAGCCATGAAATTTTGCACAGGCATTCGTGGTCCCAGAGGATGAATCCTGATGACTTTAATGATCCCATGACTTCTCCTCTAGCACCACCAGCAGATCCGTTTTCACAACACATTAAGCGCTGTATCTGTTCACTGATGACTGACCACTGTACCAGTATTGGAAACCAGTAAGAAGCTTGCCCTTCGCTTTTAGATTGATTAAAAAATAATAATAATAATAATAATAACAGAGGTGTAAATGATCTACCATCATGTGAAGCCACTGAGAAGTGCGCTCTGTTCATCTGTTCCACTTCGGCCCATTGCCAGCCTCTTTGCATTTCATGTATTAATTTCCATTCGTGACCTTTTGAGATATCAAGCTAACTGACAAACAGAGGGAATGGAACGAAAATTAGAAATGCTGTCCAGCGCCGTAGGTGCAGGTATTGTGATTACAAGAGAAATAATTCATCCGACAAACAAAAAGTATGAACAGAGTTGACAGGAAGATGCAGGGTGAGGCAGCATCACGGGGAAATTGCTTGCAGAAAGACTTTCCTGCCTTGGCTTGATTAGACTGAGAAGACTCCCTGAGCAGCAGCCGCCGCAGCAGCTGAGGAGCAGCAGACGTTCCCACCTGTATTGTTATGTCAGACATAAATCTCTCTCCCAGCCCCTGCAGCACTGAGCTGTCACTGGAGGAAGGAGTCAAAGTTTACTGCTCATTACTTCCTCCGCACGGTGTCACAGATCAGATCGGTGTTGTGAAATTATATCTGAAGTCGATTCATCAATACAGGATGTAACGCAGTCAAATTTCCCACCGTTTTTTTACAGTTTGCGATTGTTCTCTATCAGTGCACAATGAATTATTGCCTGAAAGTTTGACCTTTGTCCTCGCATCATTTCGCAGGTGGTGGTATTTCGTCTGGAATTTTTCAAGGCACCCATGCAATCTCCAGTTCAACCCCTTTCAACCCAACCCAACAAGTGAGTAATGTAGCCTCAGCAAGAATCTTTACTGCCAAGACGTCTGAAGACTTTCCACAGTCGAGTACAGTCATCGTGGAAAAGCAGCCTTGACAATAACATCTTGATTTAGCTACTGTTAAAGCTGTCTCACCTTCATCATATTGACTTTCTAAATGTACGACACCTCATTTTAGGATAGAAATTTTAGTTTTCTAATTACATTGACTAATTAAAGTCTTTTCTTTTTTGCATGTTGACAGGAGTTTTCAGCGTACTCAAGCTACAGTCAGAGTCAGTACTCTCCGTATTATAACTCGCATCACTACAACAGCCCCTACCTAACCAGCAGCAACATCAGCCCCGCTGCCATCACAGCTCCGTTAGCCTATCAGCATCCAGAACACCCCGTCATGCTACCCAATCACAGCCCAGAGTCACACACAGGTAAGGAGTGACGAACCGCCTTTTTGTGTTTTAAATGGACAAAATGGTTAATTAATCAATAATAATAATAATACAAAAAGTGTTCATTATTATTGAATTTTCTTTATAAAAACAAACAGTCAAAGCTTGTGTAGACTGAGATATCCTCACCTTTCGTTCCTGGTATGACTCCAAAACAACCCTGGATCCAACTATTCCCATAATGCAACTCCACTTTTGTATTGTCAGTGACAAGTAAATTGACTTTGACATGTAGAATCTGGGGAGTTCTCCTTTAGCATGCTCTGGATTTAATAAATCAAAGTCTGCTTTATAGAGACTGATTAGCAACTTCTGCTGTGTGGATGTGTGTTTTAGGAGAGTACCACCCGCCGCCCAGCCCCCCAACACCAGGTAAAGAGGAGGGGGTCCCAGCGCGAAGGGGGTCAGATGGGAAGTTGAGGGGGAGGAAAAGAGTCAGTGATCCCGCTCCACCTCTGGACTCTGACATAGAGGTAAAAACACTCACAGTGTTGAAAATTATCAATATTTCTCTGCAATATTTATCTTTGTCCCTCTCTCACACACACACATAAACTTTCATGAGGTTAACATTACATATCTGTTATTTCACTGCAGCGCGTGTTTATCTGGGACCTGGATGAAACCATCATCATTTTCCATTCGCTCCTCACGGGAACCTTCTCCTCACGATTTGGCAAGGTACGGCGATACGACCCCTCCCTTTGTCATTTAGGGTGCAGTGTGTGCTGCAGCATCACGCTTGGACCGCAGTTCGTTATGGGAATTATTGGATAGGTGGGCACGGTTTGCCACAAAACCCTCACAGCAACAAAGCAGTGCCGTCTTGCTCTAGTCAGATCGGCCTTTGTCTCAGTGCTTATTTGACTAACAGTCAAAGGTTTGGCTGCCCGAGCCGAGTCCACGACCTTTGGGTCTCATCCCTGAGCATTTTCACACGCTGACTGTTTTGCCTTTCTGCCCTCTTGTTTCTTTTCATAATGCAGTGAGGTTGTTTAGCTACCCCGGCATCCTGCGGCGTGATTGACAGCCAGCGGGACCTTTACATAACACACAGGCAGCTGACAGGGGGCGGACAGTGGTGCGTTTCTTGGTTTTGGCCGGGGACGTGTGTTTTGAATTCTCACGGTCCCCCTGCGGGTTGACACAAGGCTGATGGGAGTTTGAGAGCAGCGTTTCTGATCGGTTCAGCCCCCGGCAGGCCATGCACGCCGTTGTTTCTTTTTCTTTCTTTTCTGCCACGGAGAAGGAGAGAAAGGGGGAGGTGAAGAGAAACAGGGAGGAAGAGACAACGAGAAAAGAGAGAGAGAGAGTGTTGAAATGTGACTCATGTGCCAAAAATTCCTGATTCCTCCCACCACCCAAACACCCCGCTGCTGGATCCAGGGAAGCTCAGTTGGACAGACGCTGACATCAAAACTCAGACATGCAGCGGAGGATCTGAATGAGTGACAGCGGAAAAACAGATTAGCAATCCAAAGTGTCAAAGTAGCTTACAAGCTAGAAACATTTACAGCTAACTCGCCCCACTCTGACGACCGTAATGCATTTTCTACACTTCACTGCTTTGTATCTGCTTTTAACAGCCCGTGCGCTTCCCATTGGAGACAGGCTGTAAAACTCTTATCATAAACAAATGTCGGGGCCTATACGTAAAGGCAAGCCTGGGCCCAGTGTGCAGGAAAGACTAATGGGCGTGTTGAGAGACAGTTCTTTTCACCAGCGTGGAGGTGAATGGAGATCCACATGAGGAGCTGCCCCCCCCCCCCCCCATCAGCTCTTCCATTATCTCATCTATCACACAGCACCCGTCTCTGTCTTCGAGTGCGTGATTTTTTTTTATTTTTTTTTCCCAGCTCTGTCTTTCATATCAAACTACCCCGGCATAAGAATAAAGGTGGGAACTTTATGCTGTCGCTGCTTTTCCTTCCTCTTTTTTTTGTCTCTCTATTTGTGTGGGATTATCAGAAAGAGCCTTTTATTTGTCTGTGTGGAGCAGCCCTCGTTTTGGAGGAAGGTGATTACAGATAATTACTTCAGTTATTAGATGAGCATAATCCTTTCTTAAGCCTTTAACCTCACCCTCTTCATCCTTTCCATTCATCTCCTCCTTGTGTTTTCTCCTTGTCATACTCCTCCTCCTCCTGCTGAACTCTTTCCGCCCTTTGTCCTCAATTACCTTTTTTTCTTCACACCCTTTTTCTAGAGGGGGGCTATATTGTAATTGTCATCATTTACCCAGCTTGTGTCATTAAGCCTGTTCTTACCATTTTGCGCCATAAGACAGCTCCGCTTGTCATCTCAGATGCATTAATCTATCGTTCACCTTTGGCTGACACCCCTCCGTTTCTTCTGTCTCGCTGCCAAAAGATGAGCCGACGCTGCCATCAAAACAATGCGCCACACACACATACACACACCAGCTTTTGTAGTCTCAGACGACAGCACGCCCACGCTGTTTGTCAGCCCGACTTCCCGCACGTTATGATTTACGTATTTCTCTGGGTGATGATTTATAATTTGCTTGTTATGAAGAAAAACTGAAGTTGGTGAAATGCAACACCTGTGTATTTGGGGTTTTTTTGCAAGAGAAACAGAACAGGAGAAGAGAGGCGGGGTGGTGGAAAGAGAGAACACTGAACGAGGGTGAAGGAGGTGAAAGGCCAACAAACACAAAGAGCACAATTTATCAAAGATGTCTCGACTTTTTTTGCTGATATTACTGACCAGGTGAAATCCGCAGAGCCTCATCATACCGGTTTAGCCCAACATGTCCCATAGACTTGTTTTTGATGTATTATTTGTTATCATTCCAGGACATTGTTGATTTCCATTAATTTATGTAACAATCTACATGAAAATCAAACAAGATTCTTTAAACTTGCTAGAACTGTGTAATCCATCACAGTGAACATCAACTCTGCATTCGTTTAGCCATGCTAGCAGCGTGGCAATGTCGCTGTTTTTTGTTTGCACCACTTTGGTCCAGACTGAAATAACTCATCAACCACTGGATGGACTAAAATGGAATTTTGTCCATTATATTCATTTTGGAGGTCCGTTCGCTTCTTCTCTAGCGCCATCATCTGGTCAAAAAGTTTAATTTGTCTTTGGTTCATGTCCAAATACCTGCAAAACTAATTACATTCCCATTAGCCTCGACCATTACTACTTCACAAATATTAACATGCTAACAAGCTAAAGTAAGATATGCATGTTAGCATTGTCATCGCGAGCCTATCGTGAGCCAGTCTACCCTTTCAGCTCTGTTACAAACCACCGGTCAGCAAAAAATATTTGTTGCTTATGAGCTTGCAGAACTTGCAAAAACCCTAATAGGGTTGTTTAAGCCTTGAGACGATTGATTTGATGGACTGTTTAGAAGTTTTTATGTCTTTTCTAAAGCACTCAATTGGTGCATGTGATTTCTTTCTTTTAAAGCACTTTGAGCTGCAATACCTGTATGAAAGGTGCTACAGAAATAATGTCTATTATTACTATTATTATCAGAAGCAGTGAATTGAATTCATTTATTTTAACGTTGCTGTGCATAATTTACTGTAGTGCCTCAGAAGGAAGATTCAGTGAAGAGATTTCAGGAAAACTGGCAGGCCGGAGAACTAAAACAACTGAGTCAGAGAAGAGATAACGAAGACAAGAATCTGCATTGAGTTTGATTGACAGATAAATATTCACACTTGCCTCTCCCTGAAACCTGTTTATGTCAGTCCAGTTGATGAGTTTGCACAGGAAAGGAAAGGCAGCCTGTTCAGAGAGACGAGCTGGCAGCTGCTCCGACAAGACGTGAAAGATGTCATGATTTTATTATTTATTAACTAACTGATGAGGGTGCAGCTCCTGAAGTGATAGAGAGCTGCTGTTCTGACACCTTTTTCAAGAACGAGGTCAAACCACGAGCTGTAGTTTACACACCAGTTTTTTCATTTAAATGCGTTGAAGTGTATGTGCCTCTGGTTGATGGAGAGATAAGAGTCTGGAATTTGTTGCCACAGTATGGCCTATGTGCACTGCACATGCCCCAAAGCACATACGTACAGTACATCCATGCCAAGACACACATTTGATTGATGGGGAATGAATTGTGCTGGAGGATTAACTGGTTGCAGTTTTGGTTCAAGAATTAAAAACCTCATTTGTGATTAGGTCCAAATGACGCTGTAGTAGAACTTTGTCGTGTGGTTGTCAAAGCAGGTTATTAATTGGTGTGTATTTGTGTGTGTGTGTGTGTGTGTGTGTGTGTGTGTGTGTGTGTGTGTGTGTGCATCAGGACTCCTCAAAGGCAGTGTCTCTTGGTTTATGGATGGAGGAGATGATCTTCAACCTGGCCGACTCGAGGCTCTTCTTCAATGACTTGGAGGTGAGTTTTTAAAGTTGAGTGATAAGTTGACTCCTGACAGAAATGTGATGGGAGCGCGTTCAGAAAATTCATAAAATTTTGCCCACTTCAAGCTGTAACTTGGAGATAATGCCTTACTTCACAGAAAAATGTCACCACTTATTTCATATTCCCCCTGCAGCACTCTGCAGTTTTTTGTTTTTTTTTTTCAATAATTGTGAAACTTTTTTCCACTAAGCTGGAAAATAGCAGCAGTGAGGACATATCCAACAGCATAAGCTGGCATGCTGTTGACCAGAAACCCTTCACTGCAACAGCTTAGCAAGAGGTTTGACATTTGGGTGCTGTTTTCTTACCTGGCATAAAGCACAGTGGCAGCCATTGTAGAAATCCCCTCACACTACATCTATCCTGTATTAATTCTTACTACAGCATTTTCCAAACAATTTGCCCTTCTCAGTCGAGCAGGAATATTAAAAGGAGGGGTTGTTAAGTGCTGGCATAAGTGCTCTCACAGTTAACCTGCTGCCTAAAAATCCACCAGCTAACCTGAACATTGATGCAACCTCTAAAAGGGATGACTCCTCGAAAAGCAGCCCAGAGTGGTCATTAAAATGCAGTTTTAGTACCTGCTAGTGACTGAAAAGTTCTTATGTTTTTCATCCTGCATTCCTCGGCCTTGTTCTGACAAAGAAAAAAAAAAAGATTAGAGAGGGACGGAGAGAGAGAGAGAGAACAAGTACACTTTGTGCTGTAATTATAGGTGTGTGTCTGAGTATCCGAGAGGAAAATTAGTCAAATGGGAGGAGGAACAGTCGAGAGGAGGGAAAGGAGCCAACAAAGCCATTTGCAAACCCGGTTCTTACCCCGTCTTTTGTTGTCAGGCCTCGGTAAATCTCCAAAGCAGTCGGCCACGGCGGGCTGACAACTGCTGTTAAGTCTTGAGGTACAATTATCTTGTCCTTCCCATGTCAGTAGCTACATCAGTTATCACTACCAGTGTTATTGCTGCTGTCATAACTGTAATACCACCAGACGATCACATAATTGTAATTGGCACGCGCGGCTGGCTGATTAATCAATGTCAGAGTTTCCAGCTGAAATTTTCCTAGTAGAAAAAAAAAAACATTTAAGGAGGTTACTATGGCTGTATTCCACTTAATTTCCAGCTCTTTAAACTGAATTCAAATGAGGATGCTCAGAGTTTCGGTGTATACGTGAAGTGCTAACGGGGTCACGTGTGTTGTATGGTCAGTAGCTGCAGCCCCTGGGAACTGAGTTATGTGGAGATGGAGGGGAGATGAGGTAGCGTCTCCGTCTGTCTCAAGACGGCTGAAAGGTGATAGGAGACCCTGTCTGTCCCGGGTCAATGCGTGACAACGAGACTTATACCAGGACTGTTTTTGCACATATGTGTGCATGCTTGTGTGTGTGTGTGTATCACCGCATGTGTATTATGTGAAGGAAGGAAGATTTTGGTACTTAGAGGTTTGAAACTGGACTAAAGACAAAGAAACAAGAGAGATCTTATTTTTTAGGGGACGGTTATGATGAGATGCACTTGTGTATTTTCTCCTGGCCCGTGATGACGGATTTATGCTCCTGGTTTTTGTTTTCATCCGTCATTATCCAATCTTCGTAACTGTTTTCAAGTTTCTGATTTAACTGCATTTTGCCAAAGGTGTTTTGGCTGTAGCCACATGTTTAAGCTGCAGTGTAGTCTTAAACACTGCGGTTTGGTTGGTTGCATTAACATCCAGGAGAGAGGAACAACATGCACACCACTGTACTTGCGAGAGACAATGGGCCTTTCTTTGGATTTTTCAAGCAAAAACGCACATTTGCTTTACTTTAATTTATGGTTACACTAGAATCGCACAGCCAGCATGACTGTCCTGTATCTCTGGCGTGTCGCTGCCATTTCCTCCTTCCTTGTCTTTTATTTTAGCTCTTTTTTTTATCTGCAATCACTCCCGCAGGCTCCCCTACAGAAGAGAGACTTGCCTGCACAGGGCTTCACTCTGAAATGGATCTCTTGATATATCCGCTCTCCTTTTCATTTCCCAGGAATGTGACCAGGTTCATATTGATGACGTGGCTTCAGACGACAATGGCCAGGACCTGAGGTAAAGCTTCTCCTGTGTTACTGTACTTGCTTACTGAGTTACTGAAAACCCAACAGTTCTGCTGTGGCTTGTGAACCAGACTTGCCCTCTGGGTTTTAGTGCACAGGAGGAAAAAAGCAGGAAGATGAGATGAAGAGTGTGTGTCTGTGTGTGTTCATGCATGCAAGCATGTGCATGTCTTTTATTTTCCCGACTTCCACAGTCATATAATATGTCACGGGATTATCCAACGCTTTCATTTCTCATCAAAATATCTCTTTATCATTCCCTCTGTCTCCCTCCGTCCAGACGTTTTATTGCCTAAACTTGTTGAAGCACTTTAGGTTACTTTTAGGAGTGATTTGAGAAAGAGCCAGACTGTACCAAAGTACTTTTTTGGAGAATCTATTTTATTGAACTTGGCCCTTTTCACTCCCTGAGATGTTTTTATATTTATCCGAGCTGTGGTGAATGTATATGCTCGACGCTCTCTTCCTAACAAAGCTTCATTCATGGCTAAAAGTCACTGTCTACAATGTTCAATTTTAAAGCGTCCCTGAAATTTTTGTGGTTGCATTGGAAGAACCTCCATAAATTTGATGAATGGCTTAAGCGCTGCCTTCTTGTTCATAACCAGAATAGTTCGAATCAATTCTTAGAGCAGATGATAGTGCTGCTGTAAGATGCAGTTTGCGTCTAATGATCGACACCCTGACCGTTTCCTGTATTGTGATCCTCCAGCACTTACAACTTTGGGTCGGACGGCTTCCAGAGCCCAGCGGGGGCCGGCTCTCTGTGCCTGGGGTCAGGGGTCCACGGAGGGGTGGACTGGATGAGGAAACTGGCTTTCCGATACCGCAGAGTCAAGGAGATCTACAACACATACAAGAATAACGTTGGGGGTAAGCTCCGCTCTCATTTTGTGCAACTCTGCTGTGGACAGCCTAGGTATTTGGATTTTCTCTGAGGTTTGATAAGAGCTATGTGTGGTTTTCTCGCAACGAAATCAGAACAAACAAGAAGGCCTCCTCGAAGGCCATAAGTTCACTCTTCTACGAAATGCCAATCTGCAACATATCTTAGTGTGTGAAAAGAGTTTTGTTACGGTCGGTCTGGTCACATCCCATGAAACCACTGTCACCAAGTGCTTCATAACGGCTGCTTTGTGTATGAGGTTTGAGGAACTGTGTCTGTCAGCTACCCCAAACAATCACTGGTTCCCATGAATGTGGATATGTGATATGAAATCGGGCTACGTTCTGTCACTGTTGAACTTTACTACCATCTACTGGATTTGAAGATGTATGACTTTTATTTGCCGAGGTTGAATCTATCTAGCTATCACGCGATGTTAGCGGAAGTGAAACATATTTTTTTTGTCCATCCTGTGATTCAGATCTGGTCTTAAATTTAATGGGTTCTTCCTTGCTGACAGAAAAACAAACAAACCGAACAGAACAAAGACAGAAAATAAGTGACAGGAAGATAATGCTTTGATTGATTTAATCCCTATAAACACATAAAAATTTATTTGCTACTACCAGTTAAAGCTGAACACCGCTCAGCTTCAGACCACAGTGATTTGTCTGGGTTTTGTCTTTGTTTTTGCTCGTGTCAAGTTATATAAGCTGCCTCAGAAAAGTCCATTTTGTATCCAGTCCAGTTTGTGCATCAAGCAAACTTCTATTAGGGATGAAAAAATGTGGTGAGCATAAACAACACCTGCTCTAAAGAAGGGTCTTTGTCAAAAATTGAATCATGATTTATCAAAAGCCAAAAGGGAGGGGACAGGTTTGTTGGTCGAGGGTAATGAATCATAAGTTGCAGTTCAGCATGGACCCTTGTGCACTGCTGATTTCAGCTGGCTGCTTTAACTCTGCTGGAAACCGTGACTCTGAGGTTTTGGTTAGAAGATGTTCTGTGAGAATCATCCAGCAAAGGACCGCAGACAGTCCTACTGTCAAAACAAGCTTTTGCAGTGTCTTTGTAAATCTATCTTTCATGCGCTGAAGCTGTAAGGGTTTGTGTCCACCCTGCTTTGTTACCAACACTGACCGTCAAGCTTGTGCTCCTCCCTGGTGGGCAGGTTTGCTGGGCAGCCCCAAGCGAGAGGAGTGGTTACAGCTGAGGAGAGAGATGGAGGTCCTGACCGATCTGTGGTTGACTCAAGCACTCAAAGCCCTGGTTCTCATCAACTCCAGGTCAGTCCGTGCTGCAGTGGCTTGGTTTTCTCCATATCCCGATATCAGTTCCTCATATATATATATATATGCATTCAAGGTGTCATGATGCATGTGTGTAAATGTGTGTTTCCTGTCCTGTTCCAGGCCTAACTGTGTGAATGTGTTGGTAACCACCACCCAGCTCATCCCAGCCCTCTCCAAGGTGTTACTGTACGGTCTGGGCTCAGCGTTCCCCATAGAGAACATATACAGTGCCACCAAGACAGGTGAGGAAAACTTGACTCGTGATTAAATCTCCTACTGTCCTCTTTGACTTCCCATGCAGAGGGATTAAATATACTTTTCCTTTTAAAATCTTTCTGCGAAGGTAATGTTTTAATGCATGGCTCTGATTTCCCCTCTTGTCAAAGGCAAAGAGAGCTGTTTCGAGCGTGTCTCTCAGAGGTTTGGTCGGAGAGCAGTGTATGTGGTGATAGGAGATGGAGCCGAAGAAGAGGCCGTGGCCAAGAAGGTATAACTCAATCTGTTTTTATGACTCTGACTGCTGAAAAATGGGACTCAACTAATCAGTTAACCTTAAGATACTCTCCATTTCTTCTGCTTCTGTGTCTGTCTTCTTCTTTTTTTTTGATAATCTTTGTATTGAAGTGTCAGAATTTGCCCTGGATTTGGCATTTCAGCGAATCTTTTTTTCTGTTATGCTTTTGTACATTGAAGGCCAACATGTTTTCCACATGTATTTTGTCACATACTACAATCCCCCTCCAAAACCACAGTCTATATTTCACATCTGCACTGCATCTGCAGGAGCACTTCAAATATGCCCGCCCTAAGTTTGCATGTTTTACATTAAACCTGTGTTTAATTTTTATATGATTTTTTGTTTTCTCAGAAGAACATGCCGTTCTGGAGGGTGTCCTGTCGGGCCGATCTGGAGGCCCTGAGCCATGCACTGGAGCTGGACTACCTCTAGAGGGCGCCAGCTGATACGCTCCCACTCATCCACCCGAATCATGAGAAGCCCCTGACCTCCTGAGTGCAGCTAGTAGGTGAAGGTGCACCCGAGAGACTGATTCAGAGTCAGTATTGCTGTTTCAAGGTTTGGCGCAAGGCCTTTGATTCCTAATGAGCACCCAGGCGGACGATTTCACAGCAAAGCCAAAGGAACTGTGAGGATTTCGAAGCGAGGCTGCAGTATATCTATGACACATATACATGAAACCAAAAGTGCTGGACCAAAAGGAAAGACCAAAGTAAATATGGGACCAAAGCTTCATAACTAACCCCAGGGAACTATGGTTAATACTGCAAATACTTTTTAAAAAACCTTTTCCTTTTTGTTTTAATTTTAGTTCATCTCAACTTTATGAGCGGTGTCCCACTTTTGTACAAAAAAGAAAGTGATGCACTGAATGCAAACTTTTACATCCTGTTTACTGAACACAGAGGGTATGTCTGCATGGATGAAAAGGGCAGATTGTTTGTTCTGCTGTGTCTTTTTGTTTGTTTGTCTGTTGTGAAACTAAACCCATCTTCCACTATTGTAAAGACAAAATTAGAAAGTTGAAATGATGATGTGTCGTGGGATAGATTTTGCCTTCACTATTATTTTAGGATTGTTTTATTCACGTGTCATCTAGATAAATCTCAGATAATATTCTCCTCATAGGTAGAGGCTATTGAAAATAGTCTGTTTTTTACCATTAAAATGTGAGCTATTTATTATTAGTTAAATTCACAACACAATGAGGTATGAACAGTTTGGGAGCTCGGCATAAAAAAAAGAAAATGTTCCCTTCAAAGACCAAAAATATGCTTGTGTAAAAATGTTTTGATAAGAATTTGTCTTGAAGATGCTGTATTATAGGCCAGTGCTCAAATCTGTACTTTTGATTCTGGGTTGTATATGTTGTCTCGTTTTAACTCTCCCTCTTTTCTGTCCTCGTTTCATTTCCTAATAACCTGTTTGTAATATAGATGAAGTGGTATGATTGTGCATGTGCCGATTTCACTGCCTGTCAGCTTAGCTATGATTTGTATATAATGCTTTATTGTCGATTTGTTTTGACAGACAGTTAAAATAGATTAATAAAAATAAATTAATTGCATTGTGGGGAAAGGTGAGTGGAGTTTCATTACTCAACCCAGAGGTGCATAAAACATGATTGATTGGATAAATAAATGATGAATGATCCTTGTGTGAACTACATCAAGAAGTTTGAGACCATGCAGCCTGAATAAAAGTGACCTTTTTTGAGAGAAGGTCTCCCTCTTCAGGGCAGAAACAGAACTACAATAACATAAATCCACGCACACATATGTTTAAGAAAAGCGGCATAAAGTAGATTCAAACACATTTATTTTTTTGTTTTATTTGACTTTTCAAACAAATCACAAAGCACAATCAATAAATTTCAGGTAGCAATGTTCCTTTCTGTGGCTCAAACACATAAATAGCTGAATAAATAGCAAAATAAATAAATAATTTATTTTCACATGTATATCATACACAGCAATAGAAAACCAGAAGGGTTAGATGGCAGTAATCTCCATGTTTTTTCTGCACCTGGCCCATGTTCTGGCTTCAGGTGGTTTTTACAACATAAATGAAAAGTGAGTTTCTGATGCACAACAACACTGACATCAGAAATGTAAGTTCTGTGCCCAAATGTGACACCTGAGCAAAAAGAACGGCAAAAGACACACACATACACACACACACACACACACACACACACACACAAACACACAAAAAAACAAAAACAGGACCTAAGCCCTGTTGACATGGACCATCTTGAAGCCTCTGATGGTGGAGCTGATGTTTGCGAGGGACAGGTCGGCCTGCAGCATCTTTGTTCCCACCATGGTGGGGGTGAAGGTGATGTCCTGCTCCACTTTCCCTCCTGGACGCAGTGGGGACATCCTGCAGGAAGACACAAAACATAAAAGAGTTCACAAAATGTTGAAGCACTGCTACCACCACAGCGACCTGGTTGGAGTCGACTGCATCAGATCAGTGTTGTTTGCGACAGCGAAGCTAAACTCGTCTAGAACTTGTCTATAAATAAGTGCTCGCAAATAATCATTGGCCCCGATCTGCTCACGGCCCTGGAACATTTGGTTGTTTATTCTAGCCACACCTACCTGAACACTGAACACGAATAAGAGCAGAACAATGCAGGTTAACAAGCCTACATTCCTCCAACAAACACACTGTGCTATCACATACTGTACAGTGACACTCCTAAGTTTGAGCATTCCTTCGCTCATTCACTTTGTAGCCATTTGTGATGTGCGTGAATCACTGAGGCGCCTACGAAATCAAACATCCAATACGTATATAAACAGTGGAGATCATTTTTCTTACCTGAAGTGAGCCTTGCCCTGGATCAGCCCGGCTCCAGCTACAGTCAGTAGTCCGCTGACCGGGTATGAAAATGGGTTGGTGAAGATCACTGTGGCAGTTTGCTCTTTGTTAGGCACGATGGAGTCTTCGTTTGCAACCTGAGGGGGAACTTGGTGTTAGTGAATCCTGAAAATTCCCGTAAATTACCCCTCAAATGACGTTAAAGTCAGTCAATGTCAACACATTCTCTATGTCTCCTGCAGCTCTTAGTTGAAGCTATATGATGCTTTAACTGAGTGCATCATCACATCTGATATGTAATTTTGTTCCCTCGACAGAAGTGACTTTGCCATCTAAACTATCAGTGAGGAACAATCAGTGTGTCTCCAGTACCTCTATGGTGAGCTGAGGGCTGGCGATGTTGAACTCCTCTGAGGCCAGGACCCGCTCCTGACTGTTCACGTCCTCCAGGACGACTGCCAGGTTGATCAGGTTGTCTCCCACCGCATCCTCATACTGGGCTGGGTTGATCTGCTGTTGAATAACCTTGACTGGAGACGGAGAAAGAGGCAGACATTAAAACCACAACAGTCCTTCAGAAGTGAACATTCGGGTCTTGCAGATGAGTGAAGCAGATTTACCTTCCATGGGTGCCAGTTGTATGACACCGTGGCTTTCCCAGAAGGTGTCTGAGGGGCTGTTGTTGTATTCTTTAGCCTGAGCATTGAGATGCACCTTCACCATCTTGGCAACACTCTGCTTGTTGATGGCTTTCACTGTGAAGCTGACAGGCTCCCCAGCAACAGGAGCTTTATCCAGTGTCATGAGGACCACCAACCCCTTGGATGGACGTGCTGAAGAAACATGAAGAAAACCAGTGTGTGAGTTGATGTGTGTTTCAACACATGATAAGTCTGATTAATGCATTGAAAACTCAAATATTACCTCTGCTTAATGTTGACTCTTCTGACATTGTGGAACTTCGTGATGTAAGTGACGAAGTTGGGCCTATGATGGAAAGATTGAAATGACAACGTGATCAGAGTAAGAATTTGTGGCTTAGAGTGAACATTATGCCACTTCATGAATGTATTTTCTGTTTCTGGCTCCTACTTCTGATGTATTTGTAGTCCCGTGTGATGTTCTGGTGTCTGGGTGAGCCAACAGCTTTGGTGCAGATGAGGGATCCCACTCTCTCTGTGTCGGTGCTGTAGCCGAGCACCCGACCGTCACTCACTATGATTGTGCGGACGTCGGCGTTCACCTCGGCGTAGACAAAAGGGATGTCGTAATTCAGGTCAATACGCCGATCCTTGACTGCTTTGACCGGGGCTGGACCGCAGCAGAACACTCCTAAAAACGGAGGAAAAAAGGTTATGGTCATGTTTATTCAGGAAAAAGAGATCAGTGATGACCAAAAAAGTGAGAAATTTCTCGCAATAGAACAACAAACACACACCTCCACTCCTCTCCTGGGGGGTCGAGTCCAGAACCTGCCAGCCATCCAATCCATATCCCAGATCCCGGCGAGTCATCCAGCACTCCACCCAGATGTGGTAGTTCCTGTTAAAAGCAGCCAAAAGAAGATATCACAAGGCATGAACAGGCTTTTTCACTTCTTCAGAACTCAAGAAATGTGTCAGCGTCAAAGGTGAAATCGCCGCTAACCATATGCTGTCTCTGCTGTGGTGCAGCTTCTGGCCCGTTTCGGAGTAGTACTCCTCAATCACCAGGTTGCCATTGGTGTCGTGAGCAGAGTTGAAGTTTGTGACGATGCGGCAAGGAATGCCAAAAGCTCTCATGACTGAAAGACACAGACAAAGACGCTTACACATGCTGATGAAATCTGAAAGTTGCGTCATTGGAAATAATGATCCACTATGTGAAGACTGATAAGACATCAATCATCAAGTTATATCTCAGAGGTTTAGCTTAGCTCAGGTTATTGAAGTCTGTACAAGACGTGTAGTGAGGTAAAAAGTGAAGAGTGCTTGAGTGATATTTTTTGTCAATGATTGCATTATGAGGAAATAATCACCTGTGCACATGACACCTGCAAACACCCAGCACTGTCCGTACTTGACTGGGCTGAAACCAGACTGAGCCCACTGTCTCAAGATGTCCCCGCTCCCAGTCCACAGGGAGGGATTAACCCCCTGCGAGAAGTCGTCTGACCAGTTCCCTTTCAACACCCCGCGGTCGTCTTCACTGTTGATCTGAACATGAAGGAGAGGATAAATGTCAGTTCCTAAAGCTCATAAAGCAAGCTGGCACCTCTCCCATCATCCGAGGTCATTCTGATTCACGCTGCCGGTTTAATAACTACTGTGATCGACCGTTTCACTGCAGTAATTACAGTGTTTCTGCATGTGACATTTTAGTGTTCAGATCTTTGCAGGTGTGTGTTTATCTTTACAATGTACAGAACAGTGTCCCAGTTCAAGACACGACATGTTTTTAATAAGCAGCAGTGACGCTCATGTTGTAGAAACACAACACTGGCAGGAAGCGATTTACTACTCTCTCGAAGTTCATGCTGGCACCCACCATGGCAGACACCAATCGGCCGATGTAGATGGGATTGCCTCGATTCAGGTAGTCCAGTCTCTTGTTCTTCTGGTGCTGAGGGCTGACTTGCAGCAGATTCAGGCACGTTTCCAGAATACCAGACTCATACTTTACAAGTAGAGGGAAAGAAATGAGAGATATAAATGAACAGTTCATGACATTTGAAGCATATTCTAATAAACACGTGCTCATCTTGCTTTCAAGTGACTAATGTGTGATATTTAAGGTCCGGTTTAGGGTTGAGGTTTGATTAGACATTACTGGTTGCTGTTATATCTCTACAAAAGTAACTACTACCAAACCGTTTTCACACATTGTTTGTTTCAATTGCTGCATAACAGAAGGGTTTAATCCACTTCAAAGATTAACAGTAAACTGAGCAGTACTTACACAAGCAATACTTGCAGTCCAATGCAATAAATACTTCTCTTCTCACTGAACATTTGCAAAAACAGATTTTCATGTTCATACCTGATCGAAGGACCATGGTCTTGACACAAGGTTCCTTGGCGTCCCAATAAACAGCAACCCAGAGTCACTCTGAACGTACTCCTCTCTCTGGTCCTCAAAGGGAATGTACACTGTGTCCTCTGTAAGACATAAACCTTCTATGTAGCACAACCTGGTGTGTTGAAGTGTTGAAATATATAAATGATTTAACACTTCAGCTGTCATACTCGGTTTTCTTCTGTCCTCTGTTTTTTAGCTGGTGTGAGACATTTGCTCAATGAACCCTTACCTCTAAGGTATGATTCACAGAGCCAGTCACACAGCACATCACCACTGCACTGCAGCACTCAGACTCCAATAAAAGGAACTAATAAGTGATCAAAGGTGATGAATGAATGCAATACATCATCATGGATTCAAGTAAATTTCTGGTGCGGTTAGCTCACTGCTGCTGCTTCTCATCACTTCACTGGGTTGTCTTGTACTCACCACGACACCAGGGATTGCAGAGCAGGATGAATTTGCCATAGGCGCACTTCTTTTGGGCGTTCTGAGTGTACACACACAGCTCAAATTTGTAGCTACCCACCGAGGCGGTGGCAGGAGAGAAGATGAATACGGAGGGTCTCTGGACGTTCAGGCTCCGGGGGTCAATGTAAGCTTTCCAGTTGGAGGTGGAAACCTTCGTGGAGTAAGTGACTGGAATTGTCACATACAGGTGGCCTGAGAGGAGAAGAGAGACCGTCAGTCAGGGAAAGGATGCAAAAGTGTGCACCTAAACAGCCATCCATCCAAAAAGAAAAAAAAATCTGAGTCTAAATCGAGATTACCTAGCATAATCTTAATCTTCAGATAGTCAATGTTGGGGTTGAAGGGTCGGCCCCCGAGTTGCAGACTGAGTCTGAATGGGGCTCCTCTTCGCACCACCAGGGCTTTGGAGCTGAAGAAGCCCTCAGTCCTGTGTGCCCGCAGGTTTTCGAACTTTTCCAAGTTGACATTTTGTATTCTCAAGTCTGCAAATGAAGACAAACAGATGAAAGAAATTGCTTTGAAATAAGAATTGAGCAGATGAGTGAAGTGATAAAACAAGATGCGCAGAGAAAAGGATCTCACCTTCCATTTGTTAGTGTCTCTTTTTCAGCGCAGTGCTTTATGTCCCTACTGTCCCCTGGTACAGCTATATAAAGCTTTGCCCCACCCTCTGAAAGCATGTTCACAGGCAGCAATAGGAAAGTGAACTGGTTTTCCTCAATAGTCACCAAGGCCCTCAAGTCATGTGTAACAAACAAAACTTACAGTACAAAACGGTACACCCCTCCTTGTTGGCTGTGTTGCAGGAGTACAGTTTCATGCGTAAATGATGCCTGCATGAGTAATCAGACTCACCCTGTTCATACGAAGAACAGAGGACTAGAGAGGATTGTGTTGTGGGTGTGTAAACATGCAACGTGCTGCGACATTTTGCAACACAGACGTGAGACCTGTAGCGGCAGCAGTAATACTTTTATAGAAAGCATAATCTAAATGCCTTTTTCTGGCTAATATCTATTCATACAGCTCACAAACTCTTATGTTAGTGTTATTTCAGACCATGTGCTGTTATACCACTATCTGGTGAGGATGAGTTTGACATCAGGCCACTTGTGTACGTTTTTTCTTCCAAATGACGCTGCTGCTTCCCAGGAATCCCAGACTGGCTAAACTGTAGTCATCTCGCGTCACTGCTGCTACTCAGCCGTAATAGAGCTTCGTCATTGTCTTTGATGCGATGTTAAATGACTAATTAAGATCCTGGATTTTGTTATTGACTTCCAACTTTGATCTTCAGTTTGTTTTGTTCACATGCCTTCAGTTATTTCCAATTATTTAGCTAATTTCAGGGTTTTTTTTTAATACACTCATTAAGGCATCTAAGGTTGTTCTTGTGCACACTTTATTAGTAGTAGTAGTGGTTAGGGCTGATTAATTGATTATGTTATTTGATTGGCATTTAAATACTGCTTCAGATGTGTGGTGGGCCTGTTTGTATTGGTTTCCCAATCTTTACAGTTGTCTTTAAAGTTTGTTAAACCAATAAATCCACAAGAACCATCGCACGGACTGCGATATACTGGAGTACAACGATATCACAGACACGGAAGGCACTTCAGATGGGCCCCTTGTTATCTTATTAGTCAGATTTGAATAACAAAGGATCACGCACACTTTCAATATCTATATTAAAGCTATGTTTTACTGAGCAGACACTGTTTTGATCCAATACAATCCAACCTCCCTCAAGTCTATAAACAAAAAGTTACCAGTTAACTTATGCATCAGTAAAAACATGCAGGAAAAAATGTCGATCATAGTGCAATAATTTGTAGTACATAATAAAAATGGGTCAGTTTTTAAAAAGATACACACATTGATGCACAGCACACCCTTCAATCCACTGCCTGCAGGCCTGACAGTGCTGCACTAGCACACAGTTACTTGTGCCCCAGAACAGAGGCGTGGGAGTTCCTTTGGAGTGTTTCCATTGATGTTTCGACTTGCCTCCCGGTGAAAAAAGCCTTATTGTGCAATCCATGTTCAAATGGCAGGCCACTAATCTGTTGGTAATGACATGTGCAGCAGCTTACACTGGGTGGGATACATTTTTGGAGAATGAATATAGAGTTGAATTCATGACAGGGACAATGTATCTGATGTCTCCATATCACAGCTAAATACATTTCCATGATCAATTGTAATAACTTTGTTGACCTTTTCCTCTAGCACTTTTTAATTCACCCAAGTTTTTTCTGATTAAATTCCATGAAAACTGACATCCAGTCATCACCAACGTGTTAGCACAGTCATTCTGAGCATGTTAGCATTTAGCTCAAAGCACCAGTGTGCCAGAACACAGCCTCACGGATCCACTAAGATGGCTGTAGACGGTATGGGTGGTCATTTAATGGTGAACACATATACTCCATTCAACATCAACTTGGCAGTAGTTCCCTTTCAGACACATAAAAATGTGATTCTGTAATAAATCTAAGAGCAGTTTTCGAGCTTTCCACTTAACAATAATAATGAGGAGAAGTTTGAATACTCACATTCAATTCAACATTCAGTACAACAAAGTAAAGCATACCTTCAAAGTTTTGCAGAAGTAAAACCACAGAAGTTAAAGTATTCATTAAAAATGGTTCCTCAGAATTTCATCATTGTATTAATATATTTAAGCAGATTTCACATGTTGCAGCTGATCAAGACAGGGGTCATTTTATTTGCTTTAGATGCTGTTGGATAGTTTATTGGAGAACATTTCATCACATATTAAAAGCTGATCATGTTTCATGTGCAAAGCTTTAATCTGCCAATAACTACTGACTTCAGCTTTCAAATAAAATGAACGCAGGTGAGTTACACTGTCTATATCCACCTCTTAAATGTGGAGTGGTAGCAAAGTAGCATAAAATGGTAACACAGCGTTAAGCACAGAACCTGGGTCAGAGTTTCTGACAGTCATTTGCTGTCACAAATATTGAAACTAACCTGTTAAAACAACATTCGGACTTGAAGACTTGAAGACATAAAGATGCAGTACATAACCATTGTTTACACATTCAACCATACAATGACACATTTTCCTCGTTATGCAATCATTATTGACGCTGTGCTATCGTAAAGCAACATGTCATATTAAACTACTGTATTCGTATGAGGTAATGAGCTGCTGCTCCTTTCATTTTGGATTGATCTTAAATTGTACACGTGATTATGATTAAGACTTGAGAAGAATTAGAGAATTAACTGAAAACAGGTGTGACTGAAAAAGGATTTAATTAAGCCCTAAAAAAAAAAGATGATATAATGATGACACACCTTCGGCTCAAAAACAAACAAACATCAACAGAAGGAAATTAACAGAAACCATCAAGATGCACATCCATCATTTCCTGTGTGGATCCTTCAAAGATCCTCGCTTCATTAGTGAGGCACAATATCAGAGCCGTAGTGTTTCATTAAGGACAGAATACTGCATATTTCAGGTAGTCGCCATTATGAGCGCCGCACTGCTGTGAAAAAGATGCTCAGCAGTGCTACACTTGAACAGCTGTTACTTTCTAAATATGAAGGAGAGCTTGTTTTAGTTTGTATTAATTTTATAATATATAGAGAAACTAAACCTAAATGTTAATAATACTGCTGATATTTTGACATTTTTCTCTCTGTGGAGCAGATTCATGACAGATAACAGCCTGTTTTGCACTAAATGTATTTTTGTCTTTCATTCTGCGGCAGGTGTATTTAGTAAAATACTCCAGGAAATTAAAATCAAACAACTGCACAATCACTCAAATGTCAGCAGGGAAATTACACTGGATATGCACAGTTTATCCTGTATGCTGGTGAGATTTGGTGTGTTGAAAATACACATCAATAAATCAAAGATCAAGAAAATAATTTTTATACAGTACAAATTATAATCTAGCAACAGTTTTAAAAAAGGCAACATTCAACAATATTTGAAACATTAATAATTATAAAAATAATGATGAAATTACTGAATTGTAGAGAGCTGGTCCCTACTGAAAAACAATAAAGCTTCATTTCGGAGCAGCAGTCCTTGGTTTATTGTACACGAGGAAGTCTGAGATGTCGTGCCACACGTTGCTGTCGTGGTAGAGGTAGGTCATTGAGGACTGCAGGGACGGCTGGAGGGTGTGTGGGTAATATTCAAACAGCCACAAGACGATCCCCCACACCAGCGTGGCGAAGAGTGGGAAAGGGTCGTGCTTAGGCTGGGGGATAAATCCTTTCTCTACAGCCAGCCGAGACAGCGCGAACAGGATCCTGGACAGCAGGTACATGTTGATCTGGAGACGAGCGGAAAGTTTCAATGGACTGAACACATTTATATGAGGAATTACAGGGAATTTTTGGACTGCGGGCTGATCGTACCTGACTATTGATGTTGTTGTTATCCCCAAACACTAACCATCCTCCAACGCAGGCAGCCAGAAAGGAGTGAGACTGCAGGTTCTTCCCCTGAATCCTCTCCTGCAAGGCTTGCAGTCCTTTGTAGGTGAACACGAAGCACGCCAGGTTGCGGGAGTGGGTGTATGTGGCCTTCAAAATGGCTTTGAGCTTGTTTTTCAAACTGTCAGATGGGGGGAAAAAAAGCTGTGCAGACACATGGGGAGCATTTGAATAGTGAGGTAGTTTAACATGAATCACAGCTCAGATTCTTACCTGCCACCCCTGAACAGAAATGTCATCACCAGGGCATGTGGTGCTCTGATTTTGGCCCCATATCTGAGAAATAAACACACTGTGATGTCAATGCTGTCTGGGAACGCAAGTGGCCTCAAAACAAGGTAAAAACAAATACTCAGTACTTGTCTGCTAATACTATGTTTTGCCTTAAGTTACCACGGTGACTCCGGGCAGCTAAAGCTACCGCTGTCAGCTCCAGCTGATTAGCCGAGGACCTGTTACCCGTCAGCTGTGTAGTAAAGAGGTAGTTAAACCATCGTAGCTTAGCTTCCTAGCTTGCTAATTTATTGAACGTTTTCACTCACACGGCGCCGTTTCTGAATCCTTTCAAAACTGCCAGAGCAGCTTTGTATTTCTCTTGCTGCAGAAGGTTATTGACGGTGTACAGGAGCGTTTTCGTCAGGTCAGGACCTGCCATGACTTTCAACACAGTCGATGGGACACAAATACATGTTGCACACGCGAGACAGAATGGTGTGTCACCGTGAAAATTCGCCGTGCTGCAGCATTATCGATGAGGTTCCTATGTAAATGAAGTTCAGTGTAGTATTGTGGTGTTTTTGGAACCAAATTTTTTTTAATTGTGTTTTAAGAGTAAACAAAAAAAAATCCTAACATATAATACATATTTTAACGTAGAAGTGTCCCTTCCTTTGCAAGTCTATGTATTGAAAAATGAAGGCAAAAAGTGACTGTTGCAATGATTTGTTATTGTAGTATAATTTGCTCTCGGGGGCTAAATCTACATACCAAAGTTTGGTGTGTAGCTTTGGAAACTGCATTAGTCATTTGATGATTGCATATTACATAATGTGAGCGTAGCTGCCTCATATGAAGAGTGCAGACTCATTTTGTTTGAAAAACCAGTTTTTAATCATGTCCTGCAGATGGTACAGCCACGTGCCACAACTTTTAGGACTTTTAAAGTGCAAGTCAAGGAGAGGTCTAATCTAAGTGTGTACGCATATGAAGTCAGCACACATGCTCATTCAAGGTTGTTTGCTGAAGAAAGTTGCATCATATTCTATAATCTGATCATGTGCAAAGTCTTAATCTACAGAGGAGCTGTAGAACGCCCTGTTTTTAGGAGCTGTCGAGCACCACGTGCAGCCCCTGAATTCCATTAATGCATTGTATGTTAAATGAGATCAATAGTCAAAAATCATCAATCAATCGGAAAACACACATTGATCACACAACATACCTGCTTAAATGATTGAATTAAAAGACACAGAAATATTCTTTCAGGTGGACCCAGAAACAAGAATAACACAATAATAGGTACATACTATTATTACAGTGTTTTAAGCATTTTATTCCCGTTTTTTATCCATCGTTACATAAAACCCATCCTCCAAATAAATAGTATTCAGCCTCTGACTTCCACTCACCGAAAAGTTAGAGCCTACATCCAATTTAATTTCAGCACAGTGAACTACTGTGAAGGTTTTGATACCAAAATGTATTTTGAGAATAAACAGAATTTTTTTTTTAAAAAAAAGTGTATTTTAACTGAAAAGTGTCCTTTCCTTTATGTATAACCATATAGAAAAGTGAAGGCAAGACGTGACTACTTAACTGATTTGTTACTGCAGTATAATTAACTTGGAGTAAAGCTACATTTACCAGACAGGTGCGTAACTTCAGTAAGTGCATTAGTCATTTAGCGGTGACGTATTACATAATGTGTTGTTTCCTATGAAGAGTGCAGACACACGTTGTAATTTTTCAGAAGAAAAACAGAGAAATTCAAAGGAAGCCTTTCGTCATATCCTTCGGGAGAAGTTACAGTCAGGTGGCACAAATCTGAGGAGTTTTAAAATGGGAGGCCGGAGTTTAAGGGTGTACACATACACAGTATTCAGGTACATTCTGGAAGTCAACACAGTAGGCTCATTGTAAGACATCGATTCAGTAAAAAAACAGAACGGTACCTTCTGTTCTTGTGCTTTGTCATTGGAGAAAGCATCAGTTAGTACAATGGCCTTTGTTTGAAGTACTCACACTCTTTCCTCAAGTAAAAGTACTACTATAAAATGAAGTGTCAAATCTATCAAAAGTAGAAGTACTTAGCCTAACCTAACAAATCAAAACAGTACTTTTAGTGCTTCGCAACATAAGTCATCTTCCTTTATTCTTTTTCATAGCAGAATCAATGGAAAGTGCAATGGTCTTTGGAGTACTCACATCCGTTCACTAAGTACTAATAAGTATCGCATTAAAATTTTATTCAAGTTGAAATACAGAAGTATCAACAAAATATATCAAAAATAGGAGTACTTATATGCAGAATTATCACTGCTGTTTCATTAATGTTTAAGCAGAGTTCTATTGCTGCAGCTGGTTGAAGTGGAGCTGGTTGTAATTTTTACTGCAGGTTTGGTCGTTTAATAAAGTTGCATCATGTTCTGTAATCTGATCACATGCTCTGTGTGTCAAGTCTTTATCTGCCAAGTCACTGGAGATGCAGAATGAATGTAGAGCAGTAAAAAAAACAACACTTCCCTCTCTGTTTAGGGGCGGTCTCAGCACCACCTGCACCTGCAAATCAAGTCAAAATTAAACAATTCATTTATGAAAGCAATTGGATGATAATTATTGTAATAATGATTAAGGGTGGAGCAACAATGTTCTTTAAGAAAATTCCCATTTGTTTGTGTAAATGTATTTTTTCATATTTAAGGGGTCAGTGTGAAATACAGTTGTTGCCTGTTGTTTATTTAGAAGAAATATAAAAGCACGAGTCACGAATTGTGTGTAGGAGACCGTAAACAAAAATGTGATTTCTGTGATAATAACACCTCACAAGCGTCCTGCAGGAGCCCCGTTTTAATCACTTTATTACTGTTTTTTTTCTTTTCTGTCAATCAATCCAGTTCATTGTTACATGAAACCCATCCTCCAAATAAATAGTATTCAACCATCGACTTCCACTTATCAAAAAGGTTAGAGCCTCAAAAAAAAAAAAAACAGTGCTATCAATATGATTTACAATGCAATCAGTACAACTTAAACACTACTTTGCATATTTCTATACATTTAAGAGTCCCATGATCTGGAACAGAGCAGATTGAACAGTGAAGTGGTTAATTCTATCAGTTTGGAGAGTCAAGGTCCTATATGATCAGCTGGAATCTGTTAAAATATTGAACAGTCAACATTTTAATCACAAAACCTGTTTTTTTTTTTTTTTTTTTTTAATAATCTCTTCACAACTCTGCACACCAGGAGTTACACACTGAATTTTGAAGGTGTATGTGTGTGTACTGAATCACTGCCATTGGGGGGGGGGGATGTGAGATAATGTGAAACATCTGACACAATCGTGAATAAAATGAGCAGAAACTGTACTGACTGAGGGTCAGTACACCTGTCAGGTCAGTGAGGAGCTTTGGCCAATGAGAACAACCAGCATTTTTTTTAATGAGATACAGCCACATGGTTCATTCATGAGAAACATTTGTGGATACATCCTTTTACATTTTACTGGGACATTAAAGGGAACTTGCTGAAACTGAATTTGTGATTAGGAATTTTCAGTCATCTGGGATACACATCGAAATCACACCATGGAACTTACAGCACGTTGCCTAAACACACGCTACACAGCTTGATGTCTCGAGTTGCCAGTCGTTAAAAAAATATCACTTCACTGACTGAAATTCACTCAGATTTGGATTTAAAACCGAAGCAGCCGAGCTACCTTTTGTTTCCATTTGTGTACCTCGTAGTGACAAACTACCAATGTAATCGAGGACAGCTAACAACTTAACTGTGACTACTGATGTGACGCGTGTCATCATTTAGGGGACGTTAAAAACTGATTACGCTTCGATTTTTCAGTCAAATAGTTTACAAAAAATAATTACATATAGTCCTTTGGTAAACTGGTTCCATAGTCATTTCCTTAAAGTGATACTCTACCTGATACTGAAAAGAATCTAAGTTTGATGTTAGCGCAGCTATTTTTGGAAAAGACATGAAACACACGACTACTGTACAGATGTGAACACCTAACGCCCTATAAAACTAGGGCCGCTGTCTATTCCATGAATTCAAATCTTAATCATCAACTTCTGCCTGCGACTCGAAGGGGTCCACTGCTTGGGTGAACTAAATGTATTCAGATATTAAAGACATTTTCTACTTGGTAAGTATATTTACATAAACTGCATTAGTCACTTAACACATGAGACAATTAGGATTCAGCATCTTCATTATTGATCTAGGATAATACTTAATTCTGGACATCTACCAGAGAATTGGCTACCAGTCAGTGGGAATGATTCAAGAAATCATTGCTCTCTATTACACAATACATTCTATGTCCCCACTTCATTAGTAACAGCTCATAATTGTGAAGAAAAGACTTTTCAGTCTCCCTGACTGGTAAGGAAGTGACCACCTATGGTCAAACAGGCTGATATTATATACAGCACAGACCGTTTAGGGAAGGCAAAGTTTGTCAAATCAAATCTCAACCAAAACCAGTTTCACCATATTGAGAATTCAAATCAATAGTAAAAGCTGAAACTTACCAAAGTGTTATAAAATGATCAAACAAATCACTGTTTGGCTCTATTATTGGCAAAAATGTTTTCTACAAAACTATTGCACATAAAAATACAACCTCTCTTCAGAACAATCACAATCGTCTTACCGCTCACATAACTATGTGCAAACTAATTCAAAAGTTTCAACTCATTACAAAGTTCACAAGTCAACCTGTCGAAATAAGAGAAGCTAGCATCTTAATTAGCATGATCACGGTTAGCGAAGTTATTAAAGGAACTGCGCATGTGCTATGGGAGTCAGTCAGCTGTTAGAAAAAAAAAACAAAAAAGAAACATCCATTCAGCCATCCTTTCAATGAAAGAAACATAAAAGACCCAAAACCATAGATGTGCCTTTGGTGCTTTCGATATGAAGCTTTTCATATTAAGCCAAAATGCACAAATATGGTTCAAGTCTCTGAAATGAATTCTAGTGCACAGACCCGACGAGGCGGCTCTTAAGAAGTTACAACTGCGCAGATTCGCAGACATACGTGTAGAAACTGCACTTGCGCAACGTGCGGCGAGTGCAGACATGACAGGGTGAGAGTCTCTTCTGCCTCCGACACCTCACAGTGGGCTGAGCAGGGCTACGAGAGATCGGGTGGATTACTGTGGAGCTGATCATACAGGTGAGAGGTGACAGTGGTGGGATGAGCAAATTCATGATGCAACGGCTTAAAAACAGTTGTTACTGCACATGAAAACGTGACAGCAACAAAGACTAGAGCGTCCATCTGCAACCCTTACTCTGAAAAGGCTGTAAAACTACATCAGAATGCAGTCGTTTTCCACCTATATTCAATTCAACACAGCACAAAGACAAGACTTGATGTTCAAACTGATAAACTTCACTGATTTTTATAAATAGATGATTATTCTGAATGTGACGCCAGCAACACGTTTCAAAGTGTTTGTGTTTTGAACGTCTTGCCTTTCTACTGTACTGAACTGAATATAAGTGGAAAAGAATTTGCAAATCGCTGTTTTTAATCACGTTTCACACAACATCCAAACGTTTTTCCAATGAGGGTTGTACCAGTTCATCAGCAGCTCCGGGCTGCGGGAGAATCTGTTGAAAAGTGCTGTTGTCTGAAATGGATATGGCTCCTCCAAGCCCGCACTCCTCCATCCTGAAGCTCCTGCTTTTGTTGCATTACTCCTGCCCAAAACCCTCTGTCTCCTCTATAGCGAACATGAGCTTCTCCTTCAGCTGCTCATAGCTCTTGTAAGGAGGGAGGTCCAGACGATTAAAGCTACATGGAGAAAAGAGACGGACGTTAGATGACTCTTCACAGAAATCTGCTGGATTTAACATGTAATCTCCAACACTTTCATGTTGTATCTCTGACACACACACGTGCTAGTGAAACAAAATACTACAAACTACTGATTAAAGAAATTCTCTGCTTTCCTTCATGTTCAGTGTCATTTACGAAATTTTGACCTATCTGCTGAGAGATGTTTACTTACTTAACTGCTGCCCTAATTTCATGTGAGGCTACATAACAGCATCTGCTAAATAAACACTTTTTAATCTGTATTACTTAACGTCCAACCAGAAAGCATCCCCACACACTATTATATAACCTCTAATGCCAAATGAAGGGTTAACAATGGCGGGAGGCTGGTTGCTGGTTGATTCACAAATGACTAAGAGGGTTTGGTCATGAAAGTTTAATCCTGTGTAAGTTTAGACAAGACGTCTGGTGAAATACCTGAAGACATCTATCAACTTAGAAGCAGAACAACTGGTCTTACCACGTGTGGCTTCGTGGAAGCCAGTTCTCTTTGCCCACTTTCTCAATGCAGAACTTTTGGGGGCCGTTGCTTCCTATATGAACCAATAATAAGCACAACAGTTAGCGTGAAATCAAGAAGCCGAGTCTGGTTGCAACATAGAGTGAGTGTGTGTGTGTGAGTGTGTGTGTGTGTGTCTATTCTGCATACCCATCAGGTCAGCGAAGCCGCCCACAGGAAGACGACAGGTTCCTGTGACAAACTGCAGCAGTCTCATCCTCTTCTCGTTGTCCATCTCCTTCACAAACTGTCAACAGACCGTTCTGTGTTAAAAGCGCTCAGCAAGCCTCAAGTTTTTCTTTGCTTTATTAAGAGTTTTGACTTTGGACCCAGTGGCTCACAGCCTCTGAAGCAACAGCAAAAGGTGATCCCAATCACAAAGTTACAGCTATGAGCTCAAGAAAAATGAACTGAACACGTGTATTGATGTACTATAGTAAGAAAAGCAAAGTGAGAAGGACGAATGAGAGATGGGGTTTTGATCTTGCGGTTTGACTGGAAAGCACGGTTTGTACGAACCTGCCAGAACCAGAGGATCTGTTTGCTGCTTCGGGCGTAATGCCTGTAGATTGTGTTTCTCTGCCAGTCCACCAGGTCTATCTCCTGCATCCCGCACAGCATCACCTGCAGGACACAAGGTCAAATATTGATGATTTTCGCTTGCAGAATCAACTCTTTTTTCGAAGGACCAACACTGTCCCACACATCAAACCTCCATGTTCAAGTAAAGGCTGCAGAGAAAAGCTCTAGTTACTTCAGTACCTCTAATTCCTTAGCGTCGAAGTATTGAAGGTATTGCTGGGGCAAAACTTCATTGAAGCCCTCAAAGAATGCTTGAGTCTGCTCCTCCACGCCTCTGGACAGCCTCCACTCAGCCACCAACCTGCACACAGAGATATGAAGATAAACATGATGAAATACTGCTTAGAAAATAAGGAAGCTGTTAAATCATCACGGTAAAATACCTCATTTTGAAATTTGAAGTACATCAACATGTACATGCATATTAACTCTCCTTTAAATTATGTTATTCTAGTCCTGTTTATATTCAACTGACAACAGATGGAGGATGAGAAGCAGTAGACGATGCAGCTGTACCTGATGTATTCCTCCTTATTCTCCTCAGTTACTTGGATGTTCCCTCCATCTGGTTTCAACTCGTGGGTGGTGACCTCCCCCAGGATCTCTTTGTCAACTGAGAAGAACATCTCCAGACCACACTCTTCTATGTTATTATCCCTGCAGGCCAGAGAGTCATTATCATTAGCAATCAGAGAGCGCATGTGTCCACCAGGCTACACGCTCCTCTGAAGCCTTTTCATCAGCAAGAGAAAATTTTGGCAAATTTTTCTGCATCTTGATCTGGATCTGCATCACAAACAAGAATCACGCTGATGGCAGACATGGTTTTTTGAAAATATCCCAATCCTGATTTGTAACATGAGGGCACAGAGCAGGCATGAACTGGGAGAAAAACCCTTAATTAGACCCCTGACCACTGATATATGGTCCTTTTCATTTGCCCAGTAACTGTAGCACCAAGATGAAACTTTGCACATTCATTCATTTGTCATCCTAATTTTGGTGACTGGATGAAATATGAAGGGAGAGAAATGGAAATTTAAAAAAATATGTGGAAGTAACTCTTCAATGGGAGTAGCTGAACATTTTAGGAAACACAGTTATTCACTTTCTAGCAGGGAGTTGGAGGAGAAGATCAATACTACTCTCATGTCTGCAGAGTCAAACATTGCATAATTTAGCTTTGCATAAAGTGTAGAAACTGGGGGGGCGGGGATGGCCTGGCAACTGGTCCAGGCCAAGGAACAGTCGGGCACATAACCCAGCTATCGATCTTCTAATCTAACTCCTGGCAAGCAAGCAAATAAGATTTTCTTTTAAAACCTCCAAATGACTCAAATGAATGTGACAAGTGTTGCAGGGCTCTAGATTATAAATATGTTGGACTTGTGATAACTGGGAACAGAATTATCATCTTATATGTAAAGAAAATGGTGCTTGTGTACTGCTGTTGAACAACAAAATATCATAAAAATAACATCTTAGGGTACATCACAGCAAATGACCACCATACCATCCTGCCCGTCGATCATGCGAACCCTCCCCATTAAGGGTTTCACATTCAGGTTTGTATCCCCAGACCTACTTGATCCAGATGAGAGAGTTGTAGAACTCTGGATCTATGGACTCCAGGTCTTTGAGGGCCAGAGGTTTGTTCAGAATCCGCTTGTAGAAGGGGAGGGAGAAGCCTGTGTCGATGAATTTGCCGTGGAATAAGGCCTAGAAAGGAACAAAGACGACTGTATTTAATATTTTATGATTTACACATGATGCCGTAACCTCCAGTTCACATACTGATGGCACACTGAGTAACTGTGTTGGCAAACAGTGCAAGTACCATGGCAATGAAGCGTCCTATGAACTTGAAGTACTTGAGGTGATCAGGGTTGATGTAGGAGGCGGGGTTGATCTGCAGACAGTAGTTGTCCTTGCCAGCGTACTCAAACAAACAGTACATGGGGTTCAGAACTTCGTGAGAGAGCAAGAAGAACCATTCCCTGGAAAAATGAGCACAGAGGACAAAAAAAACAATTAAGAGGAAGTGGTCATACCGGTTAAGCTGCAAGTTTTGCTTTTTGTGTGGCTGAGGGTGGTGTCAAAAAACCTACAAATGGGAACAAAACACACCTCACGAGTCATACAGTTGGATGCAGTTACACAAAATTCAGTTACCTGGCCACGCCTCCGTAGTCCAAGCCCTCCTCTCCGGGGAAAATGATCCACAGTCTCCGCCTCAGATCTTGAGGGTGGAAGCTCATGATCTTCGAATGTAGACACAGAATTACAACAGTTCAGCACCTCAGACCCTGACAAGATCATGCTGTTAAAGCGAGAACTGAAAAGACAGTATATAAGAATGATCACCTGTTGGAATGAGTCCTCAAACAAGGTTTTACGGGAGACGGTGATCTTAATGTGCTGAGGCATCGACAATTGCTGAGAGAGGGGAAAAAAACAATATAAATACTTACATTTTAGACAATCTGACTTCTTTGTACACCAGTGAACATTAACTTTTATCTTTGCACGCTCAGGAACTCGAGGCATGAGCTCCCACAGTAAAGCAGCATGACGATAAAGACAGATTTTATCACGGGAGATAAAGTGTTTCAACACCTGTTTGAGCAGCACATACCTGACACCAGAACCTGAAGTATTGCACTTTGGCTTTGAAGTCCCTGACGTAGGTGATCTGTGGTCCGTTCTCACTGTGGAGAGAAACACAGAAGACCCATTTTCAATGTCAATTAAACGAGCACATTTAGATAATGCCGTGTGAGCCACTCTTTATTCAAATGAATTGACTTGATAAAGAGCAAACGAGAACTTACAGCGAGGATTTCCCTGTGCGAGGGTCAATGTAGGTCGTGGTTCGCCGGTTGTGGTCTACAAAGTAGGGAATACCATCCACAGTGAACCTCATCTCCCAACCCTCTGGCAGGGGCTTATCATTCAGCAGCCTGAACAAAGCAAACGCATCAAACCAACTGTTATTATAAACAGATACACATTAAATTTACACTGCAAGTGAAACTGGGGGGGATTAAATTACAAGAGAAAACGAACGTGGACTAATCACCACAATACTAATGGGAGCATGAATGATTCATATACACATTAAAACAGCAGAGATTATAATATATGCTATATTTGCACATTCCTCAGACTATGATTGCCCTGAAGCAGCATTTCTCAACACTGAGGTTTTCTTGATGTAAACAGGGTCACAGGATATTTGACGGGCATTCACACACATCCTCAGACTGATTTTAATCTGCAGCATATTTTAACACAATAATTTAAGATCTTTGAAATCAGAAGTGTCCCATACTGAAATTTACATCTTAACTTAATGGGTCAAGAGCCTACAAACACGAATATAAACTGGGAAATGTTAAAAACAAAAATGTGCCCTTAAGATACAGAAAGCAGGAGCTTCCTCCACACTGTTTCACAGCCATCATCGGTGACACTCAGCAGTGTTTAATCAGACGCTCTTTCTCATAACTTCCTCATTAGCAGCACTTTATTGATGATTCAGTGCAGGCGCAGTTTAGAGTGATTATGCTGAAACGATAATGTTTGAATCCACTGAAGCTGAAACTTTCTACAATCAATATTTCCACACCTTCCACATTGTTGGCATGTGTTTGTCCTGTCACTATGCACCCACTGGTAAATGATTACATGTTAGGGCAATTCTGTAGCTTGTTGGAGTGTTGGAGCAGATAAGAGTAATATCCCACTTTAAGAAGGTTGTTAATTCCACTTCTTCCTGACCCTAAAGAGGGATCAAACACGTGTCTCTCCACTCTCCACTGCTAATGCCGGTTAGCACTGAGGCCTTAGTCTGAAGTGCTTTAGAAATGTGCAGCTGAGCAAAATGCTGGCACATTAGCGCCTCTTACAGACAATATAACGAAATTACAGCCAGGTTAGAAAGAATCATTGACACATGCACATAGACACACGCGCAGGCATGCACTCACCCTTGCGTCCTGGGGTCCTCCCACTGCGTCGTCCGAGTGGGATGATGAACAAAATACACTCTGCCGTTGGTGTCTGTTCTTTTCTCTGACATTAAAAACATAGATACATTTCAGTATATGACTCAGTGTCAGTTCGTTACCAAGCATTTCTACTAACAGCCACGGGCCTAGAAAACATCTTTACTGTGCTTAGCTTAAATAAATGCTCAGTTATCCTTACCCCAACCATGTGGCAGTGGTCCCATCGGGTCAAACTCTTTATTGGCTGTGGCGACCAACTGGTCTTGGAGCTGAGCCGGAGAGAGAATGGGACACTTAGATTTATTACAGATAAAAAAAAATAAATAGTTCAAATGTACCATGTAGTGCTTTGTGTTGTTTCTGTTTTTAACTAATGTTGCTTCACTTGTGAACACAGTGCAGTGGTTGAATAACAGTGAACGCTCGCTCGCTGGCTGTTTATTTTTATTGCTAAATAAAAGAAATGGTAAAAACTGGAACAGTTTACAGCCATGTTTGCCATGCTGGGAACCCCAGAGGCGGTTATGGGTTTATTTCATTTTTGTTTATTAGATTTTAAGCAAACCGAAGAATCATAATAGGTGTAACCTTTGCAATTCATGCACAGCTTGTAAAATCAAGTAAATGAGCCTAAAATGGGAAAATAAAAATTATCACTGTGATGTGGAAACTTGAAACCTCCACTGCGCGCGCGTGCGCGCACACACACACACGCACACACGCACACACACACACACACACACACACACACACACACACACACACACACACACACACACAGAGTGGACGTCAAGCAGTGTGGTGCATTTAATAAATCCAGTAAAAAAGATGGTGACTGCTCTCACCCCGTAGATGAACCTCTGGTTAAACTGCTGCATGGCTCCCTGCAACTGGCTGCGCTGGTGCTGCCACTCCTCATAGTTACGCACTGACTCCTGGGTGGGGCGTTGCCACGTGGTCGTTCGGGTTATGTGGTCCACATAGTACACCCTACCCATCGGGTCCACCCTGCGCTCCCAGCTACAAAAAGGGAGAGTAAAAAGAAAGCGGTGCTGAGTTGATGATGTCGGCCAGATGTCAGATGTTCCTGATGGCTCCACCTGACATTTTTTATGAATATCACAGGTGTTTTAAAGGTGCCATATGCAGGAATTTTAACTTAAAACATTCAAAAATGAACTGAAATTGTCAACAGAATGTGAAGACATAACAGTTGTGTCAAAGATGCTTATGTTTTGCATTGCAGAGATATCTAGTGAAGTTAGCATGCTAACCATCTAGCCTCGGCCTGTCCTGTCACATAAAGCCACTTCGCATCTCAAAAGGAAATAGTCTGATAGTATAACATAGCTCAGGCCCCCCGGAGGTGGGTGCTGACTGATGCCCGACCTCCCTCTAAGTCCTCTCCTGCTTCATGCCTCTCGTGTCCCTGCCTGAAACCGCTCTGTCTTTGTTGTCTCCGGAGTCAGAGTCCTGATCAGAGCCACTGTAACTCACCTCGATACTGTATCTTTATTGCACCTTTAATCTGCTGTAGTATTTTAATATCACTGACATTAAATTTTAAATCAGCTCTACAGTAATAGTTAAAGTGGTAATAAAATATGGGATCACTTCCATGGTATGGCTGCACAGTTCAACAGAGCAGAACAAGACGCATGTCAGTCCACACACTATGAATCAAATGTTTCTGTACCCTGTAGGCAGAGGCTCAGGTCTGTCCCAGGTTGTCCTTTTCTCAATGTGGTCCACATAGTACACCCGTCCATTCTGGTCCACCCTTTGCTCCCACCTGTGGAAACAATACAAATGAGTGAGCAAAGACAAAGCACGGGACAACATACATAATTAGTTGTAAGGCTGCAGAGTAATATGTCTATTAGCAGTGGCCACAGTGAAGTGTAGTGCCTTGCTCTTTTACCCTGGTGGTAAGGGGCCGTTGTTCATAGGTGTGATTCTGGGAGTTGTTGTGGCCAGAGCTGCTGAGGCAGGAGTCCCTGGTTTGGGGCCACTTGCTGTGTTTGAAGAACCTGCTGCCGCCGCTCCTGTGCCTGAGTCATCCTGCTGATTTGAACACCCACTAGCTGACGCCTGAGAGGAGCCATCGGAAGCTGGACCCTCACTTAGCTCACTGGGGGAGGAACTGCTAGAGGAGGCTGGGAAGAGAAGCGGTGAAGGTGGCAGAGAAGGAAAACCTTTAAGTCTCTGAATGAATTTGCAGAGATGTGTTTGCTTTGATTGCAGTCATTGCACACAGTAAATACAACATTTTTGTATATGAAAGAAAATCCATGATATGTGGACAAAGTGAAATGATTGATATGTCGCGTGACTGGTGTGTCACACTGTATGTGAGTTCATGTTGTATTATAATGTTTTTGACATCATTTTGATGCCTTGTACTTTTCCTACTTGGTGAGGCTGCTGGTCTGCGAGGCGTAGCGGGAGGAGGTCGGGCTGGTCTGGGAGGACGCGAGGCGTTGGAGCCCCCTGGAGATCGGGATGGAGACCCCGTACCATTGACAGCATGACCATTCGGTACAATAACCCACTCCTCTGAGTCACTGGAGGGAGACGTGTCCCTGCTTGACCTGGGGATCAAAACATTTGCTGAAGTTATTCTACAGATGTACAATGAGTATTTTCTATACAACACAACACAAAAACTTTATGAGAGATATGCTTTTGTCTTACCAAACCCTGAACCCAAGATTTGCACCAAAAAAGCATTTATACTAACCTGTTGCCAGTCTCTCCATTTTGTCTTGCATTTCCATTTGGAACAGTAGCTAGAATGACGACAGGAAAGACAACATGTGACATCATTAATGTAAAATAATTTGCAATGTGACTCCAACAGCACAACTTGGCATTTACTCAATAAGGGACAGTTGATTTTTGATTTTGATATATCGGCTGATATTGGTTGTTTAATGGAATAGATGTATGCTCTTATTGTCGTATGTTTATTTGCTCTGTCTTATGTTGTACTGTCTAAGTGCAGAGTGTGATAATTTGTCTTCTCTGCCTCTCATGTGAAAATGCGTAAGTGCCAGTTCCCAACAGGTGTAGAACTTTATCAAAAACAAAGCAGTGGGATTTGGACTTTAGCTTTTAATTATCAGCAGAGAGATGGTCTCTTTCACTAGAACTGATAACATTCAATTAATCTATGAAGAGAAGGGAGGGTAAACTCTCTTAGTAACAGCTAAATTAATAGAACTGTGCACATGCATGGATCATATGTTCCCATATTGTTCCTGTGGTAAACCTTGTCTTGCAGGTTTGTGTTTGTGCGTGGTTCCTTACCATGTTCTCTCTCTGCCGAGGCGAAGGTTTCTGCGTCTACCTGCATGCCGTCTAGACAAACTGACAGGTCACCGACAACATCCTTGGGGTCTCTGTAAGAGCACAGCTGCAGGGTCTGCACCACCTCACACACTGGGGAGGGCACAGAATATAGTGTTCAACAGGTGCTAAAAATCTGAAAGACTGAGAACACACCTCAGGTAAACTCGTCACAGAAACACCCACACTAACCAATCGCAATGAAAACAGATAGACCGAGGTGGTAGAAACTGCCACTGAATGTACAGTACACACTTTTCCCAGTGAAAGATGCAATTAAAATTACATCTTCTTTAGGTGGCCCCTCCTCACTGGCCCTTCATAATTATCTCACTCTAAAGCTATTTGGTTACTGGTTTCAGCCCTGCAAGTGGGAGTATGGGGCTCTAAAGACCGTTGTATCAGTCACTCTGTCAGCTCAAACCACTTTAGTCACATGGGGAGAAACAACCACCATGGCCTCAAGGGGCCACTGGCAAGATTTTAGAATGCTGCTCATGAACTGAAGTGCAAGCAGCTATATAGAACATGGACCAGACTTTTCACTTGTCACATGGTTTGCATGTGCTGACTAGGTCATTGCATGAGGCTGTAAACACACTCCGAGCAAGCAGAATGTCATAAGCTATGTTAGGCCTGTATCCCAGGGAAAAGAAAACCTACTGAGCAGTGTGCACGTTGGTTGCCAAGCTCATTGAAGCCCAATAAAACATTCTCATAACAAGCAGAGGCAGATATGCTCTCTTACACTAGAGTGCACAGTGTCTTCAATTGCATCTGCCAAATATAATATGCAGCTGACAGATGCACAAAATGAATACTGAAAGTGACACGACACGGGATACAACTTTTTGTGATTATGCAATAAATAAGCCATGTAGTGGGTGCTTGATCCTGAATACATCAGGCAGGAGTCTGTGGGAATCAACCCCCAGAGCTGAGAAATGTAAGCTCGACATTTTGCTCCTTGGACAACAATGAACAATTTTCATATTCAAAGTTGACATATCAAGTGACATTGTAAGCAAATTCTACCTTTAGCTTTGTGCTTTGACAAGGTCACAGGTGTCTTGTGCCAGTAAATGAAAAGAAATGAGCAGAAAATTTGCAATATAATATTTTCTGAAAGAAAATTACATGAACTCACGTTTCAAGTCGTTAGCCTTAAGTATCTCGCTGATCTCCAGCGTGGCCATTCCCAACAGGATGTCTGATTTCAGCGTCTGGTGGCTCCAAACACGAAAGTTCAGCTTGCTGACCGGAGTCACAATTCTGTAGAAAAGTGAGAAAATGACCAGATACAAGACAAATTAAAATTAATGGATGATCTGCACTCATGAAAGATGCGTCAAAGATGACATAGCATAGCTTACTGTTAGGCTACAGTTGAACTTTGACAAAATAAAAATATGGCGGTTATGTCACAATTGAATACCCCTGAAATGGGTCATTAGTTTGACCAGTTACTTATCTGTACACACTGGACCCTATTTCAATGACACAATGACCATAGGAAAGGTGTTGAGTGCCTGGATTTTGTGAGCTCACTTGCTATTTTCGTTCAGATACATCAGGTATTCATTAACAATATGTCATCTAAGTATTTAGTTTACCCATGCTGACAGTCACCAAAATCCCCAGCTGAGTAACTTTACACCAGAAACAGACCTAGTTCTGAAACGTCTCCCTCTCTCTGAAAGACTCTACAAAACAGCACATAACAAGGTTTTAAGACCGACAATGTTATAGGTAGACTCGATTCAGTCCAAATTAATATTATTTTGTTAATACAACTTGTACAACATCCAGTAATTAATCAGTTGTTTGTTCAGCTGCTTCTTCTCCTATGACAAACAAAACAGTCGTACTCACACTGTGAGAGCCTGCTTCCATTTCGGGCTGTGTGTATTATTACATTTCTCTGTCCTCTTTGACTGGCCATCCACGGCTACCTCCACATACGGACTGGGACCAAACCAGTTCTTTTTGTTTTCCTTCAGCTTGGCTGAAAGAACTAGAACGGAGAAAACACCACAGTGAAATTGCACGTAATGTAACTTTCAATAAATATAATCAGAATTTGTATTTGGTAAAGATGCTACAGTTTGCTAATACCACTAACTTATGAACATAAGCCATCACTTCCAGTAGCCTCCCAGTGCTGAATGCAACCACAGTCTGTGACAGCTCTTCAGGCATTTTTTTTTTTTTTTTTTTTTTTTTACAACAGGAAGTTAACTGCCCATAGCCTGTAGCTTCCTATCTTAACAGACAAGCTTACTGGTCTTGCAACAGCAACTTACCTGTGACTTGCAATTGGGCCTTCATGGTTCATCCATAACACTGCAGCCTTTTTGGCTGCTACACCGAAAGGACCTGCAACAACTGGAGCCAGTGACATAAGATGTAAACATGGGACACTCTATGCAGGTAACCTACTTACAGAGTGATTAGGCTATTAGGTTGCTACAGTCTGTGGAAAGTTAAGCCTGATTTTACATGCAGTACAATGGCAAATATGGATAGATCATTAAAATAAAGGGGTTTATATGGCAGTTTCACATATCTGTAGACTTTAAAAGAGTAGGTTTGTAGTTATGAAGATGTACATTTACCGCCACCATGGAAGATAGGCACTTAAGATACATTTACTGTACAGTATGGATTTAATCTATAGAAACTGTGCACACATTTTAACACAAATTCGTCTGTGTAGACTCACTGACAGACAACAGGTACTTCATCATTGCCTGACTCTATCTAACTCATCTTATACAGTATTATTTGACTACTCTACACAGTAACACGCTGTGTAGATATTTTTAGTGTTCAGACATACAATCTGTCTAAAATGTACGTTACCGAGTCACTGGGTTTAATCTTAGCTATTTTAAGAAACGACCATGTACCGTCCATAGCGAAAATCCTATCCTTAACTTGGCTAAATTAAGTCTCGCTAAACCTGCTTTGCTAATCTTTGACAATATCCTTTGACATAACAAGAGGGTAGTTAAAATGCTATACAAGGGGGGCACGTTAATAACACTTAACAGAAAGATGCTAACTGCATCAGAAAGTAATATAACGTTGAACTTGTCAAAGACGAGACGTGATCCCTGCTATCGGCAACATGAAGGCAGTGCAGCTGTAGCTTAATAGCTTTATCTGTCAGGTTAGCAGGGAGTTAGCAAACAGGAAATTTGTTGTGAGGACAATTTCAAACACCAGCCTTTTGTTGACTGACCGGTTCGAATGTGACATTGATCTAGATGTATCGCTGGTTATTATGTAAATGCTTTTTATGAATTATTAATAGAAATTGAGAAGTTCCGCCACCGGGAGCAACTTTGTTTGCCGATGTCCTAAACACCGAGGCTTAAGCTAACCATGCATTAACTAACGCTGGAAATGCTAACACCACCCGGCTCCTTGAGATGCTTCGATCGTTCGGTCGAGAAAATGTCACATATGTCAGTTAAAGAGTAAAGGCGCATACCTGAATGAAACAGACGATAAAGGGCCACACAGACTTCAGTTTCAGCTATACCTAGATTGTTGACAGATAGCTACCTGCCATCAGCGCAGACCCGTGTTCCGCTAGCCAGAACAAGAGCGGCTTTTCCGGTCCGAGTTTTTCATAATAAAATGGCACATACGCATATACATGTACAGTACCCAAGTATTGCAGAAACTTTACTATCCTGTAAGTCTAAATTAAATTGCAAAAAAAGCCGCATATTCTGCACAATTAAAATGTGAACGTTCACTTGTGGCCCTAGTTTGACAAAACATTCCTAAGTTCACGGTGAGCCTTTTCTGGACCACAGTATTTTCTTTTGAGTCACATAAATTTATAATTTTTTTTAATGGAATTGACACTTTGCTGCTGCATGCATCTTTAACAAGACTATATGATCTTTAAATCAGTTCAGTGCAGTCAATCTTCTAGTGTCACTGTACTACGTACAAAAAGTACATATACGTGGTTGTTTTTCTATTCTGCGTCCTATACAATTTTTTTTTTTTGACCCCTTTGTGGCACTAATAGTTGCTAGCTGTAAAGACTTAATTTCCCCAGTGTGGGATCAATAAAGTCTTATCTTATGTTATCTCAGTCATAATACCAAGAACGACAGACTGAAAGCTTATTTTTCTTGCCACCTTTATTCCCGCTCTTGCCATTGCTTTCCATTTCTTCACTTCATTATGTAATTATTATTAGGGATAGTAGTAGTAGTGGTAGTAGTAGTATTAGCAGTAGTATTATTTTTAATCCTTTATGCTTTTATTTTGAAAGCTGAAAAGTCAAGACATAAAAACTGATAGTGACAACACCATGACACACATTTTCACAATTAAATTATAAAATAAAGAGCACCTACAGGCCCTTAAACTGTCTGTTAAAATACAATGTACAAGCTGGTCTGATTTCTACATTGTGGGTTGCGTTAATTTCTCACATCATCATAACAAAATTACATTGATGATAATAAATGGCGCTATGTGAGGCGCCATTTCGGCCACGCCCACTTCTGTCGTCTTCCTCTTGAGTCTCGTGACAGAAGTAGCAATAGTCAGCTGTTAGCATCTCCAACGTCTCGCTTTATAAAAGCCATGTTATTGAGCTAGCTGTAACAAACGAAAACATTGGCGACATAATCTCGACGACCATCAAACATGTTGTCTCGTCTACTTAAAGAACACCAGGCGAAGCAAAATGAGCGAAAGGAGCTGCAGGGTGAGACGCTAGCTCGTTAGCTATCGTGCTAACATCCTAGCATGCTAACTGAGTTGTTAGAAGGCCCCATAATCTACCATAGTACTGATGATTTGTGTGTCTGTGTTGATATTTTCACTTGCACAGAGAGACGCAGACGTGAAGCTATTTCTGCAGCCACCTGTCTGACAGAAGCCCTGGTAGACCACCTCAACGTTGGGTATGAAAATTCACCTCCTCGCCCCCTGCTGGGTTTTTATCTTTTGGTTTAAGAGACCTCCTGTTGTTGCCTTTCATACTTGTGGAGCAGTGGTAGTTGAGGATTAGGACATGGGATTTTTTGACATCCTGACACCCTCACTAAGTAAGGAGTTATGTCCCAGTAAAGCTGCTAATGATTATTTCCAGTATTGATCAATCTGCCAATTATTTTCTAGATTGCTCCTATGGCCGATGATATACTTGAATGATTAATCAATGATATAAAATATTCTTCTGTGGACAGATTGATATCTCGAATGTTATTAGGGCTGTACAAAGGATTGATTTCATTATTGATTCATCCATCAGTTTCTTTCAGATGATGCATGTAATCAATAAAATGTCAGAAAGTACTGAAAAATATAAAGCCAAAGAGATTTCTCCAACCAACAGTCTAAAACCAGAAGATATTTAACTTACAATAACAATAACCAGAAAGAACAGGAAATCCTCATTTCGTACGTATGTTCTAAAAAGTTCTTCTTCATTACAAACATGTTTCTTAAAGTCATAGGCAATGTATGCTGTTGTCTGACAAGGTACTGTGGTTCCCTTAGAGATTTCAGTCAACCGGACCCTCCCCACCAACACCTCTTTCTGAGCCAGTAGAATAAATCAATCCACTCTTGGCAGGGCAAAATTGGCCTAATGTGTGACACAACCACAAATAATACATTAAGACTGTTAACATTGTGAAAGTCGTGATGAAACCAAGACAATCAGCTTAAAGAACAAGACGGGGAATTTTTTTATAGAAAGGATTACGGCCAAAATCCTTGGTAAGATTTCATTGTTTGAATATTACAGTATGTTTTCAGTTTAAATGGAGAAATCAATGACTTAGACTTTGGACCGTCAAATAAAATTTCACTCTCACATCCCACGGTGGATTTATGATATACTAGCTATATTTTCATTTATTAACAATACTGTAGCTCTTCTCATTGTTGTTTCCTGTTTGACTTCAGAGTTGCCCAGGCGTACGTAAACCAGCGTAAGCTCGACCATGAGGTGAAGACTCTCCAGGTGCAGGCGAGCCAGTTCTCCAAACAGACTGCTCAGTGGATCACTATGGTGGAGGGTTTCAATCAGGCCTTAAAGGTAAGATATGTTGTGTCAATGAGAAATGAATCTAAAAACAAGGCTTTTCTGTCATGTAATCTGCTCATATACAGATTAAAGGAGATTTCAAATATCATGTACTTAATAGCAGAGTGGTTTCAACGCTGTGTGACCCTTTTACATTTTACTGGGTTTTGTGATTCATTTTTAATATCAAAGATATTGCCTCTTGCAGATTTAGCCCTTTCTAGTGTCTTATCCCAAGACAATTGTCTGGTCGCAAACAGCAACAATATAAATATAAAGCCAGGTTTACCAAAAGCTTATGAGTTTTATTTTAGGGCCTTGAAACTGATCCTACATCTGAGAGGATTTGACAGGTGGTAAAAGCAATTCATTAATGAGCTTCCACTCCCTCTGCAATTATCTAGCTTACATGGTCTTCACAGGGTGAAAGGATGGGTGGAAATGCTCGTCCTGGTGATTGGTTAGATTGGTAGATGCACACTGTGGTGATGCTAATTCTGTCACTATATTGTATTTTGAACAGGAAATTGGGGATGTGGAGAACTGGGCCCGCAGTATTGAGATGGACATGAGGACCATCGCCACGGCTTTGGAGTACGTGCACAAGGGTCAGCTTCAGTCTGCTTCCTCATAAAGGTCATGGTGGGACATTTACAGCTGAAGCTAAATTCACTGGAATGAAACAGAGATCCAGTTGACTCTTATCAGCAAAGATGCAAGCAGCGGTGGCTGTGCTCGTCTGCATGCCCCTCTGAGCGGGTTAATACTGATGGTGACTTTGCTCAGAGGACTGTTGAATGTCTGTTGCTTTTGACAATTAATTGCACACCTGTATCACTGCTTAAGTTCTTGTGTGAGCAGCAATGTTAGCCAGTACAAGCACACGGTGATGCCGGAGTTCAAAGATTAAGCTTGTGTATAAAGTTAAAAACAGGTCTAACATCTATTGAGTAGAGACTTAAGTTAACAAATAATATTTTGCCAATTGAATAACTGGAGGAGAAAAGATAAAAATCAGTATGTTTGTTTTTTTTTTTTTTGTTTGTTTGAGGTTGTCACATGTAAAAGCTTCACTTGCTTGTAATAGGTTTAAGGGGCTGCAGACAAATTTCCACTTGTCTCCTTGTCTGTAGTTTGTCCTAAAAGCATTATATAGGATGGATTATCTTCAGTACCTGATACCTGAGCTTCACTACCACTCAAACGTTTTCGAACACCCCAATTTTTCCAGTTATTTTTTGCAATTCAAGTCCAATGAATAGCTTGAAATGGTACAAATGAAAGTGCTGAACTGCAACAGGTTAAAAAATGGTTAGGTTACCCAAAACTGAAAAATAATGTACATTTCAGAATTATACAAAATGGCCTTTTTCAGGGAACACGAAATGAGTTAACAATTTAAAGCTGTTCTGCAGCAATGAAGGTTGATCAAGCCTTGGAAGCTGGTGCTACTAATTCCTACAGGTGTTCCAACTTTTCTTGATTGCTTACAACCCCCTGTGTCTGCATAGAAGCAGTGTTGGAACACACTGTTGTCCCATACCCTCGTGAGCATCAGTTGAACAGTATTGTACTGTAGAAAGTAGTGTGTTGCTCCAAAAATGGTGAGAAAAAGGCAATTAGCAATGGAAGAGAGACAGACCATCAAACGCCCCCACTGGACTACTGAAGACTGAAGAAGGTATTATGGACTGAATTTAAAATCTTCGGTTCATCACGCAGGATCTTTGTACACCGTCGAGTAGGTGAAAGGATGGTTCCACAGTGTGTGACATCAACTTTCAAACATGGAGGAGGAAGTGTGATGGTCTGGGGCTGTTTTGCTGGATCCAGAGTGAGAGGCATCCTGAACCAAAACGGCTACCACAGCATTCTGCAGCGCCATGCAGTACCCTCTGGTATGCACCTAGTTGGTCAGGGGTTCATCCTACCCAAAATATAAGTCCAAGCTATGCCAGAACTACCTCAGGAAAAAAGAACAAGATGGTAAGCTTGGAAACATGGAGTGGCCAGCGCAGCGTCCAGACTTAAACTCCATCGACCTGGTTTGGGAGGAACTGGACAGAAGAGTGAAAGCAAAGCAGCCTACAAGTGCCACACACTTATGGGAACTTCTGCAACAGATTTAGGAAGAACTTTCTGAAGAATATTTGATCTCTATTGTAGAAAGAATGCCACGAGTGTGTTCAGCTGTTATATCTGCCAAAGGTGGCTGCTTTGATGAGTCAGATGTTTAGAATACATTTTGGTCATTTTGAATAAAGTAAAAAATGCACTGCTGTTCTGTTTCTCATAAAGCAAGATTAAATGAATATACCACTGAGGTGTACGTGTACGTAAGGTTTCACAGCCACAGTTATATGAAAGATTTGCATGAAGAACCTCATTTGAAAAGGTTTTAACAGCCTTCTTAAAAATGGATGCTCAGGAGACCTTTTAATTGTTAACCAGATGACAAAGTAATAACATTCAAGATCTTAGCAACAAAGTTTTGCTACAAAACTACTTGTAAACCTCTACACACAATTGCTGGATAAGTATGTTCCTGGCCCGGTGATTGGACAATTCATGGAATGTGTGACGTGAATGTTACGTCACCGTGCACGAGGCTGGTGACTGCAGTCATGTAATTGCAGGCGTGTTTGGTAACCTAAAAACCCAGTGTCTAGAACCAGTTGGTAGCACACTTTATCCTTCACTTTGCACTTCACACGGCATAAAAAATCTGTTAAATATGCTTCAGGCTCCCAATCTCAAAGTAAAAATATTTTATTGGAAGCCAGCACTTTGAGAGAAAAGTCCTTTGGGCAAGTTTAAAGTTAGAGTTTTGCATGGAGGGTGCCATTGTGACGCAAGTCACGTTTATACCAAAGACTTTTCCTTATTGCACCAAGGTTCTGTTTAAATAAAATACTGATAAGCCACAATGCTTTGAACAGTACAATTGCCACATGTTTACTTTCAACATCAGCAGTATGAGCTGACTGGACGTGTGTCGCATACATACACAGTATATACACAGTATACTGTGTGTATTGTTATGCATGTAAAACTGATATAACAGGGCAGTGAACTGAATGAGACAAGGAGATTATACACATGTTTTTGAGGGAGCACAAGGCTTTAACATGTGGGATTATGATCAGTTTGTTTTAACACTCTTAAAACATAAAGTGCTTATTATGCCTCTGCAGCCTGGAAACCAGCAGGTTCTAAGAAAAGAGCGGGCAAGATTTCTGGTCGAATGCTTCAAAGAGCCTGATGTGTTTTCAGAGTAGATCGTGTACCGTGAGAAGTTGAAATGTCTTAAAAAAAAAAAAAAAAAGTTCATTGATATCCAAGTTCACACTGTGTCCAGAAAATTCTCTGTGCATTCTGTAAGTCCCACCATTTTATTTTGTTCTCAAACACAAACACACATGTACAAAGCCGGTGGTTACGGATTGGGGATTACCAATTGCGGACTTGTCTTAAGGGATAAACCGCAGGGATAAAGCCTCTCTCTGACCAGCCTCCGAGCGAAGACAGAAGAATAACCAGAAAGGGAAAGGGAAGAGGACGGATAACTTCCATCACTTCTCAAAGACAGGAAAAGGTACGACAGTTTTTATGGAATTATCTGTCATCATCAAAGTACTTTCTCTGCCTTTTGTGCTCTGCCTTAAATTCTGGGTTTTTTTTATTATTACTGATTAACCTCTGTCACACTGATAATGATCACAATTTCCCATAGCAAATGTTCAATTTAATCCACAAAATAATTAGTTTCAATGCGTATAATGAAAGCTTACAGCAAACAGTAATTCAGGTTTTAAGTTTGATTAACTTACCTGATCAAATTATATTGATTTATGTGAATATTGATGTATTCTGCTTCTTGGTATATATATTAACAAGCAGTATTAAGATGAATGAAGATTTCTTAACCTGATTTGTAATTTTACAGGATCATTTACTTTTTAATTAATGTTTTCATGGCCACAGCTACAGTACGGGTCTTGTATCTGATTAAAGTCTGCAGGCTATTTTGATATCACAGATAACACGACCCACAGAAGTATCTTTTTCTTTTGTTTTTCTCAGTAACAAGCCAGAAAACTAATTAGTTTTCAGCAATGAGCAGCTTAAGCAGCTCTGTCACGGGCATTAAATTTATGCTTCAAAACAATGCACCCCCCCACCCACCCCACCCCACCCCCGGGTCTCCCACCCTCACAAATGCCTTTCTTTCTTCCATAAGAGTATTATCCAAATATTTCTCATGTGCCCAAACCAGTTCTGCATTACAAGCACCTCTAGTAAAGCCCTCTGTGAACAAACTCATTGTGTTCCATAAATTAGAAAAAAGGTTCAGTAAACGAAGGCAACGCTGCAGTAAAATTTCAAATACTGTGAAATCGAGCAGGGCTTTGGCTGTTGGGATTCCTACCTTCCATTTCTGCACAATCGGATTTGGCCGTTTGCCATGTCAATACTGAGTAACATTTGCTCAACATGTTTTTTCAGCAAGCACTCAGTCCTCCAGGTGACCAAAAACCACTTCTAATCCTGGAAGCAGCATGGATACGCAGTTTGTCTACGACCTTTTAGGGTAAGAAATACCAGTGCTTCACTACGTTTTGGGGAAACCTTTTTAATGTCCAAGCTTACACATCTTGAATACTGTCTAAAAGTCAAATCCCTGCCATCCTCTTCTCCAAACGTCTCTGTTCTCTTTCAGGGAAAATGCTTGGCTGTACATCGGCGTTACCTTTGTGGTGTTGTGGATTATCATGTGGCTGTACAGAGACAGCCTGGAGATTGAGGACATCACCGACAAATATGTCTTTGTGACCGGCTGCGACTCAGGGTTTGGAAACCTGCTGTGTAAGAAGCTTGATCGTAAAGGTTTCCGTGTGCTGGCCGGCTGTCTCACAGAAAAGGGAGCTGATGACCTGAAGAGGGTGGCGGGGCCTTATTTGAAGACTGTGCTGCTGGACGTGACCAATCAGGACAGCATCCAGAAAGCCATGGAGTGGGCCAAGAAGGAGGTTGGCGATAAGGGTGAGAGATGGCGTCACATTATTTCATTATTAGATGACTGAGTTAATCAAATTTCATAAGCCAGATCGCTAACAGAAAACATGCTCTCCCACCCTTCATTTCCTCTGTAGGACTGTGGGGTATTGTGAACAATGCGGGACGCTCGTTACCCATGGGCCCGTCAGAGTGGATGAAAGTGGAGGATTTCCACAGCACACTCAAAGTCAACATGAATGGAGTGATTGGCATGACGATGACCTTCCTGCCGCTCATCAAAAAGGCTCGCGGCCGCATTGTGAACGTAGCATCAGTGCTGGGCAGGGTGGCTGCAAACGGTGGAGGATACTGCATCTCCAAGTTTGCAGTGGAGTCTTTCTCTGACTGCCTCAGGTTAGACTTACACAGCCTCAACAGCATCACATCAGAGTGTATTCTGTGCAGCCAGTTAGTCTGTTTCTCTTCTTTATGAAGACTTATATTATGATTATGAGGACAAATAGTCATTCAGGTCATAATCTTTATATCTTCAGAGTCCAATGAGGGAGATTTAGTTTGTGGAGAGGGTTTTATATGAACCATTTTCAGGAATATAAAAGGCGAACAGTAGCACATATTTAGAGCAATAAAGCACACTGCACAGCAAATTGCAGTAATACACCAAACACACTGCCTCAGCAGATGCCAGGTAGACACATCCCTGGCTGATGAGACCAGACAGGGAAGGAAATTGGTCTTTCTCGCTGCTTCTCAATGATTTCATTTAGCTGTGCTTACCATGAACCAACACACTTAGTGCGTTTATCTACTAGATATGCTATTACATTTTCATTTCTGACTCTCAAGCTGCAAAGCCAGTTTATGATATTACAGCTTCACGGAAGAGGTCACAAACCTGTTTGAAGCCCTGTAATTTATGTAAAACTCATGCAATGCTATCCTACATCACATTTCTGTCTTCAGGAGAGATATAAACTACTTTGGAATCAAAGTGTGCATCATTGAGCCGGGGTTTTTCAAGACTGCAGTGACGAGCCTCGATCCCCTCGAGAGGGAGCTGCATCGCCTGTGGAACCAGCTCAGCCCCGAGGTACAAGCCAGCTATGGAGACAAGTACCTTGACGAGTGTAAGTAGAATACTAATATTTATTTGGGCTCAGAATGCAAATTATGAGTCAGCATCTCTTCACTGGTTTACCTGAAATGTGGAGAAGTGCTGTATCTGTGTGATGTTTTCATCTCTGTTGTCAGAAAAAGCCAATTAAAAGACACATTTTAAGAGTCAAATGAATCTCATTCTCATACTGGAAGTACTGTTTTTAGAATATAATGAAATGTGAGCTAATTTTTCATAAAAATGTCCCCTATTTAGCAATGACTCTGCTGCACCTGAAGGCAACATAACAGTTCCAATCAAAAATAGTACCGCATACTTGAACAATCATAAAAAAAATATATACATTAGGAAGTTCAATAAAATTATTAAGTTTTATGCAGAAAATCTATTGTTATTTATCCTCCCTTTCAGACATCAAGGTCCAGCGTTTGATCATGAATGCTGTCTGCGACGCCGACCTCACCAAGGTGACCAGCTGCATGGAGCACGCTCTGACTGCCGCCCACCCGCGCACCAGATACAGCGCCGGCTGGGATGCCAAGTTTATCTGGATCCCCCTCTCTTACATGCCTTCCTGTGTCGTTGATATTGGACTGAAGCTGGTGCTGCCTCGTCCTTCAAAGAGCGTGTAACTCGTGATGACTTGAAAGTTATCTGCCTTTTTGTGTCATTTGATGCAGTGCGGAGGTCAAGTCAAAGAAAATAATCTTTTGCCTTAAAGAAAAACCATATTCCTTATCTGCATTGGCCATGCAATGATCTGATGTTGCAATTATTATATTTATATGTGGATGATCTGCCAAGTAAAAGTATTGTCTGCTTGAGACAGTAAGGCAATACGAAAGAAAATAATTAAACTGTATTATATCGTTTACGTTTAATTATTGTTTGTTAACACTGCTGTGCCTTTTGACGCTGTTATTTATGTTCCTTGATATGGAGGCTGTTAACCATCAGAGGCTTAATAAACAGGATTTTACCGTTATGATAGAGTGTTTCTCAGAATGCAAATATCAGATGAACACATGAAAATAAACACCATGAAAAGATGTCGACACTGAGTTACAGGAATGTGTAGCAGCATCATGATGGTTTCTGGCCTTGATGACCTTTAATGGCGGTGATTTGCTCCACTGTGGGATGGGACTCTGTGACTTTGGGGCCAATGACAATAATGATTTTAGACATTTTGTTGTTATATTTGTTCACGACCAGTCAAAGGCTTTCTGAAACTTAGATTTCCCTGGATCGAATAGAAGAGGCAGTTACAGATGTGGGGTTATTTGTTATGATTTCATCATAGCTGAGTGCTGTTTAATACTGCTGATTTGCTTCATTCATGATGCTGAATTCTGGGGCAACAAACGGTTAAATTGATCCAGATTTATTGATAGAGACACAGTCCTCATGACAGACCTCTGAGCTTCAAAACACATCTCTAGCTCCTGATTGGCTACTGTATTTGTCAGTCATGTGACAGCTGCCACATGAAGTGGCGTGCGTGTTATTTACCACAGACCCCCCTGCTGCTTTCAAGGGCTTCTCGTAAAAAAAAGTAAGCAAATGGCATGTATTTTGTCATTAACAGCGAATGTGTCTTGAAGCTTAATTTTTTTAGTAAAGGAGTGCAGCTATTTATAAGGAATATAACTGATTATTTTATTAAGCAATACAATTGGTTCGTTCATGTTGGCGAAAAAAAAAAGTGGAATTCGAAAAACAAAAATTTCCAACGACACGTGAAGGCAGCAAAACTTCCCCCAGCCTTTTGGAAGTCAGTGACCTCGGCGGCAAACAGTCCAGTAAAGCTGCTGTTCGTGTTAACTACTGTACATCAGACCACCGGAGCGGGTTTGTGGCTGTCTTCTGCAGCAGACATGAACTGTCTGAGAGCGCTGCGTCTGCCAAACTCTGCACAGCTCATCGCCAAAAACACAGACGCTGCCAAGAAGGTGTTCATCATCCAGCCGGCATGTTGTCTGAGCACAAAGTCAAAGTCAACCACGGCGTCCCAGCCACGACTGAGTGCGCATTTGGATCATCTCCACCTGAAAAAGTGAGTGTGATCACCAGCTGTGTGTCAACATCAGCCTGCTGGTCTGGATTCACACTCATCACACTGTCACATGAGTTATTGTTGTTGTTGTTGTTGTTGTTGTTGTTGTTGTTGTCACTAGACACATTTCAAGAGTGGTGGAGGAAGTATTCAATCGCTTTACTCAAGTAAAAGTATTAATACCACCGTTACACGTAAAAGTCCTGCAGTGAAAATGTTACTTAAGTAAAAGTGTGTAAGTATGACGGAAATGCAGCCAACCCTCAGATATTACAAGCTATAACTGTAAAATGTTGTCATTTCTGCCTGAAAAATGAGTTAAATTATTATTAACATAGTTCCCGATTCATTTAGCGTCATTAGATGAATGTTCTGGCTCTGTATGTATTTGTATAATCTATAAAAAAAAAAAAAAAAAAGCAGGAGAGGAGCAGTAGAAGTATAAGTGGCATGAAAAGAAAACACTCAAGTGAGGCAAAAAGTACTTCATTGGACATTATTACTTGAGTAAATGTACTTTGTTACATTCCAGCCCTGCATTTAACATTATAGAAATAGTTAAACTGTGTAATAATGGACGTGGGTTGTACAGAATAACTGATGTGAACACCTGATGGGAGAGAATTCAGCTCCGAATGAATGAACAGTTAGTGCTACAAACCATCACAGACGTTGTCGGCTATGAATGAGGCAATCAGCACTTTGATACGAGAGTTAAAGCAACGTGAGACATCCAAGAGAGCAAATCTGTTGTGTGCAAACTGCAGATGTCAAAAAGAATGGATGGAAATACAATTAACAATGATTTAATATAGCAAATAGCAATAATGCTGCAAATTATAAAACATGTACAAAATAAATGCAACGTTTTTCTGTCATGCTGATTTATCTGTAAATCTGTGGTAAGTTTGTAACTTAATTAGCAATTTCAGAGGAAATTACCACCTCAGCTGTGTCTTTTGTAGCCATTTGTAAGTGAATAACACACGAGAATGATGGAGTTTTCCCTTCATGCCATCAGGAATGTCCATACAACGTCCCCCAGCCGTGGAGTGGAAGACATGCTTTTCTACACCATCACTGAGGGAAAAGAGCGAGTCCCCATTTCATACTTTACCTCAGTAAGTAGCTACAGAAATACGGGCCAACTCCATCTATCTATCTTTATTATGTTGTCGTCTGGTCCGTTGTTGTTCGCAGGCCCTGAGGAAAACTGGCCTTCACCCATCAGACCCTCGTCTAAAGGACTGCATGGAGAAGCTTCGGCGGGCCGTGAGGGAGTCTGTCACTGAGGTGATGATGGACAGAGACCTTTTCCACAGGTGAGACAGTGGCACAGATGGACAGGTGCTTGGGGACTGAATCAAATAATGAGTGAACAACATCTTAGTATGACAGCAGAGTGTGATTATCTTACAAACTGTCTCATTTTATTGTGAAATTCACAAACTAAGTGCTGCTGGGTTTCATTGCATTGGTGTGATCTGCAGCTTCTGTCTCCAGAGGTGAATTGCCTCTTTGGGTACGTGTGCAGCACTTGGCACTCTTCAGTCAGTCTCCATCCTGAGAGCCACACACTCATTATGCAGCATGTTTTCAGCACAGGAGCTGGGAAGCAGTCAGAGCCTGAACACAGTGCTGGAGCACAGATGTGCTGTGGTTTTATTTTTCTGTGTGTACTTTGTCAAAACCCCACAAATTCTGAAAGGATCTGAAGTTTTTCCATAAGCTGATCGACTCTAATACAGCAGAGCAACTCGGACAAAGAGGCCCAACTTCTGGGTGACTTTAATGAGCAACAGCGCCCGAGAATTCTGGGTTTAATCACTTAGAAAAAATAACAACAGATTGGAATCGATTTCTGTTTCTGGGAGTGTTTCTCAGCTCGTGACTGGTTCTGTTTTCCACTGACCAACCGACGAAGGCATGAGACCAAACTATTTTTAGTCTGACCTTCCAACAACAATCCATCATGATGAAGGATTTGCTGTATGTGATCTGCTGCGTGATTGTCTCTCTGCCCGTCTCTCCCTTTGTCTTCCTTTTCTCTTCCCTCGTCTTCAACACGCGCTCTGCGTCACTGACGATGAGTGCATGAAGAATGTGGAGGAATTCGGAGCTACAGGAGAGCGGCACAGCGCCATTTAGCACGTTTATAATGTAATGCCGTTGAATTGTTTGTGAATGCTTGTTGAGGCTGTCTGAAAGGTCTTGATTCAACTCAGTTTTTAAGGCTGTGGTTTGTGCAATGCTGCAGAGTGGTCATGCAATTGACTCCCAATACCATCCTCCATGTATATGAATGGGGAAAAGTAGGTTACATAATATGATGCAATTCAATACAGAAATTGCTGAAGATTATTAGGTTTTGCATACAGAATCTAATATTTCTGTCTGACAAAATTAGCCGTTTCTTGTACCTGCAATCAGCCTGAAACATGTTTTCTTATCACTGTTGCCTCTCTTGATTAATATCCTTATTAACAGCCTTCGGTAAAAGCTACCGGTCATTAATTGTGCTACATGTGGTGAAATATTCATTCAAACGGGTTCGCCCAAACCAGGAGGTGTGAAAGTCAGTGAAATGTAGCATGTGTCAGGACATGTCAGCTTTACTTACTGTCATGCTGATCAGAGCAAAGGCCTGTTGCTCAGACTGATAGCTGGCAGCTGCTGCTCCCCGCACACACACATGATGACACGCCACATGAACTGTGTTACATTCTGACAGTCACACACTGTTCTCCACACTGAGCTCGCTGTGTCAAACCTGCGTGATCACGCGTCTCTTTATCAGCGTGCAGCTCAGCTCAGCAGGTCATCTCACATCCAAAATGCTTCACTTCTCACATCGCAGAATCAAATCTAGTGCACAAACGCTGGCTTTTGGCTGCCCACATTAACACTTTGTCACTCGCACATCAGGAAGCATTACAGTATGTATCACTACTGTGTTTGAGGTATGTTTTATTGGAGTAATTCCACATGCACAAACAGGAACTGAAGTCAGTCTCGTTATGCAATGTTAAATTATATGTATTCACTGTACATACTTGTATTAGACAGATACAGATAAAGAAATACAGCAGTCATCCACATCACGCCTTATGTCCTCTCTTCCAACACGCCTTGGAAAGAATCTTTTCGCATGCTTGGTCTGATGCATCCCTCGCAATCTTCTGCAGGCATGTGCAGGCATCCAGCATTCATTGCGTCCAAGAGGGACATCTGATCATGTGGTTGGTGGTCATCAACTTTCCACCTCCAAAAGGGAAAGACGTCCTCTATGGGGTTGAGGAAGGGAGAGTTAGGATGGCTGTGAACCAGCCTGTGACTGGAAGAGAACGCTGAGTTTTAAGAAATGTGGTCATTAAATGCATTTTGTGTGAAAACAATAACACAGTTTTCAGTCCACATTGACTTCTGTTGTCCTGACTGTCTGAGGAGTGTTGATGAGCGAGCTCAGTTTTGTGTGTTACCAAACGTAAGAATCAAAGAAAGTATTTCATTTTCAGCGAGTTTCTCTGAATTATGTTGTTTTTCTTTCAGGTGTGTCAGTGGAAACGTGGTCCTGCTGATCCAGGCCTTCAGAAAGAAATTCATCATCCCGGAGTTTGATGTGTTTGCACAAAAGATCAATGAAATCTACAACAGAGTGCAAAACCAAAGCGATGGGAAGGCAGGCATATGTTGTTTGTTTGTTCCTTGTTGTGCAGAAATGGTAGAAGCTTGTAGAAGTTTAAGAGTGAAGAACACAAGGAGCATAAAAACATGAAGCATATACTTATTTTATCGTTATATGTACTGTATATGTTGTAGTCAAAACAATCCACAGTTAAGGACTGACTTTCTTTAAATGCAAGCTGCCCATTATTCCCACTGCTTGCATGCATCAAATGTCGTGCTCATGCAAAATAACTTTCTGCTAACACCTCTTCTGCTGCGGTGCTTTTAGCTGTGACTCTTCATGTTAAATTGACTGCTGCCTTTCTTCTCTTACGTATCCCGGCTTTAGGTCGCAGACTACATTCCCCAGCTGGCCAAGTTTAGCCCAGAACTGTGGGGCGTGTCTTTGTGTACAGTCGATGGCCAGAGGTAAGAAAAGCAGATACGGATTCGACAAATCAGTCTCACCACAATTTTCATTTCGAAGCTTTCAGCTGTTTCACATAAGCAGATGTTTTTTCCCCACATCACTGACTTGTGTCCAAATAAAAACATTTTGGAGCACTTTAAAGATGATGCTGAGTAAGACTGTGTGATGTGATCAAAAGCTCCAGAGCAGCTGCTGAATGGTGAGAAACTAGTGTTTCCAAGATGAGGAGTGAACTCTCAAGTTAAACAGATTTGTCAGCTAAAGGTGAGATGAGTCACTCAGCAGAAAGGTTATGGATATTCTCTCTTTCTTTGCACACAGCCTTGGCTCTATAAATAGGAAACAAACCTAGTGGATCAGACAGAGCCACACAACACTAATCCAGCCAATGAGCAACAGGTGGTATTCATTAATAGACTAATTAACTTGTTTTCCTTCTGATCCCACTTCGTCACAGAGTTGCAGAGTGGGATTTTTTGAGATATTATTTTTTCATTAACTATTTTAGGTCATTGCTGTTTTTAGTCCTCAGGAAACGGAGGATTAATCAGGACAAGAAAGCTGCAAATAATGCTCCCCCTTTCCATTATTTGTTCCACTGAAATGACCTTAAGCACAACCCCTAATCCTGGAACTGCCGCAGTGGTACTGACTGTGTGGTACTTCTGCCAGGTGTGCTTTCCACATTCTTTGGCTCTTGAACGTCCGCTCTGTCCTCTTCCTCCAGGCACTCGGTGGGCGACACCAAGCAGCCGTTCTGCCTGCAGTCCTGTGTGAAGCCCCTGCAGTACGCCATCGCCGTCCACGAGGCGGGAACAGAGAAGGTTCACCGTTACGTTGGCATGGAGCCCAGTGGACTCAAGTTCAACATGCTCTCGCTTGATGACGAAGGTGTGTAAGTCGTCTTCACTGTGAGGAAATGCACATGTTTTCTTTGTTATGTATTACACTAAACTAAACCTCTGGTGGATTTGGACTGTTGTTTAGAACAAGCAATTTGAAGACATGTCTTTAGGCTATGGGAAACTGTGGTGTGTAATTTTCATTATTTTCTAACACACCATAGAAGAAACAGTTTTTCAATTATGCGAGAACACAATCAGAATATCAATCAGCAATACAGAAGTAATATAAAATACAAAAAGAAGTGCTTGTTGCCGCCTAACATACGGCACAGTGGTGCAGTGGTTCACACTGTCACCTCACGTTAAGTCTGCAGGTGGTTTAGGTTGACTAAATTGCCCACAGGTGAGCATGAACTGTTGTCTGTCTCTGTGTGTCAGCCCTGTGGTGGCTGGATGGATCATCATCATTTAATAAGCCCTGTTATTCAGACATTATCGATATGTTTTTTTTTTATTTTTTCCACCATTTTTAAATCATTTTATAGACTGATCAAACAATTAATTGACCACACATAGAGACCTTAATGTAAAATAACTGCTAGTTGCACACAGAGCAAGCTCATATCAGAGGAGCTTTTATTGCACTTCAGGATTCAGCTTTGGGATTTAAGTCTTCTCTCAAGTTGTTCTTCAGCACGAACACCTCATCAACGCTGTGTTTTATCTTTCTCCCAGATAAGCCCCACAACCCCATGGTGAATGCTGGAGCCATTGTGATCAGCTCTCTTATCAAGGTAAACAGATGGACATGTGCAGCCTGGCGAGTCAGCGCATCCAGTAAACTACTCTATATATTAAAAAGTCAGAGACACAGAAAACCAAACATTGCTTCCACTTTGCAGCCACACAGGTTTTTTCTCTTTCCATTTTTGATATTCAGAAAATGACTCCCACTCGACATGTTTGTGGAATATCATTAAACGCTACTGTTCTCTGCTCATGACAGTCAGCAGGTCTTTGATTATAAAAGGTCTCATAAGTGAAACCTCATAAAATGTTTCCTTTCAGCTTCTGCATACACATTTATTTAACAAATGAGTCTCTTATTGTCTTTATTTGTCACCTTTATTGATGCATTTCTCTTTATACTGAAGTACATCTGTAACTCGAACACTGTGTTCAAACTGATTCTGCAAATATATCCATCTTGTTTTTGTTTTAAAGAAAATCAGCGGCTTATTTTAGATAATGAGCAAGTCCCACCAGCCCCACATGGCCCTGTACTGTGCAGTATGTTCCAGTTAGGCACCTGCAGCTTGTTCAGTGACTCTGTTGATGTGACGATGATCTTCCTGACAAAGCTGGAGGGAAATGTCATAAAGCAGCTGCAGCGAGTTACTAATATATCTTCAAAATATCCTAATATAGACACATGTTAGGAAATCTTATCTGTCTGACTGAAGATGACTGCTTTTCTGCATCATCCTGTTTTACCTGAACTCTACCTGAGCTCGCGCTGTACCAGCTGATAACGAGATCCTAAATTATGCAGTTAGTGATACGCTCATGTATTGTTTCACACTGTGCGATGAGTAGTACTGAGGTCATATTCAGTTCAATTACAGTCATCACATGTTTCTACAAGTAACTGACTCTTGCTTTGTTTCCAGCCTCGTTCAAATAAGGCAGAGAAGTTTGACTATGTGAGTAGAAGAAGCCTCTTCTCTGTTCCTTCTCCCATCAGACCATGAATGTGAAACTGTGCCATCATTATCTCAGCGGTCAGAAAAATGCTGCGGTGCACACATACGATTTTGTCCTTATTCCCTAAGGTTATGGAGTTTGTGAAAAGGATGGCGGGCCAAGAGTACGTGGGATTCAGCAATGCCACGTGAGTGTACTGTCAAATGCGTTCGAGGTGTTTAACGCCAGTGTGTCTTTGTTTAGCACACCTAAGTCGAAAGACGGTGTTAGGCAAATTGCCTGTCCGCTGCCCCGTTGCATTATTGATGTTTCAGTATCGACCCATCCTGCCTCTCTGTCTCAGGTTCCAGTCAGAAAAAGAAACAGGCGACAGAAATTTTGCCATTGGATACTACATGAAAGAGAAGAAGGTCGGTTACAGAGTGCTGAAATATGTGGGATTAGAAATGCTTTTTATTTTCTGTTGCGTCCGTCTGAGATAGAGCTGAATGTTGACATATTTATGTCCAACTGAGTGATGTGTTTTTGTCGCATGTTCCTTTAAAGAGTTGACACATATAAACAGAGCTGCAACAAGCTATTACTGTATTTTCATTTTGCTGTTAATATGTTGATTGTTTTGGTGATTAATTGATTTATCGCTTAGTTTGTAAAACATCAGAAACTGAAAAATGCATTTTAAAGGGAAGCAATTTAATATCAGTTTGAGGTGATAAAACAGCAAATCCTCACACTGAAAGTCCAGTAAAGGGCTTTAATCATGCTTGACCACTGCATCGTTTTCATTATAGTTTGACCTTTTTTTTTTAGGTTTCCGCTAAAATATCAAAAATCACTCCTCCATCCATTTTTTCTTCCATCATCATTTATCTTTGAGGCCAGTTAAGATTCCCTCTGCCTGGTTTCTTCATGCATTTCCCACACGATCCTGTGCATTTCCATATTGCCATGTTGGAGGGCTTACATGTGACCTTTTGACCCTGTGAGCTGTGTTGTCGCGGGTAATAAGCCTGGGTAGGGTCTCTCAAGGAAATCCGATCCCTTTTGAGGGACCAGACTAAGAGAGAGGAGTTGTGAAATCATCCAGTTTAGTAGATCTGAGTCATTCTATGCCAGCGTACTTCAATCCAACAGTCACAATGATCATATTTCATTCACCAGTGTTTTCCTCCGGGAGCAGACATGATCGATGGCCTGGACTTCTACTTCCAGGTAAACTGCGCTTCTAATGAAGAATCGTCCTGCAAGCCTGCGTTGTTGTCGTGTGTCCTGATGTTATTATAATGACACTAGAAACCATGAACTGACCTTACTTTGGTCACAGCTTTGCTCCATCGAGGTGACCTGCGAATCGGGAAGTGTCATGGCTGCCACTCTGGCCAACGGGGGGATCTGTCCAATCACAGGCGAGCGTGTCCTGAGTGCCGAGGCAGTGCGAAACACTTTGAGTCTCATGCACTCCTGTGGCATGTATGACTTCTCTGGACAGATGGCTTTTCATGTGAGTCACACTTGGAGGTGACTGTACCATCTGACTCCGCCGCCACCAGCAGAAATACCATTTAGCTAAAAGGTGAATCAGTGTGATCACTTGTCTGTTGCTCTCATCTCCAAGGTGGGCTTGCCGGCCAAATCCGGGGTGTCCGGTGCAATACTGCTGGTGATCCCCAACGTCATGGGGGTGATGTGTTGGTCTCCTCCTCTGGACAGAGTTGGAAACAGCGTCCGGGGAATCCACTTCTGTGAGGCAAGACCTGCATTTGAACTGTTTCTTCTAAAGGAGAAGACGCTTAAATGAGGCCATAATGTGCATCAAATCATCAATCGTGTCATCCTCAGGAGCTCGTGTCGCTCTTCAATTTCCACAATTATGACAACTTGAGGCACTTTGTAAAGAAGCAGGACCCTCGCAGACAGGATGGAGACGACAGGGTTTGTCGCTGTGTTAGCTTGTTGTTTCTGGTATGTTTAAAGTGTTTTCTGCCTTCATGTTTATGTCTCTTCCCTGTATTTGCAGAACAAGTCCGTTTTCAATTTGATGTTCGCCGCCTACAGTGGAGACGTGTCTGCCCTGAGAAGGTACAGCAAACCTGATTAGTGTTTCCTGTTTAACAGATGGCCTTCAGGATGTTAACACCAGGCCTGGGTACTGAAAAACACACAGAACGGTGACAAATTAAATGAAAAGCAAACAATGGTGTCTGAATAAAGCGTAATAAACAGCCTCAGTGTCGCTCTGGAACTCTGCTGGGGGTCATGAACACCGTTTTTTGAAAGACATTCCCCCGTTTGCTGTCTTGACGATGGTAATGAGAGCTGTCAAACATTTCAGTCTTGTCATTAAGCCTCTTATCAAACCGTTCAGTTTTGCACCGTATGGAAGCATCTGCCATCATTAATGTTTCTGCACTAATTTAATTAAGCTTTTCCTTTTATTTGTCACACCTCTGGAGTTGAGCTGTTCACGATTCCATCAAAACATTAGACAGAAAATGCAAATATTGCAAATCAATTACTTAAATTATAATTAATTTTATAAAATGTGAAGACTTATTTTTGTATTTTTTTCCACCTGGATTGTAAAATATCTCATGAACATAAAGTTGGTGTTGATTAGCTCAAAGCAAACTAGATGTTGTACTTCTATATTTATAATACTATGTGGAAAAAGGTATCAGAAAGTATCCTGTTCCTTCAGGTTTGCTCTCTCATCCATGGACATGGACCTGAAAGACTACGACTCTCGAACAGCGCTGCATATCGCTGCAGCAGAGGGTGAGCTCCACATGATCTGTTCATCCTGATATTTATTTCATGAGCAACACTGAATCAGTTCCACGGGCAAACTGTGAAGCAGTCAGGCAGTAAATCTCTATGACCACTGGGCAAAAACAAATATTCTTGCACAAAGACTTCCTCAGCTCTTAAAGGTCAAACACGCCGTTAAAAAACAGGAAAATATGAATTCCAATAAAACATGAGACAATGAGAGAAAATAACACTTAAGGAAATTATCTGCTATTCAAAATGGTCTGAAACTACTTAAAGGCGCTGCTGTGTAAACCCACGGTAGCCCGCAGCAGTGTTTTTACTTATTCTGCCTGATTAGACCTCAGGACTGTGAACCTCTCTCTGACCCCTCACATTTTTAAGGTTGGACAAGTTAACCCCTTATCATTGTTACTGGTTCCCATTATTGATTTGTTTTTTCAGCATAGCTCCATCTAACTTTGACCTCAGCAGAGATTAAGAGAATTGACCTTTTGCCAACCCCTCCGAACAGCAACTGTCTCATTCGTAGCTTAGTAATTGTAACTAGGCACCGCCAGGCCTGTCGAGCTTTGCACTGGGGTGCATGAGGCTCTAAGAGCAGCGATGCTCGGTGTGTCAAGAGTTCGGAGGGTGGTGTCTCTTTGTAGTCTTTCGAAAACCTAAAAGACAAACTTTCCACATAATTTTGTGGGGTTACAGGTTACATTAGACACCTGTTTGTGGATGTGTCAGTCTGTGAGCAAGATGCAACTATATCAGAACTTATAGTGGTGATATGAGCTGCAGCCAAATGTCGTTCTTGATTTTTCTGCTAAAATTTTAGGTGACATAAACCACAGCCATCATATAGAAATAAGAAGAGCGCTTTTGTGTAGATCTGTGAGGAACTGAAGGCCTGGTGTTTCAAAAATGACTAATTTTAGTGAGAAATCTTCCACTGTTATCACCATAAACTCCATCTGTGCAGCATGGAAATGCAAAGCTTGTAACTAAGGAGGGCGAGGTTTAACGAAGGATAAGTTAGCCAGAACAAGTGAGTGTGTGTAACTAGATGTAATTACAGCTGAAATCTGTCATGTTTTTCAAATACGTGTTGTTTTTGTGTGGTGGGGTACGGTGAAACACTGAACTGTCTTCGTTGGGAGACGTGAAACTACTCAGAGGTGTGACGGGCTTGTCACACCTGTCCCATCCTGTCGTGGTTGATGGAGCAGATAGGGTAGCGATTACTTTCCACTCGGTTTGGATACCAACAATAATGAGATGAGACAACATAAGAAGTCTGTCGCCACCTGCTCGCTGTGCTTCTCAAATGACAGACTGTAGAAAGTTACAGATTTGAGCTTTGAAATGCTTCATTTTTAATGAGGACTGCTTCAAAAGACAATTGTATTTCACTTGTTTTGTATGTTGACACTTGCACATGTTGCTGTTCTTCAGGCTCTCACTGTTAATCTTTCAGTCCCTCAGTAGTTCTGTAGAAAAACAACATGTTTCTACTCCTGTTTCTTCATCTCAACATGTCGTCTGACAGAGAGATTGGAGATTTTGCGTTTATCTGTGACTGACACAGAAAACTACAGAAAACAACAGTTGTTGGTTTCGGCAATCACAGCAGTAATTAGTGATAAGTTAGTATTCACTCCATTTGTTTTTGTGATTAACTGGAGAGGCGCAGCACCTTTGGCTCACATTATACGCAACCACTAATGAATCGGCTCACAAACCCTCACAGGGCACCATATGGTCGATTATTTGTCTTCTGTTGTGGTCTAAGTTGATTCACAGCGCAGGTTTAACGCTCCACTGCGGTGGCTTCAACGGTAACGTTTTTCAAACAGAGCCTTGCAAGCACATCATTCGTGTACAAGATAAAAATAGGAGTAATAACTGCACTCTGGAGGAATTAATCATACACCAGTTTTTTTCCACGTATTTATATTTTCTCCACCCATAATACGTCCGGCTGTTAGATAAAATTGTACATCACACCCCTTCAAATCACGGCATGATTTGAAGGGGTGTGTGGCTCTTGCATTGCTTTTTGACACCAAAGTGAAAACAGTATTAAGATGTCTAATTCTCCAGAATGGGAACTACAAAATGACATCTTTTCTGTTTATTCTCAGGTCATATCGAGGTGGTGAAGTTCCTCACTGAAACCTGCAAAGTCGATCCGTTTGTAGAAGACAGGTGAGCTCGGCATCTGTAACGTCTGTCTTTTTATCCTTTAGCTTTGAATTTCACTACTCCATATCTTTGGCCTTTGATCACGATCAAATGTTTGAACTCCTCGTCTGTTTTATGTGGTTTTTCAGATAGAATCCATAATGTTTTTTCTCGTGCTTTTTTCACAAGCTCATTTTGCTGAGAGTAAACCCATATTGAGATGTTCTTCTTCTGTCCCATCTGTCGTCTGAGAATGTGATTGCAAATCCCAGTGGGGTTACCGAAACTGTTGAATGAAAGCAAAAGGCTGTGAGCATTAATTGAAAATCTTGAAAGTCAGTGCAATGTAAAATCTGAAGCTGCTACGTCACTGGAGACCCTCCACAAATAGAGCAAGATGTACAAATATTGAGTAGCTACGTATGTAATTTAAAGGATGACGTCAGTATATTTCAACCTGCCGTATTTCCCATAAATGTGGCTTTCGTGATCATCGTGCAGCGGTTGTGTATCTTGTCATTTCATTCTTGCTCATTTGCTACTGATTTTCTAGTAAAAACACACATACAGCCTCACACACACTGATGTGTTGATCCAGATGTAAATCTCTACGCTCTGAGCCATTGTGGTCATTCAGGGCAGCTACTTTTGAGCGCTGACTTACAGTGTGTTTACTCGCTCCCCCATAGAGTCACCATAGCCATTATGAGGAATGCACTAGGTTGAAATAAGCCCGAATCTCCCTTTAATAACAGATGTACCCCAGAGACGGAATAAATCATCATATTTTAAGAATGAGCCACATATTGTGAATCCATAATTGAATATTCAAAGGTGCACCGCTGAAAACTCTCCTGCATAATTTATCTGCTGATTTCTCCCTCCATCTTTACCTTCGCTCGCTGCTGTGCAGGTGGGGGAACCTACCGGTCGATGATGCCGTGCAGTTCGGCCATGACGAGATAGCGAAAGTGCTGAAAGACTACCAGCAGGTCTACCGGCAGCAGGAAACACAGCGCAGTGAGCCCGAGCATTCCCCAAAGCTGGACACCATCGAGGGCATGGTGTGATTGAATCTAATCCCCAGACTGCAACATGTCAGGGCGTTTGTGCAATCTGTCAAGTTTTGAAATGTCAAACTCCATTTGTAGCACATAAAATAAGTGCCAAACAGAGGACAGAATGTGAGGATATGCTGTAAACATGAATGACCTGTGCAAACTGCAGTGAAGTAAAAGATTCGTCACGGAAAAATAGGATGCAGGAACACGCAAATAGACTATAAAGAAGAACAATACAGACAATAGGCTGAATTATAACACAGCGACATTACATGCAACATGTATGGGTTTGTGTGAGTGAAAGCGTGTGCTGCAAACAGACTCAGCCTAACTTCACACCACATCATCCACCTGGACACAGTGTTCATGTTACAGTAAGATTCACGTAGTTGGTGTCATCTATTTTTATTATTCTATTGTGCCTTTTTGACACCTTTAAATATGTAAAGCTGTTATGTTTGGATGCAAAATCTCAATTTTTGCTTATTATAAAAGCAAAACAGGCAAAGACTCGTCAATGATCCCAATTAAGTTAATGTCAGATGCATTGTATATATTATGTTATTCAGCTGTAAATAAGTGCAATGGATCCCTGATGCATAAGTACGTTATTGCATGCAGTGTCATAATGGACATTTTAACTCTGCATAAACAAGAAATTCCAATGAGTAATTTATGATGTGAAATATTTTGACACTGAAGACATCTATTAAACATATTTTATTTATCTACCACCCGCTGTTTCATTTTGTTTTGATTTTATTGGGGTAGTGAAGGCGTCATGCAGTCACCTGTGAGTTATTAAATAAGAAGCAGCTTTAACTAAATCAGCTGAATGCAGGAATACGTGATGAAGAAGCCACAGGAGAGGAGTGGTGTTGTCAGGAGAGGGGGTTGCTACTGAATTGTTTTAAATGCTATTAGTATAAGAGTGTGCTGAGCATAGTTATTAGAATTTTTTTAGGAAGCAGACAGTGGAAAAAAAAAGATGTTTTAAGAGTCAGTCAGCTGTGGCTGAGAGAGGATAAAACTCATGCACGCTGAGTCACAGCCAGCTCATTTTAACTGACTTCTTCTTTATTAATAAATGTAGAGTTAATCAGTGTTGACAGACTGTCCCTTTGGTGACCTGGTTCATGGAGCTGATACAGGCTGAAATGAAGGCACGCAGTGGTTCCAGCTGCAGCACACAAATCCTTCAATTCTCCCAGCCGCCACCAGACGGCACTGTGCCCCCATCAAAGACATGACTGTAATCACAACCGGTAAACCCACAGCTGCACCCCTGCAAGAAAACAGCATTACAGAGCTTAAATAAGACTGACCTGACATCCAGAGAAGCTGCTGCCACCTCTGCAGACTCCTCGGTCCTCACAGATCCTCCACATTTCTCCACTGCAGCGACAGGCGCAGCCTCTTGGCTGCTCCTGACACCAGCAGCTGATAAGAAAACAATGTGGAATAATTTCTGTCAAGCTGCTCTTCACACATTGTGCTTATGTTAGACCAGCACCGCTCCTGCATGTGAAAGGCCTGTATCATGAGCAGGAAGAGTGAACGTGGTGCTCTCTGTCTGCTGGAAAGCCTTCAGTAAAAACAACCATTAGTGGCTGATCACTGCCTTGTGGAAGCTCGTGCAGCTTTCCGCCTTAAGGAAGACAGCAGCTGAGGATTCAAGCTGTGCCGTCTGAAGTGGAGACACTTGGCCGTTTGCCGTCGTTCGTTCTTTTCTACGACGACGACGACAGTCTTGGACCCAGTTCTCTCTCTGGACAACATAAATTGTTTCACTATGCCAAGCAGGTGTACAAATGTGGATAATTTGAATTTGCTTAATGAGCGTAAAACCATCAAAGAGGACTTTAACGAGCTGGAATTGGAATTAAATTGAAACCTGCAAGCTTTTTACCAAATTTCCAAAATGAGGAGTAGAAAGTGTTATTGAAGCTGTTAGAGAGTAGGTATAAATTCATAATATGTGTCAGTTTGCTCTGAAGCGATGGACCAACTGATCAACAGACAGACATCGACATCCCCGGAGCCTCATCACAAACATGGCTAAAAATATCACCACTGATCTTGCTGCTGGAGTACAAATCACATAAAAAAGCACGATTGAAAACATCAAGTTTCACTTCTGATGGACTGCGGTGAACGTTTGTACCAACATTCATGATGCCCAGAGGATGACTCCAAATGACGCTTCCTCTGGCACCACCGAGAGGTTCAGATAAACGGTTTCAAGTGAAATTTCTCTGTAACTATTGGAAGGACTGCCATGAAACTCAGTACACAGATTCCTCACCTCCCCACTACACTAAGCTCATGAACATGGGAAACATTTTACCTGCTAAATATCAGCATTGACATTTCAGCATGCTGACTGCTTAACATTTAGCATGAGTACAGCCTCTGTAGCTGATGTTTCGTGCTGGTAATGAAACTATTTGACTATTTTCACATGAAGAAACCTTTTTCTGACAGAATTGAAGACCTCTAATTACTTGCCAATTATCTTCCAAAGCAGCAGGCACATACTCCAACTCACAGCCCAGATCTTGGTGCTTTGTGTGCTAGTGGCTACTAATTTCCCATCCGGACAGTTGTGATGATTTATTGGACTAACTAGAGGAGTGTACAGTGATTAAGTGGAGGTTGTTGTTGGACCAGATGTGGTCAGCTGGAAGGGAGCCCAGCCGTAATATAGGAGGTAAGGATGGCTTCAGCGGACAAACCCATGAGCCAAACAGATAATACCAAAACCTGCTGTAACAGCCAGTATCAAGGTAATACAGTCCGCGAGAGCACTTCTGAGCAAATTAGGCAGAATTTCTATTCTCATTTACTCCTGACACTGTGTTAAATTGAGAGATGAACATTTTTCATCGCACGAATACGATTAATCAGGCAGAAAACATGATGAATGAGTTCTAATTAGTCCTACAAATGAACTGTGTCTCATTAAAGTAGAGAACAACACAGATATTACAGATACATTAACATTTTGATTTAGTTCCATCAGCTGAGATCGTGGTGAAATGTTGTGAGCCATTAATTCTGTGCTGATTAACTCATGTAACAATAAGCAATTTAGTTTCATCATCTTGACTGGATATCTCACAGTGAGGTGCTGAGATTACTGGATACTTAAAGAGGTATAATAATAGTGCTGTTTTGGTGGGAAACGGCAGATTCAGAGAACATCTGACAATAGTTTGAGCTTCCTTGAAATTATGCTACACAACAATAAAGTACCTTTTTTCGAGCACGTAGAATCAAATTCACCTTGAAAATGTCAGCCACCACAGGCCAGTGCAAAACATCTGATTTCTCTTTGTTTCTTATTGACAGTTGAGGAAAGAAGGAAGATTTTCTCAAGTACTTAAAGTCCAACTCTGAGCTACAAACTTGGACCTGACTTGAGAGTTTCCTGCTACTTTATACTTTTACTCAACTGTGCATTAAAGTGCCTGACAGTATGCAAACTACTTAGAAATACTTCCATCCAAACACAATAAGAATGGAAGTGCTTGTTATGCGTTAATTCACCGGTATTAATAATCCCCAGTAATATTACACGAGCTTTCTCCTGAACATTTTTCACACTTAGGAGGTTCACATTTCCCTCCAAGCGTAAAACAAGTTTGCTTTTTGTTGTTCCTCTCACTCGTTAGACACGCAGTTGGTGTTTCACTTAGCTTAAATTTACACCAGATGCCGGTGTTACAGCAGGACAATTTGACAGGCGTTTACTGCAGGATGTAAAGCCATCATCGCCACCATATGGCTTTACTGCTGCAGAGACACACTTCACACACACACACACACACACACACACACACACACACACAAAATGGCACTGACCACAGGCTCAGCATAGACCTGATCCAGGTTTTTTTTGACAGATTTAAGTGTAATACCTGAGCGACAGAGGGACACAAGGGTAAATGAGTCGCCTCCCTTCATATCATATTAGACAATTCAAGACTCTCAGGCAGGTCTGTAAGGTGTAACACAATCAACATGTTTAATTTATAGTTTTTCCAAAGGTTTTTTGGGGGTTGAGGGTCATGAATTTGCTTTTCAATAACCACAGAGATTTGAATTTTAAGCATCATTGGAAATGATGTGTCTGCACTGTATATTGTTTCTATATATTATCCTAAAGCATGAGGTATCTATCATTCTGTTCCTTTGTGTGTAGGCTTATGTCACTATACTCCGAAAGAAATATGGTGTTTCTTTACATCCTTTGATACTCTCTGCTTGTTTTTCATCTGGTATCCAGTTCATCTTTCATGACAGCTATTTCCTCCCTCTGTGACTGTGACAGGTGGATAAATTTGCAAACTTCAGATTGACTCAAAATCATTTTTTCGGCAGCCTTGGGGATTTTCTACGTTTTGATTTGGAGATGACTTGACAAACTGTTTCGCACATTTAAAGGTATATTTATGCTCTGAATAAAGCATCCATCTGAGAGGCGGCGTAGCGTTCTGAATTTGCTCGGTGATGAGTGACAGCGGTGTGTCTGTACGTTAGTGTTTCCTGCAGGGACTCTCACAGTCCAGTGACAGAGGGATGGACTCCAGCACCCCACGACACTTAAACAGAAACAAACAAGTAACAGAGCATGTTCATAAAAACAGACTGCATGACAGTCAAACATATGAATGTTTTCCATTATTTTTCAGAAATATTATGCGTATATATTTGCTTTCAGTAATATTAATTTCACCCAGAGCTGTGCACACTGATTTTCAATCATCTAATTTAACTTAATTCACACTCATATAATTGAATAAACTCTGATTATTGTTTGTATCCACACCACACCTGGGTATGCAGATACTGAACTCAGCTTATTAGTTTGTTGTTGTTTGTTTGGTCATATGCTCATAAACACATTTGTGCAATTATGAATTATGTATGTGCACTTGACATTGTAAGTTAGACACAAAGTCTTTTCCAGAGCTCTGACTGTGCTAAGATTTCCTCCCACAACACAGCGCCGCTCTAAATTTTGCCTTTTAAGTGGATTGTAGTTTGAAGGTTAAAGTTATACTTATTTTAAGTCTTTTTCTCCTCATTGATGACAGGTTAACCCTGTTTTTAGAAACCCAGTTTCATTTCTTAACATTTTAATTCTTCAGATTTCTGTCGTGACAGCCCTGTGGTTAAGGTCTGGTTAGGCTTCAGCACAAAAAACATGTTTTGGCTAAAAATACACAGTTTTCTCACCACAAACGCAGTTCAAACAGCGGTCCGCTGCCTCGCAGTCGTCTCATCTAGCTGTCACGACCATCACCGATGGCAAACTGAGCTCATTCATATGTAGCAGTAATCTGAAATGCATCACTCTGATTGGTTTAATGTATGCATGGTTTGCAGAAACACACAATGCTGACATCTTATTGTGGTGACTGGGCTGGTTTCACAGCCTCTTTTAATTAATCGAAGTAGCTCATGTCAAAGTCTTGGGAGCTCTAAATTTATCACAGTGCAATAATGTCTTTTTGTTTACCCTTCACAATAAAAAAAACAGTTTTACAAAATGTCCATCGCTTCACTGAAAGCAGCATTTAATTAGCCCTATATGTGACAGTGTAACTGCTTTACTTTGAAATCTATTTAGTATTCAAAGATCATCTCACACAAATTCCCTGATGTGAAAAATTACTCATTAACACAACTGCCTGAATACATCGCCTCTACTTTATTTTTGCAGAACCACTCTTCCACTGAAATTATACTTCACCTCCAGTTACTTATGCTTTTCTAAATCAGAGGATGACTGACGCCTGCTGTCTCCCACAAAAAATACGAGACAAAAAATGAAGCGAGTCGAATGCACAGTATAAGACGTTTTATTGTGATGGAGTTGGGCAGAAACTGAGATGAATCCATCGCGTTCACTCGTCTCCATGGAGATCAGCCTTCCTCTCAACCCATGATCTGCCAAAGCAAGGACAAATGAATCATTATGTGATTATACTCAAGGATCCCAACAAAATGCTGCACAAATAGACATGTATTTGTAAGGATGAATGAATGTAGGAACAAGGTAATGAAATCTTGCATGCACTGTAACTCAAATCGTGATTAACCTCCATTGAACTCTTTAAAGTACGGACGCTCTTTTTAAACAGAACTTGTGTCCTGTGAGTTAGTGTTTAATACTGACGCTGTTCATCCAGCCGATGTAGTCAGAGACACGGGTGAAGACGGTGGGCTTCCTGTAGGCGTTGCAGCCAGAGGAGGACACAAAGCTGGTCACACCGTGGACAACCCACTGGCCGTTGACACTGCAGTTCAGGGGGCCGCCGGAGTCGCCCTGGATTCAGAGAAAACACATCACAGACAAACCTCAGAGCTGAAGACTCATAACCTTTTAGCAGACTTTGAGCAAATGCCCCATTTTCCATTGCACTTAACTTGCTCCCACTTGTGTCCCATGTCCCCTTTTAATCTCAGACAGCCTTCAGCAAGTTTGTGCAGAACATGAACTTGCAAGACTTTGACACTTTGTGCAGCTTAAGCACTGGCCTGGATCATTGTAACTGACTTATGCCCCTGCTGATGCAGCAAGTAATCCCGCATGTATCCTCCAAAATATCTTCCTTGACAGGAAGGGGTCAGCCCTCAGCTCAGTGGGAGATGTTCAATTTCACTTTGTCATGGTGGAGTGAGACTCAATTCTGACAAGTTCTTTTCAGTGTTTCCTCCTGCCTGCTCATACCAAAACATCACTCCTGGTGTCCTAATCGCAGGGTGACACTGTGCTTTAGGAGACAACTGGAGAAACTGGGTTCAAATGCGAGCTGTGAATAACATGCTACTGAAACAGGCACCATTTATAAAAGATTTGCAAGCTCTAACTAAATGGATTTCTAATCATTTCATAAAAAGTTTCTAATGCTTTAGGGGTGCGTTAAAAGCTATGAACAAGAACAAATTTCAGGTTGCCAGGTTGAGGAAAATTGTGCGAGTCACTGTTTATCCTTTCCATTTTGCAATAATTCAGTGAAAACTTTTAGTCTGGTAGATTGCCTCAAGTTTGAACAATGCAAAAAATAAAAATAAAATAAAAATCTGGGGGCGTAGAGTTAGAAAGAAGTGAGTTCCCAGACCTCTCAAGACTGCTCCTCATCTCTGGTTGGGGCTTGCAACTTGGGGCTACATTATTTGCTACTGGCACAACACACCTGAATCTCCAACTGGCCTCTTAGGGTCAAGTTGCCTTATGGGTAATGTAGGTGGCAGGTTTTGGAGGAAGCAGAATGTGTGGAATAAAAAAGACTGATAATGTTGCAGGAGCGCTGTGTTAAATCGGCAGAGCACCCTTTAAACCTTTCATCCACACACGAACAGTTTGAGGTCACTGAACACGGCGCTTTTGGAGCATTACTTCCAAGGTGAAGACATTCAGAAACTCTGTTTGCAGTGTTGATGTGAAGACAAGCAGACAAAACTGCAAATTTATAAATCCTATTATGATGAATGCAGGTCAAGCTTTGGCCATAGCAGGATTCATCATTTTTTTCAGGCTTCTGATTGGCTGACATGGCTTTAGGGTTTGGGATATGTCACCACAATTTTTAACAGTGCTTGTGTGGATGTAATTTTTTTTAAAAACCAAGTCCTGTTTTAAAAAATATGCATGTACGTGTGAACTAAGCGTTAAGTCTTAGACACCTGAGGACACGCGTCGTCCTTTCTAAGACCTCATAATCTCACCTGGCAACCAGACTCACTGCCACCACCAGCGCAGACCATGGAGTTCTTCACGGTGCTGCCCCACCATCCGTAGCTGGAGCAGGTCTTGTGGTCAACAACAGGCAGGTAGGCCTGCTTCAGCTGGGCAGACAGCTGGCCTCCAGCTGGGGACGACAGGAGAAGCCCTTCATACAACTGTGATAAAGCCTAGAACAGCAGGATCGTGAACTGCTATCTCCTTTGAAATGTGACTGAATTTAAACACTGAACTGGATACTGGCTTTTATCCAGCAAATGAATCATCATGACAGACTCACTCTGGGTGCGACCCCATCCGCTGATGTAGCAGGGGTTGTTGTGGGGCAGGATCTGGCCGGTGGGAGGCAGGGCGCCGAGCTGGACGTAGTTGTTGAGAGAAGCATCAGAGGACAGACGGAGGAGAGCAATGTCCCACCTGAGGGTCAGACCAACATGTCCTCATGTCAGTGGGTAAAAAACCTTTTCCTTGCGTTCACTAAAGCTCATTGATAACAGTTTTGTTCAGAGTTTGTCTTTCAGTGGGAGCCGTTATGTTGAGGGCTGCAACTGATAATCATTTTCATCCCTTCTGCAGTTGAATTTCTACATTAATCTATTAATTACGTGGTTGATTAAAGTCTCCTAAAGCCCAAGGTGATGTTTTTGATTTAATTGCTTTTTCTGACCCAAAGCAGCAAATTTGAAGACTAATTTTCAGTTTCAGCTCTCACTGCGCATCATACTGTAGGACTGGATGTGTTCACCATGTATGTAATGTATTTATGATTTTAAAATGTAGCACATTTTTGTCAAATATATACAAATAGAAAATGATATATGCACATACAGTAATGTGGATCTACATTTATGTTTACAAAATAACTACATGCATTCAGTTTTTATAATATGTGATCTACATGTATCAGGATTTTCTATTTTTGTATGCAGAAGTGGGTCAAATCATGAGCAGTAGCCACTAACCCTCCAGCAACGTTGTTTGAGTTCCACTTGGGGTGGATGTGAACGCGGCTCACGCTCATGTACTGCTCTCTGCCCTCGTGGGAGTTGATGTTGTGATCTCCAAGAACAACACGCCAAGTCCTGGACCTGCGGACGTCCAAAACATGAAGATTTTCATTCTTCCGCGCATACTTATCCTGTCTGGATAGTTAGCACTCACTCGTAACCCAAGGATATCTGCTGAAAATCAATATTTTACATGGAAACTGTGTTTTTGGAAGAGAATTGTAGATTTTATTTAATAGTTAATGTTGGATTGAAACAGCATTCTCAGTCAAATCTAAACTTAAACAAAAAATTTTATCTTGGCGATGCACTTAAGCCACCAAGCAATAAGTAATGAAATTATGTAAATGTTCAGCTCTGTCAGAGCAAATATCCTGCTACTTCATCCATCCATCCATATCTGACAGTTTTAGGTTCAGCAGCTGTTCTGTGATTAATGAATCTCCCACCTGTCCACACAGTGAGCAGCGGTCATGACCCATCCTCTCCTGATCAGAGTTCCTCCGCAGGTGTGGTAGAATGAGTTGCCAGATTTGTACTGAAGAGAGATCTGATGAAACAACAACAGAGAGCGTTACAACTACAAGAAACTGCACCATTCATATTTTTGCCAAATGCTCCTTGGCAGCATTCCCAACTCTGAACTCTGCTTAAAGGCACGCTCTTAAAAGCACCTTTACGATATGATCCATTGTTGTAGGTGAAAGGCCTTGCATACCCACACAGGTGTTTTCAGAGTCCTGAAACACTATCATTTATTCTTTTAATGTGTTCATATAAGATTTAAAAATGTATTTTCTTTCAGGACCTGACAAGGCCATTCTGCACAGTGAGTACTTCTAATTCTTTAAGTACATTTTGTTGGTATTACTATGTGACTTTTACTTGTAACAGAGTACTTTCTCATTGTGGTTTGCTACTTTTACTTAAACCTGCAGTGCTGAACTTTGCCTGAGAGTAATTACACAAACACTGTCAGCACGCTTGTATAGTTGCTGCTGTTGCTCCCTTCTGTCAGCTCTTGCAAACCAATCATTGCTGGTTGATGTAAAATACATCACCAGTGCACCAGTGTGGAAATGTCACCATGGACACTAGATTTAAAACTCTGGTATGCTGCAGAACACAGCGAGATTTACTTGGCGGTGACAGCTTAATCAACATTGAGTGAACTCGTTTGAGAAGGGCTTGTAATAAATGTTAATTAACTCCCACACTGCATGTTTAAGTGAAGGATCTGACCACCACTTCCACCACTGTTGGAGAGTCGAACAAAGCCTAGCGCACCTGCCAGGGCCAGGAGTTGGGTCTGGCCACCTCGCCTCCCACAACTCTCTCCTGAACTGTATCATCTTCCAGGTATCTGGGCTGGGGCTCCAGCTCAGCCAGCACTGAGCAAAGCAGAGACACAGGAAGCATTCCAGTCAGACATCGGGTATTCAAGCGTGCTTGTGCAGAATGTCAAAGGAGAGGAAGAATCACTTCTTACCGAGGGCTGCGAGAGAGGTCAACACAAGAAACCTGAGCATGTCTGCAGTCTCCTGAAAGTTTCTACACTGGAGACTTCCGCCCACTACTCTTTTATACCCTAAGGGCCCCCCTCTGCTGATAGTGCGTCTGTGTGAGAGACTTGTTCAATACCAGCATATGTCCACCTGCGTCTGTCTCACAGTTATCGCCACAGTGGGGACGGAGGAATTCATATGTGCAATAGCTGACTCAGCAACATAATCCATTTTTTCCACTTGAATTGGCCATTTCAGTCAGGTATGAGATTGTCTTCTGCTGCAGGTTTCTGTCTATTTTTCACTACTAAACCTTTGCCTGTTATGCTGTGGTAAGGCCAATTTTTATTGTAGCTACTGCATTAACACAGGAAGAGCTTCTTTGCACATGAGCACACTAATGGCTTGCAACACTTCTATGTCATTATCTGCTCACATCAAGCCTTAGTTACCAGCGTTGGGGACAACTTAACTCCTGTCCAAAATAGAGAGGCTGGACACAGCATGCACACACAGATTCTGACATTTTCTGCAAGTGCACTCCTGCAGTTAACACCCATCTTCAGGTGGATTTTATCTTGCACGGTCAGAGTGAATGACTTTGTTCGCTTTCTGGTTGTCTGGAAAGCCAACTGGGGGCAATCAACGGCTAGGATTGGTCGGAGGAAAACAGTTTTTATACACAATGATGCAGTGTTCCAGTATTCCAGGAAAGATTGTCCCCACAGTCTCTGAGTGTGATTAAGCACTTTGGTTGCATGGACCAGATGGAATTTTAGTGAAAGTGATATTCAATATATTTCTATGTTTGAGTACAATGTGCATTTTCACACAAGCTGGAGTGGCTGGAAACATAAACCACTTCAGTGATAGGTTCAAATATTATGAGTGTCTCAGTAGGTTACAGCTACAGTATAAATTAAAAAAAAAAAACAAAAAAACGTTTTTAACATGTTAACAGTATATTGATCTTGAATGAATACATGTGTTGTTGCTGCCACCTTAACAGGGATTCTAGGTGTAATTTTCAAATGTTTGACTTGAATATCAAGAAACAGCTGACTGTATGATTATACCGTCTAAACTGTGAAAACAGTGTGATGTGTTGGAAATGTGAAAGGATTAGGCTTTGGAGCACATATGGGATGTCAGTGGAGGACTCATGCTGTCTGAGGGGCAGGGGCAAACAAAAAAAAACGAAAAGGGCACTTCATCACATTTCCTCCAGTGGAAAGGCATCCTAGAGGGCAGTTCATCATGTTTTCTTGCACATTGGGTCACTGTAGAGGCCACTTAATCATGTTTTCTCCACTGGAAAGGCATCCGAGAGGGCGCTTTATCACCTTTTTTCCACTGGAAGGGCACCTGAGGGGGCACTTTAACATGTTGTCTTGCACATTGAGTCACAGTAGAGGACACTTTTTATATGCGTTATGTACCACAGGGACATGAACCAAGAGGGCACTTTTGTTTGTTTTTTTCAAACAGTGGTCATGGACCATCAATTGACCCCATCTAGTGCCATTGCAGAAAAATGGGTGTCTCATCATGCACAGAAATTCACATTGTGGTCAAAGCTGCTCTGAAGTCCACAACAGGCTGTCTCAGCTGGTTGACAGCTGAGCTCCAGCTATACAGAGTGCAGAGGAAAACACCTAGAAATGATGATTTTTTCGGTAATGAGATTATGATGTGTGTTAGTTACAAACTGTTGAATAATATAGATTAAGATCAGAGTGTAAATCTGACATTAACAGCCCCAAAGCTACAGTACAGTATTCCACTTCAAGCTTTTGATAGTATTCATGAGGCCCAATGGAGGTATATTAACTGAACGGCCCAGTGCTGGTGGTGTGCAGTACAGACATAGTTTAACGGAGATGGATTTACAGAAGGACCAAATTTCATCCTAATTCTGATTTCAACATTTGAGGATTTCCTTTCATTAACAAATGCATATAAACTTAAACTATAATTCTGGGGACTTTGTTTTTAAGCAATAGAAACAATACTGAGCCTTATTTTACCAGCTGTGTAACAGTGTTAGCGAGGCTCAAGGATGTAAACATGATCAACAGCACTGTTCTCTACAGCTCTACTATTCAGGCTGCACATACCAACTGCACACCCTTGAACTGCTGAGCAACACTTCGACAATCTCATCTATGACGAGCAGCATGATCGGAGCTGTATTATCTGCTTTACTCTAACACGATCACAGTGGGTTAGCTGTGCCGAGATGACTTTTATAAAGGTCTTTCTGTGCATCCACGGCTGTCTCATAATGAAACATACCATCATAATAAAAAGCTCATGGTTTGACATTTTGGGAAATATGCTTATTGCTCCCCTACACCATCAAAATGGTCTAACGGAGGATGTATTTCCTGCACCAGCTCAGGAAGCTGCTCAACCTGCTCAAGTTCAACCTGCCCCAGGAGCTGCTGATCCAGTTCTACACTGCAATAATCCACTCTGTTCTCTGTTCATTCATCACTGTCTGGTTGGACTAGGTCACCAAAGAGGGCAAGAACAGACTACAACAGATTGTCAAGACTGCAGAGAAAAATACTGGTGCCAACCTACCCTCAATTCAGGACTCCAGAGTTAGAAAACACGCAGGAAACATCACACACCCTGGACACAACCTGATCCGATGCGACAGTGTGAGAAAACAGAAGAGAGCCCATGTGGTATGGAGAGCACATTGTAGCTTAAAATTCCTTTATTTCAGCTTTAAAGAGTTTTGTTGGAAACATCCAGTACAGCAATATTATATTAATAAAAGTACAGCAGAGGGGATTTAACCAAGACATCCACATAAATCATGGCTACTATCACCTCCTCTTAGGCTCTGCTTTCACCTTATTTATGGAAGACACTTCAGTGTATGAAGGTTGAAATGAAACATTTATTAAAATATGCTTGTAATATTTCATCAGAAGATGTGGGAAGTAGAAGTCTGAAGACAAGAGGGAGTGCTGGGCTCATGGATCCAGTTATAAGGATATAAGACACACCAAGTATGATGAGTTTCTCCTGTCCGTCCATCTGTCTGAAATATTTACTGTAGCACAGCTGCAACATGTGTGCAGTTCCCACTATAGGCAGATTTGTCATGTATCTAAAGTACACTATGTTAGAGCTTCAGTGCTCAATGCAGCCGTTTCCTTTCAAAATGTCACAAAGCCCCACGAGGGGCAACAGAAAGGGTAACACAAACCTGTTTATTAACCACCATTCAGACCAATTTTATCTTCCCAATTTCTGGTGAGCGAAAAGAGAACAAGTAACAGGAATAAAACTAAAGGACAGATCAACTAAAAGATCAACGGCTGCAGAATCAGTGTCAGCATTTGCACAGGGCTGCTGGCTGTCAGGACTCAGATCAAATTTGCATTATGTCAAAAAATAAAATAAAAAAAAAAAAAGTGCATCCTCGTGCCCCTGGTACGGCCCCTCGGTGCACCGCCTGTTTATTTGTCCCATTTCTGTCACAGAGTTAACTTGCTGAGTGCTGACAATGCTCATGTGCTGCTCTGAATGGGAACATGGCAAATGTGAAGTTTGAAGCTGTCTGATAAGACAAGCAGTTTGTCAGGTGAATATCTGAATTTCAGGGTTCATTGCATCACATTACACGTTACACATTTTGAGGATTTGACCAGGAAACTTAGTTGTAGATGGAGAACAAGCTCAATATAGTGTAGTTTCTGTTGCAAAAAAAGATCCATCTCAAAGATTGTCCATGACTGGGAAGAAGAAAATACATATATTCAGTATATCCCACAACTGCACATTCATTTTTATACTGTCGTTATACCGTCTGTGTTTTTTCTGACCAGGTTCATCCATGTGATGAAGGGACAGTGCAGTGCTCTTACACTGATGGGGATGTCAGTCTCCCTGTTTCCTCTGTGTCCCTTCCTGTATGTGTCCAGTGTGTTTTCTCTCCCTCTGTGTGTCTTTGTCTGAGCTGAGCTGGGTGTTGCCACCTGCTCGCCTGTGGCTCATCACTAATGACCTGCACAGTATTGAAAACCCGGTTCTTCACTCCACTCTTTGCCAGATCAGAAGTTGTTGTCTGTGCTGTTTTGTCTTGGCTCTCTTTGGAGCACATTTGTGATGTTTGCTCTGTGCTCTTGACCAGTGCTTTGACCCCGATCAGCCAACTCTGTCCCAGCTAACTTAATCTGAATTGCACATTCCATATTGATCATGAATTACACAATAATCTGTCTTCTTTTGCACCGACACCTGCCAGCTGTTATGCTTTTGGGTTCTGCCAAAAACTCCCATTATGACAGGGGATGGATGTCAACTTTTACAGTGGTTAAAAAAAAAAAAAACACATTTTTTTGAAAAATTAGCAGTACCTGTTTGAACAGGTGTATTTTCAGGTGTTCAACAGGCCCACAGTTGATAATGGCACTGATTTAAGGTTTGTAAAAAAAAAAAAAATGCTCAGCTGCTGATAAACAGCAGAATGGAAATATTTTCATCATTATTCAGCAGGTATAAACACAAGTGTGCTTGGTTTAGAATCTATTCTTCAGTCTATTTGCAGTATTTTGGTGGTGCTGCCCCACCAGCCTGAGCCATCAACCACCAGATCTGGTGGACATTCCTCCACCAGCTGAACATGTACAGAAGACAGACAACATGTACAGTGATACGGAGATGACAGTGTGCTTTACAGTCAGGATTATGAGCGTTGAGGAGTTCCATCCAAATCAATGGAGGTGTGTCCAAATCCAGTGATGTAGCAGGGCTGGACCTCACCTAAAGGAGGCAGAGAGGCCACCATCACATAAGAGGTCCATGAGGCCTCAGGCGACAGGGTGATGTCACTACTACAGGTCAAAAATGTGAAATTCTTCCACTCTAAGTTTATTATTCAATCACTATATGAATTTGTTGTATTTCAACAAGCATCACCAGAAACATGCTTATCAAATAGCGACTTTTAAATAATGGAGCCAACAGAAGACATCATACAGTCAGTTTCATTTAAATGCAGTTTGCAAACCCATTAAAGTCTGCAAGATACTGCAATGTAAACAACTGTGAAAGTGAGGCGGAACTTCCATGAAACTAAGATGTTAAACAAAGTACATGTTCACTGTGTGCCGTCTGTGAGAACTGGACAGATACTAGAATGCAATCACAGATTCAATTCCCTTCAGGATGGATACAAACATGGATGATGCTCCTGCATGGCTCTGTTCCATGGCGGCGGTGCAGGACAAGGTCACAAAGGACCACACGCAAAGAGCTGGAGCTGATTTAACTTGGATTTTAGTGTACTTGTTTCCACAGTAAAACATTATCAGAGAGGTAAAGACAAGAAGGGAAAACACAGTTTTGTGCAGGTGGTGTGAAATGAGACAAAACCAACAAGAAATGAAATGTGTGGGCCTCTAACAGCTACTGTGCAGTATATCAGATTCAAATAATAGAAAGCTTACAGTGCGAATTGTATCTGTTACCTGTACACACAGTGAACAGCGGTCATGACCCGCCCTGTTCTCCACAGACATGCTGATAGGAGTCCTCAGAGAAGTGCTCCCAGCCTTAAAAACAAGGAAAAGGGAGGTGGAGGAAGTTCTCAAATCACTTGTTTGCACTCTTACTGTATCTTCACATTGAACTCACACTGTATTAGAAACAGCAGCTGATGTCACAGTTTGAGCCTCTCACCTGCTGCCATTTTATCATCTGTTCACATGCTCAGTCTGTACATTTCCACTCTCACTCCCCTGCCAGCCACGCCCACCTGCCCACTCACCTGAGATTCATTCCCAGTGAGTCCAGTATTTAAGCTGCTCTCCCACACTCACTCAGTGCCAGATTGTTCTTTGCATCATGCAAGACTCTCTGGTGTTCTGTGTCAGACTGGTCTCTTGTTACAGGACCTGCCTGCCTTTGACTTCACCTGATCTTCTGTTCTCTGGTAAATACCTCTGCCTTTAGTTTCTGAGTGGCAGATTATGGCAGAAATGGAATATAACATTCCTAAGTAGGTTTCTATTACTGTATAACCACCTGAAAATAACGTCTTAGCATCTATAGAGAGAGGGTCTTCTTCCACAGACTCCACTATGTTTCTACAGTAGCCCAGAACAGACAAATCAAGCACTGGCTCTTGAGAGCAACTGTGACAAGTTTCACACCCACTGAAGGCTCATCTACACGCTTTGAAAGGGAGGGTGAGGAAAGGGGTCTCCAGTTGGTTGCAATTTACAACCTCACGACCTGATGCCACTAAAACCTACACACTGGACCTTTAACGGCAGAAAGAGGGTTTGTAAACACAATATTCAAAGTTGGCTTAGAAGTGCTCCAGGATACTGTTTATTGGCTGGCACCCGGAAAACATTGGAAAATAAGAAAATACAGGCAGAGGCTAGGGTCTCTGCAGATACTCACTTGTAGTAAGGTTGTACTGTAAGTGGTGTTTGAGAGGGATTAGTTTTTGTAAGTTGCTCTTTTAGGAAAATCCAACTCATTTTGCCTTTAGTTTGACACTTTGGGAAACACGTTTTTTTGCTTCCTTGCTGAGTGTTACATGATGAGATCAAAACCACTCACATCTGTATGCTGAATATGATGCTACTGCCAGCAGCCGGTTAGCTTAGCTGAGCATTAAGACTGGAATATCAATATGGTCTATCACCTTGTTTAATCCCCTCAAAAGCTGAAGTCTGAAAACAAAGTGGTGGATTGTGTTACCTTCAGACAGCTCTAGGCAAGCTGTTTCCCCTTTTCCAGCAAAACTAACTGCCTGCAGGTTGTACCTTTACATTTAATGGACCGGCAGCAGAACGCTATCAAGCTTCTCTTCTAACTCTCAGCAAGAAAGAGAATAAGTGTATTTCACGAAATGCCAAATGGCTCCTTTAAGAACAGCATAATTGTGGCATCATTCTCCTGGAGACAACACAAGAGGGGCTGTTTTCAGAAACAGAGTTACCATCTCAAACACAGATCTGGCCCACCCAGCGTTGCCCAGAGTGTTCTGGCTTCATCTACTACCTGCATCTTATGACAAAGACAGCAACTTGCACAACCCTTTTTTTACACGTTCTTACTGGCTCTGTGATACTGTACCTGCCAAGGCCAGCAGCTGTGATAAGGCACCTCTTCGCCTCCCACAACTCTTCCTACAGAGCTCCTCTGCATGTCACTGGACTGAAGCTCCACCTCAGCCAGCACTGAGGCACAGAGGAAATTCATAAAAAATGCCATTTAAATTTGGTTTCCCTTTGGGTGAATTGTATATTTTTTTTATTTTCTGAGTGAGAAATTTTACTTTTTTCAGCAGTAAAGTATGTACAGTGCAGCTTTGTCCCCCCTCACCTGTGGATACGAGTGTGGTGAACAGCAACACACGAGCTTGTCTGCAGAGTCTCCACATTTCTAAAAGCATGTTTCATTCTTTTGTAGCCTGAGGTGACCTTCATTTGATGAAGACTCACCGCTGAGCTTGGCATTGGTCAGAAAGGCACCTGTGGTTCTTCTCAGGATTTATCACAGTTTGTGATAGTGTGTGACAGCATGTTGCCACACCACACTGGATTTGCTAAAACATAAAATGTGTTTCGAAGAATTACCAACAGTCTCGAAGTGCTGAACATTTATTTCCACAGCTTGTGGCCACACTTTAAGTAGCTGTATGATACATAAAATAAATCCTTCAATAGGCGTTTTTGGGTTATTTATTCATGTTTTGTGGCAGGGCAGGAGGATAGCTTGATGCCTGAAGCAAAACAAACCTGACCTTCATAATGAGATATATAAATGTGGTAGTATAAACGCATGAGAAATTAGCCACCACTCAAAGTTTCAATAAAGTTTATTTTTTGGTAGAATGAGACCAGACAAGTGAAGAAATACAGCAGATGAAATCATGCTCGAATGTGGTCTCTGTCTTTAGGTGTCAGATGAGTCTTCTGTTTACATCATGATCTGGAAAGCAGGAGAAGCAAATGATTACACATAATGTGTAACTTTAAGAGTTAGCATTCCTATACTGATGCAGAGTTTCTAATAGCTTATGCTATCACAGATATATAATACCCAAATACTGACCGAGTCCATCCATTCAATGAAGGCAGAGACACGGGTGAAGACGGTGGGCTTCTGGTAAGTGTTACATCCATAACCAGACACAAAGCTGGTAACACCATGGACGACATACTTTCCATTAACAAGGCAGTTCAGAGGGCCACCAGAGTCACCCTGAGGGGAGATTAAAGAGAGCATCCTCACACATAATGATTCAGTAGTGAATATTGAATATAAAAAACACAGCAAAGATCCAGAGACATGTTTTCAAGTCCAAGCTGAGTAAGTCCTCTACAACAAGGCAACTTTTCCAAATTTCTTTTCACATAGGGAGGAGGAGACTCACATTGCATCCAGCCTCAGCATAACCACCAGCGCACACCATGGTGGTCTTGACAGTGCTGCCCCACCAGCCACTGCTGGAGCAGGTCTTGTGGTCAACCACGGGGAGGTAAGCCTCCTTCAGCTGGGCAGACAGGCTGCCACCAGCTGGACAAGGTGGAATTGGATAAGTAAGATACACCGAGCTTTACAGAAAAGACCCAACCATGACATTGTAACCCAGAGAGATCACGCGATCAACTCACTGGAAGTGCGTCCCCATCCGGTGACATAGCAGGGGTTATTGTTGGGCAGAATCTGGCCGGAGGGAGGCAGAGAACCCAGCTGGACGTAGGAGTTCAGACTGGCGTCAGAGGACAAACGCAGCAGTGCAATGTCGTCCCTGAGGTGGAGATCCATGGATCAAACAGGAGGAACCGAAAATAACTTAACCTCCTAAGACACGAACTCTTGCATGGCATGCATTTTTAATTTCTCTTTGCTATGTGGACTGATTGGGACCTGATGAGTGTAAAAATAAGGAATTATCAGTATATTATTATTATTATTATTTTATAGTATATTTTATATATATAAATTTTTATTATCAGTATAATGTCCTTGTATGTGGACACCAGGTCCCAGGAGGTTGACCACACTTTGTGGGCTAGACCACCACCTCCCTAAGGCAACATAACACCACCTTTGAACATAAAGGCTTCTTTGAAGATGTTTGAGGAATTAGAGAAATTGATTCCCTTCAAAACATTGTAATTTACTCTTCTAAAAACAGATACCTGTCTTTCAAAATCAACAAAAGCATTTGAGTGAAGATTCTTTAAAAAAAAAACAAAATGCAGTCTTCACCCGCCAGCCACATTGCTGGAGTCCCATCCAGAATGGATGTGAATGTCCCTGACAGCAATGACCTGCTCTGTGCCAGCAGCGCTGTAGATGTCATGATCGCCAAGAACGACACGAAACGTCCTTGCGCTGTAAATAAAAAACAGAAAAGAAGTATTAATATTGTTAACAGTCAATGATTAGATGTGACTCAAATGACTAATTGCAAGTCAGTATAGCCTTATGAATTCTTATTACAGTAAACAAATATAAAAAGTAAAGACCACAACAAATTATTAATGACTCCTGGTTTTGTTTACTCTTCTTCTGGTGACTTTTCTAGCGACTTTTCCTTGGTGACAGTTATAAATGAGGCTGTGAGAAGCTTCCTCATACTGTTGACATTTAGAAACACTGAAATAAATCATACCTCGGTATTGAGATAAGAGCAGGTTACGGATATTCAAGCCAAAGCAATCAGAAAATCTGAATACTTAAACCTAAAACTCATACAGCCACAGAGTAAGAGTGTGCGCTCCAGTTAATCACTGTGTTACCTGTCCACACAGTGGGCAGCTGTCATAACCCAGCCTGTCTGAATCAGGGTTCCTCCACATGTGTGGTACCAACCGCTGCCAGATCTGTACTGAAGGGAGATCTAAAGGGGGAAAAAAAGACCATCGTTCTGCATGCATATTGGAAAGTTCCTCCACATGATTCCATTTTCTGCGTGCATTTTTTTGTGTTACAGTAGATTACCTGCCAGGGCCAAGAGTTAGGTGAGGCCACCTCACCTCCCACAACCCTTGTTAAGATGTCCTCCATGTACCTGGGCTGGGGCACCAGCTCAGACAGCACTGGTTAAAAACATAAAAGCAGGTAGCGTGATTTATACAAGACTTCCCAGAATCTTCATAATATTATTTGCTTTCCATCTACAGAAATAGGAAACAAGAAATGAGGCCAGCGAGAGTGAACCGGTAGAGCAGCGCATCTGGAGCTCCTGCATGTTGACAAGACTGAAAATGAGTGACTGACTGGGTGACAGAGAGAGTGACTGACTGAGAGAGAGTAAGAGGGTGAATGAGACAGAAAGAGATCAACAAGTGTGCGCTGTCACTCTCTTACCTACGGCTGCGAGACTTGTCAACACCAGAAATCTGAGCATGTCTGCAGTACGTCAAAACGTTTCTACAAAGAACGAATGCTTTCCACCTTCTTTTATACCCCAACTCGACCTTTGCTGGTGCGGAAAAGTGTGGCCTTTCTTCCCCCCGTGACAAAAGCCAAGTGTGCACCTGTGGTCTGTCTCACACAGTGTTATCAGTCAGTAACCACACACCTCCTGCTTTGACCAGTAGAAACCTGTCAACAATGAAGAATGACATGTAGACTGATACGTTTATCACTGGATGACATGAGTCACAGTGATTCAGAATAGGGTATTTATGTATTTATCATGCTTGATATGGACCACCACAGCAATTCCTGGCAAGTATTTATGTGGAAAAATTTGTTCTTATCAGGCCTTTGACTTAAGGCAGATGAATCATGACATCATGGCTGACCTTATGCAGGTGTAAACCAACTGATATGATGACAAACTTCACAATTTTGTCTTTGTCCATATGTTTTATTATCTTTACTTTCTTCCAAAGTTTCCAAAATGCTCTTTCAGCGTATTTTAGATATATCACTTTTGTTGTTACTCTTCAGTACGAAACCTTAAAATTAACTATCTAATGCAGAATGCAAGTTTATGTGAATATTTACATCTGTTTTTAACCAGCATGAATGAAGTAAGCGTGAGAAAATATGTTTCTGTGCCATCTCTCATCTCAGGTGAATCTCTGAGAGGAAGTAAAGAGCACAAAAAATGGAACATGCTGTAATTTACGAGCAATTTCTATACAAATAATCCACTATAATTAAATATACTTTACAAAAAAATCCTCCTTTGTTGCTAAGTGACACATTCTGCTTTGCTTGAGTCATTCAGTGACCTCACCTGTTTTGTCTTATCGTAGCATTTTCTCAAGAACTAAAAGAACCTTAGAGAAGTTGAAATTTTGCTCTAAATACCAAAAAATAAGAGCAAAAAATCTAAATCTCACCATCATGACAGCATTATGGAAACTAAAATGTTAATATATTTTATAAATTTCAAAAGCAAGTATTCTGTATATTGGTTGTAGCAAAGGTTATTAATATTCAATTACGGGTTGGGGTTAGAACGGAGCTGTGGGGTTCAGCTTCAGCCTCAAGGAAATTTGATTTGTTATATTTAAGTTGAATGTAACTCCAGATAATTACTTATTTCTAAATATAAAAGAAAAAAAGTGCAACCGTTCATGCAGCTGATTAGAATTTCTTTTTGAAGCCATATGATTAAACTTAAATATGTTTTCAGTTGTTTTCTTTTTATCTATAAAACATAGAGCCGTTTTATGATTTGGGACAGAAGTCAAATAATTAATCATTTTCACTGGATACAGAATTAGACACCAACACTAGATGGTGCTAAAGACTAGCACACACGCGTGCACACACACACACACACACACACACACACACACACACACACTGAATCTCTGCTTGGCCGTACACACACATCAAAGGTATCTGTACTGTGCAGCATACAAACAGATGACATGTGGTCCTGAGATTTCCTTTTCAACACCCAAATCTTAATGCAACCCAATTGTAATACAGATAGCACTTAACTGGCATTAATTTAAATAAATAAATAAATGGAAAAACATTTGAAGACAAAGTCAAAATCTATATTCCCAACTAGGAAGATTTAAACTCAGTGTGAGAACTGAGCTGAAGAGGATTTCTCTCCTCTTCTTTCCTCTGACCTCTTTGACATTGAACAGTTATATCGCAGATGGATTACTTGATGCTTTAAACACAGCAAGTCTCTGAGTTTAAATATATAAATATATGTATTAATACTTTTTCAAAGCCCTTTACTTGTTCTTAACTGGTCACGCTGATATTTCCAACAATAGATTTCTGGACAAAAGGAAGGCCTCTGATGTGTGTGTCTTTTATAAAACAGTCCTTAATTAGACAGAAAGTCATTAAAACTGTGTGGATTTTGGATTATTGCCTTATCAGGCTATTAACGAGATAGCCATGCTGACTGGTAATTGAGCTGGCCCCATGACACACAGGGAAAAGGTCCTAATGCTGAAAGACTTCCTGATCAACAGGGGCTCCACAATTTTGTGATTTTCTCACAGAGCATCTCCGTCCCCTCCAAACTCCTCATGTACCCCTCCACCACCCAAACCTTTTCTTGCAGAGGCATAAATCAAATGGGGGAGATCAAAGACAGGAAGTGCTGTGGATGTGTTAATTAAAGATGTTTGCTCGTGATACAGCTTCCCCTCATTAATGAATAGTCGATTTGGTTCCCATAAAGATGTCTCACACACACGGGCAGGAAATTGAGGTTCCAAAAAAATTAATGGGATGCACTGATTGGGTCTATGATAGAAAGTCGGGGAGGGTTATCACAGAGTAACTGTTGATTATGTCAGTGTGACATTATTTGAAAAGCTCAGACTGTTGCCAGAGTGAAGCTAAAAGATTTAAAATTAGGAACCACCACTGCTGTTAGTATACAGTCATTCATTGCGGCAAATTGTGTTATGAGTGCTGCCATCAAGGACCCACAGCTTGTTACCATCAGGAATCCAGAGTGTGCCTTTCAAGCAGCATTAACAGATTTTCTTTTCTTTTTTGGCCACTTGGGGCCAGCAGAACAAGCTGTTAACACAACACTCACAAATCATCACCTTATAAAGTTGCTGCAAACTGCTTCCCACTGGGTTATCAAAGCCTTTTCACCGAAAAACAGCTGCTGCAAGATTTTCATGTAGAAATTAACGTCTTTAATGTATGTTTGCTGCAGTGAAATAAGAACTGAATCAAGGGGCAAAAACTGAAGGTCGTATTTCTGAAATAAATCAGTGGCAGACTCGATAGAGCCCTTACAAAAACGCAAGCAGAAACAATGGTTTTAACGAAAGGTCACAAGATCACTGTGTGACAAACCGTCTGTGGAGTCTGGTTGTATTATTTCATCCTGATTTCTGTATTTCCAGATCATAAATGTGTGTGTGTGTGTGTGTGTGTGTGTGTGTGTGTGTGTGTGTTTGTGTGTGTGCATTAATAAATCATCAGGTCACGGTAACACTGCGAGGAATCCTATCTGGGGACACTTTAATTGTTGCTCATCTAGTCATAAATATTAAATACTACAGAGAAATACTTCTTTTGGAAAAGTTTCAGTGCTGTATGGTGAAATTAATTGACGGCTTTTCCATCATGGTTTCTCTGGTACTGAATGCTTGAAACCATTCAAAACTAAATGTTTAAATCCTTGGAACTGTATTTCATCTTTTCTTTACAGGGGTTGTCTGTTAGAAATGATTCCTGAGACTGATGTATGGATGATATTCAACATTGAACATCAAGACATTAAAGAAGAACATCCTGAAGATACACATTGTATGAGTTGGAGAGTGCAGAATAGCTTTTTTTTCTTCTTTTTTATTTTCAGTGGCCTCAGTTGACGGAGCCAGCTGCTTCTCATAAAGCTTCTACATTGTTACTTCGGTCTCTTGTGCAATGATCTGTTCCTTGGCTTTCCTTTCTACAATTTCACAAGTGTCCTACATTGTCTAAGAAAACAACACATTTCCTGAAACTCAAAGCTCTAACAAAGGGCCCTTTATGGCACCACCCTCTTGCCCTTAATGAGCCTTTGTACTGCTCGCCAAACAAAATCACATAGATACAGTGTCTACAGACAATGAATATGAGGTCAGGTTGAGCATCACAGCCTTTAGCAATTTGAACATCAGAAAAAGAAGGCAAGGGCAGGATTCTCGTTGGACAGCACTTTTCGTGAGCTGCATTTGATCTCAGATCCAGGCCAGGCTGTGGTGTTATTTTAAAGTAAAACTCTGTCTTCATATGTAATGTGTACAAAGTTGGAGTGCTAAATTACTGCACAACATGGCACTAATCTACCCACAGTCTACGGGGACCGACAGTGTATTAGCACCTTTCCCTGCTGGCCGAGGAAATGTGCAGAGATGCATCAATGCTTCCATGCGTCCTGCTGGGTGACAGCAGCGAAACTGATCCACTGGCCTGTTTGCAACCTTTAATTGCAATTATTCCACAGTGAAAACAATCAATACATCCTCCCACTACCCCCCACCCTCTCTCTCTCTCTCTCTCTCTCTCTCTCTCTCTCTCTCTCTCTCTCTCTCTCTCTCTCTCTAGCTACCTCACTTTCCCTCTCACGTTTCCTTCCTCGCTCTTCTTTCAGCATGTCTCCCTCTATATATGTGGCAAAAAGGTGCCATATAGGCTGTGGGGTGATACGGTTTGTGGGGGGCAGGGATGAGGTGGTGTTAACTAACGTGCTGCTTGGAGAAAGATGATCTGCTGTGGCTACGAGTGCCTGATTGATCCTGTGGAGTACTGTTCATCCATCTCTGTCCTCCTGCGGCTGCTGCTGCTTTCACCTCTAGATGCTCGCATCTTGTCTCCCCCCATTCTCCTTCTGCCCAGGTTACAGCTGCCGCCATGCTGCTGGGTCCTGGCCCTCGGATGCAGCAGTGATAGGGTCTGCTGGACTGGAAAAAGAGGCTGGCGCTCCAAGCTTCCCTCGCTGAGTGTCAGAAGGAAGAGGAAGGTGATTACAAAAACACACAACGTTGCTTCATCCTGCGTGTGACAGTTCTTGGGCTGTTAAAGGGCCTTCGGGATCAGACACTCATCAGAATTCCCAGTTGAAAAAACAGGAATAAATCACCCATCCCAAAGGGACATAAAAACACATGAAATTAGCTTTAGTATCGAATGTCTATAAAATATTTAGAAAGCAAAACAGTAAGTAAGTAAAGGCAGTATGTATGGTGATATCAGTGTTACACAGAAATCTAATTAAAACAACCACATACAACTGTAAGGGGAGCTTATGCAGCTGTTTTGTCAAGCATGTTTTTATTGCGCTGCACATTCATACCTGTCACTGCCTGTCAGCATAATTATTCCCCAAGGGAAAGTGGAGAGAATAACTATATGTCAATTAGCACTGTTTAACAGAGAGAGCATCGGTTAGTTTGAATGAGATAGCAGATAGCAGCAGTAACTTGTTAATTTGTAGACTAATGTGTCACCGCATGAATTTTTCAGTTCTTTCCTAGCATTAACACCTTTTTTTCACCATCCATCAAATCCATTAATCCATCAAAGGTAACGTGCGGCTCAGATGTGTTACAGAGAGGAATTAACGTGAGATTGGGTTGTTTGATGTCTGAAGATGATGTGAGTTTAACAACACAGTTCTGACATTAGGCAAAACCTCTGATTTCCAAATCTGTTGTGTATTCTGTCAATCATTTTTCACCAATGACAACTGAAAGCACAGAGCGTGCAATCTCAGAGCTTCACTGGTTGGAGCAATATCACTGCCATGCATGAGTGCTGTCTAGACTGTGAGCAGAAGTTAGAGAGGAGAAAATAACCTCAATAATTTTGAATAGTCAAAGGAAATAAAGTCAGAATGGTGAGCTTATAGATGTTGTTCTTGCTACCTATATGACCAACATGCGCCCAGTGATATGGACCCTAAGGTGAGATGAGATGGAGGGTTTAACTAACGAGTAAGCCGATGCTGCAAGCTGCCACCCTCTGTCTGTGGTGAACTGTGCATTTATTGGTGAAGAATGCAAAAGGTTTTCGTATCCTGCTCTGCTTGACTGGCACACTCAGGTATTTCATCTAATTTCACTGAAAATAGATGCTGATCCATTCTTAAGAGTAGTGTGGGCTTTACTCAGCTCTCGCCTCTGTGTTTCATTCTGTCCTACAGAGCTAACAATATGAGTTAAAGCTATTGATTGGGGCCCATGTGGCCAGCCAGCTGCTTGGTAAATCATGAAAAGGAATCTCAAAATGTCTATATCAAGGAAATTCCCCATGTCTCGCTCGGAATTGCCTTTGAGCGAACAACAGCAGGCTCTTTATCAATTTTACTGAAAAGGTTCCTTAGCATCTCACATGTGCAATTTTAATACCAGCCTCTAAAATCCTGCTTTTCAAATCTGAACTAAAATCAATGAGAACTCATTCACAATGAGTATCCCTATAAGCACTCTTCGTGGTCAGCTATAGAAAGTAATTGCTGGGGATTTTATTTTCAATTATCGGTTCAATGAAAACTAATTCCTTTCATGACTAGGTGCCCATTTTGCTAAGCCCATATCTCATACATGCAGTGGCACAATACAATTTACTTTTGCTTTCCTCTCAAGTACAGCAGAATACTGTGAAGCAGACCACCAATGAAAGAAGAGACGGAGACAAAGAGGGGGAGCTGGGGGTTAGAGCAAGGCCTGCATGTGAATATTTAATTAGTTGTTAATGAAAAGAAGTCATTAGGATTAATTCCTCCTTACGGCTAATTTAAATGTTCTTTTGCAATTCTCATGAGAGCAGAAGTCTGTGTGCAATGGACTAAGGTGGAGTTCCCATGTTGGACCTTAATAGGGCTTCAGCTGTGGACAATAGTCAATCACTCAAAACTGTGTAGCAGTAATCAGCTCACAAGTCATCACCATATACGTAATTAGCAGCAATCCTGAGCAGCTTGTTTTGCTCGTGAGAAATATGACATGAGTAGTGGGATCATTAGCTTACCTTTTAAAATACATAACGTAAATGTAGCTGTGTTGTTCTAGATGTCAGTGGTGAAAGAGGATCTGCCTGCAAGCCAAAATACTTGCAACAGCACACTAACTGAAACATTTCACTGGTTTTGCCTGGTGCCTCAATTTGTTAAAATGTCAACACAGTAAGTATAAAATAAGTGTAAAGGTCTTGCATTACTAGCTCTCCAAATATCTCATGATGCTCATCTTGGCCCGAGCCCGAGGCCGAAAGCGCACAAAAGTTTGTGGATGATGATTCTAAAACTTCTCTTCCAGGGCCAGAGAATCAATCTTGCAGCAGAGAAACCTGATGCTTTATTGAACTGGAGACACAGATGAATAACCCATGTTGAGACTCAATCAACCACTCTAAGCATGGTAGGAATAGCAGTGGTGAGATGACACTACCTCCTCATCCACAAACTGTGATGCGCCATGTCCTTCACTTGCACCAATCAGACCCTGATATCAAAGCGGCTTGAGATATAATGACTAGGTCTTTTTGTAATAGCTCTAAATTCCTGCTATCAACTTGGTCACAGGCGCATGTCAAAGTTGAGAATAAAAATAAAAATGGCTATTTTTGAAGTGACTATTACTCCATCATTGGGTGCACAGAGAAACTCTCCAGGTATTTCCCTAAAAAGCATGAGCTGGCAATTGCTCACATGAAAAATAGATGCATAGAGGGTTGTAAACTTCCTGCTGAGTATCAGCCTGACATGAATTGCTCTTAACATGTAGAGGTTACAGGGCCAGGGAAGTAGAGAAGCATTTTCCTTACAAAGTGGCACATGCACATGCCTAACTATAACATCGCTTGAAGGAAAAAGCCTTTTGGTGGACTACATCACAAAGAGCTGCGGCGCAATTGCAGGTATCCAGGCTCTCTGTTGATGGATTCCCCTGCTGCCGATAAAGGCGTCCTTGACTGATAATGATCATTGCCCAGTTGGGTAGTATGCATTTGTCTGGGCTGAAACCTGCAGGTACTCATTATTAGATCTAATGACCATCTGTCTATGAAGACCTTGTCTGTCACCTTATCATGACGTCATCCTCTGGACCAGTGCCAGGACAACAGTTCCTTGGTAGCAGCTTCTAGGTGTGGACTGGAAACAGACTCAAATCATCAGGGTCAAGAGCCTCTTGCTCCCTCTGTGTCCTGCTTGCCCAATGATAACTAAAGAGACTTGTCAATGGGACCCCAGAGTGTATTCATATTCCCTGCCAGCTCCCACTGAGTTGGTTGGCACACCACGTAGCCTTGGCCAAAGTAAAAGCCAATCTGCATGAAGTGAGCTGAAAAGGAAGGAGGACACAAGAGAGAGGAGAGGAGAGGAATGGAGAGACTGGATAATCTCCCCCTGTGTGTAAGCCTACTCTCACTGCTAGTGTAATCCAAATGAAATATTAAAGGAGACTCGACCTCACAAAGAGTTATGAAGACAAACCTCTTGTTGTGCTAACATGAACCAGTTTTCCATACAATTTCTCCAGCATGAGAAAATGCTGATTGGTTTTGAAATAGTTTTTGTGAATTAACAGTTTGCTAATAGGCCTATGCACTCATAAAAAACCAGTGACATAAAATGTATTTTCATTATTGTTTTTGACATGTGCCATTCATATGTTACCCACCCTTTGCTTAGCCCCATCACCAAGTTATGTTGCGATAACTGTCCACCTTAGCAGCGTGCATTTGTTTGCAGTGCTGGACTGCCTCTCATCCAACGGGCTTCTTCAGCTCTAAGTGGCTGTAGAGACTCCGAAACTTTTGCTACCGATCTCCCGACCATGATAGCATAAGAACAAGGCAACTGACTGATGTAGTCCCACTTTGAGCCCCTCATACAGAGCAGCAGGTAATGTTAGCTTTAGCAAGCCTGATAAGACTGAAAAATGTTGTACATGAACAAAATGTATTCATCTGTGGAAGCGGTAAACATAACACATTGCACTGCCATTAACCACTCAGAACTTAAGATATTGAGGGATGGCGAACAGTAACCGTGGCTACGAGTATGTGCTATCACTCCCCCACAGACTCACACATTGAAAAGCTTTGCAGTTGAGCTGCTAGCCCAGCTACAACACAGGTACCCCCACAGTGACTCTGAGTCTGACAGTGGCTTCCCTAGGCTGGTTAGCTCCAAGCGGCGTCTTCCAGGGCTGAAAAAATGAAGGCAACGTGGTACAAAAACTGCACCAAAAACTGCAGTTCCTCAAATGACCACTTGAGTTAGTTTCCATAGACCCCCATATTAAACTGCCCAACTTTACAGCAGAAATAAATGTTTACAGCCTGATACAAAAAAACGGTTTTGCTGTCTATAGCTAATTTCATGACAATTGTATGGGTCTGATTTTTTATTTAGTTATGCATAAATATGGGAATGGCTGCTTTGAGTAACGGCTCATTGCTAGGTTTCAACTACCTGGCTTTATTTGGTCTGCTTCAGCTCCACCCATGCTCCATGTCATTGTCCATTTTTGGATTAGCAGGGAGTTTGGTAGAATGAGGCGCAGCCAAGATGGTGACAGCTGGAGCCGCCATCACTGAGCCTCACAATGGCAAGCCAAGAAGTGTCCTAAAAGACCATATAATCACTTTGGAAGTGGCGGCAAGCTCCAATTATGTATCTAAAATTTCCGTGGCAGGGCACCCTTAATATTTTGATCATGTATTGCACCTTTAAACAAGCAAATGATGCACCACAAAAAAAAAAGAGGTCAGATTTAATGTATAATACTGTACCTGTTAACTGTGATAAAATACATCCTGCAAAGATACTCTTAATGAAGCAATAAGATATGTAATTGCTATAAGGAGTGATTGTGCATGAACAGGGGTTGTATTTCCACTTGTATAATTAAGTCTCCATTCATGCAGCACCAGGAGTACTGCTAGTAAATCTGACATTTCTTTTCAACTTTTGATCTTTCAAAACGCTCTTTATAAAATAAAGTTCCCCTTTTAGTTGCCAATCGATGTCAAGATATTCACAAGCAGGTCTGGATGGCAGGAAAGTCTGAGCAGAGCTGAACCAAAGAGCAGCCTGCAAGTGATAAACAACTTTTGCGGGAAGGCTAATTCATGCAGGTCCCTGTGAGGAGCATAACACTACTATATTCTTCCAAATAACGCAAATGGATAAAGCATCCTTTCGGTAATTTGCTCTAGCATCATTGTGGCACAGACAACCATGATAAAAGTTACATTTGGGTAAGCATATGTCCCATCATCTGCTATCAAAATGTACCTCAGTGATTTAATATCTACGGTAATATCAAACCGATGTGTGCCAGTGCTGCGCAATGTCTACCCAGAATTCACATCACCTCACTGGAACAGAGCATGGCTCATCTTCCCAGCACTGCTGATCAATATAAGATGCCACATTGTCACAGTCAATACGATGGCAAATGGCAATTATGGACGAATTATGAACAATTTCATGGGTGAGCTCCCCTCGCCTCTTGGCAATACGGTTTCTATGACAGATTTGGCACTGGCAGTCTTGCGACACATCTGCCTTATTGCCTGTGTTTGGCTCACTCACTCACTCTGACATATTTGGATGTTCCGTTCAGTCAACTACAGAGAATTGGTCAAGGGAGGAAATAGATTTGTTCAGGGATTTGTGTGAGCCTGTGTACGACTGTGTATAACTGTTCATGTGACTGCATGCATGTATATACATGCCTGAATGTGTGTGTGCACGTACATGTGTATATACCTAAAATCCGTGCAAGTGCCACTGCATGTGTGTACGAATTTGTGTGTCTTCCCAAGTATGCATGTGTGTATGAGTTAATGAGTTCATGTAATTGTTTACAAGTGACTGTTTTAAAGGGAATGTGTGTGTGTCAGTAGCACCCTTGAAGGGTTGTAGGATGGGTAACGAACCCGAGGTGTGGCAGCAGTGGCATCATTTCATTTTTGAACTTTCCAAACTCTTTGTTTTCTAGTTCATAACCTAATTATTCTACTTGGTCACAAACATTGAATGTTTCTGATACATATCTAACACAAAAGCAACATGTTCTTTATCTTTATCTCTATGTACACACATACAAGGAATTTGCATTGTGAGCAGTGAGTTCTTCATGTGGACCTCTGCTATTTTCTGGTAAATCTTTGTTAAATTAGAATGTGTCTGTGCCATAATGGGAGGCTTCCACTTCAAGCTGGCCAAGTGCTCTTCAGCTCAAGAATGGCAGCAATGTGCTATTAGGGCACAAGTTGCTAAAACTGTGCCATAATCTTTTCGTTTTCATTCCTGCCCCTTAGTGAATCTGTCACTACTCTGACTCAGTGTTTACTGTCAAATTTACCCGCAGACAGTGGTGCATGCTGATAAGCAACTAGATGTATCCCACCTTTCCTGGCTTTTCCACTTGAAAATTATATGTTAACCCACTCAAAAGTCATGTTTCAGACCTCTTAACCATAGCTCTGAATACAAATAAATCCCAGCGTGTTAACTCATGTGTAAATGCATAATCTTTGTCAACTGAGTACTAAAAATGTAAATCTCCTTTTAACTTGGGGCAACATTTTTAAGACCTCAGCATAGAAAATTATTTTCGTGGAAAAAAAGTGTGTTCACTGTGCTGTAAGGAGCTCCCACAAATGAACGTAAGCAATTCACCAAGATATGCAAAATGTATAAGCATATTTGTCAACATTATATAACAATTAACTGACAGTCAAGAGACATTTGTGAGCGCAAAAATGTGAAAATGTTGTGTAATATGCTTGATATGTACAATTGTTTTTATCCCACTGAAAAAAAGGATAATTCCATATTTTTTAGCTACATTTCTTGCAAGCAGTAAGTCTGTTGTATTTTGTGAGATTTGACTTGAGATATTATATTTGCTTTTGATGTTATATGTTGTAAAATGGTGTGGGCCACCATGCATTAGTGAATAACCAGGTGGTTTTCGAATACAGCATCTTAAGGATGGGAATTCTTCCCTTTATATCACATAAATTAACCCATTTTTTATAAATAAATTAACTTGTGTTTTGATTTATCTAACAAAAATAGGAGGAGAAAGTAAACCCTGAGGCAAAAATGGCTTCAACAATGTATTAACATCATTTTATCTGATGGTATTTTACCTAAAAGGACAACAAGAGGAGTACTGGCTAAAAACTAAGGTAACGATTCATTTATGAGTCAATATGGTTTGGCTGAATTGGTAAAACTACAGCAAAAAACTCTTTTTTTTTTTTTTTTTCATTACTTCCTGTGACTAAATGTGTTTGGTTTGTTTATTTGTGTTCTGGTATATTGTATTATTTTTCCCTTGGGGGCCACCATACATATAAACGTTACACTACTTACGTTACTTTTCCGTTACATCTAAGTTTGAAATTTGATTAGAACTTAGCAAATTAGCAGCTAAGCCAGTTTACCTTTAAGAACCAGGTAAATTAAGTCACTTTACAGCACATCCCCTGTCAGTGCGGGTATTGGGGTAAGGTTACATCTTCTCACTTTGTTTTTGCTTTGTAAAATGAAAATAACAACTTTCACTAGTAGAAAGAAAAACTTGATGCTAGCTAGTTTTTTAGCATCTAAGGTTAAGCTAGCTCAGAGGGTTGCCAGAGAAACACATCAGTGAGTAAACGGGTGGCGTTTACGGGAATGACTGATTTTTGACTCATATTGTATCCTCATTCCTGAAACTGTAGGCTCAGTACACTAACGTCACCCCCCTTCTGGGTAAACTACAGGCATTGCTGAAGTGAGACCGACGTTGGACTTCGTCACCCGGTATAAAATACAAGCCGTCCTATCCATGCTCTCTCCTGCTTGGGGCGATTTTAATTGATCCGGGCAAACCGCGAACGCCTCTGAGGTTGTTTCTCTTGAATTCATAACGCCGAGCATTTCGGGCGGCAGTTGCCTTTTATTGTCGCCCAGGTACATCTTTTTCTCCACAAGACTTGTCAAGGATAAAGCAGCGGAAAGCCAAATAAAACCGGAGTAATTATCCCTGCATTGTTGTGGAGGCAGCTCGGAGGAGGGAATGGAAGCAAGCAAGCGAGCAGAGGCGCACCGAGGCAGCTACCTGACAGACCCCGCTCCTCTGTGATGCAGCTGTTTCTGCTGGCTGTGAAAAACCCCGGACACCCCGACGACTGCCTTTAAACCGCTAACGAGCGAGAAATCAGCGGCTGTTTGTTATTCTGCACGTGTTGGGATTGCATTTGAAGAGGGGGGAAAGCCATGTTGCCAGTCTACACTCTGCCTTACACACACACAGAGAATACAGCACCGCTTTGATTTTCTAATTCAGATTTCTCTGTTTTCCTCGCCGTGGTGATTTGTCCGTTTGTTTACTCCGGGATCTTGTTTTTTTTTTTTTTTTTTACCGACCTGTCCAGCGCTTTTGGTTTTTGTTTTGAGCGTGAAAGCGAAACATCAACTCGGTAATAATACAGAAGTGTGCGAGGAGAGGACAGCGTTGGCATCTATCCATGCGCGCTCCACACCGGGCTATTTATTGTGGAACTGTGACCCCAGCCGAGGCACAACACATGCTTTCCCCATCTATACTTTCTCCAAGTGCTTACATGTAAGGACTGGGTATTTTGAGCATATCTTTGGTGAAATGATCTGGATGTCGGGCTGTTTTGCCGGCTGTCATTGACGCAACATCTCACAGACTGCATGAGAAATACATGCGTGGAAGGGCGTGAACTTGCAGACACTAACCTCCTTGCCATTAAGAAAGCATCTCCTTATTTATACAGCCAGTTTCATCCGCTTGCAACCCCTTACCCTTGATTCATCTAACTCATCCCGGGGACATAATGGATCTCAAAGCGGACTCGGAGGACATGGACTATAAGCAGCCGGCACCCATTGAAGTTTTCGCCAGCAGGTCCACGCTGCATGGCATCTCGCACATGTTCACTTATGAGCGGATGTGTATCAAGCGCAGCCTGTGGATTTTGTTCTTCCTGGGCTCCCTGGGTGTGCTGGTGATGGTGTGTGTGGACCGGGTGCAGTTTTACTTCCAGTACCCCCATGTCACCAGGCTGGACGAGGTGGCGGCTCCGATGATGTTGTTCCCCTCAGTCACCTTCTGCAACCTCAATTCCTTCCGCTTTAGCCGGGTGACGCGCAACGACCTGTATCACGCTGGGGAGCTCCTCGCCTTGCTCAACGGCAGGTGCGTGTGTGTCTCTGGTTCCCTTGTACTTTACCTGTGCGTTAAGAGCTGCCCGCAGCCAACAGAAGGTCTACCTGTTGGTATGCATGATGTCAGGGGGAAGTGATTAAGTGCTTTTACTGCAGACATTTCCAGATCTTTGATTCCCTGGCATTCAGTAACCCACTTCACTTTTAACAGGCAGTTTCTGCTATTGTGCAGGTTAAAACAAACAGTAATCAGCACAGAGATTCCCAAAACAGACACTCTGGCTTCTGGGATGATAAGATTTTTCCTCAGGGAACCCCATTTGGACGGATTTAGTAGTGGTTGATTCAGGATGTGATTGTGTCCACTGCACCACATGACAGTGATGAGACTGAAACATTTGGCTGAAACAGTACATTTTTCATTTGGGTACATTTTACTGCAGCTATCATGAAAATAACTGTTTTTTTTCCTCCAGTAAAATGTATTGGGAACCATTAAATCACTGAAACCCTCAACCCCAAATTCCCAAACTCCCTCTGTAGATATTCTGTGAAGGAAAATAGTGCTGATGCTTTACTTGTAAGGCCTAGCATTGTACAAGGCACTAGTGAACTTTGAACTTCTGTGAAATTTCATTTTGCTTCTCAGTAGGCCTTGTTGAAATGCGACCTTAGTTTTACTATGATGTCTGAATTGTCTCAGGTGAAATCTTATATGTCACATGGAAGTGCAAAGCAGTGTTTTAACACCTGTCTCACTGGGTGTCTCTGTTAGGCCACTGGGCATTGTGAAAACAACATGGACAAAGCATGCAAAACCTTTTAAGGCTCTCGGTGAATGTGAACTTGGACTGACCTTAGCCTGAGGTAATTTAGAAAAAAAAAGGGTACGGATGAAAGGTGTTTTATAAAAAGCAGGGAAAAGGCTCAGCATTAGAGTTGGTTATTTAATAATGTAGTGACATTATAGATCATGTCAGCTGAAATCCACACTGCACATAAGCTCCTGTATTTATGAAATCTTAGGCAAGAGCCTGAAATATACCCCGAACATCAATGTGTCGAAATATGTTGATACAGTATTTGATTAAAATAAAATGAGGAAGAGCACCTTTTATCACAGATAGTGTGAGTCCCCCAGGTAACGGATAATGGATGAGCTGTTTCTAAGTGGTTAATATAAACCGATGAAGGAGAAAATGCCACTGGTGCAATTCTTTGCCTCATCACTTTACAGTTCACGTGACGCGAATATCTCAATATTGGATAAGTAGTCGAGTAGATTTTTAAATCCCCTGCTGACAAAGTGTGAAGAGAAGTGTGTGATTCAAAACCGCTGTCCCCTCCCTTTACACTTGTTGCTCTCTGCTGTGCTTTGATCATTTAGTCTTTCGGCAGCCATGACAAGCTCACCGTCGACTGGTGAAACTTTTGACTTTAAATTTCTTCACTTTTTCTTTTCTGTGTCACCCAGCTTATTCTGATCACGTTCAGCAGTACAATACAGATAACCGTCCTTGACTCTCTATTCTGTGGTTTAGCGGTAAAATTCACATGCGCACACAAGCATAGACATTGGTTACTGCAAAAATAAAACATCTACTACTTACAAGCGAATCTAAATACCATCTTGAAACATTAGTCGGTGTATTTTTAGCATATTGATCCACAGAGCGCTGCAGCCAAAGGCACAGTTGGAGAGCACCACTGTGGTACATGCTAGAATGACATAAATCCAATTCCTTGTTTTCATACTGAATATCGTTGCTCTGTGACCTCTGTATGCAACCATATTACAGGTGATAACCTTACAGGAAAGCAGTAGATTCCATTGCTTGGGGCTGCAGTGTTAGTGCATTGTATGGTATAGATTTCAACCTACATCCTATGTGGATCTGCTGTTCTGTGTTTGTACCCAGCAAACATTGTGAATGACTGTTGTTTGAACGTCCGGTCAAGATGTCTGTTATGGTTCAGAAATAGTTCTGACGCCCGGCACGTTACCTGGCCATCAGCTGGACGTCCTTTTTGGGTGTTGTAGCAATACTGAAATATGACATTAAGACAACATGATATAACACTGATGTTTGGTTTCACAGGAGACACGAACCTCGTTCTCCTGATTGAGAGTGCTGTGTTTCACCCATTCATCCACCACTGCCTCCTATCTACGTGTGACTTGCTGTTTATACTATGTCACCTGATGGCGATCCTCTCCCGTGTGCAGCTTGGATTAAGATTTTGGCTCTTACAAACACCACACGCTTACAGCAATGAGATATACGCCTTTGCTTTTATCACAGCAATAATTTCATTAATATCTCCTGAATTGTAAGAGAGGATCTGACTGGACCATTACAGGACGTTGAAACGTCACCATCTGGCCATCTGCTTCATAACCGTGTTGCAGTTACTGGTGTCTGAACAGAACGGTTTTTGATCAGGGGAAACAACATCACTATCCGACCAATGTTTGCTGGGTACTGTCAGCTGCACTGGCAAACCGTGGAAATATCCACACAGGCTTCCACCTCCTTGATTTATGAGTACAGGTTCAGCCAGATTTTGTGTAAGAAGCGAGATACACCTGAAAAACACAAGAGCACTAACTGAATGAGAGGAAAACAGACAAATGAAAGCAGTAGCACTTGCACCAAATGACTTTGGAATGAGCTCTTTCAGATGGTGGGAGGGGACTGCAAGCAGAGGCAATTAACTTGTGTCTCATAAGCTGTGTGATGAACAAGTCTTTATCCCTGTGTAATTAGTGCTGTTTGTTAAGCTACAGAGTTGTCCCACTGATTAACGCTCTCTCATCTTTCTCACTGTTTCTTGCCCCCTCTGTTCCATTTTGCCTTCGGGGGCACGTCTCCTCGCTTGAGATAGGTGACGTTTTCTTAATAGATGATGGGCAAGCTTTGTCTTACTCTGTGACAGTCTCACAGAGGTCGAAAAAGTGCTGCGTGATAAGGTCTGTGGAGGAGAAACTAAAGGAACTGTGAACAACTTGAGTCTAAGTTGTAGATAAAAAAAAGTTCTCAGGCTTACATGCAGACACTGCTTTTAAAGTAAGCATTGATTGGGTAGAAAACATTTCAGTGGTAAACGTCTTGATGTCAGGTGACATGCTGTGGGTGTTGTTAGAAACTGGCAAAAGAAAAACAAAGTGTCATGTGGCTGTGAGTCTGTGTCCATCACTGTCTCAGGAGGAAGCAGCAGGCAATATCCACCCTTGAGGCGATGCCAGACTGTCTTAGGCGCTATGAAGTTTATAGCTGAGCTACTCGCAAGTTCACCTTAACTAACTGCACACCAGCAGTTTCTGCACACAAAAAACTTTCTCATTGTATTTTTGCAGGTTGAAGTCACACTTGGCAGTGCAGAACATTACGAGTAAATTGCTCAGTTTTATTTTTATTATGTCGCAAAGGCAATTATATGATAATTAACAAAAGAAAGGTCATTTTGGAATAGGTGTTGGTTATGTGGCGTGTGCTGCCAAAAAATGTTAGATCAGCTCATGGAAGTCAGAGAGGCGAGTCTTCTGCTTACACAGTCAAGCTTTAACATGTTTCCTGAGCTTGCAAACATGCTCTAAACTCGCACAAGCCATGTGTAAAGTGCCTTGAAATGTTACGCTCCGTGACGTTGACCACATTATCTGTCTCAGCAAGATCACAGGTCCTAATCGGGATTTGGCTGGTGTATAAAGTTCTTGTTGGAGGACATGGGAAGGTCAGATCATATGATATCATACAGAAAGTACAGAATCAGAGTTGCTTCTAAAGCGGGTTCATTTGCATTTATATTATGATTGTTTACCAGAGAGAAGACGATCATTAAGTTGGCAATTTAGTATCAGGTGAAGGTTTTCAAACCATCTAATGTGATCCACCATGACAAGGTGTTGCATGTTGTTTTCCTGTGTGTGATTGTTTTTCAATGACATAGAGATTTGTTTGGGTTTGCCTCACTTCTCGGTGGCTCTTTTGCATTTCTATGATCTTGTCCAAAGTGGCATAACAACTGTGTCACAGGTGCACCATCATTAACATGTGATCATGAAACCTACTGGGAATAACTGCAATTCATATTCAAGGACACTGCACAAACAACCTGATCCTCATTAACATGTGAGTTCAGTTAGCGATAATTGGATAATTACCTGAGATTGTATCAAGATGTGTTCATTGTTGTGTCGCACAGTCTGTGGTATTAACACTAACTTAATACAAATGGAGTATGAACTGCTACACTACGTGGAGATTTTTTGTTAGGTTTTTTGAGTTAGTTTGAGAGGGTGAAGTCCTGAGTGAGTAGAGATATGTGACCACAGTCTTGCTGTCAAAGTTCACTCTTTAAATCAGTGGTTGCTCGTATTTACTCGCTCCTCTCATGAGGTGGCAAAGTGATGCAGATGCGCCTTCATTCGTTTTAGTCCCCGCAAGAAAATTAAAGTGCTTGTGGCCCATAATCCAATTTAGTCTTCCCCCGCCCCTGCGTAGTGAGTTTGCTGTGATTGCTTTAGGGAGCAGTGGCAGGGCAATATTAAAAATCTACCCATATTATTGTGATTGTATACGCTTCAACTAAAGCCTCCTGACTCGGGGATCTGAGCACAGCGTCTTAAGTGCTCTCCTGGCAGCTTTGTGTTGCTTATAAGACAGAGACTCAGGATACAATTCAATTAAGTTCAGAATATACCACAACAGGCTGTATCTTCTTATAACAATAAAGCATGACAATGTAGTGATGTAGTCCCAGTGTGGGCCAGGGTACTGGACCAGTTTTGAGCTTTGCGTTTTATCAAAGATACAACCTTTTTAGTCAGTAATTGGCTTATGTGACTGATTTGACCTGCTGTTTTCAGGGCGCCTGCACTGGTATTAACAAGTCAATCAATTGTGCTTAACTCACCACTACTGATGCGTCTTTTGATGTATCCATCTGATCTGAATTAATGTCGGTCAGGTTTAGTGCCTGAATATGACACTGAGTAACAATAATAACATTGTGGAAACTGGAAACATGATCAATTAAGTAACTAATGGTAAATGGTACATTTGTGATTTGTGATTGATTATTTAACTTATTTGACATTTTCTACGACAGTGCCTTACCGCTAACATAAACATGCTGGTTCTCACCAACACTTCGGATAGTTTGTTAGTTTGACACTTTTGGTCCCTTGAAGCAATATTGTGAGTTAAATGCCAGGTCAAATCTTTGGATTTCTAATTCATTTATCATTTTTCCTACCATAAAATACTTAATGCATGTGTACTAGGAAATAGGTCATTTGTGTTAAAGGTTAGTCTGTTTTCAGGTGTTAATGGAAGATGTGGTTAAGCTGTATTCAGAGGTTTCACTCTACTAAAACCCACACATCTCTCCCAGTAATGAACAAGGTAATTAAGACACGAAAATCAGCCACATTTACAGTCTGTGTACACATTAGCACTCCACTGCTATCAACCCTGCATAACCTTCATCAGTTTTGATTTCGGGCTGTACCAAATGTCTCTTTTTTACATCAGAAGCTTCTGTTGAGGTTTTTGAATAAAGCAAATGTCTGTCGTCGTATTTTGTGACATCATCATCGTTATAATCATCCTCATAATAATTAACTGATATAATAGCTGCCATATTCTGCAAGTATTACTTTTTCTTAGGTACCATGTTTCACCTTTGCAGTGTTGAATTAGACGACGGTATCGTGTGGCATTCAGGTCAGCTCTTAAGAACAATCCCAGTCTTCTCCGTCACAGCACTGCTAACTCCATCTTTAACTCCAGTTACACCGTGAAGCATGGTGGATTCCCATCTCTCATCAGCGTTACGAGCGCAGTGGAGAAAAACAGTCCTCATTTCAAATTAGAGCACATACTGTCTCACACGGTGAATATTTTATTTCATTCTGTTTGTCGCAGGTAAACAACGCTGTCGCTGCAGTGGAACATATTACATTTCTTGTAATTTGGTTGGGACACGAGTTGAAAATACATTGCCGGTTGAATCTTAAGGCAGTGCTCACACAAGAAATAATGTAATATTTCATTTTTTATTCATGGATCAACTTACATTATTCCCATCATCAAGGGACCAAATCTTGTTCATGAGCGCAGACAAAGCTTGACCTTGTGGAATTAAAAAAAAATCCATTAAGATTTACCACCAATTATGGTTTGAAATAGTGCCCATATCCATGAGAAATAACTCCGCTGTCAGCGTCCACAAAGTCATTCACAGATTTACTGTCAGAGGAGAAGGGTATGCCTTTGTCTGTCTCTGTCTCATGGTTTTCACTCCTAATTCCGGTTTCTCCAGCTTTGGGACAGACTTCATTCATATTTGCAAATGTGAATTGAGCTGTCCAAAATTATTACAATAACACAATACATGAACCCTATTATAAGATGGCTGTCGCTCTGTCATTACACACAAATTCAGGACTTCATATCAAAACCCAATACCTTACTTGCAGTAATCTAATTTGAAAGAAGTAGAAGGAACAACTGCCTTGTTTCTCAGTTAATTCAAAAAACCATTATGCAGTCTTTTACAGTGCCATTCACTCTGATAGACTCTGTGTGTCCAAACAAATTATTCTCATAAGTGTCTGTCAGTAGTGCTTAATCTTAGCTCTCCATAATGTGGAGTCTTGTACCACTGATGGCCCATCGCTCAACGGGAGTCATCAATGGGCCGTCTTTTCTGTGAGCGGGGCCACCATAGTTAATTGAGGTTAATTTGTGTCTGTGAATGACTGTGAGCAGGTGCTGGAGGTTGATGGTGGTTGTCACGCAGAGGCATGTCATAAATGACTTCCCCGCTCTTTTCCTGCTGTGTGCATGGCCATTGTAATCAAGTTTCAGCTTGATGTGTGTTGATACATGCAAATGAATCATACTTTGAGTTTAATGTGTTTCTGTTTTATGTGTTTGTGTAGAGGAAAGAGAAGTGGAACAAGAGAGAGTCAGCGTGTATGCTTCCCCACATCATATACCTGATTATGTCGCACAAAAATGCAGCAGATTCTGTGTGAAGTTTGTGCTTTGATTTAAATGCTAAATAGCATATGCTCTCTTCCCGTGTGCAGGATCCTCAACCAGAATTGTAGCATTATTAACATTTTTATGCTCACTACGTTTAAATGCTCTGCCACCACAGTCCCTAATTATTTGGCAGAATGATTAACATGACTGTGCGAGAGGACATACTGCCATCCCCAGCTAGAGCCAGGCTGCCAGTTTCAGGCAACACATGGATAATATTGTGAGAGCTTGCTAACTGCACGTCTGGGAGAGCTGGCATGCACACATACTGCACGTATACCTTTCATTCAGTAGGAAGGAAAATATGCTTTTTTCTGCTTGTCTATTATTTTTTTTACATGTTAATCCCTATTGTCCTGCCAAAAATGCTTGTCTGGCAGCCAAACTCCTTAAATGCACATTCAAAAATGGACTGAAGTACAGCTAAAGTTGCGTCTTGCTCTCCCGTCGAAGGGAATTCCTTGAAATGATGTCTGTTTTTTACTCATTCGTGGGTGGGTTAAGGTTTGAAGATGATTATTTTTGAATGAAATAGACTGTTAAGAATTACAGTCTGTGAAAATTTGTTTTCCTTTTTTGATGTTAACTCTTGTTTGCTGCTAATTTCTGAGTGTTCATTTTGATGTAAGCCCTTTCAAAAATACCTTGTCTTGCGATCCATACAACAAGAGAAGTTATACAATATGTGTCTTTATGGTATTTGTAGATGTCATTCCTTATGTCCACATTAATCAGAACTTTCTTATCCAGGTATGAGATTCGAGACCCACACCTGGTGGAGGAAAATGTCCTGCAGATCCTGAAGGAGAGGGCTGACTTTGACAACTACAAGCCCCGCCCCTTCAACATGCGCGAGTTCTATGACCGAACGGGCCACGACATCAAGGACATGCTACTCTCCTGCTACTACCGAGGCATGGAGTGCAGTGCCGAAGACTTCAAAGTGGTGAGTCGGCCGTGTCAGTAGTTAAATGTCCTCTGCAGGCCCAGCTGAGGCCTGCCAAGACGAGGGTCACCAGAGCATATTTGTAATACAAGGCCGGCGTGTAGTTTATTACAACGTCTATACAATGTGACCTCTGTTGAGCTATCATCGCTGAACTTTGCTTTTGGGAAATGACATGGCACGATATATTGGGTAGTGAATTGTATGGACTCATTTTTACCCTCAATTCAATGTTTGGGGCTTCAGTCCATCTGTTCCCCCTCAGGATGTCACTGAGAGCCATTGTGTACACTGCAACTGACTCATGGGCCAAGTGATACAAACCATGTACAAGCCTGCTGCAAGGCCCTGCACACTGGCCTTGGTGTGATAGTTTACAGTCTCTGAAAGGTTGAGCAGTTGTCTCATTAAAGGTCGAAACGTGGTCTTTTGCTGAACTGTGGGTCAGTGCCATAACACTTGCTTTATGAGTAAGAATTTTAAAAATCTGTCGGTCTGGGAGATTTTCTGAGAGTGTTTGTTTTTCTCATCTATCAGATGGTTACAGACATCCAGTTATTAGCTGGAACCTGTGTGACCTTTATACACTATCTGCTGTACAGTTGATGGATTCATCAGATACAGCAGCAGTAAAAGCCACTCAGCTGTCTGAAGCACATGGGGTTAGCTTGTCCCAGTTGGATAACTACAATTGTCGTTATTTACTGTACAGTTTTTGTCATGTCTGCCTCATAATAGCCGCAACACCTGTTTGTATTTCTGGAGAGGCTGACTGCACTATTGATGTTATTCTGTAGGTAACACACTCACACAAGAACAGTTGGTTGCTAATTGAATGTGTATTTTGCTGACACCAGGAAGTTCATTAACATTCTAATCACTTTTGTACACAAAATTAGCAATTCTTTCTCTTTAATTTGCTGGATGTTTGATTTTCGACACCAGCTAACTTTGTCTGCAGTTTGGTAGCATACAGTGTGTTCATGAGCTTGTTTGCAGACAACGGCTGTTTACTGCTGCTGGAAACAGGGTTGATGAGTGCGTTGACTCACCAACGTAAACGTTGGAGCCGTAATACAGTACAATGAAGCAGAGCTGCAGAATTGTTTGATATTTCAGAGTTTGAGTGACCCTTTCAAATTAGATGTGCTTTTTGATTCAGAAGAATAATTTTTTGGATTATCATTTTCATTTTACTAATGTTTGGTGCTATTTAATCGTCTGAGTCAGCAAAGCAGCAGTTACTGTAATTATGGCAGTAGTGAGGGGGACACCTTCTTGTTGTACTTTTGTGTGTGAAGCGTATTTTGAATGATGCTGATTATAAAGCCCTTAACCTGTTGATAGATGAAAATGCTAAATCAGTTGATGTTGAAATGGTCTAATTAATAATTGCAGAATAGAAGACACAAGACAAATCCAACAAACACATTTGTTTGAGGTAGGGGTGGGCGGTCACCATCACTGGTGTCATGTTCTGCCACAACATGAATTTTGCTGTACTGTCATTGCCAATGATAAATATTTGGCTTAATAAACTGAATGTGCCTTACTGTGGCTGCAGTAACATGCAGGTAGAGGCTACGCACATTATCATAGAAGTGGAGTTACATTCTCTAACTACTGTTTTCTTCGCTATAATGGAGACTCTAGTAACACAAAGATGTGGAAGGTAACATTACGTGTGATCCATGTCTCTTCCTATATTGGTTCCTGCAAGACTCAACAAAAAAGCCTTGATCTACCCCTCCCATCCGAAGCGAAGACCAAGTGGATTAAACTGTTTGTGTAGTTGGTTAGCCTGTTGAATTCGGTGTTAGCAGGTTCTGTGGCTAATCTGGCTAGTAGCATCCATTGTAGACCCACACGCTGGAGCAATGTTGGCGTATTTAATGATGAAGGACAGTCAAGAGAAACTGTGTGAATTTTAAGCCTCATTTGAAGCTAATTAAGTAACCAAAGTAGTAGCTTAGATGTGTCGTCTCATAGCCAGACCTAACTTTATTTCCACACGTCACACTGCTACAGAAGCTCAGCTGGGTTTGTTGTCACAGGAAAGCCCCCTCTGCTGTGTTGGTATGTGAGTCTGTTGCTGCATTATGTAAATGTGCTTGATAGACATGCCCCATGGTGCACTGACTGTTGTACTTATATAATATACTTTGGGTATTCTGCCAAATAAATGCTGTTGAGATGCCTAATCCCACCCCTTGTCTAACTCTGAGAATGAATCACATTACATTTACTAATTAACCTACATTATAGGGAAGGCTGCTTCTTCCAAAACGCACATAGACCTATACCTCATTTCAATTCCTATTTGGAGCCAATAAACACATCTGTTTTTTTGTTTTGCTTAAGATACGTAGCCTCATACTGCCAATCGAGTGAAAAGAGTCAGAATCATGTTTTTGTAATTCTGTGATATGATACCATCACTGTAAAAAACAAACAACAAATTTTTGGTCATATTGCCAACCTCTAGTTTGAAGTTTTGAAGTGCAAAATTAATTCCTTAACATAAATGAAAAATGAGATTGTCTCTATTTTTATTTTGAACGTAACAAGGCTTAAAAGAAAAAATCACAATCAAATGTTTCACATTGCAACCAGTGACTGCCTGCTGTGGGAGAGGGAGCTAATCCAGACGGAGCAAGTATCCAGCAGATGCTCATGCCAGAGCAGGTGGCGGGGGATGATGGCACTCTATTGATAAGGCTGAAGTCTCTTGTGAATCTTGGTAATTGCAGCCTAATACACATTTGTAAATGTCTCATAAAAAGTCCAGTCGTCATACATCACTGAATATCTCCGCTTTGGTGCATTTCTGAGTGGATACAGCAGGCTTGTTTCTGACAAAATTCCTCTTTTTGCTGCTGAACTAACTCAATGCATCTCATCTGCACACCATTTAATGATGTGCTCACCCTGTATTTCCTGTCGCTTGTGATGGACGTTATCCCCGCCACAGCCTCATCTGATATAAATTGGGCCAGCTGAGACATTTCCATACAAAACTGATCCTCACAAATTGCATCAAACTTTGCACATCCAGCAAAATTAATAGTTAACCACAAAAATTATACCCCTCCCCCTTTATTTACTCAACCTTCCAGTAAATAAGCATGCATAAACACAGAGTTACAAGACAAGACCAATGCACTATGATACATAACATGCATGTATATGCAAAGAGTGTGTCCAAAAGAAGACAAGAAAAAGCTGGCCCATTGTGTCACTCTTATACAAAGTGTCCTTCAGTGATCCTTTCAGGTGGAAAATCTCATGCTCTGAGCATTCCCCCCACCCCAGCCCCCATATCCCATAAAACCATGTAGTACAGCAGTGGCTGCAACGCGGCCCACATGGTGCAGCTCCAGTAATGTGCTGATGTGTCGACATTTACTGTAGTTAGTTGTGCTTATGGCAGATGGTGCTTCGCAGGCCTCAACTGTATTAGTACAGTAGTGGACCTGGATAGAACAGCTCAGCAGAGAGCACTAATGGTGTGGAAAGAATCTTCAGTGCGATAGAGAAAAAAAAAGTACGATGAACACTCCCACCAGCCTCTGTCTCCAAACCCCAGAGCACGGAAGCAGTAAAACTGTGATTAACACTGTCGGCAGCTTGTGCTTGTTTACCCTCAGCATCGGTAGCGTGCTCTGCTAGCTGCTCCCTGGCTGTGGAAGATAACCAGAAACAAATGGTCTCTGCTACATATGGCATCAGGGTGTCCAGTGGCATTGTGTCATTTTATCAGAGCTCGGATAAAGACAGAAAATAAAACAGTCAGACCGCAGCAATGATAACACTTAATGCAGGTCGTCTGAGATGAGATGATGAGAATCCACAATGTAATTGATGGATGAAAGGACTTGGATGCTTCACAGCTTATACTGCGATTTCACATTATTTTCAGGTTCATGTTCAGGTGTTGAGTCCACCATAATCCCATCAGAAGTACAAAGTGTCCTTGTCAGGTCAGTGGTGTCATCAATTAATGGTCACTGGTCCCAGAAAAAAAAAAAAGATTTTCAGTCATTACTGCTGAAAATATTACAGATCAGTAAGTTCCACTATCTCAGACTCATTGTTTCACTGCCTCCTCTTTCTCCTTGGAAAGACTTTTGCTAATTAGGTATGCAGAAGGTTGGGCTTATGTCTTTTAGCTCAGTTGATATTAAAGAGCAGCAGGATAGAAAAATTACCCCCAATTAATATTAATAGGTGGCCTACAGCTTCTGAACCATAGCTGCTGGAGATAATGAAAAGACTCTAAAAGTGAGTGAAACACAAAGACCATAATTTGATTTTATACGACCTTGTGTTTAATTACAGAGACACATACATCGATACATGGATCATAAATATGCAGAATCAGTTAAAGAAGGAAATTATTGAGTCTATCTTAGTGCATCCCCAAGGAACCCTCTGCAGATACTATGTTGATAGGTGATTGATGTCACGACCGCTAAGTTATTCCATTTCTTAGCACTTCAAGACACCCACATCTGACTACAATCACTTGGGAAAAGCCTGACAGACTTACAACTTCGCAAGACTTAAACTGAAGCTTGGGGGTTTGGCAGAGATTGTAAGAGAGTGAGAGAGAGAGAGATGGCATGAGACAGAAAATAAGAGCAAAGAAAAAAAGGAGGAAGAGGGACAGAGACTGAAGCCCAGGTAACAACAAGTCCTGCGGATGAAACTGAACATAATGGTCACAAGTGCACAAAGACACAAAGCAGCAGCTGCCACCACAGCAGCAGCAATAGAATTCCTATCTGTAGACACACAGATTTGTGCTCATTTAACCTCTCAGAGACTGCAGAGCTGCGCTGTATCTCCCCTTTCCAGCCGCCCAATTGTTCGCCCAGACACAATGAAATATGGCAACTCAACAGGTCCCTCCTTTCCACTCTTATATTTCTTCAAAAACAAAATGTCAGATTCTATCCAGGTATATAGAAAGAAATAAAAATGTTAAAAACAAGATCTCAGCCCGTCATGAATGAATCTGAAGAATTGTCACAATTACTCTAGTTTTCACCATGTGCCCCTCAATGGCCGGTGCACTTATTGCCTGTCAGGTCTCCCTGGACAGAAGATATGCACCAATGTTACTCCAGTAGTTCCTTCTTTTCTTTGTTAACAGCAGAATTTGTCATGCTATATTCACATGGAGGTAAGGCTGCCAGCCAAATGATAAAAGGAGCAACCTTTGGAGATTTGAGACATCATCTGATTATACATTTCTTTAGTGTTATTCCCACCACCATCCTCCACCCCCCGCCTTTGTGTAACAGACTCTTGTGTAATTACCATGATAGTTCTATTGAGCTATTGGCTCCATTTCAGCTGTCCATTGACCCTCAGAGTCCACCCTTGGTGGTATAGAGCAGTGCCACTAATGAGACGTGATCAATAAAGAAAACCTTTCAGAGACACCTGCCCATAGATCACATTTCACAAACACCCTTTGAATCAATCTAAAGGATAGGTTGGGATTTTGTGGTCTTAAAGGTCCAGTGTGTAGAATTTAAGGCATTTATTGGCAGAAATGGAATCTAATATCAGTAATTATGTTTTCACCTGAAACTGCAACCCCAATTCTGAAAAAATCGGGATGCTGTAACTATCTGCTTATTCTGATTTTTATGCCAGCAACACGTTTCCAACCAGCTAGGACAGGAGCAACAAAAGACTGGGAAAGTTATGAAATGTTCCAAAAACACCTGTTTGGAACTTTCCACAGGTAAACAGGCTCATTGTTAACAGGTGATAGTATCATGATTGGGTATGAAAGGGGCATCCTGGACAGGCTCAGTCGTTCACAAGCAAGCATGCAGCGCGGTTCACCACTTTGTGAACACATGATCATATAATGGATATTAATACGTGGGCTGCGTTGTCAGTACACAGCTCGTTTGCATTTCTACATTTCCAGCAGCCACTGTAGCCTACACGCTTGGAGGGGGAGGATGAGGCGAAGGATATTCAGTTGGTTACAATCTGCAACCTCACTACTAGATGCCACTAAATCCTACACACTGGTCCTTTAAACTGTTGCTGCAATGTTTCCTCCTCAAAATCGTTAAGAATTGTTCCCTCAGACGAGTAAAGAGGGTGATTTCTTTCTTTTTAGTCTGCAATTCCCTCCTCTGTGTTTACGGGGACTGAATTTCATTGCCGAGCCATCGTTCAAGGATGCTGGTAGTCGCGTGGAGGCTTTGAGCTGGGGCCAGCTTGAGGCATGTGATTTCTCAGCTTAATTCCTGATGTAATCTAATTTAATTATATTAGCTTTAAAATGTGATGACTGTTGAGGCTGAGAGTCTTTTGAGGTAGCTGCCATTTGTAATATCAGACATTCAAACATGCTTTAATCTCCCATTCCTCATCAACTGTTTTTGACACAGCTCACCTTTGTTCCACCCTTTTTTACTCATTGCTATTCAAGTCTCATCCATCAGCTCAAAGCTGATGATTCTGCCGTTCTTTTTGGCTGGACGATTCCCACCACTTTCCCTCTTGAGGATAAATCAATCAATTTGCTATTACTGTAGAACTCAAAGACATGGATCAATTAGGTTGTTACTGAGTAATGGATGCATGCCTAATGAAAAAAATGCTCTCTCTTCGAGTGTAACGAGGCCAGGGGCTCACCCTGACACAGTCTTGTCTTTTCCTCTCATCACCTGGCAAGTCAAATTAGAAATTGAATTGTGAGGCAATAAGGACTTTCTAATGTGTTTATTCAAAATATGTCAAGCAGCCATGATGCTGAATCAAATATTTGACACTGAACAGGTTCTAGTTCCAAGCCTTTTTTGTCTGATGTACCACCATAACCAGATGAGCTCAAGAACCCCTTCATCACCACCACATTGTGCTCTTTTCAATGGTTTTTAAACTGCATTGCTATCACATATCAAAAACTATGTACTGTTGATGATACTGGTTTTCTGCCAAGCTATGCTGTTACCATAATTGTGTATACTTAGGCTGCCTATGGTCTCTCTCTCTCTGTCTCTTTCTGTGTCTCCCTCTCTCTTTTCTTTTTCTAGAGATTTGGTCGAGCTTTCACACACACACTACAACCACTTGGAGTTGCAGGATCTGGACGTTTCAACCATATATTCATTACTTTTAGTCCTAAATTCTTTGCTAACTCGCAAATTCATTTTCACACACTCTCATTCTGAGTCTTCAAGTGACTCAGTTTGTACGTGCATGTGTTGCTATAAAGTAAAAAAAAAAAATGCTGAAATAGCAATTTTTTTATTGCACATTTTTTAAAAGTCATATTGTTCATTGATGAAAACACACAAAAATTGTCACTATAAGGTGGCAGATTGCTTTTAATCATTGTCAACCTTTTAAAAGTAAGATGCGACAGGAAAACATGCACCAGAGCGAACACCACCCTGGGCAGTTTGACAGGAACGTGCCTCCTGTCTCATAGCCTAGTTTATGTGGACTTTGTCAGCAGGGAAGGGAAGGGGGATGATACTAGACCTAGATTTCCTGTCACAGGGATTTTTAAAAAATCCAAGCATGTCCATTGTCCCCAAACACACATTAACACTCCTAGTTGAATTTTCAATTGCAAGTTTTTGACAAGATAGTAGTTTCCTGATGTGTGAGATGCAATGTGGACAGAAGGTGAAAAGAGCCGAGGACAGCGCAGATGAAGGCAAATTCAGGAGAGATCTGAGAATCCATTTATTCCATGTGACCCTGTCACTTCTCCTACCGTTACAAAAATGATTTTTAATAATGACTTGGGTGAGGGAGATACGCAATGGGGGAGATAGCGAGAGAGAGAAAGAGGGGGAGAGAACTTATCCCTTAAAGAATCAATTATAAACACTGGTTGAGATCAGAGGCATCGGGTGGCCGCCCAGGCTTCAGAGCGGGAGAGAGGAAGAGAAAGTGGAGGGGGCAGGAAACTGTCTCGAAATAAGGACGTTGGTGTGTGCCGGCGGGGAGTCTCTGTTTGGCTCTGGGTTAGCGGTGCCAGGCAGCTAGTGGCAACAGAAGGGAGGAGGAAAGAGGTGGGGATTGATAGACACTGAGGGAGACCTGCGAGACCAGCAGCGCACTAGCTGAATGAGAAGCAGGGTAGTGTGAGCAGCCTGTGCTAAGGCCCTCCCTGCATGCACACAGTGTGTAAAGCTCTCCGTTTGCTACACTCCACTGCGCAAACAGCGGATGTATGGTTTAGATTCTGCAGACAGTCTTAGCGATTATTCACATGGCTCTGGCAGGTGGCACACTGCTGCATTAGTCAGCTAATTACCATCCAGAGCCATATTAGCATGGCAGACTTTCTTCATCTTCTCTTTTTCCCCTTCTGTCATTTTTGTAATTCGGGATTTTTTTTTTAGGAAGCTTGTTATATTTGCCTTGGTGCATCACATTTGGTATTTTTTTTCCTCTCTAGTTCATTAACAACTCTGAATTCATGAAAGATAAATTACTGGAAAACATGATTAATGCTTTTGACATTTAAAGTTGATTCTGATAATTACAGCAGCTGATTGATGACTACAAGTAGGAGTATGTGCCTTTTCCTCTGACTGCATGATGTAGCTTTTGTCTTAACTGTATTATTAAGTATGGCGCTTGGGAAGATGAGCGACAGACAGGTCAAAAAGATGTTTCTTTATTTCACAGATGACAGGGTACAGATGCTGTCATGTTGTGCTCCAGCGTCTGGGGATAGATAGAGCGATAAAAGAAGTTGGAACACCATTTGGTCCCCATGGGATGCTGTGTTTTCATCTTACCAGCCATTGTCTTGATTATTTTTTTCTTTTCCTTGTCACTCGGGTACATCCACTGCTTTAAAAATACCCTGTCAACTTCCTTTTGACTTCAGTGTCTTTTTATTCAACAGGGCTTCGAAGTAAGGAACATTAATGAATAGTTGGCTGTGTTTTTGTTGTTCTTGTTAGACAACTAGTTTTCACAATAAATGTTCAAAATCAGATTTTTATTTTCATTACATTGATGTGTTTCAGCATGTAGGCAGGTATTACCATCACACAGGTGTTACCTTTAGTGTGGAAATGGAAATTAGCATTTCAGTTGTGATAATTTTACCTTAACAAACAATCCATTTTACTTCACATGATTAACATAAAGCATTGTGTGTGCTCATACTCATTCATTTATGTAAAGCACACCGAATTACCCCTGTGTATGAAATGTGCTCTGGAAATAATTTTGAAACAAACTGGTAACATTAGCATGATGAGTAGGAACAGCTAAATGTAGCACTTAAAAATCTTCTGTTGTACATCTTAATTACCACTTTTTTGTATTTAGTCACGTCCAGGGTTTTTCATATGTATGTTAATTGAAAGGCTCACATTTGTGCTGCATGTAGTTTTCAGCGGCTTTCTGTACCCTCATTTTCAAACACCTTATTTTACCTATTACTGTCTTATGGTCCAAGCTTGGTGAGCAGAAACAGCTAAATGCAGCAGTATGCTTCAAAATATGCAGCATAGCAATGATGCTGCTGACATTAAACTCAGAACGACTGACTGACATGTGATGTGACATGATGTGCATTGTTTTTGGAAATATGACTCATATACAGCATTTCTTTGCCCATTGTCTAGTGTTAAAAGAGCAAAAAAGCAAATAAAAATCACAACAAACTGTAATACTGAATCATGATTCCTATATAATCACTATATATACTGAGTGGACACTGAAGTATCATGATGGTATTGAATCAGGAGATAGCATGCCAGAGCACCTGGGTTGCATGTGAAGAGTTTGGCCATTGCAAATAAGTAACCTGAAATAAGTGGCTTGGAGGAATATGACTGATAAGGAGAGAATGTAGGAAATGATTCTGCCTTAACTCTTACATGTGATGAACGGGAGGTACTCAGTCCATTATCTCTTTAACTTGTAGAAAGTAGAATAGTCTTGGGTCCCATTGTCTTAAGATGGGGTGAAAAAGCAAGTGGCATATTTCAGGGAACCAAGCATTCATTTACAAGAAACCATCGCCGTTGAAAGAGGAGTGAGAGGGAAGGCGATGGAGCAGCCATGCATAAGTCTCAGAACAAAGCCACCCATACTGATAAGTCCTTATCTTGCATTGTTTTGATAGTCTTTGTTGAATGCATGTGTGATTTCCTCGCTCAGATGTGATATGGTGATCTGGATTTGATGTGTTAGCAGCACCTGCACTCACGTGCCTTAGCTGCCCCAGTTAGTCATTCAGTTCGTCAGTCAGTCAGTCAACAGTTGTCGGCTGAATTAATAAAAGATGTTTTGGATTGCTTCCTGATGAAAATAGAGACTTGTCACTCAAGGCTCAAGCAACCTCTGTGTGTCCTTGTTATCTCTGTTCACCAACCAAAGCCTGAAGGCAACAGCTCATCCATTGTTTATTGCATTTGCTTTCTGTATTTTCATATAAAGTTTCAGAGTTGCAACCTTGTGAAAATGGGGCATTAGCAATATTGGTGTCACATTCATCAGCCTCTGACTAAGGGCAAAGACAAGTTTCAAGAAAGTATGAGACTCAGGCATTCTTTAGAATTAGGACAAATGTGGTTTTAAATTTCCATATTCCAATACATATTTGTTACTTGAACCTGCTCGTATGAATTAATCAAGAATCACCAATTCAAATGGCATTCAAGTGATCATCTGTGTCAGCCCTTAACAAGTGTGTGAGATGATTCCTAATGTCAGACTTCTCCATGCAGCTGTAAACAAACAGTATTAACCTGAACTGAATTTAAAGATCATGTGTTTGTGTGTTCCTCATAAACATTTTGAATTTCATTGACTCAACTGAAGCTACATTTAACATAAAAGCTACTTTATGCGTTGGACTTCGACATAGTGGACCTTGTAGAGTAGCAGTGTGTTTAGTACCAGAGGGTGGCTGCAGGGCCCAGTGTTCAAATGAAAAAGACTTCCATAATTGGAATAGGATCATTTAAAGTCAAAGATGTCCTGAGTAAAGACACTGGCTCGGTGCTTCAGTGAGTGGTAGCTGGATAGAGGTGTGTATCTGCCAGATTGGAGATCCACCAGTTTAAACCTACATGCCTTCAAGCACTGTTTCAATATTCAGCCTTTGCCTGCAGGATCCCAAGCTGTGCCCTTTTTCTCATCCTCATCTGTACGCTGTCTGAATGTCACTTTTTAATGTTTAATTAACAATATTGTGTATTGAAATATATACAACATGATTTCTTACCACTAAAGCTCTGATGATGCATCCTACATTTTCCTTCCTTAACCTTTTTTCTCTTTATTGAAGACAACTGTCAGTCATTATCTTTTAATGTTTCCTCATTTCGCAGTCTCTTTATCTCACTATTCCCTTGTGATGGATTTTTTCCCCAGCAGTGGGGGTTGGTGAGGGAATTTAAAAGCATCAGAAATCACTTACAGATTGCTGAGTGTACAGTTCACACCAGCCCAGTTCACTGTGTGCAGACCTCAGAAAGGTGCAGGCAGCATACTCATGCAGTCCATCTAATTTATGGCTCTATTCAGTATTAAATATGTGTGTGTGTGTTTGTGTGTGTGTGTATGTGTGGGTGTGCAAACAGGTCACATTCAGTAAAAGCTCCAAATTAAATATCCAGATTGGAGAGCTTCTGCTATACAGCAAGATGCTGACCTGCAACTTTGTTGGTTAAACCTCCCAAAAGCAAAGTTTGCTGTCTTTTTATCTCTTAAGGCTGTACAGTTATCAAAAAAAGTTGCCACTTCTGAGGCTGCACTAAACTGGAGCAGGTCTGCCTCTCCTTCTGTTTGTGTGTGTTTAAGTGTGCAGTGTATGCATCTGTGGTTGTGTTTGATGTTTAATATATATCTGTACACATGTCCTTAATCCTAGGTACTAATATTCTCGAGGTTGTATTTGTCATACAGGCAAAGAAAAGACATTTATGTAATGCTGCAACTGTGGCCACTGCAGCATTTTTCTTTTAATATGAGAAAGTAATTTTGTCCTAATGCCAGACTGTCAGTTAGAATGGATGTGCCAGGCCAAGGTTACAAATCAGTAGACGGGAGGTAGCAGCAGAGTGGACACAGCTAAAATACTACCGCTGCACCCTTAGCTGTCACTGAGTTTATGCTCCTGCTTACCCAAGGAGCAAACAGCTGGGCAGATAACTACTCAGATTATTGTTTATGAAAGGAGGGAGGAAGGCAGAAGTGGAGTTGTGATAAACTGATATATTATCTAAACGGCAGGGACGTGATCGGACAAGTGGTTCACTCCACTCATGCAACTCCGTTTCTCTTGGCTCAGTCATAGATTCTGTTGCCAGTTTGACTGACCCTGTGTCTAAGTAAACATAAAAAGCCATATAACAAGCTGTGGAGGGCTCATTTTCTTGCGCCCTCTTCTTTGCCGTCTTCCCCTCTTATATATTTGTTTGACCGCCAAAGCCGTTGTGCTTCCTTTTGGTCACCTGCATCGCATCATCCACCCATTCTCTGACTTTTTAGCATTTCCAACAGTTTCTCAGTAACATCTCATTTCACCTCTGTCACCGCTTCAAAGAGACTCATTTGTTGGCCTGACAAAAAAAGTCCAACCAACACTAACACACACTCGCAAGCAAATACACGACTGGCCAGAAAATGTGGCTTTAATGAAAGGTCAAACTTCCAATTTGGAAAAGCCTCATTACTTCTCTGCAATTTGAGGTGGATCAAAGTAGAAGTTGAGTGATGCGTGTTTTTACACATGCAGCCAGTAGTGTCCCCAGGTTTTTAGCACCTTTCAGAATAGTGACATTGTAAACATGGGATATTGGCTCAGTTACTCCACTTTTAAATTTCAGTGCAGTTATTGTGTTTTAATGTGAAAGGCCATTCATTTCAATAGTGGTGGAATGGAGTTTGATTCCACATTAAATGTGACAGTATGCATACTCTATACTATTAGCAATCATGTCCCAAATAGACCTACAAAGATCCTCGTTTGGCTGCATGTGTCATGGCTGATCAATGCATTCTTTGGTTGATACTGGCTTCATAAAGCCTGATTTGTGTTGTTTTTATTAGAACCCATTGTGCTCGGGGTGGAGTGTAACCCCTGGACCGGCACATACAAATAAATAGCAGCCGCAGTTGTGTGTGATAATGATTCAAACTGTCAGTGTGTTTTGGATTCAGTATTAGGTTAAATAATTTTAAAGACAGATTTTTGTCAGGTCAAATGTAATTTGGGTGAAACAGAATTTTCTGGTCCTTTTTTATATGCAACGTTTCCTAGATACTTACCAGCCTGAGGTTCTCAAAAGTGGCCTGTCTGTTGACGTCAGTTTCAACACTTTGCCTTTACTACACTGACATAAAAGCCTCAGTTTTCTATTTCAAGGCACTGCACACAGTCACAGTTAGAATAATCACTTTGTCCAGCAGGCTATAAGAAGTGGATGGTTGGTGCGAAGAGACGAGGACCCTCTTTTTGATTTCTCTTTTGATAGTCCTGCTCTTGTCATGTCTGCATCTCAAAGTGTCTGTTCCCTCAGACAGCCTCAGTTTTCTGCCTTAAAGCCCAGTTTAGTCGAGGAGCAGAGCTTAACCTCGTGTGTCTAAGAAATAAAAAGCTTCCACTTAACACCGTTGTGCATGACTTCATCCTGCAGATTATGCTCAAGCGACTGGAGGCTTGAAGCAAGGTTCGGTGTGTTGAAAAGAGAGGCGGGTGCTGGTCTTCCCACCTGCATCTAAGCATGGGAGTGTGCGTCGGCTGAGTTTCCCTCAGTGTGTGTGTGTGTGTGTCTCTTCTGGTGCACACAGGCCTCCACGTGATGCATTTGTGTGCATTAAAGGCATGTAATGGGATGGTTTTAAATCAAGAAGGGAGTATTATGCCTCTTATCTATGTTCTATCAGTTTACATCCCTCTGACAATGCAAACCACACTCCCAGCTGCTTCCTCTTCATGACAGTAGTATCATACAGTATGTGGTACTTAAAGGCGGGGGCACATTAGAAATTAACTGGTTGATACAATATGTTGTCCAAACACGTCAGAGTCAATACGCACAGTGAGAATCAATGTCAGATCGTCGGTTTAGGAAAGTTAGAGATATTGTTACACACAGTTTGGCTATCTGGTTGGAGCATGCTGATGTCTTTGGTATCCTTCTCTTAAAGCCCTGCAACTAGACAACATTGGCAGGGCGCGTATGAGTTGGTCTCTAAAACCCAATTAAATGCAAGTAATACAGTATGGAAGTGGTTTGGATGCAGCAACGGGAAAAGTTCTCACAAATACAGTAGTTGTGTAACTACTTCATGATTTTCAAATCCTAGATGTAGGCTCTAAGTCATTGAAGAGGCTGATGTGACATACTAAGGCATGCAATATTTTACATCAGTTCAAGAAGCTTTTGAACGATGTGCATGACGGAGCAAGAGGGAGGCCGGCTGCACCCACACTGTGGTCATATCACAGGTCCAGGAACCTGTTTTTTTTGGCTAATTATTGTATCAATATCAGTACTGAAACTCCAGTATTAAATCAAGATTGGCATCAAAAACTATTCAAACATTAGCGAGCTGTGTTTTTCACTAACAGATTATAATTTGTGTTGAGACACTGCAGGTCGTAACCATGTCAAACTGCTGTTCGTAATATTAAATTTGTTTTTTACAAAGTTTGGCCTTTTCGGTCGCACTTTTTCAACGTGTATTATGTTTATTTATCTTGAACTTCAGGGCAAGCTAGATTGGTTCTAAATTGTGCAAACTAAGTGCCACAGAAATACCACTTTGGTTGTTATGTTTAATAGCATGCAGATAACAAAATAAAAAAAACAAAAAAACAAAAAAAAAACATTCCTTGTCAAGAATTGTCAAACTGCCTGAAAAACAACAACATGATAGTTATAGCATATCGCCCACCCTGAGTGTGCATGCTTGAGTAGCTCTTAGAGTGAGCGTGTGAGTGTACAACATGTGTGCGCTCATTTGCATGATTACATGTATGCAGATCCCGAAAGCTTTCAGTAGGAGTGCCACAGATCAGTGCACGCTAACCTGAAGTGTGCCTCAGATTTTCTAGGAGAGACAAGACCTCACACATTTAGCAGGAGCGAAGAGAGCAGCACTAAATAGTTATTACTATGCACCGTCACAGTCTGGACCCACATTACAATTACTGCCTGTCTTTTGGTCCAAGTGGATCTGCTTGCCCATTAGTGTCATATATTAAAATGCGGGATACCAAAAAGGCATCATTTTTTTGCAGTTAAACAGGTCTTAATGAACCGTTTGGGTAATGAGGCGGGCAGCCATGAGGCAGAGAGGAACAATGGCAAACATGGCAACTGGCAGCACTTGGTGAGTCCACTTTGTCATCAGCCTGCCCTTGCCTGTCTCTCGGAATAGGATCCATTTCCTGGTATTATTCCTGAAATTTTCCCTCCCTCTCTTCATTCACATCAATATTGCATAGGGTGATCGTGAGCATGATATGTGCATATTATGTTTCTCACGCTTAAATTAAAGAACAATATAACCCCGTACGATGGAGACCCCAGTACATTAGTCAAGATGATCAGTATTTGTCTGAGGGTTCAAATAAAGTAATATCGAAACTGACTTAGGAGGTCTTTGCGTGCTTGTGGTTGTATTGGCTAAAGCCATTAGCAGACACCAGTGGAACAGAATGATTGAATCATCAACCATAATGAAATACACGGTGACATGTGTTCGCTACGTGTATCATTCATGGGCACCCATCAATTTACCAGGATGAATGAGTCATTGTCTCACTAACCATCATTAGCTGAGGGAAACAGAAGCTTTGTTATATAAATATATAAACCGTGCTACTTGCTCCCTGTTAGCTGTTCTGTCTTTGCGAGGTATTCACCAGGGGGCAGTGGATGAAGGTTAGAAAGTGGATAAGTAAGTGGAAGATTTGCAACCGGAATAATGAAAAAAAAAAAGAAATTGCTCTTGAATAAGACAGTGAATCCAAAACCTGTTCAGTGGCCAGCAGTGAAATTCTGGTAAGCCTGTAAGTACAGAGGAAGATGGGAAATAAGTGGAAGAGACAAGCTGATGGTTAGAAGATGACGAAAAGGTTTTATCATTTCTATTAAGAATGTCATCAGTGATGACGGGATGTCATCACCCTCACACCATTTTAAAGTGCATATTTTTGCCTCGAGTAATGGTTCAAATGGAAATGTAATTTAAACTTTTTACATTATACCTATCAAACTTTTTTGAAGTGAAACAGCGAAGCCAATTGTTATGAAGGCAGTGGATGTTTGAGTATGGTGGAAAACACACTGTCTTTTCCTCCTCGCTGCTGAATTAATTCATTGTTCAGGAGAACTACATGAGCCACACACAGGAAAATGTTATGTTCAGGGAAGCAATATTTTGTGGTACACGTGACACAGTTTCAGAAAGACTCCACAGGCCTGAGAACCTTCGTTGAATTTTCTCTCAGTTGGTGTAGTAGAGGTCCAACACACCGCACTCACAGGGTTCTAATCCCAAGAGAACCAATTTTAACACCATTCATTTTACAGCTTATCTCGAATTCTGTTTTCTTTTTCTCCATATTATCAAGCCCGTTTTACTGTACTGCCAGACAAACACATTTTCAGGATTCTAGAAGAACTTCTAAATGTCGCGTTTGTAAGATTCAAACCAAAAATGTCATCAGTATTTGGGTAGAAGATTGTTGGTAATGCATCCGTTAATACACTTGTGGCACTTTACACCTGCATTATTTTATCAGTATATAATCACCTCTGTGGCTCTGAGCAGTGCTGTGAAGAAAATTCAAATGTTACGTAAATCAATGTCTTCTCCTTGGTATTCAGTGTTTCCAAAGGCTCCAAGTACTTTCAACATTTAGTGTAAATGCACGCTAGCTATTATCTAGCTATTATCTTGCACAGCATTAGCTATCAAATGGTAATTATGAATGTCTAATACCTCACAAATGCTAAAACACAGATTGTTGGATAGTGAGACATAAGACATTCACAGGAGTCAAGTGTTGATTTGCCTCCCTCGAGCTTCTGTGTTCATTAAGGATTTGCCTCAAACATGAATTCCATTCACTTTACATCAAGGAAAAGCAAGTTTAATGTACATAACCTTTCAATAACAAGGCAATTCAAAGTGGTTTACATAAGACAGAAAGACATTAAGAGAAGACAAGGCAGCACAGGACAGCTACTCTGCACGGTGGTCACAGACACTGTGCAAAGGATGATTTTCCAAGTTGTCTACTGCTAGAGCCTCAACTGTCTACACCCAGAAAGACAATGCAGGCATTCTCACTCTATTTGATAAGTAACAGCTGTGTACATCAGGTCATCTTTGATCCGACTTTGAAGAGGGAGTGTAATGAAATGTGATAAATAATGGCAGAGAGGCATGATACAAAAGAGATGATGTGTATTTGACACGACGTGGAAGGAAAACAAAGAATAAGCAGGAATTCTGTTGGGAGCCGCTGAGAAGCTCTGGTGAAATGAAAGAGGATGAGGCGGGAGGATGATTGAAAATAGATGTAGTCTTGATATCAAAAGAGAGGAGAGGTTATTCTTCCTTCACTACACCAAGTAAAATTGGGAGTAACATCCCCGCATACAAATTTGCACTTGTAATATACAGACAGGTAACACATGAAAGTTAAAACCAGGATACAAACATTATGGAGGCAGACACATTCGTACAGGACACCAGGGGACATTTAATGATGAATGGATATGATGTAAATGATATGCAATGGCCTTCAATGGCCATCCCAACTGAACACCTATGTGAGACAGTCGTGTTCACTCTCCATCACTATCATCAAAACACCGAATGAGGAAATACTATATCTTTAGGAAGAAAGCTCGCCATCCCTCCTGTGGAGTTCAGAAACATGGAGAGTCTATGACAAGGAGCAGTAAAGCTCTTCTGGAGGCTTGTAGTGGACCACATCTGAAGTTAACTGAGGCACTTTAGGTTTTTTGTCAATTTGTCACCGATCAGTTTGCTTTGAAAATCACTAGTGAAGCATAATATGAAGTGATATGTACTTATCCTTCAGGTAATACATAAAAGACTAAGTGCTGAATTTAAATGCTCTTTTGTGTTTTTATTTATATAATGCAGGGACGTTCACAGCATTTCACTTTGAACCACGTATCTGACTGTGACCGCCTAATTATCGTCAATTACCAGTCGCGGTTGCACTGATAATTTAAAGCGAGATGGGTGCTCAGTGGTGATTTTAGAATTCACTGTGTGTAGCCTGTAGGTCAATGCTGATATATAAACACAACGCAGGCAGCATTACCTTTACTGAATGTATTAGCTAATGCAAATGGTTTTATATTGTTGTTCCGAGGCACATAGCTGCTTTGGCATATTGCTCTTAACAGCGTTTGGGCTTTTAAGAAAGAGCTTCGGATAGTGACTGACTTTCCTGAGTGTACAATTTTAGAAAACTTAGTAATGCTTTGTGAGCAATAAGCAGTGTTGGTGGGAAACTGAAAACTAAGTTGCCAAAATGAATGGATCTGTCAGACAGCGGAGGGATATGTGATCGAATTTCTTTCTTTGGCTTCGGATGATATGCACACTTTATTGAATTGTGTTCCCTTATTTGTGCTCCAACACTACACTTAATTACAAAGCGCAGACACTGTTCCACCTTCATATTTTGGCTGTCCACCAGATGAGCCTTTAAAACAGCAGCACTGAGCAGTGGGATTGTCTCCTTAACTGCGTGGTTTAATTTAAACTTTCTTCCCACTCTTGCTCTTATTGCTCTTGAACTGATAAACAAGAAAAAAAGAATTAAGACTCTTTTAGCTACAGCCAAAACAGACAATGAAAAGGGCCTCAGAAGTCGTCATTACATTTCTGCTGCGCTGGGACCACAGAGAGCTCATGCCCTGACTTGTGTTCTGACGAAGGAAAGCATGTGTTAGACAGCACGGTACACGTGGGTGTCATTAATATCTCAGTGTCTGCTGGAACTATTGAGCGTCAGGTTGTGAAAATGGGATCCAGCACTCTCACACCCAATGCGCACATCAATAGCACTTCACCCAATACACTTGGGGAGAATATGAGTCCCCTTTCTCTGCAGAGACATGGTAATAAGCAATTAAGCAGCTTATCTGGTAGAAACAAAATGAGGTTGATGAAAAGGAAGGGAGCATTTAGAGGCTGACTAACACTAGATCAGTTAAAGGAGAGATTTACCTCCAGAACTTTCTGCCGAAAAGCCAGGTGAGGTAAGCCCTTCTGCCAGAAGGCCTTTCTGCAAGAATCCCTTTTGGAAGTCAGGTGATACAGTCTTGGTTGATGAATGGGTCAAACTCTGAACTTTCACCCTGGAGATCATGGTCTCTATTTACAAGTGACGGCCATGACATAACCCTGTAGCATCATGTGTTTATCTAGGAGACTCCCATGATTCTGTGTTCAGTAATATTGCGGTTGTTGTGAAGAGAAAACGGGAAAATATTCCTGAACCTGCAGCTTCTCCCACGTTGCAAATATATGGGAGCAGCGTAACTAAAATGAGATCATTGTTTGTTGTGTGGGTGTTCCTAAGAAGACTGACTGGGATCAAGTAAATAGATCTTGTTTAGGAAATATATTTAATGATGTTACATTCACATGCGCTCAGATTTATTCATTTCTACTTGAGCAAGAAAACAGTTTGGTTAGGATTAGGCACCAAAACAACTTGGTTAGGTTTCGAAAAACGTCATTGTTTAGGTTAAAGTAATGAGTCAATGTTGACATTTGGTTTCACTCAGGATGCAAACAGCAGCCTCCAGGGTTAAATTCCTGTGTTTGTTAAAGTCTTTCTGGCAGAAAGCCCTGAAGGCTACTTCTTCCATGTGCCATTAATCTGGAATGGAGCCAAAGGTATGTTTCTCTTTCCTGTTTATTGAACTATGGCAGCTGATGAGTGGGTTTATGAATGTCAAATTGCAGCTTTGAAAAAGTGGCTTGTGTTACATTTCATTGAACCCTGTTCCTCCATGGTTGTTAATCATGTTGTGTTTGAGCAGTTAATGAAGTTTCTGAGGCTGAAGAGTGCAGTCATCCATCCTCATAATAGTGTTCTTGTGTGCTTTACATGTTATTGTCTCTCACTTGAAGGGAATAGGTTTCCCCAATAGGTCAGTGCAAACAGGAAACACATTAGAGTGTGCGTTTGTGTAGAAAGCATGATCAATTTAATCTACGTAATAATAATAATGATAATGATTTGTAGTAATAAGACCTGACCCATGTGTTTACACAAGTATTGAACTGAGCTCCTAAAATAGGTTGCACATCTTCAGAAGTGTGACTGTGGACTTGGTTTAAGTCACAACACAACAATACGTGTGTGTTCATTACTGCATGAGCAGACTGTAAAGCCTCCAACAAAGTCCTTCACTGAGGTATTCGTAGCCACAAAGAGTCACACATGCAAAAAACTATAGCTCAGCCATCTGACTTGGCACCAAAGTTGCTTGCTCCGTCTGGTCCTCAAGCCAAAAGTTTGCATTATTAGCCACCCGGGACCAGGTTTATCCCACGTTCCTTTAATTAGAATCCATCCTCTCCAGCTGAGAAACAACCAAGAACTTGCTCTGTTTGGATATAACCATGCAGCTGCAGCTCCTACATGAAAGCTGAAATATGTTGAATTATTATTATTATTATTATTTTTTTCCCCAGATGAAAGGGACAAAGATGAGGTTAGGGAGGGTTTGTCATCTAGCCACACATCGTTTCAGAAGCCCATATGAGGTAATACCCCTTCATTATTGCTGTAGACCACTCCAGGGTCACTTGACATCAATTATATAGTAAAAAGTCAATCTGTTGCAGGTCGTCCACTGGGTGTAGGGGCTCCTAATGTTTTGCAGCGTAATGAAAATGTTCAGTCACACTTAAAGCCAGTCCATTTTGGCCCCCAGGACTACTGATAGGCTGCAGACTCCCCAGCGTTAAAGGTGCAGAGGTGATGCAGGTCGGGCTGAAAGAAATCAGATTTCACTATTTAACTTTTTCACCCTTCATTTTAGTAATGGAGGTCTATGAGAGAAGGTTTCAAACCCACTCATATATTGTACTACACTTCTGATGCTTAAATGTGCCTCTACACTTTATTTGAGCTTTTTGAAACCTTCACACATTACAAATCTATTCATACCCAGAGGCCACCCAAACCTTCAGTCAAGTTCACATCAATTCAGGCCTCACTTCACACTGTCTAAGCAAAATCTACAGCAACTTGTATTCAATCTGAACACACCTTAATACTACTCCTCAGTACCCTCTTAGGACTACCAGTGTGATTTCTACACATTGTAATGCTCCTGTTACTGCTGCTTCTGTGCATGCTGCTATAAGTACGGCTAAATCAGCAACCGCTCTTATTTCAAATTCCTCCATGAAAACATCCGTAGCTACTAACACCTGCTGGCTACAACTTAACATCTCTTTTTCATCTTCCTTCATCCTTTCCTTCTTCCATTCCTCTTTTCCTCTGCTATCCGCACTGGTCTTCTTTCTTTTCATCCCCTTTTCTTTCGTTATCTCTTTTCTTTCTTTCTCCCTTCCCCTCCCTTTTCTTCAGTTCTTTCATTGTTCCTTCTTTTTTCTTTGCTATAACAAACTTGAAACATCCCTATAGTATACTCCTCCTTCAGCTGCTTGTTCTTTTACTGCTTCTTAAGCTGTAACTCGCAGCTCTCAGCAATCATGTTGCTTTTCTGTAGAAGATTCACTTTTCCAGTTTATTGTAAACGTTGTTTGTGATATTTTTTTCCCATTTCTGTGTCTCTTTCTTCTCTTTATTCTCTGCACTTGTTGCAGACATAAATGGGTAACGTACAGTAGATCATTTTGATAAATTGCGTTGTGTTGGCAGTACATTTATAGTGTTCTTCATTGCTATCCCATCAATTGTAGCACCATTAGAGTACCAAAACAAAAAGGGAGGAAATCGTGAATGATGACTAATTTACAGTGATATTACCCTGTGTTCTTCTCGGAGCCCGAAGAAGTGAATGTTTCAGTTGTTCAAATGCATTATGTAGTGCTTTGGCAGTAATGTAATGTCACCATATAAATATATTTTCTTTTTGTGAGGGAGTTGTGTGACACATCAGATATGTAACCAACCTATTTCATTTTTGAACAGATAATGAATGGATATGAAAGCGTCATTTAGTTGTGGCATACATGCAATTTTTCTGCATAATTTCCATCACATGGTGAAACTGAAAGGAAAGACAGGACAAATATAAATCATAATCCCTCGAAAGAAAGGAGGGATTATGATTTTCACTTGGACAAATAGCTTTTCGTCAGTTTTCCACATTACAGTTAATATGCTGTGTTACAAATGAACAAATAATCAACGCAGGCCAAACAATAAACCCATTGTAAAAATTTGTTAAGTCTATACTCTGCTCCAAGGTCAGATTTGTGTGCCACAGCACTCGTGTGCAGTATAATTTATTTTCCATATTTTCAGCATTTATCAACAGACCACACTAAAGCCTATGCATTAAAACTGGATGATTATATCACTCCATGCATTGTGTATGGATTAGAGAGACGGACACAGATAATTTGCTTGTGTGCGTGTCACACAGTGAGCTGCAGCTGCAACTATTCTGTATGTATGGCAATGCATCTGTGTCTCAAAAAAAGTAATCTAAGATTAGATTGAAAATGCCAAAGAAAAAAAAATACTGTCCTCGTAGTAGGATGTACATATACTGTATATACATGCAGTGGTTTATGGTAATGCAGTTGGCTTGCCTGTTCCCTGGCTGGGATGATGATGATGAGGTGCAAATCTAAAAGCCATTACACCTCCCTATGAGTTCTATTATCACCGCTGACTGATAATTGCATTGGGCTGTGGTGCTACGAGAGCGGCAACCTGGTGCTGGTGCCTTTCTTTATGGTACGGTCCGATATGATCTTCGGGCGCACTGGTGCGAACACTCAGGACTTTTTATGGCGTCCTTTTGTGTCACACAGGCCAGACAGAGCTGAGACTTTGAGATAGGAAGAGGAAGAAAAGGGAGAAGAAGCTAATGTTAATTAACAGAGAAGAATGAAGGAGTGGAGAGCAAAATCAAATCTCATTTATGAGAATATTTACTGGTCCTCTGCTCTCTTTTTTATTCATCCCTTTCTTTCAAAAAGAGAATGATGAGGCTGGTTTTGCTATTAAAGGGGTGATGGGTCATGCAAGGACGACTGAGTAGAGGAAGGTGAACATAAATGACATCTCTCCATCACAACACCATCACTAATTTAATGCTCTTATCACTGGTGTAAGTGGATTTTCATCTCTCTATATGCCAACATTCAGTCATTGATATTTAACTTTAGGTGAGCTTGACTAAAAAGGCTCCCCAAGGAGGAGTCTGTTGGTTTCAGTGGGGATTTTTATTCTCTAACAAAAATAATGAGGCAGCGGTGGTGAGGATAATAAGCTTGTGGTCACTGGTGAGATCCTTTGTCTGGCTGAGACACTCCTGGCTGGAGAGGCAAGAGAACACACTCCATTAACTGATCAACTACCACTGAGATGCCTTAGAGCAAGGCACTATACTTAATTAATCCAGCAGAGCTACCCACCGGCAGAAGGCTGTTGTTATGAAGCTCGTGAGTGTGCATTTGTGTTGTCGCATAAAACCTTTCACTGCAAACCAAGGGAGTGTGCTCAATCAGCCATGCTTGGAAAAACAAGAGAAAAGAGAAGGAAATTAGCTGAAAGATGAGGGAGTCAGGACCAGGGATGGGTACAGAAACTCTGTATTCCCGCGGATAAATTATTAAAGATCCTGGTATTGATAAGCTCAGACGTTAGTGGCTCTTTTATCGGTACAATTTGGTTCTTCCTGCAACTACACTCATTACTTTAAGTGTCGCAAAACCTTTGCAAGTATAAAAGCCAATACTTTATCAATACTCCTTTAACAAGCATATATGCTGACATGTAGAAAAACGATATTTCATTCTGCCACTTTGTTTTGCACAAGCACAGCATGCTCACTCTGCTAATGGCAAATTGTTATAAACAAGCTAAAACTAAAACTATCTGTATGTTTAGCTTAGTTTGCATCGTATCTTAAAATTTGGTAAATCCTTGTAAACTCAGCTGCTGGCTGAGATGAGCCAGCCTGTCCTCAGGCAGCCCACAAAGCCTGGTCAGTAACATCATCATCCACATTTGCATGGATTTGGTAAAGCAGTCAGAAGGTTTCTCATCTCCCTCTCCCCTGAGCTTTGAAAAAAGATGCATCTGCAATTATTTTCCTTCTCCTCTGCCTCATCATTACCTCAGAGACCTCCGTCTGTCTCTCCCTCATTTCGTCTTGGTTGTCCATCAAGAGCTCTGCTTTGATATTCATGTACCAGCATGATTAAGATGCAAAAGAGATAGTTGCAAGGTCCTAGGTCATCCTCTTCTCCTCCTCTGTTTCCTTTTCACCCCTTGGACCTTTTTCTCCTCTCCTCTCTTCTCCTCTCCTCTCCTCTCCTCTCCTCTCCTCTCTCTTTCCCTTTCTTTGTTGATCTGGTTTAACTGACTGTGTGTCTGCAACATCCTTTTAATGTGATTCACATAACAATCATCTATTTTACCACGGAACACATTTTGACATTCTCGCAGGTCACCTTGAGCTAAATGAAGGAACGAAGGAAGAAAGAAAGGAAGGAGGTTTCTTTTGCACTTTTTTGCTTTCTGAAGTGATACATTCTACTGCATTTAACATCCCATCCAGACACATGGTTGCTCTGTGGTCAGTTTCTGTCGAGGTATATTTATTCAAAGCCCCACCACTTGTCAGGTTACGAAAATGTTCTGCCTGTTAGCCTGCAGCCACTGCTGGTCGGGTGTAAAGGGTTGATAATTTGGCCTTCAGGATGACTTAAACCTGCTTCTAATTCTTGAACTTGTATTAGCCTGGAAGAAAGTTTTGACCCTTTGAGAAAAGACACATTTGAGAAAGAATTCAGGCGAAGCCACTTGATCCGGCTTTACTGTGGATTTGTGATTTCTTCCTGCAGACTGAACTAAACTGAACCTTCACCGTTTTTTGTCTCATAGCGTCTCCAAGGGGGGTTCTGTAATACACCTTTTGTTCAACTTTGTCACATTTTTCTGTTTGCTGTGCATTATAATGACAGCAAGAAGATGGTGATACGTCTTGGCTCGTATTTCTGAAAAATATACTCAAACTGTTAGTTTACACCCACGCTGCTGGGATTACATCTCAGACACACGCATGCCATCCCATTCATCTATTCGCACACGCACACACTCAAACAGATATTCACACCATGCGGTGCTCATAAACCGTGATGCAACTGCGCCCTTTTGATCCCTAGGTCTTCACAGTTGTAGGAGGACAAGTTGTGCAGACCTCTGAAACGTGTTAGCCCCCCCCGGCCACAGCATTTGCACCACTGACCTTTTCAGACAGGCACGCTTGTGCTCAGCCCCGGCCACGTCTGTAAAGCCAAAGCCAATATCCAGTGATTTATTTCATTTGGCTGCTCGAGTACATCCTCTCGGCTGAACCGCTCTGCCTTAGGCGAAGATAAAGCTGCAGCCTGAGCCCTGGGGGGATGCTGTGGATGTCCCCCCTCATCAGCGCTTAGCCACTGTCACATCCCCACCATGCCCAGAGAAACACCACAGACACAACAACACAGGACAGGGATCAGCATTAAGAGGTTACTTGTGGCTTGCACCATGTCTGCGCTTCACGTTCGGGTTCTGGAGTACGACCAGGCGCACTGACTGAGCCACTTAAAGTGGTAAATCAGGCAATGAGAAAAGCAGCGTAATGGTCAGAAGGCTGCTGTTTGACAACCAGGCCATATCTTGGGGGCTAAAAACCCTGCTGTCTTTGTGTTACAGTGAACAGGAGTGGCAGGGGAAGGAGGCAGGGGGTAGAGGAGGCTGGAAATGGGCTTTGGAGGACATGGACCTATTGAGCCTTGCCTGCAGCAAGAGCATTTGGTATTCACCCTCGGAGGGTTGTGTCAGCAAACTCTCAGAGGTCAGCACGGGAAAATGCATCCTTCCCACATGCTCCTGCTCTCTGAGATTGGATAAATATCACAAAGTTTTTCAAAGGGAGGACTGTGGAATGGCATCTCGCATAAGCATGCTAAATGTCATCTGCTGTTCTCACGCTTTACGCAGTAAATTGGGCTTGTTTTTCCCTCTTTCTGATAAAAATTCACTAACGGTAATGTTGGCTGTTGACTTTTTGGGCTTTTGTTTTTTTGGAAGTGTATTTATTTAAACAGAAAGTTGTATCCCCACGGAAATACGTGGTAAGGTGGGTGATTACTGTTTGTTTGCTGTAGAAGTGCTCAGGCTTCACATTTATGTTTTGTATGGAGATAGTCAATCACATTCAGCATTTTATTTATATAGCCCACAATAACAATTTTTTCAGGGGCTTTACAAACCACACAGCGTAGGACTCGGTCTGTCCTGAGGAGGGAGAGAGAGACATGATGGCATGCAGACGAGGGAGAGACGAGGACAGTGATCCAAATCCAAACGTCTCGAGGTGTTTAGATCTGGATAAGAAGTGCAAGTATGGAACTTTATCTTCATACATAAATGTTTATGGTTACACATAAACGCTGATGACTGATGTGTATGTCTCCGTTACCGTGCATTTAAGAGCAACCATTAATTACATCATTTGAAACATCACAAAGCAGACATGTTTGAAATGAGGCCTCTGGCGTAAAGATAAAGTGATCCCGAGCTTTGATTGTCCCCACTGATCTGGAACACATCTCGCTGCTCATTTCAGCGACAGCACCTGCAAAGAGTTAAGCACTGCTGCTGGTGCTTCGCTGTTATTTCTTAGTTAACGTGCTTTTTGTCCATGAAAAAATCCATGGCTGCCCCTCAGCCAGGTGCTATAATTTCTGTGGAGTATCTGCTGTGAGTCTACTCTGTTTTGCCTCTGAAAGAAAAAGAACATCTTGTTCTCGGTTACATGTGTCCTTTCACATATGAAAAACAAGTTCCCATGTGATCGCTCATCTCCCATCAGCTTTGTGTGATGAGAGCTCTTGTTCCCTTGAATGAATGTGTCACACACAACATGTATCAGTTTGGTGGCTTTTATTTGCTGGATGGTTATCATGTTATACTGTCTCTCATTATATGTAATAGTACAGAGACTAATGACTGGAAAGACTCGTGTAGTAATAGTTGCCTCTGATTGGAGGAGTAGGTGAGTCAACATTTGTGACTAGGAATAACTATTTTGTCTCCAAAGCGTAGTTCAGTGATATTGCCAGGAATTTATATTGTGTGGTTTGGCAAAGTATTGTAATCTTAGTATGAATGGCATATAATTTATCATCGAAGCTCTTTTCCGGTAATTTCCCTTAACCATTAATCTTAAAAAATGTCCACCGACAGTGTAATTTGTTGCACATTTCTGTGTATTATACAAAAGCGAACTCTGGCCCGGACACTTTTTGAAATTCCCATGTCTCCAAATTGCAATTTCAATATTTTTTTTTTTTCGTTAATTATAGCTTACAGTTTTGTATGTAGATAAATGGATATTGGCAACGGTAATTGAACTGACCTATTATTGAAGGGAAAGTGGCAAACTGCTTCCTCTAGTTGAGTGCAAAAGGCATATCCCTGCTTGCTTTTAAGGCCCCAAGGCACCAGAGAGGACACTAGAGAAATGTCAAGGAGCTGCTGCCACCACTACTGCTGTGGTTAGCCCTGTCTCTCAACTCTTCTCTCATCTTTCCCCTTTTTTCTGCAACCTGACATTACATCTTGCCTTTTTCTCTTTTCATTCTCTTCATCTTGCACTGCACCTTTTTTTTTTTTTTTTTTTTTTAACTCTGCGATGATAAAGGCAGAAGGGCATTACATCAAATCTCATATGCTTTCACATCTTTTTTTCATGCATTGCTGGTGCAGTGAGAGTCGGGCGAAGCAAAAGAGGGTAGTGGGTAGAAGTGGGTAGGGAGTAGGTATCGCAGTGAACGTGGAGAAGTGCCAAAGAGAGGACACAATGAAAGCAAGGTCTGGATTTGTCAATCTTTCCAAGTAGTAACATGTCCGTGAAATCGAATGAGGAGAGTGTAATTTTGTTGAACAAAAAAGACACTGAGAGGGAGCTCTAACAAATGGTTATAGATTTGAAGATTCCTGTCCATCATCGCTGTAAAGATTCAAGAGATTCATATAGAAAGAAAACACCGTTACATGTAACTATATTTTAGCAGCTCAAAATAATCTTTGGACAAATTCCCATGCATGACACTGATTCTGCATGGATGGATGCTCGTGGGCACGTCTCCAGATGGTGTGTGTGTATGTGTGTGTGAATCTGTCTTCCTCCGTCTTTGTGCTTTGCCAAATGTACCCAAGGAGACGATAGTGAGATCACACAGTTGGTTCCTATTAATTCTGAAGACACAAGACACAAAGCCAGCCCATATAATGGGCTTGTATTCATTTCCTGGAGACTTACCCTAACCATAACCACTACTTGCCTAACCCTAACCTTAATCTAAATCTAACCTTACCCTAACCTTGACCTCAGTCTTCACCCTAAAGTCTAACGATTTACATTATAGGGACCTGCATTTTGTTCCCATAAGGAAGGCGAGTCCCCACAGTGCGACTGCATAAACAGATTTATGTCCCCACAACATGAGTAATGCATGGCCACACACAGACCGATCATTTTACACACACACAGATGCCTCAGTGCAAACATGTGTGTATTTCAGTTGGCTGGTGAAATCTGTGTAAGTTGTCACCAGTTTTCACGTTGAATTAGACCGAAAACATGGCATCCTTTTTGTTTTCTCGAGATCATTTTAAAGCTAAGATAAAGGGGCAGAGTGGCGGGCTCGGCCAGCTGTTATCTGTCCTGTGACAAATTCTCGCAAGTTTGGAGTCTCTCCTCAGTATCTGTTCATTTATCTTTAAGCAGGATTCCACTCACACTCTCATTCATGAGACTCTGTGTAAAAACAGAGTCTGCAGCCACGCAAGCTGCTCCAAGGCTTGACTTAGACACAACAGTGCTTAAAGACATCATGCTGATGTGTCGCAGGTCTGATGGTTACCATGTTCACCATCTTAGTTTAGCATGTTACTATGCTAAAATTTGCAACTTATTACTGAACACAAGTACAGCTCAACCTGAAGCAGTTGTTCATTTTTCAGTTATTTGGCCAACAGCAAAGTGTTGGACAAGTTAACTATGATGAACCTGATGAACTATGTCAAAGGTCAACCTCACGAGGGCCCGACAGGAAACGTCAGAGAATCACCAAAGTCATTGGGATTCATCCTCTGAGAAGCAGAGCTTGTACATTTTATGAAAATCCATCCAATAGTTCAATCAAAAGAGACAAGTGAATGACGTAAAGCAATCGTTTAAGTCTTGTCGGAAGGTCTTTGGTGCGTAAACTCTACAGGGAGATTTTAGGGTTAGTGTACAACAGTTGAGGCCTTCAGGTGCCTTCACAGATTGACGGCTACACGTGCAAGCAATGTGGAAAGAATTAAAAAGAAATGTCACAGCTTAAAGAGCCTTTTCATTCATTTGACACAAGTAGTAGACTGAATGTATCTTTTGATTAAGTACGGAAGGATTTGACAAGAGCTGAGCCACAATTAGTCTCTCAAGGTTTAAAGGATTAAGGTAATTATCCCATGTCATTTTTTTTCCTCAGCACATTCATCTTGAAAAATTGTTCTTAAATTCAGCAAATCTTTTACAATGTCAGCTCGTTTCATTGCTCCATGTATTTACAGCCATTGGTCGTCACTTGAATTTTAGTAACTGCAAGGACTGTTTTCTCTCAAATGCTGTCACTATTTCTGAATATTTTACACGTCAAATATATTAACCAGCCTTGTATTTGAACAGTGTTACAGTATTTTATGATATTATTTGAATATTTTATACTCACAAAGTCCAATCATACATCAGTAGGAAGTAGTACATTAAATTGGTTGAGATCTATTTTGACAAGACAGAAAAGAAAATGAATATTATCAGTATCGTGTATTATTCTAGAAGGCAATATGGAGATACTGAGGGAGCTTTTCAGTGCTCCACTCTGTGATCAGTGATGGGGATATTTTCTTATGTAGCAAGCTACTATATTGAAGTGAGATGGGTTTGAAAAGGATTTCGGCTTCAGTATTTTGATGAGTGATAATGATATTCTAGGTATTTTGAATCTTTCATATGAATTCTGGGTGATACATTATTTTTTTTTTAGTCTTTCAGGACATCGGAGCAGGCAAATCAGCATAATGTACAGTATAAATGCTACAAATGAATCACTACACTCTTACTGATTTCAGAGTAGCCTGATGAAGCTATTGGAGTGACGTGTGGCATAGCAATGTAGTGGACCTTTAGTGGTTTGAGAAGATGGTGTGCATATGGTTTTGTGTTAGAGAAAATGCTGTGGTAGACATGAAATCATCCAACTTAAAGAGGATGAAACTTGAGATTGCGATCAACTAGCTGTCTGTGTTTGCGTTGGACTCGGAGAGAGTTCTCACCTCTAAAGAGAGAGTGCGTTAGATCACACAAAAGAATATGAAACAAGTCGACTCTCTTTCATGTCTGTACAGTCAGAACATTTCAAAGGCATCAGGCTCTGTCAATCCATCCAGTGGAGCTATTCGCTTATTATGTGTTCCTCTGTGTCGCAGACAGGCAATGATCGCCTTAGGGTACGCGACCACAGTGTGTTCACAGATTGGACTTCATTAAAGCGCAGAAGATTGCACCGGACAGGGATCACTGAGCCCCTCTCTCTTTTTCTCCTTCACTCTGTCTCACTTGACAGACTGAACTAGTGTCCCGACGGCGGAGATTAAATATAAAAGAAAAAAATAAATAAATAATGTGAGCGGGGAAAATGGTGAAAGTTATCTTATTAAAACTTGAAAGAGTGATGCAAAAGAGGAGGAGGTGCTCTACGCTGGAGCTGGGGAATACAACCAGCCGAACTACCCATTGGCCAGATGGCCTCTGAGTCTGTGAGTGTGTGTGTGTGTGTGTGTGTGTGTGTGCATACAGGTAAATGGTGTCGGTCTTCATAAGCCTGGGGTCATGTGTACTTGTGTCAAATCTTCCTGAAAGCTGACTCCTGAAACTGTCTTTACCTTTCTGTCCCCCCACCCCAACTTAACCTCATACCGCTTTAAACCAAAATATATGCAGATTTTTTTTAAACGTCACTAACGTGCTGGAAAACAGGGAACAGCAGATCAGATGGTCAAATAAATATATTTTGGTAGGAGGGAGTAGGGAGGGAGGCTTTAAAGTGTTAAAACTGTAAGGCACACACTATTTGTTTTACTAATAAACAATTAACCACAAGACTTGAACCGGTGTTTTAGGAAAAGGAAAGTGAACCCCAAAATCATGTGTTCATGGTAATGTGGAGAAATTATTAACCTTAAAGACAAAAACAACCTTTTTCTGTTCACTGTAATTGAATGCATATATTTTGAAACTTGTTGTACCTTTAAATAAGTTCATATGGGGAAATGGCGAGGGAGGAAAAGTAGATTTTTAGCGTGTAATAATGCGACGTGTTGGACTGTGCAGAGCTTCTGAGAGGAAGAGGAAAAGCAATAACTGCCTCATTGCTCTAATTTGAAGTCCCATTTTAGATTTTTTATTTTTTATTTTTTTTTAGGAAAAAATTAATTAATTCCAAACAGTGTTTTCAAGATGGCTTTCTTTATGTGTTTCACTGTTGTTGCCACACAAAAAAAAGATGTGATGATCTTCTCGATTCATTTATTTACGCTCGATAAACCAGGAGATTGTTTCTCGCTTTCTTAAATTGTAGACAGAGGGTTTGTGGCTCGTGCCGTTTGCACGTGTGTGTTTGTGTGTGTGTGTGTGGATGCATGTCAGCACTCCAGCTTGCTGGGTTTTGAATTCTGATATTTCCATGTAAATGAGAACTTGCCTTTCTACAGCAGACTGAAGGGGCATGAATAAACAACACCTGGACAGAGCGAGGAGGATCACTTAGATAGAATATGCAGGAGGTGGGTGGTTTCCAACAGATTCCCCTTTATTTCTAAGATATGAAAGATTGAAGCCATGGAATAAATTACAATATCTGTTTTGTTGTCTGCCTCTGCTTTATCTTCTGTGTCTATCAGTCAAGGTGAGCGCTGGATGAGACAGAGGAGGTGTGTGTGTGTGTGTGTGTGTGTGTGTGTGTGTGCGTGTGTGTGTGCGTGTGTGTGTATGTGTGGGCGAATAGAACAACTAAACTGAACAGAAAAGGGCTGAGAATTTATTTATTTTTCCATTTCGCCAAGGTGTCTGTCCATCAACCAGCTCTGGTCCCAGCAGAGGCCCCGATCCCCCTTAGAGCTATCTGGAGAATAATTCTGAGCTAAATACAGGACCACCCATCAGATCCCTCATCTTCTTTCCAGAAATGTCCCTGGCATCTTGACTCTAATAATTATGTTCCTACATAAACATCTAAATAAGACTGAATGGCTGTATCAGGTGTGGAAGGTTGATGTAGACTGTCGTTTGTCGTTTTTGCCTCCTGAATAGACAGCCATCTCTCAAGTCTTTCTTTTCGTAGTACTGGAACATTCAGAACCTTCTCCCTCGCTTTAAAAACTCTGTTTTTGTCAGGTTAATTGCTACTCAAGGCAAGCACATGTGCACACACAGTACATTTCAAAAAAATTGTTTATGAATCCTGACTGTCCTCATCCCTTATAGATAATGGCTGCTGGGCACTGGTGAAAGTAGCGTGACGTGGTTTTGGCAGCAAAAAACATCTCAGAGTGGAGGTGAAAGTCAATGGTTGGGCTGACAAAACATTTCACTGCCAGATTGCTGTTCAGAGCAGGTCTCTTGCCAACAGTCAGCATTGGTTTCTTTTGATGCTGGATTCAGACTGCACAATATCAGCTTGATAAAAGCCCAACCTGACAGATGCAAGGAGTCAGGAACTAAAATGAGTGTTGGTGCAACAGTTGGTCATTGGCCTTCCATGAAAAACTCCACGTCCCAAACATTGACCAGTAGGAGCACAGAGCGTTCTTCTGTATGCAGCTGTAAACCTGACGAAGCAAAGAGGAGTCATGTTGTGACACGGAGTAAAGGTCATGGTGTTTCTTTCTTTTTCAGGGTTTTCCAAACTCAAAACAACCAGTATCATACAGACCCCCCAGATTCAATATTTTGTTTATGTTCTTGTTCCTGGAAGTTGATTCCTAGCGCCTCCTTTCCGATGACATCACGTACATCATGAAAGACGGCAAGCAGTGATTGTCCGGGGATGATTGGTCTCTCGGCCAAAATGCGGCAAGAATGTTTTCTGAATAAGGCGTAACTGTGATCACAGTCTGTGCCTAAACTTAATCAAGTGCTTTTTGCTGCCTCAACCTACCCAAACCTAGAAAACATACAGTATTTTAAGGCCATTTGTAACAAACTTGTTTTGTCATCTTTTGAATTTTGAATCTCAACCTTTAACACCATCGAGACACGGAGAGAACTCAGGTCTTTTTTTGGCAGAGATGCACTCTTTTCATAATCTTTTCCAGCGCTCTTGTTAGCATGCATAAGACATGCAAAATGTTCTCCGGCCTGCAGAGAAATGTTATCCAGGACAAGAGACATCAGAGAAGACTGACGTTAAGACCTAATATATTTGAAGAAATGGTTTTAGAGGAAACATTGCCTGCTTTATTTTTTTTTGGGCGCACGACCCGACTGCTCAGACAAAGTTATCAGCATAGCGTGTCCATTTTACTTTCCCCTTGAATGTCTGGCAATAGGCAGACAGACTACCTCGCTTAACCTCCAGTATGATAAATTGATGCTCGGCAACGAAAGAAGGACGTCTTTGTACCAAATGTAATTGTAGACACATTCCAGCAGAGAACAGAGGATGTTGCTTCTTGTTTGATAGATGCATCAGAGTGAGGGAAACAACAGTCCACTGCGTTTTACAGCAGGGAGTTTCATTTCGGTTTGTGCTTTGTGTGTAGAGCCGCCAACACCGTCCTGGGAGGTGTCTTTCCAACAACCCTATACATAATGGATTGGTTATTTGAAATCCTGAATGTCCCAGTTAATTTTGTGTCAGTTTAATTCATGAATAATTTCCACCTTGTTTTCCTTGAGCTTGTTACCCTTACTCTCCTTACAGATCCTCTCCTTCCTCCCCCTCTATGTGTGTCTCTGCTCCTCAGGCTCTTCCTGTTCATGAGAAAACTACACCTTCTCTCTCTCTCTCTTCAACCTCACAGCAAACAAAATCTTCCTGTTTAACTTTTCTTCTGAGTCTCAATCCCTCTTTGTGGCATTGATAGCCTCCAGATGTTGCCTTGTGTGGGTTGTTTTTCCTCCATGAAGGACTTGCTCTTTTGAAGCCTGTCGCAACAACCCAACGGCCAGACCGACATGTTAAAACAAACTTCACCAGATATGGCCCACAGAGGAGAGGAGAGGAGAGGTGAAAAGACAGAAGAGATGAAGAGATAAACAATATGGAGACATTGCCTCTGTCACAGTATGCCCTTCAGAAGTGACTCACTTCTTTATGACCGTTTCTGGTGAGCACCACCTCGACTCTTAAGCTCCCTGTGCCGTGTTAACTGCTGCTCTGAGTACAGTATGAGCTCCTCTGTGGGGTTGGTCAATCAGTCATACTGACAGACTAATAAAGGGTCTCTCTGTTAGTAAAGCGGGAATAGTAACCCACAGGTGGCCGATCTTTCATTTACTTCACCTGCTCGCTCCTCACTTGCTCTCTCGCTCTCTCGCTCTTTAAACAGTTGTTTTGTTATTGTTGGGTTCTGTGTCCAATTTAGCATTGATCTTGGCTCAACTGTCACCGGTCCATTAAATTTGGGCCTTTTTCACACCTAGTGGAGAGAACAACAAGTTTTGGGGGAGAGAGAGGTGATTGTTTAGCTGCAGGAAAACAAAGTGTGGGGACCGGTGAGTGGTAGAAACTCAATGTGTCACTGGCTCAGCAGGGCTGGTAATAGACCACGTTTGTTGGCTACACTTTGATGAGAAAAGATGGTCTCTACCTTTCTCCAGTGTTCGTCTACCTTTACGTTCATGTGAGACAGTGAGAGTATAGCCAGTCCTTCTCTCTGTTTCCTTCAAACTCTCTTTATTTCGTTCCTTTCTTCTCTTTCCATCTCTCTCCTCCTCGAATACCCTCGGGTCCCAAGGCCATCCTGCACCTTTGCCGGACCCAACAGTGATTCAGCCGCTCAGGTGGCTCCAGCCAGAGAAATTAGAGCCATGCATCACCCCTCTGTAGATTCACATTAGAAAAATGCCATTACAGTCTGTCGCTTGTCTCTGGAGAGGTGTCCAAAAGAGGGCGAGAGGGAGGCTGGAAAGCAAAAGAGAAACAGCGGGAATGTTTTAAAAGAGACAGAGAACAAGGGGATATTTTGATGAAGAATGTCCGGCGAGGGGACGGACAGGATAAAAGGGTAATGACTAGAAAGTATCACCATTACAATGTATCACTGTCAAAACAGCAGGACCAGAGCCGCAGCGGGACCATTTGAACCTGTTCGTCTCCGCTCTCGAAGGAGCTGTGGTGCTGGGACTGTCAGCCACATCTACAGACACATTTTATCCATTTTTAATAGAAGTCTCTGCAGTAAACAGGGTCATGTGAGCTCAAGCTCCTTTGATGAGATGCATTTGTCCTGATGTGTCCTTTGCAAGACATGAAGTCCTGTAAAGCTCTAGGGATGTTGTTGTGACGCCTGACCTCCCCGAACAGGTGGACAAGAAAATATTTGATTTCCACTTTTGAAAATCAATTGTGTACACTCAGTGGTCACATTATTAGGTACCCCTGACAGCAACCCAACCAACACAGCCAAGAGGTTCAGCTGTTGTTCAGACCGAACACCGGAATGGCGAAGAAATGTGATTTAAGTGACTTTGATGGTTGGTGCCAGGCAAGGTGATGTGAGTATTTGCTTTCACACCTAACTTGTTGGTGCAGTTCAAACATTTTTGTGTTTGTCCGTTTGGTTTGGTTAGCTTTGCTTGGTGTGAAAACTGTCAACTGAACTCTGCTGCAGTCACAGCTCAGTTGTAGTGTGAAAGCAAAATGGAAACAACCACAGGATTCTGTTATTGGATTTTGATATGAATTCAAAAGACAAGCTAGTACATGCATCAGCTGATCATCAAATACCGTAGAATCATAATCAGCATTATTGGTCAAGTATGTGCACACATATGACTTGTACTCACATAAACAGCTCGGAACAAGGAGGACAAAGCCGAATATCAGTTAACATAAACATTTTCCTATTAAGTACATACAAGCACATGATTAAAAGATATAAATGTGTGTAGCAAGTATATATATAAAAACAGAGTCCAAAATAGCATCCACCACTTGCCAGAGGTCAGCCACCACGGGCAGGTTGCTGAAATAGGCCCACTTCACCACACACTCTCATCTCTACAGCAAACATGTTGAGTTAAGTCTGCACACTGGTGGCGGCATGCAACCTATGATCTTCAATAATTACACTGTAGACTGTAGAGTGGATCGACCTAATAGGAAAAATGAAGGGCACATAGGAAGTATGTTTAAAAGAAAATTTACAGAGAAGTGGTGCTTCACAGACAAGGGGGTGAGGAGAGATTGGCCTTTTTATGACAGCTATGCCAATACAATAAGCAGCAGTGTTTGCTACAACTCATTTTTTGTGGCTGGTTAAAGCTGAAAATATTTTAGCCAGTAAATTTTTTCAGTTTCTGTCACTGGCAAATAGAGTTTTTTCCTTTTCCGTTAAAAGCTGAGTGAAAGGTAGCGGACACACAGTGCCTATGTGCCCATAATATCAACAATCTATCATTTTTTTCCTTTTTTAAATCTTAGTCTGGACCAAATGAAGCGAAGTACAGGTGTAAAGGCACCCTCAGAAACTGCTGAGAGTTTACAAAGAATCGAATGAAACAAACCAAAAAAATCCTGTGAGCAGCAGTTCTGCATTGATAAAGAGAGACTGGATCAGGTCAAACAGGCTCAGAGTGCCACAGTAATTAAAAAGAAAAAAACATGCACTTCAACAGTGGTATGCAGAGCAGCATCGATGGAAGTGCAGAATGTTGAACCACAGAGTGGAAGCGCTACAGCGTGAGAAGACCACACCAGGTGGTAGTGTAATGGTGTGGGTAATATTTTCTTGGCACACAACCGGATATAACAACTGAGGATTGTTCATATGCCACAACCTACTTGAATAAACAGTAGTTGTTGCATGAACGTGAAGCTGACAAGTCTCCAGAAACTGCACGAGGCTATCATGCCAACATGGACCAGATGCAGTGTTTTCAGAACCTTGTTGAATACAGAATTCAGGCTTACTGGCAACTTGACTAGAAAGGTGTACCTAATAAAGTGGCCACAAAAAAAAAACAAGTGCAAAGTGGATACATCATGCAGTAAGTGTCGTCTTCAGACATCATGTGCTTGTCCGATGATGCACACTCCCACTCACGGCAGGGACATATGGTTTGTGAGTGCCCTTTAGGCATTATAGGTAATCATCTTTTGTAACAGCGTTTCTGAAAAGCAGGAGCGCTGTTGTTTCCTGTTGCGAAGAGAATCTTTGGTTCTTTAGCCGCAGATTGTGAGTGATATCCCATAAGGCCTTTACTTTGATCCACTGCTGCAAGAAACTCTAAAAGCCTCATTTCCATATACACTGGAAGAGCTGAAACATGCTTTTCTTTTGTTGTGGCATTTAGCAATATGGCAGATGTTGTGCAAAATCTGCACCAGAACGGGCTGGCGAAGCCTGGCAATGTATCTGCCATATTTAATTATTATGATATCATGGTTTTTTTAATTAGGAAATCTCTTTTGGAAGTGCTGCTGAACCGTTGCAGATGTTGTAGAGTTGTAGAAATGTCCAGGAAGGAGTGGTATTCAGAGATGTTCACCCTGAGCTGGTCTTTCACCTTCTCATATGTGTGGTTGCCAAAAGCAGTCTTCAGTGGGCTGGAGAGGGAATATTTCAGGTGTTCTGCTGTGACTTCTGTTTGCAAAGCTGTGGTGAGCCGATAAGATTTTACTGACACCAGCATCAACAAGCTGACCCCCATCTCTCATTCACTGTCACAGAAAAATGGAGCTGAAAGACAGCGGAGCGAGAGAGATGGAAGCAAAGAGGGAGAAAGTAGATGAGATTAGGTGGACAGGGAAGGAGACGGTGATGAAATGAAATGACAAGGGGAGGATGGAGGAAAAGACAAGGGGAGAGGAGGGAGACAGCGCTGTGAAGAAAGGGGAACTTGACAAACAACGGAAGGACAACAACATGGAGGTGAAGAAGAGAGAGCCGCGAGGTTCGATGAAGGTTAGAGTTTCTCAGTTTTTCTGGATGGTGTGGCTTGAAAACTTGACCTACATAGTTTGTTTCGTCCGATACGGCCTAAAATAGTTGAAAATATCAACATTCAATATGACCAAGCACATTTTGTATAAAAAAACAACCAATCAAATATAGTGTTTGACAGGTTCAGACCAATATGAATGGTATTGTAAACCAATGGGAGGGAAAAGGGGGTAGTGTTGGCTACATTTTTTGAGTTTCTCAAAATATTGTGATTATACTTGGATTCAGATTTAGTCAACTTCATCCTTCATTTTATCAATCCCTAACCTGCAAAAACACATAAACAGTGACTCGTGCGCTCACTGTCGTCCACCAGAACTGTGGACATCCACCTTATTTGGCTGTGGGCTGTCAGAGCTCGGCCTTTTCAGATGAGTAATGAGCAATAAATGCATAATGTCAAGTATCACATTACCTCTTCTTTCTGTAATATCTGCAGAGCTTTTCCCCAAACTGGCCGTGTATTATAACTGCACTGGACCAACACGCTAACTGTTCCTATCAGGGGGGAAATGCTGAAAATATTGCAAAGAAATGTAAAACTTATTGCGAGGGAACAAAAAAAGTCATTTCGGGTAAAAATGAATCCCAGCGTGACCCTTCGGGGGCTCCAGGCTGCAGCAACAAAATAATGCTGAAAAATGCTGTTTTTAAAAGTGCTTTCAGGGTGTCTTGTCTGCTGTGAAAGTTATTACAAATATTACAGTAATATACAAAGAGACATGAAACCTTCTCTGATTAGCTGAACACGTGTGCATGTTGACGACTGTCTCATTTCCAGCCCTGTACAGCGAAAATTGCGTCTGGCATTGCATGCCAACTGTCCGAAACAACAGCATATTTATTAGTGATATTGATCACTGGATGATTTTGCAAGCAGTCATAAGCAACACTGCATTTCTTATTTTTGATCAGTGGATAATCTCCAGCAAAACTTTATCCAGCGTTATCAGTTTCAACATGCTGTTTCTTTTGCCTGCTCTGTGGTATCCATTACGACTCTGTCTTTGTTATCAGTTTGTATTTCTGAGGCAGGGAACATTTTCTCGCTGTGTTGTCTCAAAGTATTGCAGGCTGTTTATCAGCCAGCCAACAGTCAGAAAATTGGGGTTTTGCAGCATTGATAACAGTAGCAACTGAAAATGTCTTTGCAGGGGTGTACAGTGCGATTTATGTATCACTCGTGGTACCTAAACACTGGTCTGTGCCATTAATTAAATCACTGCAGTAGCACTTGTGAAATAAAGCTTTGCAATGTGTGTGTGAAAACTGAACAAACTTTCAATCATTAGTGTCGACGTAGCCACAGCCGCTTGTATGTGTGAGACGAGGGTTTGTGTGCTTGTTTGTGTGTGAGGTGAATTAATGGTGCAGCGCTGTTGTGCTTGGTAGTTGCAATATATGTTGTAAAGATCATGTCCCCGACTGCTTAGAGTCCACACAAACAAGAGCAATTCCCACCGTTCCAAGGAAACTGCCACCATGTTGGTACAGGGAAGCCATGCCTCCTGATGTATGCTGAGGCTGGAGGTCTATCCACTATTAAAATCATTACAGATTTATACCATATGATCAATATGAATTTAATATAAATGGTACTGTATGTATGATGAAATCAATGAACGGATATTTGTGCTGCTCATTTGAAGTGTAATATGTGGATGCTTTGTGTGTTCTATCCTTGCAATGTCCCATTATGGGCAAGTAAACATTTCCTGTCCTGCCCAGGTTTGGATGGTGCCCTGTATGCAGCATTAATTCCCACATGTCACATGACTGTTTAAGTGATGAACTGCACTACTGTGGTTGGTTTTAGAGAGGGTAACAAAAGTTTTATTCTCATGCTACAATTTTGTGGCCTGTGCTACAAAACTTTCAACCTCTGTAGCACCAGTGCGAAAAAAAAAATAAAAAAAAATACAGCCCTGCTTTGGAGCTGTGTATACGTTTATAGGCACCAATCAAGCTAAAAGCTTGTTTGACAGTAGTTTCAGTGCCTTTGATTTGACTCTCTCTCTCTCTGTGTGTGTGTGTGTGTGTGTGTGTGTGTGTGTGTGTGTGTGAGTACAACAGATATCACCTCTCTCCCAGCCTCTCTGTCTCTCTGTGTACTACAGGAGCGTTTAAGTGCGATGATGAGGCAGATGACTTTTGAACAAGGAAACGTGTTGAAGGACTAATGGCCTTATGAACAGCTGGGGCCAACGTGTGAGAAAAACTGACAGACTGACAGAAATGGCAGATATTTAGCCAGAGAGGCACGAGGAGAGACAGACAGAGAAATAAGACAGCAGAGTTAGGCCGGCTGGGAATGAAATAACTAATGACTGCAGAGATGGGAGGCAGACAGAAGGTGAAGAGAGGGACTGAAACAGACAGTTGGAGAGCAGGGACGACACACACACACACACACACACACACACACACACACACACACACACACACACACACACTGTTGTCCTTTCGAACTCTTGCATCTCAAATTTGGATCACAGATTCTAACAACTGGTTAACAGTTATATCTATTGATAGTTTATTGTGTTGTTAAAATACATCAGCTCCATCCCAAGAGCGATGGAATCATGACAGCTGCCAAATACGGTAAAACACTGGGTCCAGTGACTGTTTGCAGAGGGCTTGGAGGAAAGCAAGCAGACAGGCACAAAGACAGATTTAGACATGGGCAGGGAAGGGAGAGAGGGAGACGAGGAGAGGGAAAGATACAGAGGGGTTGGAGGAAATCAGACAAGAAAGAAGGAAGACAGACAAGGGGGCAGGCGGAGGGAATCAGGTGGGCTGGGACCATACAGGATACTGCAGAAGGACTGGTTGGCAGACGTGGGGGGGCGGCGATCCACCTGCTGAGGTCCCACGTGAAGGACATCTCCTCTTTGTGTGCGTGTATGTGTGTGATTTAGTATCAGTGCACTGTGTCTTGTTTGGACGTGTTCTCTGTTGTGTTACTGTTCTGATGTTTGTTTATCTGTGCTTGTGGGCGTCTCACAATTTTGCTCTGAGTTGTGTGTGTGTGTGTGTGTGTGTGTGTGTGTGTGTGTGTGTGTGTGTGTGTGTGTGTGCGTGCGCACCTGCTTATCTGTACACCGTGAACTGAATATGTGCACACTAGATGGCTGTAAAAAAAACAGCTACACTGAGAGAATAGACAATGAAAGGTGCTCGTAGTTACATCTGTTACAATCATCTCCTATAAGAGCCTTTCTCAGAGCAAAGCAAATGCTGCTTTACTTTCATTTAAGCACAAGCTCATTTTTCATTTGCATTTGTATACTTGTGTAGTTGTGTAAGTTTGATCCTTTTAACTAAAAAAAAAGAACTGAAACTGCTATGATGATTTGGAAGCACATGTTACGTGATAGCATGTTGACATAGTTAACTATACTCAAGTGTTCTTACACTTGGTCTCCCAGCTAGCATCACCACTTCCTTTAGTGATTTGGTCATTCCTCAGTTGATTAGAAGAATTTCTCATAGAAGCAGCCCATTAAAACCCACAGGTCTGTCTTCATTTGCACTGCTTAGAGCAGAGTTCTGTAGTTATACCCATCTTGCCCCTCTTCTTCCATTGATTTGCGATGAGATGCACCGGTCCTTTTTATCTTTCAGAAATTGATTTTGATTCCAAAATTAGGGTAGCAGTCAATACCAAATATCAATGCAATACCATGGCTTATCTTTTCCTATTTAAAATCTGTATACCTCACTGTGTGGGTCTGATTTGGATCATATTTGTATTTGTCCGATCACATGAAGTATGAGGCTATAACTACACAACAGTCATTAACTATGCGTGGAGATGTTCAAAATTCTATTGTTTTAGAGAGTTTAGAAAATTGTGTTGTTACACATTTAAAACAACTTTAAGATAAAGAAAACGTATGAAATTGCTCACAGCTGGCCAACACCCAGTCTGTTTGTAATCACTTTGTAATCACAATGCTCGGAACACAAGCTTGGAGATGTCTGTAGTTGATGAATTGATGAAGGAAAACACGCTACAAGAAATTGCACATCTGAAATATAAAGTCAGTTCCCCGTTACCCCACAGTAAGTCTATTGACAATCCACTACTGGGTTATTGTGAAACACCAATCTTGTCCCCAGACTCTGTTAGCCGTGGAGTAATATGTCAGGATGCCAGTTGCTCCGCTTAAGCAAACCTCCAAGGAGGGTCTTTATTGACTCACCAGGAAGACCAGCAGATTTGGCCCTTAAAGACCCTGCACGCCCACACACGTGTTTGGAGTTATTCTGGCTCATTACCTCAGGTTGAAGCTGGGTGGATATATACTGGGAATTACCTGAAGCCACCAAAATCCATGTAATAGAAAGACCGATAGAGGTATAAGTTGTCTCCCTGACAGTTGCAGAGAGTCGAGAAGATGTCAGTCAGGTCAGGAATGTTTGCATTGAATTTGTCAGTCGGTAAGTGAAAACACATGTATGGGCGTGATCGCAGCAAGAGCACTTATTTATTACCTCCTTTTCACAGCTTCCTGTTTGCGCCCACTAGTGCAATGTCAAGTGAAATGATTATCACATTACAGGACCCATCCTCTAATCACCCTGGTGATTACTCTAATTCAGTTAGATCACTATATGCTTCACAGGCAAGTTCTCTACCTTTTATATTATTAGCTTTAACTTGAGCTCCAGTCTGAAGCAAAATGAGCCTGAAATCACATAGTGTGCTGTTGTACACTTGTTTGTAGTCGTCACATTTGTGTAAAACGTATTGGAGAATTTACATTCATATCTGCAGTCCATGAGAGCATTTACCTCGATAGACCCAGTACCAGGACAGCCAATTAGTCTCATCTAACACTATTTGTCCTTAAAAAGGACTGTGATCTGGTGTCAAGGCCCATTGTTTTAATTAACTGTTTCGAACTGTTATTTCTGGAGCCCTGTTAAATTGTAACTGATTATGGGCTGTGAAGATAAATTTTAATGAAGTGAATTCAGAGGTGCCTGGTTTGGCATTCATTTCGTGGCTTATAGTCCCATGCTGGATTTTCCCGGTGCACACACAGTTGCTGTACATAATAACAGCTTCCCCTCTGGAGGAGGGTTTCCCCTGTCTATCAAATGTAAGGCATACTGCCTGCATGCAAAAAAGAAAGCAGTATGCACTATGGAATCAAAGTGCTGCTTGAAAAGGTAGCACAAAAATGTGAGGATGCTGTTCGTGCAAATTCGACCGAAAAATAGCAAAAATGTCCAAATCTAGATTAAGACTCTTGGGTTTTTTGTTTTTTTTTTACTAGAAGCCCTCCACTCACAAGCTTATGTCACTAGCTAGCATTGCTTCCAAAATCTGTCATCATGTCTGAGAAAGAGACAGTGCATTAAGCCCAACCATCCCCTATTGTCTGCTTTGCCAGGGATTTACTGTAGTCCCGCTGTTTTGTCTTGCCACTAATGCGGGGAAACATCCACATAAACAACACATTAAGTCCAATGGCTCCTTTCAATGGCAGCCCGGAACTGGCTGGCCTGCATGCCTCCAGCCACAGTACACTGGCTGTATGGTGGCCCACTGTTGGGTATTATGTCCATCACTGCCATGTGCCTCAGCGCTGGACCGTCTCAGGGCTGTTTGTCTGCTTCTTCCTTTACTCTCGGTGATTTCCCTCTACATATATCTTCCCCTCCTCGCTCTTTGTCTTCCTCACGCTCGCTCCTTCTATCTCTGTCTCACACACACATACAAACAAGGCCGAGTGACAACTCACTCAGCAGTTATCTGTCTCTCTCTGCCTTCTCTCATTCTCTGTCCTCCACATTCACAAAGGGAATAACAGCAGCACAGCTGTTCCCCTAAAACATCATTCCTCATGATGATAAACTAGTGGTGGAGTTGTCTTATTATCATGTCATGAGTGTTCATACACATTTGAGACGAACCTTAGAGCAAACTTGCTGTTGAAGCAGAATAAATAAAACGATCAAGGCCAAAAACAACAAGGAATCGATCCGCCTCACAAGTAATTTCAGTGTAGTCAAAGTCTAAGCCTGAGGCTGGGTAAATTGGCATTGGGAGACAAACTAATGCATCACTGGTTTTGATCTTTCAATGGGATTTGCTGACATTAAGAAATATATAGACTAACATCATTCTCAAGGTACAATGTCTAAGATCTCCCACCAAGGTCAGTCCAAACAAATAATTGCCAACGTATCACCGGAGGATACGCTTTGCTGTAGCTATCTCTGGCTGTAGCTACTAGCTGCCGTTAGCTAGTTAGCTCAATTAGCCATGCAGCTAGTGGCCCTATTAGCTGAGTCAGTCTGCCCAGACAGGGAGCTCGGGGCACAGGGGGATTGGTGCCGTTTACGCCACTGGCAACGGAACAAGCCCCCCCCCCCCATATGGGGTCCAAACACAGCCTTAGAAACTGATGTTTAACAACAGGGATTACAGTACCGAGATGATTTACTGCGGCTCAGACGAAGGCTCTGACTTTTGGGACGACAAAGATTTGGCAGGTGGGGACAGGAGAGCCATGAACCGGGAGAGCAGTGAGAGGAAGGTCAGGCAGGGCCAGAATATTGATGAGCAATGGTTTATTTCAACCAAGCCAGAATTGGTGATTTTTGGCCGTGGAAAGTATGGTTTTCGTGAGTTTTGTATTGTTTCTGTCGAGTTGGAATGAAATCTGTTTTACAATGAATGAACAAGGCAGTTAAGCTTTGATAAAATATTAGTTTGGTAATATTTTTCTGTTAATTAAGGAAAATAATGAAATTTCCTCTCTTGGCATTTTTTTTTTGTGAGTTTCTTTTGTTAATTTAGTAGACTAAAAAAAGCTGAGAGCACTTGTGAAATGTAGTAAGCTCGCTGCTCACATACATCTCCCAGCTGAAACGACAGGGGTGAGGCTTGAGCTTTACTATCAGACTGCCACCTCCTGAGGACAGGACGGACCCAGGCTAGCTGCTTAGCATGCTAACTTCAGTAGATATCTTTGCAACACAATATATAAACAATACATTAATGTCACAACTCTTCATTAGTTCTTTTTTTGAGTGTTTTAAACTAAAATTAGTAGCTTGCACATGATTCTGTTTTATGATGTTTCCAATAGTCTTTCTGCAGTTTTTGCTCCTTATGCACAGTCAAAACAAAACAAAAAAGAATATCCTCAAAATTTCATGTGTCCAGAAGGAGCAAAACAGAGTTTGTATTTTGTACTTGGTAAGTCCTGCAGTAGTGTTCGACAGATGATTGTTGCACTGGCAGTAACTCAATGTCTGGCTGCTTGGCCATGAGGGTGTCTGTGTGCTGTTCTGTTCTCTTCTGAGAAACCTACTGGGAGGTGTTGGTGAATATGACTGAGATATAGTGCTTCAGCCTCTCTGTTACTGCTAGTGTGTCTGTGTGTGTGTGTGAGAGAGAGTGAGTGTGTGAGTGTTTCTCTGTACCATGTCACAGACAGCCGTGATGGATGTGCTACCTGGCCAGTCTGATTAATTACATTCCAGGTCCGTGTCACGAGGCGTGCTCAAGCAGAATACATAGACACGCACACACAGACACATGCCAACGCACCCACAGGCCCACACACATATGATGTAAATGTAGAATGTGCTTACTCTGCTGCATGCAGTACAAACATAATATACCATCTTTCGTTATGCATGCTGTTAAGCATGTACAGAATGATTCAGGCTTCCTCTGGGCCAGTGAAAAACAAATGTTTCAGTATTTTGACTTCATTTTTTATCTATACTGCCTTTTGGTGCTGAGGTATGTCATTGTGCAATATTTTGTCAAAATTGAATCCAGTCCGTCCCCCTCCTCCCAGTGATTTTCTGTGCATTATCACATAGTCACATCGTAAACAAATATGTGACGAATAGTATAATTTAGCTTCATTAATGAAAAAAAATGTCATTATTAAACTTCATGCTTGCATCCACCCGTTTCATCCAGTGTCACTTTTGCATCAGTTTGGTGTTTTGCTTTCCTCCAGCTCTTCTTCTCATCCCCCCACATTGGCAACACAGCTATCCTAAGTGATAAATAGGCTTCAATTAAGGCCCTGCTTTGTAGACTGCAATGTGTCATCTGTGCCTAGGTCGCCTTAACATTTATTCAATAAGGATTCTGCAGTGAGCAAGAGAGAGGCAGGAAAGACAAATGGATCCCAAAGATTCCAGGTCATGTTTGTCTGCGATCTGTGAAAGAGCCCCCCGATGATTATTGCATTGGCGTCGCCACAGTGGTTTAGCATCGGTGTTGTATTCATCAAAACAGGCTTGAAGGCAGCTCAGTGTGATTAGGTTATTTCTTGGCTAACTAATGACTATTATTCTTTATGACAGCAGATTCACCGTGCGTCTGTGTTTACTCAGTAAACAACCTCAGGCTCGTTCCAGTACGAGAGTTTTGGTGCTTTTCCTGTCAACCGCTTATGAACGGGATAAAGAAAATTGCGAATTGTGACCTGAGATGCTTGCGTAACTTCACACAGACACATGTACACTTTAATTAGGTATTTGTGGAACTCGCATAGATTGGTTTCTTTCTTTCTTCCGAGACTAAGATGAATGCTGTGTTGTTGTTGGATACGGAGCTGAGCAGACGAACGAGGGTCACCTGCCTCTTCTTCGGCTTAAAACGCTCATTACTGTGACTTGGGGCAAAGCAACGCAGGTCACCTTGAAGAGAATTGCTTTTCTGTAACATTTGATTAAGAACCCACTATGTCTTGTGCCATTTTGAATACCATGAAACTCTGTATCAACCAAGCCCAAACTGACATTTCAAGAAAAAAAGGCGCTGTCATACATTGATGGTGTTGTAAATCTTGAAAGAGCGGGGGAAGAGGGGGCAGTTACTTTTTCCCGAGTTTTATGAGAATCTTCATCGGGGCCATATCATCTATGCTCACAGTCTGCCTTCGTAACCATTTTGTGTTTTAATTGGAAGAAGCATGATGTGATCTGGGGACCACTGTTTTAATCAATTTGATGAGCTAATTCCAGCTGATTTTCTGGCGTCCTTGTTTATGTGTGTCTGTAATCATGTGAGTGTGTGAGTGAGTATCCCTCTGGTAGATTCATTAGATAAGGCCTTTGGTAGATTGTTTCCTGCCAAAGTAATGAATGATCTGTTCTCTGTGGAGAACTTAAGAGAACCTGGGAGGGAGAGGAAAGGAGAGGAAGTGGGAGAGGACTAGGTAATACTAAGGAGATGAGGAAGTGAGGTCTGGAATTTTAAAAGAAGAGAGCAGGGGGAAAGGGGGGAGAGAGGATATTGGTGGAGATAGAGGGGGCCAACTAGAGGAGGATCTTGGCTGGAGAAAGCTTTGATGGGCTTATTTTGCAGGATCCTTCACTTGTTTTAGTCAGTAAACCTTGTTTCCAGAAGTTAGGAGAGACGCTTTGAGGTCTGAAACATTTATATGGATGGATAGGAGTGCTGCTGAAAGCTCTGTGGCAGCGTATGTATTTGTGTGCGTATGTGCATAGACGCACGCTTGAAGTATTATGCAGCCTGAGCCCCCTCTGCCCATCTGTTCTCCACATGTTCCACTTGTGTCTCAGCTTGGCTTGTTTTTGGTTTCATGTCCCCCTGCAGGCAGTCACTTAAAGACATGCATCCGTGTGTCTCTGGCTCACCTCCGTTGGATCTGCTCTGGGTGGTTCAGCACTGTAAGTGAATTGACCTGTGAACCCCCTCTGTGTGGGCGTATTTCCCAGAATGCTAGGTTTGGAGGCGGTGTTCACTGGGCGCCTCATTATGTTGGAAGAGGGGACTCAAGGGAGGAAGACAGGTTTTTGGGAGCAACATCCCTTCTGGCTGTGCTTCATAGAAATTTCTTGGCAGATAAATTTGTGTTTTTCGTGGTGTTTGTTTTTCTCTCCTCTCACTCTCGATTGCATTGTTCCATTACAATGAATGAAACCACTGTGCTGAATACAAATGTAGCTTTTTAATCGAGGCTTGTGCCTCAAAGGTACATTTCACCCTATTTTAGCTGGTTTGTCAGGCAACCCTGAGTCTGTGCTCAGTGTTAATTATCTGAAGTTCAACAAACAATTAAAGGCACGTCTGGTGTTGCATGTGTGCAAGAGAGCAAGCGGAGGACAAGGCTTGAAAAAGTGTACCAACTTGGGGAGCCTTTGAATCCAGAGCACCTTATAGTAGGATTAGAGGACATAGAGGAAGTTGCTTAAGTGTGAATCAGAAGGAGTCACTGGGAACAGGATACAGATAATGAGAAAATGTGAGTGTTGCTTTAGTATCTGCAGTAGCTAGGAGCTGTCAAATATATGTGCGTTTTAGACATTTAGCTTAATATATGCCCGAGCTTGTATGGCTAAGGTGTCTCTCTTGAGGGTATGTAATAAGATTTTTAAAGGATCGCAGGTTGTTTTTGTGTTTATCTTACTTGTAACAATGCTCTGTAGTTATCTTCTTTAAACACAAGACCACACAGACCAGCCTGTCTTTAGGTTAGATAAGAAACTGAAATGTGTGAAAAGTTGTTGAATAGGGCAGAGACCACATAAAAGACCACATACACAGAAGGACTGCAAAAGAAATCCCGCTTCACAGACACCGTGGTTTGCACTTTAATTAGAGTAAACCATTTCAATCTGTTCAGCTCCTCTCTCAGTGATGCGGGCCCTCCAGATTGACACTGTTTATGAGTTCTGCCGGGCCTCTGAGTTGGTCGACTCTTCAATCCTAATTCATCATACATCTAGTCCTGCTCCAAGGATTTTAAAATTCACAGGCAGCACTACCTGGTACTGTGAAGTATTGTGAAGGTAGTTGTAGATGCCTTCCTATTTGATGTTTTTCAAAGTGGTTCCTCCTTTGCAAATTACTGGCAAAGTAGGATCAATCTGTTTTCATAGCACATTTTTTCAAGCTCTAAGGATGTTATCTCAGAGGCAGGCATACCAGTCCTTTTTCTGCTGGAGATAAGGTAACGCCTAGATAATCCGAAAAAGAGATATAGCGTCAAATACAATTTGCCTTTAAGATACACAAACATTAGCTGGTAAGATGCTTTGGCAACAACCACGGGAAAAAAAAAGAGTGCACTGCTCACAGTGATGTATGGTTAGTTGTTTCTTCATACGATCATTGCTGTTGGTCAGTGTGATGAACAGTGACAGAGGCCAGGGAGAGCCATCCTGCTGAGATTATGATTCATCACAGCCTTTACAGACACTCCCCTGTCTGGTATTGAGCAAGTGGCAGGCCACTTACTTGGCCCGTAGTAAGTGTCTGACCATGGCGGGCGCATGTGTCACTGAGAGGCAAACCCAAGATAAAAGACGTCATGGTAAATAAAACAACTGACAGCAGGCAGTACGAAATGCATTCAGGCACCCATTTCTTCTTCTCACGGGGGTGTTGCTTTTTTCTGATTCAGCTTTGATCCAGGTTGTGTGTAAAACATCTATTTTCCCCAGAGAGATGTCTCATAATAATAAGCAATGCTGATCATCAGCCCGACTTTTAGTTTTCGCTTCGTTGCACCATAACTTGAGTTTGAATTTGTTAAAAGACTCCCAAACAGAAGCAAGTCAGCAATCACTGGCAAATTCTAACTTGAATTACAGATTATGGTATGTGTGCTATATAAATTGTGTCTGTTTATGTGTGTGTGTGTGTGTGTGTGTGTGTGTGTGTATTTGCACGCTCCACTGAGTAAGCCAGTGTGCTGCTGATACAGGCACACAGCCTTATCCTTCCCAGCTGCGTTTGTGACCTTTTTAAACAGAAAAACATCCCTCCAGCAGTATGTCATGACCTCAGGTACCTGATTGACTTATCAACACACCTACTGAGCTGTTGGTGGCTTTTGGGTAAACAAGATCGGATACTGCTTGTGTAGATGTCTGCAACGACAACGTCAGTGATTACACATGTACCTGTACACTAAGGTTGTTTCAGGCCATTTGCTGCATGTGCTTCTCGAGGTGTCACCTAAACCGAAAGTGTGAGTGAGTAACACTCAAGAAGGCAAAACCTAAGGGATTTAGACACGTAATCACAGTCAAACATCGTATAAGGTATATTTGTGTTGTAGATATTCCAGGAGACCAGAGTGTACCGAACACTGTTAATCCTGTTAAAAGAGAATACTCCTCAAGATGAACATTTCAGCATAAACTGCAGATTATGAACAGCTTTAGAGCAGCTGTTTGGGCTGATACGATCACTTGAGCAACAGGAATGCTGGAACAGTTGTTTCCTTAGATAAATTGTTAATTTGGAAGTTTCAGACAATGATATCCCGATTCTCCTTCCCGCCTGTGAAGGTATGGTTGGCTCTGTTGTTTTGCCAACGAGGGAAAAGGCTGTAACTGAGCACAGCATGAGGCCTGTTTGAATCACTGACAAAATGGTCTGTAACAGGACGAGACCGGAATGACACCCTGCCCAGAAGAAAACACTATCACTGCTAAGTGCAGAGCATGGTTATTACGCTGACCTGTGGGGGAAAGTAACACTCTCACAAGAACGACCAACCAAAATTAGCTCCAGTGTGAACGTAACTACTGTCTCATCAGCTTTTCGCAGCTTGTATAGCGTTGGTGCCATGGCAACAGTGCAACAGAGCACAGGAGGCTGGTGTGCCAAATGAGCAGAGTGTAGAGAAACCAGTCAGGACACTGAAACATGGATGACATTCTGACAAAATTTTGGTGCAGGCTGATGCTTGGGATTGAGACTTGCTAAAGAGACTAGTGACTTGTGTGGTCACACAGTCACTTGCCAAGGCTAATAAGGAAGGCATTCAGGTCAATAATATTGATTAAAATCTGAAAAGGAAGAGTTGGGCGAGAGTGGTGCTCAAACCTATCTTGACACCGACCAACAAAGTCTATTTTTCAGTGCTTGTGCTGAGTAGCCCTCAGATGGAAACATACCGTAGAAATACTCTGTCCAAGGGCGGCATTCTCTCTTGTCTTGAGTTTGTTTTCAAATGTTATAATAGCTATGTGCTTCAAATGTTTGCAGGATGAATGAGTACTATAAAGTGTGTGTAATGCTGTATTTATTGGTTTATTTTTCATTTTGCATGCAGCGTAGCTCTACGGAGGGCGATGTCGTCTGTTGGTTGGTTGGTGCAGCACTTTGATCCAGGCTGAAATATCTGTTGGTTGCCATTAAATTTTGTGCATTCATGGTCGCCAGAGGATAAATCGTACCAGCTTTGGTCATCCTCTGACTTTTGTGATTGAGAGTGAAATATTTATACGACTATTCGATGGATTGCCTCACAATTTGCTACAGATATTCAAGACTCCATAAGGATAAATGCTGATGATCTTGGTAATCCCCTGACTGTTCCTCTAGCGCCACCAGCAGGTCAGAGTTTTCACTTATTCAGTCTGTGGGGTGGAAAGCGTGAAGTTTTTTAGCATTTTGAAGGGGAACATGATGGAAAAACTTTGAGAGCCACTGTGCTAAACTAAAATGGTAAAAGTGGTAAACAAGTGTGGCTGAAGACTTTTAATCTTTTTCACTTTGAAATGCACCGGAAGAATAAATCTCACACAAGTCAAAGCCTTCGCTGAAAGGCAAAGTATATAGATTATGGGTGTTGGGAACATAAAGAACCACTCATCTTCAATTTAAAAAGCAGAAAACCAGAAGCCATCTATAGTAGGTTAATAGGATTTAGCATGCAGTACATTAACGGGAATATTCGTAAGTCAAGCCACTCAAACAAGTTCAGGTTATATAAGTGTCCTCATCACTGGTACCTCTATTGATGTAGAAAACTTTCATCCGTCAAGAAAAAAGACCCTTCAAAGGAGGTGTTTTGAATTCTTAAAACAATCCAAGGTCGCGTCTTGATCTTTTATGCTCACAGTTTCAGTCAGTGATACGTCTGCTTCCATCTTTCTAGAATTCAGGCATGGGTGTGGGTAAAAGTTAACATCACATTTAAAGCAAACAAGCAGTTTCACAAAGCAAAGTCTTTTCATCAAAGAGAATGCGCTCTCTCTTTACTGAAACCAGCTCTTTGAAACCTCATGTTGGCAAAAGTCTGGACTCAGCAAAGCTGTCAGCTGCTTTCACATGGTCTGATTGCCCTACTTGTTTCTGAGGCTTCTGTAGAATGAAGAAAAACTCGGAAGGGAAAGTATCATATCTTAAAACCACGTGGTGGTGGTGTGTGTGTGTGCAAGTGTATACATAAATACATTACAGAAGTGGTAGAAGTGGTGCTCCGTTTTATTTTGTGTTTCACCTGAAAACACTCCAAAATCTCTGACTCCCACTCTCTGTAAGGCTGAACATCACTTAAAGCCATTGAGCTGTATTTATGACTATATTTATTAGTCTCTCCATTCATGTTATACCACTCATTCCCTCATCCACCTTCACTCATTGCACTTATTTTAATTGAAATGCCATCATGAATAATGCCAAATGGCTGTGGTGGTGGGACATTTGGCTCACCTCACATACGAATGTCCTTAAATGAATGAGTGGCAGCTGTGTTTGCAGGTAGTTATTTATAGAGGACGTTGGCCAGTGCCTTCGAAACGGTTTTTGCCGTGAAATGTCTGTGCTGGCAAGAGCTTCGGAAGAAGGGGCTGAGACATGTTTGGGGTAGCAATGACTTTCTGAGTGATACAAGAGAAGAGGAGAGGATGGTGCAGCTGTATAGCTCCCACTTCAGACTGCCTCCTTAACACAATTTATTTCTAAGTTTGATTCAGTCTGGTAAGATCCGGGCAGGCCATTTAGCTGGAGCCCAATAGACATTCCCTTACCCTTCAGTCTGCCCATTAATCTAGATTTCTTTGGAATTTATTTGTTGGTTGCCCAGTGTTTAGAGACCACTTGTTAACAAGACATTTCCCCTTCTTTCCTTGCTGGAAAATAGCATTGCTGGGAAGCAAGGCTTTCTCGAGTAAGGAAATGGGGAAAAACATACACGTGTTTATCTTACAAACACAGACACATGCAGACTCTTATCACAGAGAATCACACCTTGGCACTTGGGTCACGGATCAGCCCAGCTCAGCTTACTCTGATTTCATCTGTAAAGCAATGCAGCCTGGCACTGCAGCCGGCCATCAGAGAGGGCCGTTTTGGTAAGCCAGTTACTGTAAGGCCATACAGCCGTGAAGTAAATCAGGTTACTCAAACACTCAGTCATGGCTCTTGTCAGCCAGATTTGTTGTCATGGTTATTTTACTGCAGGCAGTTGGGTTTTTAAAAGGCACTAGAAAGCGTCACCTTTATTAATTTTTCCATCTGTGATGTTAAATGCAAAATGCTTCCACACATTGCTTCTAGTATGGCTTGGTGCCATGATTGTCCGTATAATCCTCCATTTTGCATTAACAGAGTCACCAACAACTTTCCTGATAGGGCAACAGGGAGCGCCATTATTCACAGTGACAATGTACAAACTTGCGCGCTAGAGTACAAGGCTTTACCTGTTGTGCTTATTCACTGTGAAATTAGTGGGACCATTAAAGATCGAATATTTATTTTCTCTCATGTCCGACGAACAGTGAGTAGAATTTTGAATAAAAAGTGACTGCCTGAGTGCTTATGAGAACAGAGATACAGTCTGAGTTTATTGATTACCAATGGGTGGATAGGTGGATGGTTCCAACTACAGATGATATGCATATTTCTATATTTTAAGGAAGGTGAGGTGGCTATCCTTCAAATGGTTCAATTAGACCATGCTGGACAATGTTGAAAATCGATAAACAGGACAATTTTAAGGCAATACTGGGTTTTTACATGATTTTTGTTACTTTCTTAATTGATATGTACATATTCATCAATATTGCAATATAAAGTTACATCCTGTAACAGACTTTTTTTCCCGATCTGCCTTCTCTTAGTCACTGTGAATGATAGTGGATGAATGGGTGAAGGGAGTGCTGAAACTTTGGCAGGGGACAATGAAAGATCATGTAGACAAATGCAGGGACATCAGCACAGAGGTACAGATGGTGAAGAAAGATGAATCCGGTGCTCGCCTCCTGACACGCATGCAGATTCTGACACACTCACACATGTTGCCATGCACGGACATAGATGTCAGCGGTGCATTAGACACCACCATTAGACACACACATGTGCACACGCATTTACACGCGAGCCTTCATTAGCTGTTTTCTCATCATTGTTTACCCTGTGCAGAGGCAGTGACGCTCTGCTGCTTTTCACATCAATCTGCTACAGCAGCAGCATCACACTCCCTGCCTCTTCTCCTACTGCCTCCACCCCCTTTCAAACACACACACACACACACACACACATACAAAAACACACACTTCATAGACTGCCACTCTGTGTTGCATCATTCCCTCTATAATACCAGCTGGAAAGCACATACAGTTCATAAATACAAACAAGTTACTGAAGCAACACTTTGCATCCGTTTCATTACTCACAGCAGAGGTGGCCTTACACACCAACACACTGACACACACATACAGTCAAGCAAAATGCTACCTACCTACCGACCTGTCTGTGGCAGATGGTGGCGAACCCACAGCTTCTGGCACTGCTCTGATCCTGCTGGGAGGAAAGAACCAGATAAATGAACAGGTGAACTTGTATGGAGAAAGAACCAGTGCATAGGAAATGGAATATGATATGGCTGCCCACACAATGGGCAAAATGTGGAAGAACAGTGGGTAAAAATAGCTAAATATAGTAACAATAAATGTTTTCTGAATTTCAATACCATAATTTTGCATCTGCATTTAATTACAGCCAAGCAAAAAACATAATTGAGAAAACTAGAAACCAGCATGTTACTTGATAGGATACAGTAGGTGTAAATGAAACTTCCCTCTTGTGTGGAATTATGGATTTTTTTTGTCCTCCCATTTTTTTGTCCCACCTACACTCCCAACAGTGCTTCTGTCATATAAAGTAGCACACTCAAAAAAACAACCTACAAAGTGGTGGCAACATAGTAGAAGAATACATTTTTTGTGTTGTAAATTGGCCAAAATTTTGGAGTATACCAAGAAATGGAATGTGACAGTATATGTGAAGAGCATTTCCAAGACTTCTCAACTCTTTTAAAGAGGAACTCAACACTAAATTATTGTTTTTTTCCTCTTGGCATATGACGTTAAAACAGGTGATTTTTCTCATAATACATTGTGAAAACATTGCTACACAAAATTAGCTTGTGTGCCTGTTTGGATTTCAAAGTTTGGCTCAGACGACTTGTCTTGACTCTCCTTGGCCGTGACAAAACAGGCCAGACTCTGAGGTCTGTTTCATATGTTCGCCCCCCTCTCTGCGTGTGGTATCAGCTGCCACACAAAGTATAAAAAGCTGCCTCTCACAGGTTGCTGCTGTGTTAGCATGAGCAAGCCTTCACAAGCACCGGCGGACAAACGTCATACATGAACAAGATTTATTTCTCTTTAGTGGCCGTAAACCCAACATATGGACTCACCGGTGACTATGCTGAGTTCATCACTTAGCAAGATATATAAAGGGCTGACAAACAGTAACATTAAGTGGGATAAACAGCATGGCTACAGCTTATATACCGACTCCACAGGAGAGCCTCTGGTAGTAAAGCTGCTAGCCCAGCTACAACAGTGAGCTCACAGAAAATCAATCAAAGCCTTCAAAAACACGCGTTTGTAATATTGGTTTACCTTTGTTGAATCATGTTATATACGAAACAATAACAATAAAAAAATGACTGCAGATAAACAGGCAGCTAGTTTTAGTCAGCAGGTTGCCACAGAATTAAATCTCAAGCTACAATAGCTAATCCAGGGGACAGATATATAGTATTTAATACCTTAATAAATACAAAATTGCAGTGTTGTTGTTTTACCACTTGTTGATTAGTATATTACTAGTAAATATGAAATATGTGTCACAGGGGACACCTAAGAAAAGAAGACATAAAGTTTCATACAAGGCAGTAGTGGAAGCAGTGACTATGCTGCAGACTCTCGTCTTGCTTTGTTTATGTCAACCTGTCCTTTGGCACAGAGACCTGTTGAGCAGCTTGATGACATTTGTGTCCATGTAGAGAAATCCCCAGCTTGTTTTTTTTTGCATTTATGTGCCACAAGTGGCTGTGTATGGATTGTGTTACTTTGGGGAACGTTTGTCCGTTGAGCAGGTGTAATGGGCAAAAAATTGTGTAGATTTGGAACAAACGATCTATGGATTGTGTCCATTCAGTTAAATGTCCTTGTATAATAAATGACAAATAATTCCAGTTTTAGAATTAGAGCAGAGATGTGTTTTGATGAACCTTTGGCCCTTAGTTCAAGACATTTTTCACTCAAACAGCCATCCGTCCCTGTGATGTTCAGATGCAGTAAATGATACTGTGCTGTTGAAGTTAAGCACTCACATTTGAATTTAGAGTGTATTAATGTGAAGTGGCTCACATTTCAAACCAAGCCCACATTGACCTTATGAAACGGACTTGTCGATGGGGACCGATGATCTTTATTTGTTTGTGAAAAGGCCAGCCAGAGAGTAACAATAATAGCTCTCCTGATTTTTCAATAATGATATAAGAACATGTCTGTAAAAGTCAGGCCACTGTGGTCTCCCCCCACATCTCCAAGGTGAAGAGTTACCAAGCTCCTGAACCTATCCAAAATGCTGTTTTCATATGATCACGTGCAGGAACAAATTCATTTACTTTGGTATTTAATAGCAGTACACCACCGTTACAGTGACCTGAAGGTTAGAGTAGCTGGTTTGAATGCCTGCACTGCAAGAAACCTGGACAGAAAAAGTGAATGACTAATGCTCCTTCCAAGCAGTTAATGCGCAGTTGCCCTTGAGCAAGGCAATTAGCTCTAATTTTCCTCAAAGGAGATTTACATTTACTGCCAACAACAGAAGATTGCAGGTTATGGCCCACAGCAGATACGAATGTGTGAAACGTGCTTAATTTGAAATAAGTAAAAGTAAGCAACTAGTTTTCAGTAGTTGAGTGAAAATAGTTACACATTTCTTAGGAAGGGTGACTGTAAAGAAGAAAATAGATGAGAGAGACAAGAGAAAGTGTATAAATGTACACATAAAGTGTACAGTATGAACTGAAGTCTAAATATATGCACTGATGTGGCTTCAAGGAGCAAAAAAGACTAAAGTAAAAGCAGTTATTAATTCTGCTCCTAACATGCACCCGGTGTACAAAATTGTAATCTTGTCTCCACTATCATAATGAAGACATAAATATATATATATGCAGAGTTACTGTCTGTAGCCGCTGTACCTGTGCCCTGTGCGCTCACCTATTTATTGAAAAGATTCAAGATGCAGAGCTAGCGCTGAGCTAAGTTATTCACAGTGTGGGTTTGGGCAGTTTGCCATAAAGTAATTAGTAGAAGAAGCAGTAGTGGTTCTTTGTAACCTACATAACACCATCTACTATGCTGTTTGAGGCTGAATGAGGCATCTCTCTTAGATGGTACAAATAATAGGCCATGATTTATAGACAACTCTTTGAAACGATGAAGGTGGGGAAATTGTCGGCTTTCAGCAAATAGTAAAACTGGAGAATATTAGAATGCATACACTGTACATTAACTTGGCTGTCGTTAAATGATCCTTTCATTGTTTTATTAGTTTTTTTACTTTTAGGATCCCGTTAGTACCCTGTAAGCATTGGCTATTCTTCCTGATGAGTGGGAATTTGTTCATGTACCATTCCCCAGAATGCTGTCTGTCCCCTCACCTTTACATTATGATTTATGATTTACCAGGAAGTCCCATCGTCAGTGTCACTCCCTGTCACTCCAAACTGTGGTCAGCATGCTTTTTACATCAGTTCTTGGTGCACGAGTTACTGTCATCCAGCCAATCAGTCAGAGAGCCCTGCTGTTACGGTCGTGCACCGACGTGTTGCTCTCTGACCCCTCCACAGGGCTGCTCCTGCTTAGCCCTCATTTATCACTGATACCGCGCTAATACTTTTGACATGGAGACCCAGCAGTAGATCACACTGGGTTCAGACTGTGCACTGACAGGGGCTGAGTGGATGGCTTAAAAGACTGACCTTACACTCCAAAGCTAAAAGGATCAAGCGGGATGTTGGACAAGATATTTGTAAGTTTAGAATATTCAGTGTGGACAGACTACATCCTTTCTGATGGCACTGACATTCACGCTCTGTACTGTGTGATTCTATGCTTCATTCGTTTTAGATGGGAGCTGCTGCAGGAGTTAGACTTAAGTAGAACCTTCTCACCAAGATTTTAGTTTTTTAGATACTTCTGTTGATGCTTTTATCATTCATGACCATATTTTTGTGTGATTAACGATGGATACCGTGGTCTTAAATCACTGGTTCCTGACTGGTCAGAACCGTTACACTGATTGAGCCCCACAGCATTCTGTACTATGTCGCCGTATATTAATTTGTTCATGCAATGTTCAGCATTTTTAGTTTGCTGCCTTGAGATTAATATTTTCACACTTGTAGTCGCCCCCACCGATGACATCGATGATGGTGTTTTCCACAGTGTCATGAGACTACACCACAGTCTTGTTTACATTTTATAGACTGCACACAGGTTGGAAAGCTTTTAAGAATGGACTTAAACATGAATGAAATCATATATAGAATCATATACTAATACTATACTCTGAGATGTAAAGACAGAATTATGTCGAATTAAGCCTTAAAACAGTGATCAAGCTCTTCAGTGACTTGCATATATGAACTTTAATGCAAGAGTCTACTGCAGTGGTAAACCCCCTGCCTCCCTGCCACAGCAGGAGTCTGATTCCCCGCTGGAACGATGCCTGGAACTCCCACTCTCCAATGGTAGGATGCTGTGCCTTTCATGATACAATTCCTTAGAAAATCTTTTTCATACTTTTAGCTGTGTAATCCCTCTTTCTGTATAGCTCTCTCCCTCTTATTCATGCACGCCTACCACTCCCTTTTGGAATTGTCCTCAACAATTACCGCCTTCACTGAGAGCGTACTGCAGGTTTCAGCGTTGTAGGTGTGATTGACAGTGTGGCTCATCGCAGATTTCAGCTAAAACAATACCTGTCACACACCTTGGGGTTGCAGCGAAGGCAGACACCATATGACTTACCGCACTCACAGCCACAGTCTGTCAACTCAGCTCAGCTTAAAGTAAAAAAAAAAAAATCTCAACAGGAGGTCTTCTTCCTACTGGCTTTTGCTATTCATGATGGGAGACAAGAGCCTTTGTTCTCGTGCTTCGTCTTATGCAGCAGCATTATTGGAGTTTCATCCAGCACCACCAAGGTAAAAGTTTTCACTTAATCAATGAAATATCTCCACATCTGCTGGACAGATTGTCCCAAATTTGGTAGTTAGTCTTGGTTTCTAAAGGATGAATGCATGCAGTACATAACCCTGATTCCAAAATAGCAGGGCTGTGTAAATCTGAAATAAAATCAGTCTACAATGATTTGCAAATCCTTTTTTTTTTTTTTGTTAAGATTATATTTTGGGCTTTTTGCCTTTATTGTGACAGAGACAGCTGAAGACATGACAGGAAGGAGGGCAGAGAGAGGGGACGACACGCAGCAAATGAGCCGCAGGTGGGAGTCGAACCTGCGGCCACTGCAGAGGACCTACATTTAATGTTCAAGCTGATGAAGTTGTTTTTTGTAAATATACACCCATTCTGAATTTGATGCCTGTAGCACGTTTGAATAGTTGGGACAGGGGCACGTTTACCACTGTATTACATCATCTTCTCTTTTGACAACTCTCAGCAAACATTTAGGACCTGGCGACACTAATTGTTGAAGTCTTGAAAGTGAAATTCTTTCCCATTTTTGCTTGATATATGACTTCACTGAGCTGTCTGGGGTGTACTGCAGGCGTGCCAGTCAAGAACCTGCACTATTTTACTATGAAACCACACAATGTGGCTTGGCATTGTATTGTTGGAATAAGCAGGGGCGTCCCTGAAAGAGACGTTGTCTCGATGGTAGCATATGTTACCTTTAAACCTGTATGTACCTCTCAGCGTTAATGGTGCCTTCACGGATGTGAGAGTTACTCATGTCATGGACACCAACACACCCCCATACCATCACAGATGCTGGCTTGTGAACTTTGCACTGGTAACAATCTGGATGGTCCTTTTCTTGTTAAGCCCGGAGGACACGACGCCCATGATTTCATAAAACAATTTGAAATGTGGACTTGTCAAACCACAGCACACTTTTCCCACGTGGGCAGCATTCCAGCTGTTGGTCATATATGGTTTTCGCTTTGCACGGCAAGTCCTAACTTGCATTTGTAGGTGCAGCAGAAAACTTCCTTTATACAATCATGTCAGTTTTTAACGCAGTGCTGCCTGAGGGATCGCCAGTCACGGCCATTAAATGTTGGGTTTTTGCCTGGCCCTTACGTGCAGAGATTTCTCTGGATCTTTTGCTAATATATGGATTGTAGATGATAAAATCCCTAAATTCCCTACAGTTGTGCGCTGAGAAGCGTTGTTCTTAAACTGTTGGGATGTTTGCCAATGCAGTTTTTCACAAAAGTGGTGAAGCTCACTCCATCTTTGCTCGCCTTGCTTGTGAATGACTGAGCCTTTCCAGATGCCCCTTTCATACCCAATCATGATACTATCACCTGTTGCCACAGTTGTTTACTGTGTTCAATTGAACATATGTCAAGAAGAATTAACAAGTCACTGTATTCTGTTTTATTTAGGATTCACACGGTCTTATTTTTTTGGGAATCAGGGTTGCAGGTCATACATACAGAAACATGTCAGTGTGATTGGTCTTTCCTGTGGAAAGGTCACTGTTTGATCAGTACAATGATTTACAGTTCAGGCAATGGACTAAACTGATTAGATGCATCTTAATTCATCAAATAAAACCTCCCAACTGCTCGATGAAATACAGGTTTGTCATTGCTCACAGAGCGGGGGTATGATTAATAGTGTCTCCTCCACTGATGAATGCGACGGTCTGTTTTTTAAGATAATTTAAAATTAAAGAGAGACTCAGGTGTCGATACCATGCATGAATAAGATTTAGAGCAAAACTTAATTTTAATTTAATAGTCAGTGAGTGATGCTGTTTGATTTGTTGCACCAGATAAATTTAAGGTAAAAGTAATTATTTGAGAAAGGCATTTCATTGTGAGGGCTTTTGGTTTGCATCCATTGCCAAAGTATTCTTTCAGTATTAAGAAAATGTATAGTGCTGTTGGCTCACAGTGACTACATTAATTTTGCTTAATGGTTTGGAGATTGGTTGAAAAGAAGTGTGTTGCATGAGTACAAGTTTGCTGCAAAGATCAACATCATAGAACTCTGATAATACTGAAGGTGAAAAGTTTGAAAGGAAATAGATTGTTTGCTATATCTTGATGATATCTTGTCCCTCTGTTTTAGGAGTAGACTAAACTTAAATACCAACAAAAGCTATTAGTGAAAAGTACAATGATTTATTCTCTTCAAAGAGTAGAGCTAGCTGAAACCTGCTACCAGCTCAGTGTACTGTACACTTCCACTATATAATTTTATGTCACTGCAGTAAGATGACGACCCACAGATAGAGGTCAACAGGAGTTTTGCTGGTTTTATGTTGCTTTAAAGTCACAATATTCATCACCTTCATCACCTCCAGCACTCACTCTCTTGTGTCAGTTTGTGCCATGTAACAGTGGTTACACCCCCTGACTGCTTCCCGCCACCAATCAGCTAATTTGCTGGCTCTGTGCTAAGACCAGGAATCAGATAACACATACATTGCTGTATGTTGTCATTACTGAGACATTTTACCCTAATGGGCTGTCTAGACAGTATGGACGCACTGGTAACACATTTGTTCCTGCTGATAACGACTCTGAGTGCTATGGCTTAATAGCAGGGACAGTGGATCATGTATAGTAGCTAGAATTTCACACGTCTACACATAGCTTAACTAACTGAGTTAGGTAGTTTGTGAGGCTAAGTTTTCAGCAGATACTTTGCTGCATGGTGAAAAAATTACATACTTGTATTGTTGTCCAATTGGCTGCCTAATGTAAGAGCCTGTTTAGTGCGAGGCCAGCCAGCTGAATTTCAGATGGCTAATGACCTAAAAGAAGCCGAGTGAAGATACAGTATATGACACAACCTGTGTTTAACATTGTGTTTGCATTATGGCTGCACCTTCAATTCATCTGCTGATTATTAATCATTTGGTCTGTAAAATGTTGGAAACTAGTGATGAATACCCAGCACAAAAGCTCCAGAGTGCAAGGTGCAAATTCAGTGTTTGTTTTACCAACAACAAGGAAGATGCTTGTTAATTATCTATCAATAGACTGTGAATTTCATATCTCTATTGGCCTTTTTTTTCCAAGGCCAGTATGATCACAATAATACAAACATCCATTCTGTCACAGCCATTCAATTGTCATCGATGATAAATTCCCAAATTACTCTCAGGAAACAAATCAAGAAATATATTTCAGTTGGCTGACCAGTGAAGTGAATGATGAGGATTTTAATTACATAAACTCCAGGGACAAAATTCTCATACTCAGACAGCTGTTGTCACGATGACTCGCAGCAATGAAGCAACTAAGGATGAAGATGAGTGTCAATCCACATTTAAGATGATGATGCTATAGCTAATGTGCGAATGAGGCTAATGTGCAGCCTATTTTTTTTTTCCAAACTGAGCTGTATTCAGCAGTTTAATTCGGGGATTGGGTTTCTACTCTGTCTAAACTTCTCATCTACATTAGTTCATGTAATAGCACCACTACACCATAAAAGCCCTTTCATCTGACATGAAATGAACTGGTGTTTCCCTGATTGGGATGGTGCATTAGCTAATTTAATGCACTGAATTGCATTATTACTGTATATTACTGAACATTGTGCTGGGGAACTCTGTGGATATTTGAAGGACATGTGTGATGTTATGAGATTACATGGACATGTCATCTCAGTGATGGTCTGTGGAAAATTTCCAATTAGCATGATCTGTCAGCCTGACACAACCACTCAAGTGCATTTCATTTCACATCTTTTTCACACTACAAGCATGTCGTCAGTGCTGTGCTTATGTACATGTTCCATGCTATATATGGAAGCCAGGATGTTTACACCGCTATACCACATTTTTTGCCAAATATCTTTTAAAGCAACAGGTTTGTTCCAGTTAGCTTGTTTGCTGCAGTATAATTGACCTCTTCACCTCTGTTTAGTTCCCTCCCAGTAGCTTTCAAAAGTCCCAATAAATATGTGAATGTTATTTATGTATATGCGCAGAAATGAGTGTGTGAAAGGAAAACAAATCCTCTGTTGACCTGGTCTATTAAGTGTTTGTGCTCATATGAAATTTATGCAAATATACCAAAGCCATTCTTTGTCTTGAATAAATTTCTCTGGGTGTGATTTTTAGGCAGTGCTCTGTAAAATACCAAAGCTTTAAATTTACATTGGATGCTTCTGTCCCTTGTGTTTATGAGTTTTTCATTTAATTCACTATGAAGAATTTTGTAAAGCCTCTTTTTATATGCGTATTAGTATATTGATATATAAACCGCAAAGTGCACTGTAAACTGATCACAGCCTGTACGTGATGGACATGTGATGAATTAATACTAATAGTGGAGCTATAAATAGCCACATCTGTGCTTGATGGTCACACGTAACGGCACCTTCTCCGACCTTGTTTGTGAAACACTCTGATGCAACACAGGCTGCAAAATTACACTTCTTTATTTATTTATTTATTTATTTTCCTTTAATTGACACATCTAAAGCCTTGGAGAGCAGACATAGCTATTCAATGCAAGCAGCACACTTTCTGCACATATACCCAGTTTCACAATTATTGAGATAGAAGCAAACATGTCTACATGTAGCTTTATAAATTCAACTTTTAAAATGTATATGCACATGTGCACACAGAGAATTTGAACCAACATTGAGTTAAGGCATCTGGCCCCAGATGTTTTGATCATTTAGCAATATATCCTCTCATCACATTACCAACAGGCGCCACAAATTTACTTTGGGTTAAGGTTTTGGTCAGCTTTGCCTCACTTTAATTAAAAAACGACCTGGTTGATTCCACAGTGTCCACCTTACTTGAGCGGAGGGAATCATGTTGGCGAACACACATCATCAAATTCCTTTTCCATTTCTCAGAGGAGATACGCTCTCATTTTTAAAAATATTTAGTTTGTCCATTAATGTCTCAGGTCCTGTTTACCATCTGTGCACTTCTCATTAGGGCTTAAAGATTAGCTTTTTGAATCACATTCCAATATGGCTTCAAGGTTTTAAAGTTAGAGCCCACTCCAAAACATTTTTCTTAAAATTAACCAAATTAGTTGTGACTGCATTCTATTTATCTATCTTTTCCATATTTATTAGTAAAAATAAAAAGAGAGACAAAATCTAGACTCTGTTGTTTAATTTTTATGCAGAAACTGCTGCTTAATCTGCACTGGTATCAGTATATCTGTGTCTCTAATGAACTCATAGGAGAAGACAATGGTGGAAAAGAGAAAACCACAGAATGGTTTATTTTACAGGATCATGCTATGATATGTGGACAGTTTAGCCAGCTGAATCTCAGGAGCTCTGCAGCAGACAGGACAGCTGGTTCTGACAGCTGCAACGGAGTACATAGTCGGTGTGGATTGGACGGATGGATGCTCCCATTGCGCTTATGCACCACTGATGTGTCACTTCTAGGATGAACGTCATGTGAGACTTTCATCAAACTCACAAGCAACATTACATTAAAATATGAGGAGAATATGAGCCTTTTCTTTATCTCACATTTTCCCTCTCAAATGTTGTCAGTGTAGTTCATTACAGTAAATAGTGAATATCAGAGGGCTCGGGCTCCGTCCCGTTTTCCACTGTAATTATGTCTCTCATGCTCATCTCATTATCTAAGTGAGTTGTCATTATTGAGAAATTTCCCCTCACCGCCTGGTGTAAGATAAAAGAAATATTTGTCCCGACTCTCATTAGGAGCAGTTGAGCTCCACCACACAATAATAAATGACAGAAAACACACAATTAGAGTGATGGTTTGCTCAGAAAGCGATGACATTCAGTTATTTCATCGTCTATATTTAGCCGCTGTGCTCCAATACGCAGACGTCACGGGAAAACTAAGGAGGCCCCTGGGATGCGGATATGCACAAAGTGTGTGTGTTGCCTTCAGACACCCTCCCCACATGAAACTGAGCAAAGAAGGCTCATTTAAACAATTGTGACTCAAAGGGTGTTGCAATCAATAGAGAGGCAGAGGACCAAAGGGCAGGGAGTCGTCTTCCCACTCTAATCACCGTCCTAACCTTCAGCATATCTGCAGGCCTGACAAGCTCACCTGGATGCCTGACAGGTTGCTAACTCCATCCCGTATGCTTGTCTTGCTGCTGCACGCACAACTTCAGAGGTGTTGAAAATCATGCAAGAGGCTCTAGATTGCACAGAGACGAATTCGAGAAAGTGAGAGCGAAAGTCTGTGGGCTCGAGAGGACTCGTCCCTGTTGAGTTTTTTGCTTTATTTGTACTGAGTCACCACTGTTGTGACAGAATTATCTTTGCCTCTTTAGGTTTGTTTTTGTAGCCCTGTAAAATGTGTCATGGAGAAAACCTTTCACATTATTTCTATTTTTGGTGCAGACTGTAAAAATGCTTTTTCATTCAGCCAATAAAAAAAAAAGAGCAGGAGAGGAAGGAGCAGCTGTGGATTTTGCTGGTGGCACAATCTATCAGCATGTCCCCGTAGTTTTCTGGGTGTAGTTGAGCAGTGAGACTGAATCTAGACAGTGAAACACACTGTCACCCACTCCTGCGGTCACGCTGGTTCATATCACCGATGAGCATCCTCTAAAAAGTTCCTCCTAAGAATATTCCTTCCTTCCTCTTGTCCTTCCTCTGTCCTTCGGCTTGAGAGGAAGGAAATGGTGTTTATCCTGGTGTGATTCCTTTTGCCTTTGTGTCTCTGCTCCACATTCCCCATTTGTCTTCTTTTCTTTGTTATTGTTTTGTCTGTTTCCCTTACTATCCTTCTTCCTCACAGAAAACACCAGTGCCATTGGGTTTCTTTCGTTCCATATTGTCCTCCTGCTCAGAAAAGTCAGTCTGTTTTTAATGAGCTCTGCGTCTGTGGCTCTCAGCCCGAGGCTGTCCACTACTGACCTGTTGGCATTTGCTTCTCTCTGCCTTCTCCTGTCTCTCTTCTCCTCCTGTGTGCTCTTTCTTTTCTCTCTCCCTATAAAGCGTTTTTGTTTTATAGATTAAAAATTAAATTATGGAGGAGATACTTCAGTGTTCAGTCCACCAAGGCATCTCCTGCTGGACACTTTTACTGGAAGCTATTACTTACCAATCATCCTCGGTAGCAGCACAGTAGCCATCAGGAGTATAGTCTTACAAACAGCACCTTTATACCCACAGACAAACCTTTTTACATCAGACTCACCAACACACCTCTTTACAGCATAGCTGCTTGTTTTTATCAGCAATTTCAATCTTTCATATGATACACCAACACACTCGTTGCCTCGCTGTATAACAGGAAACAGCTCAAACCAATCTTAGCACCTTTCAGTTAGCATTTTCAGCACAATGAGAACCACGAGGCTGTGGAGAACAGCTGGTCTAACAGCCAGACATTTGATCTTTAGACTGCACTCCATCAAACTGGGAGGCAGTGGGCAGTTGATGAGTACAATGACCTTTAGCAGCGTATCTGCCACAGCAGCCTTCAATCACGGCTGACTGGGAGACAGGGCTCAGTCACCGGCCAGACTGGAGGTGGTGTACTGCTGCATGACTGGATGCTACAACTGCTCATTTCATTGATCTCCTCTGCAGCACTCTGCAAATTACAGAGACGAGCTGTATTTGTAATCCAGGCAGGCATCACACACACACACACAGACACACACACACACCTTTGCAGACCACACAGTGACATGTGCAACCCAAACCATCAACCCCCACCATCATCTCCTTTTTCGGTTTCTTTCTCCTTGTCTCTGATTGTTTCTCTGGTTTGCTTTTTTTCTTTTTTTCCCTGAATGTTTCCTCCAATCACACGCACACACAAACGCACGCAACTTCCCTTCAGGTGCATCAGAAAGTGCAACTTGAGCTTTGCATTCTGCTTAGGCCCTTTTTAGCTTCAAACTTTTGTCTCTGCCAGACATTAAGGGAAAGGAGTTTCTTGTTTCTGGTTATTATTGTGCCAAGTATTAAACTGTGAAACCTGACAAATGCAAATGCTTCTCACCTCGTTTTATATAAGATACACTACAGGTGTGTACTGCACTAACTGCAACTTGTTGAATATACAGGTTATGCGTCAGTGACACCAGGGCACCGTCGATGTCATTATTTTACAATGACTCCACCTTTTCTTTCGTTGCATAAGTTGACGTGTGTGACAGCTCTTTGATCAGCTGTGTACAAAGAGGCAGAGTCACAGCAGCTTGTCGTGTTCAACCTATGTATTTTTATTTGCGTCCCAGTCTGACAGAGTGATGGAGCACCATATGCTGGCGCGCGGTGTCAACCTCCGTCTGAGTCTGTTTGTCGCTCCCTCTGTATCTCTGTGCAACACAAGCCGCCCACAGAATCAGCCACCATCTCTGCTCCTCCTCCTTTCATATGCCAGCTCGCTTTTATCCCATGTCACACCAGCTCCCACTCCCTGGCTGCCTCACATGCTTTGAAAGGAATAACGCATTAACACACGCGCACACACACAACAATGCTAATGCGCACATGCACAGATTGATTTGTGCACAAACGGAGATCTTGCGAAAGTTCAGTCAGGAAGACGATTCTCTCACATGCTTAGGCCTGAAGTTTATTTTCTCCTTCCAACCTGCCATTCACTGCTCACACGTGCTCACTCATCATTCCCTTGCTGTCATCGTCTGTGGCCGTCAATTGAGATATCAGCTCTTCTTATCAGCTGGTCAAATCTATCCAATGGCACAGCGGCACACCTTCACTGATAGCATATCATCTTGCTGCTGTCTTTTTAAATATGATCCCCCCCCTCTCTCCCTGCCTTAGCACGTCCATGCTGCTGCTGTGCACACCCCTCCACCTCCCCGCCGCCGCTCAGTCCTCGCAGATTCATTAGCTTCATCATTTCATCAGCCTTATCAGTCTTACCAGAATCATCAGCCACGACCAACATCTTTCAGCTGCACAGGGCGGACGCCTCATCTCAGTATCTGTCACAACTGTTGAATTTAGGTCACATTACGGTGCTGTTTTTCATAATTTTGCCAGAGATCCAGAAGCAGGTGCTGTTGTTATTCATTTAGATATTTCATATACACGTATGTACGATCCAACAAGACCTCTAAATTACAAAATATGTTGTTTGTTAATGTCCTTAGAGTGACACAGATGTCCTCATGGGCAGATTTGTCTGTTCACATCACTGTGGAAAAATAATTCTGCTTTTGATGTGACGGCATTGTGGTGAGCGTTTGGTTAGGTTTAGGCACAAATACGACAAGGGTTAGAAAAACATGACGGTGTGCATCAAAATGAGAGCTTATGGTTGGCGTTGTTACACTATTCCTGAATGTCTGCAGTGGCAGGAGGCCACCATGCTTGTTTTGACTTATTTTGTGATTGAGAATATGAATGAAAACAACCCATCCCAACATGTTTGTTTGTTTGTTTACTCTGTTTGCTGACAGGGATTTGAACATTCGCAATCAAATTAGTTTGAAAGAAAAAGCAACAGTATCTTTGAATTGCATGTATACATATCTTCACAAATAACCAAATATTAAGCTTGTCTGCACTTTTATGGAGTTAAGCAGTGATGTAGTGGTCAGAAAAGTTTGGTGTTGATTTGTATGAGCTACAGTACAATCTTCTGGCAATTATTTGGCAACATAACAGCAAAGGTCAGAACATATATGTTAACAGTTGGATTTAAAACCATTTATTTACTTAATGAACAGCTATTTGTGCTCAAATGTCAAATATGTTCTGAAAAACCTTACAGAGAAGTCTGGAAATGTATATGTTTTTTTATACATTTGTTTCTATTCATTACTACTTGAGTACTTATGTAAGGCCACACATTATCTATTATTATCTGAACAGAAAAATGGAAATTTTATTTTGACGCTACATTCACATTTCTACTGGATCTTATCTAAACATTGAACATAATCAGCCATCTCATTGTTTAACAATTATGTGCTGCTGTGTGCAAATCTAATGACATTTAATAAAGGCTTGTTAGTCTCAGTTATTGTTCTATTTAATGTTCTAGTTACACATAAGCAGTGAGACACACTGTGTATATTCTCTAAAGACATGAAGTTATTGGGATATTAGTTTTAACCATATTACCCAGCCACCATCAGCATCACTTAGGACAAACCCAAAAAGGTTGTGCAGAGTCCATGTGTTCGAATAAACAAGCACACAATGCATGTGATGTCTGTGACAATCATTTCTGTTATTATTATTATTGAAGTCATTGAAAGAAAAGAAGACTTTCTATTCCAGGCCTGTAAAAAGGCACAGCGCAGTGCTCTGTGTGAGTCAGAGGTGAGAGGAGGTTGTGCCCTGAGATGAACATTTCTGCAGTATGGAAGTAATTCACCATGTCTAATACACAACTGAGGGAAAATTCTGTTTTCACATTTACTAATTATGCAGTAGTGTGGACCTGGTGTTGAGAGATGATGCTCAATGGGCGTCTGCGTTAAGTCAGTAACCAAGAGGTTTCCTGATGTCCACCCCTGCGCTCATATGAGGTTTCTTATTTAAATCGCTTCCCCACGCTGTGTTCTTAAATTAAGTTGTGAAGTTGCTGTTAAGAGACATGATGGTCAAGGTAATGAATTTCCACTCCCCGTGTTTAGAGAGATAATTCTGTGCCGTGGTTTGCATAACCTACAAGTCTGACAGGACTCTAAGCCATTTTCACGCGGAGAATGCAGCTGCCCAAATAGGAGGTTTGGGGCTTTAGAGAAGCTTATACAAGCAAAAGGGATTGAGCCTTCCTGCAGCTCGCAGGAATACTCCTGAGGTTGTATATTTGTCTTCGCATACACAAGAAAGGAGTTATCTTTTCCCCGCTGTAAAGTGGCTGTTTATCACAACCAAATCTAACAGAAAAGACTGCAAATTATGAGTAACGTAATCAACTATGTAGGCCTGTTTTCTATTTATGTCTCTATTAGCAAAGTTGATGCCTAACATACATTCACAGATGCTTTTATAGACATTTCCACGTACTTCTCTCTGACCTCCTTCGGTTTCCAGTGACTCTCTTGTGATTTCTTTCCCTCCCTCTCTGATGCTATCTCCCCAGGAGGTTTTGTTACCATGGACATATGCTGGATCAGCATTTACTTTTTTTTTCTTTTTTCCAAATATGAAACGCTCTCTGGCGCGCCGAGTCAGTCAGCGGTGCCTGTGAGCATTTCGTCGACAAGGGCATACAACATGAAACACTTCAGGACTAGTGGTGGAGCACGTCGGCCAGGCAGGGGGGCATCGCTCTTCACTGTTTAATTGGCCTTCACTGAACAGTAAATCTGTCTTTTCAGAATCACACAGCGTTTCTACAGACATCTGTCACTGATGCAGTAGGTGGGCTTGAAAAGCTGGAGTCCAACTGGAGCCTTTTGTTCATGAAAATTAAAGATGGAGCTATTAACCTGGTTCACCACTTCGAGTAGATTCAGGTTTGAAGAAGGAGGTCATGGCCAATTAGCTGTCTACATTGTTGAATGTGTCCCCCTGAAAAGGTGGGTTTTTGCACCCCACCGTAATGCGTGCATGATGAGTTATGTTACGAGCGTCCCCCTGAGAATACATAAAAGAAGGCATAAATGCAGAATGCTCATCAGATAGTTTACACTGTGCTCAGTAACCCAAGAAAGACTTCAGCAGAGAAGTCCTTCATCACCTCCCCCCACCCCCCACCCCCTGCTCTCTGAGTGCCAGCTGTAATAAAACACGAGCAGAGCCGTTTGTGATATCGCACATCAAAGACAGAGTAAAGTAAAGTAGCACAGAGGCTCATTTCCATACACTTCTGAAGCAATCTAGAGAATCTTTCGGCATCTACTTAAACAGCCATCATTACAGCAATGCAAAGGTGAGAACGAGTCAGTGTTTCATTCCAGCGCGATGCTCCGGAGGTTCATTTGGAAGCTGATTTTCAGTTCGTTAGCAGTATAATAAGGTTAATGCATGAAAGAGGAGAGAGTCAACTGGGAAATCCCAGAAATTAATAAAACATTGAAACATCTGAAATGAGTTATAGTTCGAAGAAAGTCCGGCTTGCAGGGGGAGGGGCTGCGCATTGTTGAACCAGTGAGCTAAATGAGTCAAAATCAGGCATGACTCAAAGTAACACATCAAATGTTGTGATACAAAATCATGACAAGATGAATCACACGCCTGTGTTAGGAGCATGCTATGAGCACAGGGGCCTGGAGGTATCTCCTGTGAGGTAACCGAGTGTCCTTTCATTACATCATAATGTATAATTGAAGTGTGATGTTCATTTAAAGAGCTGCAGCTCGTCACAGTAACAGTTTACTGTGTAAAACCTCACCAATGAAAGAATGAGAAAGCATGTGTTCAACAGATTTCCTTAAGGAAGAGCTGCACTGTTGATGGAAAAGTATACCTACAGCCCATTCCTGTGCCTGTCAGCTGTCACCTCATGGTGCAGACACACAGAGTCTGGCGATGATGCATCTGAATGCAGCGGACCGCTGAAAGCTCCGGCTGGTTGGTGACGTACCGCAAATTAGGCAGTGCTCGCTTTTGGCTCGTTTGTTTTCAACATGGCCGCCGGATCACAAACTTTCTCACGTTACAGCTAAACATTTGAAGCAAGAAGAGGTAATGCAGTGACAGAATCTTCATTCGTATTTTATCTGCACCGCCGAGTTTGACAGTTTGATCTGATTTTCATGAGCCTGGTGCGCCGTGCTGGACGGCCTGATCTGCATGAAGTTGAGGACGAGACCTGATTATGAAAATTCAGATAAGGTGATTGATCCGTCAACTCATCTGAGCCGAGCTGCACCACACAGCTGGACCTTCTGCTCTCCATAGAAAATGAATAGCTTGACATAATTTTATTTCTGGGCAAAACTAAATAGTATGTGTTGATGGAAGTCAGTATTTATGTATGGTTTGTGTTCACGTTATGTGGTTACATCATGAGATTCACTGCATGCCAACGAAAACGAGTTGAAGCAGCTCCACTCGATGCTTCATTATCTTTGCTCCGGTTTGAACATTTGGAACATGTCTGCTTTTAGTTAACCGAACAAATCACACGAACATAAAAACCTTTTGTGGCGTCGTGATGGACAGTTCTCCAGGCACTTTTCTGAGTATGAATGTAGACTGTCAAATAAAGGTTAGGGAGAAGTGGGATTATTTTTTGGCCTTCATCTCCATTTTGTACTTTCCACTATTCTTAGAATTTCCCATCTGTTGGAAAACAATGGAACAGATTACCACGAACAGCTCACCCGTGGTAGAAGTGTCTCAGCTAACAAGCTTGTTAGCTATTCACATGGTTCAGCTGACTTTTTCTGGTCACGCTGCCACACAAGAAACACAAGGACTTTTTGACTTGTTGATGTCACGTTGCTCGCAGTGTGAACATGGATTAAGTTTGCTCTGAGGCGAGCTGTAAGGTAGTCAGTTAAAAGTGCATCTGCACATTCTGACGACTATCCAGCTCATTTACTGTGTACGAGCGGTGCTGTGCTGATGCCGGGTCTGTTCAATCATGCTTAGAATGTCAAGCGCATATGATAAGTTGTGCAGCAGCTGTTCATGTATATGCTGTGTACATTTATGCATCAGTGTTTGTACATATATTTGCAAGCTGACATGTGATGTGTATCAATACCTGTGGTAAGCGAGGTGAAACAGAGCAAGGGGTTAGCTGTGAGGCTCGCAGGCAGGGAGAGGGCTAAATGGAGATGTATTGGTGCAGGTATAGTTCTGCTGTGCTACTCCACGGGACGGCTAATGAGGAAGTTTTGCCACAGGGGTCTTTCTATTAAAAACAACAACTGCAAGAGATGGAAGAAAAAAACAGAGATCTAATCACAATTTCTCCACGAAGAAACAAGCGTGAATGGCCAGTTCTCAATCAGATTGGACAGCTACGTCCCTTGGGGTGTGGTTCAAGACCAGGGTAGGAGGGTAGAGTGAAGACAGAGAAGAGGAGGGGGAAAGGAAATGAAAGTCAAGATGGAGATGGAGGACGGGGGGGGGGGCAAATGCAGAAATGGTTAAATGAGCGTGAGAGAAAAAAATACAGAGCAAAATGAATAAGAGTCCACAAGAGGAGCAAAATGAAAGAATAAGAGATTTCCTCCTGGAGAATTTCTTCTAAAGATTTCCTCAAGGAAGAGCTGCACTCTGGCTGAAATTGTTGAAGGCGTGGCGGAAAAATATACTTACAGCTCAATTCTGATTTGCTGTCAAGTCCAATATATCAAGGCCACATAAAATTATGGTGTCAGTGTTGTGAAAAACGGTCGTATTTTTACTATCATGTCTAGAATGTTTTACTTCAGCTTGCCCTCTACCCAGTGGCAAGGAAATGAGTTTTGTTTATAAAAGCAGATTTGCTCGACTCCTTCGAGACCAAAGCCAAAGCAGCGGGCTAATTTTGAGAAAATATTACAGCGATACTTAGAAGAATCTGGCACACGAGCGAATGAAAAAGCAAAGAACAAATGGAGATGGTCTCTCTAATATTTGTGCCTCATATTTTTGTGATATATTAGTAATGCTGGCCTCTGGCAAAGGTATGAGACTTAACAGGAAAAATGTGTTAGATAAAGCCAAAGCAAAATCGAATTAGGTGAGTGTGTGAGACAAAAAAAAAAAAAACAAGTCATCTAAGGATTAAGATCAAGGTCAACAATGTACACCATCGCTTAAGTTAAACATAAAAAGTGTATTTCCCTGCACCCGGCCACTAGCTCCTCTGTCATATGCTCTGACTTACTCATTTCATTCGAGGTGGGATTGATGGTTAATCCAGAGATGCAAGTAAGATGTACTGTAATGTCTTCATTTGTCTTAGAATATAGACGGTAAACTCCGGATGGGCGGATGAAAGAAATGCTTTCATTGATTTACTGAAGCTGTGGAGCAGAGGCTAGCTCAGGCGTCATGACTTCGTCTCCACTGGAAATGGCTTGTGATTTTAAAAAAGGGTCCGCTTGCAGGCTGCTTCTGTTAAATGTAGTTTATCTGGTGGCGTGGCTACATGTAGCATCACCCCAGCCTTGGAAATATGTAGTACAGCAGGCTTTAGATAAATGGAGGGATGTCTGTGAGCAGTCTTTCAAAATACAAAGCTACCTTCACATACGACAGTCAATACCCACTGCAGCACACAGTATATCTGACGCAGCCTTCTCAGTAGGGTGCTCTATGTCTGTTCAAGCTGCCCAGTGTTTTGTTTTCTCCCTGTAACACTGCTGCAAAAAACCTGCTGCTTCCACAAATCTGTTTGTTGGCCACTTGTCACATCGGCTCTCAAACGGGTCCTTCAAGCCGGAAGCAGACTTTTCAGTGCCGCTGTAGGCACTTTTGGACAATGGCAGCTCTTCCCTGAGGGTGCACTCTCCACTGAGATACCAGCGATCACTGTGTCCCTTCACACAGCAACATATTTGCTGCTTGTAGTAACATACAGTCCATATCATGAGCTGGTGTCTCTGCTCAGTCGCGTTCAGTAAGCTGTGAGGCTGCCAGAGCTGTTTCATCGCTCTCCCACAGATCAGCCGGTGGTTAATGTCTTGGGGTCTGCTGGTTTCTAATTTCTCTTATGCTGCTGCCATTTTCTGTAGCATTTGCAGATCATCTCGGCAGATGCTCCGACCCTCCTGAGAACTTTAAAATTGATTAGACACATTTCAAACAGATTGGATACGTTTTGTAAAATGAACCACTGCTAAATGAATAATAAACTCTAAAACACTGTGTGAAAGGTGGAGATTTTCACTATCTACTGTGTAACAAATCAGAACTAAGCTTGCCACCATTACCTACAACTGAAGAGGGACCAACCAGATTCTTCCTCAAAGAGCTAAAATCTTCAGCTATGATGTTGCCTGCATGATGTCACCATCAGATAAAAGGCACAGCCTGATGAGGATGAGAATTAGGAAGAAAAAACAACTCTTAATAGATCAATGAACCCTTAAAATAATCATTTTCTGATATTTCAATGACCCTAATCAATAAAATCCTAGCCAGACTGTTCAACAATTAAAATAATCATTGCTGCTTTATCAAGCTCTTTGCCTTTCGGCTAGGTTGTAGACATGAACTCTGGCAGGACACCAGAGGTGCCGTGTAAGAGTGGTGCCCCCCATGCACGTGTCCTTGTTTTCTCATGTGGATCGAGACAAAGTCACACTGGTCATTAACTCCATTGATCTTTTTTTTAAGCTAGGTAATCATGATTGATTTGCTGCTGGTCAGCTGATTGGCTCCATTGGCATCTGTGGGGCAAATTGTCCAGCTGCTTGTTCCTATTTGATAATGACATACAAGGTTAGTCACAGGAGCCTCAAATGGTTTGACTTCTATCGATGTGAGCTGCAGTGGCACCATCATGGGGTAATAAAAAAGATGAGTATAGGCTTTTATTGTAGCATGTCTAAGGAAAAATTAAGTCAGTCTTTAATATATCATGCATCAAGCATCGGTTATCAAAAGAAATCCTCTGCCGAGACGTGTCAGTAATTTTAAGTGAGTGGTGATATAACACCAGTAGACACCCTGCAGTGCAGTGTTGTTTGAGCCTGCAAGCTTCCCCTTATTTCCTCCCTTCTTCCGCTCCTCCATCCCTTCCTTCATCCCTCATGTGCTCCCTTCAACCTTCCCCCTCATAGCAGTGCCTGATTCATTTTCCCAGTAACAGCCTCAGTGCCCTGTGATTTATATGTTTATGGTCATTACTGACGTTGAGTAATACATTTCCGTTTTTCCCCTCTTCTCCGTCTTCCCCCATCTCTCTTTTGGCAGAGCCCTGGGGTCCTGCGAGGAATATCAATTACTTTATCCCTGTTTAATCACGGTCCTTCGCTCCCTCTCACGGCACCACTATTAGGCAAGCAAAAAAGAAGTTTTGTTTTTCAGGTGTCTGCTGTTTTGTATGATTTTTGTCAAAACCACTATTAACCAGCAAAGACCAAAGGCCCTCATACCCCTTTTCATCTAAGAGTAGTGGTGCAATTTGCTGTCATTAGCCATAAAATTGTCTTTTTCAGCTGATAAGTATTACCAACTGGCTGCTGTTGAACATTGCTTACAGTATTTACTGACGCAAATGCAATGCAAGCTAACAGCAGGCTGTAGCCACACTGTAGTCTTTCATGCTCTATTCTGAATTGCAGCTCATGTTCCCTGTTTTTTTTTTCGGTGGAGGGGTTTCTGATTGTATCTATTCCAGGATGTGACCCATATCTGATACCATATAAACTGACAGCAAAGTCAAAAAAATAAGCAGAGAGCAGCTGTTTGAGAAACATCACAATCTGTTTTCTTACACTTTGTGCCTCTCCCACTTGTTTCCAACACATCTCAGCTACAGTGCATGTTATTCCCAGTTTTGATCTGAGGTGTCTCAACTAAAATCAAATGTGCTGCTTTTCCACGTTGCTGTCTCTCATTGTTTTCGCTGCTGAAGCTGACTCAGTCGAGCTGCCATGGGTGCCAAAACGGTGAACGATGCGAGAGCTACATACTGTCATGGCAACGCTGATACATAAAGACAGGAATGCAATCTGCCTGTGAACAGCTCAGCCGGAGCAGCTCAGGGTTAAGTGCCTGGCTCAAGAGCTGGGTCAAGTACAGTAATTTGGTGGGTTTTATGTGTTAGCTTAGACCATGTCGTATTTACTTTGCGGCATCAAGCTTACGAAGGGATTCAGCATTAGCAGGCAGCTAATGTGCCCCCCACCCCCCCAAATTGGTCTTCTGCAGGGGAGACGAGCAATATCAACAAATGGACAGACGCGAGGTATCAGCATACTGACTTGCGCTCATTTGGCTGAAAGAGAAGAGGTTTAGGGAGGGAGGCTCCAGTGCGAGCAAAGTCAACCTCCTCATTACTGGCTCCTTGTCAACTACATCAAAGTAGCTTCCCAGACTCGTTCACTTGAAAGTTCCTGGTTAGCACCAGCTTTACGCTGCCTGATGGAAAACATGCTAGGGTTTTCATTTGGGTGACTCTATATTTCATCCCGCTGCAGCTAGTTTCTCTCTATAATATCCAGCTCTCTCAGCACAGAGTCCTAATGAACCGAGACTCCCTGTACAGTACGGCCTTTTTTCTCTTTGAATTTAAATCATCCAGCCAGGTAGCTGCCTACAGCATTTATCAAAGAAGACTGAGGCACCATCCCTTACAGGCAGGATTTCACTCCCAGAAATGACGTGTCTGTAAGTTACTTGAAAAAGAGGAGGGCAATCAGTTCATTTCCTTACATAAGAAACATGCTGTTTGTAAATAGCAGCAAACAGTTTTATTAATGCAGACTTCGGTAGGGTTCACGCAAAGCTACATAAGCCCTGAATCAGTGAAATCAGTGAAATAAAGTGTAGGCATATGGCCAATTTTAGGCTCTCAGATCCATTATTCAGTGGGAGAAAAACATACTGTATAAGGAGCTTACTCTAGAGGCGGAAGAAAAACTAGCAAAAAAAAAAAAATAACGAAGATGCGAGTAGCGCCGTCCTTATCAGTCAGATAACAGAAGATGCTCTTCTTCCCTAAGCTGTGTTTTCACCGAGGAATTTCTCTGCTTCTGATGCAAATATCATCTGGCTTGTAAATTGGGCATGGTGGTATAATACCAAACTACTTGAAGCTGTCACTGCACCTCCTCGGGACATAGTTTAATGACTGCCTCTTGTTGATGTAGACGCCATGTGGGTTTACTCTGCAAGTGCTGCTATTTCTAACACACAGATTTGATTGTATTTCCTCCCTCCAATGTAAATCCCAACATATTATTTTTCTTCATCTGCGTCTGCGCCTCAAGAGGCTGCAAGTCAGTGAGTCTACAACTGTGAAGCGGAAAGTTGAATCTTTGGATAGATTTGAATTACAGCCGCATACTTGATGCGAAAAATGCAGCGGAAAAGAAACGTCTTCACCCAAATTAATAATGGTACTTACAGCCTGGAACGGTGCGGAGTGATATGGTAAGATAACCAAAAGAGAAGAGAGGCAGAACTGCGAACTCTGCCAAAGCGAAATAGATGTGACCTTCCATCGTAGCAGGCTGAATTAACTTCCCCCATCACTCTCACCTCTCTGTTGTGAACGGCGCACACGCCACAGCACAACCCGGCACTCTCATGTTTATTAATTTCTGTCAGTGAGAGATGCGCTAAATCATTGACCCTCTTTTAGTGCCTCATGCTCCAACTGAGCCTGGGAACGAGGAGGGCGTATTGATTTTGCCCCCTTCTCATCAGCGTCCAGGCCCTTATTTGGGATGAGGAAATGGTAAATCTCATATAGTGAGCCCCCCTGTCAAGGCCTGTCCGGACCCTAATCTTCACTAGTTGATGGCTCTCTAATCTTTTTAGCATCTACAACTCATTAGAGGCTGAGGAGGTATGTGTAAAGTATTAAACATCACGCTCATTCTCAAGACATCCTCTGGAGCTCCATGAAAGAAACGTTTTTCCTCACAGGTTGGATACGGCATCGCAGCAATAACAAGCTTTGAATGTGGCCTCAGTTTCTTGACCTCAACTCGGATTACTCGTCATTTCCTTTTAAGTCCACAGTGGGTGTGCATGTAGAAAAGAAAAGAACAAAAATCTCTGTCCTGGGATTCTGCAGCCACAGTTCTTTTTTTACAGTGCTGTTTTGTGTCCCAGCTGGGCCCGTTTGTCACATTTAAAGGAACAAACAGTCACACGGGGACAGACTCATTATGAAGTTATTGGACACAGAGGTTTTGCTGACTGAGGTGTGACTTAAACCTTCCACCCACCTGCTCCTCTGTGGCGTGGAAATTGATTTGTCTTAGGTGGGAATTTTAGTCCTGGCTGCATGTATTAACCACAGTAAAAGCTATAATGCAAGTCTAGAAAATGCAGCAGACTGATCAGTGATCACGCCAATATATGGATGGATGGATGGATAGATGGATGGATAGCCAGAGGACTGAAAGCATGCATTATACAAGGATGAAGGCTATTAAAGCAGCCCCCTGTGAAACAGGAGAGATCAACAAACCTGGCTCCTAATTAGCCACACTATCCGCGTCTCTGACAGCTTTTTAGTTTTACTCAAAGAAACAATGTAATCTGCTTAGCAAATGAATGAAAACTAATCTTGCGTTAAAAAGTGATGAGCGCGTCAGGCCCCCTTAAGTGTTGGCTCGCTTAGTCCTGCAAATAAATCGAGGTACTCTCAGTAATCTAGTTATAAACTCCCCCTCTGAGTGTTTGTCATATTATCTGACATGACAAATAGATCCGAGCCCAGGCATCCCCCCCCCCCCACCACCACCACCACCACCACCATTTTTGCTCCCTCTAGTTATTCCTTTTTCTATACCGCTGTCCTTTCCCTTCCCTCCCCCTGCTCTCAAAAGGGTTCTTGGATGAAGCACCGCTGAATACTGAAGTGGGAGCAGGCATGAACCGGGTGCTTTTTCTCGGACATTCATGCCTGATTGGCTGTGAGGAGACCGGTGAATCTGCCCTGGGTCGAGGGTCCATTATCTGTCGAGGAATGGCGGTGGGTTAAGAGAGAATGTTTGTTTGCCACCTGAAAGGCTCCCGCACGTTGGCAGTGATAGAGTAGTTGCCAACAGCGCTGCATGTGTGAGCGGCATATGTGGGCATGTGTTTAAGCTCTCATCTGCACACTGAAGGACAGGGGACAATAAAAACAGATCAACACTAACTGAGCTGTTACAAAAAGCAGGTGCTTGCTTCCAACTGTGCCTTGACGCATGTGCATACAACTCCCCGTGTCCTGCTTTGTTAGCCCTCTGGCCTCGGGTGCAGCAGCGATGTGTGTTGCAGCTCATAACTGATTAGACTGAGTGCCGGTGTGAGTTAGCGACTGCCAAGTTCTGACTCATCACGGCGTCATCATCGTTTTAACAGCTGCATTATAGCATTGCTTATTTTATTTTGTTTTCAAGCTTCGGGACAATGAACAATATTTTTTTTTTTACTCGTAAAATGCAATCATGACTGAAACTTCACATTTGTTAGGACTTTGTGTGCAAGACATTTGAGTGAGAATAATATTAATTAGAAGACCTGCACCACCTGCAAGGCGATTATTGTTATCTGACTCAGATAGAAAACTATCATGGACTGTCACCACTAGATGCTCCAACTAAATAGAGCACATTTAGTTTAATGCTCAGTTTCAGCAAATAAAGCCCAAAAAGTCACCAGTTAATCTGCTCCTGCTATTTGCGTTTTTGACATGAGCCTAATGTGTGCTAGCTAGTGTTAGCACACATTCCTTGATGTGCATACTTAGTGGATTTTGCTCAGATGTAAAACTGTAAATCTACATGTAACAAAGGTAAGCCTGCAGTTTTCCCTACTTACATATCTGGATGAAGCTTGCAATTTCAATTTTGAAGAGAAAACATGCCAACTCCTTCCTATTTTTTGAGAGTTTTAATCAGTACCACTTCCCTTAAATCCGAGTGCTCACGCTGTGTGACGAGAAAGAGGTTGAGTACAATCCACGCTGAGTTTCGAGCAACTTGAGTCCTATTTTAGAACAGTGCAAAATTAATGATGTTTGTTCAGCAACCATAATGAAAATGATACTCTGAGACCAGAGTTTCTTGCCGAAATACATAACATCAATTTGACAGACTTTGAACAAAGTACAGAAAAATGTGATATGGCCTATCTGGCAAAAGGAGCAACACAGCAAATGTCAGGATTGTCACATAATTGCTGCATGTTATTTACATTGGTGTCAGAGAGAAATAATGACAAGACGCAGGCATGAACGCATTATGACTGAACAAAAACACTGCTTTAACTCGTCCATGCATCCATACAAATGACAGATGATTGTTAAAACCTGCAAAAATAAGCTTAATTGTCTATTTGTATGGTTCAAACCGAATATATTCATGCATGTCGAGGGAGTTTGCATCGTGTTTATTGGTATGTAGGAAATGATGCAGATGGAGGTCCTGAAAGCAGAGTCAGTAATCGCTGATATTAGTGTCGAGATCCCCAAGCTGCGCGGCTCCAGGCCTGCCCTTATGAATTGGCTTTATGAAAATGCCACCGAGTGACATATTTAAACCATTCAGCTCGATAACTGTGTCCCTCTCGGCTCTTGTGTTAAAAGGCAGCCTGATGCCCCACTGGTGCTCATTTTAGTAATAGAGGGAAAGGTATGAAGAGAACTTGTAAGAGATAAAGACAGAGTGAATCAAACAGGGAAAGAACAAGTAAAGGCTGATTTGAAACAGGCGAAAAGGAAGACAGGAGATGAAGGGGGCCTCGCTGTGGAGGTAATGGGCTGGACTGAGTGATAATCACATACTGTGGGGAGACGGTGCCACTGTGTGATGCAGCAGCACAGAGAGCCAATCATAGGGCAGCTGTTGTTGCCCTCTGACCCCGCTCTGTTCATATCTGACATGTCAGTCAGAGACAGAGAGATGAAGGGGCTGTGATGTTCCCGACTCTGATCTGAACAGCCTGGTGTTTCCATGGAATCCATTGATTATAGAAGGAGACATGTGATATCTACATTGATTTCAACTGTCTTCTACTATAAATCCCATCTGGCGTCCATCTCCAAGTTAATGCAGTGCTAATTGTGCTGACCTTCACAACAACGCTCTGTCTCTATCTCTGTGTCTGGTCTAGTCATGTTTTTTTTTTACACTAAAAGCACTTGGTGGCCTGACTGCCGCCAGCTGCATTTCATCATTACATGCCAGTCACCACAAAGTGCAAATTTCAGTTTTCATGTCATAAATATCAACACCACTCGATTCGCTTCCTTTTCCTCACTCTTCGACTTCAGTCTGCACCATAATGAAATCCCTCTTAAACACAGTATGGAATTTCTTCTTCTCTCAGTCAAAGTGATAACAAAAAATGGAGTTTAACGACGTCATGAAGCGACATGGGATCAATGCTAGAAACATTTGGGATAACGTAAGTACACAAATCAACCAAATATATAACATAGGTCCAATCCTTTTTAGGCATTTTAATGAGGAAATGTTATTATCCCTCTAAGAGCCGTCCTACTGTACACCGAGCAGCATCCTTTGTTTTGCTGTGTTGTCTGCTATTGGCCTCATTGCTGCATTGCCAGTGCTCAGGCCAAAGCACTGCAGTGGGTGAAGGTGGGCAGCAACCAGGAGTCAAAAGGAGCACTCCGCTGTGGAAGAGATCTTTCTCTGAAGGCTTCTGCTGGCAGTGTCAGTGTGTCGAAAGCGAGATCTGCTCTGCAGTGTTAAACAGGCACTGACACGAACCAGCTGCTGCAGGGAGTCGTTTCAACCCCACGGCTGTTGGCTTTTCGACTGTACATGAACCAGCCACATTCTGCTTGACATCATGCTCTGGCCAATGTCAGACAATGAGTAATTCTCACTAATGAGTTGGTTTTTTTGTTCCCAATATTATTTCTGTTTATTTTGCCTTTTTTTTAGATAACAGTTTAAAGTGAAGAGGAAGTGAACAAATTGGCGGACAATGGGAATAAAATAGGGTTTTGCAGTTTCACGACGTACAACATAAATGACTGAGCCACCAAGGACTGAGTGAGCATTAGTTCTTATGTTAACCTAGTGGCTGAGGTTAGGGTTAGGGTTAGGGTTAGGGGTTAGGTGTTTTATGACAAAGAAGAGGGTAGAGCTTAAAAAACAGATCATTTTGTTAATCAATTAACCATTAAGTAGTTTAAGTAATTTCTTCCAGATGATTGTCGTGATTGGTCAGATGTGCTGTGCTCTTATCCCCATATTTAGACCATTTTGCGCCTCCGTCCTCTCTTTGATGACCAGCTTTTCACTCCACTTCGAGTGTAGCCGTTGGAAACAGCTATGAATACGTACTCCAACAGCTTGTTGTGTGAAGCAATTCAGCAGTGCAATCAGGAGAGACTTCTAGGAAGAACAGAAAGAATGAGAAATAGGAAGTAGATTACCATGGGAAGTGATACCATGAATTAGTTGCCTCCAATATATAAGAAACTTCCCCCTGCACCTAAACACTGGTAGTGGTGAAGAGGACGGAGCTGGAAATTGGAAGGACTTCATGAAAGGCAAACATCTGATTGGAGGGTTTGCTTGAAGATGGACAGGCATCCCCAGTGGAGGTGGTGAAGGGGTGGAGGTGGATCACACGTGCATAATGGTGCTGATGAACAGCTGAATGACAGCAGAAAGAGAGAAAGTATTTATAGTTTGACAGCTTGCGGATGAGTGGCTGGAGGTGATCGTGGCACGCTGTGATTGGATGAGGACGTGGATGAGGTTGTGGAGCTCAGAGGTAGCAGGAAACTGTGCAGCGCGGTAATTTATTGATGCTAAACTGACTTTCAAATGCCGGATGGTTATGTGAGGCTGAGATTTGTCTTCAGTATTAGAAGTGTTCAGATCGCACAGCTGACTGAAAAGCAGCACTTCCCCATTGTCTGATGAAGGCGTACTGGCACGGACACACGCGACACACATGACTGCGAATTTACTGCAGTGAGTCTGTCATTTTGTCATTTTCCCTGCATCTGCTATTAGACAAGGTCAGGTTTATGGGAGGTGGTCTGGTGCCACTTGCTTTCCTCGTATATCTCTGGATAAGACGGGGAGCTCTGCTTTAAACCTGTCACGTCATGCTTTTAGTGTGTTTATTTTGACTTTTATTTTGCCCACCATAGCTGCATCCCACCAGCGTTTCCTGCATTTTATATTTTTTCACCCACTGCGTCGAAAAAGCTGAAGCTTGAAAGGACTGCGTGACACGAAACATTTATGTGAGACACATGGAGCGGAGCCAACACAAACAGGCCTGAGAAATGTTACCCAGTACCCTGGATTAATGATTAAAAAGAGGAATGGAAAAAGGTGTTGAAATTGGCGTCCTTTTCAGAATAGTGTTGACTTTTTATTCGCTCATTTCAAAATGTCATTTGACACCAGTCTCTCTTGAACTCGTCACTCTCCCTACTGTTTGCAAGAGATATGAAATTCTTCTAAGTGATTAAGCTTTTCCTGCAGGCAGACTGAAGCTTTTTAGCCAACGGGAAGCAGCAAAACCTGATACCGGGCTCAAATATCTCCTTTAAACTCTTTGTGTCAGCCTATGGACTTTTCTTTTATAGATATGTTGTAGCCAGATGTGGGTCTACCAGCATCAAAAGCAGACCTTCGGAGACTCATGTGGCATGAGGTCATGAGGTTGTGAGGCACCAGTGCTCTGCTTTGACTGAGAAATGCGTTGTGTGGCCAACTCACTTAAAAAAATAGGTCATTGTTCTCTCCATATTATTTCCTCACAGCAGGGAGGGAGGGTGTAACACGGTGCGTATCAGAGAGCTGTGGCCCCTGTTGAAAGGTGAGGACAGAATATTGTGTTTTGGAGAACGGCATCATTGCCTTTGGCCTCTGCTTCATTCGTCCACAGCATCTTCTGGGAGTGGACTGAGCTCGCTGCTTGTTTACTTGCTCTTTGCTTCTTCCTGTGCAGGCCGAGCCCGTCGAATCCCACAACAACCTAAGAATATGAACGCTAGACTATTGATTAAACACTGCCTCTCGGCAAGTAATATCATTGTGTGTCAGCTCTTTTTTGTGATATCTTTATTTTGTCATCTCGACTCTCCTCCTGTCCTCACTTCAAATCCTGACTCAAATCAAATTTATGAGGTATGCATAAATTACACGAAGGCCTCCGGTGTCCGTTCAGTCCGTGTGTGTGTGTGTGTGTGTGTGTGTGTGTGTGTGTGTGTGTGTGTGTGTTTGTGTGTTTCGGGGCTGCACACATCATGTGTCCATGTTTTCTTCTGTTTCTGGGTGTTTGTGTGTGTCCGTGTGTGCATGTGTGACTATATGCGTGTTCTGAGTAATGGGCTTTGTGCATCCTCTCTTGCTGACGGCCAGGATGTATCCATGGCAACGCCAGGTCGATCCTAGTTGTGAGCTGGTGAGAGGGACTTGAAAGGGAGCGTTAAACCTCTTCTCTCATCTGCCCTGCGCTCTTCTCGCTCTGACCATGGTAAAACGCATGGCCTTGTTGAAATCCCAGCCCCAGGGCTCCACTGTAGCTGTGACTGTGGACACTCACATCACAACACTGCCACCCTTTGACCTGATGTGAAAACAGAACCCCAAAACACTGTTTTGTTTCCTGTTTTCTCAGTGAGTTCAGGTCTCAGTGAGGAAACACAAGGGATTTTTCCTGAAAGGTTAAAGCACCAGCACAGAGTGTATTAGGCCTTTTTTAGGATGATGGGAAATGGAAACAGGAAACAACATGTAACAAAGGTCCGCAGCTGGATTTGAATCTGAGACCGGTTAATGGTCGGCGCCTTAAGCCCCTGGGCCACCAGGGGACCTCTTTTAGGATGATTTTACTGAGAAGTGTTAGAGCTATTTAATTCATTCAAGTAATTTCATGGGAGTGAATTCACATTTCTAATTCACAGGGTGTAATGATGAAATGTGTGGGTTTTTATGTCAATTTGCTGTTGGTTTGAAAGCCTAAAGCTCTTTTGTGAGTCTATAAAATCAATATCTGTTTCATTGCCAGTAATTTATAGCTTTTCACCCTTTGCACTGCTGTTAAAAAGCTGCTCTATCAAGTTTCATTTTAATGCTTACTAGTGGCAAAAAAAAAAACATGTTTGTGAAGAAACAGTATGACTGTGTTTGGCATGTGAGGCATGGAACAGTATTTATATAGAAATTGGTTGTGTACTTTTTTGTTCACAGTTGGCATCTTCACTCTCTCAAAATGTTGTTGCCTTTCAAGTACTTTGATGCTTTCAGTCAACAGTTCCAGTCCTTAGGAGAGACTGCAGGATTAGATGTGCTGCTGCTGCCCCCTAGTGGATATCAGTATGCTTAATGAGGCAGAGCGATCATGACTTGAAAGCACTGAGAGATGTCAGGGAAGGAATGACGATGAAAAGGCATAAAAGGAGAGATAAACAGGGAAGAATGGTCCAGTCGTCTTTGCTCTTGGATTGAAGTCTTTTGAGAAGAACATGCCAAAACAAACAGATTTATTGCAGCCTCGTGCATCTGCACTGACAATGTAATTAAGATCTTTTGGCACAAAATAAATGAACCTAATCATCTAATTTTTTACAGCAGGTCGGAGGCCTCTGCTTCGCACTGTTTAATTTCCTTCACAACTTGCCATCTTTTGCCAAATCCAAGACGGTTGTAGATGTGAATATTCATGTAGTAATACCTCTCAGAAGGCAGGGAGTGCAGCTGAGGGAGCTCTGTGACCTTCTTGTTAGGTCAGGCTGGATGCCGGAGGCTATCTAGTGATCACTAATGCATATTCAAGAACCAGAGGCTATCAGGCGTTGCTGTTCCATCGCCAAGATTGTGCCCGATCAAGGCCAAGCCACAACTCTTTTGTTTGCTCTGTTATCATCAGCAGTTTTTTCTGTGACAGATAATCTTCACAGCTGCTGCTAAACACATATTGACAAAGTCTGCTGCCTTTCTCACCCTCTCACTTGATATTTCCCCCTGATGAAAACACGCTGGCGGGTTGTTACAGCGTAAGAGCTCAACACTATGGATCGCTTTGGTTAATGTGTTTTCTATTGGTTTTACAGGTTTTAATGTGGTCCTTCCTTATAGGATTAGCTGTAGGTTTTATTGTAAAGAGTGCTGTCATCCCCTTAAATGCATCTAACATTTCATCTTCTGGCACCATCATGTTACTGAAAATAATCTCAGCAGTCTAATGGAGGTGGATCAATACAGATGGATCAGACTCTTACATTTCCTTTTCATATCACAACCAACACCACCTCTGGGAATCTGCATTTATCTCCATATTCAATAATGAGAGGATCCATTTAAGATGTTTTCTCTCCACTACTTGTACATATTCAGTTTCAGTTAATCTCCTTTCCACAGAACTGCTCGCAGCTATGTGGAGGGTTTGTAATTGGAAGGAGATCTGTTGGTAAAATGAGCCATTAGATTGAAATAACAATGTGCAAACCAAAGTCGATTAAATTCCTTGGCTATTCTCCTTGATGGTTTCTCTGTTGTAGCTTATTTCTTGATAAGACGTCACGCGGGAACTTTATACCTCCTCTGTCTGAATCCACTAAAGGTGCACATCTTATTTGGTGTTGTTCCATGTACTTTAACAGTCATTGTGAGCACAGATCTTGCAATAAAGCCATTGCACGTAAGGTTGTATTGCATATTCCAGCTTGTGAATCCTTTCCATTTGCTCATCTGCAGTCATTTCACTGACACCTAAGTATTATTTGCATTTGATTACACAACTGTGCTGAGATCATTGTCTTTTTGCAGGAGTGAGGTCACACCGAACAGTGAAATCAGCAGAAATAAACAGCCTATTTGGTGTTTTTTTTTTTTTTTCATTTTCTTTCTTCCACTGCATCAATGCATCAAGCTTCAGGGTTTTGTTTTTTTCTTTTTTTTCCTGTAAATGGTGAAACTCTGCCCCAGCGCTGTGACCTGTGGCTGGGCCCTGCGGGAGTATTCTGTGTCCTGTACTCCTCATGGCCTCACCTTCTTTCCCCTCCTCCTCCTCCTTCTCCTCCTCCTCCTCCCTTTCTTCTTCTTCTTCTGCTTCTTCTTCTCTCTTTTGAAATTGCGAAAGGATGGATCTGCCCCAGAGACAAAAGGACAAACCCAGGCAAGGCAACTCAGTTCAACTCAGTAGAGAGCAGAGTTTGTGGTTTGCTCTTCAGCTTGTGCTTCGGATGATGTTTTGACCTCGTTTTGGACAGTATGTGTTTGATTAGCTTCGTATTTTGATTTACAAATCACTTGATGGGCCAGTATAGTTTGTGGCACATATTTCTTATTGTTTTGCTGCTGAATTACGGGATTATTTCAATAGTTTGGCGTCAGTAGTCAGATTTTAACAAGTTTACCACCACTTGTCGTCTTGAATGGTTTCATTGCTTCAGGATTTTTGGACTCTTCGACTGTTTCAGGACTGGATTTCTGGCCTCATCTTATTTAAAAGCACTATTGACTTTTTCATCCTGCCACCATGCCGGTCCGGATCATGTGCACCATCTCCTTTTCTGCCGACGACGAGCCTGATAGAGGATATGGTAAAGATGGTTTTGACGACCACTACAAGCGGGTGAAGAAGAGTTATGGTGACGGGGACTCGCAGGACTACTTGGATGGGTGTAGTCAAGTGGATGATTACAATGACGAGGAGGACAACGTCACCGAGGTGGACGACCTGGCCACTTTCTTCAGCGGTTGCTCGCTCCATGGTGCCAACCATGTGTTTGTGGAAGAGAAGAAGTTTGGTATTCGCCAGGGTTTGTGGGCGGTGGTCTTCACCATGGCCCTGTCCGCTTTCTTGTTTCAGGTGGCTGACAGGGTCATATATTATCTCCAGTATAGTCGCATCACCATGCTGGATGAAAAAATGGCCAAAAACATGACGTTTCCGGCTGTCACCATATGTAACTACAACTTTGTTCGGAAGTCTCAGATGAGCTACAGCGACCTGATTTTCATGGGCCCTCTGCTGGGCTTCGAAGAAGGCATGGCACCGGGGTTTCCGCTCGCCCCAGAGCCGGACCGCCCGCCAGGCTCTCGCTTCAGCCTGGATGAGTTCTACAACCGCACTCGACACCGCATTGAGGAAATGCTGCTGGAGTGTAACTTCAGAGGCTTAGACTGTGGCCCAGAGAACTTCAGAGAGGTAAGTCACACTGAGACCCCACAGCGAGAAATACGTTTCAAATTAGTCTGAAATGTTTGATCTTTCTGGGAATCAGCAGACTCTAAATTGGAAATCATCAGTGGAAGTTGGCACTTCACATATTCAAGAAGTATTTTATTTGAGTCTGGTAGACTTGATAGTTTTGATTGATTAGTAATATTGCATATGGGGATTAGAAATTGGAATGTGGCTCAAAAGGATGTAGAGAGGAGACTGGCGGATTTCATCAAGGGGTTTCTTCTGTTTGGGCTCATTGTCATGTAAAGAAGACATCCACTGAAAACTAAGCTCCTCGCTGTTGAGGTACTTTGTAGAAAAACCACTGATACAAAAGAAAGAGTTTATTTATTGCTGTGAGGTAATTCAGTTACTTACAATCCCAAGTCGTTGCTGCAAATAAAAATGTTAGTCAGCGGCTCTGCTTTAATGAAACTCCACTGTAAATTTGAAAAAGAGCAGACATAATAGAAGCAGCTTCCATTACTTAAAGTGGCATACTTGGCATCCAGCTATTGTTACTGAAGTAGACAAACACTGAAGGATCTTTGTGCTGCCTAGAGAAAACTTAAGGGCAGCCCTTTGCCACACACATTCCCTGAATTTCTTCTATTTTTGGTTTCGTGTCTGCTGCCCCATTTTCCCTTGGGTTTGCACATCAGACAGCACATGAGAGGAATACTGAATTACCAAGAAGTGTTGACAATACCCAGCCATTGGTCTATTGATTTTCTTGACCTTTGCACAGTTATGGATAGTTACGCACAGACTGTTAATGCATGTACATGACATACTATTCCCATTTGGACTAGCCAGATAACATGATGCCTTTTGTAATGTACAGTTTATTTTTAGAATCTATTATCACAGTGTTAATGGATTTGTACTGCCTAAACTATTAATTATCACCCAATCATTAAGTAGTCTTTTAATAAAAGAAGAGTTAAAACAGTGTCATGACATTAAACACAAAAAGCCTGTCGTAATGGGAGATTTTTCATTAACACCGCAAGCAGCTCTGACATTAAGGGTTGGGAGGTTCTGCATCCTGTCAACCAAAACACCCCAACACAACACAAACTCAACAAACGTGATGGCCAATGTGAAATGTAGGTCTTGCACGAGGAAAATACGGAGGTGAGAGTGGCTTAATGTAAAGAAGAGCTGTGAACATGTTCTGTCACAGCAGGACACACCTTCAAGTGGAAGGGCAAATAATTGAAGTCTGTCTTTTTACGCAGTTTGTGCAAGTAGTATGAAATTAAGGATCCTGCAGTGAAGTGGAATCATTGCCGCTGTGAAGAATATGATGCAGAAAAGAACAAAAAGGACATTTTGAAGATTAAAAACAGTGTCTCCCTTCTACGGAGGTCTTCCTGGCTTGATTTCTCATACTCTGTGTATGTTGACACGTGGTACGAAAAGGCAGCAGGACTTATTACCACAAAAAGAGAGTGCACTGTTGCTTTGACAGCAGACTATAGATCTTACTCTACATACTGTATTTTTAGTCAGGTTTCACTGTCTTACTCAGGCAAAAATTGAAAAATGCTCTGGTGGAGCAAATCAGCATCACAAATGAAAAAAGAGAGGTATATGTCCATTGTCCTTGAGGTGAAATAGGGCCAGCTGTCATCCTCTGTTGATATGCTTTTTAGAAGACAAACTGCTGTGACTGCAGTGCAGTCTGCCTTTTTATCAGCATGTGAGCGAGGCAGTGACCAGACGTCACTGCAATGGAGCAGTTCAGCACTCATTCCTAATGTCGTGTCATGTGTTGCTTTGAATTAAATGAAATCACACCTTAAATCACATTATCATCTTGCTCACCTCGTTGAAGCTGTGGCAGATTCTGCATTTAAAAAAGTGGTAACTGTACCCATAGAAACCCGATTATCCTCAAGAAGTCATGAAGAGATCATTACAGAATAGGTTATACTGTCGTTAATGTTGTGAAACATTTTTCCGTTTCTTTCACACCACTCGTACCACATTGTTTCATTAATGCTCTAGGCTGCTTTTTTTATCAGTGAGATCCAGGCGGTGTATTTGCCTCATATATGTTTAATATCTGCTAATACCTGATAGTATCTGACAGGGTCAGTGTTTGTAAAGAGATGTGAAAGCGGAGTTAAACACTGTGAAATAAATGGTGTGTGCGTGCCTGCAGGTTTCAGGTGTACACCAGTTGTGACTGCAGTAAGGCTAAAGAACAGACTAACACAAGTGACATGTAATTATTTCTTTGTCGGGTCTAATAGGACTAATTAGCCCTTGTCAATTTAAAAAGAACCCTTCTGCAGAACAGCCTCCCACTGACATAACCATGCATTGTTCCTTCAGCTCATGCAGCAATTATAAACAATGCTGTCTCACTGTTCTGTTGCTCTGTTTCCAAAGCAAATACAGAATGTGTTTTATGTGACTTTGAAAATGTTCAAGAACAGATTCGATCGCCAGCCAGTTAAGGAACACATCTCACGGCTACTTGTGGTGTATTGCTGTGACGATTGTATTGTTTGGTGGTATAAAATGTATTTTTTTATTTGTGCAGCTAACAGCGTCCACGCTGATTATGCAATAGCATGTTGAGATATTTTAACTGATGTTACCATCTTTAAATGCTTTGAAATGTTTTTTCTACCTGTAGTAGGCTAATGTAGGCACTGTTATATTTACATTATATTTAATTATATATTATTAACTAGCTTAGCATACTTACACCCCCAGTGTGCCCATTATTGATTAAATAAGAGCAATGAGCCTTTTCCCCGGGAGATGTAGAAGGATAGTTTGGGGAATCGGGAATTAAAGTAGACACAAATGAGGTACGCTGAGGAATAAATGGAACTGACAGTAAAAGAGAGAACAAATGAGACATTGGTATCACGCAGGCAAAGAAACAGACCGACATTCCTGCGAACAGGTCAGCCGTTCCCTTGTGGCGTGTAGGAAAGGCTTGGTTGTATCTACAGAGGAGGTGAACTCACTTAACAGCATGCATTATGTATTTCTGTTTTCTTCTGGACTTCAGATCAATACTGTATTTATTTGGCGTAATGTGGTAATTGGCAGCTGGTCCCAGAGCAGAGAACACTGAATTCCTGCTAGTGCCTGTTTATTATATCTGTTAAAGAGCCACTAATGACCCGCAGATTCTATTGTTAGTGTATTGCGAATTGGCGGCAAAGGGAGGTGGTCTGATTGATTGCTTTCTGTCTCTCTCAATCTCTGGGGCTTTCTGTCCATTCCTCCACTCTGTCTCTTTGTCCGCCGTCTCTGGTGTTTGTGCATGTCGAGGTATGTTTCACCGTGTATGTGCACACCCTGCCATCAAGCTCCGGCTTAGGGATGGGTCAGTAGCGAAGCTTGGCTAACGTCCTGCTGATAGATGGTTCAGGTTGCAGCAATTCTGTCCCAGAGCAGAATGTGAGCCCCCCTCAGAGCAGTGATCCAAATCCTTACTTCCTGCTCCATCCTTAGCCCATTAGCTACAGCTCGCCTTTCTCCCAAGCTCAGCATTGTCAACAGTATCAGCCAGTGGGTCTGGTTACGCCCTTCTCCTGTCTCCTCAAGAGCATCAGGCTGTTTACCCCGGGCTCAGACGGACAGACAGACAGACGGACGGACAGGCAGACACACTGCGAGGGAATATTTTCAGAGAAAGGAAAAATGAAATGCCAGAGCTGGCCTCGCCATCTGGCTCTGAGCTGTAAATACTTGTTATGGTTCAGCACTTCTTTTAAGCAGCCATCGGGAAGAGATTGTATCAGGGAGAGTGTAATGTAATTATCCTCAAGCATATGCCATGATAAATTAGATGTTAGTGAATTATCTTTAAAAAAAAAAGAGCGCAGTATCTCGTTATGTGTGTTCCACCGACGAAGAACAAAGACGAGCCGAATTCAGCGCTGCCAACCTCGAGTGTGCTCGGAACTCACTTTGTTCTTGTCACTCGCGGAGCAACAGTTACTCTGCACCTTGTGCAATTAGGCTAATTAAACTGTCACTTCTTCAAATGGAAATTGATCTCGGTGCCTCTGTTTGTAACATGTAGTCATTTTGTGATTTATACTATTTTCCATTATACAAGCCAAATGCTTTCTTTGGAGCTTGATCTATGTTTGACTCTTGCAGTTTAATTAGCTGGTGTGAAGTTCAGATCCATCTGGCGATACTAGCAGAGCGGCACAGAGGCATTGTTGAAATATACACACATCTGTGCCGAACAATAAACACTGCCTAATGTGACGTTTTAGCCGCTTCTCTTCCCCTGCTGCGCCTGACCCTGGGTGACCAAACTGAACCGAAAAAATGGATTTCAATTTTCAGGATATGGAAATGAGTTTGATTAAGCACAAGCAAAGGCTCGGTGAGAAAATGGTCATTACAGTCTCTGACTTTGAAAAAGCTTGCACTGCTGAAATGCCTCCTCCCCTCTGAGAGGCATCAGCACAGGGCCATTAAATATTTATGGTAACACTGAAATTCAGATAGCTGTCTGTGACTTTCTCTCAACTTCTCGGCCATTGTTAGCTTTTTATGCATAGCTGCAGCTTATCACAGTTGCTTTTGTTAGAATTGTGAGCACTATAATGAGAGCTTAAAAAATGGATTTTGGAATTTTGCATTCACTCAACATAACAAGATCCTCTCTTCTCTTGATCTCCATATTAAACAGTGTGATGATCTAAGTGGTGAAATTAGCACCTCTGATAATCATCTCCTTTGTTTTCAAGGCTTTCCAGCAGTTCATTTTGCTTGCCAGCATTAATTCCACTTGTGCTGGCATGCACTTGTATCAAACAGTGATCACAAGGGGGCAGTGTTTCACAATTATCTTAGAACCTAAACTGGCTTTCATGGAGTTTTGGCACTGGGATGCTGCATGCTGCTCTTTTTCTCTCTTTGTTTACAAGAAAACACTCCAAAATATACTTAATCCCATCTCTAAAGAACCCGTTGATTCCCACCACAGTGCAACATCAGAGCTGCAGCGGCCACTATCCAGTTAAAGCTTGGTGCAAAAGCAGAGAGCTGCTGCCAGTAGAAACACAGTGGTTGCATTTTTTTTTTCACAAGAACTGTTTTCCTGAGGGATTAAACTCTATTTGTGTGTTGTGGGGATTAAAAAATAAATATTGCAAATCAAACATGAGCTGAGGTTTGTTCAGCGTGGACGGCCTTGGCAGAAACCCATACCTCACTCGTTCTCTCTCTCCCCTTTCTCTCCATCTCTCCCTCCATCTTCAGCTCCCACACTCTTTCTGTACATGAGGGACTTCAGTCTAGTAGAAGAGACACTGTGACTCTCTGACACTGTGTCCTGTCTCTCTCTCTCTCTCTCTTTCCCTCTCTCTCTCTCTCTTTCTCTCTCTCTATCCAAGTGACGGATCAGTGTTTTTCCGAATGCAGCCATTTTAATTAAATCGCTCATCAGTCTTCTTTGGAGGCAGGTGACAAGAGGTGCAGCGGTACTCACGCCCTGTTAAAACGAGCCCAACCGGATACACGGCCTGGGTCATTTAAATTGCACAAATACATCGCTGCCTCTCTTCAATATGAGCCAGCACTTCATAACACAAATGCTAATTAATCATTAAAGTGGCATCACTGAAAGGATGGAACTTTCACTTCACTGTCCGACTAAGATAAACGATGCCTAATGATGTGAAAATGAGGGATACAGCAGTCTTGTTGGAGCAATTATATATGAATAAGACATATGACAAGTGTCCTATACAGGGCCAATAGCCACTTTCTATTAGCTAATTAGGCTGATGAGAGGGCCTTAATGGCTTCCTACAGGATTGTCCCCCTTGTACTTTCTATCAGAGCTGAAATAAAATGTTTGGCTCCAAATGACAGACTGGATGTCAGAGGAGCTGCAAGGAGAAAGGTGGTGCCCTTTTAAAAGCACTGGACTCAGGCTTAGTGTTCTCCCTCTTTTTATGTCTCTCTCGGAGGCCCTGTGTGTGTCTTTCTCCCAAAGCTTTCTTGTGTGTGTCCTCATGCCTGATGCGTGAATGAATGTGCAGACAGACCTTTGAAGCTGGACCAATCCCTTTATTAGAGTAATTAAACAACGCTGACTGTCTGTGCTGGAAAAAAAAAAAAAATCTCATTGTAGTTCAAGTACACGGAATCAACCTAAAAATAGATATTTAAGAGGTGCCGTGTGTGCGCTGTGTGTAGTGGGGGAGGATGCCTAGAGGCAGGTACGTGTTTGTGGGCGAACTGCTGCCTCTCCTCTCCAGAGTTTCATAGATGACTGTATCTATCGTGGTCAGCAGGACCCCTTAAGGAAGTGAGTGGCTCTTTTTGCAGTGGACTGTGGGATCACCTTACCTCACCTTAGTCACGTGTTTTAGGGTATATGTTTGTATTAAAGTGTGTGTGTGACCGAAAGAGACACGAGAACACAGCTGGAGACAAGGGGTATCAGTGCATGTCTTTACACTGTGTCAGAGCGTGTGTGTTAATACCTGTGAATTCTTGTCGAACATCAGCTCTGACAAGCCTTCTGGTAGTTGGCTCTCGCTCTTTAACATCCCTTTCATGAATTTTTTGTCCCGATCAGTGATTACATGGATCGGAAGCCTTGCAGAGCTCAAAGGTGCACAAATGGATTTTAAGGCGGAGGTGGAAGAAGTATTGAGAATTTTGACTGAACCACAGTGTCGAAACAGTTACATGAAAAAGTCATGCATTAAAGATTTTACTGAAGTAAAAGTATGAGTGTTACCATCAAAATACACTTAAAGTACTCATCATACTGAATGGCCCATTCTAAAATAATATATATTTTATTATTGGATCATAATTATTAGTGCTCTGTATAAGCATCACTTTAATGTTGCAGCTGGTAAAGGTGAGGCTAATTTTAGCTAATTTATATACTGCTGAGTAGCTTAATCTATAATTATACTTTATAATTTATGCTTTGCGAAGAACTATCTTCATTCTAGCGAGTGGGTTTATTGCCGGTGCTGTGAAACTGTCCTGGGACACATAAATTTTAGAAAAAGGGCTGTATTTTCAGTTTACCCTCTTGATTTTGCAAACTCACGCTGCCGAGGCCTCGTGTTAACTTTGGCTGAACTTAAGAATGCCCCTTTTTTATGGAAAGAAGACTTTGCATTTGTCCCCCATCTTTTGCAAAAGATAGAAAACAGTGTTGAGAAAACCTGAACCTGTACTTTAATGTAGTTTTAAAGTTGAGCTGGGAAAGTGACGCAGGGTTCAAGAGGCTGCTCCGTGTCGCACGCTGAAGTATCACAGGTTTCATCCCTTTAACCAGCGGTGCAAACATCATTGCTATTTGACACTCTGAACACATATCTGCTCTGTCACTGTGAGACAAACGGCAAACTGCCTTAAATGTAAATGTGCTCCAAATTGTAAACAGGCCTGCCCTGAGCTAATGTTAGTTGAAGGTTTATTGATTGAGCGGTTGTTGTTTCATCCCAGAATCTCAGAGTCAATCTGAACAGGTCTGGTACGGCTGCCTTTGGGCAATACTCGAAGAGGAGCTGATTATGTTGTTCAGCTCCACAACCTAATAAGCACAGCTGATGCAGATCTTAACACCAATAATATCCTGCGTAAGTAGCATACGGTGAGAGAATTACAGACATCAGGGAGGTGTGCCTTCTCGATTCAAACCTCCACCTCCCTTTTCACATGCTTTTATCAGGGCATCATTGTTGGGGCAGCTTCAAATCAGGCGTTATTGGAGAGGGGGTGAAAAGCAAATAAATAACGGCAGCAATTAGCAGCTGTGTCTGCTACACACCTTACACACCCACATGCTAGCACACACACATACACACACACACACACTCAAGACTTCAGCCATCATATTGCTTTGAGTAAATGTATCTCCAGAGGGACCATTATACTGCAGACCAAAATGAAATCAAAATGAAAGATCCATTTAGGTGCAGCCCACCGTGCAGCTGGCTTCGGTCTGTTTCACCCTTTCTGCAGACTGATCTTCCTCTGTGCGTCTGCATGTGTGTGTGTGTGCGCGTGTTTGCGTGTGCGCCTGTTTTCCGAGGGGGCTGACAGCTAGTCGGGCTACCATCGACCCTCCTTCGTTAGTGCTGTTTTCACGGCATTTCTGACATCCCCCTGACATCCCACACACACACACACACACACACACACACACACACACACACACACACACCTGCATACTTTCACTTCTTGCCACCAGCCGTTTAACAACCTGCCAGTTTACTTTGTGCAAATTTAACAAGTTTCTGGATGAGGACAAACACTGAATTTGCACATATATAAATTCTGCTGAAGCAGTTTGAACTCAAGCTCTACATCCAGGCGAGAAACGGAAGAGGTGTTTGTTTCATTGTTTTCAATCTGTCACAATATACTGGTTAATAGCATCTTCTAAGCCTGCGATTGTGAGCTTTCCTTAAGCTGTGTAGAGACTGAAATTAATAGGACATGACAGGATATCTCCTGAGGCTCTCATTGGTGGAGAAGCTCTTGATCGCTCTTATGCTGAATTAAAAATCAAAAGCAAACTCGGTATAATATTTTGAAAAACTTTTATGATACAACTTGTCTCTCAGGAAGGGAAGAGGTTGAGCTCGAGGCATTTATTCCTTTAAAGCAAACGGGATTGATAGGTTATGTATTTGCAGAAGGAGCGGGAAACTTTGTTCATGCTGTTGCCAGTTTGATGTTGTTTTCAAAGTGCGCGCAGTTGTTTCAGTAGAGTTTGTGTGTTTTATGTTTGTCCTTCCATATTTAAGTGCCTGCAATGCTTGTGTGCAGAAAGGCCGCCCCAAAACTCTTCATTTGAGGTGTGTGATCCAATATGCTATGGATTTACACTCATTTCATCAGTGTCCTTAAGTTAAAGTTATCAATATAGAAGTTAAACATTTTTAGGAAATATAGAAATTTGCTTTCTTTTAAAGACTGAGATGAGAACATTCGTAGTTATCAATCAGAAGCCCGACTGATAATCTGATAATCTGACTTTTGGCAACCTCACTGTGACAACAAGACTTCAGGAAGCGGCACAGAGTCACCGCGCCTGGCTGTTGTTCACCAAGAAATAGCTGCAGCAAGGAACTCCCCCTATAAAACATTTTGACTCTTACTCCATATTTATTGCACAGACATGAGACTGACATCCATCATCTCTCGTAAAGAAGGCAAATAAGCATATTTACAAAATGTTGAACTGTCCCCTAAATCCGTTTTTCCTCTTTGCTGTTTATGCGAGTGATATAGCTCGAATGCATAATTGCAGGCAGTCTTTGACCCTTCCACAGTCGCCTCAGCCACCACATTTGTGCCTTTCTTAAATCACCGCTGCTGTGTGTGATTATGACAACCACACAATCTTGAGCGCCAGCACAGGACACTCACCTCCACTGCTAATAAAACAAATGGATGGATTTAGTTTTACAAGAAGGATTCATTTGTAAATGTCAAACAGAAAGGGACCATTTATTTCACAAAGGGCCATTCATTCATTTCTCCCCGAGCGGCAAATAGGAGGCATCAGGCCTGAGGGGACTGGGAGACTGTTTGCTGTAGCTAGCGGCCGTATTCTGAAAGTCATTCATCAGAACCGTTTCCCCTTTTCCAAACTCTCCCCAGCCCAGCTGTCATGATGCTGCCAAGATGAATTAGATGTGTCATCCTGCCTTTCCCTGTGCAGGCAGGGATACTCTTACTGCCCCCTGGGCTGTAAATACAAATCTTCCCCATCCAGCCACAGTATTTATACAGTGAGACTCCCAAGTCCATTTTCAGATGAATGCATTGATGTGTCATGCATGGTGGTGCCGCCACACTCAGCCCTTTCACACAGTCCTGTCCATAGCAATGTTATGTTAACAAGGCTCGGTAGCCACTGAGCTCTTACCACATACCAGCTATTCAGAGTATTTAAACATCTGGCCATGTGCAAACTACAGTAATATTACTGTAATTTCTGTTTGAAGGGTTTTCAATGCCGCAATATGTTTCCCAAGGCAATGCTCTACACGCTGGTTTTAAAGCAGCTCAAAGGCTTCACACTGTGCCTGAAGCCCTACGGCATCTCTAATGTACAATCACTATGAAATGGGTCAACATGAACTTTTAAAGACTCGTACTTATTTTGATATTTTTAAACTGCGCTCACCCATGTCCAATAAGTTTGTGTTGTCAAATCTGACCAGTTTTTGTTCCATAAATAGACTAGTAATCTACGCTTTGTTTCACTCCATCAGGGTGGAAAAGCATCTGAAACTGCATTAATATCTTTTCATACTGAACCTCAGGCATCAGGCCTTGAAAAATCATTTATATTTAAAGAAAAAAAAAAACATAATTGAACATCACATTAAATATCTTATAAAAGGCATGGGACTGATAACAACTGCAGCAATAATAACAATAAACCAAACATTATTGTTTCATTTTGAAATCTTTAAAGTTTTAATCTCTGGTTCATTGTACAGCAGTGTTTTAAAGGGGAACTCCAGATATTTTGAGCATCCATAAAGCAGTAGCGGCTCAGTAAAGTATCCTGACTTTTAGTCGATGGCATGGGTCATGCTCTATAAAGGGAGGTTACTACATGTCTTTCATATTTTGTCAGGACCACAGAAGACATTATAATGCTGTCTTCGAAGGGCCCTTGAATGAGAACTGTACTTTTTAATCATTATAAGGTTGTATAATGTTAGTTGCAGCAGTTTAGCATGTTCTCCTTATTCACACACTTGGACTATGCTGTGTTCAAAGCAGACAGAGTGAATTATTATAGTTTAAGAACCAAGGACATGTATTCACAGCACTTACACAATGTGCCTCTTAATACTTTTCATGCTCAGAGCGCCGCTGACGTCACACAATATTCAGCTTTGTTTCAATGTCACTACCTGAAGCTCGCTGCGTTCACAAGCTTGCGGAGAGCTCCTGAGCTACTTCCACGGACTCTCTTCACTCAGATTGTGTTCGCAGTAGAGCGGCACTTACCTGACGCAGTGTTTAATTCAACCTTATAGGCCAGGAGATTGAGAGGCCATTGGAAAGGTGGCCCTTGTGACACTTGCCCCTTGCAGCAGATCATGTACACAATTATCCCCAAAATTGTCTCTGTAAATCGCCACCTGCTCCTCTGTCAGGTCCCGCAGCGACAGGACCTTGACTGCTGCGGCTCCTCTCGCCTCCACCCCGTGTCACCTCCTCCCTCCCTCCCTCTCTCCATGCCTGCTCCCTTGTGGATCCTTTGGCGCCAAACATTCCCAGCAGGAGACAGAGAAGAGACAGCAACAACCAAGAGAAGCAGAGAGAATACGGAGATCACAGAGAGGGAGGAGGAGAGAGGGAGGCAGAGCGGAGAACAAAGGTGTGTGTGTGTGTGTGTGTGTGTGTGTGTGTGTGTGTGTGTGTGTGAGAGAGAGAGAGAGAGAGAAGAGTTGATTTAAAAAAAATACACACAGTGGAGAATTGGCAGGACGAGGGGAAGTGCGTTGTGTTTATGCCCTGGCAAACAGACACGGGTGTTGTGCTGTAAGTATTGAGGGTAAACAGAGAGAAAGGAGGTGGAGGTAGAGTTTGTACAGCCAAGTAGATTTAAGAGGTCGTGGTAAGGAGAGAGGCCGGGAGAGGAGCTGGGCGGCGTTGCTTACCTTGTATCATGTAGTTTGACTCGACGCATGTCAAGGTCCAGGCTGGCCAGCTCCACCCGGATCCGGAGCCGGAGTGACAGTTTGATTAACTGTCGAGTGCCTCGATATCCCAGAGCCTCTGCCGTCAGCGCATGCAGAGCAGCGAGGATCCCGAAGGGTTATTTACCCCGCAGCGCCCACATACACCGGAGAGGATATCCATGTCGCTCTTGTCACTTCCTTTTCAGCTAAATTATTAATGAAAAACACATTTTTATTGATTTGTGATCTCAGATGTAATTCCAATCTGTAGACTCATCTAGCAGGTAGTGTCACTCTCTTTATGTGATTGTTTCCTCATTGAGTGTTAGCATGAGTATACAGATACATAACAACTGAATTGAATATACCACATAAGCATACTGGTGACCTGTATTACATCAAACAATAATAAAAATAGATATAACATACGCGTATCTTCCCAGTTACATCTGCAGTATGTATTTACAGCGTCTGCAGAAAACAAATACCCAAAAGTAACCTCCTGGCAGCTGTCGGTACATTTGTATGTGCAGATGCACAGCAGAAAGCCCTTGTGCAAGGTCTATAGTGTCTGCATATACAGTACGCAGCGGTATATTACATACTATTTCCAACACATGTACTCCATTGTGCATGTGTGCATGTACATCTGAAGACCTTGGAGAGACTTGCATATGCACATAGCTATAAATATTAAGTCGCTACTATCCTACAGGTAATTCTGTGATGTGCGTCACCTTTAAATTTGCATCACACGTTTGAATATTAAAGGGGGTGTTTTAAAGGAATTAACATACAGCATGTAATTCTGCCCTGAGCGTGGCGCACGCTGCATGCCAAAAGGAGTAATCATGGCTGACTTTCTAAAATGACTGATAAGAGATGACGTCAAGTGGCAGCTATTAAATTTCTGTGCTTGTCTGTGCTTTTTCATTCATCTTGAGTTGGCTTTTAAGCATTCGCTGCTTCGCTGGCTTCGCTGATTGAAATCGAAGTCTTTTTCTCATTTAGAGGAACTGTCAAAGCCAAAATCCACCCAAAAAACATCTATCTGCTGATTACTCTTATTCACATGAGTTCCCAGCGATCAAGCAACTAATACTCTGTGGTGTTTAATAGCCTGCGATGGAAACTCGTGACATCAGTTTGCAATGGATACTGGCATTTGTGCACTGAGAATGTGTCCGTAATTACATCTCTTTTTGTTTCATTGTGGTGCTGCTGACAGGTCCAAACGCCAAAATGTGTCCATAAATTTACTCAGCACACTGTCGGGGTGTTAATGAAAGTCCCCATCAGCTTTATGTTTAGCAGCTCTGGGATTTGTCTCAATAACATCATTGAAATGGCTGCAACAGACAGATTCACGCTCTAAAATAAAGACTGGGCTGTGATTATGTGGTCATATTAATGCCGTATGTGTATTTCCCTTCAAGGCAACCATCTTGGCATGCCTGAACTCTTTCGTCTTTGAAGAAATAAGTAAGCAGCGTTTTATAGACTCAAAAGTTCTGCTATGCGAGTCTACAAGGCATTGAAAAATCAATAGTCTTTTAGTCAAAGTCGGCCGTTTCTGCCCAGTACTAATTTTATGGAATTTCTTTTTCATTTTTCTTTATTCGCTCTTGAATCCAATGAGTGAAAGATGTGTTTGAAACAGTGTCTCCCCTTCATCCTTCAGTAAATATGTGGTTTATTTCGGGAGCCAGTCAATCAAACACAATATGATGCTCAGGTATTAGTAGACTTAAGATATGCACCCAAGGTCCCATAACGAATATTCCAGTTTGCTTTCATGATGAGTTCATTTGTGAAACTCTTCATCCACAGTTTCAGAGCAGCGTGCATTTGTTATTCTGTTGTTGTTACCCTTGCTGTGGGATTCTGTTTCTCTGTGAAGCCAGTATATCATTATCCTTTCACCCAGACGGATTAGCTTGTTGCACAGAGCCTCTCCCCTGATGTGTCTCACTCTTGATGAGCTGACCGGGTTAGAACAAATGCAGCTAAATGCCAAAAGTGTCAGGATCCATCTCCGGTGAACTCTGATGCACCGCTCACCAATCTTTTAAATATAAATTACCAATAATCCATACATGTCCCAAATGCTTATGCTTAAACTTCAGTTATGCTCCTGTTAGATAAGAACAAGAGATTCATTTTCTCTTTCTTTGTGAGTCATGTTCTCTCACTTCCGCACTCAGGTGTGCAACATTCTGTGCATGACACACAACTGCATTCAATCAAGCACATCTTGAATTCTTTGGTACAGCTATGTGTGATTGTGGTATCTCACTGCGAAGCCGTCGCGGGCCCACATTTGAGCTTCATTCCCCATGACACCCTCACTTGTTAAAATATGAGTAATCACCCGCGTAGGAGACTTAAATGTCCTCAGATGGGACGTTATGACGTGTTACAGGCCATCGCCAGCGAGAGAGCGACAGTGAGAAGTATGAGTAAGGAGGCTGCATCCTCACAGAAACACAGAGAGAGATTGAACTGCTGGTGGTTGCCTGATCTCATCTGTTCCCACTAGTGCTTGAGTCTCCTATCATGTTCACACTGTGTGTACTGTCATGTACACCGTGGGTAGCATCAACTTGACTAAAAAGCAGCCCGATATCCCAGTGTAGTGTGACCTTTATGCAGCAAGGCAGAAAGCTGGAAGTGTGGAGATCAGGGTGACGGATTAGCATCTGACTTTAATGCTGGAGACCAGAGTTAGCGTCCTGTCACAAACCTGCAAGTAATGTCTGTCTAACCACAAGCTTTCTCTAACTTTAACCAAGTGGTTTAATTGACTGATCCTCGTTGTTCAGCATTAACCACACTAAGCATGAATCTGAAAGAACAAAGCTTATAAAACACCCTCAGTGACCTCAAGATCAGGAAATACAGCAGGACTTACCCTAAGGCCCCCATTATGTCAGTTCATGTTGTGATTTGTGGTGCATATTCCTAAACAAAAATTAGCAGTATATCAATATGAATCCAAAATTAAAGGCAAAATATTTGATTGTAGCAGCTTGGTGACATAGTGGCTATGCCTGGAGGGCTACTATAGGGGGGAGCTAACCAGGCTAGCGCTAGTCAGTCACAATAGCTCCCGGAGCTTCTCTCTGCTGTTCCGTTCACTCCCACCCTGCATGGTGTTCACCACTGTGCATCATTTCAGTTCAGTTCAATAAAAAGTTATTGAAGAGGGACAATAAAGCTCTGCTGATCATTAGCGAGCTCATTAGCATGGTCGCTAACAGGACCATAAATTCACACAGGTTATTCTAAAGGCCTGTTTGTACCACTGACTCCTGTCTCATAAGAGAAGCCGTTTTAACACCGACAGGGGAGGTTAAATAAAAGGTCAGCACTCTCAAGATGGTTTGCTACTGGCCAACTGCACAAATTTGTGAAGATTTATTTTACCCGCGAGCTAATCCGTTAATGGATTGGAATTATTTGCCGTGAAACTTTGCCCTTTTAAATGCTGGGGTGATCAAGCCTCAAGTCCGAGGCAGCTGCCCTCTTTGCCTGGTTGGTAATCCAGCCTTGTCCATCGCACTTTACGGTCCAAGCACTTTACAGGCTGACTTTCATGTCCACTTTTGACTTTTTATGCAGTTTTCAATGTGTCATGAGGAATATTGCCAACATTTTGAGCGTGATCAGTTTCTGTTTTACCTAAAGTGTTTTACATAATCTGGCTAAACAGCTGGCTTTTTACATCCTGTGGGGCTTTTTTGTAGTGGTGTCACCGTGTTCCCGGATCTCAGCAATTACCCAAGAAACTGGATTTATCCTCTAAGAGAGAGAAAGACAAGAGAAATTGATTTGCTAAGTACACTGAATTCATGCTCTCTTTCTGCTCTCATTCACACCACTTCCTTCTCACCTCTTTTACCTCAGTCACGCAGTAAACTACAAACACACACACACACAAACTGTGCCCAAAAGTAGGAGCAGAGAGTGAGAATCAGGCCTGCGTGGTGTCCAGCTTTCACTCTGGATTGGAACACTTTGTGATGATGACCAACCAAGCGTGAACCACCACTTAACCAGCCTCCCCCCTCCAAGAGAGAGATAGTTTTCGCAAAGCGCTTCGTCAATGGTGCATTCAAGCCTCTGCCGCCGAGCCTGAAACAGGTTTCCCTCATCACAGCCAAACTGGGGCACTGCTGGGTCAGAAAACCCATTAAATCTGAGTTAGGCTCTTCAGAATTTCGGGAGATGCTTTAAAGATGTGCAACATGATTTGCATCAATTAATCAGCGGCATCTTGACCTTTTTGTTTTCCCTCTAACATTTCAAATCTTTCACTGAAATGCATCAGAGGATTGACAGTCGGGAATGTCAGCCAGTTTGCTCACACCTGAGTGTCACCAAAATGTTAAGCACCCAGTGGATGTTCTCCGGCGTTGGATCTGAAATATTTAAAATTCAACTGGTGGAACAGTAATGAAAGAGGCTACAGTCTCTACAGCATCACCTTCTGTAGTGCAGCGTTCAATTTGGAGGAAGAATACAAAGTGAGCCTGGAGGGATTATGTGCATGTGTGTGGTGTTGTGTATGCGTGTTGTGTGGTTGTGTGCTTAGGTGTGTGTGTGTGTGTGTGTGTGTGTGTGTGTGTGTGTATGTGTGTGTGTGTGACAGGTGTGGAAAGGAAGACAAATGTTCCGTAGCTTCTGAGGCCAATGATTTCATTCAGCAAACAGCACTGACGATATTGTGTGTGTGTGCGTGTGTGTCTGTGTGAGGGTGGAGGAAGAGGCCGAGATAGAAAAGTGAGATAGGGAGGCAAACAGAGGGAATGTGGAATTACAATACGACTGTGAGTGAAACTAAATCCATTGTCTCTGGAGCATTTCTTTAGATTTTCAGACTAACTGCTTGTAATTTTGATGAAATAATCCCCTGGACTCCTGTTGCTGCACAGTAGCGCATTAAATCATTCTGAAACTTCGCTCCCCCCCTCCACACACACACACACACACACACACACACACCGACAAGCTCAGGGAGTGCTGTGCGCCCGACAAAATACTCCCCCATCACCGCCACAAGCTGCTGCTCAGTGCCTGCGAGGACCGAGCAGAGCTGCGTGCTCCTCTCTCTCTCTCTCTCTCTCTCTCTCTCTCTCTCTCTCTCTCTCTCTCCAAAGTCTCTGACGAACAGCAGCCATCTGAGAGCGCAGAGGCGAGTTGGGGCTCATTCACTGTGACCACAGCAGGACCGATGTTGAAAGCGCGCACCAGCCTTCCTCCAAAATGTGCCAGTGCGACTCATCTGGATCGAAACAGAGACCGGGCTCCCTCGCCGAAGCCGGGAAGCTCTTCTTGAAACACACCACCTTTCATGGCTTGAGGCACATCTTCATCAGCGGCTCCTACCCCCGGAGAGTTGCGTGGCTGCTGGCTTTCCTGGCAGCTTTGGCTCTGCTCTTCACCTGGTCCTCCAACAGAGTGCGGTACCTGCTCTCCTCGCCGGTGTACACAAAGGCGCACATGGTGTACGCCAAGCGCCTCGTTTTCCCCGCCGTCACTATATGTAACCAGAACCTCCTGCTGCCGCGGCGCATGAAGAAGACGGACATATTCAGCGCAGGGAGGTGGCTTGGACTTTTTGGGAGGAACTGGCAGGTCTCCCCCGCTGCGAGAGATGCGCTCACACCTCTGAGGGGCGACGGTGGAGGCAGCGCAGGGGCCGAGCCGCCCTGGTCCCCGCTGTCTCGGATTTTGGACTTCAACCACTTTCTTCCTCCTCCGCGGGAGTCCCAGCCGTCCATGAGGCAGCTGCTGGACCGGCTGGGACACCAGCTGGAGGAGATGCTGCTGTACTGTCGGTACCAGGGAGAGCTCTGCGGGCCGCGCAATTTCAGCACCGTGAGTGTGTCGCCAAAGTTCAGTTCTTTGTGTTAACTCGCCCACACCCCCTCCCAACAGGTTGATGCAGCTGTTAGAGGTGGATGCAGCTTTTTCAATTAGTGGGCCTAGTCAGAGGGTGAGGTATTAGTAGTTGCCTGTCAGTGTGTTTCATGTGCTGAGCGGATACATGACAGCTCGCTTTGTAATTAATCTGCCGTGAACACATGCAATCACCAGGCTGTGCACAATGCGCATTCCTCTGCGCTGTTGCTTGGTAATGCGCCTCAGTAGTTCAATTAACTCTCTGTGCCTCTCAAGCTCTCGCCACGTACAGTAAATGCCGCTATAATATTTATATATGGGCTTATGCCGTGCTGCACTCCAGGGAGAGTTAACAATGATTTATCTCACCTAATTGAATTTCTGCTCACAGTCTCCATAATGTTCCAGGATTATTCTCGTAGTTTTCCTAAATTGACAGGCTTGACAACACTGATGTTGGTAGTGTGATATTTGCATTTTAAAATGTCTCACAGAATGGCATCTGTTCTTTGGTCTTCACTCTCTCTCACTCCTTCACACGCTCCTTTGGTGCCTCTCTCTTTTTGGCTCACTGTTTCCTTCACAGACACTGTGGAAAATCATGGCTGTAAATCCCACGAAAAACAATATCAAAAGTTGAATCATCTCATCAGAGGTGATTGGAAAACACAGCAGTCTCCTGTGTTCACCATATGGTCTGAAGGGGTTCCTCCTCTGTAGTCCATCAGTGCTCGATCAATGTGCGGATAGTCCTGTGCTCACAAGAGACCAGTCTGCCCCTAATGAAGACTTTTGATTCATTTAGCCACGCTTTACAACGTTCACCGACACTGTGATGGAAAACAGTTAGCGTTGGCCTCATTGGTAAACTGCAGCCCCATTGATTGCACTCCATCATCGCCTGGAGAACAATGCGAAAGCCAAATGTTCCCCTCTCTCCCACCTCATTACCCAAATTTGTTTTCAGTTAAGTAGATTTTCTTCTGTGTTTGAAACACAGTTTGATGTTGGGGAATCAGTTTTTTTTTTCTTTGCCGCTTGCAGCCAACAAGACTGAGGGTTATTTTATGTTTTGAGGGAAATTTCTAATTTGGAGCTGCTTGCCTCGGTGGCAGCCCTCAGTCTCTGTGTCATCGAACCATATCCCCGAATAATTCATCAAACACATGCTTTTATTTCTTCGCAAATTTGAATCTGGAACAACAAAACAAGTTATCACAGACAAACACATTTCTTCCTTCCAACCTATTTAGAAAACGCTTCATGTCTTTCAAAGGGTGACCAAGCAACAGCAACCTATTTCAGAGATAAACATAATGTTGAGGTCTGAGTATTGGGGATATGTGCTGGTGCATAGATAATCGATGATGCCTTGCTTAGCCTCAGGGCAGGCGAGATGAGCCGTCGGCATGAGTCAGGCCAATAGAATCAGTCACACTTGAGAAGTGAGGTGTGGAGGAGGAAGGGGAGCCTGTCTGCATACAATAGGTTTCAGGATGTATTGACTTCTGTGCAGGAGGCCCCCCACGTTGCCGGTCCTTCTTGAAACTCCATAAATTTGGTCCACTGGCCTCATCAATCCATTCTTTCCTTCCCTCCTCGCAAGTGCTGCATCTGTCTTTATCTGTGCTTCAACAACACGCATGCTTAATTCTCATCAGGCAGGTAAGTCTCAGACATTGATTTCAGTTACAAAATCCATCCTAGAACATGCAGTCATCCTCTGTCCCTCCTGTGCACCCTATCGATCTGCCAGATTTCCACCCAGTTTGCTTAAATCTTACTGGGAGGTCTAACTGGAGGTGTATTGACTCTCTGTCCGGGTCATCAGTGTCATGGGTTCTCTCTTTTTTGTAGATTTGTGGATGAAATGTTGGGACAAAAATCAACGCTAAAAACAAAAAAACTGCTACAGCTACGAGCAACAACAGTGGATTTGTGGGTTCAATATGTGTTTGTTTTTTGCTCGTTATCTAATATAAATAACCAAGCAGGCATCCAAAGCTACAATATGCTTAATGTTGACCGAGTGGCTACAATAATGTGTAGCAGGAGATGAAGTTTCAACCATCTAAAACAACAGTGAAGATGAATCATCTCTTCATCACGACTTTGAATTTGTGAAGTTGATTATTAAACCTGCATTAACTGCTGTTTGGGCCATTTGGTGGCAGCACTATAAGACTCTGACATAAAATAACTTCACCAGCCAGTGGCTAACTTTGTTGGTCTATTGTGTGATGCTGGGTAGCTAGTGTACAGTATATATATAAATCTATTATTATAATTTGGGCTTTTTAGCCTTTATGATAGACACACAGCAAATGAGCTGCAGGTGGGAGTTGAACCTGCAGCCACTGCAGAGGACTGACAGCCTCAATACATGGGGTGCACACCCTACCAACTGAGCTTTGAGGGCACCCCATGTACAGTATATTTGTCAGAGGTTTTTCACTGAAAACAGCTTGTCCGTAAAACCGTTAAGTTGCAGGCTTTAAACCAAAAAAAATTAGCTGGAAGATGCTAAAAAAAAAAAAAAACTGTGTACAGCCGAGAGAAACTGCAGAGTTCATCCCTCCAAGTGACTGCTGTCACATCAAACATAAATGTACTGATCAGTACAGATTTAACAGTCTTACAGGCAAAAATCCTCTAAACTATTTTTTCCTACCAGCAGCAGCATCATTAGTGCACAAAGCAGTGCAACCATGCGCATTTTATTTAATAGTTTTGACTGTTTGTGACTGGAAAAACTCACAGTATGCTCTCAGCTCTCTGTACCTACACATTTAGCTCACACCTGCTCTCTGACAGCTAGCAGAGGCATCTTGGAAGGTGTCGCACAACAGGTGGACAGAATAATCTCCCGCAATATAATGTCCTGTGATAAATATTACATTTGTAATGATGACAAAACAATCTCACTTCAAGGTACATAGCTTCTCTGGAGCATTTGGCAGCATCACACGGTCCTCATCTGCTGATTGAGTCTGCTCAGTTGCCAGCTTGATGATGACTCTTACGATTCAGAGCCGCCTCTCATCCACCTTGCATTGAAAGTTAACGATCAAAGTGGATTCTTTACCTTGGAAACAGCAGCTGACAAAGAAAATCCCACCTTCAGGCCTGTTTATCAGCTTTTCTGGATTCTCACCTGTTGATGAGGACTGTGTGATAAGCACGGAGGCTCCAGAACAACTTCGCAATGTACCTCGAGGTGATATTGTTTAGGAGCGATTTGAGAAGTTTACAGTAATGTTCAGTTTTTGATGAAGCTGGTGTAGAAGTATTGATTCCAATCTGTGGTGTATTTTTTGCTTTTGGTGAGTTGTAGTGTAAAATGCTCCTTTTATTGTTCGACACTCCCTCCCCACACTGACAACAAGGAGTGGATACACTGAAAAAGTTAATTGCACAGTTCATTATCTACTCATTAAAGTGTTGAGTTTTTTCTCCCCCTTCAGGCAGCAAGAGTAATTACAAAAACGCTGTTGACATGCTTATTATGCTCTAGGCTCCATCATGTTCCTAGTTGCTGCACCCAACTCCGCTACTACGGTTGCTGCCCCTTTCAGCTCTGGCAAACCAATCATTGTTAGTTGATGTAGTGCGTTACTACTGGTGTCCCAGCGCAGGGAAGTTGTCAGGAACTAATTTAAAAACTGTGGTATAGTGTGAAATACAGAGAGATTTACCAGGTGGCGACAGACTATACCAGCATTGTGTGAAGATGCAGAGCTCAGGCTCAGCAGGTTTAAAGGTGTCATGTGTAAGAATTGGCCCCCTGTGGAATTCAAACTCAACACTGCACACAAGGACATGTACAGTCCCTCCCATTGTAAGCTAGCGCTGAATAGCCAGTGTTAGCATGAACAGCTGTTTACTTACCAGTCTGAGAGAAACGTTGCAAGTTCAGCATTAAGCTTCATACCTTTACTGGCCGAAAGCTGTCTCCAGAAAGCAACAGCAATGTTTACTCTCACTTTGCTTCTTTTCTTTGCCACTGAATGTGGTTTCTTGCTGGGGGCGGGTGCTGGTGGTGGTGGTAATGGTCAATTTTCAAGAGCTTCAGCCATCTTTGTGTTTACTGTTCTATTCACTGACTACCTGTCCTTAAAGCAGCACCTTCAACATGATTGACGAGGTTAAAGTAAGCCCTCTCATGTTGGACTGAGGGTAGACTTGACGCTACAGCGACTCGCTATCACCTCTTGAGGTAAATAGTGGTGTTACGAGGACAGACCGGGGCTAGCCGGTTAGCACGCTAATTTCAGTAGATACTGTATCTACCTACAACACAATCCATAGATGTCGTTGACACAACATCAGATTGGTTAATTGTAGTTCATTTTTCATTTTGATCATTCTGCTTGTTGATCATAAATTTTTTGCATGTAACACAGTGAGAATATCAGAAAAGCCTATTTTTAGCTGAGCTGATTCAGTGCCAAGTAAAGCCCAGACAACCTTTCATAGGTGTGTGTTTTTGTAACTGTCATAACACATTGCACCTCTGTGCTCAGCTCTGATGGAGAGGGGGGAAAGTGGTTCCCTGGCAACTTTAGGGAACAGCTTGTGCATCCTTGTCACATTGTCATGTGAAGGATAGCCGAGGGCCTTCTCAACAGTCTCGGGCTGTCTGTCTGTGAATTATTTATCGACGAGGGAGACAGTGACATTTCTACACCCTACGAGAACAGGAGAGGGTGATGTCTCTCTCAGTGTTTTTCCTCATAGGTGGGCGCGATTTGAATATTTGATTTCTGCGTGTACAAGTTTAGAAGACACAGTAATTCTCATTTTAAATGAAACGTATAAGGCTAAGTGTTGAGCTGTGTAAGAGCCAAATGTAATACCAGATTTATCCCTTCAGAAAAGCTGCTTAGTTGTCACAAGTAAACAGTATGTTCACCCCTAATACTAAATGTATTTGAGTAAAAAGGTTAATAGCATCAGGTTTTAAATGTTTACTCTCTCTCTCTGCAGAGCTATTTCACTCTTGCTCCGTTTAATTTAAAATAAATTAGGTTTCAATTTTTCTTCTGTTTTCTGGTTCGGTTTTTTAAGGCTTTTTTGGGCGGGGGGGGGGGGGGGGTTCTGTTTCTGATGAAAGGTTACGCTTTTCCAAAATAAGGCAGAGCTCCTGCTGAATTGTCAGGATGTGTTTTGGGAATTTTATGCTGCACAAACACTGCAAACAACACTGAACGATGCAGACAGGCTGTGTGACAGACAGACATGAAGAAGCATGTTCAGACTGAGCACAAACCTCAAAGGTACAGAACACAATGGAGATCCTGACTCCCCAAGGTCACCACAGGCACCAACTGCTGCTGCTCTTCACTCAGTGCGTGCAGCCAGCACAATCTCCTGGTTACCACAGCAACTCTGACTACAGGCCTCCTGTAGTCAATCACCACATTATCAACACACACACACACACACACACACACACACACACACAGATGGCAAGCAGGGGTGGTTGCACACATGCACACAAGTACTGTACACACACCCTCCCTTGTAAGCGTGCTCATTCTTACTATCGTACAAATGTGTGTGCGTGCTCGGACGCGTGCTCGCTGAGAAGCAGGCACTTCCACACAATCATGAACAATCTTATCACTGTTTTTTTTTATTTGTATCTGCCAAATGCTTTCCTCTTGTCACTGTGAGCAGCGATGCCTCTTTTTCTGAACGTTCAAACTTGTCACGTGAAGAATCGGCCTTTATAAGCGGTAAACGGGTAAAACCTTGGACAGAAATTGTCCTAACAAATTGGCTGGTTTGGAATTTTTTCAGTAAACTGTGGCTTGTTTGGCTGTTGCAGGGAAAATCTGTCCTTAAAGAAGGCTCAGAGGAGATTCAAAGACCTTTTTTTTCTGCAGGTTTTACGCATTCAGATGTTTTGTGCAGCCGATGCAGGCGGTGCCATGTTATCATTAGATTTCCCTGTCTTATATTCCAAAGAGTAATGATAAACAGTGATCTGATTATGGTCTGAGGCAACTCCAGGACTGAGATGGATTTCAGGGGCCTTTTACTGATGTTTGTGTCATGCTCTGAGGTAACTACACATAGGCGGCCATTTGCTTTTGCCACTTCAAAGGTCACATCTCATGTTGCATCCAAATATCAAAAGGCTTTTTATTACATTTCATCAATTTCTGTCTGAAAAGCTCCTATATGACCGCATCCCGAGAGGCGATCCATCCATGTGATTCATTCTCCATTCTTCAGTGAGCAGGATTCACATTATGCTAACTTTTCCTTTGTGCGACATGGCTGCAGTGTTTTCGCCTCCATGCGGCTAGTGTTTGTGACATTTGAGTAATTTGTCATGAAGTGCTAATGTCTGACTCACAAGTCACCCATGTAATAAATTCCTCCTTGTGTGCTCCCAAGGTCTTCACGGTGCATTCAAAAGAAATCCCGCTTCAACATTTTTAGTCATTCAGCAAAAAAAAAAAAAGCTTTTGTACCAGCTGTCTGTGTTGTGATGTAGTTATTTGCACTGCAATCTTACAATTAAGCCTTATCTCTATTGTATGTTCTGAGTGCAGAATTTAGACAAAGAGTGGAGGCCAAGAAGGAGGAGACTTATTTCAGATATTATTTTTCTGCTCCTTTTGTCATTTCTTCCCTACGAAAGCCTCCTCCACTTCCTTTTGTCGTTTCCTCGTATGAATGTCAAAATGTTGAAGGTTAATAATAAGTTAATTGTGAGCTGGGATGCCTTGATTCAGGGCTCGCAATCATGTGGCTTGACAACAAAGTAGAGGAACGTTTCTGTTTGGATCCTTGCCAGAGTTTTCCATTTGCTAATGTCTATGATTTGATTACACATCCATTAGTTCACTGGAAATCATGTCTTTGCCAATAGGTCACAGTTCCCTGCTGCACTCTACAGTCCAGCAGATGTCCAGCAGACACTACTGTGCAGTATTTGCCAGATCAACTAATAGGACACAACACACTCCAGGCATCTGAGGGCAGGCATCGTTAGGATCTGACGAGACTGCACCATGTTTAGTGAATTCCAGGTTTCATCTGTATGTTTCTGTCATACTGTGGAGATAAAAGTGGAACAGCAGCATGTTGAGCTCACTTGATCTGGCCTCCTTTTTTCAAGATGCTTTGAATCCAGTTGGGTGAGAAAAAGAGTGAACTCAGTGATCATTTGATATTTGAACTATTCATAGATTTTAAGCAGAAATGGCGAAAATTCACTGGTTCTAGCTTCTTGAAAGTGTTCTTTGCTGGTTTTGTTAGTTTTCCATTGTATAAAGCAGAATATTTTGGGATTATGGACTGTTACGCAGGCAAAGTGAGATATTTATAGATGTCAGCTTCAGTAGGTGGAGGGCGTACAAGACATACATAATGTGAATAATTGTTAGTTGCAGCACTAGATGTGATGATGATTAGGCCTGCAACCAAAAAAAAAAAAAAATCAGAATGCATTGATCTGCCAGTTATTACACTGATTCATCATCATTTGGTCCAATAAAAATGTCATTTTCCCAGAGCTCAAGGAGATGTATTCAGATTGCTTGTTTTATCTGACCAACAGTCCAAAATCCTAAAAAAAAAAATGCTCAGTTTCCTTTCATAAGAAACAAAGAAAGTCACAAAGAAATGCAGAAACATGTAAACAAGAATCAAGGCTGCGTCCTCGCCTCATCGGCCTGGACTCGATTCTGGCCTGAGGCCCTTTGCTGCGCGTCGTCCTCTCCCTCTTTTCCACGCTGTCACTCTCCTCTCTCTATCAAATAAAGGCAAAAATCTTTCAAATAGTTGCTGCTTGATTTCCTGTCAGCGGACCCATCAATTCATCGACAAATTGCTCCAGCTCTAATCATCGCTTCCTCTTATTCAGGAACAGAAATCAGCCTGTATGTGGGGATAGACAAGAACTTCATTCACCTTTTGCAAGATTTCCTCTGATGCCAGCAGTCGTGTGTGAGATTTCTCAGGCACAGGATATCCCGCTCTGAAATAAAAGTCGTGTCATATTCACTCAAGCACATCCTGTATCATGCAGTACTGAGAGGGGTGAGGGCTCAGTTTGTCAACAGCATTTCAACACAAAGACCTCTGAGGTCTGCGGCTGACAGCCTAACAAGAGCAGGTTACTGTAGGTGCTTTTCAGCTGCTTCTGAAACAATCCCCTGCTTGCCACTACCTTTATCTCCACTCCACAAGCATTAAACGCTTTCAGCTGCACACTGTGATTTTACTTTTGGACCAGAACTGAGGTGCTCCCAGTCTGTCCTGTAATCGTGTTGCTTCCACATGTCACTAAAATCCCTGTGTGTTTGTCTCTTCATGTATTTCAGATATTCACACGCTATGGGAAGTGCTACACCTTCAATTCGGGCCAAGATGGACGGCCGCTCCTGGTTACGATGAAGGGTGGGATGGGCAACGGCCTGGAGCTGATGTTGGATATCCAGCAGGATGAATACTTGCCTGTATGGGGAGAAACTGGTAAGATTACCTTGAGGACACATTGCAGGAAACATCCCATTCCCAGTTCTGAAGACCTCAGCTAAAATCACAAGATTGGTGTTTTTGTTTGCCCTTAAGCGAGGACTTGAGTTCAAAAGTTTTTTTAATCAACTAAACACCAGAGTGGCCAGTTATTTTCAGTGTTGGTGCTGGGAGACATCCATCTCAGGGAATCCCTGCTAGTCAGGCCGACTGTGCTGTGATGCGTTCGCTGCAGGCACTTTTGATACAATGATTGTGAATCCTGAATCCATTTAGTGTGGTGAACATGAGCGTACCAAATAGGTTAAAATGTGTTTTGTCTCCAGCAAATGTCAGCTCAGGTATGCACCTGAAATATGAAATCCTCTCAACTCTCCTCACTGTACGCTTCCTCTTAACACACACTTATTTATGAGTGATGATCCTGAAAAATGCACCCTTTGCTCATTTGAAATGCATCTGCTGTGTCCCGGCGATGTTATTGACTAATCTGTATAAAGACAGATGGATATTGATCACGGAAATTTTATTTCATTGTAATATAATTGTATCACTTGTCAGTTAGCCTTCAAGTCCGCATAAATCAAACAAGAGCAGAACCATTTGCCGGATATAAAATCAATGGACAGGCTCTTCCAGTCAGGGCCGACCCATCATCAACACAGTTGAGTCTCCTCTGTGCTGCTGCAGCAGACCCTGAAACTCTGATTTTAAATGCAGCTGCATATGTTGCTGTGCATTTCCATCAATATTTGATATGCACTGGGACATGAATGGAGGGAGACAGTTCAGTGGTCGCAGGAACTCCGTGTTCACAGTTATAATTAAGCAGGAAACACAAAGCTGTGATATGAGACTAATATTTAAATCTAAAGCTGCATGTACTCAAAGCCTAAATTATTTAATAATGTTAATATCTAATGTTCTTTATGTAAGATTTAAATGATGAAAGAGTTTTACTGGAGGGATGTGGTGGAAACCTAAGGATGGGATAACTACAGTACAATACAGTCACGTACTTCAGTCACATGCTTTTCATCGTTAAAATTATTTTAGCATGATGTCATTATTATATTATTGTCAATCACTTTGCATGCTGGACTTTATTGTCATCACAAAGTGTTTGCAGTTTTCAATGAATTTTGCTGGCAGTGCTCTTAATTACTCGTTAAAAGTGTGTCTTACAGTGAGGCTACTAGACAGCAGTAGGAATTAACAAAACAAGATACGATTGTCTTAAAGTCAGGAAAAATGTCAGCCACAGGTTCCTTTAATATCAGACCGTGTTAGTCCAGACACCTGATGCTTTTGTCATTACTGCCATAATGATGCGGATTGACCATTTATTAGGCCCATTACAGCAGCATTTATTTCCTGTTTGTTTAATCTGGCTGAGTGCCCTGCAGTGCATGATGTGCCAGTTCAAACACCTGGGGTCTCACTTATCAAAGCATGCAAATTCTGGATGTGTGTGCGTGGGAACTGTCTGTGAGGACAAGAAAATTGATATTTATCAAACACGTACATGAACAACTGCACACAATGAACAATGATGAAACTGGCCGATTCATCCGTCTCCTTGTGCACTAAGAGGCTCATTTATATACAGAAACACCTCCAGCAAGCCAAATATGGTGAACACATCGGAATAGCTTAAAAGTAGAGCTACTTGTTCTGGAAAAAAAGTAGCAAACAAGACAGAGATGGTCCTGCAAAGTAGTAAGTGTTGCCCTACATCGTTATAGTGATATTTCTGTGTTGTGTGTTCTGCCCACCATGCAAGATGTTGTTTATGTCACACCTCCAATGGGAATAGAGGTATTAAAGGGATAATGTCACTTTGAAACAGGTGATTGTTTTCTAAATAAAAGCAAAAATGTGTTCAGGAACAATAGTTTACAATCTATGCATTATTATATGGTCGACAGTAGAGTTTAGGGTTCGTGTGTCGTGTTCGACTAAGGCTTCGCTGCACATGAAAAAAATGATCGTTCAGATTCTGTATGCAGAAATCTACACGTGGTTTAAGCGCACGTGTCAGTACGCACGGCTGATCAGGCCAGAAAGTGTCAGTCTAACATTTCACTGCACTCAGTTTCACACCTACAGGCAATTTAGCGTTTTTACTTCAGCTCACCTGCATGTCTTTGCAGTGCGGGAGGAAACGGGAGCAGACACAGACGGACGCAGACAGATCATGTTCACTCCTCTCAGAAACAACACGGCCCGGTGTGTCAAACCCTTTATGCCATCAGGAAACAGTGGGAACCAGTGAGGCCCCCGTCCTGGTCGAATAATACCGAGAGCTCAGCATGATGATGAAGTTAACAAACAAAACGAAATGAAAGTAAATACGGGTTGGCAGGTGTGATGATGTGGTTTTAGAAAATGAGATTCTCTGCAGCCTGACAAGCTTAAACTCATGGCTACAGTATGTTATTTTCTTCTGTAATTACTGCACACCAGAACTTCTTTCGCAACAAAGCACAGCCAATGAAGTAGCTGTGAGGTTAGTCCAAATATCATTATTCCAAATGGATGACAGATGGCCATGACTTAAAGATGAAAGGAGTTTGGGCACACTCATGTATATGTGCTGCTCCAAGCCTCAAGCAGTTGTCTTTGCAGAAATGGCTTTGTACCCAGTCTCACAAGAGCAATGCGTAACAGTTAAAGTCTGTCGCTCTTTGTCAAAGCTCTCGTGCTGAATTCCAGCTGCATCCCTGAGCTCTTTAATTGAAAATAGTGAGAAAGCCTGGCACTTAGAAGACGATACCGAGTGACAAGCGGGGAGGAAAGGCGGCAGGAAGCAGACATCCTACTTTATCCCCGAGCCAGCGCTCAAAGGAACTAAATCTGTTGAATCCAGCCTGCCATCACCACGATAAGCAGTACCAGGTATCTGCAAATGTGATGGAAATATGTTTGCACAAGTGCCGGTTTGAATCACCACATCATTGTGATGTTCCTCCAATCTTGGTATCAAAGAGGCAATCTGCTTCATTTAGAATATATACAGCAAAGTGCTGTTGGAAAGGAAACTGTCAGCTGTATTGATTTGCTTTTTATCCTCATCGTCATTATCCATTCACTTTCATTTCCCCGTGCAGTAAATAAGGGTCCTGTGGGGTATGTCATCAACCGCCCTGCTTAGGAGGTCCATCATCTTTATCCTTTCACTCCTCATCCCAGCTTTTGTTAACTCCTCAAAGATCACAGTGTGTTTGTCATCCCTGGAAGTCCATAGGTAAACCTAATGCATAAGCAATTACTCCGCGGAAAGCCTCTTTCTAGTTCAAAGAAGACTGCAAGTTAATGATATTTTGAAGCTCTTGTGTTTTTTTCCTTTTTTGTTTCTGGCTTGTTTTTCACTCACTGGCTGAAACATATTCCCCCGCTGCAAAGCCTTTTCTACATTTGATTAGCAACAGTTGCTGCTGGGCAGATCATGCGGGCCAATGTGTGCATACAAATCATCATCATCTCTGTTGTAAATGTCCCAACCTCTTCTTGTCAACAGACGAGACGTCGTTTGAAGCAGGGATCAAAGTTCAGATCCACACCCAGGACGAGCCGCCGTTCATAGACCAGCTGGGCTTTGGAGTGGCGCCGGGGTTTCAGACCTTTGTCTCCTGTCAGGAACAACGGGTACGTCTTGGGAACAATGACAGAAATAAAAAACAGAAAGTACAAAAATATGTTGCATCAGGGAAAGATCTCCAAGTTAATTTAAGCCATTTAATCCAATTTTGAGGATTTCAAAGTGATATTTTTTGTAAATCAAAGGGTTTCTTGCACTATCAAAAGGATGCAAACATAATGGGCCATTTCAGCTTTAATAAAATTAATAATAATAACAACCTTGATTTGCAATGTTCTTTTTGAAATAGCACTACAAAGTGCTTCATAAAAAAAAAAAACACAAAAAAACATGCATTAATACAGCAAAAGAGATTGGTACAATAAAAGTAAAAGTTAAAAGTGACCTAGCACAGAAAGTCCAGTTACTGCAAAAATCAAAGTTTGAAACGATGAGTTCATAGTGGAGATTTAAAGGAAGCCACTGAGGGAGCGAACAAATTCAACAAGAAGGCCGATTCAGAGTCCGGGGGCCTGGACAGAACGTACGCCGTCTCCTTTAGTTGGGAGTCTGGAGCGGGAGGCTGCAAGCAGAGTTTGGGTCTAGGATCTGAGTCGAAGTACATCTAAGAACATGAGCCCACAGATGTGTGCTGAGACACTGTGTGATTTAAAAAGCGATGAGTAAAACTTCAGATAAAAATGATCAGATTTTTTAAAATAAAAGTTTTTTTTTCTTTTAATATGACCTGCTTTAGTCCGCGTAGCTTTGCTATCGGCTCAGAAAACCCGTCACGTAACGCTCATTATCTAACGTTGCTGTCAGTTTTTCAATGGGCAAAAATGTTTTTTCAACGTCACTTTTTCACTCTGACAGCTGCAAAAGTTCAAATCTGGTTGATGTTTGTCACAATCTGTACATCAGTTTGTGTGGATGCCTGCAAACACGTCATCTAGCCCGCACACACATCAGCTCATACACTGGCTAACATCATCAATAATGTATACTGGGATCACTGGGAGTGTTCCGGGGCTTTCGACCTCAGACATCCGGCACAGCCCAGGTGACCCTGCTCGGGGCTGATGAGGCCTTGGCCTGTGTCCCAGAAGCACTCACACTCTACTGCTCACTGCCCTTAATCCTCAACCATCTGGAGGATCTCTCTGGTGCATCTGAGGCGCTCTGATGGCTCTGCCCTTGTCTGCTCCCCATCACTCTGCAGCAGTCTGAGAGCTTCACTGAACTTTCACTGGCCAGTCAGTATCTCAATCATGTGAAATTTAAACAGTGAGCGCAAGCTGTTCAGTCAGCGAGTTTATCAGAAACCCCCGCTGTGGGTTTAACAATGTCAAGCCAAATGAGGCACATTTTAAATGTATTTAAAACCCCATTAAATTCTATTCTTATATTGAATCCTATTACTCCCTGTGATCTGAAAGGGTGGCTACTGCCGGAACCGCTGAGAGCGATCCCCCAGCTCTCTGCTCGACACAGATTTTAAAATTCTGGTCCACACGCAGACTGCGTGGCTGTCACAGAGGTCACAGAGTGAACTGAACACACACTGAAGTTACTGTACACAAACAGCGACGTGGTGCCGACAGAAAAACAAGGCGTCATTTAGAAAGCGAGCATGAACTGAACACTGGGCAGTGTTTCTTTTCCTCCATTACAAACATTAACCTGATGCTCACACGGATCGTATAAAGGCAGGTTGCTGAGGAGAAGGGACCACTGATGGCCAAGACAGTCACTAAGTACATTTACTCAGCTGCTCAATTGCTTTTAATCTACTTTGTTTATTTCCATTTTTAGGTGCTGCTTTATGCCTCCTTTATTAACTTTCAGTGGCAAATATTGTGACTTCCAAAAGTGACTTCCTCTCTAAACTTTTCAAGGTTCAAAGCCGTAAAATTATCCAATATTTCACCAAAAAGCAAAGATGACAGAAAAGTTTAATCATAATATAAATTTTTGGAGTGGAACTTTGTGTTTTATTAATCCTCACCCCATTAATCGTCTCACAGCCTCTCAGATTTATCTCGTGGCTCTTTGGAGGGGGCCCAAACCCGAGGTTGGGAACCACTGGAACCACTAAACACTATATAAATTAGTTAAAACCAGCTCCAGCAGCTACAACAGTAAAAAGCTTTCTACACATTATTCTGCAGAACTTTTACTTTTGATACTTCAAACGCAGGACTTTCAATAATTAAGGAGTGTTTCACCATTGTTGTATTGGTACTTTTAAGTAAAGGATCTGAATCCCTTTTCCACCACTAAACAAAATGTTTCCTGAATCTGTGTATTCACAATCGTCCGGTCATACTCCGCTTCAGGCTCAGTGATTGAGGAGAGTAACGTACTTGTCACTGGCCCTGTTCAAGGCTTTTGTTAGACTCCGGGGAGTTGAAATGAGGCGTCCCACACGCTAAGCACCGCACTATCAGCACTGTGCCATGTTTTGAAGGACAAATGCTATTCTGCTTTCACACAAAGGCGGTTAAAAACATAATTTTGCCAGAGAATCAATCCTGTGTTTCTCGCAGAGGGTCTGCCTCAGATCCGTCAATAACGTGACAAAGACAGTTACCTTTTTATTCTCCTTTAATATGGTGGAGGTTGACAGGGCTGCTTTGTTAGCTGAAAATTGACTGCCGAGCCTTCAGCGTGAAATACAATTACCTCATATTTACCAATCCCACGGTGCAGCTGAGGGCACTGTTCATGATTGTGAGTCCCTTGGAGACCCGGGGGCCCTTGTCAGGTCTGACAGTTACACACTTGGGGCCTTAAAATTGTCATAGAAATACAAACTTTCCCCAGTCGGCTTGTGGAAGTCTGCCGTCTTCTGTGAAACGAAGTGTGTGTAAGTTATTCCACTGAAGTGTGAATAATTCTGCGGGTGTGATGGCGAGCATACAGCCAGACAAATCATATACTCCGGCCCATAATGTGCTTCAGAACCATGCATAATGAATGGAGGAGAGAAAGGGATGGATTTGAGGGTGATCTCAGTCCTTCCACGTCCACCATACAAGCCAGTGTGTTCCAGTGTCGGCGAGCTGCAGCAGGATTTTGCATGCTGCCAATGTCGCGTCTGCAGGAAACTGTCCCTCTTTGTTTTTCTCTGTATCTCACTAGCCGCCTCGGTTTTTTTCCTCTCCAACAGTCATTACAATTCCTCTAATACAGTTCCTCTCTTTTTAATATGATTCCCCTCTCTCGCTCTCTCTATTTATTTATTTATTTCATTGGCTGGCAGGCTTCATTAATCTAATGCAGTTTGCTCGCAGTCATTCACTCCCTGCTTCAGCAGTCCTATAGTGTAAAACTGTCGGGGTCTTTTCAGTCGGCCAAACTGTCACTCACTGTGATCCCACAAAAGAAGAATCCACCATTTCCCCCTACTTAACATGAATAGCAAAACCCTCCAAGTGTTTCTTCTCCCAGCTTGCCTCCATCCTCCTCTTTTGCTGACTCTGGCTTTTCCTCTTTTTTCTACCTCTCACCATTTTTGTTTGCTCTCTCTCGGTCCATTAATGAACAGGGAATCGAGGTCACGGTCTTAACATGATGCCCTTTCTTCTTCATGGTTGTTAAACAGCAAACAGCACCTCTAACTTGTCCTGAAATCTCTTACGCCACATTCACTTCGGTCCACACTTGCATAATTAAGCTTTTGCGGAAGTTTAACCAATGGGAAGTAATGCTGCCACAAGGAGGTTTAGGATGGCTGAGTGGAGCTTTTCAAAATGCAGAAAATAGCAGACCTCTGAGCATAAAAGAGTCATTACCCATTGATGCAGCTCCGCCAGAAGGTCTAGCCCTCATGATTAGGTCAATAAGTACACAAGCACCTATCATTGATTGACATTTTACCCAGCTCTAATGGTTTTTATGTTCTGTTTGACTTTGTCAGATGTCCTTGTTGTGAAAATAAGCAGAAGAACCTTTCCGGTCTCCAGATTACATTTTTACCAGAGCTGTCTGGTTCCTCCAGTGTGCTGTACTTTATGTGTATGTGTGTGAATTACTGTGCGTGTGGAACATCGCCTTGGGTTATTGGTAACCAAATCCGGTGCGCGACACACGTGGCTGCCTCTTGCACTCAGTACAAATTGTAAAATGCAGGTCCTTAAATCATAACAGTGGCCTTTAATTTATTGCTGTGTGAGCACTCAGTGATGCACTGTTCGAATGGATGAGATGGAAACACACAGGGGCTGGTTTACAGCCTCCTACTTCATTTAATGTGTGAAATTTTTGCCCTTCTTTTTAAAGGTAGCTGAAATGTAAATAAATGCTGCTAATATTTTAAACTGGGCTGAAAAGTATGCACAAGCTTCAAGGTTCAAAGGTTTATGTCTCACACGTACATAAGGTTCCTCTCTTGAGGCTCGGCTAGAAAGGCTAGCGTGCAATAAGTAGAATAAGAACAAAAATAAGAACAATTATTTGGAGGCAAGGGGCAAGATTTTAGCATCGGTAGCGTTCTGGTTGCCATTTGTAGTCCGAGTAGTCACATTTGAGCGGGGTTTGTTTGTTTGAAGATAAACAGTCCATGTGGAGAGTAAAAGAGGCAGAATGCATCGACCAAAACGCACAACAAATGCTCACAACCCACTGGCTATCATCTGCTGACGATTTAGCTTTTTATTAGCCTTTTTTTATGTGTCTGCGTTCATATGCAGATCTGTGTTTGTAGAGATTAGCCGAAATGTTGTGTTTTTGTCATTTTGAAAGTCAAATTGCTAATCGGAGTGTCAACAGTGACTGGTGCACGGAACAAGAAGTCTTGGCCCAGACATCCGTTGTCTGTTATCCAGATATCTGCTGCCGACACTAGGAGCCAAGAAACGTTGGCTGTTGCCCTCAGAGGCTAAATCATCACCAGACAGTAGCTGATGGGCTCTGAAAATGCTCTGTGTTCGACTTGTGGTTATTACAGATGCCTATACGTCTACATTAAGTGCATGTTTTATAGCGCAGGTTGCACACGAGTGATAGAAAATGTACATTTGTTGATGAAAACAGAACACACCACACTTTTTTTCCTGCAGCAAAGTTATTTAGAGTGTAACTTACAACATCACAGCTGTACTACACAGCTCATACCATTCAGTTTCCTGCATGAAGAGTGGGCAGTACAATGAAAGCGCAGAGGGAGGACAGGAGGAGGAGAAGCGTAGGAGAGAAGCTCCCACAATAAGCACCACTATGCACATGTATTCACCATGGAATAAGAACAAGATTCATTTTCGGTGCCAAATTCAATAAATGTGCAATGGCTTCTCATATAGACCGAGCAAGTAGTTTATCACCATATTGACAGAAAGTACAAGGTCAAATGACTGCATTAACGGGGCACAGGAGAGGATGTTCGACAGACGGCGCGCTGAAGCTAAAGTGGTTCTGCGCTGTTGCTTCTCTCCCTCCCAGCTGACGTATCTGCCTCCACCGTGGGGTGACTGCAAGGCCACGCCGATGGACTCAGACTTCTTCAGCACTTACAGCATCACGGCCTGCCGGATCGACTGTGAGACGCGATACCTGGTGGAGAACTGCAACTGCAGGATGGTCCACATGCCTGGTAGGAACCAGAAGAGGCATCTCATGGCCGGACACAGATGCTATAGATCCACATTTACTTAAAAAGATGTAGATGTTACAGCGTCTGATGTTGTGGTTGCAAATGCCTTCATTTGAAATGTTGGTGACAAAACCAATCCTGAAGGAACAACTGCTTTTTGCCAATGACTGCAGAAAATCAGATACTTTCACACTCCAGTGAATCGGAAAACACAACTATCTCCACTCTGTGTTTGTGCAGTGATTACAGCTGGCATTCGCTGTCTACTTCCTGCATTTAATCACTGCATGGCATCTCAGACGGCAAATTGAAAAGGAGTTTGGCACAGAGGAAACATTTGTATTTGGCCTCCGTTAACCCGCGCTCACCTGTCCAATGAGTGTTAATGTCTCTCTCGTCAATCAGGGTCACTTTCAGCTCTGTGTTTGCATATTAAGAGCCAAGCCAATCTGTCCGTGTGATAATCAGGATTAGCCGCTATCTTATAGTGATTGTGCAGTTGATTAATGCGAGCCTACAAAGAACTCCCCAGTGAAAATCCTCCGCCCTGTGGATTGCGCTCTCCGCTGCTATTCATCTCTCCTATCTCCCTGTCATTAGAGCCATTTTTTAAAAGAGCATCAACCAAAATGCAGTGAATTATTGCAGCTGGGAAATAATTTCCTTCACATATCAGACATGTCTTTTCTCCTGAAAGAGGGAGAGGGGTGGAGACAAGGGTGACAGAGACGGAAAGGGGTGATGAGAGGCAGCGACGGCACAACGGTTAATGAAAACAGTCACGAGATGAGATCAAATTTGCAACAAATATCCAGTCGTGATAAGGACGGCAATGACTGTCGAAGACAGAATTAATTATGAGGCCAGATCTCGTCATCCTTTGTGCTTTTTTGAAACCGTCTCCCTCTTTTTTGTTCAGACTGAGAACATTGTGTTTCTTCTGCCTGTCTTTAGGAGATGCCCCATACTGCACCCCGGAGCAGTACAAGGAGTGTGCAGATCCTGCCTTGGGTAAGGAGATAACCCAGCATGCTGCGTGTGCGTGCATGCGTGTGTACGCGCTGTTCAATGTGTATATCCCACTGTTCAGAGCCTGATCCAAGCTGATAACAGATAATAGTGTTCCTTCAGCCTGATGGTAGCCATTCTCACACAGTAAACCTCAGGCCTGGAGCTCTGCTTGTCACACTCCCGTCTCTCCAACAGCTGATACCTCTCAGGCCTTTCGTGTCTGTAGGCTTGTTTTTTATTGACTTGCAATCTCTCGCTCTTTCGTGACACAGACTCACGTGTTGGCCTCTGGCTGCTGCCGCCTCTCTCACTCCGTCGCCGTGTGTCTTATATCTTTTGTGTTTCTTATAAGGGTCTCTGGGGTGTCTCCTCGCGGCTTCTGTTCCCAAGTTTCCTTTCTATGCCTTTCACTCTGCTGGCATTTTGTTTGTCATCCCGGGGTGACGATGCATCTATCTCTCCCCGTGCCTCGTCTCTCTCTAAATCTCTCTATCTTCCCTCTCTCTCTGCTTCCATCCACTTTATTTCTCAGACTTTCTTGTCGAGAGAGACAATGACTACTGTGTGTGCGAGACGCCATGCAACTTGACACGCTACGGTAAAGAGATGTCCTTTGTCAAGATACCCAGCAAAGCATCGGCAAAGTACCTTGCCAAGAAATTCAACAAAACAGAGCAGTACATAGCGTAAGTCACATTCTTATGTCTTATTTATCCAAGGATGAACATGGATTTTTCAGCACTGCTTCACTTTTTATTCAGCTTTATGCTCCTCATTGTAGCCCGTCTCGTACTGCCGGCTGCTAAGCTGCAACACATAAAGCAGTCGGAAATTATGCCTGTCAATGTCATTCAACTGTCATCTAAGTGCATTGCAGGACTTGTGATTAAAGAACGCCTCCAGACATGTTTTAAGAACAAATTCTCTGCTTTGAATAATAACTTGTGCCTTGTTAAATATTCCTAAAAGCATATCTAGTCCTTCTCCCTCAATTAAAAATCCAGAATCTATGAATATCCAAATATTTTAAGATTCATGCAAAGACAGGTCCATTGTCGGTGCACGTGACGTGTCAGGACAGCAACTGGCTTCCAAACTAGTCGCGATGTGAGAAAATCTTCTAGTGTTGAACGCTGCACAGTGACCAAAACACATTTTTGGGTGGAGGGGGACTTTAAGGATTCACCTTCTCTAGAGACTTTGTCGTCCAAATTGATGATACAGCAAAATCGTAAATAATGACTGCTTTTACTTTTACAAGGAGTTTTTATTTCATCCCCTCCAAAAAAGCTGTTTTTTATTGAGTATATGTCAGAAAGGATTAAGAAGTGATCACATTCTGCTTGAATAGTTTCACAATTTTTATAACATCATAATTTGTAACATCATTTTCATCATTTCACGTTTGATTTTTAATGCATTTGCAGTATTGTGATCAGTAGCGTAAAAAAATATTCTAATTAACTTTGTGATTTGGACCTCAGCCATATGCCGCAGGCCCTCTGCCAGTTTTCATTGTCTTTTGCTTTTGTTAATGATTTCCTACATGTTTCACCAGCTCCTGGAGAAAGGAAACCATTTGCTCCTTCCAGCTTTTTGCTGTTAATTGAAATTAGAGACATAATTAGTAAATGCAGGCTTCTCCCGAAACTTGAACGCAGAATGCAGCATGATGTGGCTCCATCGTATGTGCTCGTGCTGCACTGGGCTGCCTCGCCGTGCTGACAAGTCTCAAACGTACAAGAATAAAACCTGATAATTGTCATTGTTTTCAGTGGATCAAACCACTCGCACACACATACAGTAAACACCATTAAAGCTGAAATCTCTTGACACAAGGCTGTAAGAAGTTCACCTGGATTTTCTAATTGAGGATAGTAAAGAATAAGGAGCTTCCAGTCAGAGCATAACTTGATTAATCAACCAATAGTAAGTGTTTCTTTTGCCAAAACTTCTGAATAGCTCAAAAATAGTTCAAGGGAAAAAAAAAAAAAAGGGAGAGGGTGCAATAATAGTGGAATCTTTTATCTATCATTCCCGCCAGAGCTGCTGAGGACAAGATAATTACACCATATGTAGTCAGAGTGCTGCAAAAACCTTTCACTTCTCACTTGAAATGCTTTTTTAATTCCCTGTAGATAGACTTCAGCCCATCCAGTTCATTTTTGACTGGCCACACTTCTAAGCAGGCTGAATATTAGCTGGGAGTGTTCTGCTATCTGGGCTGCACAGGGTTTACTGCTGTGAAACCCAAGTCTGTGACAGCGGTCTGTCTTTCTACTGGAAACCACACACACAGACAGAGAGAGACTCGCAGCCTCACCAGCTGTTCGACAGCAGCTCTGATCGGATGTATTGCAGGTCACACGCCAAGCAATGAAAATATCTGACAGCAAGGAAGCATAATTCCAGCTGCGGGCTGACACCTCACACAGGTGGGCCTACAAATCAGGGGAAAACACCCAGGAATGTCAGTAATGACAAGATAAAAAACACCTAGATCAGTGATTCCCAACCAGGGAGGCTCGTACCCCAGGGGGGTAACTTCTTCTGCAGCTGGGTACATGGAAAGATTTTAGAGAAGCTCACCTGAAAAAAAAAATAACTGCAGTTTGATTTAAAAATATATCCACACATTGAGTTTGCTTTAACACCTGAACACCGCGTGTTATATGCTTAAATGCCCGTCACCAAGCAAGCAGAGACGTCTGAACAGTTAGCTTAAAGTATGGGATGAATGGTTGATATATATAGCTGAAAGTAATGGATAAACAGTTCAAATAGTTATCAAATGTCTGCTGTGAAAAAGGTCAGTGGGGGCGTGTTTGAGCTCATCTGACAGGACGGTGGTTGTAGACCTGACGAAAAAGGTTTGGAACCACAAACGGAGATTAGCTCACCAGGCGAGGGATTAAGTGCATAATGATTGTTCTTGGTGGTGTTTAAAAGGCCTGTTTTATGTTCTTTTAATAAAGTTAGTGCAGTCAAACCGCAGGAGTTGGAAGATTGTTTCCTGCACTTAGCATGAAACGAGCAGATGTCGCGTGTTCATTTTTTCTCCATCTCTACAATATCAGACGTAATTTACGTTCATCCGTTTCAGTTCTGCCCTCGGCTTTACCAGAGTTCCTTTTAAGACTGACAGATCGTCACTTGTCTCGCCTTAAATTTAAGTAATGAAACAGTGCATCGCGTCCAAAAAAAAGAAAGTACAAAGTCGAATTATGGTTTTGATCTCAACTCCAGTGGGGTCTGAAGTCTGAAGGGAGGATATCCAGGAATGAAAATAATAGTCTGCCGTGCCCTGGGCCTTTAAGCTAATCCCCATTCTTTTTCTTTCGACTGTAGTCATGAGTTTTAGACATTAACACAGTATGAAATCAAACAGCTGTCATCATTTCCTTTGTTTTCCTCAATGACCAGAGCCAACCTAAGGGAAATTAGTAAGTGACGGTAGGTTATTTACTCAGCTGGACGCATCTGCTCTGTTATCTGCAGGAAGTGGCAGGCTCACCAGTCATCTTCAGCGCCTGAGGAAACTCTGATAAAAAAAAAAAAAAAAAAATAAATAAAATATAAACTGAGACGTTGGAATATGTGACTTAAGACTGCGTGCTTCTCTTTCTGTTTGCAGTGATAACATTCTGGTTCTGGATATCTACTTTGAAGCACTGAACTACGAAACCATTGAACAAAAGAAAGCCTACGAGTTGGCAGGCCTTCTGGGTAAGGAAATGGCTGTCAAGCGTTTTCTTGGGAATAGATAATACGCAGTATGAAACATGACAGATGCTTTTTATCCGAAGTGACAGTAACGCAACTGCTTGCATTTTTATAATAGGTGTTCTGGTCCCAGAAGACGCAAAACTGTCTCTTTAATCTATCTTGGCTTTTCAACTGCAAACATCTATGTTATCCGTTTCATTTGTCACCTTTCAGACCTTAATACAGATAAAATGTATGTTTGAAACCTGAGCTCTGTTCATGTGAACTCACAGAGGTGGCTTCCCTCTCTGTTTTGTGTTCTGTGCTCTCTTACTTGTCTTTCAAGGTGATATTGGAGGTCAGATGGGTCTCTTCATTGGAGCCAGCATCCTCACTATTCTCGAACTCTTTGACTATCTGTATGAGGTAAAATATGTCCCATCATCATCATCATCATCATCATCATCATCATCATCATCATCATCATCATCAGGAGTCTCTCACTTACAACCCTGATTCCAGAAAAGCTGAATGCAGTCACTGTGTGTTTACTTGTTTTGCCCAGTCATGTTTATCTGTGGAATGATCCAAACAGGTGTTTTTTTAGCAGCTTTCCCAGTCGTGAGCTGCTCCTGTCCCAGCTTGTTTGCTGCATCAAACTCAGAATCAGCAGATATTTACAAAAATCAATGAGTCTCATGAGAGAAATCAGTCAAATATATTGTCTTTATACTGCTTTCAGTAGAGTTTATGTCAAAAAGGATCAGTAAATGATCACATTCTGTCGTATTTATGTCTCACACAGCGGCCCAACTTTTTCGGGGTTGTAGATAAAACATCTAGTACAATGTGCTGTTTATGCAAATGTGTACTGCTCCAGTATTATGGAATTAGTTGATCGCGAAATGGAGTTTTTCACACAATGCACTCAGCCACACAAGGACATGTTTCAGCGAGCGTGACGAACGCTGTGTCCCTCACAACCCTGCAGCCTATCTCTGTGAGACACACACACATCTCAGCCGCAGCGACGCCGAATACATTAACATTTCGGATGTATTATATTTTAGATTAGTCAGGATGTCTCTGTCCATTCTCATTAGAGTAACTATGTGTCGCTTGCTTCCTCCATTCCTTCCCCTCTACCAGCAATGCGCTGTGACTTTTTGCGGGTCCTTCATTATAGATGTGAGTGTGAGAGACGGGTTGAGCGGAAAGTAGCACCTGCTCCAGCGCAGGATCAATGGGGGAGCCGTATTTATAGCTACATAAAATCAGTGTCATTTTAATTTTTGTTTGCCAAACAGAAGTCCAGAGCGTGCAGGCTTGAACTTTGTTTTCTGAATGTTATGTTCTGATCCCAAAACGCCAATAACTGGTGTCCTCGCCTGTTTCCAGGTGATCAAGTACAAACTGTGCCGATGCGTGAAGAAGAAACACAAAGGCCGCAACAACAATGACCGGGGAGCTGTGCTGAGCCTGGATGATGTGAAACGCCATGTCAGTAGGCTACTGCTAAGTACTTTCATTGTGTCAGACTGCATTGCTTTGACAGGGGACACAGTCTCCTCTTTGTCTTCACTGTCTCAACTGCGGCGCAGCGGAGGAGGATGAAACGGTGCTTGTGAGGAAGAGTGAACAATAGAGTGAAGAGATAAAGATGGAGGAAGCCGGGGAGGGGGAGACTTGGGAAAGGGATCGACGAAAGTGATTGGGATGAGAGGGAGAGAAAATTGAGTGAGAGGGAAGTAGGAGAGCGGGAAGTGGCTTGAATTTAATCAAAGCTGGGGGACAGCACCGGCAGGGACAGGCCAGAATTAGAGCTTTGGAAGGTGTGACAGCTCACTTATTTCCAAGTGTAAATGAAGCCAGTTCACTTTAATTGTAAGTCTGCGCCCAGGCAGAGAAAAGGGGAAAGACGTGCTCCCCCTCTGCTCTGCTCTCCTCACCTGCTCTGCTTAGTCTTTCCGTCACCTTCATTACTTCATCTCTGAGTTTATTATGAAACTATTTCCTCTCGTCTTTTGGCCCAGCGTGTTGCTCACGTCATGTTTTTCTGAGGTTTTCTCAAAAGTCTTGTATTTTCTCTTTTATTCTGGCTGCGATGACTCTCCCTCTGAATGTTTACCGTCTGTCTGCCTCAGTACTTCCTCTCCTGCTGATCATTTCCCTCCACCGTCTTTATCCCCCTCTGCTTTACCTTCCCTGCCGTTATGCTTCATCGCCTCATTTATCTCTCTCTCAGGCTCCTTGTGAGAACCTGCGTACACCATCAACATATCCTGGCAACATGCTACCTCATCACCCGGGCCAGGCCAACTTTGAAGACTTCACTTGCTGAGCAGACCCGGGTGAAGCATCAAAGTGCGTGTTATGCAACCAAAGCCAACCATACAACAAGAACTATCCAACGCGGGGAGAGCGAGGAACTGATACGAAGTCTAACAGAGGCACTTTTTACATAGAAACGGAGTAAAGCAGACAAATCAAACACAACAAATGCGGTGAAAGAACTTCCACCCGAGGCAAAGCGGAGCGGAAAGCCCCAAATATAAAAATATCTGATAATTTTCTGGAGAACATTTCATGCAGCACTCTAAACTCTTCTATCTCTGTGTTTTTCCTCTGGAATACTGCCGCAAAGGATGCTCATGGAGAAACCTTGCCAACACGGACCTCTCTTTCAAAAGACAAAAAAGAAAAAAAAAAGTGAAAATAAACAAGGGAAAATGTACAGTTATCTCACCATAGACAGCCGGTCAGAAAAGAGCCCCCATGCCTTTATATAACACAGCAACACACGATGGTTTCACACAACGCTGGCCTGCCAGCGGGACAGACCTTCATCCTGCTTACTCCACTGTACATGTAGCAACATCTGTAACTGTTGCAGCGCTCCATAACACAACAGCTGGACTCTGTGTCGTTTGTATGAGAATGTATCTGTGTCGTCGGCCGTGCGGGGAGCTTCTTCGAGGGGTCGTGGTGGCGGCGGCGGCGGAGGTGCGTCGTCCACCTTTTGAAGTGTACTGGTGATGATTTCAGGTCTCATCATGTAAATGCATGCTTGTATTTGTCCAGTGCATGTTTTTCATTTCATTTCTGATTTAGATTTTTTTTTAAATATATATACGTATATATATATATAAATATTATAATTACCAAGTTTGCCTCAATGATATACAGGAAAAGGAAGATGATACATCCCATATGTTTCTGTTTATGTGTGTAGCTGTGCAGCACGTGTGTGTGCGTGTGTGTGTGTGTGTGTGTGTGTGTGTGTGTGTGTGTGTGTGTGTGTGTGTGTGTGTGTGTGTGTTGTGTGCTCACATGGGTGCCAACATCAGTGCCCAAGCAGGTACAGCGTGCGTTTGTTGATCGTGCAAGTGGAAGAGCTGCACCTAATTTCATTTGTCATCCATTAGTTTTTCATTTTCGCGTGTGCCCGATGAGTCGAGCGCTTTTTCATTCAACTTCATTTACTCTTATCTCGACCGCGGGATGAGGTGAGGTGAATTTTTCTTTTTTTTTTTTTTTTTTTAGGAGAATTGATTTCTGAAATCCTTGGAGTTTTGTGGGGCTGTTAATTCTTTCTGTATCTGTGTTCTAGTTGCAAAAGTCTTATCAAAGCACAATACCGCCAGTATGTAGAGGTGATGTAAAAGACAACGTATTACAGTATTCTTCTTGATATATTGTCATATTATTAATATCGTGTTGATCCGACTGTTTTTCAGTTGTTTTTTTTTTCCTTTCATATAAAACAAACTCGATATTGCCTGATAATCCTCTCTCCATCTTCCAGGTGATAGGCTGGTCTATTTAGTTATCAAAGCATAAATAAAATGTAAATATCATTTTGGAAATTGTTATTCTTCTGAGGTTTTATTCTTATCAATGAATTCCCTCTCTGAAGCCTTTATTTGTCTGCTTGGTTGGGTAGGTAAACAGAGGCAAAGCAATGTATTTTTCAACTCCAGATACTGTGCAAATGTTCATTTTCAATCACGGGTAGCTCTCAGAATATCTGATCAAGCATTCTGCGCTTCATCCTAATCAACGTGTTATCATGTGATGTTTCGCCGCATACGATGTTTTGCTGGAATGAGATCAGCGTTAAGGGCAGGGTTTGGGGGCAGGAGTCGGGTATTAAAATAGATATTACTTATCTACTTCGACCATTCATTTGTGCCGCAGTTTAACAGCTGCAAGACACAGCATTGGTGTTTTGGAGCTGCGCACTCTTGAAATGTAATTACAGTTTCAGCTGCTGTTTGACAAAAGGATGGATGAGAAATATCCTGCACAGCCAACGCAAGTTTTATCAAGATTGTCCGTCAAACCAGCAGCCGCACATTAACGACGGCTTCTCTCGTATTCTACTGTACATCTGGTGCTGCCAACTGCCACACTTATATGAGAAAAGCTGCGCGGTGATGCATGACCGTGAATATTGGAGCCTGGTTATATGCCCTTAAACATGGTCTGCCTTGAAATCATCTGCTCAGGCGGCTGCACATCAGTCCACTGCGAGCAGACAGTCGGGGTTATTCTAGGACGGGAAGTTTACTTTGGCCTTATCATTTTTTCATGATTTCTTTTAGTGGGAAACCAAACATCAACATTGTTCATCAAATGCGAGCATTCATTTTTTATTTTTCAGAGGAGAACCCTCAGCTGGTAACCGCACATTAATATACAAGTGTGAAAGCTCCGGAGGGAACTGGATCCAACATCTGATGAAGATTTCTCTTGTTTTCAATGACACATGATTTTGCCCCTTGATGGTTTTATTATTTTCTGTTGTACCTGCCAAGAAGAGAAATTAATCAAGAAATAAAAGACGATGCTGTTCATTTCCTGTTTGCATTTGTGTCTTTGTCTGATCGACAGTCTGCGCCTCAGAAGATTGCAGGGGAGGGTCAGAATACAGGAGAGCTGCCTGCCAGTGACAGAAACCCTGCAGAAGATGCTTTCTGCATCCTGAAAAGGCTCCAGGGTAAAGCAGGTGGGGGTGTGTGGGAGCTGGCAATACCAGCGGGAGTTCAGATAGCCTGAAAAGCTTTCCAAAAATTGTGGATGAGTCAGGATTTCTCGCAGTCTAACGGCCTTAATTGTTCAGTTTCACACGTTGTTAGCAGATCCAGAAATCTTTCTTGCCTGGACGAGGTTAAATCATTAAATGCCCTCATTCAGCTGCCTGATAAAAAAGATCAGAGATGACTTCTCCCTCCTTGCTTTCACCTTGTTGGTTGACACGCAGCCAATCTGTGGATAAAATAAGAGAGAGATGCTCTTGTAATGGAATCTATCCCAAACTGCCTGCCCTTCTTAAATGGATCCAACACCCTCGGATAATCTCCCCAGGCAGCTGGATGTGATTTAAGCAGCGCTGGTTTCACGCAGGGAAATTTTAAGGGTTGTTGTTATTTTTTAATGAGACTTGTTGTGCATGTTTTCACCCACATCTGTCGGTTTAATCATGCCTTCTGCTGCCACTGAGCATGCACTCACAATCAAGATCTTTTTATATCAGAGGTAATTTCCTGCTAATCCTATTATCACATCTTATCATCTACACCAACACAGAGATTATGCTCTTGTTTAACATTCTCTTAATGTGACACGCAGTGTTTTGTCATTTACATGCACACACACACTAAAAATCACTGACACAAGTTTCATGACCCAGTGTTAAAGGAGTGTTTTCACCTCATGTTAGTAGGATTTTTTTTAATATAGCTGTGTCTTTGATCCAGTGTCAGCCAAAACAAACCGATGATTTACCTTAAAGCTGTTGCTTAAATGTAAATTTTAATGTCAGTTGCACAAAAAAAGATGCATCATTCGAATTAGCTCCACCTTTACCAGCTGCAACATTTAAGCATTTAAACCAATAATACAATATATATTATTCCCAAACGGGCCATTCTGCATGATGGTTACTTTAACTCTTGGTGCATTATGTATATTTTGATGTTAATATTTGTTTAAGAACATGTTTAATTGCAGGGTTGTTACTTGTAACCAGAGTACTTCTACACTGTGGTATTACAACTTCTTCTTAAGTAAAAGATCTGAATATCTCTTCCACCGCTGCACCATTACAACAGTAATATATATACATGCAAAAAAAATAACACTGTACTTAACAGTGGGTCAAAACAAAGCTTTGCATTGGGTGATTTTCTACCCGTGGAAGCTGGGCAGAGTTAACCCATATATTGACCCAGTTTTGATCCAGTGATTTCCAGTATGCCTTCCTTTATACTGCTGGATCCATACTGTACAGAAAGGCACTTTAAAGCAGAACTGACGCTCCAGCTTGTCTCTCTGCTCTCCTGCCTGCCAGCATGTCAGATGAGTCACGTTTCTGGTATAAATTTATCCTGTCAGATCTCTCAGTGCAATTAGGATGCTCAGCCGTTTGTCATAGATAAGGCAGCGGCTCGGCTCCTCTGGGCTCCACTTTACATTCTGCTCGTTAAGAGGATTAATAATTATAGCACAGTCAAGTTTCTCAGCACTGAGAGACGCTGTATTAGATTTCAGACTTGGGTCCGCTTGATTTGTCCTTTAATTTGCTGAAAGTGTGACCCTTTATTCGTTTGTTCCATACCCAGGCTGTCAGGAGGCCTGGAAAGGATAAACCTAATCAAATGGCATCTTACACACACAGGTTGTAAAATCCTCCTCAGGAGAACTGAAGCACAATGCAGCAAATCAGTCTATTTTTCATGTCTCATGAATGAGGATTGTGCTACAACTTGTTCCAGAAAACCATAATGTATGCCCCCTCCTCCCTCGCATGCACTCACACAAGCACAGATCAAACACAAACAGGCTATGCAAACAGATGGGATGCCATGTTTTGTACTGTTGTACCTCCATACTAATTGGGGGGAAGTGTAATGACATCAAAGTTTGGAAACAAGAAAGTGTTTGATTCTGTGGCGGACCTACAGGACCCCGTGAGCTGCTCCACTGTTGGCACGTTGTTTACTTGTTAACACAAAAACTACTTCAGAGCTTCAACACCCTCCCTGTGTGTCTATCTCCAGATGACACACGACAATGACAATATGCATTCAAAGAAGGTCGGGTGAAACAGTTCAGTATCGAAGTGCTGCTGTGGACTGGATGACTGTACAAACAGGAGGACGTGAACCTTCTTGGTGTCCCTCTGACAATCCTGGATGGGGTTTTTTAGTTTGTTTTCAATGTGCATCCAGAGGTGTGATTTTGTTTAATCATATCATCATGGAAAACCAGTTTTGCTTCTGTTATTCATATTGGGTATTTTTTAAGGAATGTGTGGCTATTTGTCAAATATTGATAGGTGTTATTTTGGTTTTGTGTTTGGCTATTTTATTTTGTGATCTGTTTTACTTTATCTGTACTAGTGGAAATCATTATGCAGTGATTACAATGCTATGTTTTATATTTCGTATTTTTGTCATGTTTGACCTACATTTTGTCTGGATCTGCATGATGTTAAACTGACTTCAAGACTGACTTCAAAAACATGCATTGAGTGTGACCAAAGATTTGAGCATCTTCAAATAAAGTGCATGCAGCAGAGTACAAACTGTAATACTGTATACATACAAGCATGCTTATTAAAAAGCAGTAAAAAGTATGTAAAGAGACTGTGTATGAATTTATTGATTTATTCAACAACTGATTTTTGATTAAGAATTTTTTAATCAATTTGATTATGTGTTGTGCTTTATATTTAGTAACAGTTTGTTTTTAGAGATCTTTAGATGTGACTTCCAGTAACCCAGGACCAGCTACTCATTGATCTTCGTCACATTTTCACTGCAGTACCATCAACGTACAGCAGGGGCCGCTGGGGACTGTCTACACCATCCAAACTCCGTTCTCGCTCTCGCGGTAGCTCAGTGCCTCCACCGGCGGCGACATTCAGAGAGGAGATGGCGGCCAGAGGGGGGTTTCAGACGGCACCGACGGGAGGTGGTGGTGGAGCAATGGGACCTGGACCACCGGTACCGGGCGCAGGACCAGGAATGGGCCCCGGGACTCCTTCTGGAAGGATGGGACCGTCGTCGGCCGCGCAGAACCACATGTACCGCTCCCCGATGCCCGGGCCTGGGTACCCGGTGAGATATCACTCCATCTTTGCTGCTGACGCGTTAGCCAGTCCGCTAGAACAAAGCCTCTTACCGCTGCATTGTCACTGGTGGCTAATGTGAAGCATAGTCACCGGCACGGGCCACAACTCACGGTAGCTGGCAGGCCTGCCGAAAAGTGCGTATCCGCCAGAAACGTTTTCACGGGTCACTTTGAGTGACTATCGGAGTTTGCTCGTTGTTTGAATTTGCTAACCCTCCCGCCCGCTAACGTTAAGGATAGCTAGTTAGTCACGGTAGCCAATTAGCTTAGCATGCTAACGTCGCTAGCTGTTCACTGTGTTTCCCTGTTTGCTTGCTAAAATATTATTTGGAAAGCTTTGAGTAGTTTCTGAACCCTTTGGCAAAGGCAGTATTTACAGCTGACCGTCGTACTTTAGAAAGTTCAAGCTTTCAGTGGATTCAAAAGTTAGCTTAACACTCACAGCGTCACCGTGCATTGTACACTTATGAATGAGTAGACTGCTCGAAGCTGCAGTTTGTATCACTGCAACTTGTCTCGTAAAAACGATGATTACAGGAGAGGCTAAAACTAAGACCAGACGGCACCCCGTGTGTGTATAACTACAGCTTTCTGTATGATGCATGCCAGCTGGTGTTTTCTACTCTGCAGAGGCAACAACAGTGGCTGCATTTAGTAAACTTGCGGTCACCTGGATGCTAAACGTATTACACAACTAAATAACATGACCAAGATTTTTTTATGGTTACAGAGCAGAAATCTTGATTTGAGCTTTTCAGATTCCACATGTGCGGTAAATGCAAAGAGCAGGGCTCAACCTCAAGATCTTTTTTTGTAGATTTAGAAAAATGCTGAAAAATGCATGAGTTGAATGTATTATCTGTTATATCTGCAATTCAAGTAATCTAGTCTTATAAATTGTTTAAGGCTCTTAACACGAGACTTTGAAGAGTCTCTTCAACCTAAAATCTGGAGTTTCATCTTTCCAGCTTGGAAACATTGGTGTGATTTACAGTAGTTTGGAGATATTACTTATTAAGTACAGTCTGTGTAGCACATCATATACATATAAATCCTCAAACCCTCAGTTCAAATAAAACTACATTGTGTAGCTCAATAGCATTTGGTCAGTGGGCTCAGTGTGCCAAAAGTTCCACCGTGGTGTGGTGAAAAGCGAGTGTGAAAACATGGACTCAGTGTTCATCCATTTGTAGTGTGAACTTTTGTTTTTCTTTGTTGTCTTTCATGCACAGTGTGATACAGTGTTGATATACGGCTGAATTTCAGTTCATGTTAAATGATATGGAGGCACAATGTTGGTTCATTTGGAAATACGTTTTACACTGAAAGATGTGCAGAGTTGCTGATTCACAGAAGCTATGTGTATCTTTAAACTATATTAATCTCTGACTGATGTCTACATGACGTGAATTTGGGCTAATGCAGACTTTTACGCCTTCAGATTGTGTTTTTTCTCCAGCCAGTGGCACAAAACCTGAAAATATTTGCTTTAATAGCAGAGAAGATGTAATGAGGCAACTTAGCTTGAGAAATAAAAACAATTAATAGTTAATCAAAATAGTTTTTCTTTGGTGTTTCTGTCAATCGGCCAAATGTTTCAGCTCTGTATTTAAAACATGTAGTGACTGATTTCACTGGGGTGAAACCCAAATATGTGATGCTGAAGATGCTTCTTAATCTCTACGTGCTCCTTCCATATTTGCTTTACTTAACATGGTTAAATGGCCCTGAGTGGTTGTTGTTGTTGTTATCCTGTCAAACATGCTGCTGCTTTCACAAAAGTCATTTTGCAGATTTGTTAGCAGATACGAGGAGATTACAACTTTGTAATATTCTGATCCGTAGTTCGGTGTATTGCATCGAATAATCAGTGCATCTCAAACTAATATGCTGTTTTTTTAAAATGGCACTTTTATATTTTTCATCTTGATAGAAATGTTAAGTCATTTATCACTGATCCACGTCCATTGTAGTGATTGCTGCTTAGCTACCGGCAACCTGAAGCTTAGTTCAGTGAAAGGATGTTGCTTTTTTCCCTCCTGTGTCCTTGACTGCTTTCACTCACACAAGCTGCCTTTCACAGCACAGTCAGAGAGGCTTCATCCTCTGAATACTGCAGATCTCCAGTTGTTCTCAGGTAAACCAAGGTTATCCTGATGTATAGTGTGAAGAGCACTTATGATCAACATGCAGTCCCTTACTGCCCACACTGCGCTGTGTTGAAAAGGCAGAGCGCATCCAACTCGCCTGTATTGTTGACAAGTCCATGTCCGTCACTCTTCCTCCCTTCCACCCTCCACCACAGGCTGAGGAGAGAGTGCGCTTTGCTCATTTGTTGGACTGGCTGCTGGAGGGAAAGCTGCTATCAGTTATTTTGTCATTTGCCTCTCGTTCTCACCTGCACTCATGCAGTTAGATACAAGAAGTCGCCTGTTTGAGTTCTTAGCGCACGGCTTGGTGAGTTGGAAGCGGCAGTTGTTCTGTATTAACTTGTTTGAAGGAGCCGGCATGCAAAGTGTAGCTGTAAAAAGCAGGCTTTGTTTATGTAAACAGTGCAGAGCTCTTGTGTGCTGCTGATTATGAGCAATTAGTTTGTATTCTACTTTGAAAATGTCTTAATGCAAAATTTGTGTAGTTTAGAATGAATCATTCACATCAGATGTGCTGCTGATGTTTTAAATTGACATTTCTGCACTGAACTGTGTGATATTTGTTTAATTTTATGTCTTACAGCAAATATAACCATATAGCTGTATGTGAAAAGGTTGTTGGAGAGTTGACTTTGATCTGTCTCTATCCTCGAGCTGTTCCAAAGATCTGATAATACATATCCACGTGACTTTGGAAATACAGTTTATTAATTTAATTTTCAACATTTTACATGTGCAACAACTCACCCACAGAATAAAGGTAGAATACAGACATTATTTATTTGTTCATTTGCAGATTTAAGGCCACAATTAGCTCGCTGAGTACTTCACCTGCAGGGTGTTTCTCATCTGTGACTGGTTTGCCTCTGTTTTCTTTAGGACTGTCTACATGTGTTGATTTTCTCTTTTTGAATGGTGTTTTTCAACATTGTCTTAGTTGCCGCAGTGGTGCTTCATTCAGTGAAACATTAATCAAGATGCAATGCATTGGTGTCTAAAATAATAGGAAACATACAGTTTGCAGTCTGGACAAACTTGGTGATGAAAATGGTCACCACTGAATCCTGTTTGACATCTGCAAAACCTCAGCGCACTTGGTCAAATACCTGTGTAATCCGAACTTGAGGGCTGTGAAGCCACTTGTGAAATAGAGAACTAATGTCCAGAAAATCTTTTTTCCAGAAGTTTTATATTTAAAAAAAAAAAAACTTTTTTCATGTGTTCTCTATGCAGAGACCGGGCATGCCTCCATCCAGCCGTATGACCCCGCAGGGACCGGCCATGGGTCCCCCAGGATACGGCAATAGCCCGGTGTCTCGCCCTGTGATGCCTGGTGTGATGGATCCGTCTCGCAAGAGGCCCGCCCCCCAACAGATTCAGCAGGTGCAGCAGCAGAACCGCAACCAGCAGTAAGTCCTCCACCTCGGGCAGCAGCAGTGCTGCTTCGCTTCAAACAGAAGATCAATATTTAGAGCTTAACTTTAATTTTGTGCTTTGTTGCATTAACAGTCATCCCTAATGGAGGTGTTAGGCCGTCAGTCTATGAAGAATTTAAAGCAGTGCTTTGAGTGTGATCAGTGGTCTGCATGGGTTTGTTACTTCAACCCTGGGGCTGCACACTCACTCAGACACGCCATCCTGCTTCTGTCCACTCCTGTTGATTGAAAGGGACATAATTGTGCAGCCTTTCTCACGGGGGAAAAGTTATTTTATTGTAGAAATGTCATTACAGTTACTGTTACTGGACAGATGTGAAGTGGAAACCAGCCTCAGAAAATGTCTTGAAACTTAAAAAATAAAAGCTCCGGCTTGATGAAGAGAGAACTAAAAGTGGATACAGTTCTGATTGATCGTGTCTGTTTTTTTGTTACAAACAGTTGTGACTGTTATTTAACTGTAATTTAATTGATTTTTCATTTCAGTTGTTATTGAGCTAAAATGTCAAACGTTCTCTGGTTCCAGCTTCTCAAATGTCTCCATATTTCCTGCTTTTGGCTCTATGTAATTGTACATTAAATATCTTTGGGTCTTGTTAATACAAGCTATTGAAATGCATTATCTTGGACTTAGTGCAAAACGCCTGTCACGGCTTTCCTTTTTCAACACTTATAGCCAATACAACAATGAATAGATTTAGTCGGAGAACGATCTGCAGAATAATCAATAGCCCCATTATTGATGTTTAAATGACATCATGTACCAGACTGACTGCTACTTTAAGAAGAAAGGCAGCCTTTGTTTCAGGACCCGATCTGGATCCCCCTTTATATCAGGGACTGAATTATTGTGGTTATGCTAATGGAGTATTGCTCCTCTCTGACGAACACTCATTCATCTTGTTTTTGTTAATTTGTTCTTACAGCACAAAGAAGAAGAAGATGGCTGATAAAATTCTACCTCAGAGGGTGAGTGTTAATCAAATGGCAGTCTGTGCAAATCCATTAATTCTGCTCCTAATTGTGTTGGAGAGATTACGTCTGCTTGTCCACGTTAATTCAGGTGGCTCAAAACAAAGAAAGTTTGGTCTTCAATGGGACCTTTGAGGGAGCATTGACTATAAGCCTGTGAGATGACGGTCTTAACCTTTCAGGCAGCCTCACTCCGTGGTGTGGTGTCCACGATGGATTGAAGCTTGAGAACATGACAAACAGGACCACAAAAGAAAACCCTCATTATCTCTTTGTTAAGTTAATTTTCTTGGACTTCTTTCAAAGCGTACTCAGTCCATATTATCCTGACAGTTGTTGTTATTGGTGTTATGGGAGAAAGTTTGGTAGTTTTCCATTATAATTGAACACATTAGATCTGTTTTGCTGTTCAGTGTCTTTTGAATCCCAGCTCTCAGATGCATCCACCGCTGAACCGACTTTTGTTATTCTGCCTTAAGCCTTTAATACCTGATATTCAATGCAACAGCTGAAACCTCCGTATCTCTACGCTGCTTCCGTCTAATGAATAAACAAACTAAACTCACAAAATGTCACCAAAGGAAAGATCCTTAACCTTATTGAACAAAAAAAAAGACACCCGTACACCTTCTGAATTTCTCTCTTTCACTGAACCGAGACGAGCTTAATTGCCTCGTTAACTCGTCGTAAAACAGACTTCGTTCCAACCCAACAGAAACAAATAAACCACACCAAAACAGTATTTGTTAGTCTTTCCACTCTTCCAGCAATCACCAGCTCTGTTAGGTCAAAATGAATAATTCAGTTTGATGTGGAAATATTCGGGCTCCGCACACTGTTTCCCCCGCTGCCTCTCTCTGCCATCGCTGGCCTGTTTGCGCTGCTGGGTTAGCTCGGCTGGCTTCGCACAGACCGTTAAATAAGCAAAATAAAATGAGGAAAATTGCCCAAAAACAAATCACGTAGTACTTATCCAATCGGTGAAAGCTGATATATTGGTCCAATCTCCTGACCTTACAGTGTACTCATCTTAAAATACTCGTCACAGAGAAACATGACACACGTTGGAAGCGTAAAGCGATGGTGCTATGGTGGTCAATGAAGAGTGTGCTCTGTCGTACTTGTTGGACCAGTAGTCACCAGTGTCTTTTGTTGTGTCCCAGATCAGGGAACTGGTCCCGGAGTCTCAGGCTTACATGGATCTGCTGGCGTTTGAGAGGAAGCTGGACCAGACCATCATGCGCAAGAGGCTGGATATTCAGGAGGCCCTCAAAAGGCCCATTAAGGTGCGTTTCAACTAAAGTCGTCACTCCTGGAACCATTTAACAGTAAAGCTTGTTAATCCAGTTCGCACATTCACAGGTTTTTTTGGTCCTTTTGCCATCGAACCAGGTTGCACCTCACAGATTTTCAATGCACTGACATTGCTGGTTTTCATTCTTACAGAACATAAATGTTGATTATTGACTGTTTTCATGTAGCAGTGGACTAAAAGGTGTGATCATACTGAAGGAGAACAACCTGCCAGACTGATGTTTGATTGCTGTTGTCCTCCAAGCGTCCGCATGCAGCAAGCCATCAAATTGATGTAATGTTAAAAGTAGCTGCAGACTGCCACGGCGGAGCTATCTCTATCCATCTAAATTGACTTTATCGATTGAAACAGAACTTGACTCGCAGGATTTTAGGGAGCAGTTCTGTTTGGAAAAGTTTGTCCACCTGCGCTGATTATCAGTGCTGATGTCAAGTCGGCGTTGAGTGAATGATAGCACGTCAATTTGAAGTTTCATTTGATTGTTTCCAGCAAAAGAGAAAACTGCGGATCTTCATATCAAACACCTTCAACCCTGCAAAGCCAGATGCCGAGGATGGAGAAGGCACCGTTGCATCATGGGAGCTGCGTGTTGAGGGGCGCCTGCTGGAAGATGTAAGCTTCTTGACGAAACACACTGGTTTAATATTGTAAAATCCGAATGTTTTCTGTGCATGCAGTTTATTTAACTACGCTTTTGAACTTTTTCACATATATCAGTTTTACACATTTCCAATAAATGTCAAACTGGCTTTGCAGACGGCCGTGTCCAAATATGAAGCCACCAAGCAGAAGAGGAAGTTCTCCTCTTTTTTCAAGTCTCTGGTGATCGAGTTGGACAAGGACCTGTACGGTCCAGATAATCACCTTGTAGAGGTAAGATAATTATTTTATTTTATGTATCTGAATGTGTACACCAGCAGATGTTTACCCGGATTAGCTGTTTTGTTTTTTTCTGCTTTAAAGTCTTGCTATTAAATTCAGGGTTGCAGCTAACCATTATTTTCATTATCGATTTGTCTGATGATTATTTTCTCAATTAATCAGCAGTTTGTCCTCTTAGTTCAGCCTGTTATACTTTCCAAGGCGACATCTTCCCATTTATTCAAACTTTTTTTGTCTCCCAACTAAATCAACTAATTGCTTCAGCTCTAAATGTTTGTTGTGTCTGTTTTTCGCCTCTTTCCTGTGGTTGTTTTGTGTTTTTAATAGACATAATACCGTTGTTTTTGACTCATTTGATTCCAAAAAAGTTGGGATGCTGTGTAAAATAGAAACAGAATGCAATCATTTCCCAACAAGCCGTGATTAATGAGCTCATGTATTAATATCCATTATACAATCATGTGTTCACAAAGTGGTGACCCTCGATGCATCCTCGCTTGTGAACGACTGAGCCTTTCCAGGATGCCCCTTTCATACCCAATCATGATACTCTCACCTGTTACCAATCAACCTGTTTACCTGTGGAATGTTCCAAACAGGTGTTTTTGGAGCATTCCACATCTTTCCCAGACTTCAGTTGCTCCTGTCCCAACTTGTTTGAAACGTGTTGCTGCATCAAATTCAGAAGTCAGTGGTTAGATGTAGTATATTGTCTTTCTGCTGTTTTCAGTTGAATACATTTTAAAAAGGATTAACAGATGATCACACTGTGATGTTTGACACAGCATCCAAACTCTTCTGGAATTGGGGTTGTAAATAAGATTAGCTGATTTTATGATGAGGCAAACAGTATTTTTATTACATTTACTTTAAAGGAAATAGGTGCTGCTGTTGACAGTGTGTCCTTGCAAATGAAGAGTATCAGTTTATAGTTGAATCAGTAAATAGTCCGGGGTTATTAATATGTCCTGTATGTTGTTTTAGTGGCACAGGACCGCCACCACCCAGGAGACTGATGGTTTCCAGGTGAAGAGGCCTGGTGATGTGGGTGTTCGCTGCACCGTCCTGCTCATGCTCGACTATCAGGTGAATGCTCGGGGGATTACCCACCTCTTAGTTCAATGTTAACGTTGCCTCAAGTGCTCTTCAAAAATTTGTTCGTTCAGTCTGTATGTGTGTGGCTAATAGCAGAATTACTTTGCTTCAATCCAGCCCCCTCAGTTCAAGCTGGACCCCCGGCTGGCCCGTATGCTGGGTATCCACACCCAGACCAGACCAGTCATCATTCAGGCCCTGTGGCAGTACGTCAAGACCCACAAACTCCAAGACCCTCATGAGCGAGAGTTCATCAACTGTGACAAATACCTGCAGCAGGTGGGTGGCCTCTGTTTGTAAGCTAATAGACCTTTAAGATTTTCATTCAGGGATACATTTTGTCTCCATAAAATACGTCAAAGGAAGCTTCTCCATTCTTTAAATCTAACGAATACAAGCTGGTGCTGGTACATGAAGCCCGAGCGGCCGACAGCCACACGCTTCTCCTGGTTAATTCCTGCTCTTGATGTTGAACAGCCCGTCGCTCTACTACTCCCTCTGTCCTTGTATGGAGACTCGCGCTGTGTCTGGGTCACTGACGGGTTTCCCAAGTGCATTTTCCTCCACTGCGCCAAGATAAACAGAAGAGTGAGAATGCAAAATTAACCTATGAGATAAATTTGCTGCCTAGTTTCTTTTAACTAAAACAATGCTTTGTAACATGGTAGTACGCCACGTTCTGGTAGCAGAGAAACCAAGGACAACACATAGAAGAAGACAGAGTGGATTATAGCATATCTGTAGTCTCTATAAAGATAAACATTAAATAAATCATATGATGCGTTAAAGGCTGAGCTGCAGGGCAAAAACATGATTGCCACGGCAAGTAGTTAGCTGCAGCTAAGGTCACTTGTTAGTCATTTATAAGTAATTTCAGTGCACTCTGCTGTGCATATAAATCTTACTGCACGGAGCCATTTGCCTAGAAGACATCCTTCTGTGTCGTCTTTGTTCTGAGACCAGTAAACGATGAAAATAGAGCTTGTTTATAGTTTATAGGCGCCATTTGTTTTGCGCCTGTGTTTTGGGCTTCGGGCTGCTCATGAAACTGAGCCTTTTTACTAAATCTCACACACTAATATTATACAGATGTTGATTAATGTCCATGTCCAGCTAAAACTTAACAAGGCTCAAAGGCTGCTTTTATTTTATCTGGCCACCTGTCCAAATGGTGTTTGCTGCATTCAGTGTGTCGGTTTCATTTCCAGATCTTTGAGACTCAGCGAATGAAGTTCTCTGAGATCCCACAGCGCTTGCATGCACTCCTGATGCCCCCAGAGCCCATCATCATCAACCATGTGATCAGGTAACGTCATTACAATGATGCATGAGGTCCCCTCTGTGACAAAAGTTTTGCTTTTCTGGTCTTAATTTATGGTCAGTGATAGATTTTCAGCTAGTTTCGTCACCTGTTGCTGATGTATCCACCTCCACCTTCATCTAAATCTAAATGCACTGTGTTTTTTATAGTGTGGACCCTAATGACCAAAAGAAGACTGCTTGCTATGACATTGATGTGGAGGTGGATGACACACTGAAGACCCAGATGAACTCCTTCCTGCTCTCCACAGCCAGTCAGCAAGAAATAGCAGGGCTGGACAATAAGGTACAGACCTTGGCCCAACATCCACCTGCTGTTTTTCTTCTTTTTTTTTTGTGCCGGAGAGTTTCAGGCAGACCTGTCCCTCGCCTGTGCAATGAAAGGGAGTTGTTTTTCCTGTTTCCTGCAGTGTTTCTGTGCTATTTTTTGTTGGGTTTTGATCTATTAAATTACTAAATTCCTCAGACTGAAGAACAACTTGCACTCCAACAAATGTCACACAAAGAGAGGAAGTATATTTTTTCAGTTAACTGCTTTGAAAGGCTCTTAATTCTTTATGAAAACCTACACATGCCGTGTTAAGGTCATTTCAAGCATGCTGAATTTAAATGCAATGTGAATAGGAAGTTTTTTCATTGAACCCTGTGTGTCATTGAGCCACCGTACGGATTTATTTTTTGCATTTTTGTGAGCCCGCTGAGGCCAATTTCACACATATCTGCTCTCCCAAATTGTTGCCTGTGAATTACAGCCTAATTTCTAACCAGTTTTGAGGTCAGTCAGGTCTTCTTGACCTCCTGCAAGCAGCCATTACCGTGGCTGCGATGGCTGTAATCACATTGATAAGACACGGAGCCATTCGCCTAGAAGACGTCCTCCTGTGTCGTCTTTGTTCTGAGACCAGTAAACAATGTAAATAGAGAGAGCTTGTTTATAGTTTATAGGCGCCATTTGTTTTGTGGCTGTTTTTTCGGCTTGGTGACGATTACTGATATACACCCGGTTCCTGCCGGCCTGATATCAGAGACATTTTGAAGGAGAGCCTCTCTTATTTTTCTGTCTTTAAAACTCCAGAGACCAGCGGATCATGTAAACCGGGACTGAACAGGCTTTCCTATTGTACCCATTTTATACATGGTACCTGTGTTTAACCCACGTATTCCAACAGCTGACTGTTTTACCTCAGACACAATGACCCACAGTGTCCCTGTGTCATGAGACATTGGTCAAGCAATCCAACCACATGAGGCCAGTTCAGGGCTGGTCCTGATCCTCCATCCACCCTGTTTCACACAGCATAGCACTACATCTTTGGGTCTGACCCTGATCGTGACCTGTTGTATGCATCTCGTTCCTCATAAAACACTTGCAGACACTATTTCTTTTCACATTTTTAAGCCTTTTTTACGTTTATGTTTACTTGAGAGCAGTCTTCCTCTTGCCTGCCTTTGTCGGTTGCCAAGTTTCCTTCAGCGTTACCACCACCTGTAGATCAGTGGAAACCATTGCTGCTTTGTGTATCTCAACACACGAGACAGACTTGTAAGAATAGCTCACAATGGGCTGTTGTAGTAATACAACATAGTTTCTGTCAAGCTTTCCAGGTACGTAGCAGTCAGAAATGGTGGATGTCTGACTAAACAATGGGGGGGGGGTGAAGCGATGGGAACCCCTGATCTAAGAAATGCAGCGTTGTGCATAAGTGTTCACCTGCCTTCAGCTTTTCCACATCTTGCCCTGAGCTTTGACTTTAACCATTATAAGACATTAACATCCTTTGCCTTAAACCGCTTCAGTGCATCTCTGGCTGTACGCTTCGGGTCATTGTCCTGCTGGAAGGGGGACCTCTGTCCCTGTCTCAAGTCTCTTACAGACTTTTACAGAAGTTTTTGTATTTGGCTCCATCCATCTTGCCCTCAGTCCCGGTTAGTTCCCAGTACCTGTGATGAAAAGCATCCCTGCAGCAAGAGGCTGCCACCACAGGATTTCATGTGGCTGACGTTGAGCTTTCCTTCTCGACACTCTTCCATAAAGTTATGTAGTTAGTTGTCCTGTGGGCAGCTTCTCTGCCGTGAGCTGTGGATCTTTCCCTCTTTGACAACTTCATCCCTGACCTGCTTGATGAACTCCTTGCTCTTCATGACACTGTTTGTTTAGTAATGTTCTCTAACAAACTCTAAGGCCTTCATGGAGCAGGTGTATTTAGATTGAGATTAAATTGCGCACAGCAGGACTCTATTCAGCTGATCATGTGACTTCTGGATGAAAGGAGTTACACCTGATCTTAGTTAGGGGATTACAGCAAAGAGGGTGAATACGTATGCACTCAACACTTTCCAGGTTTTTGTTTTGTTAATGATTTTGAAAACCATCAAAAATTTCTCCCTATTTTGTATTGGTTCGTTGCATATTAACCCCAATAAAATCCATTTGAAATTGCTGTCCTTCTTCAACTTGTTTTGCCATTTAGCGAGTGAGCTTGGCTAGCTTGTTTGTTAGCAATAGCTTGAGTCACATCTGTATCCTCTGTGTACTCTTTTGGTGTTTACTAAACAATGGATGAGTAAACTGAGTTTCAGCCTGTATGAAACACACCTGTTTTGTCTGCTGGATGTGGATGCAGACAACATGTTTCCCCACATTTCAGTGCAGTCATTGTTAGCATCAAGCCATGACACATCATGGAGCCACTCAGAGAAAATTCTGTTCTTCTGCTTGCGTTCGGTTTGATGTTTCTTTGTTGGTGGCGGAACGCTGAAATCGCCTCTAAATGCTCCTGTTTTTTGACATCTCTGAGTTGGTTTCTTGATCGGGTCAAATGTCTTAACAAGACGTGTGTAGATGAGAAATGTGTACTGATGCGACAGTTGCTGCCTGGCTATGAAGGAAAAACCTGTTTTCACTTTGTCTGTGTCAGTGAGATTAATCACATTTAATTAACATCTAATTAATTACTCTAAATTGACGACCCCTCTGTTTTCTGTGTAATCCTCAGATCCATGAAACCATTGAGACCATCAACCAGCTGAAGACCCAGAGAGAGTTCATGTTGAGTTTTGCCAGAGATCCTCAGGGCTTTATCAACGACTGGCTGCAGTCCCAGTGCAGAGACCTCAAGGTGAGTCTGTCCGTCATGACCTCACACTGAATCTCTGTCTTAATCACCACAGATACCATGTTGCTTCTGTCTGAAAACCAAAAAAATCCACCGTAAAACAGTTATGCAGTGTATCACAGCTATTGTCAATATGCCGAGCACCCCTGGAAGTTTTGTTTTGTGTGCCTTGAAATATGCAATATTTAAGTAATTTTCAACTTGAGCAAATTCCTTGAGGTAGAGTTTCAGTCCAGGGTTCAACCGGGAGAGGACTTCATTACATAAGTTCGTGGACATCACGCTGTCTGAAAACACAAAGGCGTGTGCTGCTCACTCAGGTGTGACTCAGGAGGGCAGAGTCAAAATAGAGCGTGAAACATTTAATAACATGTCTGACTGGGTGCACGCACGCCTCCCCTCTGACCATGAGCCGATTAACTGCTGACCAGCTGTCAACCACCTGCAGTGTTTGTTCAGCCGAATCTCTGTGAAATTGAATGACTTCAGTCCAAAGCTCGCTGGCTGCTTCCACAGCAGTAACCCAGTCAGCCTTATCCAAAAGGAAAAAAAACCCTGTGACAGTATGTTTGTCATAGCTGCAGTCAGCGTTTGATTCGGCCGCTCTGATAGATGTTGCTTATCCTCACAGGACCCTCTTTAATTTCTCAGCTGTGGGACGAAGTCGTGTCATGTCTAATTGTGTCTTTCTCCGTTTGCAGACCATGACAGATGTGGTAGGAAACCCAGAAGAAGAGCGGAGAGCAGAGTTTTACTACCAGCCGTGGGCTCAGGAGGCCGTCTGTCGTTACTTCTACTCCAAGGTAATCCGGTTTTCCTCGACTCATCCAAACTCCTGTGTTGAGTCTGCATTGTTTTTCGCCGAGCTGCCAGCATTGCCCCGAAATTGATTGATTCAACAACTGTGTGATGCCATAAAATTTAGCACAGACATTCATACTTCCCAGAGGATAAACCTGATTGACATTGATAATCTACTGCCGTTTCCTCTAGTGCCACCATGTGGTTGACATTTGTGGTTTTGAGTCAAAAGTCTCAACAGCTGTGGGACGGTTTGGCAGATATTTTCATATCACGTCTGCTGCTGTGACTGAAAAAAATTACTTAAATTTGCTTGATTATTTTCTTAATTGATCACGTTTTTGTTTTGGATATTTTTAGCTATAAATATCTGTTTCTTTCAGAGCCTGAGATGATGTAACTGCTTATTGTTTCTGACCATAGACTACAAAGAAAAGCAGAAAATCCTGCAGTCAAAGAACCTTTTGTGATTGTGCTTGAGAAATGAATACTATAATTAATCAGTTACCAGAATAGCGATCAATGGATTTGTTTCAGCGCTACACGTTAGCATGCTAACATGCTAATCTAAGACAGCGAACACAGTAAACTCGTCTCTCCATCAGCGTGTTAGCGGTGTCGTCGTGAGCACGCTCGTGTGCTGCTGACTTGGCGGTAGACTCAAAGTCCCGTTGTTCTTAACTGTTGTTGTTATCGCGCCCGTTGTTGACGCTTTGTTTGTTTTCTGGTGATTAAATCTGTTCCGTGTGACAATGTCTTTCAGGTCCAGCAGAGGCGACAGGAGCTGGAGCAGGCGCTCGGCATCAGGAACACCTAGAGAGATGTGTCCACAGGCGGCAAATAAGGAGACATGCTGTGCTGTCAGAGAAGACGACTAATGTGTGTGTGTGTGTGTGTGTGCGTGTGTGTGTGCGTGTGTGTGGGATGTTCAAAGTGAATTTCTCACAGTTTACTGACAAACTTAGAGAGACATAGATACTAGATGGCTTTACCGTTATATAGGCTGTCCTTTCCTTTTCGTTCACCCTGCAGCTCCACTGCTCCTGCAGTTTTGGTTGCTCCTTCCAATTTTCTGTATGTTTTTTTTTTTTTTTCCTCCTCACAGCAGAGCTCCTTGAGCACAGTGTGTTTTCTCTTGCATGTCTAAGCCTTACCTGCAAGCATTCCTTTCCTTTTGATACGTTGTGCCCACACAAAAGTGCAGATTGTACACAAATGAAAAGCAGAGGGCAGATTGTGCCTGGCAACTTCTAATGTGTTTTGTCCCTGAATCTAAAAATATCTTGAATCAGCTGGAATGTGTTGATTCTGCCTCGGCTCTTTGTTCCCCTCTTTGGAAAGTAAATTTGCATTTTACACTCCTCACCCGGCCTCCGTACGCTTGCCCGTTCAGTTAGATATTGATTGTTTTTGTAATCGATCAGGCTGCTTTGCTGCACATTGGCTGTCCGTGTGTCACTTTGTCTTAAATTCTCGTTGGTTATTTTTGACGGTTCGTGCCACGGTCTGTTGTGCGAGAGATGTTTAAGAGCTCAGTAGTGGCAGAATATACATCTTTTGTACAAGTTAATTTTCCTTTCTTTTCTTTCTTATTATCAATGATCTTTGTTTTAAAAATGTGTATTATATCAGTACTTGTCTTGTTAGCTAGTACAGATTATCAAGGAAGTAGCTAGTATGAGTACCTCTAGTCTATATAGTTTTGTAAATACTGAGCAGAAAAAACTGAAGATGGATGTGAAGTAAAGCTGTATCGCTTATTCCGACAGATGTTTTTCTTAACCCTTTGTCTATGCTCAGATAGTTGAACCAGTATTTATATTATTAATGGGCCCGCGTTGTCAGAGCACGTTGGTTTAGCTCTCCACGGCATAGAGACGGCAGTCACGTTAGACGATCCCCGGTTCTGCACGACTAAAGGTTCCACAGCATCCACGTCGCCTGCGAGCTGGGAGAAGTCCGACCTTCTCGCTTTTAGTTTTGTGTGTTTTAATTATGTGCAGAGAAGCCATAAACACTTGAACAAGCTCAGTCACACGTCTGGCCAAGCAGATTTAAAGAGTCGTAGCTTCTTCGTACCCTGGCTGAAGACCTGACACCTGTCGAGTTTAATGGTTGTTTCCCTGTTGAAGGTAAAGATGAGTGTCCTTGCTGAAACTTTTGTGTGTGTACATTTCATTACTGAATTCCAAGAATACACTAACGTGGGTTTGGGCGGGTACGTGATTTGGAACAAATGGTGGGAACCTCGGGGGTATCAAACAACACTGTAGTATTATTTGAATCTGCAGACTTTTTTCATGGACCAAACCTATTTTTCTGTATGTTCTTATTATGTTATAATAAAGGATATGTAAAATGTAGCTGTTTGTGGGAGTTTGTGTCTGCCACTGGTTTTTGTTTTACCTTCAGGTCATGAAAAACTGCTGGAGTTTTCCTGTACGGGTAATAATTGGCTGCAGCTAACCATTATTTTCATTATTGATTTATCTGGAGATTATTTGACCCAGTCAGCCCATTAAAGTTTCAAACGTCAAAGCTGCGTCGTTGCATTAGCAGCATTTTACTGTAGCTCGAGGTGGAGTTATAGTTTATTAGTAGTTTAACAACAGTTCAGCTCAGTGTTTCCAAACCTCAGGGGTAGACCCTCTTAAGAGGCATCGGATAAATCTGGGGGTTGGTGAGGCTGTTAGTGAGTACGGGCTAATGTAATGGAGTTAAAAGAACATTTCAGAGGGGAATGTAGTTTTTGTTAAGTATAAAGTATCATGAAATGGAAAAACTAAAGTAAAATACACATATCGTCAATAAATGCACTTAGTAACTTTCCACCAGTGAATTTCCCACCTGAGCAGAAAATGTTTGCCGTGTGTTTGATTAATGGAGCAGACTAACTGTCAATCGATTATTCATTTCAGCTTTAGTTGATCGTGTGTTTGATGGAGCAGAATTTCTATTTATTTCCTATAATAAAGCTCTGAACTTAGAGGAGGCACGAACACAGTTTCCCAATTTAGTCAAAAATTATCGTATTGCTTCAGTGGTGTGTGTGTGTGTGTGTGTGTGTGTGTGTGTGTGTGTGTGTGTGTGTGTGTGTGTGTGTGTGTGTGTGTGTCCTTGAGAGGCGGCCGCGCGGGCCAACCAGCAGGAGAGGGCGTATCTGCGCCGCAGCGTGTCCGGTATAAATACCTTTTGTCCGGGCTTCAGCGCGTCTTCTCACCGGCAGCAGCTCCGCCTGGAAGGTCAAACACATGATGGCAGCGCCGAAGAAAATCTGTGTGGTCGGCTCTGGTAACTGGTGAGTGAGGGGAGTTCAGCGTGTTTAAATGAACTTTTGGTTGTCCTTCAGCGTAACGTTTGAACAGCGGCTCTGTCAGCGGTGCGCAATGGTGACTTTGCGCTCTCTGCACCACATTTCACACAGTGAAGTGTGCGGCTGCTGTCTAAAAGTTGTCAAACTTGGGAGAAAGAAGGCAACTTTGCCCCTTGGTTTACAGCAGATAAATAATTCATGAGTTTAATAAACTCCCCCTGCAGAGTGGAGGTCTTCAGAGACTGGCACAGTCAGAGTTTATCATGACCTTTGACGCCTCGACGCTCCGAAATCTTTATTAAAGAAGCAGCTCCTGGTGACTGTTCTGCAGCAATGTTTGTGCTGAATCAGCCTTGGTGTGGTGTTGATGTCCCTCAGCCTGCATGACATTTCGATGGGTCAGTGGTGGGACAACATAAGTTAAAGCAGCAGTGCCACAATGTCAGAATACAAAGTGTACTTATGAAAAAGTGGGATGAGTGTTATTAAGATCCACATGTAACTTAAGTACTAGAAGTAAAAGTACTCATTGTGTAGCAGAGTGGCCTTTGTCAGTGTATATGAACGTAACCATTATTATTATTGATGCAGTAACATGTGAGCAGTATTGTAATGGAGCAGCTGTTGAAGAAGTGATTTTAGCTAAGTCGTACATGTTTGAGTATTTTAATCTTTAATAATTAAGCATTTCTAAACAGGTTACATGTCTTCTATATGAAGTACAAGTACTTCAAAATTTGAATGTTCTTAGATTCGTTGACTGAGATCAGAAGTCTAATTGATAAATGCCAATATGGCCTTAAAAGGGGATTTCTCACAGCGTGTAGTTCATGTGATGTTGATATTCAACATCGAGATAATCTGGCTCTCCTCATGCCAAAACAATGGTCTTCTCACTTTTCACCTGTAGTGTTATTCTTGTCTGTAAAGGTATGCAAGTCATGTGACGCTCGATTTCATCACCGCAGTCCAGACTAATGAAGGTCACAGGTCATTGTGATATCTGTTCACTGTAAGGGTTGTTTAGTGTTTAAATATTAGTAAAAAACAATATATTTTTAAATTAATTTCACAATTAGTCATGAAATATGTGAACTTTTATATTTCTTTTTATATTTCAAAAGTTTTTCTTGCACACTGCTGCACATTAAGCGGTGGACAGCGCACAAGCCCTTTAATATGGTAATAGTAGATTCAAAAAACATTTGCTTACGTAAAAATACAAAATAAATAAACAGTCAGTGGACATATGACAACTTTTTGATCATTTTTTACTTCTAATATCACTGAGGCACCAAATCAGAACTGACAATCCCCCACAGCCCATTACGAAAGTCACTGAACTCCATGTATAATTTATATATAAGAGAAAAAAAAACATTTCACTCTGACACTGTGTGGCTCCATGTCCACAGGGGCTCTGCCATTGCCAAGATTGTGGGTGCCAACGCAGCCAAGTCTGACAAGTTTGAGAAAACAGTGAACATGTGGGTGTTCGAGGAGATGGTGGACGGCCGCAAACTCACAGAAATCATCAACACAGACCATGAAAATGTGAAATATCTGCCCGGTCACAAGCTGCCCCCCAATGTGGTGAGCATGGAAACACTCTCTGATGACCAGTAAAAGCCATACGCTGTATTTTCTCTGATGTTTCACCACATTTCCTTTCTCTCCTTCAGTTGGCCGTTCCAGACTTGGCCGAGTCTGTGAAGGGAGCTGACATCCTGATCTTTGTGGTCCCTCACCAGTTCATCGTGAGAGTGTGCGACACCATTAAAGACCACATCAAGAAGGACGCCATAGGAATGTCTCTCATCAAGGTGACGTTCGTCTTATCTTCAGCCGTCTTTGTTTCCGAGTTCGAGTTCTTTATTTGTCATATGCTCAACAATCACAGCGAAGCAGTCGATTACAGTGAAGTTCTTGTTCTGAGGCTCCCTCCAACGAAGCTTAAGAACAGGAAGTATGCTCACAGATTTAGATGGTTTTGTGGTTGTCGGCGTGCTCTAGGGTGTCGATGCAGGTCCAGAGGGTCTGAAGCTGATCTCAGAGGTCATCCGAGGGAAACTGGGCATCACCATGACGGTACTCATGGGAGCAAACATCGCCAACGAGGTCGCTGAGGAGAAGTTCTGTGAGACAACCATCGGTATGGAGGACAGATGGACTTTTGACAAGTTTCATTTAAATGCTTAAGCCCTGTGAACACATGTATACACATCTTTTTGAGCCACTTTGGTGTATTTTGAGCTAAAACCTTATTATTTAGCACAGAGCTTCCTGAAATTTAAATATTATTTTGAAAAGGTTTGACAGTGTTAATTGTTCGGTCTAGTTCAAGAGATGCATATTTACTGTTTGATACAGTCTGTACTATGTAAGCTGATACTGATTTATTTGTCGTTGTTGGACACAGGGTGCAAAGACAAGGCTCACGGGCCCATACTGAAGGAGCTGATGCAGACCGACAACTTCCGCGTGACCGTGGTCGAGGAGTCCGATGTTGTGGAGATCTGCGGAGCGCTCAAGGTCGGCTTTTCTCCTCCTTCACACAAACTTGTCCTCTTGATTTTCACAACCACCTGAGCACTGGCAGAAATGTCAATGTCATGTCTGCACATAGACTCTTCAAACATACGCCGTTATGGAAAAAGTCGCCGTGGAGAAAAATATGTCAAACTTTAAAATTGCATGTTTAATAGAAAGACTTCAGGGTTCAGCACAATGTTACATTAGTGCAAACCCTAACCTTTGAAAAGTGCCCTACAGTCACAGCAGCATCTCCTCTTTATTGTTGCTGCAGAACATTGTGGCGGTGGGAGCAGGTTTCTGCGATGGCCTTGGATTTGGTGACAACACCAAAGCAGCGGTGATTCGCCTCGGCCTGATGGAGATGATCGCCTTCGCCAAGGTCTTCTGCACAGACTGCCCCGTCTCTGCCGCCACTTTCCTGGAGAGCTGCGGCATCGCTGACCTCATCACGACCTGCTACGGTGGACGCAACCGCAAGATCGGCGAAGCTTTCGCCAAAACAGGCAAAGTAGGAACAGATATTGTGCCCCGCTGTGTTTCTCTGTCACCTTCATCTTATGAAATCTGTGATAGTGAAACAACAAAACGACACCCAATATCTCTCTGTTTCAGACCATTGAGCAGTTAGAGAACGAGCTGCTGAACGGCCAGAAGCTTCAAGGTCCGGCGACTGCAACTGAGGTGCACCAAATCTTGAAACAGAAAAACATGGTGGAAAAGTAAGTTTGCCTCATATTTATTTAAAGGATCTTAATAATTATGCAAAAGTTATCATGGTATTCATGAGGACATTGGGATCCCTCTCACGTCTGTAACGTTGCGATGAATATGAGGTTACAGCATGGCAGCCAGTTAGCTTAGCTTAGCACAAAGACTGAAAACAGGTTGTTCTGCACAAAGGTAACAAAACCTGCCTAGTAGCATCTGTAAAACTCACTAAATAACATGTAAAAGTCTAAAAGTTACGTGCTGGATTATGTCTTCACCAAACACAGTAACTTCCTGGAGTCTTGTCGTCGCTGTGAGCGAACAAGATATAATTTGTTCATTCGTGAGCTTTAGAAGTGCTGATAGGTGGATTTTGTTACCTTTTGACAAAGCCAAGCTAGCTTTTACCCCTGTAATGCTAAGCTAACCAGCTGCTGGAGCTTCATATTGTACAGGCAGCAGAGTAAGCAGCGATCTTTTCATCTAACTCTCAGCCAGCAAGTGAATGAGCCTATTTCCCAACATGTCAAACTATTCCTGAAATCATCTGCATAATTCTTAAATCATTCTGTTGCCCTTCCAGGTTTCCTCTCTTCACTGCTGTCTACCAGATCTGCTTCAACAGCCACCCAGTCTCAGAGTTCATCAAATGTTTGCAGAAACACCCAGAGCACATGTGAAGGACTGATGAATGGGTGGATGCTGGGAAAGGACTTTTACACTAGAACTGCTGTATAACCCAGGTGATTATGAGGGGGGGGGGGGCGGGGGGACAGGGGCTGTTAGGGGAAAACTGTGCCTAATCTTGACTACTTTCATGTTTGAATGCCAAACAGAAGAGAAAAAAAAGGAGTTGCCATTTTTACCTGAGCGGCTGTGTTGACCTGCTTCTGTTACATGGCCGATGTTAACTGCAGTTTTTACTGATTGTAAACATAAATGTCACAAACTGTTGCATAAATCTACCAAGTCTTAAAAGTTTAAAGACTTTAAATTACTCTGCCTCACATAATACACAAACCCCGGCCTGACTGTTATGAAATGTTGCATCATTTCTAGGTTAAAGGTGCCTTAACTTGCCTTTTTACTGACATATATTTTCCAGTGTTAAACAAAGCTCTGAACACACAACAGTCCCCACTCCCACTGTGCTGTTGTTCTTCTGGACTTCTTAAGATGTTGCCAAAATTGCCGAACAAGATCTATTTTGGAATAAATTATTGAACTCATTGTGCACGTTTGAATGTTTTCTCTTTATCTTGCTGGTAGCTGCCTGCAGGATACACTGGTATACACCCTCCAGCCTCGCTGTAATCTGACCTGAGCTCGCTCAGTCTGCCACTCTAAACTCTTCACCTTTAGCATTTTCTGCAGCATGTACTTACACCTGTCTTTAAGCGCATGTCATCCTAAGTGATGGTTGTGTTGTTTGGTATGGCAACGGCAGCATTAAAAATCTTTATTTTTCTTTTTTTGTATTATTTTGATTAGTTCACAAACATCTCTGAAGATGGAATCTCTTCCTACATCCTATTAAAATGCAGGAAACCACTAACATATCCCATCAGTGCTCAGTGAAAGACAAGGCCTGGCCTTGAAGTGGTCTTAGGCCTGTACCCCCCGCCCCTTGCCAGTACTCTTAACTGATAGAACAGTTAAGCAAGTATCCTCTCCATGTATGCTCTTTGATGCCACAAATTCCTTTTTTTATGTCTATCAGCTCTGTTGCTCAGTTATGTCACAGACCATGAAGTTACATAATTTGCCACTTGTTTAAAATTTGATTCCCTTGCTGAAATCCCTTGCATAGTTATTGAGTCAACTGCCCTGTGAGATCTCTAATAATAACGCACTCCAAAGGGGTAAATGTACATCTATAATTAGACAGCAGACAGCTCTGCAGCTGCCTCATCTCTGCTGAACGAGACAGATGGAGGGATGCCTCTTTTTGAACCACTACACCATTGTGGTGCCATCAAAAACCATAATGTGTCTGTCATGTTTCAGCCACTTTGAGCTTCCTTTTAACATGAACAACTATGAATATTTATGATGACTTTCAGTTTGGTGCAATGTATGTCTGAGCCCTTAACAGAAATGAAACACCCTTTACTAGTGTGCAGTAGCTCAAAATGTTGCGTACTATTCTTTGCCAATTTGTAGTTGTAATGCATCCTTCGGCCACTTGGGTGTGCCATCATATCAATCACAGTCCCATCACACCTGACAGCCATATCTACCTTCGAGGGACCTTTGAGTATAATAAGATATAATAAGGTATACTAACTCAAAAAAAATCTCTATATATGTAGATATAATGAAATATACTTTCATATCTCACCTTGTTAGTATTTATATATATAAGTATCTGAGTACAGTCTGGCTGTGACAGAAAAACAGCAGGGATGGATGGCATACAGGCATGCACCCATCCCTTCACTGAGGGAGGAGGGACTTGCCTCACTTCCTCAATTCCAGACTTCATCTCAGGGCGGCAGCCAAGATTTGTCAAGCTCGCCGGCGACGGCTATGATGTACAGGAAGCTGGAGTTTTGCCTTCAAAATTAAAAAGTAAAACCGGCAGTTATGAGAGAATAACGAATTGGTTTTTAATCTTTCTGCGCGAGTCTGTCTGGTTGGTCAGTTAGTGTGCTATTTCAAGTGAACAAAAGTGCATCAGATATTTGTTTTGTTTAATGGAAAAAGTGTTAGGGTATTATGCCTTTTGTAAGCTGAGGTCAAGTCTCCTGGGCCTTCTTCTTTCAAGTCTAAAGTTAATTAAGTAGACTCGAAATCGATTCGCAACCCTTTCTCGAGTCCAACACAAATCAAGCCTCCAGCGGTGAACAAGACAGCGAATTTATTTAATCTAAATAGATATTAAAGTGATTTTGATGGGTATGACTTCCACACATCGAACGATGAGATCTTATTTTGAAATATTGAGCCGGAAGTCGAGTTTCTATCCTGGTTTTCTTCACACTGGTGCGGTAAAGTTGAGTGTGGCAAGTCATCTTGCAAGTGAACCAGGAGTGGGAGAGGCATTCAACAAGTTTCACATACATTTTCTTTCGGATACGAAACTAATTTCTTCTAACCGTCAGGGGACTAGAACACTGTGAAACATGGCTGCTCTTTCAGCCTGGTTTTGGAACGAGAGGTTTTGGCTGCCGCACAACGTAACCTGGGCGGATCTGGCAGACCCAGCTCCCGGGGTGGAGTACCCCAAAGCTGGACACTTGTTGACTGCCTTGCCGCTGGCTTTAGGAATTTTAGCCGTCAGGATACTCTTCGAAAGGTTCGTACTTGAGCAGACATGCAAACTCCTCACCTTTCGGCGATATTTAGCGTTTTGGTTGATGGAGGGGGGGTGGGGTGAGGAGCGGGTGGCTTGGTATATTTCACAGTGTGATGACAGTAACGTTAGCTACTTTGTGTTGGTCAACCATTGAGCTAATTACCTTAGCAGCTAGCATCTAGCTACCGCAGTGATTTACTAACATGACCCGGCAGAGCGGGTGAAAATGACAACCGACGAGTTGTGTTCCGCGGTGCGCGATGGCTTGTCGCGCGTGTTCCGCGTTTGTTCTAGATGATGCGCCTCGCGGCCTGTTTTTGAATCTCCTCATCATCAGTTTAACGTCCAAACTGTCGCTAAACACTCGGTCACTTTCTGTTGTGGTGTGGGGTCAGTGTCGGTGGTCGACAGGTTACTTTTCTGAACTATTCAAAGCGCAGTCAGTGATGGTGGGCGGGACACCTCATGTATTTTGGTGTTTTAAAATTATTCTCTCAGATGATTTGGCTTGTTGTTTTGGAAAAGACAGAAATAGCCACAGCACACAGAAGTCTGCTGTTTTTAAGACGACTCTGATGAACTCCGTGTCATTGAAGGTGAAGTGGAAACGCTGCCCTGGTGTATGATGCTAGATGTGACAGAGTAGTGTTTTGTGTGCTTCTTGTGTTATTTATAGAATCTGCTAAATTTAATAATTATTATAATAGATAATAAATGAGCTACTCTTAAGATGATTTTCCAAAGTGCCTTTTTTGCTTTATTTGGAAAGTGTGGAAAGAAAAGGAGGATTTAAATTGATTAATTTTCTTTCGTAAGCTGAATCCTTCTATGGCCAAGGGAAGATCCGCCCTACTCTTCCTGTGATTGGTGCATACTTGTTGTTTTTGTTTGGGTTAGGTATGAAGAGTTAGGTTAGGGTAGGAATACCAGGGTAAGCCAATCAGAGGCAGAAAAGGGTGGTTCATCCCTTCATTGTTGGGATTTGTAAATTAGGCTTCCTGGACCCACCAAGTTGTACCCACACTGTCTTTTGCACTTAATCTGTTTGCATCTCTGCACTCATGTCTGTGTTTTCTTGTGCATGAGAAGAAATTTCCTAAACACTCCTTATAATGTGCACGTTTTTTTCACATCACTGGAATGATGGGTTTGTTATTGCTGTGGCCAGACCAGTATCTTAAAATGTTTGTTAACCGGGGTTTTGGGAAACACCACAATCCCTTCACTGTCACCAGTTCCTTCTTCAACCTTGTCTACTCAAACTCTACTTTTCTTTTATTTCTTCCCTACTTTTAAAAACAAATGTGTGCTCAAATGTACCTTTAAACCGTGTCTCTTGGGTCTGACTTCAAGCACATGCAATACCGTTATAACAAAACATACATTCATTTTGACGCGGCGCACCTACTCACTTGTCACTGATGTTCGGATAGCTCCGGACTAGTTTGTGTAATCGCTGTGTAATCGCTGACTGTTAACCAACCTGCTTTTTTGTCTGTTAACTGATGCATACATGCATCAGTCATGCGATGGTGTGCCACCACTGCTCTGCCAGTCTGCTGCCTCTGTGACTGCAGCATATTGTTTTCTCATACATGATCTAGGCATCCATCCACTCCTGTGCAGAAGTTAATCTGTGCTTTTGTTCAGACTGCAGAAGTGGAGAAGGCAATAATGTACTGACACACACACAAACACACAAGCTGGCTTGGTACACACTTGGATGCCAGCCAGCTGCAGGCCTTGCTACACAGCCAAGCGGAGATGTCCTGAGGCAATTTGCTCTGGCAAACTAGAGCAATGGGTTTCTGTCATTCGCTTGACTTTTGTTGTATAGTTGAGAGGTTTTGGACTTATCTTATTACTCACCTGACCCTCTTCCTCTAATTAAGCAGCAGTAGGAGATTGTAGATGGGTCAGCCTGGGATCTCCAACAGGGGAGGTGTAGTTCCCCCACCAGTGAATACTGATTCCTGCAAACATCTCACAGTTGTTTCCAGATTATCTTTGCATTGTTTTGTTATTTTATATAGCCTTTTGGTCTGGGAAGGCAAGGGGTGATGGCGCTGTTGAAAACAAACCCTCTGAGGCCCAGCTAAACGACTGCAGACATTTAAGAAAAGAGTTTCTCATTCGAATTACAGAAAGTATGTCTCCTGTTGGAAGACAGTCACAACAGAAAAACCACTTTCACCCATTTGTCGACAGAAATTTTGATTAGTGTACTGAATGACCTGATACAGTGGTTTCACTGATGTCAACACTATTCTTTATTCAGAGTATTTGCTCAGGCATTGATGCATTGAGGGAAGGTTTGCCTTTCGACAATTCTTGCCTGTTTCCTATTTCGAAATCTGGACAAACCAGTCATGGAAGTCCTGTTTTGTTCAGCTTCACTGCAGAAGTCTTCAGAGGACCGTTTAATTGAATTCAATAAAATGGAAATCACAGCAGGCTATACACATGGCCCTAAACTCAATTTTCAAACACTGAGCATTAGCTTTTTATTGGATTCATTGCTTTCATATCTTTGTTAAACAATTGTTATAGTATTTTGTTTGCACAGTGTTGGAGCCAGTACAAGGTCAGGTGTAGGGCTTCAGGATATGAGAAATACTGTAGCTGTGATACAGTGGTTGGGTATCTCAGGGGCGATACGAGATAGGATAAGACAAAGAAAAGTACAATTTCAGTTAGTGTTGAGTAATGTGAGAATATACCGTGAGTTATTTTTATCTGTAGAGGGTTTCTTGATTAATTTTCAAGAAAATTGCACCATATCAGATAGACACTCAATACAGTATTTTATCCATATTGTCCATAGTTTCATTGTGTCTGGTTGTACATAGACAATTAAAATGAATAGACAGTGTGACTGCGTTGTGTCACATACCACACATCCAGTTTGTCTTGGCAAGGTTATTGCTCTGCTCTCACAACTGCTGGCCTGACTGTCCTTGACTGTCCTGTGGTTTACTGTAATATATAACCACAGACCGTTTAAATCGTGGACAGGTCTGAAAAGGTGTCTAAGGAGATTTGCAGAGGCATTTGATAAGACGCAGACAGTGCAGAGGCACCTGACTGTCTGCTCCCTTCGAATGCAAGGCTGTCCTCGAGAGACTCATCGACAGTGATGTTATCAGAGAGCGTTTACTCTGCCCGATGCTCTGACCGGCTGACTGCCTCATTCATTTATTTATCAGAAAAAAACCTCACACCACAGCTTGAGTTCCTACTCCTCTTTGTGCAGACCCTAAACATGGCTGTGCTGTTAGGCACTCACACAACAAACACACATATTGTGCTCTAACACCTGCAGTAAGAGGGTCAGGTGTTCACACAGTCACACAGTAATGAGGCTGAGACACATCCCACCATAAACTGGTTTTTAGACTGGTTTTTATTCATGGCCTAATTCTGGTTTGACTTTTTTTTCCCCGCATAGACTTGCAAAGGTGTGAGTACTGTTAGGTTTAGATGGTAGCTTTATGCCATGGCCACCAGTTTGAATATTTTCAGCTCCATTTCTGAGAAATCTTGTTTTGTCCCATCATTTTGGCAGCTCAAATGGTACAATACACATGAGCCTTGGCTGAAGAAGCCAGTCAGATCTCGAGTGAAATCTAAGTGTTTTCTTGGTGCAGTTGAAAGCAAAAGAAGCTGCTGAATTAATCCAAAATAGACCAGAATTTAAAACTGGATTGATTGAAACTGCAGATTACATACCAGCAAATCCTCCCCACTTTTCCCAGGATTCTACTGTATTTTACCTTTCTTTCCCTTTCAACATTTTCCTGTTAATCTCCTGTATTTCTCACCTTTCTAAAAAAGAAATTGACAGGAGGCATAACCGCCTGTTTGAAGTGATTGCTAAATTCTCCTCCAGTACAGCAGGTGGCAGTATGTAGAACATAAGCTGTGACATCTAGTGACGAGGAGTCATTTACTCAAATGGCACCTGCCCAGAAGAAGAAATATGGCGCACAGATTTTAAGTGTAGCACACGGAGGGAAAAGTGACAGATCTTCCGAACATAAGCGCACCAAAGAGGTGCAGAAACATGCTCCACCAGTGACTGTATTTATAGTATCTCTCCCATCCACGTTCACAGCATTTCACTTTCAACCAGGTATCTCATTCTGAACACCTAATGCTGGTCAATTACATATTGTAGGAACTAGTGAACCCAGTCACTGTTGCTCTGATATTTTAAAGCAAGTAGTTGGCTTGTGGTGATTTTAACATTCGTTGTGTGCATCCTTGGTGAGAGCGGTGGAACGACCCAAGGCAGGGCGCCGGAAAATTTCCCTTGTTTTCAAATCCCAGTGTTGAGGTGTATGTAGCGTTAAATTCAGTTTCGACTGCTGACAGTACACACTTCATCTGCCTTCAGCTCCTCCACTTCCACGACTTTTACTGCTCACATTGACGGACACTTCAACTGCTTTCATCTTTTACTCTTCACCTGTCTTTCTCCTGTCAGGGCTCGCCCTTTGACACCCCAACTGTTTTGATAATCAGTTAATGGTTTCAGTCGTTTTTCAAGTAAAATGTCAAAGCAATTTCCTGGTTCCAGCTTGTCAAATGTCAGGATTTCATGCTTTTTATTGTGTGTTGTAGTAGAGACTCACTGATTGTATTTCCGTAGCCGTGGTGATATGGGTAATTCCAATTTTGATTGATTTTCTTTCTTTCTAAGAACTATAATTGACAGCATACGCGAACATTTTTATAACTCCAAGTGTATGTTCATAATAAAACACTGAGTATTATAAACCTGTGCATTTCCTTCTAAACTACACCAGGTTACCCGACCTACTGTCATTGCCACTCAAATAAAATCTCTAAATAAAGTGCTTCAGGTTTTTTGTTCAAATAAAACCAGACTGAAAATGAATTGCAGTGTATTTCACTTCATCTTACATGTTTTAATTTCCCATGTGGTGGCATATTTGTAAATTTGAGCAGCGATTGGCTGCTCACTGGTCTTGGCCAATCCTGCTGAAACCGACTGATTCTGGTCACCAACCGATTGATCAGTTCATCTCAGTATTATAGTAAACTGAATATCTTTGGACTTTGGACATTTGGTAAAGTAAAAGAAGCTTAATTAATATATCCCTTTGGGCTTTTAGTACTATTGCTATTTTCTGGCATTTTCATGACCAAATGATTAATAGATTAATTTTTTAAAATAATGATCAGAAAATTATCCTTAGTTGCAGACTTACTTCCAACACTTTCAGGTCTCATGTCTTCGCCTTTGAACAAGAATGACAATAAAAACAAACTTCAGCTTCTCCAACTCCAACAAGCTCCACTGCTCATAGACATTTCACTGCAGTTACTTTCAGCACTTACACTCAAGTTGAAAGCGACGCTCGAGTGAAACTAACATCTTGCACCACTGCTAGTTTTCAGTATTTGTCTCTCATCTGTCAGCTCAACCACAAGTTCTACTTGGATATTTCAGCTATTTTATCGTCTACTTCACATTCTGCTCATGGAACCTCTTGGCGCATTTTTTTTTTATTTCTACCTGTAGGCAGTTCCTCTTCCTGACTAATGTGACGGCTGTCCTCGGCCCAGCCAACTCCTCCTCCTCCTCAACCAGTTTCTTCTTGTTTAATCATAATCATTCTTTGCTGTTGGCAGTGTCTTTGTATATGGGAGCAGTCAGGCTGTTTGTGTGTGCAAGCCTTTGCCCCTCTAAGCTGTGTCATGGGTTGAAATGTGTTCAGACTACAAACTTTGATGTGTGTGAGATTATGAATTGCCCGTAATCTGTTGCGGCCCATTTGGACTGTTTTCCCCATAAACTACCTACCAGGTATTCTGTCTGCCACAACCCTTGAGGATGTGAGGGTAGATGCTAAATACAGTGTGGATGTGATGTATTAAACATCCTCCTTGCTCAGTGTTCCGTTTATTGCCCACATAATCGGGCATTGTCTCTCCCCAAAGTCATGTTTCCTCCACATAACTGTCAGTTCTGTTTTCAAACTTGCTGTAACTTCACAAGTCAAATGAAGGCCACAATTACATCCAGTGCTGTGCTATGAATAGAGCTTAGGCCCTGGGACTGGGACGTTTTCCCACTGTCGAGGTTGTATGTAGCTTACTGTGAGCTGCTAGCGTCCATGTACACAGACCACACTGAGCCTGTCTCCTGGTAACACGCTTTGTGTATGCTGGATTGGTCAGGTTCTGAGGAGGAACAGGGATGTTTTGACGTTTTACATAAATAGATTAGCTTGCGTGTCTCGCCTTCTCCCCCCTGTCCCTGCTGTCCACCAATTAGCACTGCAGGCTCGGGCTTGCGTGGGCTACCTCTGCCGATTCATGAGACTGTTGCACCTATCTGTGCCACCATCATCTCATCTTTTTGCTTACCATAGAAGCTACATCACATTAAGCTGCATGTTTGTTTTGCTCAGTGAAAGTGTTTTATGCTCAAGGTGCACATAGGTGGTGTAATTGGGTTCCCTTGAGTAATGCTTAATAACATCATACCACGTGAACCTGATTTACCCAGTGTAACCTTTCTGCAGTATGTCTTTTGTTGGGTTCATTTGAAGCTCCACGGTACACCACGTTTTAATTTCAGCGTCCTGAAAATCATTCAGTGAAATGAAGTGAAGCTCTTCTTTAAGGTCACTAAGAACTAAGTCAGGGGTCATCTTTAAAAAAAATCCTGCTTTTGAATGTATAACTGCATGTCGGTGTGAAATTACTCATTGTATGCTTTAATGTCCTGTAATGAGGACAAGAAGTGTTGTACGACAGACAAAAGTTTTTTCTTTAAAGAATACCTCCAGGACCTTCTTGTACATGCAGCCATTTTATCAGCCTACACCACAATTGGCTCTGCACTAGTGGAGCGTTTACTCTTGCCAGTGTTAGGATAAAACATATATAAAGTGAAAGGGTGTCCTACACCACCAAGGAGCACATTAGTCCTGGACTGGATTGGACTGAAACAGGCAACGTTTTAACCTTGCATTTTTTCGTTAGCCAAAATGACAAGCAAAACATACAGCATAGGTACATACAGGCACAAAGCTGATTACATTTTGCTGAAGTGATGGATCAACCAAGTCAAGGGTGCCAAAAATCAAAGCTGATTAGTCATCTTGAATATTTGTTGATGAAACCAAGCACATGTGCAATTTGGGATTAAAAGTAGAGTTTACTCTTGTATTTGTTCTCTTTATGTTGACAGACCGTTTATAATTTAGTCTGTCTGGAAAACAAATCATTTGGCTGAATGTTGATTAATGAAGTCATAGCGTTTACATTAGATAACAGTTTACTCTTAGATAAGATATGAGTTAACTGTTGGTTTTGCTGTTTATATGGTTTCTTTTCAGGCTTTAGGCAGAATATTCTTTGAGCTGCACGCTGTTGTCTGGAGAGCTGTAAGATCACATGATCACGTAATGCCATGCTGTGACACTTTGAATTGAAGGTGGGCGTTTTCTTCACTGCTCATTTGTATCAAAGATCCCTCACGAGTCTACACTTTCACTCAGAGGCATGAACATAGTTTGCGTTCCTCATTACCTCTGCAGGGTGCAGCCATCTGAAAGATTGACAGATCACCCTATACTGCAATTTGTTATGTAGTCTCGTGGACTTATTCCTGATTTTCTAGTAAATGCTAAATCAGGAACATCTGAAGTTACAACACAGCATGCAATAAGACACTCTTAAACCATCCACAGTGTAACAGCAGGCTTTTTTTCCCTGCTGATTAAATCTCCTGTCATGTTTTTTGATAACGCATGTTTTCAGTTTTTCAAGGTCAGTGTATTAGTCAGTGTATTACTATGCCGGCCCATTGTTGCAGTGCAATCTGCATGTGTCAGACCAAAATCGCGCTCATTCCCATCTGCAAGACTCAGCCTGACTGAATCTGACTCACTTCTAAATTTTAACCTGTGCTCTACCCATGTGAAACTTGAAAGAATAATTTATGGCTGCTATGAAGAAGGCGAGAAGGCTTTCTCACAAATACATAATTGGAATATGGCTGTAAAACATGTTAAGCCTGCATGATGTAAGTCACAGCACTCCACCACCGCAAAACACAAGTTGCTGATAATGGCGAACATGCCATTCTGTTTACACTTTAAGTGGCAGTAGTGAATTGAATCCAGCTGTCAAACATATGAGACAGTTTATCCTACCTGTTAGTTACAGCACAGCTTTCCCAGATTTGGTCAGATAAACATTTATGGTGAGCTAAGAGCTTCTTTCCCAGCTGAATGTGACAGTTCAGTCATAATGCAAAACAGAACGACAGGCAGGGGTCATACAAGGTCATAATGTTCCCATATTGAAGAGGACATCCCAGAATCACTGGGGATTTTGAGAAGCTCCCCTTCAGCACGCTTTTGCTTTATTTCACCCATACAATAATTAACTGTTAGCCAGCCACACAAACTGCTACAGCAAGACATTAACCACACTCTCTGTGCATGTTTTTCCAGTGGAAACACCTGATGCACGCAGCCACTAAGACTGTTAGCACAGCCAGACAAATAGATAAGAGAGGGAGAAAGTGTTTGAAATGACATTTGAAAACAACAAGCGTAGCCTCACCCTGAAAATGTATGTGGCTGAACGACCCCTACTTGAACTGAGACGTAATACTTGTTGTGTCAGTTAGCAGAATTCCATTGCAGCCCAACTGTAGCATGTTCTCCAGCACCGAAGCGGTTGCTGTTGTGCGTAGTAATACTTAAAAGGACCAGTGTGTAGGATTCAGCTGCATTTAGCAGTATTCCCCTCACCCTGCCCTTCCAATGGACAGGAGAGCATAAGCTGAAAGATGACAGGCTCTATCTAGGTCTATTGCTCGTTCCGGGCTACTGTAGAAACATGGTGGTGCAACGTGGCGGACGTCATGGAAGGAGGATCCGCTGATTCTGTAGATAAAAGGGCTCATTTTAAGGCAACAAGAACTGAGTGTATCCTTGAGGTCTATCAAGCATGATGAATGTATTTCCTTCTTCATAAACCACTTGCAAAGCCAAGTTTTCCTTAGAGTTTGAAACATGCACTGTTTACATTCATGTTCCTAGCAAACCGCTTTTCTTCATTCCCATCATTGCTTGAGCGTTGCTGCACATTTCACTGCTTTTACTGTCGTCTGTAGATCAGTGGAATAGTGTGATGCCATGTATGACATCAGCTGCCCGTATTTGTGTTCTTGCGCACAAGACAAACAAAATGGGGACCCACTCATAGAAAAACAGGTCCAGATCACTAGTGGAGGTCTGAAACTGCACAGGCTCCTTTTAAACGTACCACAAAGAGGCTCTGTAGGTCATTTTTCAGCCTGTTTAAAACTGCTATTGCATTCGTCTAAGGTGATCCAGTCACAAGTGGACAGCTTTAAGTGCATCAGTTCACACCTGCATTACAATGTGACTGCACACTCCACTTGAGTGACCACTTACTTCAGATCTCACTTCTCCACTCTATATGCAAGTTAACCATACATCGCTGGGACAAACAGACGCAGTGTTATTACTTTCTACAAAGAAAGGAATAAGTTTGCTGAATTCACAAGAAGGCCGAAATAATTAAGGATTTGTCATAAAAAGCGTCACACAGTTTAGAGAGTTTCTCCTGACTCAACAACTTCCAAAACGGCCTGTTTATTTAAGGTGGTCTGGGCACTTTCAACAGGGGTGACAGAGACAGAGCCTATATTGGTTAGATAGACATGGAGTAGCCAGCAGGCCACAAGAAACTGACAGTGTTATTTAAAATGAAAGAAACAGCTCAATGTATTGCATTTAATGCAGAATTTACAAGAAGGCACAAATGGTTAAGAATTGGCCGTAGCCGTCAAAATTGCGCTGTGTTTTGAAGGGAGTCTGGGGATATTGTGGTCACTAGTCTAATGGTGAAATAATCTAAACCAGACACAAAAACATCTGCTGCTTGTCTTGGCAGGTAAGAACCAAAGGACGTACTTTGCATCACAGTAACCCAGATGGAAATCAAACAGTCTGTTTCATGTGTGCTTTCACAGACTTCCTTTGAGTCTCTCAGAGTGGCTGAGGACACGTTACCCCACACGCTGCTAAGAATATAGCCACATGCAGCCCAGACCACCTCAGAACCTGGTCTGAATGGTTGGCTCTGCATGCGTCTTGGGTGCATTCAAAGGTGCTGTCCCCATTGTGATCAGATAACTTAAGATGAATGTTACTCCCATGTATAAGCAGGACCTTTTATTTATGGACCAGTCTCAGGTTATTAGTGGTGGAAATCTCATACCACCAACTGTCAAAAAAGAGCAAACCCTTTAAAATATGTTCATATTTCAGATATTTGACACACTAGTCCTTAATTTTGAATGTATGAAGGATCCCTGGTTCTCAATCTGATCACAGATTAAAAGCACAAACCAGGCCTTTAAGTTTTCCTTTCAGAACCAGTGTGCATTCTTTAACAACATCGTTTGACCCTTCATCTGTCACATCTTCACCTCTGACACAGATTTATCGCCAGTACCTGTGCCCAGAGTCTCCACATTCAGCCAGGTGTTGGACGAAGAGCTCAGCCCAATGCAGTGCTGGAGAAAGTGTTTACATCCATCACACAGGTTTGGCTTCTTTATCCTTTAAAGAGACATTTGTGGACTGGAGTATCAGTAATGGTCATTGAAAGCATCTGACGACTCAGGACAGATACATGATTACAGAGTTGGTCATACAAAAACTATGGTGCCTCCACAATTTAGCACTGTATCCATTAAATTTGGGTTTAGTTATATGGAACAACAGCTGTTTAGGCTGATGGAATTCATCAATTTTGCCTTGGTTTTAAGGCATTTTGACATTATTGATCATATTATTTGGAAAACTTTGATATGATATTAACACAGCATTACCAGTCCAAACAGTCCGGTACTATTGATATTTGGCTAATTGGGCTAATAATCTGTTCACAGTGGTTTATCACTAATACAACTGTTCACTTGCTCTCTTTCAGTCTCGGAGATTAAAGCCCAAATGTCATTATGCCAATGCTTGGACTGGATACTGCATACAGGACTCAGTTGTACTCTCTCTCTTTGCACAGAATCCAGACTCTCGCCATCTGGATGGCCTGTCTAAGCAGCTGGACTGGGAGGTGCGAAAGGTCCAGCGCTGGTTCAGGCACCGCAGGAACCAAGATAAACCCAGCACACACACTAAGTTCTGCGAGAGCATGTAGGTTAATGCACATTGTGTTCACCTTTAACCTCTCTGCAGGCTTAAGCACACAGTGGTTGTGTTTGCTGTGCAGATGCAGTATGATGTGTGTGTATGTGTGTTCATGTATTACTGTCTTTGTGAGGACCGATTGTAGACCATCAGAGTGAGGACATTTCACTGTTAGGACTTGGATTTAGATTTAAAATAAGAATTAGGTTGAGGTTTTGTTAGAGTAAGGATGGTGGTGAGACATGAATTGTTAATGATTAGAGTTTGGGTAAGAGGATGTGTTGTTTTCTGCTTTAAATGATCTTAATTTCTGGGTCATAATGTGTTCTCTTTTACTTCTAGGTGGAGGTTTACATTTTATTCATGCATATTTACGTATGGGTTCCAGTTTCTGTGGCAGGTGAGCAGGCTGTCAGAGCAAGAAACATTAATTCTGACGCTGTTAGCATTGTTTGATCGGCACGTTTATTTCCATAGATAATAGCTTTATTGATTGTTTGCTGAACTGATATGTGTTTGTTTTTAGTCCCCTTGGATGTGGGATACACGGCATTGCTGGTACAGTTACCCCTATCAGGTATGATGCACTTCTTATCTCTGTCTGTGACTGTATTATTACACTATTTACAAACCAATACAACAGCCAAGGTCACACAAAACAAAGTGTTTGAAGAAGTATCTCCAAATGTGCTGATTTTGAATGTTTGTGATAAACTGAAGGATTAAGTTTTCCTTTATGGGCTTAGAAAATTTGCTTCTTAATCTAAATAAACAGTTTAAAAAGTCTCCTGGATTAGCTGGAAAATGCTGAAAACAGGCAGTTTGTCTGAGCTCATGAAAGGTTGGCTTGTTAGAGACAGCTGGCTCTTGCTGGACTGCTACAAACAGTGACCATCTGTAGAATATGATGTAGATTAAACTATCCAACAGTATTTAAAGTAGTTTAAATTAGCACAACCTTAAACATCTACAGCAGTAAAATACAACACACTCATTAATGCAGCAGTATTGTGAGTAACTTTTCATACATAAAGTACACTTTCCTGATAATACTTACATACTTAAGTAAGGTTTTGAATGCAGACTTTTTACTTTTAGTGGCTGCCTTACACTTGAGTAGCCGGCACAAAGTGCATTATCTTTTTACTGCTCTATAAATGGTGATGTGTCATAAAAAGTAAAAATATCATCAAGATGCATCACCATGGTGAGATTAAACAATTACTATACACGTGGTATAGATTTAGGTCATAGGACAGAGCCACTTTGATCCTCAGTTCTGATTGGCTGGCGAGATTATAACATTTTTCAAAGGGACATATTTGACACTACTTCCTACAATACTTACAATAAAAAGTAACATCCTCATTCACCAACTCCCATTCAGAAGTTTGAAACAGTCCTTCAGGAGGACGCGGGTTTAAATCCTCACACAGGACAAACTGTCCATCGTCAACCAGTGATTGTCAGGCATGACAGGGTTTTCTGAAAAGCAGGGCTTCTCGCGCCTTATTGCTCAGCTAACTCTGGACATCACGGTGACTCACTGGACCAGGATGTGTGCTGTGATGCTGTGTTGCACACTCACATGTCACCCTTTCACTCTCACTCATACTGTGTGATGTCCAGCATCGTTTGTTATGAAATGAGTGAATAAAAGTCTAATCTGATCACGTCCCTGAACCCGTCTCACCTCTCTGTCTCCTCAGATCATGACTCCAGGTCTTTACCACTACTATATAACAGAACTGGCCTTCTACTGGTCACTCATGTTCTCCCAGTTCACCGACATTAAAAGGAAGGTAAGAGGAACAACGCTGGCTCTGTCTCTGTTAGGTTAGATCACACGGGCTGCAGCACAGTTGCCACTCCCTGTGAAAAATGTGTTAATACATCTATTGTTCCTCATTTGGCAGAGAACGTATGAATGGGTATATGGATCTGTGCGTGTGTCCATGTGTGATGCAACGCATTTCAAAGCTATGCTGTCTTACGAGCTCTTACAGTCGTGTTAACTTTGGAGGGTCACAAGTTTATGTTTCTTGCTAGTGGGCGGGGTGCAGCCACAGTGCTGCTCGGTCTGTGAATGCTTTGTATTTTCAGCACGAGGGCACCCGCTGTCATGTGATGGAGCAGGCCTAACTCTATTAGAATTACAGAAATTCCACAGAATAGCAGCCTATTAGAGCAGGACTTAGTTACAGCCACAGACACCTTTAATGTTGTAGATGCTTCATAAAGCAAATGGAAAAGGCCAAGAGGCATTTTGTGTAATATCTATATTTTCTTCATGATATCATGTTTAGATGAGGCAGCCAAAGCTCCTGCTCAGGTGATTCTTTTATTAGTTTAGTGTCTATCGAGATAAAAGCCTTTGTTGATGTCGGAAATTCCTGAAGGCCTTTCTCACCGTTTGACCTTTGCTCAACTCGGTTGCATTATGATAACGTGAGTTAGGTCCGAACCACAAAGGTAGCGAGTAAACATGCACGTGAAAAGGTGTTTCCAAACAAGCGAAGGAGCTGGTAGTCCTGAGAAACATGGGCGGGTTTTAAGACCTTTTAGAAAGCTTCCAAAAAGGTGGATGTTCCACTTCGCTGACTTTACAAACTCACTCTTAATATCTCACAGGAGATGTCAGCCTGAAATGTTAGCAATGCTCGTACAAAAAAGTCCACGGTGTGTTAATGGAATTTTACACAGTGTTCCTCAGTGGCCCTGCCTCTGCAGAGACCAGCAGACCATTAAAACTGCAGATTGAATGTTGAATTATGATAACTTCAAACAAGGGAAACAGTAAGATAAAAGCCTAGTAAGCTGGCTGGAGTTACGGAGCGAGCAGATTCAATTTAAGATTCCACATATTCAAGACCAAATCTATTTTTCACTGTTTCTGTTTTTGCCTCCCTCTGTCTGTCTGTGTCCACCCTTACAGTCTGCTGCTGTCAGCCCACATGACTTGCCTGTCAGATGCAGATGTCTCCTCTCTTAAGCTTCGCTCTTAAGCTGCCTCTGCCTGTGTATTTGTCTTAGGTTGGTGTGTTGTTAATATTTCACCTCAATCTTCTGTCTCTGTCCAAGTCTGCCTGCATGAATCAAGCATTTCTCACCAAGTTAGGCTTCACTTGGGTTTCGTCCGTTTCCTCTGAAAGAGCGACCGCTGCCTGTTAAGAAACGTTGGTGGTGAAATTCAGTACAAGTTAGCAGTTTTGTTCACGCTGTTTCAAAATTTGATCTCCCCTCTCACGATGGTTGTGCATCAGGCTTTTGCCTCAGCTTTGTTAATGTGCATCTGTGGGTGTCATGAATGGGGGCAGAGATTGGCAGTCACACAGTACTAAAGCTTAAAGAGGGGAACTGCTTCCGGTGCAAAGAGCATATATCTGACCATGTTTCCTGTTGCACTGAAGCACAGTCTGACACTGAATGACATGAATGAATAGTTCCTGCATCAGTAACGGTTTGATATGTGGGTGAGAGAGTGCTGTGAAGCGCTTTTTTTTCCCTTTTGTGGTGTTGATGCTAACATGACAGGAAGTGTGGTTTTGAATGTAAGAGACCCTCATACGTTCATTTCTTTCATGATGTCGTCTTCGGCTCCCACGGCATGCTGCTTAAAGGCCGCTTAAAAACACACTGATCACACGTATCACACGTCTCTTTTGTGCCTCAGCGTTCATTTGATTTTAACATGTTATCTATAAACTCTTCAATTGTCTGGACTGAGCAGCGGTTGTGTCACACAGGAGGCCTTCGTTTAAGAGTACAGATAATTGTGTGTTTGTTGTCAGCCAGGGGAGAACAACCAGTGCTTCCACCGTGACTTGTTTTACATCTCTAATTAATTACAGCAAATTTTTGGATAAATTTGCATCCCCAGCACAGCTGCGACCTTTGATCTGCTCCAGACTGTTCTTAGACAGCGTATACTGGGCTGTTGGCTGTGTTTGTGAACTCTTCATTTCCTGTTTTTAATTATCTTGTATCTGTTTGCATGATGTGTTGGTTACTTTATTTTCCTCATCATTGTGGCCAGAGCCATTTATCATGCATTCTTGATCACATCTTAAATTACTGCTGTACTTCTTCTTTTTTCTTTTTTTTTTTTTACTGTTGTGCTGTTTCTCTGACTTCATTTTCTAAGGGCTGTTTGTTATCATGATTGTTTGGTTTGTGCTCAATGTTTCGTGTCACCCTTTTTCACTTTTTTAAAATTTAATTTGTTTTTATGTGATAGTGACAGTGCAGACAGGAAATGTGGGGATACAAAAATGGGTATGACACAGAGCAGGGGACCTTGGGGTTACATGCACAGTATATGTCTTAACCACTGGTTGACCTATGTGATCTGTATCGCATTTCCCCTGTAAAAGAACAGTTAATGCCCTCAATGACAGCACAAAGAGGTGCGACCCCACAACAACTTTAAAGGTGAACGTCCAGTGTTCATGTGTGCTCACCGTCCCTCTCCCTTTTTTAATTCCAGGACTTCCTTATCATGTTCATCCATCACCTGGCTACAATTAGCCTGATCAGCTTCTCCTACGTCAACAACATGGTGCGAGTAGGGAGCCTCGTGATGTGTGTCCACGACGCCTCTGACTTCCTGCTAGAGGTCAGTTAAGACACGGTGACGACTGTGATAACACACCACAAGATTCTTCTCTGAAATGTGTTCAAGTTTCTTTACCGTTGCACGTTTTTAAGCAACTACAATTCAAATATGCTGTACGCTTTACTCATGGCCTTTTTTTTTTTTTGACATGGCCAACTGTGATATTTTAGAAATATCAAATATGGACCATACAGTAACACAGGGTTACTGCTGACACAGTAATTATGTGGCCTCAGCTGTTACCTGCAGTCGTTTCCTTTTAGGATGTTGTCCACTTGCCTTTTTGCTTCACATCAGTTGGTGTCTTAAACAATGGAGATGAATTGTGATTGTTGTTCAGTGTTTCCAGTCACTTCCCCTTGGCTGAAGTCCAAACAGATTAGAGGTATGAGCCCATGGATTAGGTAGGGTTGATGAATGGTAAAAAAAAAACTTCTGCTCTACATAAAACTCATTATACTCCATTACTTCTGTTATTTTCCTCTCCTACAGGCAGCCAAGCTGGCCAACTATGCCAAGTACCAGCGCCTGTGTGACTTCCTCTTCATTGTGTTTAGTGTGGTATTCTTCATCACACGACTTATTATATATCCAATATGGTGAGTTCACAGTGACACCTGTGACCTAGAATGAGTTTTATATCTACTCCGGCATCATGGTTATCAGTTTAATCCTGCACAACAGCACGCTGTTATGGAGGCCAAGAACATCCGTGCTAATTTTTTTAATCCTGTTATCTTGAGATCATTAGTTAATTACCGTGTTGTCAAGAATATGACCTTTGTTATCTTGAGGTAATGACATAATCTACCTGTCATCACCAGAAAACAAAAGGTTGTTTCCTCCTATTACTCGTAATGTCTATATGTGCTTTAAGTTGAGTGCTGTATGTAAGCTATTCTTTACAGTTATTAGCCATAATGTGTAATGTTTCCCCCCTCATATTGCAGGGGGAAACATTCTTACAACAAATGGAAAAGTTCACATGATTTCCTTTGAAACTCAAACCCACCCGACAGAGCAGTGCGTGTATGTCATGGTCCAGTGTTATGAAGTGCTTTTTCATGATCAGTAATCTCATTATCACAAGAAAGCAAGCCTTGTTATCCTGTGATAATGAAATAATGAACCTGTGATCTTGAGCTGATTCCATTTAAAAAAAAAAAAAAAGTTGGCTTTTATGTTTTTTCACCGGCGAGGCAGGAAATGTTCTAGCTTTAGCTCTGAAGGTGGCTGAGCGCAGATTGGAAAATGTGTGCATAACATTGTCTTCTAGCTTTGTTTTTGTAAGCAAGTGCTTGTACAGAAAACATTATACTCCTACTGTGCTCGAGTTTCTTAAATTACTGTCCTTGCAGGACATATCCTGGAGCTGTAATTTGTCACACTGGTCAGCAGCACACAACAAAACCGCCATGCTTTTGTTGACTAGAAATAGCTATGAAGTGATGCAGCTGCCAGTTTATAAATCAGATGAGGCAGTTTCCAGCATATCTACAATGGCAGACTGACATGTTTTCCTTGCTGCCCGGAGCTCTGCAGAGACCTGTACTAAGGTTTAGGCTTAAGTGAGCCGTTTAGATAGCGACTATTACTTGACAGAGACCTGGATGTTGAAGCTCAGCCTCTAGAGAGACGGACAATAGGGAGCCTATCACTGGCATAAGTAACCTGAGCAGCTATATTCAGTGTCTTGGTGTGGATGAGTGATAAAGCTAGTGTTGCCGGTGCAGTTACCTGGACTGAAATCCATACCTCTGCTGGGGGAGGTGGGTCTGTTGACAATCTCCTGTCACTCACCTGGATTTAAAGGAAGACGTGACCTCACCAGCCTCTCACCTGACATGACAGTAGATCTGTGTTACTCGCCTGCTTGGTTTTCCATTTGCATCCAAATGGGAGTTACAGTCTGTGCTGTCATAATGAATGGGCGTCATTAGAGATTGCTGGTTAATGATATGACTTAAGTACAGCTTGCCTGCTCCTGCTCTCACTGGGGTAAATTACTGCATGTGTGCATGAGCGTGTACGAGACCAGAAAATAAATATGTGCCTTCACACGCACGTCTGTTTGTCTTTTCCAGGATCCTGAACTCCACTATGTTTGAGAGCTGGGCCATAGTCGGGCCGTACCCGTCCTGGTGGCTCTTCAACTTCTTACTGCTGGTCCTCCAAGTGCTGCATATCATCTGGTCCTACCTCATAGCCCGTATAGCAGTCAAAGCCATGCTGCGAGGCAAGGTGGGTCACCGCACAGACCGGATGTTAATGAGAAGTACTGGAGTGTAGCTCCAGCCTCTCAGATGTGAAGATTTGCAGCTTCACACTGTTCACGAGATTTTGTTGACTTAACGATCATTCTCTCGACCATTTGAGGAAAATGAGCAGCAGATCAGTCTGTGATGGAAAGCATCATTTGTTGCAGCGCTGCTGTTCTGCCCTGCTGAAGGGTTTGACAGCCTGCTCATCCAAGCTATTCTTGCACAACAGCAATTGTATAAAAAAGTGTTTTACAGCAACTCGAACACACAATTAATGATCTTCTAACAAGGTATCGTTAGTTTCACTTCATGGTGTAATTTCATGAGCGTAAGTGTAGCTTAAACCGTCCAAAGTGCCCTTGATTATGAAAAATTCAGCACTATCCTTTCATACTGTTGCATAAGCAAAGATTAATACAAAAAAAAACTCCACACCTATTGACCCTAAACGTCAACTCCAAACTTTTGCAGGGACAGAAGTAGGTTTTTCACATTTATGGTTGGATGTGGTTGTGGCAATTAGATAAGTGACGAGTGGAGGGACCATAAAGGAAACCAAATAAATATTTGTCCCGGCCAGGCATCTGCCCATGAGCACAATGTTTATTGACATGTAAAACATAACACCGTGGCTATTTTTGGTGATGACTTTGCTGCCTCTGCACTTTTTTCCAAGCTGTCCCTGACTCTGTCTCATTCTCTCTGCAGACGCCGTTTGTTTCCTCCCCCTCTGGAATGAGAGAGGGAGATCCTGTCTTTCTGTCTGTCTTTGTCCAATGAGTCCTCCTCCACTGCTCTCTCGCTTCTCTCCGTTTGCTCTGTCCGCTTGAGACCTTTACCTTCTCTGTTTCTGGCTGTAAGTTTCTGTTGACCGGCTCGGCTGTGACTCCTTTCACACATCTTAATTCCGTCCGTCCTGTCCATTTTCATTTCCAGAGGGGTTCGTTGTAGTAGCAGCGGGTTTAATTGGACAGCTGCTGCAGCAGAATAACACTTAGATTCACTTAGAAAGACCGCAGTAAGGCGCGAGTTGTAAATGATGAGTAATGTGGTAATAGTGCCGTGAATGTCAGGTATGTCCAACTGTTTCTCATTAGGGAGCAGTGTGTTGAATCTGTCCCGCACCACCACCCTGTGGTTAGGATGAAGGCAGCTGATTTGCATGAATAAGACATTTGCGGGGCTGCTTTTTCCCCTCTTTCCTTTTTATATTCATCCATAGTTGTAACTCATTTCAAGCAGAGCAACAGATTTCACCTGTCATTAGATTAAATCAGTGGCTCTCAGCCCTTTCTTGCTCGTGATATTGCATGAAGCAATATCTCTCTTTGCTAACTTTCAGCAGTAAACAAATCATCACCCCTCTCTGTTTCCATCGTAGTTAGTTTTGTAGTTTTTGAGACATGACTCGGTTTGTAGAAGTGTGAGAAAGCGCAGTGATTTGACTGACTAATGCAGGCTGACTCACAGGGCTCTGATCATTTGAATACGGAAAGGAGCAGCTTTAATTCACAGAATGATTTTCTGTGCTCAGACTGCTTCATGAGAACATTTTTAGAGGCTTAAAAGCATAAAGCTACAGTATTTCACAAGAAAGAAGCAAAGATTAAAGTCAGAAAAATAAACAGTGTATCATAATACATTTTTTCCTTATCGCCTACCTGAGCAATTCATCTCCAACTCCCATTTTGGGAACCAAACAAATTGAGAGAGCTGTTACCGAGCTAGATAGTGTCTGGACATGAATAAACACTTTCCTCTATTCTCACTTTGGTGTTATGTGATCACACACCAGCTGGATTTATAAACACAAGCTTGCTCTGTGCTCTCTGTCGATATTGCATTACAGGACTTCTAGGTAAGATTAAAATCACCTCTGGTTTCTATTTAAGCTCAGCAGCATGTGAAATTTCCTAATAGAGTTTCAAAAACACTGGATTGGCTCCAGGCGGAGTGCAGCGTATCACCTGCCAGCAAAGGTGAACCATGCAGAGTGAAGGCAAAATAAACGATTGATGGAAAGATCTTTGACTCTTACGTGGTAATAATTAGACAATGCTGCTTACTAGATTCCACTGTGTAAGCTGTAGGTGCATCCATTTAACAAAACGGCCCCGACAAGATCCTTAGTGTGACCCTATTGATAAGACGGAAACTTTCACATATGTGTATCTATTTATGTACATGTAGGCATGTGCGTATTATTACAAAAAAAGTGAACTTTTTCCTTTAAAATGTCATCATCACATAAAAGATAGAAAATCCACTTAAAATCACTCTAACATTGTTCATTTATAGCAGCATTTTTGATGCTGATCAAGTTACGTCAGAGCTGCAGTTTTCATTTAGAGCTTACATTAATTTTGTCTACCCTGCAAGAGCTTATCGATGTTTTCTTCCCCCGTCTTCCTTCTAGGTGTGCAACGATGTCCGTAGTGACATTGAGAGCAGCTCAGACGAAGAGCCCGACACGCCCACAGAAGGCCTCAAGGCTTCTCATACTCCCAAAGGAGAAAACGGCACCAACGGCCACTGTGCTCCCGCTAAAGCCCGAGTGCAGAACCACAGCAGCTGGTGACATGGAGCCTGAAGCTGGAGCCCCCTGCAGTTTGTCCCTCACAACGTCTCCATGAGCTTTGTCCCATGACATTCCCTTGACATGCAAGGCTCGCTCACGCCCACATACACATACACACACAGCCTCCTATCACACATCTCACTGAGAGTGAGTGCGCACAGATTCATACATCGGTGGACTGATGGTGGATACACAGACACTGACATCTGCTTTGAAGAGCCCCGTAACGACACGTACGACACAACTCAAGAGCCGAAAGCTGAAATGTGGAAATCGGTTGACGCAAGTGATTTGCATTGCCTTATTTTTCAAATGATGGGATTTATTTGCTGCCAGATGTTGGTTGGTTTCAATGTTCTCTCCCAGTTTTATTGGTCAGATGAACTTGATTATATTCGTTTTAAGGATTAATTCACACTGGATCAGAGGGCAGAAAACTGCTGCTGCACTGCTCTCTAGGGCTTCAGACTTGGAGGTATGTTGTATTTCCAAACAGCATGACACAGCAGGTTTTATATATATATAACTGTATTGTTATAACTGTGGTTTTATGAGCTCTTAAAGGAGCACCTGCTGTGTATGCGTGTGTGTAACTAGAAGTACAACCGAGTTTTTTATAGCAGCAGTTTCTGTCCTTTGCAGTTGTCTGTGGATTTATCTTTTGACCACATTATTTTTGTCATGTTTTTTCTGTTTTAATGTTTTTTACTACTCCTTCTGAGACCAAATGTGTAAGAAATTGTTTGACGTCACTGCCTATAGAGGAATCCAGGTATGAGGACGATACTAAATGTCTGGTATCAAGTTCTCACTTGAGTGCCTTGCAAAAATGTATTTCCAAATATATTCTGTCGCTGAAACATGTCTTTCTTGTCGGAGTCCTGTTTATGAACACTACATTGCACTGTGTGGTTAAAGGCATTTAATTTAATATAGTACAAACAATTACAGCCATCTTCACCGCTGAAACATTGTCACTAAGAACATGGATTTTACAAAGGCCATCGATGTCAATAATATGTTCTTGATTCATTTGCTTGGTGATGTTTTCAGAAACCAAACTTCTTCCTTGGAAGGCCACAACATCCTCAGTGAAATCCCACAAACATCCTCAGAAGAATAAGCATCTTAATGATTTAGCGATGGATAACAAAAAGAAAGGGAAATGTCCACATCTGTGCAAAAAGAAGAGCAGTCCATCAGACCTCAGTCCTTGAGGACTTCTGGATCCTGGTTCTCTGCCGCCAGCTTCAGCTGTTTTTGCCTGTCCATGTAGCGGTACGCTCGCATGGCACACAGGTAGCCCCCATAGGCTGTCAGCAGCATCATCGAGGCGGAAAAGGTCCGATAGCCGATGTCAGCCAGCCGTTTCCCAGACACCATGATGAGGATCCTGAGGGAACCAGGAACAGGAAGTCAGCGCAGGTTCAGCAGCAAAACAAAATAAAATTGAAATCTTGCCACATTAGTTTATCCATTGACAGGTTCTCATATCATGATATATATCAACATTACATTGTAAAATAATCCACGATTGAGGATTTTATGGCCATCGCTCTGCGCTAATACTGTGTGCAATGTTTAAAAGATACTTGCATTTTGCACCACTTTATTACACTACATTTTGGGATTAAATTGCCTTAAATTTACATGTATCTGACAGCTGTAGGTACTAATACAGAATAATACAGAATGGTTCCACATAAAACTAACCACCTAACACCGATCTCATTGCTTCTGAACACAAAGATAAACGTGGCCGTCACTCCTGATGTGAACCACATTAAACTCCCAGTCTCTATTAACTCTGATTTTATGTCGCTACATGTTAAGCACTCTGTTGCCTCTGCAAGTTAAAACATTTCCCTTGTCTCACTAAAGGCTAACGTTAGCGGACAGCCAGTCAGCTCTGTACGCACATAAGTTCGCAGTTAGCTCATTATTTTTATTGACTTGGAAAAAGTCTTTGTCACGTCTCCTCTCAGAGCAAATACTTTTGTCTTTTCTTACCTTTTATGAAAGTGATAGCAAGCTCAAGTTATCGTAGTTGTCCTCAATGTCAGCAAGACTGCACGCGAAATCAGCACGGAAGCTAGCTAACCTTTGCTTTCGTAAGGTACGGAAACTCAGAGGGGACATTTCTCGTATTTGATAAAACTGCGAGCAAAGTTGCACTGCGCCACCTAGTGACCCGGATATAAAAAAAAACATCCATTTTGAAATACTACATTCCGGATTGAATATAGTGCTTTTAGTCCACTTGCTATAAATTTATCCCACAGCTATAACGTCAGCTACTTTCAGACAACTTAAGGTACAGTTAGAGATAAAAGTACCAAACGTGGTACACAGTACTTAGAAATAGCTTCTCCACCAGTTACAATACATACATATACTTACATATTTCTATTGTAACAATAAGAAAATAATAGAGCACTATCGGTGGTACTTTTACTTTGGACCCTTTAGTTGCATGTTGCTGCTAATACTTCTGTATTAAAGTAATATTTTGAGTGGGGGACTTTTACTTGTGTTGTAATCTTATATCATGCAGCTGTTTCTCTTAATGTTACCGTCAAACCGCCAACAAACTTCTGAATATGCCGTCATGATCTAGCGTTACTTTGGTTACTGGAGGCAGTAAAAAATAGAAAAGTTTTAACGATTTTCGACGTTATATCTGCCATCATGTAGACACTGAAATACCTGCCAATGTCCCTCTTTTTTTTTTCTTTTTTTAGTCAAATTAAAATAAAAAACTTTTTTTTATTTAACTGAACCTGCTACGAACTAACCGCGAGCGCAGCAGGCACAGCTGCCCCTGATTTCCACCCGGAAGTATTTTGGAGGCGGACACAGAGCAATGGCAACATGCTCGATAAGTAACGATGCTGCTGATGAAATAAATGATCCGGGGGCCGCTCGATACGGCAACTTTATAAACTATTACAGCTTCAACCCTCCGGAGAATCGCCTGAGTCTGCTTCCAGCCACACTTCTTCAGGATTTGGGATACAGCGACGCTCATCAGACCACACTGGTCCTGGACGTGGGCTGTAATTCAGGGGTATGTGTTTTTGAGATACGACAGCTTGGACTCGAATATTTCCTTTAAGCTTTAAAGCAGACATGTCTTTTTCACGATTCTTCAACATCACACACACACACACACACACACACACACACACACACACACAGTATAACGCACAGCCTATGAGCTTCATCAAAACTCAAAACAAAATGTCTTTTGCATGAACATTTTTCCCATGATTCAACCTGATCCAGCGTGACATTTGGGGCTCCTCATAATTTTTTCTGACTACAGTTTAAAATTGTTTTCAACGATGCCTGTCCACAGAAGACAAACTGTTTGCAGTGAAAGCTGTCCTCTGTCTTCTCCCCCTGTGAATGGCAGGAACTGAGCGTCGCCTTTTACAAGCATCTGGTGCAGCAGCCTGCGTGTGAGGAAGAGTCGAAGAGGAGGAGAGTGAACCTCCTGGGCTTTGACTTGGATGAGGCCCTCGTTCAGCGGGCTCAACAGACCAACCCCCTGCCAAACAGCATCTCCTTCATCCCTCTGGACATCATTAACGACACTCACCAGCTGCAGGAGTATCTCAACCAGCACGGCAGCTCCCACTTCCACCTGTGTCTCTGCCTGGCTGTCACCATGTGGGTCCACCTAAACCACGGAGACTCTGGCCTGCTGCAGCTGCTCTCTCGCCTGGCTTCTATCAGCCAGCACCTGCTGCTGGAGGCACAGCCCTGGAAGTGCTACCGCTCTGCGGCGCGGCGGCTGAGGAAGCTGGGCCGCTCGGACTTTGAACACTTCAAGACGCTGAAGATCCGCGGGGACATGGCTGGACATGCCAGGGAGCACCTGGAGAGACACTGCGGGATGGAGCTCATCCATAGCTTTGGCAGGACCACGTGGGACCGGAAGCTGCTGCTCTTCAAAAAGAGATGAGCCTGAGAGACAAGAGTCAAGAATTTTTCATGTGCAGGGACACGCTCAGCAAGACAACACGGAGAAGTCCGAGTAAAGCTGAACTGATAAGCTGATCGACATGAATCAGCCATGACTATAAGTTTCTTTTCGCATGTGAAGATTTGTGTTTATCTTTGTTTGAAGTGATGAGTATCTTTGGGTTTTTATGTTCTTGCAGACAAAACAAGCAACCTGAAGAGGTCACTTTGAAGTCTGGCTGCTGGTGAAAGACATTTCAGACTTTCATTTATTTCCATTTTATAGAGCTAACTGTCGATTGATGGAGAAAACAGGCAGATCACTATATTCTAACTGCTTTAGGCGGCAGTTTACAATTATTTAATTAGTCTAGAAAATGTGAACCAACAAATTGGATTACAAATAATAGAAAACAGAAAAGTAACAAATGCTCATTGGAGAAGTGAGAGAAAAAACAAACATTTAATTGATTATCAAACTTCTTTCCAATTTGTCTTGATTTCTAGAAGAAAGGAAAACTGGATGCTGTAGCAGTTAAATGAATATTTTGAGCTTTAAACGTTGTTAGAAATAGTTTGTGTTTTCTTTTCATTTCGAACAAAGGGTTCCTAAATTATCTGCCTCAATGCTGATGTTTCAATTAAAATGTTTACCAGCGATAACCTTCTCACAAAAACTGTTTACTCTGTGTGCAGTCATTACTGTGCAGATTAAATTATGAAACAGTGTTTTCCATTATCAAGCTGCTCCTTCTGGATCAGAGCAGACTGAACCACAGTTAACACAAAACAAACCTTCACAACACGTTAATTTCATCATTTTAATTACAGAATACTAAAAATAACATTACATAAAATGTCTTTTTAAAAGAAACCATTGAATATTACAAAGGTTGTAAATTTTGTAAAGTTAGGATATAAAATCTTTGAACAGTGGTGCATAATTGAAAAGAAAAATAATTTTCATAAAATGTATATATTAACTGTTCTACTACATAAAAAATGAGATGGACACAAATTGCAGACAGACGAGATGAGTAGACACCGCCATTACCGCAGTGAGCTCTCCTTTCGAAGGAAGAAAGACTTGAGATGCACAGCACACACCACAATCAGCTTAAGTTCTCAAGTTATGTCTATGTTCAAAAAAAAAAAAAAAAAAACAGATGAGAGGAAAAACCAACGAGCTCCAAAGACTACAAAAAGTGACTTGGTGGCTGCTCCCAATATTCACACACATCTCGATGGGTGAAAACCCGACTAGACTGGCCTTGGTTCCATAAACACATACTGTTTTCCACAGGTTTAAGCTGTACAAAGAGTTCTGAGAAACCTCATACTTTAAGTCATTCCACCAAGACAGGGAAACAATGATCAGCTGTCCTTCGGTTTCGTAACACAGCCGTTCCTACATCCTACTGTACAACTGGTCAGTCAGATCCACTGAAAGCTACCATGGTCACATAATTCAACATCAGGAGGTCACCCTCAAGGAACTGGAATAGACTATACACAAAGGGGGGGGAGGGGGGAGGAAACATGCATATTCCAGCAGTGTGCTTGCTTTCTTCCTCTTTACGTCACACCCTGTGTCACTTCATCATGAGCCCTTATTAAGATGTTTCAGTCAACACCACAGAATCGCTCCAAAAGCAATCACCCATCGAGGACATTCAGAGCCCGTTCAAACCGAGGATGTCTCTACACGTACGCCGCAACGGCCACTCGTGTCCACACGGAGGTATTTCATCGGTCTCCTGCCGTTCGGGAGACGCGTTGTGTCACATTTTTGGTAAACAGACACAAGGTTTGTGTGTGTGTGGGGGGGCAAACAGTTTATTTAGGTGTTCTTTCAAAAAAACGTTGCGATATGGTTTTGATCAAGAGTTGCGCTGAGTGGCAGAATCACGGTTCCTTCTGTGCAGCAGTAGTGGTTTCGTTGGCCCATGAAGACGAGAGTGAATCACAGACGGAAGAAGGGAAACAGACAATAACCCAGAGGACATCTCAGAAGACAAAAAGGGCATCTGAGACAACACAGGCATTTAGAGGAAATGAGGCGAGAGACACCAGCGGAGCTACTTGGTTTGGCTGGTCTGTTGCTCAGACAGCTGGAGTTTTTTCACCAGGGATCCAGGAGCTGCTGTTTATCATGTGAGCTAATAATGCTGTTTAGGTTCAGATGAGTCCCCCTGAGTTAGTGCACACGTCAGAGTCAGGCAGGCCTCGCCCGCTTGTTCGTTAAGAAATCCACAAAAAGAAGCATTAAGAAAAAAAAAAAAAAAAATCAATTCATCAATTTCATATCAAGCTTACAATTAGCTTTGGAGAGAGAGACTGTCGTAGTTTTACAAGTCTGATTGGGGAAGGGTTGAGTCAGTGTTAGTGTGGAGGAGGGTGGGGAAAAGTTCAGGCGTAGACGCTCCCACAGAGTGGTGCAGCGAACCTCTGAGTCCTGCTCATTTTCTGAAAACTCTGAGAAGTATGCATTTTGTGTTGTGAATGCAATGTGCGCTATGTAGTGCCCAACCAGAGACTGGGTTGTGTTGTTTGAGCATGCTCATACTTTATACTGTTATCTGATCATCTGAGATGACTCATCAAGTGGTCGTTGGTGCAGGTCTGCCCAGCAGGCGAGTGGTTGGGGATCTGGTCGGGTGCTGGTGTTGCAGGTTACGCTGACTGTGCATCAGTCAGACAGACAGGTAGGTAGACAGGCAGTTGGGCTGTAATGGGACTCAGGGGCCGAGGCTAAATCAAGGGAGCCGTGTCCATCAAGCCTTTGTTGGGGTCCAGGCTGGCAAAGAAGCGGACGTCCCGGTCCTTGTCGGACTGCAGAGCCATCACGGTCTCCTCCAGCTCGTCAGAGTAGGCACAGCCGGGCTCCTTGAAGTATGCTGCGCACAAAACACAAGACTCAGAGTGGAAACCTACCAACAATAAGGTTTGGGATGGTGGTTACACTGGCTGGCATGGTCCTTTTGGACGTTTCAACAAAAATACAGATTATTGCAGCTTTATTCTTAAAAGTCATGAATCATTTAGTTTGGTTTGCATGTTACCTTTCTCCATGACACTCTGTCGTAGAGCCTTGGCTACCAGTACGCGAACATTGGCCACCGGGTCTGAGGAAAGGCTGAGCAGACTGGGCAAGAGGTGCTGGCTGAACTGCTCCATGGGCATGCAGTCCTCCTCCACTACAGCCTGCAGAAGATACGAGGAAACATTAAAACACTTGCCTTCCCACTTGCTGACTTCTTTAAATCCAGCTACATCTACAGTAAAAACACTATGCAGGAGCTGCTGTTCCACCGCGTCCTGCTAAGTCATGTGAGGTGAGCACTACAGACCTGGCAGATGAAGGCAAAGGCCTGCCGCCCCACCCACTTGGGACAGTGGCAGAACCTGACGGTGAGCTCGTTGATGAAGTTCAGGCCCAGATCGTCGGCCCCACATGCATACAGCTTCTGGAGGATCTCCACGACCTGAGAACACAAGAGGTAAAGGGGATAAAAATGTGAATTGAGTTCAGAGGCAGACACTGAAGTTTTCCATGGAGATGCACAACAGAATAACAGAATATGAGCCAATAAACATGAGATGAAAAGATTAGCTGTAACGATTAGCCTGAAAACTTCACTCTGCCATTTGCTTTTAAAGGCATAGATCAACAGAGAGAGAGATTGACTTATTCACTTTCCTGCTAAGAGATAAATGAAAAGATCGACAGTACTCTCATGTGTGTCTGTTAAATATGAAGCTAGGGCCAGCAGCCAGTTAGCTTAGCTTGGCACAAAGACTGGAAATGGGGGGGAAGCAGCTAGCCTGGCTCTGCACAGAAGATTTAAAAAAAAAAAAAAGACATCTTGTTTTATTTAGGTGTAAGAAATGACAGCTCATGGTTTCATGTTGGTCACGCGGCACAATTTCTTGCAGAGTCATGGTAACATCCCCGAGTCCCCTCATGTAACATCTTCATTAGTGAAACTTCTTGGCAAGACAGGGAATGAGAGGATTTCTAAAAATGTCAAACTATTCCTTCAACAAAGAGGAACTCAGCAGGTGTAGACGTCTCCTCTAAGGGACGACAAAATTAGCTTCGCATTCGTTACAAACAAGGATGAGATGATCAACGACAATCATCAGTCAGGGCATGACTTTGTCACAAACACACAACACGGATCATCATTCATCAGTGTGACTCAGTTCCCGTTTGTCTTATAGTTTCCAGTGTTTTTGCTGACCTAACCATGTGTCACAAGTTGCCAGTGTTTTTTTTTTTTTCCCACCAGAAGTTCAACACTATGCACTTACCAGTTTGTATGAGATCCACCTGACCTCTGACACCTTGTCGGAGCAGAGCGTGAGCGCTATCTGTCTGAGGTAGTCATAAACGTCGTAGTGGCTGTACAACTCTATGATCAGGATCAACTGCCTGGAGGGGACAGACAGAGAGAGCGAGCACATCAGCCAGGCAAGCATGAGGGTTATACAAACGTATACAGTCCTTCAATACAGCAAATACAAACAACCACAACTAAATAAACTGATATTTTGAATATTCTGTTATGGACCAAAATTAAGAAATTTGTAGATGATGAGCTACGTTAATCTAGCCCACATACAGTGTTACAAGAGAGAGTTCAGTTCTGCCATTTGGTGAGTCTGGATAAAAGAGTCTGATTAAGTGTAAATGTGGTCATTTCTGGATTGGAAGAGGAAAAGGAGACGTACTCTGCCAGCTCATATCTGAATCTCCAGTTTCGACTGTTGTCCGTCACCATGAACTCCTGCAGCTGATACAGATATTCTCTCCTTTTGTCTGCGTGCAGCAGCTGCAACAAGAAAATGAACATGAACAAGCTGGGTTATATGGTGTCAATGTAGAGAAATCAATACGACTGATCATCTTCTTTCACTGGAAATCAAGTGAATCACTGTCACGCTCAGTTCAGCTGTATGTACGTGCAACATCTCACCTTGAGGAAGTCATAGAGGTGTTTGAGCACGCCGATGCGGACCTCGTCCAGGTCTTTGAGGAAACCGTTGAAGATGGGCACCAGATCAGCTGCGGTCAGCTGGTCTCCCAGGATGACGGCCAGCTCGTGGATGGAGAAAGCAAGCGTACGCCGCACCTTCCACTGAGAGTGTGACGACAGGAAGAAAAGAAATGTAAGAGGATTACAATCCCGGCCATGTCTCAAGTGTCTTAGGTTGCTTCTCAAATAGGAAAACAACAACTTATTGATTTATTTATATTAACTGATAGAGCAGGAAACTGTAAACTCCAATGTCCTTTATCTGAACCCCTCCAATGACTGGTCTGAATAGAACAGTTGCACAGTGCAATGCTGTCACGCTAACAGTGACATTCAGTGCTGCGATGAAGTAATGAGCCACAGCGTGAACGACTGCTGTCACATCGTCTCTGCTGCCGTGAAGTGAGGCAACGTTTCCCCTCTTACATTTCCTTTTCTTTCTCGTGTCCTCAAGCAACAGTTTCCCCAGTCTCGCTGTGATGTGAGACAGACCTTCACTTCCTCATTGAGTGCACCCAGTATTCCCAAATAAGAGACTCATTCCTTCACAAAGCCAGCGTCACATGCGCAGAAACACTCCTCCACACCGATGGGAGTAAACTCTCCGTCATCTTGGGACAAAGCAGCAGCTCCCTTGGCTCGAAAATATGTATATCGTTGTCACAACCAAAGAGAAAACACACGAGTCTCCCCGCTCACTCTACTGTGGTTCAACGTTTTGTGTTTGTGTACATATCTTCTAATGGATTGAACCATTTAAATATGTTAAATATGTTAGCTTTGGCAATTATGGAACTTTAACTTTCATGGCAAGAAAGCTTATTTCATTTCTGTTTTGATTATATAACAAAAAAATAATCAAAAGGACAAAAATCCAAACAACTCATCCTTGAGCTGAAATGTTTTGAGTGTGGCCTTTTGAAATGGATCAGCATTTCTAATCCCACACTACCCTCATAATTTCCCATTCCTCTGCCTACCTGCACATCAGTAGCGAGGGTTTCATATGTGTCCTTGAGGCAGTGCCAGTTCTGTCGTCCCAGGGTGAGCGCTACCCCCGGCAGGCTGAAGGCACAGTGTTTGGCTATCTCTGTGTCCACCGTCTGGGCCCGGGCCGGGTCCGTCATGGAGAGGTACTGATCCAGCAGCTGCTGCGGGATGACATTCTGGAGACAGAGCAAGAAATTAGAGAGTTTAATGCTCAAAGAGGAACAGGGGGTGCACAGGGAGGGCATCTAGTAATCCATCTTTGTGCCAGTCAATACCAACTATAAGGCTCTGATCAATACTTCCAGGATGTGTGCCTGGAGTGCTGACTGACCTGGATCTTAGGCTTATCCTCAGGCACTGGGCTGTGAGCAGAGTCCTCTCTTCCCTCCTCCTCCACACTCTCAATTAGTTCAGACTCCTGAGCAAAATACAAATCCACACACACAATCAGGGAACAAGCAAGCGAACCTCACATCAACGATGCTGAAATGTCTCGTTGCTGCTCTGAATTCTCCGTAGACGCCCAGGCCTAAAGCTGTATTTATAGCTGTGTCTTAAGCGGTTACGCTGTTAAGCCATCTCCACTGCAAACTCCTGCTCACTGCAACTGCCGCACTTTAACACAGTGAATGATTTTTATGGCAGTAGTCTCCTATTCAGTAATGACACAAGTAACCTGGATGTAACTTAATGCACTGCGGAGATATGAACTGTCTCGTACTAGAACAGGGGAGTCAGGACGAGAATCCTCCTGGTCCTCCAGTGGCTCCGTCTGCGTCTCTTCATCTCCTTGCTCCTGGACAGGGCTCGACTCTGCAGCTGGGGGAGTCTCCATCGTTTGCTCCTCTTCTGTGGGACTCTCTTCACTCTCCGACTGAACCTCCACAGATTTGCTCTCCACAGACGGGGTGTCTGCGCTGCTTTCAGGCTGCTCTTCTGGCTGGGGTTCAGTCGGGCTGTCGTCTGTCGGGCTGTCGTCCGCCGGGCTGTCGAGCTGGGCTGCCTTCAGAGCTGCTGATAACACCTGCACTTGAGCTGAAGGTAAATTCACAGACACAGTTTAATCTACATGCCAACACACTGACAAAAGTCTACAGCTAACGGCACATACACTGGCTCTGTATACCCACCTTGCACATCAGGGTCATCCATGTGTGGCTGCAAGCAGTCCAAGACCTTCTGGATCTGGTCGCTGGTAGCTTTGCCTGGGCTGGACTTGGAATCAGGATAATTTTCTTCAGGTTCCTCCTCCTCCTCCTCCTCCTTCTCCTTCTTTTCCTCCTTCTCTATCACTTCCACTGATTTCTGACAGTTTAGCATCTCCAGTTCCCCGCTGATGTCTGGTAAAGGAGATCTCCAGTAGTGGAAAGAATTAAAGTTCTCGTCTGTGTGCTCCGTGTCTTTTGTGTTCTTAGCATTGTTTGTAGTTGTGGGGCTGGCGTTGCTGTTTGAGGCTGTGCGGGAGAAGCCGCCGTGCATCTCTCTGGGAACAGAAGTGTGGTTGTCGTCATAGTTGTGCATTTCCTCGCTGTCAGCTGTCGACACATGCTCTGGGGACGGTGTGGCGCGGCCATCCTGATTGGGAGGTGTGTGAGTGATGGTTCTCTCTGTGTGGCAGCCGCTGATGTCCGAGCAGTTCAGAGAGTTTAGGGAGCAGTCGCTGAAAAGAGAATAACAAAATGTATAGAAGGAGATGTATAAACCCTTACATCTAAAACAGAATAATCTCATAATCTCAGCACTGGGTAACTTTCAAGTAATAGATAAGAGGATTCAGAGAAAAGACGCGTCAACTTAAATTCCTTTCATTTCTCTGTTTCTGCAGATAAACATTTAAACAAAAGGGAAAACTGGTCTGACCTGATCACACCCAGTGAATTATGACCAGGACTCACTGATGCAACACTGTGTCTGTGCCAACACAAACTCATATTCCTATAGTGCCACACCATATTGCTATAATTACTGCCTAATTACTGCCTAAACACATATAGATGAAATAACAATACACTTTCTGCCAAAGTTTGACCTACTGAGACAAACAAAAAAGAACTGAAAAGAGGCACATGATTTATCAAAGTAAACCAACAGCTGTAAACACGTGTTAGGTGGTCTTACCTGTCCAATGTACACCTGGGGACCTCTGGTAGGGTGCCGTCCTCTCTGAAGTGAAGGCCTGTGCTGGAGGGATTGGCAAAGGTGGAGATGAAACGGCCCAGAGACTGAAAGGCTGCCTGTCGCACCTAAAAATGTGGCAGAGTGGAATCTGTCAGTTTCATAATGACGGCAGAGACTTTCCAGATCACTAAAGCTCATCTCCATTAGCTCAGGATCTTCACGTGTTCATGAGCAGGATTATTTGCATGGGGCATCATTTTAAAGGCTACCTACAGTCCAAAACAGTACACAGTTATGGACAGTGGGAGTGCATGCAGTTCTGTTTATAGTAGAGGGGTTGCATACACAGACAAGATCACATGTTCGTTGGTGCAAAGTGTCCATGCGGTCATAAATTCTAGGCTCCATGTAAACCCACGTGGATGTGGACAGTACAGTGGGCTTCAACCTGCAGACCCTTCAAAACCAAAACACTGACATCCTTCAAGCTTCAAACCCCATTGATAAGCATTTGGGCACCCAAGTTAAAAGCATGCAAAATTGTCAGTGAAGTGGTGCAACATTTCCTGCGATCCTCCTCATCAGCCACTTGTTTTGCACCAATAAAGATTTTTCCTTCATGAGTTTGCCCTTATTTCTTATTTTAACATTTCCCTGAAACAGTATGAAAAAATCTGTACAAAAGACTCCACAAAGAGCAAAAAGAACTGTAATCTAAACAAAGATTTGCCCATAGCTCAAAATCAGGAACAAGACGAAACATACGGCGGAGAGGAAAAACACTTCTAGAGTCTCCATCTATAGCAACGACTGCTCATCACAGTAAAGAGGAAGTTACACATAAAAGTGCTTGTAATTTTATGCAAGCATATGAATTACAATTCTTCCTGTGTGCCTGTGTGTGCGTGTGTGTCTTACCCAGCGAGACTGGTCACTGATGAGGCTGATGAACAGGGGGGACAACTTTGCGCGTCGCACCTCCGGGGAGGTGGAATTGGAGACCATCATGAAGCACTCGGCACAGGCTTTCCTGATGCCCCACAGACTGTCTGAGCACAGGTCGAAGAACTTGGGCATCTAAAAACAAAAGCGCGTCAGAATAACTTGAAACCAATATTGACTGTTTGAGCAGTGAAGGGATTCGTGAATAGCGGGGTGCAAAGAATCTACTGACCCATGAATGGAAAAAACAGCGTGTTACAGGGTTCAGTGAATGTTACACTTTCATGTTACTTAATGAGGATGCAAATGTGGTTGTTTCGGTCAAAGAAAAAAGAAGTCCTGGGGCGTCTCACCAGTAGTTTTTCTGTGGCCTCCTGACCCACAATGGAACAAAACTCTCCGAAATTGGCTGCACACACCTGTGATACACAATAATAACAAAACAATGAATAACAAGGCTCAATGAATAATACATCATGTTTACTTCAAAGCAGCAGACGAAATCCACAAGACATACACGGTGTCTCAAAGGACTGAAATTCCAACACTAATAGGAATATTAATAATTCTAATATGGCTAATTGTGTACAATAAGGATTTGTACACTTATTTTCAGTTGTTCTGGGCAGAAGTAGGAAAAAAATGAATAAACTTCCAACGTTTAGCCTCAGAGAGAAAGAGGACCACAATCAAAACAACAAAAGAGCTCAAAAAATTATTCATAAGGTTCGACAACCTTTGCAGCTCCTCAATACTCTTCCTGAGCCGCCACCAGTTACGCCAGGAATTAACATTCCTCACAGAAAACAACAGCGCAGTGTAGGATAAGGTGATGAGCAAAACAGAATTACGGCTGACTCGCAGAGTTATTGAATTTATCCTGAGGGAACACAATTAAAGTCAAGCCCACATAACGGTTCGCTCAGCTGTGACTGGAGCCTGAAGCAGACAATCGTGTGCGTTCATAATCATAAGTAATGAAGTAACAAATACAGCACTGTGACCTTTGGTGGAGATGAAAATGCTCTGGAGGTCGTTACCTTGCGAACTTGAAAGAGTCGAGCATCACTGCAGAGGTCACAGAAGCGTGGCAGCAACAGATACTCCACTGTGTCTTTGCTCAACATGGTGACGACTTTACACATGATCTGCCAGAGGAGACATGAGGAGAGTGTTATGAGGAGCAGGTCATGTGCGTTTCATGAGGTTGAACCTGATCTGAGAAAACGTCATTGAATAAGTGAACAGCTAACACCGAAATACAATATAAATACAACAGAATAGAAATACTCAAATTCAGCTTTGACTCAAAATTGAGAGCGGGCCTTGCTAATTTATTTAAATTCATTGATTCACCAAATACATAATAAACATGACAAATTACTGTTCAATTCAATCATGTTCAATCAAAACAGAAGCCATTCTTAAATTTTAGACGGGTGAATGGATCAAATAAAAGAAACTGAGTGATCCCAGTAAAGTAAAGAAAGAAACCCACTGCACCTCTCTGCCTGCACTGCACTCGTATTGATTTAACAGCCGATCCAGCAACCACACTATGTAGTTTGTCTAGCACCACCTGGTTTTCAGCTTAATTTAATTCAAGCCAATTTCCCTGGTAATAGACGACAGACTATGTTTATTAAATCTGTTACTTAAAAGAAAATAGAATACAGTTTCTTACAGCAACTGCCTCGATTTTGTAGTCATCATCACTGCTGGGTTCTGTGAGTTCAAGGAGAACTGGACAAACTTTGGTCTCCATATCAGCTTTAGAGATGAGGCCCTGCTCCAACAGAACAAGCAGCGCAGCCTGGCTGGTCTTCCGCACCTGGAAAAGATGGGAGGACGTTAAAAACCAGTTTTAAAACTCGTGGTGTGAATGAATCTGATGAGCAAGCTTGTTGTTTTCTGTCTCTTGCCGAGAAAAAAGCTAAAAACCTACCTGGTTATTTGGATCTGTGAGATACCGGACTACAATGGGTACCAAGTATCTTGAGAAAGCTGCTGGGAAGTTGGGCCGACTCTCATGTAAGAACATGGCAATGTTGGGGACCTGCTCCATCAGCTCAGCTCGAACTGTGGGCTCTGAATACACACAGAGAACAAACTTAATGTACAAACATAACATGTGTGCATTACCGTACAAGTTTCAACAAGAGGGAAAGAAGATAAAGAGAGCACAGTCAAAAAGCACACAGTAATCTAGAGACATGACAGCGAAATAGATGAAACAGAAAATGCATCTACCTCCATCTTCTGACATTCTTGCAACTGTCTCCATGACACTGATAAAGTCATTTTCATTGTCACTGAACTCTCGAAGCACATCAAGCAGGCCACGAGCCACGATCTGCCTAGAAAGCAACAGGAGCATCAAGTTAGTAGACTGCCTGCCAATACCTACGAGTGCTGAATGCACACAGCGTAACACACAGCACTGACAAGAGCTGTCAAGTACATTACACACACATGTACTTGGAAATGACGGGGGGGCGTGAACCCTGCCAAGCTGAGCATGAAAAGCATGAAGACAGGAACTAAATGTGTTTGTGTGGAGACAACAGAGCAGTATTTACACGCCTGCAGAGGCACAGTGTTCAAACTAATGAAAAAGCACTTCCTAAGGGCTTTAAAATGCACTAGCGGGTTTTTATTGCTTACTATGCAGAAAGTGCCACATCCAAAGAAATCAGAAATCTCACAAAAAATACACACAAACCAAAACTTGTCTTCAGTTGAAAACACTACAGATCTAGGATTAGCGCTGTCAAGCCAATGCCATGTTCAGACAGATACCATCCACCCATGGCTACTGAGTTCAAGCAGGTATGTGATTAGTAAATACACAGGAATGCAGACAGTCGTCCAGATGACTATGGAAAAAACATCTACGCATGACTCGAGATTGGGCAATATGTTGATCTCACATCTAAACTTTCTGTCGCTGAATCAAGAGAACAATCAAAAAGTCTTTCTATTAACTGTGTGAATAACACACTTTCTTGTTTACACAACACAAAAAATGACAACAGACTAACAAATTCAGTGAAGTTGGTATAAAAGCTAAATTATCACTGAACAAGTGAAATTCTTTGAAGATTAGTTCATTTGAATATCTGACTTCATGCTCTCACCACTTTGTCTACAAGAAGTGACACCTCTGTGTCATTTGCCAGATGTTTCCTTAATAAGTTCCACAAGGTTGCAGATGTTTCCTTGTTGCTAAGACCTTGTCGGCATGATGCTTTCAACACAAATCAACGTGTCTACAAAATTTTTTCTAGTTTTCCACAAACTTGGCTCGGCCGCGGTACGAAAGGAAACATTAGCCAGATCAAAGGACGGTTCTTTCTTTTTTTAATGTGTAAATGTACGTTTGTGACTCCTGTAATCTAGGCTTTGTACAGATTACCTTGTGAGGCAGCTAGATTTGCGAGATCACACAAAATCACGCAGGCCAAGAATTTGTCTTGCCCGACTTCAAGTTATGTGCTTGTGGCTGAACCACAGTCGTTTCGCACCAATCATTCCTATGAGGCAGCTACAGGTGTGGTTTTAAGTGAGACAATGGCGAGAGAAGCTGCTGCTCGTTCGAAAACAACAATGTCCCTCTAGAGGTTCGTGTAGATGCTGCTCTAACATCGGTTTTATCAGATCAGGAGAGCATTTCTTCATTGAAATAAGAGCAAAGGACAGCACCGAAGGCTTGTCTCAGTGGAAAAGATGGGTTTTTTTTTTTTGTTTTTTTTGGGGTTTTTTTGTTGCTCCTCTCCCAACTGGCTTCGGCAAGAGTCCTACAACATCATGTGGTTTGCTGATCTGATTGGTTGAATTTATCCTGTGATAGACAGTGATAGACACGATTCATCCAATCACCTGCCAAGTATTTCCTGCCCTTTTCCGAGCAGTTTTCAAGGACGACTTCACCGATTGTTCAGTGTAAAAAAAAAAAAAACATCTGGCACGTCAGGTTACTGTAGAGATACCTTTACTGTCAACCTCAGTTGCTGCAGCTGCAAGCGTTGGATCGTTTAATCTCTGAAAGCAAGCTACCAACTGCTGAAGCAGCAGTCAAGAATGCTAATGAAGCGTAATCAGAGCTCTGGCTGAAGCTTTTGCCGATCAAGCTTAAACATACCTAAAAACACTAGTTTTCTTCCCTACAATATGCATCACTATGTGTTTACACCACACTATATAGGATGACAAAGTGTCCTCAAAATCCAAAAACTATTCATGAACATCCCATTATCTTTCTGATATGTAGCATTCTGTCTGGTTTTCAGAGCGATAACAGTGTCAACGGTCTGGCCACAGGTCTCCACTTACCTGTTGAAGACGTTCTCACTGAAGGCATATTTCTCTAGCCTCCCAAGAGGAGTCAGGTTGTCTTGTCCTGCATCGAGGAAGGCTGTGATGCGGATGCCGTCACACTCTGAACCATAGTCATCAAATCCAACTGTGGGATGGAAATAAAGATTACTTTACAGTCACACAACCACTGGAACTATCTGAGACCCACAGCTAATTCCTACAAAAACAAAACATTTGTATGAGGACTGACAGATGCACCACAGTAGTCACAGAGGCATGCTGACGACACTGAATTAGACTAAATGTCAGAAATTAAGTACCTCCAAAGTGTGAATACAGCAGAAATGCTGAAGTGCAACTCATTATTCCATTTAAAGGTCCAGACATAAATACACACTGGCTTTGCAGTTGGATCTAAACAGTGTTTCATTACTCTAGCTGATGCAAACAACAGGGACCGTTGGTCTGTATAACAGCTAATAATAGCATGGTGTAAAACCCTGAAATGCTGTTGACAGCTTTAAATTTCACATGGGTGAATGGGGTTGTCCATAAAGCTGACACTCCCATATACTCGCCTGCTGAAGGGAGGGAAAACAGGTCTACATATATGCAAGAAATAAATCAATCGAGGTGTTGTTTAATATGGTCTTGTTAACAAATTAAGATAACTAGAATACTCACAGTCATCCAAATCATCATGGCCATCTTCAAAGTATAAAGATAGACCTGCAAGGAAAAGGCAATTAGAGGGCAAATCCACAGTGGCAAACATGTCATTAACATACTATCACTTTACACAACACCCCCACCCCCCAGGATTTACAGGATGACAATTACTAAGAAGTGAGACTGACATTAAGTCACCATGGTCATTTTGGTGTATATATACACACACATCTTTCATTTCTTCAATATGCACTAATATGAATTTAAGGAAGCTCTGATTTCATTGTGCAGGTACTTTTGTATTGCATATTCATGTATCTTTTCTATGCTTTTTGCAGACGTAACACACATTACCCACCAGCTAACTCATTTCCCTCAGGTGCAATTCATAAATTTTATTCAATTTTTCCACACTTATTTGGGGCCGTTTTTTGTCTCAATATCCATTATCGTTTCTACATACGTTTGGTGTATGTAACGTTACAGCAGTATTTATTCCCTTTCAATCTTTTTCACGCTTACTTTTGAATAGAAGCTCGTACATAGTACTCTGAAATTTTAAGGCTGCTCATCTATACTATGCATCTGTACTTTCATTTCTGTTGCTGTGACAATTTCAATTGAGTAGGTCTCATCTACGTTCAGTCACTTAAACGTAACACAGCGACACTACAAGCAGACTTTCTTTCGTGATGTCAGTACCACCCAGCCCCAGATATAGGACAATAACTCAGAGTAGGGTGGTCAAAAGAAGAGCCCAAAAAGAGGTCCCAGAAGGAGAAGCATGTGGTGGGACGGCTAATGCCAGTGTTTACAGCTGGACAAGCAAGGGAATGTGCTCCATATGTAATAAAAACAACTCGTCTCGAAAAGATACATCACATGTAGTGTTTAAAGTTGGTGTGAGGAGTAAATAAGGGCACGATTTGTTTCACAACACCCCCGAAAGCATATTGGCAAAGAACAACATCTCCCCTTTGTTATGGTATAAAGGAGGATTTGGTCAGCTTATGGCTGAAATTGACTTTAGCGACTAGGCTAACGTTAGCTAGGTCAACTCGTTAGCCTTCGCTAAGACTACAGTTCGATAATAAACGCGGCCGTGGGTATACGATGGTCTCTTAACTACACAAGAGAGTGGTAATTTGAAAAATCATCTACACCCCTGAGTACTTATACATTCAAATGTAGCCTCAGAGTGGCACATTTCGATACCCCTGTAGCTTTCGTTAGCTAGCTGGCTAGCGCTGCTAAGTTTGCTAACACGGCTTGTCCAGCCCTTTCGCTTGACTTGACTCGCCTTAGCTAGCGCTTCGCCTGGGAATACAACAAACGTAGTTCAACAGGAGCTACTATTTTATATATCTGGACTCCGAAGACCATAATACCGCTTACTAAGTGCCAACACAGCGTCAAACTATTAAAGAAAACACTGTTTGAAAAGTGCCATTACCTGCCATCTTGAGTATCGGCTCGGCTCTGCGGGCTGCCGTCCCGTGTGGGCTGTCACCACCACACAGCTGTCACTCAAACAAGGCAGCAAACTACTTCCTGAAAGTACTTCCTGATGCTAGCGTTCACCGGTTAATTATATTTTAAACACCAAGCGTAAACCGATAACCGTTTCTCAGCCTGGGAACAAACTCGACATAACTGAGCACAAATACAGCCTGTGGGCTTTGTGTACCTCCAAACAAAAAAAAGAGCAGGAACAGTCACGTGACCGCACGCCGTAGTTCAAGATGGAGACTGAGCGATTTGGTGGCTTCACTGTTAGCTAGCTAGCTGTTTACAGTAATTACAATATGGCAAATACGACGCACTACTAGACGTTTTAACGCTAACAGCAAGAGTTATAACATCGCCCGAGATGTGCATTTGGTAGGTTTGGACCACGATGAAGTAAAGTTGTGTGTAAACGTAGACCACCTGAAGAATATTCAAGATAAGAGGTAGCCAGGGGAGAAGACTGTCAATGGTCATCATCACAAACTCATTTTGAGAGAGAGGAGATCGATATGTCGCTGAGAGAGTTAAAGGTTTGCCTTCTGGGGGTAAGTCAGCATCGATTTCTATCTGAACTCGTACATATGCAGTCCATACAGTTCATCTAACTACCTGTGGCAACAAATGAGTCATACTGCTCCTCCATCCTGGTACACCATACTGATACATACAGTTTACACAAGTTAAATGTGTTGATACCTGTGATTAAGTGGGCGACAATACATACATTTCATTGTTAAATACTGGTGTTGTCTATTCTGTGCTTTAAGATTTTTAAATCAGTCACAGGAGCAACATCTATACATGTCTAAACTGCATCTAACAACTACATAAAACCATTTATTTATTTCTACCAGTGTCCCTTTAAACATACCTGAAGTAAGCTCCACACATCTCTTCTCCGTCATCTGCTGATAAGATTAAAACACAGCTGACACCATTAATAATTTAGTTGATCAATACAAGATTCCCAAAATACTGATGATCAATTAATCATTTAAGCCATTTTTTAAAGCTAAAATGCCAAATATTTCCTTGTTCCAGCTGTTCAACTGTGAGGATGTGTTGATTTATATCAGCTGGGCTGTTTTTCAGACAAAACAAGACATTTGAAGTTGTCATCTTGGGCCACTGGAGTCCAGTGTTGGACATTTTTCTCTAGTTTTTTGATCATGACAATAATCACTAAGACCGCAAGTAACAATTATTTTAATTGCAATTAAAACTGTTGATTATTTTCTTGATTAATCAATTAGTTGTTTGGTATATAACATGTCAGAAAAAAAAACCTTGAACACTGTTCCCTGTAGCCTATGATGTCATCCTCAAATGTCTTATCCAAGAAAATTCAATCTGCTGTTATAGAGGAGTAAAGAAACCAGAGTTATACACATTTAAGAGGCTGCAATCAGAGAATTTTGACTTTTTTCTGAAAAAAATACTCATTAATTATTGCTGCTCTAGTGCCATAATCCTTATAAAACTTTGCTAAATAACATTACTGGTCTTTTCTGCAGTCACTATTTACTAATCAGTCACAGGAACAATATTCATGCAGGTCTGGACTGCTTACAGCAACAACATAAGCTTCCATTCTCTCCACCAGTATAACATTCTCACAACTCCACCTCTTCATGAACTAATAGATAAAAAAATAAACAATGTAAGTTGAACTACATCTGTCATGGCAACTGTCTCAAAGTTACAGGTCTTCAAGAGGAGCAGGAAGGAGGAAGATGCTGCGAAAAAGCAGTAGCGTCCGGGCATATTGCCAGAGAATGTGTTTTTATACTTGTGATAACGGTTTCTGGCCGTGTTTAGTGAGCATCGTCTGTATTCCCTGCAGGACACCGGCGTTGGAAAGTCGAGTATTGTTTGGAGATTTGTGGAGGACAGCTTTGACCCAAACATCAACCCAACTATTGGGTGAGTTCTTGCTATCAGCTGCGCTAAATGTTGTGTTTATTACACATATTATTGACCAGTTTCAGTTTACTTCAGCTGTTCCTGTGTCAGCATATGATGACTGATGAATAACAAGAAATTGCAGTACAGAAAATGGCAGACATGTTTGAGGTAAATCCTAAACAGCATTGCCACTGTGCCGACAAATACTGACAAATTTATCTCAACTCTGATTTATCCACAGAATACTGGCAAATATATATATATTGTCTTACTCAGACTTGAAATCAAATGATATTGTTGTCAGCCTCAAAAATACAGTATCAGGACTCCGATTAATACAATGTAATTAAGTCATTGAATGTTTTACGTTTGGGAGGTTGTTGTTTACTGAAGCTGGCAGACAGTTAATCAGATATCAAACAAACGGATGATGTAAATGAAGATATGTGTTTTTCTCACCGTCTCAGACACTTGAAAATGAATTGGGATGAAAGCAAAAAGCGTTACTCACAGTTCTATTTGTCTGTATTTTACAAAGCAGCTAAATTAGCATGTTTGTAATGTGTCAGTATATCAATCATGAGGTCATTTCTCTCCACCAGGGCATCCTTCATGACCAAGACAGTGCAATACCAAAACGAGCTGCACAAGTTCCTGATCTGGGACACGGCAGGACAGGAGCGGGTTAGTAATGTCCACCGAGAACACCAAGATTCACACGTGTTTTGGCTTTGTACAGTCAAATTACATCACACAGTTTGATAATGTAATCAATCAGGTATTCAGAAATTTCCTGATTCCTCCCATGTGGCTTTAGAGGAAGTGAGACATCCAGCTACGTTCGTGCGTACATGTGTCCCTGAACCAGCCTGGGGGAAAGTGAACAGTGCAGTTATTCATTACGTCTGACAGGGGGCAATATTTACCTTTCTTTAGACCGAGTTCTGCCCCCTAACCAATAACCTACTTCTTTTACTGCTCTTATTTTAGGAGTCCTCTTTTCCATAGTTTTAATGACGCAAGTGGTGTAATGGATTTGCATTCTTTTTGAATTGTCAAGTGGCGTCTGTTGAGTTTGGTAGAAACACGAGGCCTCTCCCTTTCCTCTCGCTCCTTCTTCCTCATTGCATTCATGCATTATGAGATACAGATTAAGGAGTGCATGCATGTCTGAGAAGTGTTCTTTCTTTGCAACTATCACGCCCAGGTGCCGCATCATATGTAAGCCTATAGCTCACACCCACACAAAGTTTAGGCCTTAAAACTACTCACTGATGATATGTGATATAAGCAACAGGGTACATCTTGGTGTTTGAGTACAATTTTAGCATTGAAGCCTTCCAAACAGCCCCAAGCTCCAGACAGTTGCAGTGTAAGGAACCACTTTCTCTTTTGACTCACACCCTGCATCTCACATTTCTCTGCATTAGCTTTCCACATCACTTCCTTTTTTCTGTACATGCCCTTCTCTTTTTCTCATGCACAATCCCCTGCCGTTGTAGTGTCTTATCCCTGCTGCTGTCCTCTCCAGAGAGGTGAGATAAGATGCTGTTTGTCTTTTATCCTCCCTCCCCCCGGGGGCCTCGGCTTCTTCACCGCCTTTAGGGGACGTCAGTGCAGCCCCGTTTAAGATAAGATGAGAGGATGAAACCCAAGCCGTCTCAGCCCACTGGCGTGTGCTGCTACTGTGTCTTATCTGAGAGTCGCTGCAACTCCACGTCCAGAGTGTCCTCTTTTTTCCCCTTTGTGTTTCCTCCTGCTGAGTGTTTCTTTTCAACTCTTCTCTTGGCATCAATCTATTCTTCTGCGATTCTTTTGTGTTCTTTTCAATTTTCTCCACCTTTTTCATATCCCGCAAATCCACATTTTCGCTCCCATGTGGCCTCTCAGCCTCTTAAGGGAGTTCACATCTGTGCAGGAAAAAGTAGCAACATTCCTTTGGTAGGTTTTGCATGTGTCTGTGTTTTCATACAAAGCTGCTGTGGTATTTTGAAGCCTTTCATGGCTTGCATTCTAACTTCTGTGGAGCCTTGGCCTATCAAAATCTGTTGAGCTGAGGAAGGGGAGCACAAAGTCGGCCAATGCACATGGAAGCAGTGACCAGGGCAAAAAGGAAAGCGCTGTGATTTCCATGATCTGCCATCCATATCTCGAGACCAGATGAGGCCTTACAAGTACATCTGAGCCCAGCTGTCAGTGGCCCATCGGGGCCTCCCCCTCTAACCGTTCCCTCTCAAAACAAGCAAGTGAACCCTTGAGTCCTACTGGAACAGGAGGGCTCTTTTCATTATGCACCCACCTCGTGGTTTCAGCAATTAATCGGCACTCGTGGGGCATCACTGGGGCTGTTTTCTGGGCTGCTGTGTGGCCAGACGTCTGGTCTCGCTGTGATTACTCTTTCGGTTAAGGCAGAGATAGACCACACAGGACTGGTGGTAGTGCGGCTCAACACTAGCCAATGAAACAGACAGCACTCTCCTCAGTGCCGCTGCCAAATATCCCAAGTTGGATTCCCGTTGGTGGACTTGGGGCCAGTAACAACTATAATTATGTTGAATGTGTGCTTTCCTGAGGTAACAGTGTCACTCCAAGACGGATAGTTTATTCCATCGTATTGTAAAGGAAAATAGAATTGGCGGGAGGGCAGGGTCATTCCAAGTCAAGGTCTTTTTTTCAGACACGGATTATTTCATTTGGTATAAATATCATTATTAATACACTGACACATGGTTTTTCTAGTCAGTTAAAAGGCCCAGTTGAGTGTAAATTTATAGAGGGCATAAAAATAGGTGAGGAATTGGAGATGGGAAATAATCCTTTTTATTTTTAAACTTTCATATTCATCTTAAATATACTGTTGGTTTGTTTTGCTATAATTCACATTACAAGTGAATTGAGATCAGCAGCTACTAGTCCACATTTGTCTCAGCAGAAAAATCTTGAGGGAATGAACTCATACTCCACTTTTGTGTTGAGGTGCTTTCAGACAGCAAGCTGTTGCTATCAGATGCTAACATGCTAATGCTGATGTTAGGCAGTTGTAATTGTTATCAGGTTCACCACATAAGTTCAGCCTGTTAGCATTAGCTGCAGGGAATGCTTTGCAGGTATTTGGTTGGAGGCTGAAATATTGGAGGAGGTAAAAAAGATAACCCGATGATGAAATATGATGGAAGGTCAGGTAGTCACCAAAGTTGCAGAAATGTCTGAACCCAATTTCAAAAAAACCTTCAAGAAGCTGTCAAGAAAATGTGAACCTCACGGTGGCGCTAAAGGAAAAGTCAGATGACCAAAGTCTGTAAGTGTCGTCCTCTGAGCGCAGTGAATTCATGTATATTCAATAGCTGCTGAGATATTTCAGTCATGCTACAAGCATGGTTTAAAAAATGTTTTAGATATAACGACAGCAAGCTAATTGTTGAAGCCAGGATTCAGTGAGCGCTGGAAAGTGTTTTACCAGAAAAATACCAAAACCTGGCAAAAGAAGAACCCCCAGCCTCCGAGGCAGCTATGGATTTAGAAATGCACATGTTGTTTTGATTATGCGGGGCTTTGTGATCTACTGGGTTAAGATCAAATGTATAGTCTTCCATAAATATCAAAACGCTAACAGCTTTTGACACATTCTGCTCATCTTTCTCCTGATGGCTACCACATGTGTGAGGTCCTGGTGGAAAGACTTGCCATACTTCCATTTTAAATAAAACCACTTGGCTTATGGGCTCAGAACACTGGGCCTTTGGTTTAGTAAAATGGTACGTGGTGCCTTTTTTTGCTCATGTTTATACTCTTTCTGAGTTTGTTACAGCCAGTGTTATTGAGTCTAATGAAACTCAGTGACGTAATCACCACCGTGTGTGGCTATGCAACGGATTAGCCGTAGTCTATGAAAAGCCTGAACGCTGTTTCTTGAGCTCTATTGAGTGTCAAAGTACATAATAGTACAATTATACAGCTGTGATATTTTAGTACCTTTTTTATATCCAAAAAATGAAAAATTGGACGGAAATCAAGGTAAACAGAGTTCAAAGAGGAGTCGGGATTGATTGTCTCAGAAGAAGATCGTTTTAGTTCTCGGTCTTTGCTCCGATCATCATATTTCGTTTCACATGGTTTCAAAGCTCGATGCAGACTGAAGAGGTCTTAGAGAAGCAGGCCTCCTCCCCGTCCAACACTGTCCTGTACTCATCGTCGCTTGCTCTCTCTGTCTTCCCACAGTTTCGTGCTCTAGCACCAATGTACTACAGAGGTTCAGCTGCAGCCATCATTGTGTATGACATCACGAAAGAGGTATTATTTACTTTATCTACTAATCCACTAAGTACTTACTGTAAAGTTCAATTGTGTTGTCTTACATTTATTATAAGAATATTTCAGTATTTTCTGAAATGAATGTAGTCTTTCCTGCCAAGAGTTGGAGAAGATCAGAACTACTCTGACATCTGTGCGTTAATGCAATGTTTAGCTTAGCATAAAGACTGGAACTGGGGAAACAACTAGCTGACTTTGTCTGAAAGTAATACAATTTTGTTTTTTTATAGAGATCAAACAAGCATAATTGAATGTGTTCATTCGTTAGCTTTAGAGGTTCAGAGGATTTTATTACTCGTGGTCAGAGTTTCCCACTGTTTCTAGTCTTTATGCTAAGCTAAGATAACCATCTGCTGGCATTTACCATAAAGACAAGAGCGATATCTATCTTCTAATCTGACTCTGAGCTAGAAGGCGAATAAGCATATTATACAAAATGTCAATCTTTTAAACTTTCATTAGAAGTATTCAGTGCTTCATTCAGTGTAATTTGTTCACTGCATCATCAGGAATCCTTCCAAACACTGAAGAACTGGGTGAAGGAGCTGCGCCAGCATGGTCCTCCGAATATCGTGGTCGCGATCGCTGGCAACAAATGCGACCTGTCAGACGCCAGGTGAACCTGAATTACAGATAATACTGCCTGTGCCATGAGAAATGCTCATGTGTAAGACGATGATGCCTCCTCATTTACAACCTGAGTGACGATGAGACTTGAAATGTTTGGTTCAAATGGAAAAAGTTCCTGTGAGGAAATATTATGACCTTTTAGCATCGGAGTAATATCATGTTTGGTTTAGAAATACCATTGGAGCTAAAGGAGGAATGCTGGCTCTCACACTGATTAGTAATCGGTGTGATTTGTCTGTTGTGGAATAGAAGGTGATCAGACTCTCACCACTCTTGGTCAATCATTATGGTTGTTGAGGCGCTTTGGATTCCTAGTAGGAAAGTTGTCCTTATGTACGCTGGACTGAATAATTTTTCACATTTCAAAAACTGAGGAGAAATTACAGATATTACTGATTTTCCATATTTTCCACCAAATTGAAACCTTTCCCAGACTCAAGATACATACTGGATATGCTTTTGGTAATAAAATCATCCATGAAATTGGGAAATCTCCCACGTAATAGCTGTAGAAGCACATTTGATGGTTATCAGTTAATGCATGAAAGTGGAGAATCTGTTTGCAATATTGCAAGATAATAATTTTTTACATGCCTCTTGTGTTTACAGGGAAGTGCCAGAGAAGGATGCCAAGGACTATGCTGACTCCATCCATGCCATCTTTGTAGAAACCAGTGCCAAGAATGCCATTAACATCAACGAGGTGTTTATAGAGATAAGTGAGTGTGTTTTCTTAGCATTCAATGCCATTGGCCTGTACATCCTTAGGTCCCCATTAAGCTGTGGCAAATTACACAGCATTGATATAATTGTCTCCCTTTGTGTGTTCAAGCAGGTTGACTATGTTTTGAACAGTACTGCGTATTAGAAGTCTAGTTTCTAAATATTTCAGGACGTTATCAGTCTTGTCTGTGTTTGTATCACACTTCTGACAGCTATGTGCTCATTGAGAATAAGCTCCAGATAATGTCATGTTGTTAGTGAAGCACAATCCACTTAATCATGACATCTCGACACTTCATTTTCAAACACAAATTTGCGGAGACGAGGGGTTGTGGGACCAGTTGATTCAGTTCTGAGTGGCAGCTGATAAGCTAGAGATGAAACAACTCAGTGTCCCAGTTCTCTGCTGCATATTAATTCGAAGCAGGTTTTGAGTGTGTGTGTTCATACCGGTAAGAGAAATTAAGCATACATATGTGGTTTTGCATACTTAAGACTTGATTGACATTCAATGCTGCATGTGTTGTATCATTTCATTATGTTATGTTACTCATATCCAGTATGTGCTGTATTCTTAAGAATTCAGTGTAAGTTCAAGTTCACAAAGAGAAAACTGAAATGTTTTTCAAAATATTTATTGCCTATTTATTGCACCTTTCTGCAGTTGTCTCACCACCTTTTGCAGTTTGTTTAATTTTTTTTTATTCATATGCGAGTACTGAACTCCATTTTTTGTGCATTGCATTGTGGGACAATAGTGGACATCAACAGCGTACTCAAAGATCACTTGCTTTTGTCATTTTTCCAGTGTGAACACACTAAATGCGCAAAAAACTCCCTGAGAATCAGTGAGCTGTAGGAAACTGGGCCACAGCTACAAGATTACTGTCAATTCACTGGAATGCAGTGCTACCATGGAAAATGGTGTATTTTTGAAATAGATATAAAAATCACAGTATAATTATGCATTAAGAAAGCGTGCATGTGGTAATGGAGTAAAGGGAAGCTGAGTGCTGCCAACCTGTGTGCATGTGTGTGTCTCCTCAAAGGTAAGCGCATCCCCGTTGCAGACGCGGCAGGAGCGACTTCGGGAAAAGGTTTCAAACTGGGACGGCAGGCCTCAGAGTCTCGCAGGACGTGCTGCTGATGATGCCGATGACTGTGCCCACATGACCTGTGACCTGACCTGTGCTCTCCCCCCGCGTCCCCGGCCTGCTTCAGCTTACAGCCGCCACACACCCCCAAACGCCCTGCTATCAGTGACACCTGGGTGCAGTATTGCCAAACTGATGGCCGTAGCAAATGAGTTTTCAACAACAGCAAATTGTCATGTATTGTCTGAAAATTGCTGGCAGGAGAAAAACTTCAAGTTTACTGAGCATTGATAAAAAAATGTCTGCATTAATACAATGATGTGTAAGAGAAGGACCCCCCTACATATGATTTAACTGACTTCTTATGGACATCAACCTCTGTTTGGTGTATTATAGCCCAATGGTTGATCCGAAGAACTTTACAACTAGCTCTAGTAGTTATTCATGGAGTCATTTGTACTCATAAATTTGTACAAATCCATTATCTTTCAACCAAAATATGTGCTGAAATGGCTCAATTTCACCAAATTATTTTGATACTGCTTAAGTTATTGCCTTTCGTTTGTTTGGGAGATCTCACCCCAAACAGTCTCAGTTGTGTAAGGATCCATGTATACTGTTAATGTGTAATCACTAATTTATCATAAGGTTTTGATGAAAGAGGTTATGGTGGTCATCAGTGTTTGTACCAATCTCTCTTTTTAGCTCATTGGAAGGGTTTTTTGGAGAGATGTTGGTGATTCAGTGTAGCAGGAAGGATTGTGCACACTAGTTTTATTGTGTGATTGCTGTTTTCATCAAGATGTTTTGTGGGTGTTTTGATGTAAATTGCAATCATATGGTTAGAAATTCAGAAGTGAAAGGTGTGTGGGAGCAAACTTCCTTATATTAAAGGATAGGATGACATTTTGGGAAATATGCTGATTCTTGTCTTGCCTAGGGTGACATGAGATTATTGACACCATCACCATCTGTATGGTAAATATGTAGCTGGAACCAACGGCCGGTTAGCTTAGCACAAACTCCATATATCAGTTACTGATCATAAACGAGGCAGAACCAGACTTGTACCCCAGTTTCCAGTCTTTGTGCTTATGTAAAATAACCAGCTGCTGGCTGTTGCCTTATATGACACAGACGGATATGAGAAAGGTATCATTCTTCTCATCTAACCCTCTGACAGAAAGCAGAGAAGCACACAGTATATCCAAAATGAACTATTCCTTTAATTGTGAACTTTGCTCTCCTCACTTTGGCTCGTAAGGATTTTTGACTGTCACTTCCCCCTGAGAACGATAACAAACTGCACAGTCCACATCTCCCAATGATGGTGCTGTAATCAGGGCTGGAAATGCTGAGTTTTCAAGTTTATTATTATATAATAGTCCCAGCTGCTCACACGTGCTGCACGCTTCCACTTGTCATTACTGAAAAGGTATTAAGTGAATCCTGAATATGAAGTTCCCCATAGGGCACACAGTATACTGCCAGTTGTGTCACAATATTACTTCAGCTTTATTTTTCTCTAATCTTGTTTTAACTGTTCACTGGCCTGTCACCAATCCTTTGCTGCTACTTTACAACAGTTTTACAGGGGAGGCTGATATTTGTGAGGTCCTGCCAAATTCTTTAATTGTCCCATAAACATTTTTTCATCTTTCCTTTTTTAACATAATCAGCACTGGCTCGCACTTGCCATGTTGTTTTACTACCTGGCCTGCGATGAAAACAATGAGATCTGGAAACAAGACATAGTTCAGAGGAAACTCAGATTTTAGAGCTTAAATTTCCTTTTTTTGCAGAACATTATAGGCGCAGAATTAGACGTGGCACTGTGTCGACATGCTGACCCCTTAATGAACCATAGTCTCCATTCTGCTCTGAATTACTGTATGTGCTGTGTTCCAAGGTCTGCTTTCTGATTTTCCTTTATTCCAACTTCTTTTGCCTCTTTCCCCTAAATTCCAGGCACTTGTTGAAGGTCCAGCTTTTAGTTGGTTTCAGTCAAATATGGTTCACCGTACAACAGCTTTCACAGAGCGCCATCATTCTCTGACATTCATGAAAATTCTTACTCCTCTGTGAATATAATGCTATTTTACAATAGTTAAATGCACCTCTCATTCTGGCCTAATTGAACTTCAGTAGCAGTTAACACATGAACTCCCACAGACTTATTAATTCTGTGTAATTTCATGCTTGTCTGTATCTTTTAAGCCCTTTTAGCCCTAAAACCTTATTGCAAAGTTGCCAAAAATGCAGATGTGGGCTCAATCCGACTGCATTTATAAATCTGGATTGTGTGCTTTTCTGTCAGCGCATGCCACTTTATTTAGCATCTTAAATGTATCTGTATTGATCAGTTGTGTGCTAAGCATTGCTGCACGTTTCTTCAGACTTTTCCTATGGAGTGCAATAGTTGTTACTATGATGAAGGTAACATGTGACTTGGTCCAAGAAATCAGTTACAGAGTGTTATGTTCACACATCAAAGCATGCAGTCATGCAAAAAATCGGATCTCGTTGCCTGTAGTCTCAAACAGATGATAATGACAGGTTTATACTGACCTCACTTTATGCTGATCTGATGTCAGTTTTGCTCATACGTAGTTGATCAAATGAGCAGTGTGATGAAGCCAACCAAATCTCTTGAAAACCAGAGTGGCATTCTAGGTCAAATTTTCAACTTGCAATGGATTTTGATTCACGCTGCTGTGTTGGATAATTCGGCCTGCACTACATCGTAATACTAACTCTAGCTAGTATTTAACATAGCTTCAGCAATCACATCGAAAAGGGAATCGCTCTGGTACTTGGAAAGCTGCACTTTGACTGTTTGTATTAATTACTAACTAACCCTCTGTCTGCAGTCTGTTATTATCTCTGTGAAATAACTTGATGAAACGTTCTTGTAAAGGTATCAGACTTCTTAATGTCCCATGATGTCATCGTAGGTTTTGACTGTTTGCTCAGTTCTCATCGCTAATGAAGAACATGGTGCCAAATAATGTCAAAGCCATGTTACTACATCACACATAATTAACCTTTTTTTATTATTATCAATATAATATAGTGATTTAAAGTGCTAATCACATAAATGCTTAAAACTATTTGAAGTTTGACAATGACATGCGTGTTTTTTTTGTTTTTTTTTTCCTTATTTGAAAACAGGCATGGGTAGAAACTGTATGCCAGTTTTGCATTGAAAAATACCAATAGTCTTGGGCTGGCCCTGGGAATGTGATTAATCTATATTATGTATATTTTTCAGTGTAGATATATACCATCAAATTGCACACAAATCAATAACTGTATTCTACTCTAAGCCAGTTGTGTGACCACAATAGACTTGTACACCGTTTGCAGTAAATCCATCAGCATTATAGTTACCATATTTAGCTTTTTACTATGTTTCATATTGATTGTTACAAAAGGCCTGAAAACACTTGTTTGCAGTGTATTTCCAAATGTGTAAAAAGGGAATTGTCAATTTGTTTACTAATAAAAGATTGACAAAATAATCTTTCCCCCTCCTGTTGTGTGTGTGTGTGTGAGAGAGAGAGAGAGAGAAAAGTGGAAAGTATCTCACTCTCTTCCTGTGTTAGGCCTAAGACACATGTGTGCATTAACTTGTTCCTTGGGGATACGGTGACAATGTTGTTAGTGGCTGGTTGTGCTGTTCAGTTGGCAGACAGCCGCCTGTCTATATTTATAAATATGACACTTGAGATGCACGTTCGAGCAGCAGAAGGCTTTTCGCTGCACTTTGAATAACGCTGAGAGGGCAGGACACTTACTTGACAACCTCCCCATCCCCAACTAAATCCCAGTAAGCTCACTGCTAAAATTATCCAATGTTTGAACATGTTGGTGGTGAATTTTTGTTGTTTCAATCACTTTCTTAACGTCTGAAAAACATGGGATTAACAGGAAATGTACCTGTTTATTATTACACCAGCAATTTTTTTTTTCTTTGAGGTATCAATATTATAACGAAGCATTACATGACAGCGGGAGCTTGTGTAAATTAGAATGAAAGCTAACTCAGGTGAAAATAAACTGATTTATGAAATTAATTAAAGGTACACTGACACACTGATATAGTTCCAGTTATGTAATTTTGCCACTGTGCTGCTCCATCCAGGAGCTTTACTTTATGCTGCTGCCATATTTTCAACTTGCCAAACACAGGTGTAACTAATAAGGCTGCATATTCGACTTGGACGCTTAGATGCGCCCGAGCACTCTCATCGTGCGTAGTGGCTCATTGATCCACTGAGGTGGAATGGAGCCATCATTACGCTTGTGTCTCTTCTGCTATATTAAAATGGTGACAGAGAGAATTCATAATGCACAAAAAAGTCTTAATAACTTTACAGCCTTCGGATTAATAGAAAAACAAATTGAGTCATTTTTTTTATCCTTACAAAACACAAACAACAACAAAAAGAAGGCAAAAAATTAGGCTTTGTCCATGAAAATCTGAATTTATGTATGTGAAATACATCTAATGGCAAAAGATTTTAAATATGTTTAGGGAAAGTACATTTTTTTTCCAATATTTTTCCATTTCCAGCATGGGTGTTGATAAAAACACAAAAGTTGTTCCAAAAGAAGTCGCACAAAAGGAAATCTAAAATGTTTTTCCTTGATAATTCAAGCTGGATAAATGTAGGACTAAGTTTGAAAGTGTCATCTTGGTTGCGACCTGACACCGATTAGGCAAGAGGTAAGATGCACTGTAATAAAAACTCCTCAAGGGTAAAAAAAAAAAAAAAAACAAGACAAAAAAACAAGTGATCTTCCAGGATAATATTACTCTCACCCTTCAGGGAGGAGGATGATAATTAGTAAATGCAGAAGCTGAAGTCTGAGGAGGGTAATGAAAACCTGCATGTTTAAGCCATGTCCGTTCACTTGGTTGAAGTTCCCCAAAAAACTGAAGTGGTCCTTGGGTGCACCCTGGCATCACCCTTCACCCCCCCACACCCCCACCCCCCACCCCCCCGGGTGGCTATGCAGAGGCAGTGACGTCACCAGGCTGTCTGTCAGTCCCTTCCTGCTGCATCACAACAGCCGTTAGTAGCTCGAGTAGCATTAGTGACCGGGGGGACAGGATATCCACGCTAGCTAATTCATTGATACAATAACCCTATAGACGTTGCAACACTCAAAAACATCCTAACACGGGGTTATACGGACAGGAACTGGTTGCAGTGCGATAACCCCGCTCCAGCTGTTGGGATATGGCCAGGCCGGAACAGGTTCTGCTCTTGGAGCCTCAGCACGAACTGAAATTCCGAGGTAAGAGGGGAGGGCCCGGCTTGGACGGGAGGGGGGAGCCGCCTCTGCCAGCAGAGTTAGGAGGGAGGGGGGCAGGACAGTGTTACGGTAACCAAACCGGAGAGAAGCCGCACTGCACACTTTGACAATATTGCCCGCGTATCAGAGAATAAGACTGCTCTGAAAGGACGGCAGGTCAACTGGCAGCTCGGCAGCTAGCTAGCTAACTGGTTAGCTAGCTGGATTAGCCTCCGACGGCTAAGCTAGCCAGGCCCTGTCACACATTTCTGCTGCAGCAACTGCTTCTAAAGGAGTTTATAAGTGCAAGACACCAAACGTACGTCCACTGGGAAATGACACTGATAATAAATATCCGACAACGTAATGGCCTTTTAAATTCACAACCTTTCATTGCACATAAGCTGCAACATCCTTAGCATGTCTAGCTAGCTAATACTAGCTCGCTCTCTGATTGGCTGTCTCGCTCTGTTGGCCGGCCAGCTGTCATTTAATAACTTGACAGCTCAAAAGACAAAATAGCTGGGCAACCTCTGATGCTCAATATGTTATAGCTACAGGTCACCACCATACCCGCTGTCCTCATCGGTTGGGCTGTACAATAGCCAGGAGACATCTTAGTCCACCTCGGCATTTGGCTGCAAGATGTCACGTTGCTTTAGGCCCAAATAATGTTACATAAACACATATGGTACTATTGTATCCGTTTTGCAACAGATTACAAAGATTCTGCCTCAGTTTCAGTTATTACAACTTGTATGCTGGAGTGAGATGCTAGTTTCATACGTTTCTCAGTTGTTCAAAGGACAGTTAGCCTCAAAATAGAGTCAAACTTTTCCACTAATCAGTGTTGGGGTTTGGAGATATCAGCTGTAGATGTCCCATAAACAACATGACCAGTGGTTTCCTCCACCAAATCTGTTGTCTTGTCTACCATTGTGAGACACCCTGGGGTGTTTTGCAGCTGTGTTCAAATCATTAGCACTTTGTCAAATTTGTTTCATTTTCATGTGCTCATGTGGTAATATCCTTTAACCGATTGTGTTTCACAAAGTGGTGAACCTCGCTCCATCCTTCCTTGTGAATGACTGAGCCTGCTTTCATACCCAATCATGATACTATCACCTGTTACCAATGAACCTGTTTACCTGTGGAATGTTCCCTATAGTTGTTTTTGGAGCATTCCACAACTTTCCCAGTCTTTTGTCATTCCTCTCGCAACTTATTTGAAATGTGTTGCTGCATCAAATTCAGAATGAGCATATATTTACAAAACCACTGAAGCTAATGAGTTAAAACTTTAAATATATTGTCTTTGCACTGTTTCAATTGAATATATGTCAGAAAGGATTGTCAAGTTATCACATTCTGCTTTATTTATGTTTTACACAGCATCTCGTCTCTTTTGTAATCTGGGTTGCATGTTTTTCTTATTGTCAACAAATGCCATGAAAAGATCCAGAAGGAACAATGTGCTAGTCCATTTCTTAATACCTTTTCAACTTCCCTGCCCTGTCTGTGGCTGTCTGCCTCAATCCCACTATTTATTGAATATATAAGTCTTTAAAACAGGTCACAAATACTGGGAATGTTAGGACTGTTTTCATCTGTGGCAAGGAACATGCCGTGCAGTGTAATGTGCATCTTATTTAGCAAGCCTGTGTAAATGTGGGGGGAATTAGCTATATCAGGCCGTTCTTGTCAGTATGATCAATTCCTTAGTTTTGGTGTTTTTGTGGCATTTAGTGACAGTAAGAAAAAATGGAATATCACCAGCATGAAGCAGATGCCCTGTTGCTATGGTTATCTGTAGTTAAACATACCTTGCGCACTGATTTAGAACCGAGGTGTTCATTCATATGCACATGGTCGCATGCCAGCCAATCAGAAAAGGTTATGCTACATAGACATGTATCAAGTGTCTAATTAGATGTGCTGATGCACGAGTGTTAATCAGACAGAAGGAACTATGTGCCCTCTGAGTATGCTAGACAATACCACAAATCTCTTGCCAAAACTCAGGCTCAAAGTAAAATGCAGCCACACAGTGTAAAACTTGAGGAAATACAGAGTAGGTCTGTTAGTAGCAACTTGTTAGCCCGAGGCTCTGACCAACTGTCGACCAAATACTCTTAAGCGTTTGGGACTGGACTTTTTCATTCTTTATTAATCTTCATCTTCGTCAGGGGTACTGTTAGCAAATCTTTACAAAAAAAAATATCCAGGCTTCTCACTCTATATCTGCTATTTATAAAACCTAACCTTGAGAGACGACAGCTTCAAATATCAGCTCTTCATAATATTTTTTAACTGCAGTTTGTGGTTTTCGTGAGTTGGAAGCTATCCTAAGAAACTTTCAGGAAGTAGTAGATCAGGTGTACAGTCGTTGGTGGCGTGAGTCCCTTTCATTAAAAGCCTTTAGAAGTCAAGCCAAGCTTGTGAGGGTCTGAATTTCCTCTCTGTCTTTGCTCATAGGGGAAGGGAAGTGTCAGTTGCTCTGGATGTTTGCTGAGCTGAAACTTTATCTTGAATCTGGTGTATGTGCTAATTCTGAAATAGTTCCATGTTTTCATGCACACTAAGTGTGCCTCTCTCAACTGCAAAGGTTTTATTCACCATAATAGCTACTGTAGTGGCCTATTTTGACAGTTTGTTCCGACACCATACTGGATAAGAAGACTGAGTTTTGGGGTTTGTAACGGTAGCATGAAATCACAAGTTAAAATGTTGTTTGAGTAACTGAAGTTGGTCACTAACTATGATGTGTATGATGTGAACAGATCTTAACATGCAGCAGCAGAGTAACAAAAATAGGTTCCTTAAATTTGGACCTCTTTCATAGACGCAGAATCATTTATGAATAATATTTATTTTATATGGTTTTTAACCGTACTCTAAAGTTCCAAAATGAAACTTAGTTTCCGTAAAGTGTGTGGTATTGGCACTGTATCCTCTAAGTTTGGGAAGTCATACATTCATTCGTCATTGCCCCTCACTTGACTATGAATTTGCTCTGGTCTCACTAGAGGTACTGGAAAAACACAGGAGTGACTAACGGTTGCCGTTTAGCTAACTGGATACCTTTTGCTGTGCAGTGTCTGGAGCGTCCTATCAATAAAGAAACTGTTGCCAGAAATAACAGGAATAAATTAAAGATATGTCACGCTGTGGTTTTGTGAGGGATCATGAGCACTTCGTAGGAAATACACAGAAAGATATATGTTGGAATTAAACTGTGGATACCAGTGAGCATGCACCCCCTACAATACTGTGTGCGTAATGTGCCGATAATATGAAAAAAGACTCGATAGAGTCTGGGCTTTCTCCAGGTTCAGTGCGTTAGTCAGATTAGGTTTGCACGTGTTGGCACTTTTCTTACTGTACTCATGCAAGAGCTCTCATATCCAACGGATTTACTTTTCTGTTAATGTCATTATGACTAAAATGAAAAATAAACCTTGCACCAAAGGAGGAATTCAGTCACCACATTTGTCATTTTAGGACGAATCAAAGTGTTAGTTGCTGCTTGCTCTTGTGGTGGATATTCAATGTGAGTGCAATTACTATACTTATGAATCTGTCTGGTGCCTCCGGTCCTCAGAATCACTGCCCACATCTTATGTTTTTCCAGCAATTCAAATTGGTCTGGTGTTGTGCTCATTGACGGCAGTTTCCCGGGTTGGACAAAACAACCGAGCCAATCAGATGTCTGTCGAGGATTGTGAATGGGGACGTCATCTGTCTGAGCTAGAGCCAGAAAAGCAGCGATAGAATGTACCAGAAAATGGAGACATCAGTTAGTGAAAAATAGCACTTCCCTCCCAAACAGAAAACCGTTGCAGCCATAACGTCAGGCTGCGTAATGAAGTGAAAAGAAATGACATTTCAGTCTGATTGTTGCATTAATCTGAATCCACCTGTCTTCAAAATTGCCACTAATGACAGACTTTATGGGACTGGTTCAGTCATTCCAGAGACTGCAAGTCTGGTGTTTATACTGAATGGCTAATGTGTTACCGCCTGTATTACCTTCTGGGCCAAGTATTACTTTGACCAGCATGTAATTTCATATCCAAAAGAACTTATTAAACATTAACTGTTTGTAACTGCTGTCCACCCAGGTTTTTTAATGAGGTTAAGATTACAGGAAAATGTGTCAAAACCAGGTTAGTTAGAGAAAGAACTAAACAAAATGAAACTGACCAATTTACTTGACAGTTAGTAGTTGATAGGTGTGCAAGAAAGATAAACAAAATACCTTGAAATTGCGCTCTAGTACCACAGTCAAGCTGGATAACCTCTGCTCACCTTTTAGATTTGGCTCAGTGTTGTTTTGCTGTGACTTTTGTTGTAAGTGTTTTCTGTGTTATTGACAATCTGTGCAGCTTAATGCATCTGGCCTCGTCTGAACCTCAGAGAGATGTGGCCTGCATCAACAACGATAGCTGTAATTAGTTGAAGCCAAACTGCATCAGCTACTCTGATCGTGGTGGTGCAGTAGTAGAAGCCTGTGATTTATAGATTTGCACACATGGTTTACTCTTTAGAGACTCTGGTAAATTGGTATTAGAATTGATTTTCTTAATCAAGAGGACAGGCTGGACATCAGTAGTCAACATGAATCTAGAGAGTAATGTTAAAAGAAAGAAATGATGGCTTAGTTTGCATTCTTGACAGTTCCGCGATTAATTCTCACTGGGCTGTGACACTGACATGTAATATTTTGGGGTGTAATGTAAGAAACAGGCTGGAATTATTTATCTTGAGGACAGCTTCCAGTCAGACATATTAAAAACCTGCATTAGTTACACTGGCAGTAAAACTATGTTTATCCAAATGTCAGGTCAATTCAAGAAAGTATGTGGCAGAAGGTCCAAATTGTAGGCAGTAGATTGAATTTGTCATAATTAAAGTCACATTCATTTAGGCTTTGATTGACCACATTTAAATGTGTTAACATACATGTCACTTATTTTTAATAGGCTTTACCCACTGGCGTTTGAGTCATCTAATTATTTTAACATTCCCATGGTTTGAAGAAGGTCAGATCAGCCTGTTTCTGCTGTGTATGTGCAGCGTAACAGTGTGTCAGGTTTGGAAAAAAACAACTAAATAAAATACATATGTGTTATTTCCTGAAATTTGGTTCTCTATTGTGTTCAATGGTGCCATATATTACAACGAATAATTACAATTTCAACACATGCACTGAATCAAATGAAGCTCCCACTCCACTTTCTTCTTTGATGTGTCACAGTAAACACATTATTTTTTCACTTTATATATAAAGAACTGTGTCTAATTGAGTGATGCTGTTTATTTTTCTTCTTTTTAATTCAGACTGGTGCTTTTTCTGCAGCAGCGGATGATGGATTTGCATTTTGATGTGTTGTGATCAGTTGACTAAGAGACACTCGTGTGCTTTGATTATGCCACTGTGTGACAACTCGGCTCACACACATCACAAGCTTCTTTGAGTTTATGTGCCGGTGGCAGTTATAGTCTCCATCAGTCTGTCCGGGTACATGTGTCATTTTCTCCAACCATTTGGCATTCAAACAATTTAACTGACGAATAGTATTTTGAAATTAATGTGTGCGGTGAGTGAGATCATAACTTCTTTTTGGCCAGGATCAAAATTAAAAGGGATCTCTGTCCAGTTTGAACTGATGTTCCTATGATTTGTTGCCATTTAATGTAACTTATGCCTTTTTTATATTCTTTGCCTTAATCTGTGATGATCCTTTATACTTTTTTCTTCTTCTCTTGAATGTAAGATTTCCTTCTGGAGGACTGTATAATTTTGAAAAAAAGCATATTTTGTCAAAGAGACCTTAATGTTGTCCTGAAGCACTCAGCAACAGTCTTTAAGTGTCCGCCTTATTTTCCTTTACAGGTCCATTCTCAGACGTGGTCACCACAAATCTCAAGCTCTCCAACCCTACAGACAGGAATGTGTGTTTCAAGGTGAAGACAACAGCGCCGCGCCGGTACTGTGTGCGGCCAAACAGTGGAATCATCGATGCAGGCACCTCAATCAACGTCTCAGGTAATGACTGAGGAAGTGGGACTGAGCAGGGGGTCAAGTCTTTATCTAGTGAAATACCAAACATTTACGGGTAGATCTTCACAAATATGAGGCTTGAGCTGTTTTTTCTGCGTACCACTTTGTTTTTTTGCCTGAGCAACTTTAAGGTATCATTTCTGATAAGTTGTGATAACTGTGTTGGTTTAGTTAAGATTTTAAAGACTACACCAGCAGCAGTGACTTGTGAGACTATTTAATATCGCTGCGATTGCTGTTATTTGTATTTTGATTATATCTGCAGTCCTAAATGGGTTTGCTCATTTTACATAAACATACATGCTACCCCCTCCCGTTACCCCACGTACCCTCGTCCTCTTGCCTCAGTCCCTCTTTGCAGGCCTCTTTCCCAGTTGAGCCTTTTGAGGGAGACAGGTACAGGCTAGTGTTTCCACACTGTGCCACCTCTGCCATTTCCAGCCACAGACTCATTTTACAACCTCCCCTATCTGGTGTCAGCAACAGCAAAGTGTGTCACTGGGGCCTGTAGTCAGCAGCGGCTGACAAATCAGCACAATACTCTGTGCCATTTTCCATAATTTTTAACCCTCATTAGACTGAGAAAGGTCACAGGTTTGAGTCCCAAAAGGAGATTGTTTTTCTGAGAATGTAGTCACTCAAGGCAAACATGGCATGCTCTGTAACCTCTTTCTGTCCAGTCTGTCCTCGGGGACAACTCAGAAAGCAGTATACTTAACAGGGTAACCAGTGGTTGAGGGTTCAGGCGTAGTGTGCTTTTAAATTGAACACGCATTAAGTTACTTAGAAGAGAAACCCAGGTTTGTTAAAAAAAAAAACATGCTGCTAACTTTGTTGCATCTAATAGGGTGGGGCAAAATACACCTTTATTAATAGGTGTGCTCCAGATCCTGTGCTGGGTGGGTGTGGTTTCCATTGTATTTAAATTCTATATATGCCAGCTGGAACTGAGGGCTCCATCAGCATGTAAACGAATAACAAAACAATGGTAGAGGGTTCAGTGGTCAAGCCTCTGGACTGACTTAAATCTCTTAAATGTAGCCAAAGATGAAATTAAAGTTTATCACAATATTGCCTCTGCATGTTACTGTTTGATCGTCAGCTGATAGAGATTCAGTGCCTGGCTGTTGTGTGACTATCTTCAATCTGAGCACAGGTGTGATCAGCCAAAACACCTGTGAGAGTATACAGGGCCTTCAGTGCACCAGAAAATGCATCAGTGCAACAGGAAAAGCAGTGAAGAAAAGACCTCAAGCAAATAAACATGAACAATACAGGGTTTGAAATGTTAAAAAAATTAGCTTTGCAACTTTTTTATGTAAAAGGAAATGCTTCTAATGTTTGTTAGATCCCAAGGATGCATACAATGGGTTTTATGTAACATTGAATCTAAGCATAACTTCTGTTTGTTTACTAGAAAACTCCACAGGGCACCTTTTAAGTGTTATATCCTCCTGGTCTTAAAAGCTACGTTGCAGATTGTCTTAGCTGAGTGAAACAAACACTGCTTGGCTGTTTTTGTTTGTGTGTAAAGATATTCTGGAAGCACAAATAATCATTCCCCAAAATAACATCACACTATGCGTACTTAGGTATTGAGGCAAAATTATTGTTAGATTGAGTTTTTGTCCTACATCTAAGCAGATTGCATAGGATCTGTAGCTCGTTGCAGTCCAGTTTGTCTTGTTTTGAGAAAGCAGTGCAAAAGCTATGTATACATCCACTTGCATCGGGGTGAAAGGGTCTGCCACAGGACACCTACATATTCGAGATTTGTCATTTGCCGGCTTAGCTGAGGATACACACATTGCTTTTGAAGCTCAACCTAGCTGTAACTGTATATGTTCAATGTAGCCATGGCCACAGGAATGTTGCTGAGGTTGATTGGTGTTATGTAGCAGCATTCAGTGGAAAAGTATGTGGCGTGAATGTTACAAAAATCCTTGTGTCCACAAGTATTGAGTTTCTTCTGGGAATATGTCAGAAGTTCATCTGACATACTCGGGACATGTTAACATTCCGAGGCAGAAAGCAAAATAACATACCACAATGAAAAAAACAATTATTTTGTTTCAGTTATCTGAATAAGCTTGATTAGCTTGGCCTTATACTCAATTCTAATGTGCCTTTGGTATGTCAGGAGGGGATTTTCCTGTCTGAATTGATTTTCATATTCATAAACATTTCTGCTAATATTCTACACACGGTCTGTACCAATATTTAAAACCCCCGTGTGCTGTTCTACCCATCAACTTCATTATTGCAACTGAACATTTGTCCAAGGTTCCTAATTTTTCTAAGCAGCCAATGTGCAGGCCGGACTTTTAAATAGAAAAAATAAACTGATTCAGGCCTAATTATCCTAATTTTTCTTAGTATTTTCATTTTCTTACAAATAAATGTTATTTTTATTAGCCTACATCAGTGTGGACAGACCACCACCAAGGAGGGAGTCAGTGTTCAGTACAAAACCTACAGTTCAAGTACCAATGAATGAGTCCTTATCTCAACCAAAAACCTCCTCTTTGGGATCCCAGGACGCAAACAGAAATACTCAGTTTGGAACTCAATTTAACAGTTGGCCAACGAAAATAAACCTGAGTGACGCCTCTTGGCCTAATAGACAAGCTCAGTGATTCTCTGACACTGAGTTACCTGCCGCGAGTGCGCTGTTGTCGGCTCCAGGGAATGACCAGCCTGGGAGCTGGGCGGCTCGATGGTGGGTCCGCAGAGGAGAGGGGATGGACTTGGAGAATAATCTGATTCTATAGAACGAATGAACCTTGAATTACTTAATTTTTGGCTCGTTGCCAGGGGTTGGCAAACTGATCAACAATCACTCTCAGGATGAACTTGGCCTCTTCCACCGGTCAGTAACGTTAGATGCGCATATTTTCTGAATTCATTAATATTCCGCAGGCTGCAGGGGAAGTTTTGGCAGGCCGGATGGGGCCTGAGAGCCGCGAGTTGACGATCACTGCTTTAAGTGGTAGCTGATCTTTTGCAAAAGTGTGGTGGATTGAATGCTGTTGACTCCTGGGTTATTTTCCACCCTGAAATAGGTTTGCTGTATAGTCAGTACTCTTTTTTTCTTCTTTCCTTTTTTTTTTTTTTTGTTTTGTTCCTCTTGAATTATATTGAATTAGATGGGCCCAGGAGAGCACAGTCAGAAGTGTGAGATCCTGCTACCCTGCAGGATAAGCTTGAATATGAATATGTTTTATGAGAGCTAGCTCTTACGTCCTGGTGAGTTTTCCCTCCAGGCCTGTATCTCAACAACTCTGGTTGACTTCACTCTCTTCCACACTCCCACGCTATATAGTCTCGGTAGGTTTGCTGATCTTTGACCAGGTTTTTTTGTTGAGTAATATTGGACAAAGTAAACGGGGAGTGCTCCTGTACAAGTGAGGCTTCTTTGAATCTGTGTGAAAAGGTCACTGTTACAGATAGGGGTGTAACAATGAGCCGTATGGCATCGTGTGTCATATCTCATCTCGCTTCGTTTTCACATTGTGTCGTAACGATGCAGATTCACCTCGTATCTTGTTCTGAAGTTGTTGATCAGTAGTGCTTTGGTCGTTAAGATGAGACATGGTCTTTTGTTTTCCTGGCACATCACCATCTGTTTCTTCATTTTTGTTATATTGTCAACTTTTGTTTTCTGCCTAGCTGCAGAGAATTCACATAAAATGGGTCAGAGAAATGCTGAAGTCTCTTTCATTGAAGCTGAGTGATAGAACACTGTGAAAATGGAAATGTACAGCACATTTTCTGGCTATTTCTCCTGTATTGAGTACATATCGCATCGCAACACCATGGTTTTATATGGAAATGAGGAGTGAATCATTATACCCAAAGCTATAGAGAACAGCTGAAATCATTAGTTTGTTAATCAGTTAGTCAGTTGACAGATAATTAATATGCAAAATGCCCATTGCATCATTTACTGTCGGTTGGACAAAACAAAAACACTTGTAGATGCTTTTTTAACCATTTTCCGACATTTCATAGACCAAACAATTACTTGATTAATTGAGAAAAAGGCATTTTTTCAAACAGTTAATGGATAAAAAAAAAAAAAAGATTAGTTGCAGACCTACAGTCATGAATCTTGTGTAAGTCCTGTAATGATTATGATGTGTGGTCATTATGAAGGAGCAGGAACCATGGGTGGAACTCTGTAAGCACTTCAAGGTAAATAGTTAGTGAGCGTGTGAGCATCTTGTCCCATGGGACACAATTAATTAGAGACAGGAAAGGAAAGTTTTCTTTACTCCCTTCCTCGCCCCTCTAATGGTTCCATTCATCATCAACAAGCAGGCAGGCGATTACCATCCTGCTTGACCGTGTTGACTACAATTAGCTTCTTTGACTTTTATAAATGATTGCCCAGCATGAAGTGAGAATTCTAAATCATGCCATTAGCAGAAGTAGCTTTTTGTAAAGGTGTGTTCAAAGACGGTAGATCAAAGACGGCTTAAATCACTTTTTCCCCTACTGTGGCTTTTTTTTTTCATTCCAGGCTTTGGATCAGGACCTTTTTTTATGTTATTCACTGTTGCTCAAAAGAATTTACATGCTTTCCTGCCTCCATTCTCTAGTATTGTCCCCTTGGAACCTAAGGTAGATTGCTGTGCAAATTGGGTCTGACTCAAACAGGACGTTCTCAATCTGTTCATGCCGTCTGTTTCTGGTTTGCGATATTGAACTGCCCTGATTGTTGTAATGGTGCACTACGTCTCTGAGGTTTCCCACTCTAGGGAGAATTGGCATGTGCCATATATGAAAACCATCCTGATAGCTACACCGGCTTTGAAATGAGAAGGTCATTTGTTTCTAGTGAAAGCCACAGAACTGCACTGTAGACATAGTTGGTACTGATGTCGAAATGTGCCTTTCAATTACACCCTCATTTAAAAACTGAAGTCAAAGGAGAAAAATATCACCAATCAATAGGCACTTTCATCCCCTCTGCGCTTGAATACTGACATAAGAAAGTGATCATTGTAAATCATCGTTACAGCCTTAAAATACCTTCTCAGTCATTGGAATGACATCAAATAACACACCACTGACTGAGAGGACTGATGTGGTGATGGGTTAAAGTAGTATTCCAACCCCACACCTGCTTTTTGTTAGAGCGATATGTAATGTTAAGAAAGGAAAAGACAGGGTTGGAAGCTGTTAGAAAGATTACCCCCTGGGGTATTTGTAGATCCGTCAGTGTTTCGGCGTCATGGTAACGCGAACTTTGGAATAAATCATCTCCACCACTTTTTCCAAGCAGCCTGGGCAAGCCCAGAGCCTTGAAGACGTGGAGGCCTGAGTGTACTGTTTGACAAATTCATGGCTATTTGATATGCACTAATTCCTCTTTAATCCGAGGAGTGGACACGGAGTTGAGAAAAGGGAGAGAGATGGAAAGTTGTCGACAAAGAGAAGTCACGGCTTAATCGCTGGCATTTCATAAGCGTTTGTTTCGTGTTTGAGGTGGCACATTGTACCCACAAATCATATTGTGTTCCTGTCTGTCTGCTGCAGTTTAAAGGATACTAACGAGACACTGTGTCTGACATGTTTTCCTGAGGATGGCAAGTGAGGATGAGGCTTAAAGAAAAGGGAAATAAAACCAGAGCAAAACAAAATTTCTACAATATTCACATGGAGTGTCAAGTCTGTGTCTGTCAAAGTGATTTTTATAGTAGTGTCATATGTGACCCTGCTGAGCAGTGGTACCCAACCTTTTTGCTTTGCGCATCTTTAAATGCAGCAGGGTTTTTACTTGCCACCCCTCATCACAGGTCACATATGGATGGAAGCAAATACAGTCATAGTGTTTTGGATCTGACCTGCATTTCAACAACTTTTGTTGACATTTGAACACCACTGAATTTATCGCTCTGTAATATTTTACTTTGAAAACCATCTGTTTGAATTCCCCTTTCTGCAGATATTTTCAAGTATTGCAATTTCAAAAATTCCAAGTATTTTTACGACTCACAAATTCAGGTAGAAAATACTCCAGTAGTCCAAAATTCAAAAAGATCCAACAATAACAAGTCGAATTTCAGCAATTTTACTGCACATTTAAATATTGGACCTTAGAATTCAATCATTTAAAATGACCTATTTTTGTTTCCTGTCATCTCTATTTTGTTAATTTATACACATATATCATTATGTTCTGATGCTATAAAGTTAGTAGTAGCCAATTTTCTACATTCAGTATTCAGTAGTCATGGCTTGGTATCAAGTTTCTTTCAAGAATCAAATTATTACCGTCTTTCTTTGCTTCCATGGCTGAATGTGTATGGCGTAACTTTGTGTGTTGTTTTCTTCTTCCTGGCCCATTAATTATCTCATGACCCTGCAGAGTTACCTCATGAGCCCTTAGAGTGGTCCCAACCCCAGAACCACTGTCTTAACTCATTTTAACAATCCTACAGAGTTTACGGTGTTGCTGTGATTTTGCAACGTTGCTTTAACATTTCTGTACATATGTCATGGGAGAAAGCCTGGTCATATCTTTACATTGTGCTTTCCTTTCTGTGCTGACACTGACTTTCTGTGTTTCAGTTATGCTGCAACCTTTTGACTACGATCCCAATGAGAAGAGCAAACACAAGTTCATGGTCCAGTCCATGTTAGCACCTCCTGACATGACCGACATGGAGGGAGTGGTGAGTGTTTCTCCTTCCTAAAATCATCTTTCACACCATCAGTGTGTTTTTTGCTGCAAATCCTCTAAAACAAAAATGTTTTGCACACAGATGTACCTCAGTCACTGTGATCAGGGAATACACCCACTGAGTTTATCTGTTAGGAAAGACACAGTCGATCAGTAACCCCCAGCCTGCATGAGAGGCTGTGTCGCAGTGCTGACACACACAGCAATAAAAAAAGAAAAAAAAAACACAATGAGCTCAGTTCAGTCGTAACAGTGTGTGTGGTCTCAAAGTCATCTTTGCGATCACTGGCCAGCATACTTACAGTAAATCATCATCAACATGCCAACACGTGTTTTGAGAATTTGGTATGATATCGTGACTCACACAACACAGACACACATAATCAACCTGAGTGATGGTAACAAAAGAGACGCCGCGTCGAGGCAGAGCCTGAATCCTGGCGGGTTGTTGCGCAAGCCTGTGACTGTGACCGAAGTGAGACTTGAAAGCAGATTTTTTGAGGCAGGGTGTTTTTGGGAGAGTACAGCAGAGATAGACTGCTGTGCTCACGGTGACAGATTTCTCTCCATTGTTGTTTCACATGAGATTTGGGGAACAATGGACAGAGCAGATCTTCCTGATAACAGTCCAGCTGTTGATAGAAATGCTTCAAAAGCAAAAGTTGTCTGAGGACACAGCCTGAATGAGCATTTGACAAGGGAGAATGGCACTCAAAGATACATTTTCAGACCATCACAGTCTTCAATGGTAGTATTTTCATGCTTGCTAAACAGACTGTTGCTGCCTCCAATTTGAAGCACTGTAGGGGCTTCAAATTGGAAGTCAGAAATACCTGCTCTGAGACAAAGAAACACAATGATGAATGTGATATTGTATTTACTGGAGCTAGACAGTGCATAAAACTATGATTTAAATCCATAAATCATATCGTTGGTAAGACTCAAATGACTTTCCACAGACCTAATTGAGTAAAGGACAACAATAAAAGCACCCTAATCTCACTAATTAAGACCAAAGCGCAAAACACAGACGACTTGTTATCCCTCATGTCTGTTCAGTGGCCTCAGACCAAGTGACAGCAGGAGGTTTATCTGAGCTTTCTGTCCTGTGAGGAGCCATTATCAACAGCCAGCTACCTCCTCACGCCTCACACTCACTCTGTTGCTCTTGCTCTGACATACTTCAAACCATCCTTCCCTTTGTCGCTATAATAAACACAATTGTTGGTTTTTAGCAGCTTAGCAAAAGCCAACTGATCTGGCACGCTATAAATATCTAACGTAGATTTTTTCACAAACTATTGCAATGGTGAGTTTTAACTTGATTAGATAATAAACTGTAATGATAATGAGAAATACTCAATGATAAATTAACATTATGTTGATAGTCTTTTTCTATGCTTTTGGTTCTTCCAGTGGAAGGAGGCCAAGCCAGAGGAGCTCATGGACTCCAAGCTGAGGTGTGTTTTTGAGATGCCAGTGGAGAACGAAAAAACGGTGAGCACATGATATCGCTCCTCTCCCCTCCTCGCCTCACCATGTCAGTTTTCATTGTCACTACAGATGTGATATCACAGAAACTGCAGGGAATGATACATCTAAGTGCTTCCTGCCATTGTTTTCAACATCCCAGGCCTCAGCAGGGGGGCACAATGTATTTTTAATTGTTGGTTTTTCATTTATTATCCATTATGCTGCTGGTTTTCTCACCAAATATAACAGATTTATGCCTTTTAATGCTACTCTCAGTAGGGTACATTTGTTTACTTGTTAATATTTGTCTTGAGGAGGGGCTGCATTATATATAGATAATGTTTATTGTTGTTTTCCAGCCCCCCACCTACTTAGTAATGTGCTGTGGCTGCCTTCTTCCTCTCTGGTTTTTATCCTCTGTCTGTTTTTTCATGTGTCCCATCCCAGTCTTCGTCTCGCCTCTTCTGTCTGTACTCTAATACTGTCCCAACTCGCCTCTCTTTCTTTTTCTCTTTCAATCTTCTCTATGACGTTTCTACATTTTAGCATTAATCTTCCTCCTCATCCTTTTCCTCCATATCCAGCTCTGCCTCAACCACACTCCCAGACATCAGCTGCCCTACAGAGCGGCATTTTGTTCATTCTCACGTGCAGTTTATTATTTTTGTGATTCTTCTCAGACCCCACACAGCTGTAGAGACGTTATCTCGTCATGATAGGAGCTGAGTGTACTGGCCTCATGAGCACAAGGAGGGAAAAGGACCTGTAGCAGTTGTTTTCAATTCATTATGAGCTGTGCAATACATACACACGGCTCCCAGTCAGCACTGTGCACCACATAGTCCACTAGAGGTAGTGCTGATAGAAACCAGCTTGATCCACTTATGAAAGGCACCCCTGGGTGAACTCTCCCGCAAACACAGAGATAGAAGCCCTCTGTTCCCGCAGCCCTGTGTGAGTGCATATATATATATGCTGTACATGAAAGTCTGAAAGTCTCCACGTATAAACATAAAATTGCACCCATGTGCCAACCAAGCCATTGGTCAGAATTGCCATGGAATCGCTGTGGCAGCAACAGACATCTTATTGCATTATAACTTTTCGCCCTGTAACCCACTTACAGCACGACATGGAGTCCAACAAGATGATGTCGTCTAGCTTGCTGAAGTCAGATTCCTCCGCGCTGCCTCCGAAGTCCATGAGCTCCACCCTCGATGACGGGGAGGTAAAGAAGATCATGGAGGAGTGTAAGAGGCTGCAGATGGAGGCTCAGAGGCTACGGGAAGAAAACAAACAGATCAGGGTGAGTGAGATGACCCAAGCACCACAGTCTGTTTTTTATTTTACGTTTTGATGGGTAAAGGCACAGGTATCACTGTAGTGTCAGTACACCTGTGATGTGATCAATCAATCAGCCACCTGCTTAGCTGAATCAGACAGATCCAGACACGTCTCATTACCTGTGTTAGGTCACAATTCAAACAGTCGCCTCACTCATTAAAAATATGTGACATTTCCTGTGTGATGCAGCAACACTGCTTGTTGTCCCTGAAGCATAATAAACCTAATATATCATATAAAACATAATAATTTCTTCTGTTGTTAGCAGAGACTCTGGATGTGCATTCAGATGTGTATTGAAATGAGTAACAAAAAAACAACCACTGAATATATTGCTTGGGCATACTGTATGAAAGTTACTTTATGAATGAACACATGAAACAGTCAGCTGTATGTAGAAGAACTGCAGCTACAAATGATCTTTATTATCTGTTATTGATCAACTGATGGTCTGGCCTACAAAATTTAGAAATACGTAAAATGTTTTTAATGAAATTACAATTAAAAATTTTGCATTTCTGCTGAAAACAAACATGAAACAATTACTCGATTGTCCACATTGTTGCTGATTCATTTTCTGTCGATCAGCTCAGTTGTTTCACCTCTGATGTGTTCTGTACGTTGAATCTTGTAATACCCAGCATGGTTCAAACACTCCGTCTGCCTTCAAAGGCGGAGAGAAAATGTTAATCCACTCAATGAGCAAAGAAAACTCTTCATCTCAATCATGAAATCAGCAGATGGCATCAATTTGTTGATTATTTCTGGTTGTCAAGATAAGCAAATAAAGTGGAAATTCGATTCACACAAATGACGTTGCAGTGTCCTCCACCCTTTGCAGAGACACTAACTCAAGATTAAGGTTTGCATTAAGCGCAACCGCTCGTATCCATAATCAGTGGCAGACCTCAGGGTTCGGAGCTCATAAGGCAGCTTTGCAAATCAATGAGTATGACATCAATCACAGCGATCAGTGGAGCAAGGTTTAAAATGGGTTTTGTTAAGGTTTGGTTGGAAATACGTCACACACACACACACACACACACACACACACCACAGACGGCTAAGAAAAAGTCGTCCTCCCCTCAAACACCACAACCACCTCCTCCCCTTTAAGTTCTTGCCAGAGGCAGAACGACTGTTGGCTGCTCCTGCGGCTGAGATTAAACTAACAGAGAGCCCCCCCACCCGCTGCTGGGAAGTGAAGTGTGTTAAAGCCTGGCGCCTTCTGCAGCCCTCCGGGGATTGGGTCAGATGAAGATTTAAGCAGATCCCATTTCTTTGAGCTAGTAAATAAATACTGTCTTATCTTATTGACTGATTGACAAAGTGACCGTCTCTTTTCACTCCCACCGCCGCCCTTCTTCCTCCTCTCACACACTTCCTTTCTGTCATCATCTCTAAATGATCTCTTTCACCCTTCTCGCACCTTTTCACCCACTGTCTTTATCTCCCTTCCTCCCCGCCTCAGGAGGACGACGGCCTGCGGATGAGGAAGAGTAACATGATGTCATCTCAGCACTCCTCAGTTGGCATGAAGAAAGAGGAGGGGTTGAGCGCCCGCACGGTGGCCCTCATCGTGCTCTTCTTCGTGGTGGGCGTCATCGTGGGCAAGTTGGTCTTGTAGATGGCGGCGCAGTTCGGTCGGCAGCAGCATGCTTTCAGGGGGACGAAAACAAACGCGGGATCTGGGATTTTGGATCAGAAATGCCATATCCGCTGGGTGGGGGAGGGGGGTGGTACTAGTTTTGATTCAGTCTCATTTATGTAAAAAATTTCAAAAGTAATGTATGAGAAAAAAAAAGAAGAAAAACCGATTCATCATAATGAACAAACCTACTGTTACAGGTCTTGCCTCTACGTAATCATCACATAATCATTCTGGCCCTCTTCCCAAAGTTTTATGTATACAGATGACTGGTTCTGCGGGTGGGGGGTAATGGAAACATGATTTAATGCTCGTGATTCAAACCAATGGATTTTCTAACACCGGCGAGGTAGTGTTGGTGCGATTGAGTCAGTTTGCAATTGTGCGAATGTCATTTTAGTGTAATGTCGTTTCTTTTTCTAAATGACGGAGGCCAGAGCCTATGTACATGTATACGTAATCCCCCCACTGTACAGTATATCCAGGTGTTCCTTCCAGCTAAACCCCATTTAAGGAAGGGATTAACCAGAGAGATGATCCACACAGCCGGGGTTACACACAGGGCTATCAAACTGACTTCTCCAATCAGAGGCTTTGTAAAATCGGCTTGTCTTTGATTGTAGAGCAACCTCGACCAGTGTATGAAACACTATACCATAGGTATTTTCTTTCCTCGTGTCCTTTTTATTTTCACTCTACCTTACTCCCGTCACCTGTCACTCAGTGCTCACCTCATCCCCAGTTGTCAGAGGGGATGTTCGATTGCATGCGTTCACAGAGTGTTGCATCTGGACTTTTGAATCTAATTTAATTGCTTTTATAATGGTGATAATAATGTCATTTGGCTGTAGGTTTGCACAACTACATTTTCTGATTTTTTTTTTTTTCTTTCTCTTCTTTTGTGTTTTTGTTGCATTTTTATGATTTTAAGTAAATTTTTTTTGTTGTTGTTAGGGTTGAAGCATTTAAGAATATTGCAGCTACCAGAAATGAGCTCCAGAGTTGTAGGATTAGAGCAATTCTGTAAATGTTCTCCAGATGAAAATCTTGCCTTGTGACCTGTTTGGGCAAGTTATTCTCAGGCCAAGATGGAGGTATATATATAGTACATTAACATATATATACAGGCGCGCACAGAAAGCATGCATACATATAGTGAGAAACCACAAATGAGCAGAAGGTGCATGCAGAGGCGACTGCGTATGTGTTTGCTTGACAACATCAGCGACACCAAGGTCCTGTTTCAGTGTCCGAAACAAAGGACTTTTCCAGCTCTTTTTTGTTTTCTCATATTTTCCTACTGAGCCATACATTTGTTGACATTCTGTGTTGTTTGGAGCAAATGTATGTCAGAGATCAGCTGAGTGTTTTAAGCTGCCTGCTCTCCACTGCTGGTGATTTTGCTGTTTTTTCTTCTTTTTGTCACTCCACTGCCGGCCTGTGTTCAGTTTTTACGGTGTTTGTTGAGCAATTATTTGTTGCTTATTAATGAGTCGTGTTCGTTTTCAATGCACTAAGATTAAGAGTGTCTCTCCTTTGATCTTCCTGCAGCATACAGCATTTTTTTTCTCTCGAGCGAGAGGGGGAGAAAAGCATACAGCCTAGCTTATACCCTTGAGGAGACCACGTGATGACATTGTACTGTTCCAGAGCCAATGGTAATTTTTTTGTCAGAAATAAATAATAATAAATAAAAAACTCTCAAATTGTTTCATCTCCAAATTTGCATGATGAAAAAACAGCAGTGGAGAGCGTCATTCTACTTCGCAATATTTGACGGAAAAAGAGCAGTTGGTCGTATTTTTATCCCACGTTAGATGAGTAAGCAGGAGTGCATTCCCCTTTACTAGACTGAAAGAAAAAATGACAAGAAGCCACCATATTTTCATGTTAGGTGGAGTGGAAGGCAATGGATGTGGCTCCTGGGGAAGAGATTAAAATAAACATGAGCTTGTGTTTCCACTGTATCTCTGTAAAGTCGTTGGGTTGAGGATGACTTGCTGCTTAGAGGGAGGGCAGAGCAGACCTGAGCTTCAGGCTCGTCTTGGGTTATCAGACCTGGGTCATATAGTACTTTCAGAAAATTCTTCTTGTTCAACGAATCCTGGTTGGAGTATCAGAACATTTTGCAAAATGAAAATATTAAGAACCAGAATATACTGTTATGTGATTATATGAAGAATTTACTCCTGTATATCCCACCAGTTTGGTACTCCAAGAAGGATCAAGCAACAACAATAATAATAACATGTAAATACTTATTGATCCAGGCCCAGCTGAAAGACACACTACACACTGACCTGTTCTGGAGTCTCTGACCATCACCGTGATCAATGTAAGCAGTCGGGAAACTGTTTTGTATGTATATAAATAAATAAATAAGTCTATCTGAGAAGAAGATTAATATTCCTAGTCAAGTAGTCTCTCTGGTGTATAAAAACAACCCAACCTGGTTGGACTATGTAGCATCTTAATAAATTTAATGAATAAAGCCCCTACCCAACCGTGTGAAGTCATTTCCTGTTATGCACACAGGCTACGACGTGCACATTTTAATATATGGCGTCACAGAACATGTTTTTTTTTTGTCCATAAGACTAACGTCAGAGTCAGGATTTGAATTCTGAGTGGAAAAGAAATGTTATTCTCACCATACGTTAGCCTGTCAGAGTGTTTGCCTGATTGATTACCAGTGGAAAACATTGTCAAGGCAGCACATGCCCCATCACAATCAGAAAATGACTGGCTGTAATGAGACACCACTCTTCATTTTGTCATCACAGCCAGACCTGCTGCCCCTGACATCCAAAGCCATGCTGCCTTGTTAGTTGCTACCACTTAGCTTTGTTTGGCAGTACCACAATTTGCAGAGGGATAAGAGTGTTAAAATATATAGCTGCAAGGAAATTAATTACCCCTCGGATTTCTACTTCTGCAGTGGCGGTGTCGAGTTGAATAAAATCCTGGTGATTCATCCAGTGTTATTGTATCAGTAACAACCAGACAGTGTTTCTGTCTGCACTCTGCACCTCCTGGTCGGAGGCAGCAGAGCGGAGCTTGTGTCAGGAACCCCCTGGTGTGCACCTGGGCCCGGTAGCTCCTCAGCTGTTTAGCTTGGCTACAGCAAGACACAGCTGCAAACTCGCTGGTGGAAACCAACCAATGTTAATTTACATTTCTTCATTCTGTGGGGAAATTATCCATTTCCAAGGAAAATCACAGAGGAATGTTTCAAAATATTGAAAAAATGAAAATTACAAGAGCTTCTACGGTTTGCTGCTCACCTGAAGAAGAGGTCAAAGAGGTAGCGACAGACATCTTTGTCCTGACTGTTGGGTTGCTAGGTAACCAGCAGACCACGGACTCTGGCTAAGAAATGGCCGGGCATAAATCTCCCCCATAAAACTGTGATTTATCTTTGAAACATTTTGGTATTTGGAGGGATTAAACAAGATGTAATGTGTTGATTAGTGAGCTCAGAGGTGCTGGGAGGTGGATTTTGTTACGTTTGGACATAGCCAGGCTAGCTGGTTCCCTGTTTACAGCCTTTATGCTAATGTTAAGCTAACCAGCTGCTGGCTGAGTGCTATCAGTCTTCTCATCTAACTCTCAGCAAGAAAGTAAATCAGGGTATTTTCCAATTGTCAAATTATTGCTTTTTTAATAAGTCTTGCAGCACCTCAGATTGATGCTCTGCCCCATTTCCTTCAGCCCTTTATGTTTTTGCTTTTCTGAGATCAGAACATGCAAATTTTGCATCTTTCCAAACACAGGAAGAACGACGCATTGGTCAAAGCATAATGTGCTTTAGAAACCTGCTTAGAAGAGACCTCACATAAGTAAACAATATCTCACAACTCAAGGCACTGATGACCTCATGAACTCCTGCTTGACTTCCTCCTGCACCATCGTGGATTTGTGGATCTTATTATTCAGACTGACCACAAGGAAACCACATCTGATCTGATCTCTGACCCCTGTGCTGGATTCTGTCCAGAGGCTTTGACTGATCTCACTCTTGCCCTGTTTCACTGAATCTGGTATTCATTGAGGTCTGCACAATAAGCCTGATGTCTGGCTGTGATTCGACGCCGTAAAACGTATAAAACATTTAATTATGCATCACCCTCACACACTTCTATTCTCGGTGTTAACTGTGGACCGTAATTACTTTTGGCAGTGTGATGAGTATTGTTTTACACTCTTGTTAAAGTATACAGTGAAAACAATCCATCTCCTGCTTCTTCTACAGGTTTTACATATTTGGCATGTTTATATATACCCTTAATTTATTTTCCTTCTCAAAGTTGCACAAAGTGAAACACAATACTTTGCACGGCATTTTTGTTTGGCACGTAAATAAGCCAAATTTCATGCAAATTTTCTCCTTACAAGAGGTCCCTGTAAGAGTTTTGGGGCCCGAACTGTTTGAAAAGGATTTGCAGCTTGCCAGAAAGGTTGGAGGCAGGACAACTGGCAGTGAGGGATGCAGTCTGGAAGAATTGGCCTGTGGCAGCTCTCTCCAGCAAAAACCTTTTCAATCATTTGTGTGATCTTAACCTTAGAACCGAAACATGACCTGATTTAACAAGCCACCAGAACTGACAGATAGCTCTTACAGAGAATACTTCTGTCAAAATGATCCCCAAAGGCAACAAATGTGTTAAATCGGTTGTCTCATACTGAATGATGCATGTTACTGTCCATCTGTTATGTTTTTATGAGTGGCAAAAGAGAGTGAAGATCTGATTTTCTCTTGCATCCTGCAGTTGTGCAACACAACTAAGTACATTTACTCTAGTACTACACTTCAGTTTCTTTTCCAGCAAATATCAGAAGGCCATGCTGTACTTTTTGTTCCACTACATTCATCTGGAAGCTATAGTTAAGAGTTAATAGTTATAGTTCTTACTTACAAAAAGTCAAGTCGTGGCCCCTTGATCTCTTTTCTGATGTCTTTGAGTTGTTAGCAGTTCCACAAAGTGAGCGATTTCCTCTCTAAACTTCCCAGATGGTCTCCTTCAAATCACTGTCTGAGGCCCAAAGAGGTAACATTATCCAATATTTTACAAAAAAGATTAGAGAAAAATCAAAGAATGATTGCGAATTTGTGTACTTTTCTTCTTTCCTGCTCCATTAATCATCTCACAACTCCTCAGGTTTTTCCTGTGACCTTGTAGAAAGGACTCGACCCCCAGGTTGGGAACCACTGGACTACACTATTGGACTGTGAATAACTGTAAATAAAGTAATTAAAACTAGCTCTACCTCCACCTGCTGCAACAGTAAAATGCTACTTACGCGCAGTGGTTGAATACACATTTTCTTATACTAACAGCTGTAGTTACTGGTTACCTTACAGATTAAGATTTTATATACAAAATATTTTAACATGATATCACATGTAATATAAATATATCAGTCGGTGAATGCTGACTGTGATATATCTTTCATATGTTAATATTGTTAATGCAGGACTTTTGCAGTATTTTTACATTGTTGTATTGGTACTTTTACCTAACTAAAAGCTATGAATGCTTCTTCCACCACTGGTGTGCAGATAGCTGACGAGTTCATGTTAAGAAAAAGAAAATTACGTGCTGGAATGTGGTGTTGGATCAGCGGGATCTGTTCAGTAGTTGGTTAAGTATATGAGCATGAGGTCATGTCAGAAAGGGGCCCGTTTTTTGTTTGGCGTGAGATCAAGCAGGAAAGTGCAGTCGCTGCCCCGTGCTGCAGCTCTGTGGGCAAAACACAGCGCTTTGTTCATTTGTCCCAGCGCCAAGGGGACACATTTTTCAATAGAAACTCATTTGTTTCAACTGAGCCAGCCAACTTATGGCTGATGTTATCTTTTATGGGGCAGCTGCAGCTCATATTCTTATAGAAATAATGGGATTTTCTTAACAGAGCCTGAAATTTGAATGAGTGAGAGAGGATGGAAGTTACCCGTACTACTGCAGTGATGTCATCTCAGTGATGTGTGTGTGTGTGTGTGTGTGTGTGTGTGCATTTACTGCATATGCAAGATTTTTATGGGAAGGCAGGAGATGGGACCTCTGCTGTATTTTCAATTGAATCTTTGTCCAAAAGCAGCACTGTGTCTTTCTTTTACCAGAACATTTGTCATTCTAAACCACCAAACTGTTTGTGGTTTGGAAACTTGGTTTAACTGAAAGGAAACTCCTTAGGGCTTGTTTTGTTTTCCTTTTTTTTTTTTTTTTTTTTTTTTACATATACTCTATAGGAACATTCTTCCTGAAGTCGTATTCAGAGGTTGGGTCTTTTATTCGGAGAGAAACCTACAGAAAGTCAGACAAAGATTAAAAAGATGCCAGCTAAAACCTCACATGTGATGCAGTGGCCCATGTGGACGGATTCAAGTTTTTTGTGCATTTCCCAAAATGTCGAACTATTCTCTTCATTGAGCTCCAAGAATTACACAAGGACTGATCATCTTGGCTTCAGGAGCATCTGAGATTGTTAACCTGCTGTAAACTAATCCAGAATATAATCATGCTTTCTTTGTATTTTACCAACTAAATGAGATCTGTGTTTCGTCCTTTTTTGTTTCTCTTGTTCGTTCAATGAGCCTGATTGCTAACAGTTACAGCTCTGCCTACAAAGTCTTTCTACTTTATGGTGCGCAGCAGAAACCACAAACAGACTATTAAAACCTGTGCTGCCCCCGCACCCCCGGCCCTCCTCTCACTCATCATCACCACCCAGCCATCTCCGGCACAACTTGGTCAGATCCACGTGGATTCACTGGTAGCGAACAGGGATTTATCCAGTCCATTTCATTTCAGATTCTGCGCACAGATAAATGCCACTCATCCACTCCCGGTTCGTCTTTGTCTCAGTCTGTGTTCCTTGTGTGTTGGCTTGGGGGGGTTACAGACCTATATTCTCCATACAAGCCTGAAGGATGACCTCATGGGGCTCGCAGCTGCCATCACCATTCTCGCAGGAGTTAATAGGAACAGCATGTAGCCTCTGGAAAGGACTACCTCTTTCTCCCTCTTTCCTTCTTTCTCTTTCTGTCCCCGGTATTTGAATGCTAGAGAGCCAGCTAACATCATTGTGCCCCCATTATTTAATTATGTGTGTTTTTAACTTTTCTCAGAAACCACAAATTGCTCTCACTTTACTTCCTCATTTTAATGTAGCATCACGGACGATAGCCAACAATGTGGCCTTGGACTTAGATTCATCAGGTGGACAGATATGTAACTCCACATGAATGCAAATGTTGCTCTGTGCCTGCAGGATGTGCTAATAAGCAACTGTTTACTAACAAGCCATATCAACTTTATAAGGTGATAATATGCATATTCACAAGACACAATTACAGTTAAATTTCAGAAAAAAGGCTGGCTGCAGTCATTCTGTGGAAGCAGGTGTCAGATTTTACAAATGGAGGATGTCTCTCCATGCAGCACGACGCTTCACTTGCTTCAGTCATAACACTGAAAATCAGGAGCTATATATATATATATATATCTATACTCCTCTGTCGTCTCCTAACTGCTGCTCCTCTCGGCTCATTTATTGTCAGAGCGACTGCGAAATCTATTTTGTTGGCTGACGGCTGTGCGTTCTCATGAAACAGTGTGCATCCAATCTGATATCCTTCTGTGTGTTTTCAACAGTTGGACCTGCGCTGGAATGTCTTGTGTAATGTGTGAGCCATATGACAGTTATTTATCAAACAGCAGTACGCTCACCCACTATCTGGGCTTTGAATCAGACCACAGTATGAACACCAGGGAGAAGACAAAATCCAGCTGATGCTACAGTCCCAGTTTGGGTCTTGAAATAAAACAGCAGCTTTGGGACGCAGACACAACTAAACTGTCCTTTTTATTTGCGTAGGTTGGTTGGTCCACAGCTTTGGTCCAGACTGAGACATCTCAACAACTACTGGAAGGACTGCTGGGAAGCTTTGCACAGACATTCATGGCACCCAGAGGAATTAGTTTTTAAAGTATTATGTGCGAGTTTGTTTTTATGTTTAGCGCAGCAGATGCTAGTGTATCCTTCATAGCAGAGCGGTATCTCCATATCTGCATAGTTTCTGCTGTTACATGACAAAGTTTATAATGCCTCTGCTTTGGCCGGGAGTTGAACCCTGGTCTCCCACGTGGCCGTCACCACCACTAGCGCCTCTTAAACTGGCGAGAGGGGGCTGACACGTCGATACTCCACACACAATCCTCACCTGCCCACCGTGCAGGCAACAATTCTGTCTCAACAAATCTCAATTGGATTGCTGTGACAGTTTGTAGAGACGTTCATGGTCCCCAGAGGAAGAGTCCTTCTGACTTTGGGGATCCACAGGCCAGTTTTAAGTCCACAAACTTCAAACTCTAAAGCAGATGTGTAGTGGTGCTTAATGAATATCTGAGCAGAGACATTTAAAATATACCAAACTAAAAACACCCACAGATACGTGGCAGCATTCATCTTGCAGAACGAGTCACAGTGTTACAATTTTGACATAGTTAGTGGTGTTTGCTGTGTGTCAACAACAATTTGATGGATTGTCACGAATGCTGGTGCACGCATTCATGTTCCCCTCAGGATGAATTGCAATCACTTTGGTGATCCTTTGACTTTTCATCAAGCACCATTATCAGGTCAGAATTGCAGTTTGTCCCACACTCTGGTTTATGGTTGGTTTTGGACATAGTTCTTTACGTGTTTCCAGATGTTGCAGTTTTATTGTTAACCTCTGGTTTTCAACGAGATTGAAATTATAGCTCAGAAAATGCAGCCATCTGAATGACATCAGGACGGTCGAGTGGTCAAAAGTGCTGCGGTCATTTTGCAGTGTCGCCTTGAGGCATCGGTGAGAATCCCACTACTGACATAAACATGCTAAACATCAGCATGTTAGCATCATCACTGTGAACATGTGAGCATTTAGCTCCACTCGTGGAGCTGTTAGCATCGTGTCTTTAAGTCTCATTGAACACAAGATGTTATGAAAAGCCATTTTTAATATACATAGAAAATAATCACTTCTTAAATGGCAGAACTAACTAAAATATTAGACCAAACTCTTCCTCTTATCAAAAAGTACAGTATAAATGGTTAAAATAAATATTCATTTGATTTGTTTAGATTTACTGCTGATAGAAAAGCAGATTAATACACAAGCTTTGAAAGAGGACAGAGACAAAGCAACAAACATCACAGTGGCATCAGACGAATGAAGATGGCTGCTGCTGATTATGCTTTTTCTGCTCTCCAGCTTCTTTTCTCTCCGTGTTGAGAAAACAAAGTTCTGTACAAAGTGCATTAGTTATACTGCATGTTGGATGAAAGTGAGCTCTCGTGTGAAGGAATGTCCATGGCTTTCATGTTGATTCGGAAATAGCTGAACCACATTTGAACACTGTGATCTTTCTTCGTCATAGTAGCATGACAAGAAAACTGCATTTGCCCAGAATTGTGAAAAAGGAATTAATCTGTGACGTGAGAACATCTGATCATTATACAAAAGGAACACGTTTTAGAAGAATATATTTTTACATATTGAAATGATGGCAATAATATACTGGTGGTTTATATACAGATTAGTTTTAGGTAGAAATGCGGCTGAAGTTACGAGTCATTAAAGTGAACCTACAGGCAGCTTCTGAAAGCCAGATATCAAAGAATATTCAGCTCTCCTGAGTGTCTCATGACTTTTCTTGACCATCACACACATGGTCATCATCACATAGAGGAAGAGCGAAAGAAAGCTGCCAGAAAACAGTGTCCATCAATGACTCCAGCTGTGTAACAGGCTTGATGTGTGAACAGTCTCTAATAAACACAAACCCAGCTGCACAGCACAGATCCCAGCACCAGTAACACCAGCAGTGCCAGTCTCTCTGTCCCACTGGTTGCTAACTGGACTTGCTTGCTGTTAAAACCTGAGCCGTAGCGATGTGAAGGCTGCGTCTCCCCACCGCTGCAAAGTACCATGGGAGCCTGAAAGGAAGTGGGCCTCCTCTGCGGTCGGTCTGGACTGGACCCGTCAGTCAGCCTCTCTCCGATGAACAGCAGCGGGTGTTTCCTGTGGTCCACCTCAGTCTTGAAGAGTTCATACTCCTTATGTGGCAGCTTGATGCCCAGCAGGGTGCACCCGTCTGTGGGGGTCAAGTCCTGCTCCACACCGACCTCCCAGCCTCCCGTGCGACCACATTTTCCTGGCCTCGTCCCATTCAGCAACTTCGCCGTGGGCTCCTCTGCAGCTGTGACTCTCACCTGGGTGACCTTGAAGACAAACTCAGTTGCTCCTGAGACCTTGGCGGAGGGGTTTCCCTGAGCGTAGTGGCCCGAGGCTCTCAGGGTGAAAGTGGGCTGAGAGCAGGCAGGGTCCGAGTAGTGGCAGTAGATGCCTTCCCACGCATGCTGGTCAGGATCAAAGGTGAAGTCGCGGGTGAGGAAGAGGACATTGGGACGGGTTTCGCAGCGCTGGCTGACCCAGCGGCCGGCCAAAGACAGAGGAGGTGCGGGGCTGCGGGGCAACACTGGGGGGCGCTGCTCTGTGGAGCGGTACACCAGGGCGCACACAGGGCAGGGGTGGATGTGATGCTGCGAAGATTAAAGGAGAGGTGAGACGATGGGCTCAAACTAAAAACTATTTTCAATTGAGTTGTTGGTTAATTTTATTGATTAAATGCTTAATCAATTACAATGTCCAAAAAAAAAGATCAAAACCTTAAATTGCTTGATTTAAAGCTGAAGTAATCAGACGTTTGTTGTACCTCTGACTGACTCTTCCACCACACCTTGTCTGATCAATTGTCTCTCTGGTAAATACAAAGTGAAAATGTCTCACCATGGCATTCTGCAGTGGCTGTTGGTACCCTGTCGGTCTGTACTGAGTTCTCTGCGTCCAGTCAGTGTGAATGTCCCCTAAGAGCAGCTCCTGGATCTTCCCTCCGTGGCTGTGGTGCTGCGTCTCCACCCGAATCAGTCCCATCTCCATCATGGAGAAGCCCAGCGCTGCCAGACATCCCCTCCCTGCCCGAGTGTTGTACAGCTCATACAGCTTCCCCGGCACCACTCGACCCAGGGTCACACCCACGCAGGTCGCAGGCAGCCTGGACACCAGCCTCTGCTTGGCTGCCAGGCTGTGGACCACGATGCCCACCTTGCTGAGGTGGTGTTCAGCTTCGGTGCCCCCGCGGGTGATCCAGGAGGCCTGGCGCAGACGGAGCTTCCCCCTGATCATCAGGGAGTAGGCTGGGTCCTCGCAGCTGCTGTCTGTGTAGTAGTGCTGCAGGGCATGGAAGTGACGGCTGGGGTGGAAACTGTAGGAGCGGGTGAGGAACTCTGGACCTGGACGAACTTCACATCTGAACACAGGAGGAAGGAAATAGTTAAAATGAGGTAAGGTGTCAGTGATTAGCTGGGTAATGTATAGATTCAGTGGTGAACAGAGATTAGTTTCCTGCCATTCCCAGAGCTGCCTTTAAGTGTTTTGGGGCAAATCTCAGTGAAGTCTCAAATCTGTTAAAGCAACTCTCAAGTCCTTGTGGGCAAGTCAAAGTCAAGTTACAAGTCTTTTTGTGCAAAAGTTATGTCAAGTCTTTTCCAAAACTGTTACAGGCTCCCATATTATGCTCAACGTGTTTTTGTAGAAAATGTTTGCAAGCTTTCATCTTCTCATTAACACATAACTTTTAGCATATTGTCCATTGCTGCAGCCCCTCTTTTCACCCCCTCTCTGAAACACTCCACTTTAATGCCTGTGCCTTTAAGGGCCCCATCACAGGCCTGAGCAGGCACCAGGCACCGTGTTTCTGCAACCAGCCAGTGTGGTGTTAGATTGCATGGCTAAGCGCAGTGACATTACAAACTTCTGACAGCTCATGTAAGGGCAGTTTCTGAATATGGAGGAATTCATTTCTCAGTGGATTTTGATATTTTTACAGTATTTTAATAGCTCATAGACCTGTTTTATATATATATGGAATTCTTGCTTCCTACAATATGGCACCTTTAATAGTGTTTTATTGGCATAATAATAAGTGAATTTGCATTATCTATTTTTTTTTACCACTAGAGGGCAGCAGACACAAGTTGTAAACACAACACAGACATCACCTTAAAGAGTGAACTTGTTAGCACTCGTCTGTCTATTTACACATTCAGCAATTACGGAGCAACATTAGCATCCATTTGTTTCTATCCACCCGATTTAAGTCCAATATTCACTCCCTTTTAGCTCTGTTTTTGGTCTCTACCCACTCCCGAAGGAAACATTTCGCTCTTAAGCTGCTAAATGCTCCCCTCTGTCCACCAGCTAGTCACTAACTCTTTCTGTCTGCTCTTTGGTGCTGATCAGGTCATGTGTAGTGCATTTTTAGAGCTGTTTTTTTTTGTTGAAAACCACTGCCTGCAGCCTCTGGAAATAAGACTGATTAAAGCAGTAAAAGTGAGCCAAACAGTGAAGTTACAGGCCACAAAAAAACAAAACAGTTAGCTTAAAAGGTTAGAACTGCAGAGCTGGATGATTCTCTGTATGTTTGTTACTACGAGTGACTTCCTTTCACATATAAGCAGCCATGTGATCCATCCAAAAGCTGCATTTAAATTATTTTCTTTTTTCTTTTAATCCTTTGCTGCTTGGGCACTTAATTGCTGCAACTTAACTTAAAAATAATTCACCTTGTTGACACCCATGTGCCGTCCAGTCTTGGGGGGATGTCTGCTGTGATTCTCACTCTGTCCTGTAGGTGGCGGTACTGACAGTCCTGCTCCCACGGCAGGCTCTCACTGAGGTTGGAAGAGGAAGTGAAAGAGGCTGTGGGCATCTCCCACAGTTTACTCCCGGTTCCAGCCACAAACACAGCTACAGGGGAAGGGAAAGTCAGACAGTGAGTAAATGATCATTGTTATCCAATCACACAGAGGCTCCTTTACTCTTCATTTACATTTCCAGGCTGATTTTGGGAGGATGTTGGAAATGGGGACACCAAAATTATTCGGCTCAGAGATGATTATCAACAAACAGATAACAGCCATAAGCTAATATTCACATCTTCTCCCTGTTACATCTAAACACATTTCTGGTTGACTGCAAGCTGTTTCAGGGCTGTAATTTTGGTAAATGTTCCATGTAATGAGTGGAGAGAGGGTGCTATAGAAACCATACGTAGCTGTGAATCAGGACTTTGGCCACAGCGCAGACAGTTTTGGCTTGTCACTCCAATCAGCCTGCAGCTGCAGCTCACAGGCCTTGTTTTTGGGATTGCTTGGAGGCAGGAGGTGTGTGTGTGTGTGTGTATGTGTGTGTGTGCGCGGAGGTGATTGTGGTTTGTGAGCACATCAGTGTATGTTCTTATGCATTTCTATCATCAAGATAAAGCGTACAGCGGGTCAGTGACAGCAGCAGGCCAGCCGAGCCAAACACATCTGTTGATAATATGATTCAAAAAACACTTATAATGATGAATGCTCTCGCTTGAGTTTTTCCAAACGCTGGCAGGTAAGCTAATCCAAATGAAAGCATTATTCACTCCGTAACATTTATTGATGTGACACTTGCACATCTGCAATCTGTCTGCCTGTCACTGGTCATAACTGCACGTTCTGCTCCATCCAGTTGTTGTTGCACAGAGATGTGTGCATTGTCGACATGGCAAGGGGATTTTCTGATTACACCCTCATGGCTGCAACGTGAGGAAGCCCGCCGGGGTCTGTCCTGGCAATGTGTGCATTTTTGTGTGTGTGAAAATTATGGCTTCAGTTTCATCCTCCCAAAACAAATGTCAAAAAGTAAGCGGGATGAGTTCTCACAGACGCCTCCATCTCCTGTTTTCTCTCAGGATTTTTCTCCCGCCTCCTCCTCCGCTCACGTTTATCCTTAACGGCGGATTGTTTCGGTGAATTAAACAATTTAACGTAACATGTTAAATAGTGAGCTTTCAAGGTGCTGGAGGGCTGATTTTGTTACCTTTGGACTGAGCCAGGCTAGCTGTTCCCCCCTGCTTCCAGTCTTTATGCTAAGCTACGCTAACCGGCTGCTGACTGTAGCCTTACATTAAACAGGCACATGTGAGAGTGGTGTCTCCTCATCTAACTTGAGAAAATGTCGAGCCCTTTCTTTAAATCAGCGTGTCCAGCTTGTTTTTTCCTCTGTTTCCTCTCTCTCTCTCCTCTCCTATTCCCTCTTGCTCCCCTTCATCCTCACAGCTCTCACATTCTTTCTCTCGCTTTCTCAGCTTTCCTCAGGGTCATCTGTGGTAGACAGCTTTATGGGTGTAATCTCACTCCACTTCTCACTCATTTGACTTTAGGTGCACTTGGGGAGAACATCACCTGTTGAGCCTGCAGAGGAGGTGGGAGTTTGCTCTCTTTTGGCTGAGCAGATGGAGCTGAAGGAAAATGGGGACAATGGAAAGTGTGTGATGTTGACTTGCTTATTTATTTAGTTTTTCTATAAAAGGCTCCAAGATGGCGGTTGAGCGATCAGCGTTTATTAAACTTGTTAGTGTCAGAGGGAGGATATTTTTTGTTCCCCTCGCTCTTGGAATGCTTCCCATATGCTGACCACAACCACAGACATGTGTGCAGCTCCGTCATTTCCTAGCATCCTTCCACCTGACACACACACACACACACATAAACACACACACATATGTAGACCTTGGATTGTTTGAACTGTACAGTCGCAGACCACAAAACCAGATTTAAACTCAAGGCACATTTCTCCTCCCTTAAGCAGCCTGTCAATTTGTTGATATGATTAATACTCCCTTTTCCTGTCACAGGCATTGAAACATGTTTGCAATTTTCCCCACGCGGTGATGTGTTTGTTTATGCTCCGTGTCACTGCAGCTGGCGAGGGAACCCGGTCAGTTGGACCCAGCTGCGCTCCCACGGGAGTCCTCGGAGCAGAAATACTAATCAGGATTAATTAATTTCCACTGCTCCTTGCAAGTCATCCAATCGGTCTGTTTTGTGTTATCCACCCTTTGTAGCTGCATGCAGCATGTTGCCTAAGCGGTTAGTCACACACACAGTGCAATGAATGGACAGAGAGGCAGGAGTCACAGTATGTGATGTGGACTCATTTGGGTTGCCATATTTGAGTTTCTGTTTTTGCCAAAGCATTTCTATAGTGTTTCTTGAGGTCACTTGTCATTCATCCCCTTTCCTTCTCTTGGATCTCATTCCAGTTGGGCATATGGTTGCATTTACTAAAAGAGCACTCATAAAAGCAGAGCTTAGTAAAACAAAATTGCTCATCGTGGGGTTTTTTAAGTATTCTTCTACAAAAGAGCCTATTCCAACCACAAGTGAAGCAGTGTTGTAATACATATGATAATATCCAACCCCCATCTCAATTTGGAGGAGATGGGGGACCATTTTAGTTGATTCACTTCCTACACAGGCAGTCAGTTATCATTAGTTTTACCCTGAAATGGTTACCATTGATTTATTTTTCCACTATGGGCCCTAAAACTTCCCCCGATGCAGATTGCACCTCCCTGTCACAGCATAGTGCTCAGTGCATCTCTCCGAAACAGATTTGATGTATTTTTACCAATAAAACTCACTGTAAGACTTTCAATACCGATTCTGATGTCGGATTATACACATGGTTCACACCTAGCTGAAACTAATGCAGTTTGACACAAGAGTCCTTCAATAAATCCTCCAGTCATGATGGCTATATTGTTTTTGTTGGCACTGTTTTAAAGAGAGATATTCAACTTATTGGAGGCTGTAGTTTGTGCTGCTGTTGTGTCGTATTGGCTTTCCATCATTTAGTCTTTCCTCACTGATATAAATGAGGTGGGCACACTTGAAAATGAGCGTACATGTAATATATGAAAACTCATTACACAAAATTAATCCAATTAATCAGTGACACGTGTGAGGTGTTTGCTGAAACTGACAGCAACTAAAGGCCACATAACTAAAAGATAACAAGACAAAAATTGATTTAGTGCAACAACAAACCTTATCTTTGACTCAAGTTTGCTCTAAATGAACTTTGGGATACATTTTTGCACAGAATGAGGATGGTGGATTCTGTCCTCCATCACTTCCACTGGAAGCCGGTGCTGTGGCTGATTAAAGCCACCTCTGCCTTCCTGCCTCTCTGCTCTGCTGCAGTGAAAAGCTGATTTCAATGTCAAGAGCGGCTGAACAACACACTACAGATCTGAAACAACACTCATCCCGTTTGTCCTTATGCAGTATTGCAATTCTCCCACAAGGGGTCAGCGCAGCCGCCTGTGACCTGCGTGTGGGCTTGATGGTCAGTCTGTCATCACCACCAACACTGCCTCTGCCACAGGCCTTCAGTTCAGCTGACTGATGACGGGCCAAAATAATCTACCTGTCTTTGAGCTCCTATATTCATCCTGTTTTCACACACACACACACACACACACACACACACACACACACACACACACACACACACACGTGCCTGCATGCACGTTCACAAAAACACACTGCACACATTGATTTACAGTAGACTGCAGAAGGGATACCATTTATAAAAGACCTCCAGGCTGCACTCTGTTTGTTTGTTTGCATTTGTGATTACGGTTTGGCAGCCTTCGCTCTCCTCTCTCACGTCTCATCCACAGCGCCAAAGTCAAAATACAGTTTTATATACTTCTTTATTTGGAGCAATCCTGTAAAAACAAGAACCAGATCCAGGCACTTTTGATTCAGGGCTTGCAGGGGGAATCAAGTGCTTGACGTTTAAGTCAACCCTGTGTCTCCTTCATTAGAGAGAGACGCCTTTGTCTGCCTCATAGCTGCTTCTATTGAAGCTTTTAATGGAGAATCGTTAAATCTGCCAAAGTGGAGGCAGTGAAGGTGAAAGAAAATAACTATTTTGTCCCAGAAGAAATGTTATGTGCACTGAAGAGATGGGAAAGAAGTAACATGTTCCAGTTTTAACTACTTCCTCATGTGTTTCCTACTTTTTTTTAATAACATCCTCACCCCTCTTTTAATGTGGTCACCCCCAGTGTCCTGTAAAGCCACTCTCTCATCTCTCTTTGCCTTGCTGCGGGACAAAAAGCTAGAAAGTGTCCCTGAAGTGCCCGTGCCCTCCTGGCCCACCTCCCCTCCCACTGATTACTGCTCCCCTCCTCTGATGAAAAAGCCATGATGTTTACGGCTCATTTCTCCTGGTTGGATTTCAGATTCCTCTCTTCTTTTTTCCCGTCTTTGTTTCTTTTTTTTTCCCCCTCTCTCTGTGTGTCTGTCAGTGTTTGATGAGGTGAATGAAGTTGGAGGATGAGGGGTGGGAGGAGGGTGGGGTGAGGCGTCTTCATGGGCTGGACTGACAAGATTAGTGAGGTGCATGTGTGAGAGTGTGTGTTTTTCTGTGTGTGATGCTACAGTAGCGCAGAGATCCCGCTCATTCCACATATTTAGGTGACTGCTGCACATTATTCACAGTTCACAGCTGCTTTTTCAGGCACTCTGAGTCGCTGAGTTGTCCTCCAGATCTTGGATATGTGTTATAAGACACTGATTTCCAACTTTTTTTTGGCTTGTGAGCCCTTACAATGAAGGACTGTCTACTTATAACCCCTCATCACGAGTTGCATATGTCTTAATAATAAAAAACTTGTGAGCACTGAGCAGCAAAGAGTGAATTTTCCCTCTAAACATTCCGATTGTTTCATCTCAATAACTGCTGGAGGCCAAAAGAGGCAAAACTGTTCAGCATTTTGCAAGAAGGTGAAATTTAGAGAAAAGTCCAAATAAAACACAGAGAAAAAAGAAATCTGCAGAACAAAAACTATTTTTTTCACTCTTATAAGATACGTGCATTGGTTTTCTAAAGCTCTCACCATGCACACACAGTAATTGATGGATAAAATAATTTCCTTTAAGTCATTATGGAGAATTCTTAATAAAATACAGCCAGTTGCTCTGTACAGTTTTCTGATTTGAGGTCAGAGGTCAGCATGCACAGAGACATAAATATCTCACTGACAAAACTATTTTAGATGTCCAGCCGCACTGCAACTCTTCTTTGAATTGGTCCACTGTTGCTTACTATTGCAGGTAAAGTTCACTGCATTAGGACAATTCAATTTTTCCCCTTCTTTGATAGTGGATAAGCTCAAAAGATGTGCTGTTGTCTTATTTGGTCATCCTATCAGGAAGCAGTGTTGGGTAAATTACTTAAAAAATCATTCCCCTTTGAAATTGCAAATATTCTACTAAATACTGAACAGCAAAAGTAGTTAGCTTCATTGCTTGTTATTTTACTTTCATAATTTGGCACAGCTCTGCCAAAGATGCCTTAAAGTATTTACTGATCAGCAACCGCTAACGTTAGCTTAGCCCCATCCGTCACTGCAGAGACGTCCTCTCCTCCGCTGTGGGCTAACTGACGAATGTAGGCAAAGCTAAAAGAGACGAGCTGGCAGCAAAGAATAAACAACATTTAAGTGAAACCACTTTTGATTTACTGTGAGATGCATTTCATCTCTTTTAGTAGAGGCTAACCGCCCCTCCACTCCTCCAGCCCCTACAGCAACGTCTCTATAACGTCTCACAGCAGTAGAAATTGATGTGAACCCTCTGGAAAAGTCCCAGCGAAGGCTCCTCTCTTTGGGCTGAGAGCGTTTGGATGACGCGAGCTGATGACGTGTCTCTGATCTGTCTTCTGCTTGCATCACAGTGCTACGACTCACCAGCCGCTTGCTGCACACTAATACACTCATCTCATAGGTTGACAAACTTGCACAGTTGCTGCTGCACAGTTTAAAGGCGCCTGAAGACCGTGGACAGGTCTAAGCACAACTTTAAATAGTTGTTACTTTAAAGAGTAATCACACTACTGTAACGCTCAGGCCTTCTCGCTGCAGTACCCTGTTTCTGTCTCCCTCTCTCTTCCCTCCACCCTTGTCACCCAAGTCAGGCGAAGGTCAGGCTGATTTAGAGGTTTTTCAAAGGACATGGGGTCTGCTGTGTTATTCTAACCCGCAGTCCCCCTTCATTTTTTGGGCCTTAACCCCAGCGTCTCATAGCGGTCTCCCGGACCAGGAGTATCCCTCTGTCCCCGGGGCAGCGCATGGACGACTACTGTTGTCTTTTCATCACAGTGTAAGCTAGTTAATCCAGCAGCCTCGTTTATTTAGACAGGGGATCTACAGGGGTTTGCCCAGTGGACGCTGCTGCCAGTTCCACTGTGGTTAGCGAACTCTGGCTCCCGTTCACAAAGCAACAACATACACATCGTCCTACTGCATCTCACGCCCTCCCCGTGAATCACTCGCCTGCCACACCAAGCCAACACATCCACCTACTCCACTGTAGTTCATGTAATGTTCTTCAAACTTCATGCACAATGGATTCCACCATTGGATTCTGTGCAGTTAGACAGTGGCAGACAGAAGAGAGGACTCCTGATTATAATAACACCTGACATGCGCTGCGGTGTCTCTTCTTGGTGGACCGCCGAGGCAGTCGAGATGTAGATAGCGGACAAGGGAAGTTGATGGTCCATTGATGTTTTCGAGCTGATATTACACTGGTTTCACCTTAATCCAAACGCTCGGTTTGGAGACGTTTTGGGAGATCCGGTCGGTGGCCGTTTCACATACTTGGAGTGTTTTCAAGTTGGAACAGGACTGGTCTAAAGAGGAGCACCGCATCCAAAGTTTAATTTATAGAAGTATGATCAAGGGTTTGTTCTGTGCAGTGAAATGAGGCAGTGATAGGGTGTGATCACAAAATGTTTCCATCCAGTCCACTTCAGTTCACTTTTGGAAAGACAGGAAAAAGTAGGAAATTCTTTTGTCCAAGGATCCACCAGACCTTATCCAAATATTCACCCTGGTCTCTTTCATACTGCAGATTTGTCACTTCTATCATTCCTAAACACTTCATCAAGTGAGGCAGAACTCCAAGAACTGAATGTCTGTAGCTTTAAAGTTCGGGTTCAACATGTGCTCGGTAAGTTACGAGCAAACAGTTGCCCAAACGTTGGGAATCGATATTTTTCAGCTCAGTTAGTATAAAGCGCACTGGCTGGGGAAGCTTTCCCCTCGCAGAAATCACATTGCACCTGTCAAAATTCATCTGAATACAAATTTAACGGCCTGTTTTTAATTTCATGATGAGTTTTCTGCTCTGTTTGGGCTGAAGAACCGCTCAGCTCCTTACGGCGTCAGTTTAGGGCCAGCGTCTCAACCTCGCCTGTCTCCTCTACTAGACTTGAGCTGTGAAAAAGAAAACAATTCCCAGATACCAGCCTGCCAGTCTACCACTGAAAAAGCTAGGGAGGGGTGAGGGTTGGCGTTGGGTTGCTGGATGATGATTATAACTGGGCAGATGCCTCCTCCTGTCTGTCTCCCACTGCTCATCAGCCTAACCAGCCCTGATGGCCAAAATGCTGCGCTTCCGCGATCGAGGCTGCGGCGGCTGGACAGTCGGCTCTGCACAGCAGCCTGAGGTAAGGTCAGTAATGGCTGTCTCCTGTTATTCTAGCCATTAACATAATGGCAACATTAGTTCCAGGGCCACGCTTCCCTGCTCCTAGGGAACCATTGTTTAAAGGCACCAGCCGGAGCTCTTTTTAAGACTCCTCCACTGGCCGCAGATCCGACTGACGCTTTGAAGGCACACAGAGGAGGAGAGGGGGAACACAGACCGGCTATTCATGAGTCTAACATCAGCATAGGTAGTGTTTTTATTTTTCAAAGTGCTGATCCACATGTTGAACCTTGCAAATCATTCGAATCGTGACAAATTGCATAATAACTTCCTTGTAATTAAGAGTTTGTCAGTTATAATCTCTTCCTTTTTGTCTCTCTGTCCTGCCATGTGTTCTTTAAGCTAAATCCGCAAGTGTTCAGCTGATTTCTCACATGAGAGAGCGTTTATCTCATATTTTTTTTTAAGCTTTGGATTATAGGAGGAAATCTGAAACAATCCTTTAAGATTTGAATCTAAAATTAAGATTTCCACCACTCATTCTTAGGAGACCTAACTTCAAAGGTGAAACACAATTTTAACTAGCGCTTTTTGGACTCATAGACCATGTGATTATGAAACACCAGCATCACTTTAAACTTTCTTAATCTTTTAAAACATTTATCTTCATTTTTTTAAAATCAAAATCAGGCTAAAAAAGGAGGTTTTGCATGAATCTAATCAGGTGAAATGTGCATACACTCACAGGACAGAAATCTGTGGATTTATGCGAGTAATTTAAGCCAAATTACATATTTGAAAAGCTGTTTAAACAGCTGGAACATGTTGAAAACACACTGTCATCCTGCAGACACTGCGTGGACTCACCTTGCCACAGCCACAGCAGCCAGACTCCCCTCAACAGGTGACTGAAACGTCCGTTTGACATGTTTCCTGCTTCCGCACACTTCATTCACACACTCTGCTCAGAAAACAAACTTTGATCCCTGGGAAATCCAATACACAGAGAGGCTCCTGTCAACAAGCGGCGATCATGTAGGATATCACCATGACACGAGCACATATAGGAAGAGTCCAGTAATCCCTCAGATGAAACTCTGGGCTCCTGTTCAGCCACCAGGGAGTTTTTTTTACCTCTTCTTCTTCTTGTTCTTCTACCTCCACCTCTTGGCTTCCATGGTCTGATAAGAAAGTCCTCAGTTGGAACCACACACTTCATGCAACTTCTCCACACTGGTGCTCTCCTTAAGTTGGCAAGAGTAAATGCTCTCTTTCTCTCTCTCTCTCTCTCTCTCTCTCTCTCTCTCTCTCTCTCTCTCTCTCTCTCCAGCCTCCCCCCTCCTCTCAATCACACCCCGTGGCCTCACTACTGTGCAGCACTGTGGATCTGTTCCACTCGATGCATGTGCAGCGAGTGTGTGTGTGTGCATGTGAGCAGGGGCTTTTTGTGTGTGCGTGCACTCCTGTCTGGCTCTTATAGTTTTGAGCTGAGAGGAGGGAGAGAGAGAGAGAGATGATGGAGGGAGGGCAGAGATAGAGAAAGTTTGTGTGTGTGTGTGTGGAGGAGGGGGTTTGAGCTTCCCAAAGTGAAGGCTCCAGGGAGCTTTTAGAGCAAGGTGTAAAAGGGCAGTGGTGAATGAGAGTTAACACTGCAGCCACAATGCCACATCACATCTGATGGTATATCTAAATTACAACAACCCAAAATATAACGACATGTCCTCACTTACTGTACCTGTAGTCATGCAGTTTTGTTTTTATTTGCCTTTTTGTTTAGAGCCTCCGATCCAGTAAACTGGAGGAGAATTAATTTAGTTTTTTGTGTTTAGAGCAGGGCATTTCATACCAATTTGGCCGCTTCCAGTGGAGAAACTGTTCGGGGGTGTGTTAGCTTGGTGCATGAGGTGTGGGGAGTTTTTCAGCCTCTGCAAAAAGAGCAAAGATTCACCTCCCAGTGACTTACAGCCCTCCTTAAAATTATCTTGTTGACCTTTTGTGTGTTGTTAACAAGCTGGCTCGCTCATGTTATCCACTGGTAATCCTACACTCAGGAGTCAGCTGGATTTGGACAGTAAATTCGCCCACTTGCTCCTCATAATGTCTCGTTTTCTAGTTCTACACGTGTTGGATTTTAGCTTTTAGAGGCACTGTTGATGGAGCTGGGCTGATAATGAAGGCAATGCATTGAGTAATTACGTTTACTGATTGAGTATTTCTTAAAGTAATGTAATTACTTTTTCAATCAGTAATATGTAATTAGGAAGTGATGGTTACATCGTCAGCAAATTATTCCTATCTTAAAACGTTCACATCTAAATATTATTTATGTCTTGTGACTCGCTGTTTACACATTTCCCCAAAATTCAGCCTACTGAGACATTTGGTCGCTGGACACTTTGGGATCTCCTCTAGAACTGCAACGTGTCTAAACGTCTTACTGTCTTAGTTACTCCGGGTAATCCACAGACCTCAACGTGGAGAGTTTTCATTGGAACTATGTTCTACCAAAGAAATAGTCGCAATGAAGACTGTTGACAGTGAGGTCTGTGGCTTATTGAGAGTAATGGGAACACTGTGTCTGGGAAGAGATGCTGCCTGCATTTTATTGGGATGGAGGCAGAAATCTCATTGACGGATATCTTAAAACTTAAGCACATAAAACTAAAACTATCTGCATGGCTGGATACCAGTGGAGATGACTGGAAATGTGTTGTTTTGGTCATTTGGGTGAGCCAACCCTTTATGCTGAGAAGCAGCAAGAAACGTCTGAGCTCAAACCTGCAGCAGCTGCACACACACGCAGTTTGCGCAAACCCATATCACACCCCATTAGAAAGACTCATGCACACACACACACACAAACGTTCCAGTCACACTGATTCATAGGTTCTGCGTGTACATGTGGTCTGACGGAGCTGTTGACACTGTTGACCACTGCAGAGGTAAAGACGGGTTTCAAAGTGCCTGCCAAGCGAGAGTTGGCAGCACATCTGCGACGGGTGGGCTGACCAGAGCCCTGGCGCTCAGTCAGGGGTGCGTACACTCCCGACACCATTACACACAAAGCCAATGGCCAATGCAATTGGGCTGAGCAATTTTACCACCACTGCTGTGTTTTATATGGCAGATCCGTAATGCATCATCTTGCTTATATTAACATTTCTTTGCCAATTGTCAGTTCGCCTACATCTGTGTATGTTCAAAGCGCTCGCAAAGTTTCTCACAGTCTTTAGGCCATGTGCTCAAGGTCGTGACACGAGCCCCGTCTCCTGGAATCATGTTTATATACAAACTAATTAGCAACAGCAAATACGATTTGAAGGAAACGTAATGCTGGCCAAATTACATTTTGTATTAACACAATGAGGAAATGTTGTCCATTAAAGCACCTGGCAAGCTGGAAAAATGTTGATTCTGAACGTATGTTTGCAGACAACTTCTTTCATTTATTTATTTATTTTAGCTTTCCACCCATTGCTCATAGTGACTGCAGCATTATTCAGCTTTTTCATGGTTATGTTTAGACACTGACAGCGCTAGGTTAATGTTAGGGAAAGATCATGGTCTGTTTTAATACAGAAAAAGTGGACAGCAATCACAGTCTTTTCCCAACCTTAACCAAAGTGCTTTCGTTGGCTAAACCTGACCACAGTCTGGACTCTAACCCTGGACTCTGGTGTCACAGCCCTGCATTGAATATGCGCCCGTCATTGACCATGACCACCTCTCTGCAACTGCAGCATGGTACATAAATGTAGTGTTTCATTCACTCACACAAACATTTACTCTGAACACAATCCAAGCAGCGGTTACATTTGTCAGCAGAAGGTAATTATGAATGTGTATTAGTTGCATGGGTTGCATGAAACGCTATGCAGATGGTATTAAAGGATAATTCTGCTTTTTTTTTAGATTTGGTTTATTTTATCTGTAATGACAACTTTGCACTCCTAAAGTTGCCGATTGGCTTTGTTAAATGCTGCTAATTGCTTTGGAAACACTGCCGATAAAGAAACATAAGCATTTTCTTATTGCCAAAACAGTTTAAGAGTAACCTCCCTCTTTTTCTTTTTTCCGTATTTGTGGACACATACAGTTTTCCGTTTAATGAGGGATTCTTACGGACATTTCGGGTGCGCTCGCCTTCAGTTCTCCCTCCAAAGAAAGTGGTTTAGAGCAGCGATTCCCATCGTTGGTGCCTTCGGGACCAACCAAAGGTACCACATTTCCATTTTTTTATTGTACCTTTTTAATAATGTTTCACCACATAAAACAACCGTGTCTCCTACAGCGTTCATACATGCTAATTTGTTTTCCCAGCTACATTGTGGTTGTAACGTTACGGCTGCTTGGAGTATGTTCTTTGACATCAAAGTCCGGGTTCTCATCCCACGTGTGGTTAGTTTTAGGCAACAAAAGCTCTTTGGTTAAGGTTAAGAAACGATTGTGGTTTTGGGTAAATGTCAATACAGTAAACACATCATATCTCAAGCAGCATGTCACTGCATGAAACCAAGACCACAGTCTTTACCTAACCTTAACCAAATGCTGTGAGAGCCTACACATAACCATCATCTACGATGAGTGGTACTGATACATTCAGTGTCTACATTTTGTAAAATACGTTAATTAACCTCATTATGTTGATATAAAACCTAACCTGGATGGCACTGTGTTTCCTCTCTCTCTATATATATTGCACACTATTAATATATAGGTGTCATTTGTAGGAGACATGGCTGCATAAAAACAGGAAATATTTACTTGCGTATCAAATATGCAGTAATTCTGCAGCCGACACTGGTGGTGCAAGGTGAGTTTTCCAGGAAACAGCAACTGTCAGAGTTAGTGATAGAAAGATTTGAGAGGTAATGTTATTATGAAAGAGAGACATTTATCTAAACCGCTTGTTTAGATAATCTGGCTGAACTGTCGGCTTGTTTACAGTCGGACTGCCTGACTCCTCGTGTTTCTTGATCTGCCCTTTAATCCTTTAATGCTGGGAATAAGAAACGACAGCACTCCTTCTTTGGCTTCTCTTTCTTTGGACGGTCCAATCCTCACCGCCGGTCGTCACAGCTATTATTCCGGGAGAGTCTAATCTGATTGTTGATCGGTGCCTCTGGCTAAGTGCTAACTTGCTGTGACAGACCCCACAGAGAGCCGAGAGGAGGGAGGACAGACGCCGCTGATCTCTGATCCCAGATCTGACAGCTGGCTCCCTCAGGAGGACACTGCCTGGGGAGTCAGCAGCTTTGATCCACTCAGGGTCCTCTCAGGAATGCACGCACACACACGGGCACACACACACACACACACACACACACACACACACACACAAATGCTCAAATGCATCATTGAAATCAATCAAATGTATATGTAAATGCATCCATACACAGTTTTTTAATCTCACTCTCACTCCCTTTTTCTCCCTTTCCTGTCTCTAATATACAGGCTCATACATCCATCTACACACACACACACACACACACACACACACACACACACACACACACACTCCCACGCAAACTACTGGGCTTGGCCTGTTGGCACACACACGCAGGAGCTGGCACAGGCTGCATAAGAACACACAGTCAACGCTATTTTATAATCAAATAATTTCTCAATCCTGAAACTAATACCCCTCCACCGAGCACGAGCTATCAACTACGGTGGGCTACGTGTGTGGTGTGTGTTTGCTTGGGCACATATCCTACACATCAGCTCACACGCAGACATGCACACGCACTTAAATGATCACATATATGTACACATGCACTGCATATTCACACAGACCTTCAGACTGGGTTCATTCATGCTGGTCACTTTGTGTTCTGGCTGGTTGGATCAAGGCAGTCTCTGGTCTCTCTACGGGCTAACAGCACCCCCAGTAGGGCCGAAAGTCAATATGCATCAAACCATAACTGAGAGGGGAATGAACAGAGAGGAGAGGAGAACTGAATAAAGCAGAGAAGTAAAGAGAACAGGGCCAGTTTCATAAAGAAAGACATTAACTGTGCTTGACATCAAACTATTAGCCAGACGTCCGGACGTCTACATTCACCCGTTACACAAAGCTGTCTTGTTCTTGACCATCTTATATGCAATGAATGCTGGGTAAAGTACAGCTTTTTTCAAACTAACAGAGCAAGTAGTTCAGCTCCCTTTACTCCAGCAGAGAATGTTTGCCCTCTGGAAGAAGTTTTTCTGGTAAAATTCAACATTCAAGAGAGTAACAATACAAAAACCTTCCAGTGACACAGACATCTCACTGCAGTGCAGAGCTGTGGCAGAGCTGAGAAGATGTGTCCTCTGACTGTGGTGAAGTTTCACTGACGATGTCTTCACTAACGGGGGTCTCACTCATGGATGTATTCAGTGGATGCTGCTGTGAAAGATGGCGTCCCATTCATTCTTACGGACGTTGCTGATGCCAAAAAAGGGGCCTATAAAGCAGGCTCAGTGGAGTCCATGTGTAGCAGAGACTTCCTGTTGGCAACCCACAAATGAATGGGATGAAATAATTGAATGGAGTCTTATCAAATGTTAGAGGACCAAACAGATAAAACTCTTAAAAAGCATAAAAACAGTCATTTCTGGGGTGGGGGTTGTCGCTGGCTTGGGAATATTGACCATTTTATAGCCACTTTGTTTTCAGTGTTTGAGCGAAAAAGCTTTTTTTGCTAGTATGTTGTGATGGCCACTGCACCGGAGTGGCTTTACATTGTCTTCCTCTGGCTTCCCCTGGAGGTAGACTGGCTAACTTTTTAGACTGATGATAGAAGATAAGTCAGTCAACTGGCTAAATTGCATCAGATCAATCCAATCCAGAATTTGCACTGGCTGCACGCTCCAGATCAGTCTGAAATGTCTTTGTGAACCAGCCCCGGGACAGAGAAGAGAACAGAAAAAAAGGACTGAGAGCTTCTCTTATCTTTTTTCTCATCACTTCGGTTCTTCTCATGTTAGTGTTTTTATCTGCTCAGTTCTCTGGAGGCGCACGCTCTCTTCTTCTGGCCCAACAAAATCTAATCCTACAGAACAAACTCCTTCTACTGTTGGATGGTGATTCAGCGTGTCTTTATGTGTGTGTTATGCGCCCTCTTTCCTGACACACAGCCACACACACGGTAAGCCTGCTGCAGATAGGACCCCGCTCTTTAATCACCACACATTCACATCCCTGCCTTTTATCTGCGAGATGCGTAACTCCAAACATACAGCCAGAAAAGGAAAAACACCCACATCGTCTGCATGTTATTCTTTGACTTTTGTCCTTAAAATTTTACTCTGCTCGACAAACTTAACCAGAATGCACTGGTGCTGAGGTTCCCTCCAGCCGTCACCCCGAGCTACACAGTCCAGATCGCACTCGGGGACGCTGGGTTTGTTGACAGTGCTGGGTGATGTATCCAGGTGACGTCTGAGACACTGTGATGTTTTGATGTTTCCTAAATGTGCTGATGAAAAGATAGGCACCGTGTTTGAGTCTGGTGTTGTAATCCCACCCTGCTGCAGATGTCTAAACACGTTACAGTGTAAGCAAGAGGAGGAATGCCATCACTTCTGCCATCGTTACTGCGACCTGGGAGCACTCAAATACTCTGAGCAAGCTGCAGGTTCACACGCACAAACACAAAAGAGTGAGAGCCGTCACTCTGCATCTACTAGACTGTAACACTACTGTAGGTTTTTAAGCAGTGGGTGTGACATAGCTGTTCTTTAAAGGATTATTTATCACAACTTCGCTCTTATTTCTGTAGTTTTAGCCATCACTTCTGTTGATTATGGTGAAATAATATTCACCAAAGTAGTTGATGAGATCTACAAACATGGCGCCATCGCTCAAACAAAGTCCAATGAGCAGAAAGTTTGTTTGGAGGACACACCTGAGTTGTTGGTCCTTACTTTGCACAGGCAAACTGAGGCTCACGCAACTATTTCAAGTACCGAAGGTCAAAGTTGGACCACAAAGTCGTTCGGTAACTGTATGGATGCAGTAAACCCACGTTTCTACTGAGCAGTCCGGTTCAGTTCAGTTCAAACAGAACCACTCAGTTTTGGTACCTATCACACTTCGAGGTGGAGCTAGAAACACTGCAGTCCCTTGATCGGTCAGATACAATCAGAGCCACTAGAGCACTCAACCTTTGAGTACCATTTGGACCTGCTATGAACGCATTTGCCTTTCCTCTGGATGAGCCAAATTACCTCACAGCCGAGCAGCCTTTACAGGGACTCGCTAAACTGTGATTGATGCTTCTAACTGCTTCTTGTTTCTTTAGCAAAGTCGCTGCCTGCTCAGATCTCAGCAGCTAACTGGCCAAAACTATGACAAAAAGAGCCCGGTTGTATGAAATCTGAATTCTCCTTATGTTTAGTAAGTGAAATTATGTTGCTGTCTGTTTTGATTTAGAGATCTTATTGATTCACAGATCAAAGTTCTGTGTTTTCTCTGCTGCATGTCTGAATAAGCCTCGCAGGACATTATTGCCAAGTTTATATATCTTTTTCTCTGGCTGTCAATCTATCTGCAAGACATCAAAGAGTCTTGCAGATAGATTTTTCCTTCCTAACTGAACACATATCATTTTAAGTAGAACTAATCATATGAAATACTGAACTGGAGTTTTCATGAAATATTAGATAACTCCTGCTTTTTCAATTCGGATGGTTGCTTTGGCTCAGAGTGGTTTTAAAATCAAAAGCATAAAAACTAGAATCAGCCAACCAATTCAGTCTGATTTTTAGGTGTTTTGCTGCCAATGATCACCCACTGACAGTCCTTGTGCCACTTCTGAAGGACAATGAGATGATAATAAAGCCGTCAGTCACTCAGCTGCTGACAAGAAGCTGGTTTGTGTTCTTTGTGCTTCTGTGCAACACAAATACACACCACTGGAACTCCAGAGGTTGGTATATGGAGCAGCTGTGAGAGCCTTGTGTTGGTTCTACACACTGATCTGTCATCACATAGACTTGGAGTTCACAGTCAGCCTCACTGACCAGCTTTCTGGATTCCTTAGAGGTTTATCCACAATATTCCCAGTTGCTGACGTCCACAGAGGCACAAAGGGCACAGAGACATGCAGGCATGCATTCAGACAGACGTGTGCAGTAAATAAAGGGCAGTTTCACAAGAGTTCACACAAACACCGATTCAAAGAGGAACACTGGCAGCTGAGACACAGATAGGGTGGTTAAGTGTCTGCGTGTTGGAGCAAAGTATCTCATGACGCTGGCAGTGTGAGCCAGATGGAGTGTCTCTGGCAGATATGTACACTTAGGGAAAAGTTGAGCAAATATTCAGAAGCACTGATTGCTAACAGATGATAATCAGCCACAGGCTTATTTATTCCCAGGCTGCAGGTTGCCACAACTGCTTCACTGTCACTCCAATTCTGCAAAGTTTCCATCTCCATTAGTGAAATGAAACGAATCAGAGTGGTTTCGCACGGTCTGCATGCTGGCAAAATCTTGCTTTTAACACTCAAACCACCGTGGTGTCAAGACATAATGATTTGTTTATTTTTGTGCGCGACCATTCGCTAAAACCCCTCCACCAAACAGTGTTTGAAATGTAGCTTATAGCTCAGCAACGTCAAGCTTTAGATTCATCCACATGCCAAACTAGTGTGAGTGGGGCTCTAATGAGAGTGATACTCTCTATATATGTATAAGGATTTTGGAGGGTGTTGTCTTATTTGATCATCTCCCCAAAACCAAGAAACACAAGAACAGAAGTGTGAGAAATAGATCGAATTGTGCTTATCTGCAAAAGCTACAATTATTGGCATGCCTGGCTTAACTAGTCTGCTCTTACCTCGGGTTGTAACCTACTTCAAAAGGCAAGGGCCATGTCATTAGCGAACTATGTTATTATGTGTGGCTCATGTAAGAAAAAAGCTGTACTGGGTTGATTCAGGACCACGTTGCAGGGAGCACGGACAGTCGTCTTCATTAGCATTGACATTTCTTAAGTTGTAAAGGTGCGATATGATTTGTAAACTTGGAAGAATGTAGGATTTAAGAGCACATGTGGATTTATGAATAGCTGGTGCACCTCAGTTCATCTTGATGTGTATTATGGCTTATTTACTGAAACCTTATTTAAGTAACATTGCCAGAAATTAGTAATTTGGTGATTAGATGACTTTCATCCGAGATGCTGGACAGTGTGAGTGTACACATACATGTCCACGAGGGCGGCTCCAGTGGGAATGAAAACTCCTTCAGTAATAATAATAATGAATGACTGTATCTACTGTGGGAGTAAATCTATAACAGCGTGTCAAATGAGGATGAGGAGTCTTTACACTTTACATGCTCTTTCACTATCTTTACTTCTCAAGTGTTGGATAATATCGTGGTATGTGGCATATCTCTGGTTTTACTTCGTATCTTCTCAGTTGCAGGACAGATAACAGATAACAAAGTCCTCCTCTTGTACAAGCATGTGCTACCAAAAAAAAAATGCGACCACCCCTCTCCTACGCTCTCTCTATAGAGCTTCCCAGGTTGCTCTTCAACATATAATGATCATATCTCAAGTTGCATTAAGCCCCTGTGAAATAGCTGAGATACATTATCATGTATGCAGCGCTCTGTAACTGAAGACAAGTGTTTCTTGTTAGTTTAATGTTTAAATGAGCCCGTGCCTGGATTGAACATGTGTTTCAATTTATGCTATGTGAGGTTTTCTTGATTTATGCTGCTTTGCACACACACTTTGCAATGTCATCGTCCCCCCGAAATGGAAAATCAAGTCAAGTTGTGCGCAAACACTTTCATGAAGCGCGTCCAAGCTGCAATTTAGAGAAGGCATTTCAGCAGAAGTAATTTAATTACGGCAATGTACTGTATGGTTCATTGCTGCTATTTTAGGGGCTTGTTTGGCAGGGGACTGTGAAAGTGAAAAAATGTGTGCGTCTAAGAGATGAGTAGCGGTATGCTTTGCAAGCAATAAATAATTATTTCCATCTATTAACAGCTAAATGCCTTATTTTAAAACTACCTCAACTTAATGAGTGAATTAAAATGTGACTGATCCAGACGCCGGTGAGGGTGAGGGGTCACGGCTGAGACAGATGTGGGCAGGAGTCACATCTGGTTGGTATAGCGTACAAAATGGAGCTAATGGGGTGAGAGGGTGAGGGTTTGAGGCTGGCAGATGTCAGCGGAGGCCACTCCAGTTATTGACATAGCTGCCATCTTTGGTCTTCTTTTCATCCGTCAGGCGGAATTGACCGAGGATCCCCACTGCTTTGTAATATGAGCCAGATGATGGATCCCCTGCTACAGGGAATGTGCGGGCACACGCACGTGGACGCGCATAAAGGAAACACTTGAACAAACACTCTCTCTTTGGACACACACACTCGCGCACATTAGCGCTCAGTGCTGTTGCTGCTGTCATCTGCCATTTGGATCCGTATCAGTTGCCTTCCCAAATCTGCCCACATATTATTTTACTCGACCTCAGCTGGCAGAAGAGATTTCGTCCTGGGCTGCAAATGGGATCCTGACATGCAAAAGTCATGTTGGATTAAATCCACCGGCCGAGCGAGCCCTTTTACAGCCCGGCTTTAGATGTTGACACCACCCACCCACTGCCACTCAAGATTTATGAGCGATGTAACATGTAATCATCACGTTCTTTTAGCATCAACCTCCCATGAAATAGCAGAAGTCAATCATTATGTAATGTGTGCAGTACATTTTTAAATATTAAAAATAGACTCATTCCTGGACTGAACATGTGTTTCGGTTTATAGTATGCGAGGCTCCCCTGCTTTATCCTGCATGGCACACACATTTTCCAGTTTCACAGCAACGCCATTGTACCTTGTGTGGTAAATCAAACACACCTCGAGTATTTCAGGTGACCTGGGTCAGCTGCTATTGTGTCTCATATCCTCCGGTTTATAGATGTGTCGGTCTGTGCATGAAAGAGAGAGAGAACTCAGAGGAGGGAGGGATGCAGCAGTGGCAGTCTGGTGACTTGTCACATTACACAGGAGGTCTCTGCAGGGGGCTTCTGGTCCCGCTATGGGAGATTAGAGAGAGACATGGGGGGGCCAGCTGAGGTGAGAGCTGATCCCGACCACAGATAGCACCTCTGGGGGCAACGGCAGCAGTTTCACCACCTGCGATGGTGGCCTGTTGGGAAGCTTCAGGCAGAGTTTTCTGTCTGTTTTAGTATCTTTCAGCTTATTGTTTTGGTTTTACGCCCGCAACTTTACTGCTTTGTTTCAGTCACAAGTCAGCCATAAAAAAATCAGAGTCAGGCCCAGGGACAGCTGCAAGAGGGAGGGACAGTTCTTATTGAGCTATTGCCTCCAATACCAAATAGGAAAAATAAAAAGCTCATGACTTAGTGAGACATTTAGGCCTGTTTCTAGTTTCATGGCTTAAAAACTGCCAGGGATGATGTTTCTGTTTTGAAATCTTGCTTTCGTGGCTGGCATAAAGGAAGAAATCTGCTTCACAAAGGTGTGATGGGAAAGTCCTCGCTGCATGTTGATGGACAGGAGAGATACTCAGCTTTAACACGGAGTAGAAATGATGAGCGAGGCAGCTGAACTAAACTCGCTGCCAGAAGGTGCACTCCAGTAGTTATGCTGCACACACGCTGTTGACAGCCACACTGACCGGAGCAGAGTTACACACACACACGTAAAATGACAGATGGCAGAACATTAGACTTGAGTTTGTTGTGATGTATTTTCTTATCATACATTGCAGCATTTGAAATGCTAAGGGTTATTTATCAGTTTATTGAGACCCCTAACTCAAAGAATAGTCGCCTCTGGGTGAGATACAGTCTCCTTTGGACGAGTTAAACCCCCCTGACTCTCCTGTAATTTGGACACTGCTCTCACTGCTCTCATCAACCTCATTTCCAGATGCAGCAGGGAGGTAAAGCTTTCAGGATAAACACACTGTAATTTATCTGTCCAGGGCCAAAGCAGCAGACAGCGACGAGCTGGTGAACATAGAGCAGCATTTAGCAGCTGACCTCTCCATCAATAGACGTGTGATTCTCAAACTTATCAGTCAAAGGTCAGCATCTGATTTTTATTCAATCAGAGGTCTGATAACAAAATAATGTTTAATCAGTCAATTAGAGGCATGAGAGGCTTAGACAGTTAGTCCATATTCATTTTGTGACTCAGATGTATAACTACGTTTGCAGTAGCTGCAGAAAATGTGTTTCTACGTGCTGTTTCTGTGTTTTTGCTATATGAACAACATCTATTGACTTTAATCTATCTTGAATGTATTTTGTTTAATGTATTTTCTTTCATATATATCTGTTAATGAGAGCAGAGTTTTGTTGAGCCATATTGTTGTGTAGCTGGTGAATGCAGTGTTGTGACCATGTTGGTCAATGTGGGGGATTTTGTGACTCTGTTCATTGAGTGTGTTATGCAGGCTATGATGTCATATCACTTTGCAATAAAGTGCTGAAAGACAGTCCTGGGAAATGATGTTGGACATAGTATGTGGTATGTACACTACCAAGGAGCCAAAAAATCTATTACTGCTTCCAAACCCAGAGTTAATTATTCTGGGAGTGGACAAACACATTTTCAGTCCACATCAATTCCGACAAAAGTCTCCGTACAATCAACACTTGTTTACAATGGAAGACTCCCAGTGAAGTGTGTATTTGCTCTGATCTTGAAAGGCTGTGAGGGAGGCAAATTTTGGCTTTAATTAGCCTAAACGTCAACACTGTCAGAAGTGATAAATTACCTCTGATATGTCAGGATTTGTCTAAACACTGGCGCGGCTTTATCCTGATATTAACACTGACATTTTTTCCTCGAGGAGCTCCAGTCCGGATCTCACTAACACAACTTCTCGCTGAATTTCCTCTGCAGCTTTCTTCTATCTTCCAGCTCCAGCCAGCAGTAATTATTCAGGTGACTGTTTGAGCGAATGAGGTTTCTGAACCTGCAAAGCAGCCTGTGGATTTTCTTCAGACTCAGCAGGTGATAAGGAGCTGAAGAAAGAGCTTCGTTGAATGTGCTGACTTCTCTCCAGGAGCCATTATTCCTTTCATTTAGAGCCTTGGAAAACAGGTAAGAGGCAATGTGTGTTTGGTCTTAAGCACCTATGAATTGCAGACCCCTTGTCTGATTGTAATCATCATTGCCTCTATTTTGCGCCACTCCGAGTCTATAATTTAGTTTGAGATATTGATGCTGACAGATGTGGTAAGAGCAGATTAGGATGTAGAGATAAGCAGAGGCGAGGATGAGGACAGGCAGGTGAGACCAGAGCAGACATTGTGTGCAGGCAAAAGCCTTCAATCTCTCTCTCTCTAATTTCATACCTGCAGACAGGTGCTTGGCAGGGCAGAACATGCACATGAGAGGTGGAGGAGACGGGCAGAGGGAGGGTGGGAATGAGGAAGACCTTCAGAGGGGATCAAAGAAGGTCACGCTATTCCTCCTCTGGTCCCCCCTCTCGCTCGCCCTCCTCCACTGATCTGGAAACGATAGATTTCATTCCTGCTTTCACTCCTGAAGAGGGGAAGTGGTGTCGGATTACCAGGGTGGGGTCTGAGGATGTGATGTGGAACTAAGACCAGAATGCAGGACTTGTTTGGAGCGTCAGGACGCTCAACATCAAAAGTGAGCGATGTCACGTCTGCGAACCAGGAGGTGAATTCTCCACCAGTTCTAATCAGCAGTTTCTTCACTACAATGAACACAACAATGAGACCCAACTCTGACGCCTCTCCACTTTGCACAAAATTCAAGATCAGGGACATATATTCATTTTCCGTGATTGAATCCATTTATTAAAAGCTACTGGAGGAATACATGATGAGAACAAGTCTCTCAAGATGGGTTAAAAAAAACTTTTGGTGATGTCATTACATCACGTTTATTCACTTTACATGGAGCTAAAATTAATGCAAATTATGTCAAATGTTCACTGAATGAGTCAGTGTCTGCTTATAAGTTGTAAGAAATCCTAAATGATCTTAGAACGAGTAGATGTTTACCATAAACTCGGCTCTGTTAAATTCAACAACATGTTAATGGAGCAAGGCAGGTGAGTCGTGAACACGCTCTGAATCCTCAAAGAAAGAGCATACTGACATTAACTTTAGTAATTAAAAGGAATTTACATATATACATGTCAAATCAATCAACACACATAACTGATATCTACCTTGGCAGACACTGTGGTACGGGGTGTCTTTAGGTGTAAAAGTGTGTCATCTGCTTTGTCCACTAATGCTGTTTTCACCAACACAGTTCTTTCAGTTGTTCAGTTGTCAATTGTTCTAGCCATCCAACTGTGTAATGTTATACATCACTATAACAATAGGCATCTTATTTCAGGGCTTTATGGTATTTAATTTATGCAGACGCCTCTGCGCGACCATAATTCCCATCTGTGGAGTCTTTATAGAGCTGCTGGACGATGTGTATTTATGGCTGCGGTCCCTTTATGATTTCTGTACTGTAAAGGAATAACAGCCTGGCAAGTGGAGGTGGAGCCCCCGGCCATTATTTACTGTGGTGTTGTACCTCGGAGACATGCAGCCGTGATACGGGACAGGAGGCATGCGGGAATTAAATTACACCAGAAATTTAGTGATCCTTCAAAAGAATGGGCTCCCTTGTTGGATAGGTTTACCTATGTTTCAGCAATGGAGTTCCCCCTTTGGAAATGTCTGCAGGAGTAAATGGCAAAAACAGATCGAAGGGAGCAAGTGAAAAATTCCAAATTAAGTGTTGAGCTGGTTTGTGGGTGCAGCGCGCGGTTGACATGTTGGCTCCTGCGTTTTGGGCTCAAAAAGACCCTGCTGTAGGTTCGGTTAAAGAGGGAACGGTTGATGTCTAATTACCTGTTGAGATGTGGTTTGGATTGAAGCAGCTCTTGTGACAGTATGTCTTTCTTCTTGATGAGGAAATTATAGTCTACAGCGGGGCTCGCATTCTCTTGATTTGCATCTTGAGGTCTTCACCTGCTCCCGTGCTTCTGTGTAAGTTTGAATTATGCAGTGGGAGAAATTCCCCCTCATCAGAAGTGAAGTGGGTTTATTTTCTCTGCTGCCTGGAGGAGGCGGAGGTTTTTGAACCTCAAATTCACACATGAGAAATATTTTGATTGCGTTCGATAATGACACCCTGCATTATGACTGGATCACAAAAGCAGACTCTGCACCTCCTGACTGCAAAGATAATCATGTTTCATCATCTGCAGTGTTTCCAGAGCTGAGTTATGGTGATACTTTGTGCAGGAGTGTGCTGAGGAGTAAACCAGTGATGTGAGATCAAACAGCATGTATGACAGTAACCTGAGCTCTGCCATGATACCACAACTCCCTGGATAGGAATCGTGTTTGTGTAGCTGTGTGTGTGTGTGTGTGTATGTGTGTGTGTGTGTGTGTGTGTGTGTGTGTGTGTGTGTGTGTGTGTGTGTGTGTGTGTACGGAGGCAAAGAGGGCAGATACAGGGCAGGGAGGATTATCTGGCTGCCCTTGATAACACACAGGTGGCTGATCTTGGGGCTTAGGGCCTGACGCTGTCCCTCAATCCACCACTTCCTACTCTGTCCACACACACACACACACACACACACACACACACACACACACACACACCTACACAAACACGGTTCCTATCCGGGGAGTTGCAATATCATGGCAGAGCTCAGGTTACTGTCCGGGTGCACAGCTATGGCTTGTGGAGAGTTAGGAATGGGATGAAATAGATAGTCAATGTAATATTCTGCCAGTTCGTGCAGAGGTGAGGGGTTATTGATGGAGGCTTTGTTGTTCGAGGGATATGTCTGACTGCCTCAGGATTCCTGTTTGATTTACAGTTTAACAGCCTGTTGCCGGAGAAATGAATAACGCCATTACAGAAGAAAAAGTGAGGGGAAAGAAGAATTTTATAGCACAAACAAAATAAGCAATCACTCTCTCCACCTCTCTGCAGCACATTCTTCAGTGACGACAATTCATCTTCAATTTCACACCAGAGTTTTCCCATGTAAGACCCCCATAAAGTGCTCCGGTGAGCTAAAGCTATGGTTGCCGTTGGTGTTAGCGGTGGGGGCTAGAGAGAGAGAGAGAGAGAGAGAGAGAGAGAGAGAGAGAGAGAGAGGGTTGACATTTATGGATGAGGTTCTCCACCATCTCTACTATCAGGTTTTAAGAGTTTTTACAAGCATGGAGCCCCTCTGCGTGCAGCGTTAAGGGCCGAGCGCGGGGACCGAGCTGACAGGATCTGGGGTGGCTGCACTGTATTCACGGAGGCTTTGTAAACTGTGGCTGTGATGTGCACATCCATCACGGCCCGGCGGCATGCTGGGTTTCAGGATGGGGCCGCATTCGTTATACTGATGTGACCAGGGGGACAGGAGGGGGAGAGGGAGAGAGGTCAGGATTAGGGGAGTGGGGCAGAGCAGGCTAGGGTCAAGATTAGGGTGCTGGGTGGAGTGGACGATGTAGATGAGGAGGGGTGGGGGCTGGTTGAAGATAAGGAGATTTTTGAGGGGTTTTAGGGGGATAAGGCTCCATGGTAGCGGTCAAGCTGCTGAAGAAATCCCACTTGTTCTTTTACAAGTCCTTGCATTATTACAAGGGGATTTGGGGAACAAGGGTTTCTGTGGATGATGCAGGAGGCCACATTTGAGGAATTTCATTAACAAAAGAACATAAACGGGGAGGCTAAATGAGAAAAACACTTCAGGACTTTTAAGTAACTTGAAAACATCGCTTCAAAAGTGGATCCCATTAAGCTGAATGCCATTTGGCTGCATCTGTTCACCATGCATTCGTATATTTTTGAGTCGGTCTCTGTTTGGTTGGTTTTAACTTTTGTCAGCTGTTTCTTTTTGTCTTTTCTAGTGAAATTGTCTGCTTTTGGTTAACACAGTGTCCTGGTTTTTGAGACCGCTGCCTGATATCTATTCAGCTATTTTGGAGGTCTTCTCACTGATGCACCTGTATGTTGGGGACAGATGATTCAGCACCTTCTCGGCTCTGTTGTCTGAGGTTTCTCAGAAAACTCACATAAAAAGTGTTTGGCAAGCTGCTTTTATAGCTGATGGATACTACTAAGCTTATAATTTAGATAACAGCAGTGTAAAGTATAAAGCTGGGAATATTTTTTTATTTTTTTATTATTTTCAACAAATCCCACATAAAAGACCAAAGCCAACAATCTAACAGCCCGTCTTTCAATACTTTCCTTGCCTGTCTGTGGCTTATTTGCCCATACTGAAGGCATAAATCTTTAAAAATGGCTCACGGATATATTCTTTTATTAAAAAAGGCTTAGCATTTTCATTAACATCTGTGAACTGCAGCTTTTTACTCAAAAAGGAGGAAATAGTCAATTTCCGGGGAACTATTTTCGCTGTTTATTTGGTGCTCTAGTGAGTATTTTCAGCAGCAGGACACTATAATGAAGGACCGTGCCACCAAATGTAGTGTTGTGGCTCATTGATTTTCGTTTTTTGGACAACAATGGAGGTCTGTGGCACAGAGAAATAAGATATATTAGACTTTGGCTGCACAGGAGGTATTCATTCACTGTTGATTTGGTCTTTTCTGGGGTTTGTTGATTGTAAGAAAAGTATATTGCCACACTTGTCCTTTAACGTCGTTTTCCTGTAGATTATTTTGTGTGCACCTTGAGAAACATTGAAATCTTTGAATGACAAAATGTCTTTTAATACCTTTTGACACACAAACACAGACACACTCCAGTGAGTCGACTCTCCACTGCTCCATTTCCGGCCCCACTTGCTCCTGAGTCCGACCCTGTGTGACCTTTTCACCCTAAAGTAGTGACATCTGTGCACCACTAGCTCAAATAATCCACGTTATTTATCACCCCTATTTGAAGGAACTATTTCTCTGGAAGGACATGAAGAATGTGAAGAGTGTGCGGTGGGTTAAGCAGGAAATTGTTATTGGAAAGAGATGTTAATATTTTTAACATTGTTTTTCAACCCACTGTGCACCACAAACAAGACTTTATTCAAATCCATTGTGTCAGGGCAGTGGAAGACATGTCCAATGATGGATTTCTTAAAACAAACAACAAAAACAGAACTATCTGCATGGATGTATCTCACTGAAGCTAAATGAGAAAATATATTTATTACTTTTTTCTTATAATTTGGGGGAATCAACCCTTTAAACACCGAAAAACACATGCGTCTGACTTTTCATGTATAGACAACAATGGAAAAATTACTGTTTTGTGTGGCTGCTTCCCTTCACCACCCTGTAATCTGGGATAACCACGTTGTCTGGTGTTGTGGGGGGGTCACGGGTGGACAGGGAGGAGTGATGCTGACAAGGAACATCAAAAGAATGAGGAGGGAGGAGGGGTGAGGAGAGAGGGGACACAGATTAGGCTGATGGAGGAGAACGAGAGAAAGCATAGGTCAGGAGCAGGGCTGCATGGAAAGCATGACAAGAACAGAGCAGGTCTGAGCTAACCATCTTGTTTTCAGACCTTATCAGACTTTGGCATGTAGACATTACTGTCTACACGATGGGAATCTTCAGCGCGACCACAAAGCATCGCTGCATTTGGGATAAATACAGATAAATTCCTGCCAAACACAATAGTGAGAGTTAACAGTGATCCAGGTCGAAATGGAGAGTAAAGAGGTTTTGATAATCCTCGGGGAGGATTGCTTTATCACAAATTCCATCTGAGAGCCAGTGGGTAGTCCTGTGTGTCAGTCACACAGACAGTCAGGCTTCTCTCCAGCAGCCAAACCCTCCAATCACACATAATGATTTCCATTTGCTAGCTGCAGGCGGAGGGAGAATTTTTGTCTATCTCAACACAAATCATTTCCCCAGACTGAACCCAAAATAACTTAAGTCAATGATAACTGGTCTCAAACTTTCTTCTTCTTTTGCTCTAAACCAATAAACAAGATGTTTGTAGCTGGGTTACATCCCGGAAATAAAATAATATGCAGTTGTTTCAGCAATGACAGAGGATTTTTCACCACAAATAAGATTAGGAAATGTATGCAGCCTTCTAATTTCTGCAGCCACAAATGAAAGATCAGAAAGGAGCGGGGAGGAGGAAGAAGAGAGGAAAGGAGATGAAGAAAGAAATGGGAAGGAGGGAAGAAAGAAAATGAAAGGAGGGAAAAGGAGGATAGGGGGAGGAAGAGGAGAAGATTGGCACAAGAAGAGAAGAGGAAGAAGAAGAAGAAAGGAAAGAAGAATGGAAAGGAGAGAAGAGAGGACGGGAAGAGGAAAAATGAAAGGAGAGGAGGAAGAAAGGAGAGGAGAGGAGAGAAGGATGGAAGGGAAAGGAGAAGATTAGAGCAGGAAGAAAAAAGAATGGAGAGGAGCGAAGAGAGGAGAGGAAGAGAAAAAATGAGAGGCGAGGACAAGAGGAGGAAGAAAGGAAAAGAAGGTAAAAGAAGAGAGGAGGAGGAAGAAGAGAGGTGCAGGAAGATGAAGAAAGGAAATGAGAGGGAAAAGCAAAAGAAAGGAGGGAAGAGGAGGATGGGGAAAAGGAGAAGATTAGAGCAGGAAGAGGAGCAGGGAGGAGGAAGAAAGGAAGAAGAATGGAGAGGAGAGAAGGGAGGAGAGAAGGAGGAAAATGAGAGGAGAGGAGGAGGAAGAGAGGTGTAGGAAGATGAAAAAGGGAAGGAAAGGAAGATGAGCAGAGGCTGAATATGATGAAGAAAGGAAAGGATAAGAGAGGTGGAAGAGATTGAGAATGATGAAGAGAAGAAAGGAGAGGAGAGGATGAAGAGGAGATGGGAAAAGGAGACAAGAAGGGGAGGAAGAAAGGAAAGAAAAGGAAATGACGGGATAGGAGAGAAGTTGAAGAAGAGGAGAAGAGGGTGGCACAAGGAAAGAGAAAGAGAGGAGAAGGAGGGAAGGAGAGGAGAGGAGAGCAGGGGAGAGGAGGAAGAGAGCAAAAGAGGAGGAAGAGGAGGAGGAGAGGAGTGCTGGGTGTAAATCACATTGATATCTTTGTGCTTCACACCCCGCTGCAGCTGAAACCAAACGTCCGCAGCAGAACATCTGTTGTGTTTGGCCGTGGCAGCCTTCCCACCGCTCCCCTCCTCCTCCTCCTCCTCCTCCTCCTCAGCCGACCTCTCTGACAAACCATTTGACTCTCCCTCCTACGAAAAGTTTTATCCACTTCTTGCATGTACTAGATCCTTGGCCTGGGAGGAGGATGAAGAGGAGAAAGAGGAGGCCTGGGGGTTGGGGGGCCTGAAGGAGAAGAGGAGGTTACAAATATATGAGCTCCTCTGTGAGAAGTGGCTGCCCCGCGGAAACGAGAGCATCGGATCGTCACATATTTCTCCAAACACAACAGCGTCTGGCTGTAATATGTGGTTATTATGGATCATAGCTTTGCTGATTCAGTGGTGATCTCATGCTCCTCTGGCAGTAGATTATCTTCCAGCCGTCCTAAACAGCATCTCAGATTCTTGTTTTTCTGGACACACGAAGCACAGAAAAATTAACCGTCTGTCCAGTGAAAACATCTTCGAGCGTGCGTATATAGGGCTTTTATGAAAACACTTTTCCATGTGGAATATTAAACGATTGCGGCCGACTTAATTGTTAATAACCGACTGTTTAGACATGTCTGACGCCACAGGAATTCCAAAAATTCTGCTATATGATGACTTTAAAATATCCTTATTAAGTTCTCGTGGAGCCTTTTTGATAACTGCAGTGAAGAAAGAGTAAAAACAAATTCGCAAGAAACAACTGAGCACCAACAAAAACGGAGAAAAACCAAAGCACTTACACAGAAAAAGTATCCGTACCGTGTTGTATGAGAGCTGACGAAACACAGTAAATCTCATATAAATGTCTCTTATCTTTTTCTGTTAGGTTACCACCAAATTAAATTAAAATTCTTCTATTTATTTATCTTCTTTCTTCTATTTATCTTTCTTTTGCTCACATTATTTTTCAGCTATAGATCTTGTGAAACAATCAAAATCATTCATTTTTTTCCCATTTTTAATTTTTCTTTCCTGAGGACTAGCTGAGCACCAGCGTTTTCAGCTAGCTACCTAGCTGAAGCTAACATTCTTCATAGAACTACACCAGCCAGTCATATATTAAGGAAAACAGTAAGTGCATTTATTCAAGTGTTTTGTTTTATTTTGTTTTGTTTTGTTTTAATTACAAGTATTGTTTAATGTGTTGTAGTCATGATCATTTGACAGATTATTTTAATACTTCAGTGAGCCAGTTTTGTAGTATCAGTTTGTGCCTACTTATAACCAACTACATCGCTTTGGTCGGATGTTCTTTCACTGTATGTTTTTTTCGTCTACATTTCTCTTTCTGTCTTTCCTTTCTCTCTCAGCCTGTCTTGTCCCTGTCAGGGAGCTTCCTGTCCTCCTGTCTGTCTCCAGCACCTTGTATATCAGCTTCACGGTTGTTATTTGTCTCCTGTCAGGCCCCTGCTCCTGCAGTCCTGTCAGGCATGTGGTCCAATAATAGCCTGGCCAGGTAGCTCAGCCATGTGGAATTTGACATTGTGTCCTGGGGTATGTTGGGCCCCCGGTGGGAGAGTGTGAGTAGACGGGAGACAGCCTGTGTCAGGGTTTCCCAGAGTGAGTTGCTCAGGCCTGGATGAGTTTAAAGGATAAGGCTGCCATTGTTATATATATATTTTTTAATTATAGTGAACAAATGTCCTAAAAAGGCCAAAACATGAATGAAATTATCCTAAACTAAGTCCTGTGAATACAAGGGTATAACTTTTGTCTGTCTTTAATACAAAAGAAAATACACTACTTTAAAGAAAATACCTGTTTGTTGGATAAATGCAATTTTTGAGAGGATGTGTTCAGAAAAATAAGTTGCAGACATCATGATCAGCCAGTCAAGGCACTTATGGTCATCCTTAAACAACTACTTACATTTTCTCCATTTTGGGCACATTTTTGCTCCCCTTACCATTAGTTTCAAGCCAGTATATCAAATCTTGCACGATAGGGTCTATTGAATCTTGCCTCCTGTCGCCTCCTTTTAAGAATATTTTTCAAAATATTTTATATGTATAGTTTTTGTGATATTATACATATCTTCACCATCACATTCTTGACTCTGACGTCATCAATATTGTGCGTAAATGCACTTTTATTTTTTTTTTATTTCTCATGATGTCACCAATGATGGCCATTGAAGGTCATTGATGTGGGGTTAAAACATTACGTGTTGTAGTCCAATAAAGTTTAAGAGCCATCACTCAGTGTGGAGATACTCTCTATGCTCTCATGTTCATGGGTCCCCTTCTGTATACATATGTATATGTTCATGTAATGTCTCAGATGACCATCATTAATCTTAAACTGGTGCAAAGATTTAAAAATCCCACCTTCCTGTGGGTGGGACAGTCAATACAAACTCATGCTGTGCAGCCAAATTCTTCTCAAATCCACAGAAAAAACAAACATGTCAGGCTGAATGCTCTGGAAATATGCTAAACTGAAGCACAAGATCCAAATCGTAAAACAAGGTGTGCTGGCTTTGAATATTTCACCCGGTGCAAACATCTTTTATCCTCAGTGAAGACCTGGAACAAACCGACAGAATGGACTAAGGTGATTTTAACAACTTCAAAGCTACTTAAAGAGGGTTTTGCAGAATTTAAGTGTATGGATATCATAACATGCCATCTGCTTTCATTAACCTCTCGGGCAGCATCGCAGACAGCTGGAGTTTATCTGATGTAAGTAAACAAACTCTAAGAGCCTCAAACATACTTTAGAATGCACTTGTGTTATTCTACATCTCCCCAATCATAATTTTCTGTCTTTATCCCTCACAGATTAATATTTCTATCATTTCCTCTCAGAAAATCTGTATAATGAAATGTATATCTTGTATCAAAGCAGTGAACCTACACCATACTAAGCAGATAGCACACATGCTGTACATACATAAAGCACGGCTGTTACATTCTACATACTTATCCTCCTACACTTCTCCTCATTCGCCCTCCCATCTCTCCTCCTCTCTCCCTCTCAGGACTCCGGGCCGGTGGCTGCAGGAGCAAGGGCAGAGTGATTCATGAGCGGGGTGGAAGGAATGTGTATGAGCACCACATGTCTTTTCAGTTACATGCTTTCCACACGCACATGCACACGCGTGGCGACAGGTGCGCAGCTGCAGGAGAGTACGTGGCACTAAAGGGGGCCCTTGTTATCGTTGGCACCAGACTCAGCTGTGCCCTGTTGCACCACTGGAGGCTGTGTGGTCACAGGCTGATGTATGGGCTGCTGTATAGGAACAGACATGCCATCGCATTCAGTCATTATAGAGTGCTGGAGCGAGCGCATACAAATTCTGCGTTCTGTCAAAAGTGGTGACCCCGATATGTCACCATATTCAGAATATTCAACCAATGAATTAACCCAAGACAGTGTGTTTGACAGAGTTAAAGGGTCAGTTCACCATGGAATCTAGCCCACAGCATTGTTTTTGTTTTACTTTGTCCAAGATTAAGAGATTCGTCTTTGAGCCGCCTCCACCCCACTGTGGATTATCTCAAGTAACAAGGGAGACTGTTTCTGGAAAGAGATACTGCTGCTGATTAAAGGACAAAACATGCGGTGAACAATTTTCATAGGGACTGTGTCTTCAGTTCAGAGTGGTTCCAATGAAAACTGTTCACAGCGAAGTCTGGAGATTCTCCAAAATAACATGGTTAGTGTTTGTAGAAAGAGACGTTGCTGTTGAATTCTTACATGTAATTATTAATTGAATGAATAATCCTTTTGCTTTGTCATGAAAAATCTCAGATATTCAAATAAATGAAAAACAAAACCAAAACCTGAGATTTAAAGTTCATTCTTGACCTTGGAAACAGCAATTGACATAACAATCTCACCACAAGTTCCATTTAGTGGCTGTTCTGCAGCTTTTAATCATATTGCATGATCTTCCTCAGTAGACTGAGTCAACAGGTTTAAACCAACATGGATAAAAAGTCCTTCAGGTGCAGACAAAAAACATCAAAGGCTGACATCTACTATTTCATCTGCTGAGAAGTTTTCTGTGATGCAGTCAAAAGCTCCAGGATCTGTGCTTCTGCACGGCAACATGCCCCAGTTTGGGTGAACTGACCCTTTAAGCTCAAACACATCAGCAAGGGTTGAAACTTTGTAAATATTAAGATCTAATTCCAGCAGTCGACAGCCGTGGCCCCCTTTGGTAATAACAGTAATAATAAGAAACATATCAGTGTCACTGGGAGGGGAAAATCATGGACCTCCAAGACGTCTGCAGAGAAAAATTAAAGTGGTTTTTTTTTTGTTGTTTTTTGCTTCATGTCCGCACGTTTTTTAAAAAATATAATTAGTTCTGAAAAGGTTTAATAAACCCGGGAGTTAAAGAATTTTGGCAACCTTCAGGGAGAATCATTAAGCACCAGCGTTTACTGAAGGTAAATAATAAAAAATCATCAAAATGAGGTCATGAGGGGGTGAAGAACGTTTCAGCTGATGGTGATGATATCAGTTTCCAGAAGGACACAGACCCTAAACCTAAACTACACATTCATGTAGGTGTGTGTGTGTGCGTGTGTGTGTGTGTGTGTGTGTGTGTGTGTGTGTGTGTGTGTGTGTGTGTGTATTTCTCGGTCCGTCTTTCGTTCGTGCTGTCGGGGGCCAGGAGGTTTAGCTGGTGAGAACGAGGAGAAGACAGCGACTGGCAAACGAGCCAATTTGTCAGAGACCCAGACAGCTGCGTCCTCTGAGAGCCGCGGTGTTAATAGATGCATGAAAATGTTTGCACTTTAATTGATATCACCTGGAGACATGTGAGGATAGTTTACATTCGGTTTCTGTGGGTGTAGCATGTGAAACGGGTCTGGTTGGAGCTTATTAGGAGCCCTGTCCACTTCTTCTCGTAGTTCCAGTTGGCGTGTATGTGTATGCGTGTGTGTATGCTTGAAGAGGTATGCTGGTACCCTCAAAATGGCCGTGGACTTCTTTGTGCCACTGTGTTTTTGTGTTTGGTCTCAGCACATGCAAACATTTATGTGTAACCAGAGGAATGCAGCTGTGCTCAGTTTGAGGTCTGTCTTTCTGTCCATGTCAGACTTGTGTGTGTTTTGGTGATGTGATGGTTTTCAGTGAGGTTGAACCCGCAGTTTCCACAAAAAATTTGTCTGTTGGAAATATGAGAGCATTTGAGCGATGATACATGATTAGACAGCGTGATATAAAAAAGTATTCATTAATACACATAACACACTCTGCGGTGTTCTGCAGAATGTGTTATGTGTATTAATGCATGTACACCATGTTCACTTACCTCAAGAAAGTGTTAAACTGGTCATCCATGATGGGTTTTTTGTTAATTTGAACTGCGGTTTGGTTCATTTCACCAGTAACAGTTAACAGTCCAGTAAGTAAAAGTCTTGTTGCTATCGTTACCTGCAACGGAATAATATTCCTTTATTTAGAGGGATGGTCAGACTGGACGCCTGTGTATTGAACAGCTGGGGCTTTCGAGCTCAGAGGTCATGGGTTGGGTTGTATGCTGATGTTTTTCTTTTTTTTAAGCTTTTTTTTGGCCACAAATCTTGTAAGACATTTGGTGATCCCCCATCTTTTTTGATTTGTCCTGTACTTTGGTTCATGGCCGAATACCTGCACAACTAGTGACATTCCCATCAGCTGTACTTTGTGCTTAGTGCTAATTAGCAAACGTTAGCATGCTAACAAACTAAATGATGAACATGGCACACACACTTGTGTAACATCAACATGTTAGCATTGTTATTATGAGCATGCCAACGGGCTTAACTTAGCATTTAGCTCGAGGTACCGCTGTGCCTAAGCACAGCCTTAAAGAGATGTTAGCTTGGCTGTGGGCTCCTCTTTAAAATGTTGGAGCCCTTTGAAGTTAGCTTTTTTTAATTATTATTAATTGCTATAACAGTAGTTCTCTGCCCATTTCTTGCTCCTAGCTCACTCCTGTGCATGTCTCTCCTGCATGCTGCATCGCAACATTTGAGTCAGCAGAACACATCTGTTTTGCTGAAACATAAATCCTTGACAATCTTTGAGAAATCCTGCAGGTTGTTAAATAACACTTATTACTCTTTTAAAGGTAGCTCCAGAAAGACTCAAACCATCTGGATGGAAAAAAAACGTGACAGAGTTCATCATTTATATTATTTTAAATTGTATATGCAATAACATCTTTGCAGTACATCTCTCATTTCTAGATACTGTAGTATTATGATATATATATTTTTTCCTTTGGGTCAGGAAATGGCGGTGAAACAGGACTTTTTTTGTCACGCTATAACACCTCGCAGCAGTGTCTTGAACGGCACGAGAACACCCTGCATGCTGTGTGTTCAGTTCTGCATGTTAAAAATTCAAGCCCAGTAGTTGGATTTGACGGCAGCATATGTTCGGAGTTTTCTGTAATATGATTTTAACAGATGCCTTTCAGCCAATCACAAGTAGTTTTGGTATAAATACAGAAAAATTCATACCACCCAGTGTTGTATTCACATCCACGTTGACTTCAGGGAAATGTATGGTAGGATATTTCTATCTGAGAAACTAATCAGTGTCTCTCAATTTCCGGTGAAAGCATGGAAACAGATTCCGCACTATCATAACTACTGGACTTTTACAGTTGTTTTCTTTATCAGACCATTACTTCAAAATACTGAGTACTTTATAATAGACTCCCATCAAAGGAGTTTTGCCTCTGGGAAAATTTCCCAGGATACTTCCTGCATAGCTTCAAATGCTGTGCAGCATTAGGGACCAAACTCTGAGCCTATACATTCCTGGGCCTTTGTGCTGGTTGCTGGTTGCTGTCTGCAGCTGCGGGGCTGCTGGCTGGTTGATGAATGAACCAATAGCGTCCTGGCTACGTGATGAATGGACCAATAGAGGATGATGGATAACAGTGGAGGGAGCAGTCAAGAAGCGGATGGTTTCACAGAGGCCCGAAACGAATGTAGCAGGAAGATGTTAAAATCAAGGGAAAGAGAGGGAGGGAGAGGGAGAAAGTGATAAAGAAAGATAGAGGAGACAGGCAGAGGGAGTGTGTGTGTGTGTGTGTGTGTGTGTGAGCAGTGATAAGTGAGAGGAAAAAGGAGTGAAAGTGGGAAAGAGCAATGTGACAAAGTGTTAGCAAGAGGAGGAGAGCTGACAAAAGGGGGGAGGATTTATGAGCAGGGAGAAGAGTGGACAGAGAGAGAGAGGGGAGACACGAAGACAGAAGTAAAGACCAAGAGTCTGCAGCCACAGAGGCTCTGTCAGTGTGCTAATGTGAGCATGCTAGCATACAGCAGAACTAATGATGCTGAGCAGGTTTAATGTTTACCATGTTCACCTTCCCAGTTTGGTGTGTTAGCATGCTAACATTTGCTAATTAGCAAGCTGATAAAGAAAAGCCTATTTAAAAAAGACCTCATATTTTGATGATAAATGAAAAATTAAGGGTCTACCAGAGTTAATTAAATTCCCCCTGAGGTCCTCTATGGCTGATAAAAAGGAAGTCAGAAGAAAGGAGGGAGTGGAGGTGGGACGGTGCACCGTGCACATCACTTGTGTTATTCAGGTCGTGTATGCTTGTACAAATCCATCTACTGTGTGTCATGATACCACAAACATGCTGCAAAGAATGCCATGAAATTAAAGCGGACCACTCTGCCTGGCAACCGTGCAAACAGATTATTGCAAACAAAGACTATTATCTGTTCATCCAGGACCCAAAACTTGTAAAAACAAACAAATGAAAGGCAATGAATAGGTGTGAGATAACTCCTTAAAAAAACCTCCTCCGAATCCACATTGAAAAGAGATTAAATCCTCTGCTCTTTCCGGCATCAAACAGTAGAAAACACAGTGCATATTTTCAGGTCTCTTGAAGGTGTGTGCGCAGGTTTTCATGCATATCAAAACCGTCCCAACGCAGTTCTCGCTGGCAAGTCAGGACTGAGCCGCAGGCATAATTTCTCCTGCCAAGGCGACTGATATCTGTAATAGCTACAGGGCGCAACTTCATGCCGCAGAGAGCTCCATAACCCGTGGCAACTTGGCAGGCAGCTTGTAAGGCAGTCATGCAGGTTGGGCTCCAAACAGCTCTGTCAACACTGCACAGAACTTCACAACAAAGGAAGACTGATTAAAGTTTGGGGGTGTCTGCACACCTGTTCATCCTCTGATATCAAAAAGAATCTCTTGTTTCTATTCACAGGCTGTACACCGCGTATCCTTCAGAGTCTGTGAGAGTCATTAGGAGCAGTCGAGCGCAGAGGAAACTGAATGGATTGTTCGTACACGTAGCCGAGTGATCTCCCCGCTGTTTGAAGTCCGTTGATGGAGAACATGTGGGTCAGTTTCCTCCTCCTGGAGTAAGTCTTACCTTCAAACAGAATATCTAAGTGGGCAAAGGGGAGACAGAGAGCAAGGAACAGGAAGAGCAAGCAGGAGGTGAAGATGAGAGACTGGAGTGAAGAGTGGGAGGTGAAAAAACAAAAAGCAAAATCAGTGATGAAAAAGATCAAAATTCATCACAAATAAACAATAGTTGTTACTCTTCTTCATGTAGTTTTTCCCTCCTCATTCAACTCCACACATTACCAAGTCAGTGTGGCCTCTTTTACCTTTTAACATCAAGTGTATAGATCATTTACTAAAGTAAAGGTAGAAATGGCACACAATAGAGATACTAATAATCAACAGAATGGCCATTGAGTATTATTATCACATTATTGGTTCATTTTCACTGATGCATTTATATGTAAGCAGCACTTTAATGCTGTTTTTAACAGCTTTACACACTGTTGGATGGTTTCATCTGTAACAGTGCATCATATTTTATAATGTGACTATGTTGTGAATGTGAGATGCTTTTCTGAAAGTAACTATAGCTGTAAAAGGGACATAAAAGAACAATGTTTCCCTCTGAAATGTAGTGGAACAGAAGTATAAAGTGGAAGGACATTCAAAAACTCAAGTAAAATACAAGTACTGTAGTAAATGTACAATTTACATAATTATTTTCCACCCTGTTTATATCATAGCAGAGCAGTAAAGACTTCAGAGCCTCCAGTCTTTACTAACTCTTGTTGTTTTCTTGGATGCTGCCTTTGAAATGCTAGCAGTGTTACACTTAGTCTAATATTGGTGTTATTGAAATCATCAGCTGATTTGAACAGCAGCTCTTTCTTCTGCAGTAGATGTATCTGACAGCAGATGTCAGACTAACGATCGGCGTTGACAACGGCACGATGGTGAGTGTTTGGTACAGTGTGTTTTAACTTGTTCTGTCTGATGTGTGTGCTCTTCATTCTGTTTGGCTTCATTCTGATCTGCATGAATGTTACATTGTCTTGTTTTTATTTTCATGTCACATTTTATGGCATCAATATAAACTACAGTTCCATCAGCAGTCACTCAGTAGGAGGATCAAGCTGCAGGGCAACAGACAGCTTAATTTTTCCTGTGTCAGATGATTGACAGTGAAAACACTGGAAATAACAACACAGAAACTAGTATTCCGTCCTTCACTTCAGTGAAAGATGCAATAGCACGCTGTGAAAATACTCCACTATCAGTAAAATCACTCAAAATCTTACCACTTAAATAAAATCTTATCAGCAAAATGTGCTTCAAGTATCAAAAGTACTCTGTATGCAGAAAAATGATTATTATTGAATTATATGTGAAGTTTTTGGATTAATATTACTGCTGCCTTAATGTGCCTGTTGCATTTTACTGCTGCTGTTGTTTAATTACTTTATATACCTCATTTAACCACTTTAAGCTTTCAGCTTTGTGACAATGTATTTCCCAGATTATCCCAGGGGGAGTTAAAATATTTTCTTTTGCTTAAGAAGTAGTTTGTCAACTGCCACTGAAACACTTAATCTATCAGTTTATCAGAAAAATCACCACAAGTGGTTTTCACTGGACAGGATGAATTAATCTGAAAAGCGCATTGCAGTTCTAAAAGTACAATATTTCTCTCTGAGATGTAGAGCAGAAAGTTGCAGAAAATGCTGAAGCACCTCAAGATTGTCAGTACAGTATTTCAGTAAATGTAATGAGCTTCATTCCAACACGGTTCAGGTGTCATTTCATTGTGATGGATCATCTCTGTCACAGGGCTCTGATGTCTTCCTCTTTGCTAACTGTATGCAAACAAAGCACGGGGATCATTTAAAGCAGGGGGGCAACCTGGACCATTAGTGGAAAAAAAAGAGGAAAACAAAACACCACCATTATCCAGCTTCTTTCAAGTCATGCCATGCTCCTGTCACTGTAATGAGATGAAAACAAACAGTAACTGTAGCCCTGTGTGTGTGTGTGTGTGTGTGTGTGTGTGTACAGCGCTCTCTTGTCTGTTATCAATGGCAGTCACTTAGAGAGTGTGAGTCAGTGTGTTTACTGTTTTCACAGATGGAGCACTGACACTGTCTGGATAACTGAGATAAATGACTCGCACTCCGGCTCAGCAGATGGGAAAAACAACAGCCAGTCACACACACACACACACACACACACACACACAGATATACTGTATGTTAGAAATGAGGCACTTTATCAACTGATATATTTTTGCTTCTAATCACAGCAGAGCAGAAGACCGCAGGATAGAGTAGCTACTCATTAGTGGGGAAATGTCAGCTGGTGATTGGCTCAATGTGGCCACAGATTTAAGTCAATACAGGAAGAGCTCATCTGCAGTCATTTAACAGCTCCAGCTATTTTCTGGGGATTTTGACATGAAGCAAACGAGAGAGAAAAAGCGAGCATCGTGCCAATGATGTCTTCCCATTTGCAATGAATTCTAAACTACCGTATGGCGCAATGAGTGAGTTTCTGAAAAATGTGTCGCTGGCCGTATTCCATCACGCAGTCTTTAAACGGCGAACAAAGGTTAATGTTGTTTAGCGGAGGCCACCACAGCAGGTGGGTTACAATCTGCTGCTGGTCTGCAGCTCAGTGCGGCCTGCTGCTCCACGACCAGAGTGCCCCTGATACTCCGGACAAATACTGCCCCCATGTGGACGAAACCCCTTCAGCTGCTCTGAGGGAAGCAGGGGTCCACTGTCACACCCAGAAGCACCCTGAACCAGACCCTCGGCCTACATGTTCCTCACACAGACACGCTGCTCTGGTTTCACTTTATCAACGTTCTAATATACTTAAAAATATATTTGTTTTCACCTGTTTCAGAGTGTTGTTAGTGCAAAGAAACTGTGCAGATTTTACTTTTTTTTTTTTTTTTTTGCTGAAGTTAAAGCTATGAGTTCTACTGCAGCAGATAAAAAAATAATAATTTTGTTGGTTTTTAACTGCACTTTCCTTGGACTCATTAACTTACATGATTGTATTGCCACATTATAAAACCGATCTTTGCCAAAGTGTTGCAGAAATTCTGGCACTATGAGCTGCTGATCCTCACATCACATCCTGAGAACTGACACTTCAGCTCCTTTCAAAGCTGTCACGTGGACTGACACTTCAAACTCTTTCAGGTCCTCACATTTAAACACCAAAAAACTTGTTCAGCTCCCACGAAGTCCATTTCTCATGCAGTTTACTCCAACTGCGTTCAGTGCTGACACTTCAACTGACATCATCTATACTATTGGACCAGCGCTGATTTCTTTCAGGACTTCCACATCAACTTCCACTTCCACATAAATTTATCACCCATGCTGTGACTGACATTTCCCATTTCATTTTCTCCTTCCAGAACTTTCCCCTTAACAGCATTTACACTTAATTTGATGCTTCAAGTTCAAAAGCAAATTTTCTGCAGCAAGCACATTTTTCCCTTTTTCTCTATATACACTTCATTTCATTCATGAAAGTCTCTAAACTTTGCCTAAATGTCCCAGAAATTTTGATTTGCCAAACTGAACTGATGATTGTCACATCACATGCTCACTTCCCTAAACATGTGGCGCAATGTGCTCATCACTTTATAAAGAAGTTACTCATGCCAAAGCTGCATGTTTCCAGGTCAAAGGACAGCACACACACCAGCACACACTCTTATCAAAACACATTTGAAATATAATTTATTGCACATTTAAAGATCAACATAAAGTGGCACGATACCCATTTCAATCCCGTTACATCGGAAACAAAAAAAGACAAAAGAAGTCCTTACAAAATGCTCACACCTTCCGTATATGATCAGTTTTTGACTTTAGAACAAAATGGCCATGAAGTTGCAGGAATGCCAGACCGAAACTGCATAGATTTATAAAAAATAAACCATAAAACAAAAAAGAAAAACGACCGAGACACTTCTTTAATATGGAACAGAAAACCCAATCAGACCTTGGCGTTACTCATATTTGTCATGAGCCCATTGACTTCCACATTGTCCCAGTGACTTACAGGCCGTTCAGTGCGTCAGAACAAACAGGGTATTTCCCAGTCTAAAGGAGGAAAGCACTGGTAATATGTTCTTGGAAAGATATATATAAATATCTTTATATATCAGACCCAAATTTTAAATTGTCTTTTGCAGATACGATTTTATATTAAGTCCAATATTAAAAAAGAAAACATTCCTTAAGCCCCATTTACAGTAGCATCTTATAATTAAAACATTTTGGGAGCAGGCGTGCGTCACTGTAAAAACCTCGACATGGAGGAGCAATTAAAGAAAAACTACACAAAAACAAATTACATGATAGTCACAGTCATTTAAGATACTATTTACATCTTTGACCTCATTTTTCATATCACAACCAAATCTCCACTTCCATTGTGGTTTTCGAATCGTCCACATTATTGATTGAATTAGCCATCAGGATTCATCATCGCTGATTAATAACGTCATGTGTTAGTGGGCACGGACCTTCTCTCTTATGGCTGCATGGCTCAAATTTGATAACTGATTTCATAGTATGTGTTGGCAACAATCTATAACTTTATATCTACTGTTGCTGCATCGACTACGTGACACCCAACATAAATACCTGCCATTTGAAAGTGGCTTACATGATACAAAAACCAACTCTAAAGAGCTACAGTATGTACAGTATGACGGCCAGGACTGGCAGCAGTGGGTAAGATAAAAAAATGAATTATAGGTTGATGGCACAAATGTTCAGAAGTCTGTTTATGATCCCGTCGCCTCACCTGAACCTTGAGTAAACATACACGTGTTGATGTACAGTACAGCATAAATACAAACCCAGCCAATGGTCAAGAGAAGAACGGCACAAAAGCATGCTAACTGGTTTTAAAATCAACTCTTATAGTAAAGTCATACACACAGTTTTATTAACGTTACCTGATCAAAGTTTTACAGTTTCATTGGGGCCGCCTGGTTGCATATTTTTATGGACACAACAGCTGTGAGGTGAATGAAAACTTTTTGAATCCTCCAGCAAACAGCGGCAGGTTTATCTGTCCTGTTTACTCGCCAACACGAGGTTTGACTGGGGAAATGATGGAGAGTTTTACTGGTAATTGTAAGTAAACAGTTGCCTGTTTGAGAACTACAAACCCCAAGTACGCTCCTTGATAATAAAACATTATATACATGGACAGCAGTAAAGAAATGTGATTAGTTTGGCACACAGCAGCACAGGCTTTTACGCTCAGGGTCCTCACATCTTGAGCTGAGTTGGATATTAAACAGTAATATGATTAGTTTGGTAGCCATATCAGCCTCTTAGTAGGTCACATAAATGTTTGATGAAAGTTAGCCCACTTATGCCTCTGAGGAAATGAGCTGATAACTGCTAAAACTGCTCTTTAGTGCCACTGTTGACTGCGCTGATTATTTTCAATGCAACTTTACAGTTAAAATCAAGGTAAATCAAAACAACGAGCATTCAAACACTACCTGCATCAAAATCATTTTTAATCATCGAGGTTGGATCCAGCTGGCCGCGACGGCCGTTCAGCGTGTGAAGAGATACAGCTAGAAAAGAGAAGGAGGGTTAAACGATAGAGAAAGGCCTCAAATTTTTATTCAATTCACCTAATTATCAGTCTTACAGAACATGCCTGTGGAGTACGTTTACCCTGGCACTACCATATTAGTGGTTCTAACAACCTTGCCTATTGATAATCACAAAGAAAACAAAGAAAAATCAGGAACCTCCATCTGCCACTGAACAAAACCTTAAACCACAGGGCGCATATTGTCCTAGTGAACATAAATTAAGATGCAAAGTAGAGTTCCAGAGCTGAGTTATTTGGAGACACTTTGAAGAAGCAGCACTTGAGAAAACTGGAGAGAAATACTGAAAGTCAGACAGAAATAGAGGAAGAGAGGCAGAAGGGACATAAAGGACGTGAAGCGAGACAGACTTTCCTTTGGCACCTGAGCCACAGTGGCAGTGCTCCTCTGCGGGCGGAAAAGGTACCAGATGAGAGTAAAGACACGCGACGGAAGAGGGAAGGAGGGAGGTTTCACTAAAGAGCTCATGTCCGATTGAAATATCCTCCCTTCACCTTCTCTCTTCAACGGGAGGGTCCTTCCTCTCCCGCTCGCTCCGTCTGTAGATCCTGATTCGGTTCCTCCCACATCATTCACACCTCTCAAAAAAACGCAAGAGTGGTCCCTCGATCCAATCAGAGCCAGAGTCTGTCCAGCAGGAGTTCTCCTTCACAGCCTTGAACCTCGTTTCTGCAGGAAAACCTTCAGTACACAGTGAGTGCTTGCAGAAAGGGGGTTCTCCGGGTTCTTCTGTAGGTTTCTTTATGGCACGTGTTGGGACTTCTGCAGGTTTCTGTCTCGGTTTTGCTTCCACAGAAGAATCTCAAGTTCCTCCCAGGTGAGTTTCACAGGCTCAGATCCTCCCACAGGTGCTCCTCTGAGGTTGGTTAGTGCAGATCGTTCTGTGTTGAGGTTCTCCCTCTAGGTTCGGTTCAGTGTGTGGTTCTATAGGTTCTCCCCAGGCTGATACTGGGGTTCTGTGGAGGTGAAGTAGTCCTCTAGGAAGCCCTGCAGGTACTCAAATGTCGGCCTCTCTTCTGGGTCCTTCCTCCAGCAGGAAAGCATGAGCTCATGCAAGGAGCTGGGGCACTCCGCCGGGCAGGGCATCCTGTAGCCGCGCTCCACCTGGTCGAGCACCTCACGGTTAACCATACCTGCCGAAAGAAACAGGAAGTGAGTGGAACGAAGGGAAGGAAAAACAGACATCTTCCTCAAAATTAATACACTATATCTGAGGGATTAAATATTCAATTTGTAGGGCTGCAGTTAACGATTCATCTATTATCTGTTATCTTCAGGATTCATCGATCTGCTGATTACTTTTGTTTGATCTATAAAATGACTGAAAATAGTGAAAAACGCCAAACAATGCCAACATGCTAATATCCCAGAGTACAAGATGATGTCCTCAAATAGCATGTATGGTCCAACTAACAGACCAAAAACCCAAAGACATTCAGTTTACTATCACATCAAAGAGGGAATAACATCAAATCCTCACATAAGAGAACCTGGATTGAAAGAAATTCTGTTTTTTTGTTTGAAAAATGACTCATGTTTTATCAAAAGTCACAGATTAATTTTCTGTCAACTGAGCTTTCAGCACTCAACCCAATAATTGTTCGAGCACGTCTTGTTAAAGAATCATTTCTTGAAACGTTGAATTGCTCAGGTGCTGATACACTGCATGATTCTTTGCTGGTTACCTGGATAGGGGACTCTGCCTTTAGTTGCCAGCTCTGTGAGCAGCACACCAAAGGACCAGACATCAGACTTGATGGTGAAACGACCGTACAGAGCTGCCTCGGGCGCAGTCCATTTGATTGGGAACTTAGCTCCTGAGGAACAATCACGAGTGAGTGAAAGCACCATGTTGCAGAATAGAATAAACCTTTTTAAACATGTCTTTCCAAACGTATACTCCTCTCTGCAGCTGCACCAACACCAGACCTGTTCAGCTTCACATTAATACAAGTGAAAACGCTAAAAATAAACTGTGATGGAAAGAGGAAGCATGGACCTACCCTGTCTCGCAGTGTACTCGTTGTCTTCAATGAGTCTTGCCAGACCGAAGTCGGCCACTTTACACACCAGGCTGTCTCCCACCAGGATGTTGGCAGCGCGCAGGTCTCTGTGGACATAGTTCATCCTCTCCACGTAGGCCATGCCTGCTGCAATCTGGAGGAAATGAAGCAGAGAGGACAGGGATCTTAGAATAAATATAAATATTAGATAGGTTTTAGCGTAGCCGAACTGCATGTCATGTTACCTGAGCAGCCATGTCTACTAGCTGAGGCAGACGAAGCATCCTCCCTGCATCCCCTTTAAGGAAGTCCAGTAAGCTACCTTGGCTCATATACTCTGTCACAATGTAGATAGGCTCCTCAGACACAACAGCATAGAGCTGGACCAGCTTCTCATGCCTCAACTTCTTCATGACCTGTGCTTCCTGAAGGAAGGCCTCTGGAGACATGGTGCCAGGCTTCAGGGTCTTGATGGCTACCCGTGTTGTCCCGTTCCATGTACCTGTCAGAGAAAACAGCAAAATAACATCATTCTCTAAAACAGTTCTCTAAAAAAACTGCTCTTCTTGGACTTAAAGGAAAAGTCTGAACTTTTGGGAAATGAGAAGATCAATGCCATTTTCATCAGATTGCTAGCTTAGCTTAGCATAAAGACTGTAAGCAGGGGGAAACAGCTAGCCTGGCTCTGTCCAACAGGAGCAGAGTCCAACCACCAGCACCTCTAAACTCACCAATTCACACGTTCTATCCTGTTTGTTTAATCTGGACAAAAACAGAAGATTACAAATGAGAACTTGCCTTTTTTTGGGGGGTCATGTGTCTTTGACTCTGTCTTAGCACTGAGTAGTTGCTAGGCAACCAGTGGATATTGCAGGGAGTTACTGAAGCAAGCAAAGACAAAGTCCAGGACATAACCCTCCATAACAGGACAAAGTGTTGTTTTTGTGCTTCGGTTTTTGAACTGGCTGAACAAATTGGATATAATGTGTTAATTGCTGAGCTCAGAGTTGCTGGTATTTGGATTTAGCTGCTGTTGGACAGAGTCAGGCTAGCCGTTTCCAGCATTTGTGCTAAGCTGAGGTAATCTGCTGCTGATTGTAGCCTTTTATCTAATGGACAGACATCAGACTGGTACAGTATCAGCCTTCTCATCTAACTCTCCAACAGGAAGCGAATAAGCTTCCTGAAATGTCAAACTATTCCTTTAATGAAAAATAAATCAGCGTATAATATCTTTTATCAGGATTCACCTCATTAATGCACTTTGAGAAAAGAGAAACCGATCCTCATATTTTATATATTCCACGTACAATCTATCTATATGCAAATGTGTGAGAGGAATTCAATCCATTCCACTAATTAAAGGGGTGGCGTGTCATTCTTACCCATCCAGACCTCTCCAAAGCAGCCCTGTCCCAGTTTAAGGTCGAGGCGGAGGGACTCTCGGGGAATCTCCCAGGCGTCCCTGGCCAGTCCCTGGGTCTGAGGTTTGGCCACGGGACACACTTCTGTTAGAGCATGGCACAGCCCATCAGAGTGCTCTGAAAGAGGGAAGAGAAGCAGAGTGAAAGGGCAGGTTAAGGGCAACAGTAATATAAACTGTGGCAGCTTCTGTGTGTCTGAGTACTCACTGCGGTAGTGGAAGACTAGCTGCTGTAGGCTGGTGAACTGGGTGCGGGAGGTAATATAGAAACCTCCGCTATCCAGCTTCCTGATCTTGTAATGTTTAACATTCAGGCCTTTGGTGTTATCATAATCCAGCACAGACAGGCAATATGCCCCTGTGAACAAGACAAAACAACAGACAGAGACAGGTTAGAACAATAAAACCAGGCGTATCTGGGCCTGTGCGACAGCTGCTGCGTGGATTTTCCTAGCAGCTGCGCTGGGCAAGTCCCTGTTGGCCCCCTGAAGGGCCCTGGAAACTCAGCTAAACCTTTCTGTCCCTGTCCACTAGAAAGTAGTCTGATCTGAGTTTACAGCCACTTTTCAGTAAACTACATTAAAGCTACTGGTTATTAGAATAAAAATATTACCACAAATTAAACATTTAAGACCTTACAATCAAACGCGTAAAAACGTGTGATTGAAAGGGCTGAATGGACGTAACGAACCCAGACTCCACAGCAGAGGTTGTAGCACAGTAAAAGGAAAATGAAAAAATCCATCCTCTTTGATCTGGAGTTTTGCTGACACATGTTCACTGTTCTTACCTCCTCAAAGAAAATCTAGAGCAGTAAAGACACACATCCCAAAGATTTTATCCACACAGTCATTGACCTGCCAGTCCACTGACCTGAAGTATCTGATCATCAGAGGACTATTATAGCAGCTTATCGATTGACCTTTGTTAACAACCTGTACTCAGCTATAGATACGGATACTAAATTATTTCTAAATTGTCACAATTTGTGCAGAATATAACTCCTGTGGGGATCTGAAGCAGGTTACAGCTTATGAGCTTCTAGCCTTACAAATGATCACATGTATCATGAACAGTCTTACATGATTTATGCTTCACTCAACATATGAGCAACATGCTTCTGCTCCTCCGTCACACTACGACATGCACATTTGACATCTAAGGCAGAATGCAGCCAGAGGCCAACACACGCCCTGCCAGAGCTCCTCCTACCCTCCCTGATAACCCCCCTCTCCTACACTCTCTCCTTTTACTGTTGTCCCCTCCTCATGCCTCTTCTCCCCCCTCAATGTGTGTGTGTGTGTGTGAGTGTGTGTGTGTGTATGTTGGGAGAACAGAGACTTATAGCCAGGGGGAACTCCAGCACCCTCCTAGGATGACCTAGTTCTGGCAGTGATTCACCCCTATCCATTCACAAGCCCCACTCCACTCCACTCCACTCCTCTCTTGCTTTTTCTCCCCACCACTTCCACCAAAACAAGCCCCTGAAGAGCCCACCTATGTCACAGGAACTACATCTGACAGCAGAGTTTCAGAAAAAAAGCGCAAAAACTTTGCCACAAGCCCAGGGATGTAGATGTTCTGCCATAGGCCTTTGTGGAAGTTAACAAATGACTTAATTACGAGATTCTGCCTCTTTCAAATTGAGTCCCTAAAGATCTACTTAATTCAAAGTAAGATCACACTTGCTGTGCGGAGTAAACTCTAGGGACACAGAGAAGAGTGTCATCCTCTTTTCACACATTTTACCCAGCAAGTGCAAAATAAAAAGCTCCGATTTTAGAAAACGTGTTTTGCTCAGAACTTTCTGTGATGATGCATCTCCCTGCGCTCCACAGTGCAACACCAGGAAAAAACTCAAAGCTCTGTGTCTGTTGTTAGATTACAATCTTTGGTCATTTTGGTCTTTCAACACGGCTGCAAAAACATTGTGATGCTGCGATTCTCTGCTTCTTCTCATTATACCTGAAAAGAAATCTCAAATATAGATTTCAATGCTGCTTGTGATCCAACTGCCTTTATCTTGAGAAATGAGCAATACATGCACAGAGGGCTCTTCACTATTGATTAATCTCCCTATTAAACACAGAATCAATCCTTTGGTGTATAAAATGCCAAAATACAATGACATTTTTTAGGTAAAATGTACCTGAAGCTTTGGTTGAGATATTCAGACTGTTTTTCAGACTAATAGTCAAACTATTACACATGACAAAACAGGGAGTATTAAGTGAATTTGAGGCCTTTTCCTTTAAAAGTGTCCTTTTTTTATACTGGGCTTCTGTGGAGGTGAATTATTGCAGATTAATTTTGTGTTGAGTGGCTTCTTGATCAGTTGATTGATCGTTTCAGACGTGCAAGCAGGTCTCAAGGCTTAATCCAGGTAACATGGGCAACATAATGTATGAGTTAAATACTCGCCAAAATGGCCTTAGAGACCCAGATTTAATCGTTATAAACAGACACGGAGAGAGGCAGAGGAGCTAATTGGACCATCTTGATAACGACTGTGGCCTCTGGAGTGATGCAGACGTCTGCTCTCTCACCTTTAGTGGTCTCGCTCTCCCTCACCAAGAAGGTTCCTCGTCTGTTCAGGAAGTTCAAAAGGAGCCTCTCTGAGTCACGCCGAGTGATCTTCCCAAAATACCACCTGCCAAAGTGGGCCACAGAGAATGAGATCAGTAAGAAGCTACTACTGAGCGTCTGGAGCAGGCAGGCAGGAATACTTTTTGACTGGAAATATAGAAGACTGTGCTGCACGCTGTATCGGAAAATATCGTCTCTGGTCTCTTTACATTCGCTTGATGTCGATACAGCAGAGAGAATAAAGCTACATTCAGGCTGTGAAGGCTAAGGAAAAGATGCCTTAAGTGTCAGGGAAAAAAATGCAAGAGCCAAACAAGGAGAGGATAACGTACTCTTCTGCTTGGATGGAGTCGGACGGAGCCACATAGTTGCTGGGGATATAACCACTCTCTCCTGTTGTCAGGGAGCGAGCGAGCCACCAGTCGCCTTCTCTGTGAGAGAGAGAGAGAGAGAGAGAGAGAGAGAGAGAGAGAGAGAGTCAACCATAAACAGAAACCTGACAGAGGCGACCACATCACTTCTTGCTTTGATGATCTGCTAGCTTCCTCCCAATTAAGAGACATTATATTTGATGAAAGAGGAACACTTTAAGGATGTTTGTCTGTATTTTCCTCATTGTCAACAAAGGCCACGAAAAGATCAAAATCAACGTGATTCCCCTTCCCCGTCGTTGGCTCTCAGGCCCCAAGCTCACCGATTCCTGCTGTCATGAATGTATACGAGCACAGGAGTACATTATGCATTTGTTAGGGACTATTTTCAACTGCGGATGAATACGTTGTAAGTGTATTCATGGCCCGGGGAAGGTGTATGTGGGATACACTCAAAATGAAGTACAGTGCCAATGTTCGTTATTATGAAGGAATATATCAATCAGCACAAAAGTGTTTCTCATTTATCTGTTTTTAACAGTTTTTGGACGACGATTAAGGTCAACGGCACAGATGAATAAGCTAAATCAGGCTTCGGCTGCACAGACTTGTTAGTTCACTAATTGTAATGTTGGTTTCATAGGATTTGTTGCCAATTGAAAAAAATACAGAACATTACCAGACTAATCCATTAAATATCACAGTATCTGCACGACAGGATGTGGTGCGATCTCAAGAGGTTTTAAATTATGATCCCACACAGAAGTGCACAGAGTGATGTAAAGGAAAAACACACTGTTAAGAGAGGAAATAGACAGAAACAGACAAGCTTTTGTTCCACCTACAGTCCCTCAGTTTACATCGTAGACCTTTAAGCTTTAACTGTAGCCAGAGATGTTTAATGTTATATACCAAGCAGGTTAGGGCACTAAAACACCCAGTATCTTTAATATTAACTAAGTCTTTTGCAGCTACACTATGAGCTTGATCAGACACATCCAAGCAGCAGCAAAGGGACTGTGAACAAAAGGTTGCGTGAGATTTTTATTGCATTAAGTATTACTGACCTGAAGCTGTACTTTTTCCTAGGAGAAACCATGAAGCATGAGAAAGAGAGAGAGAGAGAGGGAGAGATAACAGACACAGCAGACACATCAAAACACAGCGAGGAGACACAGCGAGCCAAGCAGCACAGCACAGACAGATAGCAGAGGAGCCGAATATGCTGTGGGACTACACAGTGGGGCTGATACGAGCTGCAGTGTTTTGAAAGTTTTTCAGAGCCGTCTGTAATCATCTTTAATGATTCTGAGCAGAGGATTGTGGAAATATCTCTAATTTATCCATAAATCTATCCATAAATGATTATATACTCATGTCATACGGGATTTCTGGACTCACAGATACAATCTCACTGCTTTGATTCTTGTGTTTAGAAAGGCTTGTCAGTAATATGGATATTGAAACTGTTTCATGAATTAAGTATGAATGAATTATATTTTTCAGCCCTACTGTGTAGTGCCAGACTATAGATAAAGAACAGGAGACCAGACTTATGGCAGAAAGTTATGGAAAAAGTTCATAGGAAACAGCAGCTTTTAAAGACACACGTCATTTCTCACTTCCTGCTTTTAAAATCACTCTGTTCCTTCTACAACCCCTATTCCCCCCCAAAAAAATGCAATGCTGTGTAAAGCATAAATAAAACAGACCGTGATCATTTGCTAATCCTTTTTGACATATAGTCAACTGAAAACAGTACAAAGACAATATATTTAATGTTTGACCTCATCAGCTTCATTGATTTTTGTAAAAATCTGCTTATTCGGAATTTGATGCCAACAACATGTTTCAAACAAGTTGGTTCAGGAGCAACTAAAGGCTGGGAAAGATGTGGAATGCTCCAAAAACACCTGTTTGGAAGGTGATAGTATCATGATTGGGTATGAGAGGGGCATCCTGGAAAGGCTCAGTCGTTCACAAATGAGGATGGAGAGAAGTTCACCACTTTGTGAACACATGATTGTATAAAGGATATTAATACATGAGTTCAGGAACACTTTGTAGAACTGTTTGTCTGCAAATGGTTGCATTCTGTTTTTATTTATGTTTTATGCAGCATCCCAACCTTTTTGGGATCAGAGTTCCAAATCACAACACTGGTAAGACTTCAGCATATGCTGATGTCCAACAGGGAAACATCATTTTCACGTGTTATCGGGAATGTGAGTGCAGATCTTTCCATGACAGACTCTCTATAAAGCGTCTAAAAGACGATGGTGATGACAGTTACCAAAGAGGAACAGAATGCATTAGTGAAGAGTCGTTCTGCTCCGTTTTAGGCAACAGATGGAGAGGATCAGACTCTGCGGTCTGCATCGCTCCACAGTTACCAGCTCTGACTGTGTTCATTCATACTGACATTTGTGCGCACTCACATTCGCGTGTGTCTACAAATCTGTTCATTTAGATTTTTGTGAAGTTGTGGCATCAGAGAGAGAGGAAGAGGCAGCCGACTGTTGATTCTTACGTGTTGTTGACAATCTGCAGCCTGTCGCCTTTCCTAAAGGTCAGATCAGACGCTGTCCGTGACTCATAGTCATACAGCGCCACAAATGTAGTGACACCTCCTGCAAGAAACAACACACACACACACAAACACACAGTTATGGAACCATGTAATGGAAGACAGTGGTACTTCCCCCTCAGCCCTGTTCACATTCACCATAATCTAACTTTGATGATACAGGTCCAGCCCCTGATGATAATTTGCTCCATTCACTGTGAAGCTATGAATCTTAAGCTATTTTGCCTCTGCTCCATATCTGTATAAAACAATTTACCAAGGCCAAATGAGAAATATCGACACTCAGACTGCTTGTGGCCGACCGTCCGTGAAGGACAAAGCCATCATACCGATGGATTTCTATTTTCTATGCAGCTTTCGACCCTTCCTTTTAATGAACCTGTGATCTAAACCTGGGAACTCTCCAGCCAATCATTGATTGGCTCATTAGATGCACCGGAGGAGGCGGCTAGCAGAGCCGCTCCCGACACACCAGCAGCCCTTTGCTCGCTGGATGGGGCAACATTAACCTAACCATCTGGCTGGTCTAGACACATTACAGCTTAATGTCAAGTAAAATCTGGACAGTGTGACACGACGCGCTTCAAAGTCAAAGACAAGTTTTTAAGTGTGTTTGGCAGCTGATGACAGGAAAAATAAAAACTGTTTTTCCATTGAGAAAGAAAAATTTTTATGCGTAACTCTGACTCACAGTCAGTCTGTTTTTAGATAGATGTTCTTTTCTCAGGACTTTTGTGGTCTCAATCTAAAAGCAAATCTGTGGGCTGACTCAGAGACGAATTTTCATCAGATCCCATTAAATCTCTTTCCATTGCACAGTTCACAACTTTATTCACACTAAAAATTAGCATCTCTTCATTGTAGACCATTTTGTGCATTCTCCAGCCATTATGCACCCAATATTACTTTGGCTCTACTGTGTTACCAGTGTTTAAAGCAATAGTTCAATATTTAGGGAAGAACATTTATTTGATTTCTTGCTGCAAGTTAGATAAGAAGATCGATGCCACTCTCACACTGTCTGTTCGATATAAAGCTGGAGCCAGGAAACTGTTAGCATAGCTTAGTTTAGCATAAAGACTGGAAATGGGGGAAACAGCAAAATCTGGAGCCTCTCTGAAAACCCAATAGTTATACCAGGAGTTACGGTATGCGTAGGACTATATCGCGGCTGGGCACAGTGATTTCCTGGAGTCTTGTCGCTGTGTGGTTCATAGGCAACCAGCAGCATGAATGTCAACAGCACCCTTTCCCACTGAAGACAAAAGCCAGATGTTAGTGGGTGTTAGAGGCTTTAGTGAGCTTAGGAGCTGCCGGTAGGTGGATTTTCTTGCCTTTGGACAGAGCCAGGCTAGCTGTCTCCAGTCTTTATGCTAAGCTAAGCTAACAGCTGCTAGATGTAGCATATCAAACTGGATGCACAGATATGACCGTCGTATCAATCTTCTCATCTCAGTCTCTGCAAAAAGCAAATAAACATATTTTCCCTAACATTCCCTATTTTTTTATTGGCAAAATTACAATAAGTTTGTCTGACTACCTGAAACATAAAACTCAAGAACCAAATCTTATTTAGTAGCATTTGTTATTCCACTGAACCATTTCCTGTAATCAGAAATATTCTGCACTATTTCCACCAATCCCACGAAGTGTTGTCTACCTGACAGAGGTCCTCTCTGAGGCGAGGTGATGGTGCCGGTGTGGTCCACCCCTCCAAAGAGAGCCGACTCAGGAGTGTTTGTCGGGGCGAGCTGGTGGTGCCCTGGATGCCCCCGCCTGCCTGTCCCGACGGCAGGGCTCCTATTGGGGGTCTGGGTCTGCTGGGCGGGGCTCAGGTGGTTGAAGTGCCCGCTGTCTGAGCCTGTGCCGATGGTGCCGTCCAGGCTCATGGAGCGCTGCCCCGGCTCCTTGGGCTTGCTCTTGCCCGCCCCCATGTGCAGACCTGGGAAGAGAGCCAATGATGAGTAAGGATGCAGCACTTTAAGTCCCAAAAGGGATCTCTGGGTTGTTATGTCGGTTACTTGTTATATGGCCGATAGAACTGAACTGACTGATTGGTCAATCGAGACAGAAATAATGTCAACTATTTTAATAATTGACCCCTTGATTAAACAACTGAACTGATTTTTTTTTCCCCCAGAGAAAACATGCTTCATTCTCTGATTTCAGCTTCTTAAATGTGAGGAATTTCTGCTTTCCTTGGTTTTATATCACTGTAAATGAAACTTTGGGTTGTGAACTGTTGGTTGAATTAAACAAGACATTTCCAGACGTCACCTGAGACAGGCGTTGTCAGCTAATCAGGTCCTGTCACACACAGCAGGGCATGTGGATGTCAGTCTACTGTTAAAACTCAACTAAACATATAAATCATGTCTGACCCCCACACGACCTTTTTCATGAGAAAAACAAAAAAAATCTTCATACCATTTCAATGAAGAAATTTAAATTAGAAGCTTATTTATAAGACGGTGTTCATTTACATTCACATCTTAGAAAATACTGTCTGTGTGACTGGGCTCAAATTAAGGATTCTACTGTCTTAATCCATCCTGACAGGAGATGAAAGCTGCTCATTCAGGAACAGGAACTGACCCTGTTCAGCTTCTATTCATTCACCTTTCTCAAACACAAATTCCTTCTAGCAGTGTGTGCCACGCGTGTCACATTCATCGTTGCTCTCCTAATCCACCACAGGGTATCCTTGGAGCTGTTCCAGGTTCAGTTAGAACCGTTTAGCATGCAAATACACTGCGAACAGGACACCTTCAAACAGTCAACACACATACATTCAAGGTCATTTCTATCTGTTGATTCAATCTGTTCTGAATCAATAAGCATCCACAAGGAAAACAAAGCTTTAAACAAAGGGGGCATTGTGCTGTAATGAAACCCATTGTTAACACCGGTGAGCAGACAAGGACAGAAATGTTTTCACCTCCAATAGGTAATTATAAACCCGCTTCTCCTTTCCATCCTGATGCAAATACATCTATTATGGTCTGATAAATTCAGCCAGACCACTCTGCGTTAGTGAGCGCAGACAAAGACAAACATGCTCAGACAGTCAAACGCACCCACAGAAAGTTGGAGTGCCGTGTTCACACACAGCGAGTCAATCCACCCCTCGAGTCACTGCAGAGTGACTCACTGTGAGACCGGCTATTTCAGGCCAGCTGAAACAGAGACAGTCACACACACATGAAACAGCCTTGTTCCTTTGTGAATAGAGGCCCTCTCAGTTCCAGACAGAGTGTATGCAGCATGTGTGTAGGTGTGTGTGTGTGTGTGTGTGTGTGTGTGTGTGTGTGTGTGTGTGTATGTGCATGAGCAGCTGTTCCTTGGTCTCTGGGAAACGAGGGTCTATCGCAAACTAACACCCAACCACAGTTGGGTCTCACATCCTTTTTCCCAACACATGCGTGTCTCCAGGATACTTGTGTGAGTCTGATAGACAGGACAGAGAGGGTTATTAACAGACAAGGAGGAAGGAACTGGCAGTGGCTGTAAAAAGAACGCGTAGGTGGTTGTTGTATACTGCATGGACAGCTGAGGCTTAGTGGGCGTTTTAAGTGTAATGTGCGAGCATAACATAATTACACAGGTATGGGAATTCTCAAAGATACGGACGGATCCACTGTGGAGATGTGTGGGCGTGTAAAGCTGCGTGAATGTGCACGAGTGTTGAGCGATTTCAAGCACACACGTACAATCATGCAAGCTTTGATTCAACTCCTGCCAGGATGTAATCTGGCGCACTGGGGGGTTAATGTATCCCATGGTGCAACACTGAGTCACACAGAGATGGGCCCACGGGCCTGAAGGAAAGGTGGACAGGACTGTGTGAACCGTGTGAAGAGTAAGCCGCTCGATTTGGCCGGCTAGTCTGGAAGTCAGCAGTGGACGCTGTGACCTTCTGCCGCCGCCTCGAACATCTAGAAGATCACGGTGGATGAGAAACACTCAGCAGCATTTTAAGCAATAATGGAGGCACTTATGCAACAGATAAATATAGAAGTCCACGCAGTCAATATATGCATGCAAGCAGATATGTGAGCTGCTTGAATCCATGCAAAATCTGTACAATTATTATTATTGAAAGAGTCAATTCAACTTAAAAATCACTGACGTGGATGTTAGTCTGGAAGCTTTGACCATTTACAACTTCACATGCTCCTGTTCAACACATGGTTTACGACATACAAAAAGCTGAGTTCACACTTACGGTCAAGTTCCTTAATCCTCACTGACCACTGAAAAGAGGCCTTCGAGAGGAGTTTCTCAAGGTCTGATTGGGGATTTCAGCCCTCACTCTTGTCATCAAAAGGTACAAGGAACTTGAAAATCTGAACCACAGAGCAGCCTACAGCAGAAGACCAGTGCTGTAGGAATGTACTCAAAGACAAAGAGGATCTACGAAATGTCACATAAGGTGGAAGTGACAGAGATTCATCAGTGAAGTAACTACACCCACATGGGTTACTGTGTCTTGCTAATGTCACGCTATGTGGATGGGTAAAAATACTGTCATACCAGTGCTGAAGTGACGTGTCAAAAGTAGACTTAAAGGAACAAATGCATTAGATGTTCAAAGTAGTCATCTGAATTTTTCTGACGTATGTCCAGAAAATGTCCCCCGCGTTGACTGATTCTATACTTTTCACAAATTAAACATTCATGCCTTGAAACTTTGTTGCAGCTTTAATTTTAACCCTGATTCTCTGGTTGAAGGAAAGTCAAATCTATTAGGAAAACTGATTAATGATCAGGTTTACGCGCACACTGATCGGGGGAGGTAATGATCGTCGACCAGCACTGCAAACATCCCAACAACATTCAGAAACCATGTCCTGTCAGAGTCACTCTCCCCTGGCTCTCTCCAGGACGCCGCAAACACCAGAGCACCCTTGAAAGCCATCAGAGCCTGCAGATGTAAACAAGAGAGCTAGCTCTGTAGCTGAGCCTCACGCCTTTTCCTAATATGGTGTCAGAGTGGCCTAATATCAAGAGGTGCTCACATGTGACGACCTCCAACACTGATATAAACTGGAAGCAGAATGGAGAAGAAAAGATGATGGAGACTAAAGTATACTGGAAAATAAACCATGTAGAAAATAAGACAAGAAGTCGTTCAAAGGATAGGAGAAATTAAAAAAATGGAAAATATGAGGAATGGGAAATGAGGAGAGATTTCAGTCCCTCGTGCACTTTTCCATTCAACAGGAGCGCGGAGGAATGTGGGAGAACCAGATTGCACCGCACTGCTACGACTGCCAGGGACTGCAACAAGAACAGGCACCTGAGCAGTGGGAGGGCGGGATGGGAGGAAGGAAGCGAGGAGGGAGATGGAGCTGTGGTGGTGGTGGTGGTGGTGGTGGTGGGGGGTAACAAAGATGCTCTATTTTCCCTTTTTTTCCCAAAACATAAATCAAAATCTCACTCCAAAATAAACTCTTGTTGCCTAGCTGCAGCTAGCGTTACAGGATCATCATCATTTTGAGAATGAATCTTCATTTTTATCGTCAGACTTAACACATATAACTCATTCTTGACTGTATTGCTGCATTTATGCATGTTAAAAATGCTTCCTGTTTGTATTAGGTTAATCGTCTCTTAAATCAAAGCAGCATGAGCTACAATTCTGCTCTCAAATGAGCTTTACAAATACAGTTATATAACGTGGTTTAATAATGTCAGAAAAGCGACAATGAGCACGCAGACATGCTGACTGGGTGAATAAAGTTATGCCTGGTTGTGTTGTGGGAAAGGAGATTTTGAGGATTAGATATGAATCATGGCAAACAGAGGCTTCGTTCAAAGGCTGCTCTCTGAGTGCCGTTTACCTCAGAACCACGGTGGAGTTCAAGAGCACTTCAATTTCTGCAGTACATTTATCACTAAGCTGTGTTTTTCTCACAGTCGCAGTGTTGACTGAGTCTTACAAAATCTATAAAACTTAGTACGTGAACTGAATACTGGGAGTGAGGGGGAAATACCGTAGGGAAAGGACGAAGTGAGCAGAGATGCCTAAAAGGAATGCAAGTTAATAAAGCGGGCAAGTCCGAACACCTGTCAGATGCTGACACTCCATCACATCAAGGCCGACAGTGGCAGCAGTTTCGTGTGACATGTGCTCCAATCTGCCTCGGAAAATGGCAGAAAGCTACGCTGTCATTTCAAATCGGACTGCACGATTAAAGGATTGCTTCACATTTTTTCCAAGTCTGTCTTAAAGCAACATTCCCATGCCTAAATGTGCATGGAAACAGTGCTTGGTTGCTGTGACTGGCCCTAAAGAGATCCCCTCTTAACATGATTCCAATGAGGTCAGACATCAAAGCTCCTCGCTCAGTATGAAAATGCATCAGAAAAAAACAACCAGGATGATTTGGAATCACTCTGGTGATTCCCCGGCTTTTCATCTAGCGCCATCATCAAATAAAAGAAACATTAGTTTGACCAAATACCTGCAGAACTAATGACACTCCCATCAGCCGCCCCCACAGCGACAATACACGATAACGTGCTCATCTAAAACGGTGAACAAACAAACCTGCTGAACTTGAGCATGTGAGCGTTGTTACTGTGTGAATTTTACCATGCTGACGTTAGCGTTCAGGTCAAAGCATATAGTATGTACAGCCTCACAGAGCCTCAAGCATGGCTGTGGACTCTTCACCCCTCTTACTGTCCCTCCACCACAAAAAGGAACCCTTGTGCAGGGAAACAATGAGGGCATTTGGTGCTAAAATGACTAACTTTGGAAGATATACCCACTAGATCAGACCAACTCAGACTGCTGAGGCCTCAAATTAGCTACAGATGAACTTAAGTATACATTTTTGTGGATTTTGTCGCTTACGTTGGAGTCTCTTTATGGACAGGAGTGACTAAAGTTTAGCATGTGAGTGTTGTGTAAAGAAAGAAAAACATGAATCTACCCTTTTAAATCCGTGATGATCTACAGTCAATATAGCGCTCCAGGGAAAAGCGCCTTTACATCAAGCTTTCCAATTATCTGCTGTACGATCTGAACATTGTAGTCTTGTGGAGAAAATGATGTTGCTGGGTTCCAAGTTCATCGCATAGTAAAACTTGAACGAACAAATAACCTAGATACCAAAGCTCCATGCAAGTAACGCAGAAATTGGCTGCAGAACATTGTTTCAAAGCAATTAAGTCGGAGCTGAAATTTGAGGACGATGTTTTAGTGCTAAAAAGTAACTGATTATGTTCTGCTTCCAACTGCACAAAGCATTTAACTCTTTCTCACATTTGCTGTCTAATCAGCATTTGCAATCCTCCATCTGAAGCTGTACATTTCTGGTCGGGCACATAAGCACATTTGGCCATGACAAACCTCACTGAGTCACAACAGACGGTAACAGTTGCCACTGTGCTGCAGAGAGTGAAGGAGCTCGAGCCAATGTTTCACTCGAATGGGAAAATTACAGTTTGCCCTGGGGAGGAGAGGCGAGGGAGCGGGGAGGGGGCAATGATGGTTCCTCAAGATCAAAACGAGAGGAAATGTGCACATTAGCATCACTGTCTCATCCTGCTACATGCTGGGAAATAACATGACACGGTGCAGTCCACATACATGGATACTACACAGATCATCTATATTTAGCCTGGGATAGAGAGAGCGAGCCGTTGATTTAAAGAGGGCCAAAGAGAAGACAATGCAGTCACAGAACTACCAACTCTTGTCCCATTTTAGCACTGAGGATGCCTCAATCAGATATTCTCTGTTATCTTTCCCCCAAATCTTTTGCTGACCTCACTCACTTCGCCTGTGTCTTGCTGTCAGTTCTCATCTCCCCTTTTCCTTAGTGACAAAACACACAGAGGAAAGGCGAGAAGGAGGAGAGGATGAGGAGGATTGTGACACTCGGCTGATAAAGCCCACTCCCCGTTTTCTGATCATCATTAACTAGCGGCTGCGAGTGATCCAGGCTATGAGGAGCAGCCGACACTGCATGACTGATTCTATAAAGGAGGGCAAAAGGTGGGGAAGGAGGACATGAAGGCTGTTTCATTTCAGAGGGGCCACACACTTGTTAAATTATTAACTACAAATTTGTAGCACTCTTACTGGCGGCCTGTAATCATTTACAGACAGCCTCTCTTTGTGATACTCTAGTTATTAAAATAACTAATATTTGTTCTCTCTTCAAACATGTAAATATTGAATCTTTGGAATGCATTCTGACAGAAAGCCGAACACAACATTTTATTTGACAATTAAAGCCAACAAAACGTGCAACAATTAGCCGACTAATCACCTAATCAACGGCCAAATAATCAGCAATCAATAACTTTAGCTTTCAATAACTCCTCAAATGGGAACATTTTCTCTTTGTCTTTTACGACAATGACTTGAATATCTTTGGGTTTTGAACTGCTGACCAGACAAAGGGGGACATGAAAATGTCACTTTCAGAATATTTTTCAGTATCTGCTCACATTTCATAAACCAAACTATTAACTGGGTACTCTTAATCTGGTAGATCAATAGATAACAAAAAAATAATCTTTATCTGCAGCCCTAAAACCAATCTCTGACTGCCCTTTGAAAGGGAACATTATGTATTCTGACCCGCTGTAAGATCTCTCTCAGCTTGTTATTTCAGATAAAGTCATTAAACATTCCCACTTGATTTTCTGGTGTTATTTCTCATGCTATGCTACCCTCGTGTTTATCACATGAGGCTAACATGTTATTGCCTCCTCTAAGGTTGCTCAGTGTAAAATCCAACGCTGAGCTTTCCCATGATTCATGAGCCTCATTTTTAGCAAACCTGAATCCACTGCCTTATGGAAATTAGCTGGAACTGGTCCAAATCCCAAAACCAACTGCAAATAGATTAACCACATAATTAAAATTCTATTTCCACGGGATTAAACACCAGTTGTCAGCAAAGCTGCTTTCAAAGAAACAAGGGGTGGGGTAGTAGCTGCCTACAGGAGTAGCAGCTGTCAAGATGATAACGTCTTTGCTATGGGAGGGAATGAAAAAAAAAAAAAAAGAAAAGAATAATAAAAAAAACATCAACAGTCCGTGTTTGCCAAACGGATCCACATTAGGCACGTATACAGGGATTTATGAATGGGAAGAGGGATAAAAGGCGACAATGCTGCTGTGGCTGTCGTGGGCTTCGGCTCACAAACAGCGCATATGCGGCCTGATGAATCAAAACAGGTGCTGTTAAAGCTCCATTTTGAATTTCGATGGATTGTTGGCTCCTCTTTTCTAACCGCTGTCGATTTACTTGCGACTACGCGGAGCATTTTGGCTCGTGAGAAAGTCAGACATGAGGCATTTTGCACACACGGTGCGCATTTTGTGCGGGGTGTAGTAAATCGTCAACAGCGTAGTCCTGGCACAGACCGAGCGGCACTGACCAAATGTGCGAGCGCCGCTGACTGAATGGCCTGTGCAACAATGAAACACAAGTCCGTGTGAGGGGGGACCGTACGCTGTGTGTAAAGCACCAGTATGGGGAAATAGGCAGCCACAAACCACAAACCCTGGATGCAATGGCAAGATAAATCACATTTTCTCGCATTAACACGCCACAAGCCCTAATTAACTCACCTTTGACGCGTCTTGAGATTCAGCCCAAAAATCAGAGACGCGCAGCGAGGAACCGTGTTAAATCCTGATGGCTGTCCTCATTAGAGAAATAATGGAAGCGGATGGCCAGTTGCTGTGGAAACCTCGGGCCGGCCACGAATCCCATTTAGCGAATTTCGGCAGAATCGCAGAAAGGGGAGGTCATGACGGGGACTGCCTTCAGGAGCAGAGGGCACAGCTGCCGGGCGGCTGCGGTGGGCCGGACAAACACCAAAGCGTCGGTGAACTAGCCTGTTCAGCTGGGAAGAGTCGACGGCGCGGTAAATTCATGCGAGGAAGCAGGAGTGGTGTGGTGAGGAGAAGACATGCCTCGTAGGGGGGAAGGCACGGGATAGTGCATCACTGACGAAACACGAGAGCGCAAATATGATGAGTCTGGATTTTACGGTTTTTACGCAGCAGCGGCGGAGTCAGAAAGGATTCACGTCGTGTTGCGTAACTCGACCGCCGTAAGAGTTGAATTCAGCGAGGCGTCGGCAGGCAAAACACCCCCGTTTAGCTTCTCTAAAGCGGCTTGGAGTCACGACTGAGAGACTCCTTTTTTGTATTACAAGCAGTTACAACAACGCGACTCAAAAGTTCAGCACACAAACCTCTCGTGTCATTCAGAGCACTGTTAGCTTCCTCGCTGGCTAACAGAATCGGTTGCTAAGCGACACATACTTAATGTACGGCCACTTTGGATTGGCGTATTAATATCAAACTTAACCGTTTTCCGGCCTCACAGGTGAACGGACCGTAAACAGAGTTTTCAACGGTTTCGAACGTGAGTCATCACAACTGAGGGTCGGAACTACTTGCTGGAGAGAGTAAATACATTTTTGATCTGTTAGCCTATTTCAAACATAGCCAACTTGGCTAGGAAAATAATTTAGGAAAAACTAAATATTATCTCGTCAACACAAATCTCATATTTTCCTTGTTCAGTCTTGATTATGACATATCCAGGTGTGTTTTATACTAGAGCCTGACCAATGCTGGCTTTTTGAGGCATATTTTGTATTACATACCGGCCGATTAAAGTTTTTAACAATACATTTTCAATGGATTCCTGAAAAATGGCTCTTAAATGGAATTATGACCTGCTTGTTTGCTTTAATCTTCCTTTATTACTTGTTGATACTGTAACGACTACAAGTGTCATCAGTGGTGTCTGAACATCATGTAAATGTTAAGAAAAAAGAAAAAGGATTAATTAAATGTACCCCACATGCAGTCAAACTATTCTGGTGCCACAAAACTGTAGGAAGTCATAGTTTATTTTACCATACAAAGTGAGTAAATATGAGGCCAGTACATGATTTCATTCTTACTCAGTTAAACCAATTTAGCAATGAATATTTGCGTGTATGACTACACAGTGTATTTATTCATCTGTTGCAAGTCAAATACAATTCAATCAATGATATTCAATTATAAAACAAATGCACGACAAATATGCCCAATAAAGTATGTAGCTGTAGAAAAATAAATGTCAGCAAACCCCATCCTCTTACTCTCTGTACTCTGAGTAATAAGACGTTGAACGTGAATAGAACACACAGTTCAGGGTCATTCTGAAGTGTCTTAAATTCATTGCACATTATTTTTTATTGTCGTAATATGACAGTAGTGTTTCAGACATCTGTAGTGGTAACTGTAGACAGACATACAAGCAGGTAACACACACAAGTACACACACAGCACAAACTATCGCTTCTTTTTGCTCTCTTTCTTTGGTTTCTGTCGAATCTGGGGTGCTGGTCCTTTAGGTTTCTTCATCTGCTCAGTGGCCTTGCCATCAGTGGACTCAGTCTCCTCCTGCAGAGCAAACACAGGAAGCATTTCAGAACGAAGCCCCAGTCTTTGATAAGTGTGTTTGAAGATGTACTTGGAGAATGCTTTTTGCCATTGGACACCTACGCACAGAGAATTTTGCCACACGTAAATCTCGTCATGAAACAGTTTGTGCTTTATATAACACACTGTGCACAGTGGGTTGGTAATTAGCTGTAATAAGTGATATACATTTTACTAAGGCAGTTTTTCTTCAGCGCAGATAGTTCAGACTGTGTGTAAATGTATCTCAGAGTCTCTGGAACACATGAACACAAATACACACACACACACACACACACACACACACACACCAAACAAAAGAAATTCGGACGTGTTTCAGCACTCTCCCTCTGTCAGCACTGTTTCTGTGAATGCAACAGAAGGCTGCAGTGAAGGATGAAATGGCGACATGCTGTGGAGTAATCAGTGCATCTGAAAATAGAATAATTAGACAGTGGATTTAATTGCTCTTGTCTATAAATAATCTCTCCTGACAGTTGTCAGTATGGAGGTTCGTGAGAGTAGCCCTTGGTGGCTCTGTCTTCATGGACACTCAAAAATAAGATGTTCAGCACGACTCTTGCTAATTGATGTCTGGGTTGTCTGTGATTCACAAAGACTGAGTGGTAACATTCTGCAAGATTTTTTTTGACAAACTGGTTTTATTGTAGAACTTGTAGATAAAAATAAATGTATTGATTACACCATTTTCCTATATACTATTCTCAGCAGCTATGCCATACTGCACGTTTCTAACAGTATCAGTTTGATATGAGATGTAGCCACCATAGAGAGCATTATGCTGCTCCTCTTCTGTAGTCTGTCAAAATCATTACACAACAAAACATTCAGTCTTTCAGTGACATATTACCTGCACATCAAAACCATTCACTTAAATTACCTCAGCATGTTGTACATTGATAAACTGCATAATGTGATGTCTGTATATGCATGAGAAGACACCCGTCATCTGCACTCGCTGAGGACTAGCAGCCTCATAACTTGGCTGTATGTCACCTCTTATTGAGCCAAATATATGGACAGGTGACAAGTTAAAGGGACAAACCAACATAAAGTATCTTAGTGAGGTGATGGGCCGCCATGAGCCACCAGAACAGCTTCAATGCGATTTGGTATCGATTCGACAAAGTCTGTGAAAGTCTACTGGAGAACACCATTCTCCCAAAATACATTCCCTCATTTGGTGTTGATGATGGTGATGGAGAGCGCCGTCTAACACGTCTGCCCCAAATCTCCCCAAGGTGTTCAAGTTTAGAGCCACTGGATTCCCTCTTTTTAGGGGTCAAGCATGCAGGCCTGTACTTACTGCTGTCTTGGTGTACGCCACACATGCACTCACCCACTTGTTGAGAATATGGTGATGGGTGACTCATCTGACCATATCACTTATTTCCATATCTCAGCCGACCAGGACTGATGGTTTTTGCTCAGCTGAACTCTCAAATGTGCATTCATCCCTGTAATGATGGGTTTACGCACTGCAACCCTACCATAATATCCCTCTCTGTGTAATTGTCGACTCGCTGACACAGTCTGATCACATCCTGCATTGACATTTTCAGTCACTCGGGGAGGAGTTCCACACTGGTTTTTCCTTACATGTCGCACTAATGTACAAGCATCATGGTAATCAAATGTGCGCTGTCATCTACAATCTCTGACCCTGTTTACTGATGTTTTTCCCATGAAGCTAAATGCAGATGCCACTTAAGTTATTATTTATTAAAACATGAGCCAGTTCAGCAATCTTGGTGACTAGAGCTCCTGCCATCGCGGCTCCAACAATTAACCCTCTTTCGAAGTCCTCTTCCCATCTTGATACAAAATCAGAATTTAGGTCCGCATTCAAAACTTTTTACAAAAAAGCCTGAATAAAATTTGAAATCTGTGTTGGAACATTCCTTGAATACACCCAAGCCATTAATTTGAGCGAATGACTGACTACAATCTGGTTGGCTGCTCACGTCTTGATTCAGCCACAATAATAAGATGACAACAAAGTGTCAAAACATATCAGGTTAAACTGATTATATGTGTCCTGATGGCAAAGAGGATTAAAGTTAGCAGAAGGCAGATGTGACATTTTGGGTTCAACTGGAACATTTCGTAGCTATAAATCCCCTATTTCTCCCGATTACTTCATGTAAGGAAACAACATCAGGTAGAGGTTATTGTGTAAAGTGATCACTGCCTGTGCTGCGTCCAAGTGTGTCACTTTAATCTGAGCCAAAACATATCCCTAACCCTGGCTGACCTGCTCCTCTCCTTCCTTTAGTGTCTACCTACGTGTTCATGTCCCTTGGAAGTGGGGAGGATGACAGCCAGGATGCAGATGAGCTGGAAGATGGCACCTAGAAACAGCCCATAGCGCAGTAAGCTTTCAAGAAAGGTGGGCTCAGGGACCTCTGGAGGGGACAGGTCCAGTTCTGCAGACATGATGCTGTTGAACAGATGTTCGGTTGGTTATTCTTCAGTGTGCTCGATCTTCAAACAACAGCTGGGGGATCAACATTATGACAGCGATCCCCAGTGTTTTCTCATCGGCCTTACAAACACTGTAAACACATAACGTTTACAAAATACAATCTTACAAATGTGAATCGCATGATGTATTTTGCTCTCAAATAGTCACGCTGATTAAAAAATATATTTTCTGCGTATTTATATTGTGAAGAACCAGATGCGACACTCAACAACGCAGTTACGGCTTATTTACATTATGGTCAAGCAGTGCAGCGACATTTTTCAATACACAGCTTTGAGCTATAAATGAATAAAATAAATGCGGGGATGAAAAACTTACCAGTGGCGGGAATGCTTCACTCTTCTTCGTCGTTACGGGAATGTAAACATTAAAATGAGGACAAAAACTCACTAAGCGGTGAAACACTAAGAAGGTAAAATGCTAGTTTAGCTTCCAAAGGGAGGAATAATTAGCCATTTATCGGAAGTGATGTCACAACTGTGTTTTCCACTTCCGCCCTGGTAAATTGGTTTGAAAATATCGCCCCCTAATGTTTATCATAGATATTTACATATACACGGAGTACGAGTGTTTGGGTTGAACGTCAAGCTCTGACAAAACAATAAATAAAAAACTCTATACTTTCACTTTCATTATTTTGAGCATAAAGTATTCATTTAATAAAAACAAAAATCTTAGTTACAGCGGCAAATAGTAGACCGCTTACTTACTAAAGCACATAACTGATGCAGAAATATATTTGGGCTACCCACGTTAAGCATTTAAGACATAAAAATTGTGCTTACATGGTAATGCATCAACAATTCAAGATAATTAATATATTTTGAAGTATTTCAATTTTACTATTTGTCTTTATGCAATACACTGAATATTTGAACATGCCTGTACTGCCTCCTATAAGTTTTTACAGAAAGGAGATTAATTTTTAATTGTAGAAATGATACATCTAATTAACTTCAATACAAAGTGGTTGTATTAGCTAATTAAAAAAAAAAAAAGTGTTGAATGAGGATATTTGAGTTTCTCTTCAGTCTGTTCCTGCTCTTAATGCAAACACACTGAATCATAGAAACAGATTTTTTTTAATATAAAATATTTTATACATGCTTACAAAGAGCAGTTGTACAAATATATGAACAGAGAGAAGTCAAACAGGTTAAAATAAAGACAAAATAGATGCACGGTCTAAGGTAACACACATGTTGTACTATTTTTGCTAAGGATTAAAAAAAAAAGTATGACAATATTAAAGGCTAACAAACAGCTGATCTGTTTTTCATGTGAAATGTTGTAGCTGAGTTTGGAAAGTGAATATTGTCTGCTTAAACTTAACGTCTGATGGACATCAGGGCTGCTGCAGGATCACTCTCCATTGTGGCCTTTCAGATCTCTTCTTATGATGTCATTCACTGGAAAACATTACAAATAGATGTGAGCAACTTTAATGTTCACAAGTACACTGTGATAAAGCAAGACAACATGGTTATTTGATATGTGATTATCAACACATTATACATGTTTGCTTTGTTGGAGGTTCTGGGGGTTGTCCGGTGTACAACAGTGTTTTGTTTTGATCGATTTTTGTAGCCATTTAATGCTTTTGACAGAAAATGAGAGAGAGGGATGAGGAATGCAACAAAAGGTTGCCAAAACCTCCAAGATTTCTAAAGAAATGTTCTAATTTCACACAAAAATCAGCCAAATGATAACTTCTGCAATGATGTGAAGAACTGCAATTACATTTATGTCCACGAGATGTCTCTATTATAAAGATTCATGTGATTCATTCAGCGTTTCTGGACTGATCAAGGACGATTGCTGCACCTGAATCTTTTGACAGAAATAATAAATAGATTATCAATATTAAATCTAATCTCACAATAACTAATAGAAATAATAACATTAACTCAGGAGTACATAATGAGTAATTTGCTTCTGATGCTCATGAATACACATTGATGTAGAGACCTAAACTTTCACTATTACCCCAGTCTGTGTCAGCGACCAGAACAAAGGACATAGCTGCTTTTTTCTTTTTTTTAAATTTAACCGCAGGTGTGTCTGCATGTATTTGCTAATACAGTAAACTTCCTGTTCCTGTCTCCTATCACAGAGGGTTAAACACAAACGTTCCCCCGCAGAAAAAAAGGTCAGACTACATCGCTTGTTCTCTGCTTCACGGTGGTGTTGCTTCTTTCTCTTTCATTGTCCTCAAATGCAACAAGAATCATAAGCAAGTTGATTTATTTCAAATCAGACTGGGCATGCTCACTCTTCAAGTACACGCATGTGTGTGTCAGAGTGAGACTGAAAGAGATAGGAAAGTGAATAGAAAGGCCCCACAGAAAACCACAACGCAGGATTTGCAAGCATACAGTTGCAGTGTGCGTGTATGCATTTGCAGACTGGACCACAATTACCCATCCTCCAGGCTCCAGTATGTCATGTCAGACTTCAAGTTTGTTTGTTCTTTTCTCGATATCCCTTCATTAAATTTTTTGTGAAGCAATTAATGCAATATTGTCTGCAACCTAGCTGAACATTTCAGTGATCTGTTGCTTTTAAAAGACTTTTTAAAACTAAACATGTCTGAACATGGCTGACGGCAAAACTGCTTTTGCTGCCAGAAAGTGCTGCCCTTGTTAGTACACACAAAAAGTCAAGACTGAAAAAGCAGAGAATCAGAGAACAATACTAACAGTAATACTCACCATCCTCCAGGTAAGTATAGCGGAGGTTCTCCTGTTTGACTGTGACCCTCTCTGGAGCTCGTTCCTCGTGGTTTCCTCTCCCAGAGCTGATCTGGGTCAGACGCTCGCCGCCTGGCTCCACTCTGCCTCCAGCCTTCCCTTGAGCTTGACCTTGGATGTATCTTGAAGGTGGTGACTTTCCCAGAGGCAGCACCTTCTGCACAAAACTCTGATGTCTTGGCATCAAACAGGCCTCTAATGAATCACCAATGTGAGGACCTTCGCCCAGTTTGGCCACAGGGGCTCTGGCACTGACACATTGGCTGGGAGAGGAGGCTGGGTGGGAGGCCATTGGTGATCCACAGAGGAGGGCGGTACCACAGTTGCTGTAATGTTGGTTTGCGCTGTGGTACAGCATGGGACTGTTGATCAGAGTGCTGGATGGGTAATAGACTGGTTGGTCGTCCAGTGGATCAGGGGTTAGCATGTGGGCTCTGGGGTCGACAGTGGTTAGATGGTACAGTGCTGGAGAAATATTCAGGGCTTGAAGGTTGCTGTCTTGCTCCAGGTGATGATAGAGTGACTTCATAGTCAGAGACTGATTGTCTGAGTAACCGTACGAATTCAACTGGTAGTCGTCCAGAGGCTCTGCTTTAATAGCTAGAAAACAAAAACAACAATCATTCAGCAAAGGAAGACAAGACAGATCAAATTAACTCACTGACAAGAGCACGAGTACAGAAACAAAAGTTTAACAGAAACAAAAGTCACACTAGTCTAGACACAGTGGCTCTAACGTAAGTGCTAACATTGATGTTTAGCTGGTAGTGTTTACAGGGATCTTAGTTTAGCCTGTTGGCATGTTAACATTTACTTTTTAAACACAAAGTGCAGCAGAGGCTGGTGGCATTCATTTTGCAGATATCTGGTAATAAACCAAAGTAATGAGAAGTTTAAATTTTGGCATGATGGTGGTGCTACATGAAAACTCAGGGGATAACCGAAGTCAGAATTTACTGTCATGAATATTGCATACAACCACAAATGTCATCTCATGGTGGTGCTAGAGCAAAAATCAAGGGCTCATCACCAGGAGTGAATGTACATCTGCATTTCGGCTGTGGGTATTAAATGTACTGTGGGTGGAGAGCATTAGCAGAAACAGTAGCAGAGTGACAAATTTTCCAGTTTTAGAGCAAGTGAGAGTTGTTCCCCTACGCAAAAACCTGTGTTGCGGTTGCCTTTCACTGCTAACAGCTACTGACTGATTGATTTCTTGTGAAACTGTACAACATCACTGTAAATAAGTATCATAGACTTCTGTCACAACTGTGCTAAACTGTCTTCTGGTTGAAATGCACCTTTTAATTGTTTAGCAGATAAATCTAATCTGATTCAAGTGCCGCCATTTAATGTAAGTTTGACTTACTCAAAGGTGACTTGAGCTAGCGCACATTCGCCACAATAGCAACGTCATAACCTGTTTAATGCTCTGTTTATGTTCATCATCATTTAGTGGTATCAGTGTAAAAGAAAAGGTCCAGATGCTTGTTCCATGCTTGCATCAAGTCTTTCAGCTTGAGGCTTGTGTTGACAGAGGTGAGAAAGTTTTTCTGTTGACCTTTCAGTCACCTTACCTTCACTCAAAGGTACCCCTCCTCCTCCTGTAATGACAGAGCAGAGATGCTAGCAGATATATGTACCTTTCACAGGAGTGTAGATGAAGTGCTGAGGCTGACTGCGCTTCTTCTTCCCGTTGATGACGTAGAAGTTGACTTTAGCCGGCTGGGAAATGGTCCGGTCTCGGTACGGAGGGACCTCGACGAATAGCATGTTCTAGAGAGGGATTGTGACACAACATGAAAACTCTTCAGACAAACAGCCATAAAACAGAGAGGCGTTGGCAGCCCCAAATCTCTTGCTTGTGTGCTTTAGATCAAAGTCTTTCAAAAGTGAAGTCATTTAAATATGAAATATGTGGCAGCATGGGGAGGCACACAGCAAAGTGTGGTCATAGGTGAATTTGTAACCGGTTATGTAAATCTATGGTTCATGTGTCAGTGCAGGTGAGTGGAGGTTAACTCACAGCTTGTGTTTTGTCTCTGTCCACAGTGGCTTCCACCTCCCAGATTTGCTGTCCATCTGAATGCAGACATTAAAGCAGTGGAAGTTTAAAGCAGTGTTTTGACATTTGGAGAATTATGCTTATTCACTTTGTTGACGAGATGAGACCACTTTCATTTCTGTACAAAAAATATGAAGCCGCAGCAGCCAGTTAGCTTAGCATAAAACTGAAAATGGGTAAACAGCTGGCCTGGCGTTTTCACTGAGGGTTATACAGTATGATTAACTATTTCTGGGCTTTAGACGTGCTGAGATTTTGTTACCTTCAGCAGGATGTTTCCCCATTTCCAGTCTTTGTGCTAAGCTAAGCTAACTGGCTGTAGCTTTAAATTTACCAGCCAGATATGTGAGTAGCATTTATCTTCTCATCTAACATGTTTGACTGCTTGAAAAAAGCTGAATTTGTAAGAAATCACATGATGTCAAACCTTTCTTTAATTTACAGTACGGCATGTGAGCACATGTACAAACAGTCAGTGGAAAACAAGCTCCCCTTCTACGTCTGCTTTAGTGTTTCATTCCCACCTCAGTTTTTACCTGCTGTTTCTGTTTTCTACCCACGCTTTGAAAGAAACAAAAAAGCCTCTGCTCTGGGTCTGAATCTTTATCAGTCTATCTAACCACATCCTGTTGCATAAAACCCCACACCAAGCAGTAGGGAGGCTTTACATGCAGTCAACTGTACCCATCCTGCTCTCAAACCATGTAACCCAGCAAGTTTGTGTGGGCAGAAAGAGCAGACACAAGGTGAGAAATTTCCATGTAGAAATAAATAAAAGTTGTCACCTCCAGTAAAAGTTTAAACTAATGGCTCATTTTGCCAGAATTAAAAGTGGGGGCTGAAAGAAGACGTGCGTCACCGAAAGCTGATGTTGCCTGGGCGATATGCAAATCATCTGAAAATACAAATACTATGTGAGTAGGTGAATACACTACAGCAGGATATTGCCTCAGAGGTATGTGGATGTTGCATAAAATATGAGTCTATTTTAATCATAGAAACCTCACAGGTCAACATAACACACACATTAAGAGTTTTCATAATATCTGGACGCACAGCATAAAGGAAATTACAGGAATAAAGGAACATTTGGGGAAATATGCTGATTCACTTTCCAGCTGAGACTTAAACAAGATGATCGATACCACACTCATGTGTCGGTAAATGTTAAACTACCACCAGGAGCTGGTTAGCCTAGCTTAGCATATAGACTTGAAACAGGGGGAAACAGCTAGTCCGACAAAATCAGTACAAATACAATATAATATAAGTATACAAGTTAAACGTGATGGTAGGTGGAATTGTGTACAACAATTTGTGGTTTTATGGGCATATAGGAGCTGGACTGGTGCAGTGACTTCCTGTGGATTACTGAAATATACTGTGATAATGAGCTTTAGAGGTGCTGGTAGGCAGATTTTTACCTTTGGACATAGCAAGCCTTGCTCTTCTCTGTTGTTATTCATGCTAAGACAGTGAACTTGCAAGCTGCTGACAGAAGCTTCATATTTAACATACAGACGTGGGAGTGGTGTTTATCTTCTCGTTTAACTCTCAGCAGGAAGCACATTTCCCAAAATGTCAGATTATTCTTTAAAGTACAATATCATTATATGGTGTGGCACATCTTTTTTTGGGGCATGTTTGCCTTTATAAGAAGCAGACAAAAACAGATGTATTACATGCGACAAAGGTCTCCAGCTAGAATTTAACCAGCAGTTAAAACCATGTGGCCACACAGCACACACTGCAACCACTCAGCTACCAAGACACTACCTGTGGCTCATCTTTGGTACTTAGAAAATCTAATTAGAGTGAGTTCAAAAAGCCAAACACGTCATGACTAGACATTAAGATTACTGGTCAAAAAAATCTCTTCCTCACCTTGTGTCTTCTCTGAGAATATCACTTTGGAGTCGGATGTGAAATTCTGTCCGGTGAGGACCATTTGCTGACCACCAAGCACTGAGCATCGGTCCAGGTCCTGCCTCTCGACTGCAGGGAGCTCCTGAGCCGAGCGCTGGGCTGAGGAAACAGGAAGGCACAGGTGTGTGAAAGAGAACACAGGTAAAAAGAAAAAAAGAAAAAAAAATCCAGTGTATTGAATGAATCAAAGGTTTGTTTTGCTTCTTATGAATTCAACTTTTCATTTCTAAGAAGATATTTCATCAAGTTTACACATATAGATATAAACAGTAATGTAAAGATAAAGATAAGTTCTACAATACTCTGTGTCAAAACACTCCTTACAGCATTCAATAGGATCAGAGGCGACTTGAAGGGACAAGAGCTGGCCTCCAGGTTGAGGAATGTGGATGCGAAACACCAAACGCACACGGGTGTTTTTCCGTCCAATGTCCGTCTCACCGTTCCTCAGCTCAATGTCGGCATTTCTCAACTTCAGGATTCCTACACAGTCAATCCTGTGAAAGGTAAGAAATGACAGATAAAATGAAAGAGTGTTGTGAAATCAGGCCATCTGCTGGGAATACAGTCAGGCTATAGTTCTGTGTAATCTGTGTATGTTTCAATTAGTCAGATTTGTTCATCAAAGTCATGACACTTTGATCCAAAATTACTTTTCTGTTCCTGTTTTGCAGTGATTCATTGTACGTCAAGTTCATCAAAACTGTTGGCCTTTCCTGGAAAAACTGTCTGGCACACAGGAAGTGATGCATTTTATATTTCCGTTAGCAACAACAGCAACTGGTCTGGAGCAAAAACCTTGTTGCTTGTATGAGCGGCTAAAGCCAAAATGGGTGAGGATAGAAAGAAAAGTGCAATTAGCACAGAAAACTTTATGAACAGAATCAAAGAAAACAGAGAGCACAGCACTGGTGACTCAGTTCAGTGTATCTCTGCGTCTGTAACTTTAGGAGATGACGAGCAAAATGCCACTTCTGCAGATCACTGATTTATGTGTGATTTATTTTGTTTAACATGTATCCCACAGTTTCTCCATGTGCTACTCACACCACTCTCATGTGGTTCTTCGGCTCCAGGGGGATCTCCAGCACTTTGGTCCCGTTCATAATTCTCTCCATGCTGGGTGTGGTGACGGTCTTCCCGGTGATGCGGTGGACCTGGTAGAACGCGTGGGGTTTCAGGAGCCTCTCGTCGGCTGTTCCTATGAAGACCTGCAGTCCCAGTGGAGCTGTGCCTTGGTACCCACGGAGCTAATAAGGGCAACGAAGGCAATTAGATGCATGCTTCACACTGAATTAAACTGTAATACCATTAATGCCCATAGCTGCAGAAATCTCTTTTCCCCGTGGGGATGATTTCACAGGTCGCTATTTAACTGGCATAGCAAGAACCCAGCAGCAATGACTTATTAATTAACCCACCAGAGCAGCAAATAGGCCAGACCCATGTGCCAAAATGGTTATGATATGTCAATGTCCCTGATTTGTAATTATGAGAGGTTTTTCCTCTCATAATGTCCTCATAATTTCTTCTTGTGGGAGTCGTGACATGAGGATCTTTCATTCATTTGCATGGCTGTCAGCTTTACACAAACACAACACAATCCAGGAAATACCATCTTAAATTTACTGCGAAGTTTCTTTCCTGCTTGCTTCTCCTTCTGTGCACAAACAAAACCCCCCAAAAAAGCACCTGAACTTCTGGATGCCCTCCGTTAGATGTCTTTACGGCTCCTCGGCTGCCCTCGGTCTCATAGTGAGCTCTGTGGTGAGATTTGGGTTGTTGCTGGATAAGAAGCTCGTACTGGCCGGACTGATGGGGCAACGACCGCTCTAAAGATGGAAGTGGAGTCACGGGCAGACCACTGAGACCAAAGACAGACAGAGAAAGACAGAAAGGTGGAGAAAATTAAAGAAAGGGTGTCAATTAAATGGTGTAAGAACTGGTCATTTTGTGCTTACATTTGAGTTCTGTAAGTAATAAGAAAGGACAAACAACACACCCGAATGCTCCATGGTGGGCCGGATGAGGAAGAGGCCACACAGCTGGGAGCATATAGAGGGTTTCAGACTTGACTTCGGCCCCTGCCCGGTCCATCCTCTCCTGCTCACTGGCCCAGTCATACCCCTCTCCATGCACACAGTCCTGTCTTTGGGCCTGCCCATGTGGATTTCGCACCATTGCAGAGGGCATTGCTCTGGGCAGACTGGAGCTCAGGCTGCTCAGCATCTCCTCCAGGACCAGGGAGGAGGTCTGGGCTATGGGCTGGAACTCAGCTTGGGCCTGGTATTGGTGGGAGTAGAAAGATCCGTGCTGCTCATGGGGCGAGGGGATGGGGCTGGGACTGCGGGAGCGCTGCTTGACAGGAGTGCCCCCTTGACAGGAGTGGGCCTCGTAGGAGCGTTTTCCGGGTGAGGCAGAGCGGGAACGCTGGTGGGGAACTGATGTGGTGGTACGTTGGTGCTGGGGCAGAAGATAGGTCTCGTCCGTGATGCTGTTGCGGGGCGAGGCTCCTGGAGAGGAGTGGGCGGAAGAGGTGTGGATGCCCTGCAGGCCCGGGCAGAGGTCTAAGCCAGACAACCCCATGCCACAGCCTCCATTAGAAGGGGAGACGCACGGTGAAGCCACAGGGGAGTACACCTCTGCAGGCCAGCCTGTGGAGGAGTTACTGCTGGCAGGGCTCACACACTCCCTGTAGGCCCCCAGAGCTTTGGTGCCAGGGCTTGGCTCCAGGGTCTGAGAGCTGAGAGAGTCACCCGAGGGAGTGATCTCAATCCTGGGGCTGGGAGCAGGCATGGTCCCCGGTCTTGACGCCAGCCCCAGTGAGTCAAACACTGCCCCTGACAGGTGTTCTGTGGTTGGGCTGTGAGAGTGGAGGTCCTGACTGGAGGCTGGATGGTTGGAGCTGGAGATGTACACAGCGTGATGGTCGACCACCAGCACAGGAGGCTGGTTGTCGTTGTGAAGGAGAGCCCCTGAGTCATCTGTCAGTAACCAAAGTAAGGATTAATTTGTGCACAATTTAAGTACTTAACCACTTGTGGTATCCTGAGATAATTCAAAGACCCCCTCCAGACATGTTTTAAGACATATAAAAATAATCATCATGACTTAAAAATTATAGTCTGATGCATAAAAACTTAATTCAAAAATCTTTAAAGTAAATCTACACTTTTGCCCGCGTACGCACAGGAGGCTCCAAGTTTCCGCATCACGCTTGTGTAACTTACACACTGGAACAACGATTGGCTCAAAACTAGTTGTGATGCATTCACAGTCCATCAAGACCAAAGCCTCACGACACAACAACAGATTCTCCCCGAGTGCAGCTGCACCAAAGCCGGGGACCCCTACTGACACTGAGTCCCATCAGGCTCCACAACATCAAAGTCTTCACATCTTTCAATATGTTACATCAATACATCTTTTTGGATTGTTTTCTCGGCTCATTGCACACATTCTTTATACTTTATACTGTGAACATTTGTTCTCAGTGAATGTTTTCAATTTCAAAACATTGTACAGCTCTTTTTCACTTTCATATTTGTATTGTAAAAATGTCTATTTCATATTTAAGATTCTTGATTTTACTTTTTATTTTTTTTTTACTTTCATTTTTCTCTTACTATGTTTATTGTTATGCACCAAGATACCAGGCCAAATTCCATGTATCTGAGACGTGATTCCAACGTCTCTACATCATCTCGTACGTCCACGTGTTAAATTCACATTTAAGATGAGCAGAGAAACTTTCCTCCTGTTGTAGGTGAACGAGTCAAACTCTGCACATTATTTTACAGAGGGAAACTCAAACATCGAGAAGAGTGACAAGAAGAAAAACACATTTTAGAGAGGAAAGAAGAATTTTGAACTTTTTTCCTCCTTCGAGTTGGGAGTCTAATTGATTTCCCCCTCAGAGGAGGATTACAGTAAAACATCTGTACCTGACAGCTAAGTGCTTACTGACGGGTATCCCAAAGCCTTCAAAAGCCTCCAAAAGCCTCTTCAATACTTTTAAATTCAAGGTCAACACAAAGCCACCATTTCTCTACGTTATAAATAAAAAAAAATACTCATACTAAGTATAATAAAATGCTCAGAGAAGATCATAATGCATCCTAATGATAAGTCTCTGTAAAAGCAAAATAACTGCCACACACCTTTTCCACAGCCGACAGGAAAATCTTCTCCAGGTGAATTATAGAGAAACAGGTCGGAGAAGTCCAGCTCCTCCTGGCTTATGTCTTGCGCCAGGCCCTCCGTGAGCCCCAGACCTCCAGAAGTCATCTCCAGGTTAGAATATTTCAATTGTCTTTCGACAAGGTTACAGTAATTAAAGAAACTGTCAGAGTTCTTCTAAAGATGCGTTTAAAACACAGAGAGGCGCTCAAATAAAACATCCAACACCGTGACAAGAAAAAACGCGCAGCGACCGACGCTTCCTGTCACTGCTGATGGTGACAAGCGGAGAGGAGGTGCGGACCTGCCTTTGTGTGTGTGTGTGTGTGTGTGTGTGTGTGTGTGTGTGTGTGTGTGTGTGTGTGTGTGTGCGTGCAGCTTTAGCTCCAAACGCAGGCCTCATTTCCTCCTGTGCGTGCCGAGCAGAGTGACAGCATACCTGCAGTATTATGAAGCATAAGGGGAAGCACAGTGCAGGCCCTCCAGCGATCTGTTCTCTGTTGTCATACGATAATGATATGAAAATGGGGACAGGTCACATTGTCATTATTTCAGCTATATATAGCTTTATGTTTTGCTTTCTTTCTTCTTCTGCCGTATCTGTCGTGTGTTTATCTGCTGACCCAGTTGTTGAGCTACTGTGCACAATTTCCCTTACAGGTACAAACAAAGTTATGTAGAATTGAATTGAATTCCTGTGGCGTTACTTTAAATCTAGAAACAGCCTAAAAACAAGGACAACAAAGATGGGTACATCTACTATCCATTACATCCATAAGTATATAATAAATAATTATGTACATACAGTACAAGCATGCGAATAGTACAAAGGAATAAATATTGAATGGGTAATGTATGGAGTGGGGGGTTATGTGTAGGATACATGTGACAGTTAGGAATGAAATATCAAGTTAAGTAACATACAGATTATCCAATTCATGCATTAAAATGGCCTTTAAAACAGAACGGAAGTTTTCCCTCACAATGAAAAAAAGATGAAGAAAAAAAAAGTGAGTGTTGACAGCTTTTGGCCACTGGGTGGTAGTATTGTACAATTCCCATCCACACAGAGTTCAGCGTCTGTTATTTAAAGGGTCAGTTCATCTACAATAAAAAACACATGAGCAGTATTTTTCCCACTCATGTTCGGTGGTTTGTAGCTGTGCAGAGACCATAGATGTGTTTAAGAGAGCTCTGCCTTTACTCCGTTAGCCAACTGGGCAGTCATCTTCAGTCCTCTCCACATTATTAGAATACATGCTATGATATAAGTCATTAAGTAGCCTGTGTATTTTTCCAAAACAATGCAGGTACACTTTCTTGTTATGCTCTCATTTTGTTATTATTGTTTTTATTATCCTATTAAGAAGACATTGGATCATACTTCAGTCAGCTCTCATCCTTCATCTGGTTCGCTGTGTAACAGATGACTCAGTATCAGAACGTGGCTCTATAGCTCAGTGGTTAGAGCACTGGTCTTGTAAACCAGGGGTCGTGAGTTCAATCCTCACTAGGGCCTTCTCTTTAAGTGCAAACAAGATACCTTAAGTTAAAGTTGTGCTTCTCTCTTCAAAAAATAAAACAATAATGATAGTTGAACATGTGAACAGCAGTGGGTTTTGTCTGTTCAAAGTGTTCCTGTTACGCTCACAACAAGCTCCTTTTGTAACCATCTCCTCCTTAGTAGAAAGTATATCTAATGAATAAAACGTATACAGTAAATATAGAATATAATAAAACAATACACTTATTCTAAGCTGTTTTGGACAATAGCCAGATGACTGTGATGTAAACTTCATGGCCACACCACCAGACGTAGGTGACGTATTTGTTTTTTTTGCAATTTGTTTCAACAGGCCCTTTAAATGATCACAGGCCTTTAAAATGTGCATAGACAGAAACAGTATTTCCATTCATATCTGCACTCTTGAACACACGCTGCAGTAACGTCACAGTTTTCTTTACTTCTTGACTCACAGAGGAAGGAATCAGCAGATATTCCCACAAATCATGAATATATAAACATACTCATGTGTCACTCGTTGTCTACTGTCTCCAAAGGTTTTCATCTTGATTTATTCCTCCTGACTCACGAAGCCTCTTGGACTGGAGGCATTTTAACCTTTTCTGACTGGTTCACATGTCGATGTCACCTGAGGTCACATGTGAGTCCTTAGGTCACATGGAACTCATGTGAGAGTCATCAGCGTGGCATGCATCAAAGTATTTTCAAAGTATTAGTTCTGACTGTCTAAGATGTGAACACTGCTGTCCTCAAAGGAGCATCCTCTGCGCTTAAGATCGAGGGAGCAAGCAGGGGTGGAAGAAATACTCAAATCTTTACTCACAGTGAGGGAAAGTACCACAACCACTACTTTATACACTGTACTGTGAGGTCGTTCAGTCCAGTGGTTCCCCACCAAAGGGCCACAAGATAAATCTGATGGAAAGTAAAGCACAAGTACCTAAAATATTACTTAAGCAGAGTACTTGAGTAAATGTAATTGACATACATTTGTGATTATATAAAAAATTCAAACCACAAAGGAGGAAGTACTTGAATTGCCTCTCTGTTTCTCTTTTTATTATTTGGGTTAGTTACAATCCAATCAATCCAAATATAGTAACGTGACGTTTAAGCTCCTAACCTCATAACGCTCTTTCTTAACACAAGCAACCCAGTAAACTTCAATATGCAGTAACAGTAGGCGAGGATCTTGTGTAACATGATTTTGAGATTGTAGGATTGGGTCAGAATAGTAAAACACATGTTAACACTGACCCTCGCTGATTAGGAACCAAGGGTGATAGATTAGATAAGGTGCAAAGCAAAGTGAGATTGATTTATCCATCTGCAGTTCTCGTAAAATGTGCATTATATCTCATCACAGCAGGGCCCTATAGCTCAGTGGTTAGAGCACTGGTCTTGTAAACCAGGGGTCGTGAGTTCAATCCTCACTAGGGCCTGAGCTTCACTTTAAGTTCTCCCTATGAGAAGATAATATATGTACTCCTTACGTCCTTAAATGTAGTGTTCAAATACATGCGGCACAATACAAAGTACAATATTTGCCTCTGAAATCAACTTAAGAAGAGCACCAAAAGGAAATGTTCATCTTAACAACAAATAGCTCAAAACCACAGTGCATCTACTCATTACACCAAAATGTGCTGCAGGTTGCAAATGCTGTTCGTTATCTACAGCAGTGGTTTCCAATCTGGGGATCGGGCCCTGCCAGAAGGGCTCCAAGTCTTTGCTATGCATGATGGTAAACTTTGGCTTATGGACTGTTGTTTTTGGTTAAACAAGCAATTTGAAGATGTCCCTCTCTGCTCTGGGTAATTATAATCACCATTTTTCACAACTTTCTGGCACTTAATAGACAAACAATTATTCAATTAATCAAGGAAAATTAAAGACAGATGAGTCTGTAATGATAATAATCATTAGTTGCGTCCTTATTTTCAATGTAAATGGTAAAAAATGGTAAATGTCTGAACGTCAAAAGCCAACAAGATTGTGAAACTACACAAAATCCATGAAAACTCAGCTATGTTTGAAAGTATTTACAGTTCAGCAGTTTGTGGATGGATTAGCTCGATTTAGTCTATGATGATGTGAATACTTACCTAACTCTGCTCCTCGTGCTGTAAAAAGTCCACATTAGCCAAAGATTTTAACACTAAATCTTGCCAATGAACCGCTTTGACCAATAAAAACAGGAGCGGCTTTGATTCATTTTTTAAAATTTTTATTTCAGTGAATAAAATATGTCTCTACATAAAACAATGTACAATAATACAATATTATAATTGCACTTGATATACACAATGAAAAATAAACATATGTGTGGCCTACATACATATATATATATATAAGTTATTAAACAAAGAAAACCAAAAAGTAATAGGTTGACATTTACATACACGACTGAACTGACGACATTACATTAAGATTTGAGGACAGCTGCCTTGGTACAACATTCAGTTTGTACATAACAACTGGTATTTTGGTCAGTCATTAATGGTCATAAGCAATACTTTTTAATAAGCTTGAGGTATTTATGGCGTGATTACATGTATAATAATTTCTTTGTCTTTCTTTTCTATTTACAGAGCAGCAATACAGGGAGTCACTGGACCATCAGGGCCATGGTAACAGAGGTATCATCTTTCTGTCACTACGTCCAGACGAGTTGAATATGGAGCCTGAGAGGAGAGGGGAAGAGGAAATAATGAATTAGCATGAATGCCACAGTCTGCATGTTCTTCTGTAGTTACAGTGAATGAGGAAGCTACATTAGAGTTACATTTCTCATGAAAGATCAGACTCATAGTAGAAGATTGGTACCACTCTGGTGTCTGTAGGGTAAATATGAAGCTACAGTTAGCTTAGCTTAGCTTAGCACAAAGACTGGAAACAGGGGGAAACAGCTAGCCTGGCTCTGTCCAGTGGTTCTGATGGTAGCTCAATAATTAACGTTAATGTTAATGTTATATTTCATCTTTTTTTTTGTTGTTTTGATATTTATATTTTTTATTTTTGTACTGATTAAATATAAAAGATATAATATGTAAATTAGTGAGTTTTATAGGTGCTGGTAGGTGGATTTGTTAGCACTGGGCAGAGTCAGGATAGCTCTTTCCCTGTTTCCAGCCGTTGTGCTAAGCTAAGCTAACTTGCTGCTTTAGCTTCATATTTAGAGAGTGGTATCAATCTTCTTATCTAACTCTTGACAAAGGAGAACAAGCATATTTCCCCAAATGTCAAACTACTGTTGGAAAAAAAGCAAAAACAGAGATTTTCTTCTCACCTCATCTCTTGATGAAGGCAACAGGAAGTTCTCTATTGGGAACCAAAAGTCCTGAATGGATCACGTCGAGCGGCTCATTGTCTGTTGCCACAATCTCGTAGTCTCTGACCAACTGCAAGGACGATTTGATCAGTCAGTTAAAGCTTTGTGAGAGTCATGTGACAGAAAAATCAAAGAGAATCTGCAGGTAGTGTTATGAACGCTGGTATTACATGAGTCTATAACTGAACTGAACTGTCTGATCTTACCCAGCACATGGCCAGCTGCAGCTGCAGCTCTGCCAGCCGTCGGCCGATGCACATCCTCTTCCCGATGCCGAAGGGAACGTGGGCAAAGGGGTTGATGGTGCCGTTCTCCCGCAGCCAGCGCTCAGGTTTGAACTGCTTCCCATCGTCAAAGTACTCCTCGTTAGAGCCCAGAGCATGGGTGTTTATCATTAAAACTGTCTGTGAATTAATGAAAATAACAATCTTATTTTTGCTGTTTTACAAATACCACTCAAAAATCACACATGGCACGTTTTTCACTCCTTGCAAAAGAGAAGTGAGACAGGTAGCACGGTAGATTACGAGGTCCAGTAAAGACCTTGTTACTGTAAACCTGATCCCTCCATGCAGTTTACTGAATTGCACATGCTGCTGTATTAGAGTTGCTCCATTTAGACTTTGTACAGTATGTGAGCAGGTTTTTGTAAGACGTTTCGTTCAGACATCAGTCAAATGTAAATGAATACAGGAACGTAATCTGCTCATGTCAGGTGTATGGTAACGCAAACTAAGCCACTTACTCCTTTGGGAATGGCATAATCTCCCAACACAGTGTCTTTGTCCAGGGTCCTGCTGGTGAATGGGACTGATGGCGATAACCTGTAAGAATTTCAAAAAAAAGAAAAAGCGTATGGGAAATATGGCCTCAGCGAAGCTGTAGTGTGGCATAACACACATATCTAAGCTGTTTAACAGGAGCTAAACATACTCCAATGTTTTTCCCAGTGCAAGATGAGGTGAGATATAATCTCCACTCTGAGGGCATGTACATTCCCTGGGTGATGTGGTTATGGAATTAGCCTTAAATAACAGGTTAGACAACTTGTGACTGCATGAGAGGAGAAAGTGGACCGTGTCAGGGTTAGGACGTGAACTGAACGTGACCACACAGCGGATTTTAAGCTGGGACCACTGGTTGTTGCTGGTCATGCCACCATATCTCATGAAGCTTGTTTCTGAGCCAGTCATGTGTGTAAATTTTAATCTCCGTGGTACTGGGTGAAATCATGATGCAGCCAGGGAGTCTGACATGAACATGAGTGTTAATTTAATTTATAAGTAGGTGCTTTGTGATGTACTGCACAGCAATGGCCATTTTTAACTTGATCATGAGCTGTATAGTTGGACATAGAGGTCACTTCAGTCTTGTTTATTGCCTGCTAGGTATGTAACTGCAGTAGCAGCCAGGAGCTTTCAGCAGCTGACCCTGTTGTACTGTACCTCATAGATTCCTTGAGGCAGGCCTTGAGGTAGGGCATGCTCTTGATGTGCTCTCCACATGGGTCCTGGTCAGGAGCTACCACCTCTCTAATCTCCTCCAGCAGCTTCCTCTGGGCGCCGGGGTTACGTGACAGGTTGAAAATAGCCCACAGCATGCTGTTGGCGGTCTAAGAAACATAAGCAGAGCGGGAGAGAGAGAGAGGGGGAGAGGAAGAGAGGAGATGTCACTTAGTGAGGCGGCTACTATAAGTGCATTCCTCAGTGGGGTCCTGTTAGGAGCTGAGGAATGTTTGGGGTTCCTCAAAGGCTCCTCAGTTAACATTACATCCCCACCACGTTCACTTTCCACTTTGAAGCACTGTAACTCCAGCACCTGTTTGCTTTAGAGGCTGAACAGCTTTTTTTTTTTCCCTTTCCCTACTCGAAGGAAAATAGGCGAAAGGTAAAACATTTAAAAGGTTAACCTGTGCTCATGCCTGTACTGTAGGAGGTGTCCTGCAGCTATGTGCTAATCTGTTTTTTCTTCATGAGCACAGAGCGTAAATGAGCAGCTGGAGGAAATAGCTTTCAAGGAATAGTTTGACGTTTGAGGAAATACATTTATTTGCTTTCTGGCTGAGAGTTTGAGGATTGATATCGCTCTCGTGCATTATCTGTCCATTAAGTATTGGGCTACAGCTAGCAGTTAGTTAGCTTAGCTTACAATAAACACAGGAAACGAGGGAAGCAGCTCACCTAAAACGAAATTTATTAGATTAGATTAACAATTTTAAGAGGTGCTGGTTGATGGATTTTGTTACCTTTTTATAGCCAGGCCAACTGATTCCTTCATCTCCACTTTTTATGCTAAGCTAAGCTAACTGCCTGCAACTTCATGCTGAATGGACCCACATGAGAGAGCCATTGATCTTCTCATCTAACTATCTGCAATGAAGCGATTAAGCATATTTTCCAAAATGTCAAACAACATGAGAGTCTTTGTAGCTCACCGTCTCGACTCCTCCAATCTGCAGCTCTGTGATGGCTGCGTAAAGCTCCTTCTTAGAGAGACAGCTGTGATGTAAGATGTCACCGATTAGGTCATCAGGAGCTCTGACGGCGTTCCTCTTCAACTTCTTGTCAATGTAGACTTTGGCTGAGGAAACAATCAATTTGTTAATTGATCTCTGCTTTACATTATTGTAAAAAAAAAAAGAAGAAGAAGAAGATCTGAGACAAAACAAGCCTCATCCTGGGCTTATTTATGAGCATAAATCAACTATTACGATTTTGCATTGCTTGGAGTCTAAATGAAGTTTTTAAAGCACTAAAGTCCTTTTCTTTGAGTATGATTTATGCATTAGATTGTACGTGAGTGTGTGAATCTGAAATGTGTACAGTTCATGATATAAGACAAAACAGCATGCACGTAATGTGTGAAGTTTATGTTCTACTTTTAAAATGATGTTTTGTCCTTACATGACATTACGTCCATATGATCTGAACCGTGTGAGACTGCGAGACGTCCGTGACGCCTCTCTGTTTCTGTACAGCTGTTCCAAATGTTTGATCCCTGACGCTTCATGTGAGTCATAAGTTTCTGAGGGCTGAACATCATTTTAATCACATGACGCAAAAACAAAAACTAACTTTAAGTCTGACAGTTTGTTGCCATTAAAAATACTCAGAACGAATAATAAAACTACCTCACTCGCTCTCACGCAGCCAAAAGTACTTTTTTTTTGCCACCAAATGTCAGGAAAGTGTGTGGTCATGTGTGTGTTTTTGAGCAAGAGGTTGTAACGAGCAACATCCAAACAAACAGCACAACCAGCATCATCTTTCTCCTCCCTCTGTGTGCCCCCTCCAACCCCCTATTACAAATATTTGGCAGATTTCTCCCTCTTAGGTCATGCAGTTTACTACAACTCTGGCTGCCATTTACCCAGAGTACCAAGTACACAAAAAACACAGAGGCAATCAGTTCAAATCCACCCCCCCCTCTGTTCTTCTCTATCTATCATCTGACTGGATGTGAGCACAAACTGGTTTGCATGTCACGGAGAAGAGCAAACTGTACCAGAACTTTGTGATAGTGTGATAGTAATCTGAAGAGGGAGGGGGCTGCCTTTGTGTATCTGGATTTTGCAGTGTAATAGAAATTTATGTTTGTACCTGTGCTGAAAATGCGGTCCCATGCTGCCGTGTGATCCTGCCATGTTTTGGTGTTGAGGCTTTTGTGGAGCTCCACCGGTGTGACCATCATCATGCCAAATGTGCTCATCATCTACAGAAGAAAGACAAAGAAGGCAGAGCAAAGGAGAAAAAAGGGGATTAGGTGTTAAATCTAATCATTGTCACCTCCTCTGAAAATCTTTGATGCAATCCTTTTCAAGGATCATCTGTTTTTTTTTTTTCTTGCACCCACTGCACTGTGAGACCTTTGTGAGCCTTCACTTATTATCTCTCGACTGTGGATGATATTGGTTTGCCCCAGTAAATCCCAGTAAATACAGTGAGAGTGTCAGTCAGATACTGGACTGCTGCATCCATGGCTGCAGTTCAGCTGATGAACCTGATGAACTACAATGATTCTTCAGGTTCAGTCAGTCCCAGGTGTCCCTGCTACAGCACACGCTGCTGCTATGAGCGGAATAACAGGTGAACTCACTGTTTTCACGGCTGTGATGAAGTTCATGGCCTCCTCGTTGACTTTCTCCTGCAGAAGACCAAATCTCTTGTCGTAGAGGACGAGACAAATGGCTGAATGACACAGAAAAGCAAAGAGTGAGATTCAGAGCAAAATGTTTAGACATTTCATTTAAACCTTATTTATATAAAGAGTATAACAGTATCAATATTCATAACATGCACATACAGAAACTGGCATTACAGATACATCCAACTGCTTTGGACAGACAAAATGATAAATTGCAGATCTGAAATGAATAGTTGACTAAAAAGGGACATTTGAAAACTAAACTTTTCACAGTTGTGATTCTCTGTTTTAGCCATTTTATACACTATAGAATAGAGGGAGTAAACAATGAGTCCAGTAACTGATGGTGAGAATAATCCTCACTTGCAGCTCTGATGTATAACTGAACAAAAACAGTTGAACTTACTCTCAAACGACCATTTATTCAGCTCGAAGTACAAGTCTTCTATCTTTCCATTGAGGTTCATTTTTCCAATTCTGCCAACGAAGTCTACCAACACCTGCATGCACACAGAGAAGCTGTCAGCCATGATCACATATTTAAATGGTTGCAAACACAAAGCCTGATTTTTTAAGTATCTGAGCCTCACCTCATTTATTTTGCGATCAAGCTTCACCACCTCTGTAGGCTTCATGAGTTTCTGCTGAAACGCGCTCCTCACCCTCTGCCAGTCCTTCCCCTCCCTGCAAACCAGCAGTTTGGATTCAGTGCGCTGTCATGTAAAACGTTTTTGCCTTTACTCGCGCTCCAAGGTACGTCCAAGACGAGCTGTGAGCATTTTCTAAAAGAATGAAGGAGAAGAGGAAAGGCTGCTTACAGAATGAGGAGTCCGTACGCCTCGTCTCTCATGTCTCTGTACGCTCTCCAGGGTTTGATCTCCAGCCTCTGAGGGTAGCTTCCCTCCTTCCGATAGAGCGCCTCCAGCAAGCAAGGTGCGCCAATGTGCACCGACTCAAAAGAGCCCAGCTTCAGCCGGAAAATCTTGCCGAATTTCTTATGATAATCAACCTGGAATAGATTAAAAGAGACAGCAATCAGTCAGAGAAACCTATCTTGAATAGAAACACACATTTATTATGCTTTTATTCGTTTAAAAACATTATTGCTGGGTGAGAAAAGGCTGTTTTCCCTCAGAAAAAGCAGACGGCTGCAGAAAAACTCTGTCATTTTACTGTACCAGTGCCTCGTGTTGTCTTGTCAGGCCTCCTTTCCGGAGAAGTTCAACCAGGCTGCCGACCAGGGGCCAGTTGGTGGGTCCCGGGATCGCGTCCAGGCTGTGCGCTCTCGACGCAGCGTGAGGGCAGCGCGCAGCTTCCACAGCATCCTTCTCCTCTAGGACGCACACTGAGGATGTTGGCTTGAAGTGCTGCAGTCCTACAGACTTATTTTTCAGCAGCTCAACAATCTGAGGAACTTTTTGAATCTGCGCCCTCATCCTTAAATTTCTAGATCTGTTTTTTTTTTTTTCTTTAAAAAAAAAAATGCGGAATGATCTGATGATTAACAGCGGTTCTTCTTTATTATCTTGGGGGTTTCTCGTTTCTTGGAAGTGTCACACCTTGACGCCAATATATATACCCCGATAGTGTTTATTCCTGCAGTGCACTGAACCAATCAGGGACCGGTCCTGCATGGTGTGTCCGTCGAGCCCACCATTCATTTATGGATCCATGTTGGGAGGATCGTATGACCCCAGAAAGACCGAGGAAGTGCCCTTGCCCCCCCGCCCTCCCTTTATAAATAAACACACAGGCCACATCGGAGGTGACGCGGTTCGCTTGAACCGTGTTTCAGAGCGACCCGCGATCGGAAGAACCGAAACTTTGGCAAAGCAAATACTACTGCCACACTTCAGCACCGTGGGCAAATATTTGAGAGATTGCAGGTTGTGTGTGTGTGTGTGTGTGTGTGTGTGTGTGTGTGTGTGTGTGTGTGTGTGTGTGTGTGTGTTTGCTTTGTTTGTGTTTTGGAGTGTGTGTTCTTTGTGGAGGGGGTGAAAGGGGGTAAGTGGGCATTTTCAGTTCAATTCTCCATCAAAACGTTTATCATAAATGCACATATATGCTTATTAAAAGCATCTAAAATAAGGTCCTCTCAGGAACTTTCTTTTTTAAGGTTTCCAGAAGTTTCCATGTGAAAAATCCAAAGTAGATTTCCCAAACTGTTCCAGCTTTTGCATCAGTGCAAAACCTTTTATTAAGTGCATGTAACACAAAGCAAAGTCTGAAAGACAAGCTGTGAAATTCATCACTTGATGCCTTTTATTAATCAGTTCTTTAATACGGCTTTTGTTCAGATGAGTTTCTACCTGTGGTGAAATCACCATCTTGGATATCACTCTCCTCATGCTCTCATGTACACACACACACATTACACACACACACCGCCCCCTCAGAGCTGGCATGACTTAAATAACATGTGCAGGGGCCCCGTGTTGTTACCCTGTAAAAGTGCACATTCACAGACTCTCAGGTGGCATTGCAACAACCTTGAACCCTGACTGATGTTTGTTGCATATTGGGGAGTTCGCGAGAGCCTCCCCAGATGTAACACACACACACACACATTAATCACCCCCCCCCCCCCCAACGAAAGAAAGAAAAAAACCCACCACCCACGCACACATTTGTTCATTTGCTCTGTCTCTCTCTCTCTCTCAGATTCAGAACAAGCTGTTTACTACATGCCATCACATGATATCAGGCAGCTTTAGCACTATTTCTTTGTCAGTTTATAATTAATATTACACACAGTCTGTTGAAAAAGTCGGTGCAGTTTGAGCTACTTCATCATGAGGAATAGTTCATCATTATTTGTTGTCTTGCAGAGAGTTAGATGAGAGGATCGATGTCTCACCGACAGCCAGTCCGGAAAACAGGAGGAAACACGAGTCTGTCCAAAAGGAACAACTAAAGGGACAACTAATTAACAAGTTTTACGCATTTTGTTTGCTTTATCCATACGAACACTGAAAAAACAAAAAGTTGCAGTTCTATGCAAGGTGTGTGCGAGACGATTTCTTGATCAGGCACAGTGACTTCCTTCAGCTTTGTACAGATTAAACAAACAAGACATGAAGTATTGATTAGTGTGCCTCGGAGGTGCTGGCGGGCAGAGTTTCTTCCTTCGGAAAGGGCCAGGCCCCCTGTTTCCAGACTTTATGCTAAGCTAGGCTAATTTGCTGCTGGCAGTGGCTGTGGATGAGGCAGAGGCTAAAATATCCCTTTAAGCAGTCAAACTTCAAACGCACTGGATCTCACAGTTCTCAAAATAGAAAACTTTCCTCCCAAGAAGAATGACAGCATCAGTAAGGGGCCGTTCAATTATGATGGGAGCAAAGGAGGAAGTCAGGTGACGTTTCAGAGACCACACAGAGAAACCGAATCTGTAGCTGAAATGCAGGGTTTCATTAGACTCCAAAGACCCCTGATGACATCACTTGGGTCATTTTCTCAGAAGAAACTGCCAAACTGTGTTCAGAAGCTGAGAAGCACTCCCCACAGCAGAGTAAACTGGGCTCCATGAGGAAAATTAGTGAAGTTCTCCTTTTAAACATTGATTCACACAAATACTTTCAGCCTCTGGCCTGAAATGCAGGAGCTTAATGGAGGAAAACAGCACAAAAAACTACAAAAAACTATGCAGTTTTCCACTCTCACACGGATTAAACTGGAACTTTTACCATAGAACATCAAGATAGAGCCGAAACGATCAGACGATTGACAGAAAGTTAATCAGTAACTTTTTTTGATGAGGGATTAATTTTTTTTTAGGCTTTAAGGCCAAAAGCTCTGTGGACAGTCAAGTCAATAATATAGTGTAACACTAAAACATTCACTTTTCTACAAGTTTTAAATTATTTATTTGCAGTTTCAGATCTTTAACATGTACATACCAGTGGCAAATAAAAATCCTGCACACTGTAAATACTGTAAACAGGCATAAACCCACTTCATGTGTATATGAAGTTTCAACATTTATTCCTTTGCACGATTTGTATTTGTTTATAATTTATACTTTATTGATATATATAGACATCATTTGTTTTTGATCATTGCTGCTTTATATATATATACATGTTTATATATCCACACATTTTCCAACAAATTGTATCTCTATGACAGTGTTATGCTGATTTCAACATATCTTTGCTCAGCTTTGTTGTCCTTAAAACTGGGTTCAAATCACCTGTATGTGTTCACATACTCGGCCAGTAAAATAAAACTGGGTAAATTAGACTGTTTTCTGCCATTTCATTGATGATTTATCAATTAATTGAGAAAAGAATAGAGACAGATAATGAAAATAATAATTCTTTGCAGCTCTAAATCACTGCAAAATCATCCTGCTGAAAAAAATATATTGTACTGGGGTGCACTGCTTTCGAAACTGAAAAATCAATGGGAATATTTCTACCTAATTTTACTAAAGCTAGCATTTATGAAGAGCAAATTACAAAGTAATAACATTTTAAAGGTGCATTAGCGAACATCAGGTGTTTGCACAATGTGGAGAGAGTGATTTACTTGAGCAGTGAAAAGTGAGAGCGGCGGGTTGTTGAGCAAGGCTTCAGCTCAGGACTTCAACCTCGCAGTGTCCTGGTGTGTACTGGCATATTGAACACGAGGTAACACTGGCAGTGTCACTGACAGCTGGCACTGCGCAGGGAGCAAGTCATGGAGAAAACATGTTTTCTCGTGATGTTCTCTGTACGCAAATAGAGCTACGCAACACCCTCCTCTTTGACCTCATGTAGAATAAGTGACTGCGAAGTTTCGTACCGTAATAAATGTGTTATGGAGGATGTGTGTTTGTGCTGTTTGTTCATCGGAGTCTGTCGCTGCGCTTTCTGTGATTGCACATTAAAAGTCAGCTGACAAAGAGGCACGCTGTTGTTTTTGGTGTGCATGGACAAATTAATGGGAAAAAATATTAATTTTGTAAGGAATTACAAAATTCAAAAATCATAAATGTGTTGCACTGATACATGAACCAAGCACTCAAAGAGACATAATTAAATACATGCTCACCTAAAATGCAGACAAAATGTATCAACATCTCTGTTTTAGGTCTTATATTAAATATATATTAAATAATAACAAAAAAAATACCCCTTATGGTATACACACACCCCCCTGAGCTGCAGAAAAGCAAATTAAAAAATGAATAAATAAAATCATGAAGTTATGTTTGTGTGTTTCAAACATGAACAAAGAAAGAAGACTCATCTTTCAGACTCACGTCTCAAGTGTTAAACGTACTGTTCTCTTTTTGTTTCAGATTAAACTGCAGCGTCCTGACTTGACTGGATGTCCCCGATTGAAACTCTGATTCTTGACCCACTGAACACTCGGCTCTCATCTCATCATCTCTCCTGCGAGACGTCACTTTGATGACGGTGCGACTCTGTGTCTTACGCTCGGATCAGCGAGGGCCCCGTAGTCAGGACATCAGCAAGCAGAGAGATAAGTGATGAACTGAGATAGGGGGCAGCTGACCTCCTCAGGCAGCAGTGGAGTCATCAGCACACAGGGCAGGCAAACCTGATGACTCAAACTCGCTCATGTCCAAATTGACTGACAGGTCAGTGAGTTCGGTGATTGGGTTTGAAGTGGAGGCTGCTCCGTACGCAGGGGTGCAGGCACATGCGAAGGGGAAACGCAGTCACGCACAAAGATGCACATTCATGTATGTAAGTGAGCAGTGAGAGACCACCGTGCTCGAGGAAAAATTACGAGGAGGCCACAGAGAAGGAGATTAGTCGGGATCCATAGCAGAGATGGAAATGCTTCTTACAGTCACATCAGCCTGAGTGGTCACATAACACTGCTGACCTAGAATGTAGGGAGCCCCTTTGCCAAAGCCCACCCTTACACTAAGAATGAAAATATTTACAACAGAGCAGGAGTTAGTAATGTAAGGGGCACCAACAGAGACGTCCTGACATAGTGTCGACGGTGCGGGCCAAAGATTTCAAGTCTCACAGTTATTTAAACTTTGTCCGTCACTTGTAGTTTTTCAGTTTGTCCCGATTTGTTGCACGTCGTGTGTGGACTCGATTAAGAATGATAGAAAGCCGGTGAAACAGAAAGTTCTGTGTTGCTGACAAACAGTGGTTTTATTTATCTGATGGATCTCACAATAGCCTATAGATTATTGACTCCATCCAGAAAGTAGGTCATTCCTATTGATAGAGATGATGGGGAAGGGCTGGAGCTGGAGCTGGTAAGGAAGGAGATCTCCCTGAACTTGCTGACCTCCATGTATACACTGAGGCTGCTGTTGCCTCCTGGCTGTGGAGGGGAAGGCCAGCTCAGTATATGGGTCAGGATTCCCTGGACGGAGAAGGGTCCACCTCCCTCCTCTCTGACAGCAACAAGCTGAAGGAGCAGAGGCCATATGCTCGTTCCTTGGAAAGGGGAAATGTCAATAGGCAAGAGCAGAGTCATGCATGTCATATGTTGTTCATAGAGTTCATCCAAAATGTTGTGTGTCAGGGATTTTTGTACTATATCGTTCACTTTGAAGGGATTGCTTAGTTGAGGCAGGGGTGATTGAGGTGAACCGCTGTCACTGAGCACAGAGATGCAGAGGTCACTGAGAGAGTACAGTTAACAAAGGTCTGTGAACTAAGTGAACTACATGTCCTGGAAAACTCTGTAGTACATGAGGACAACCTCTGCCTCTAATGATTATCTTAACTAAATACATGCTGTGGTATCTTGATAACCCTTATCAATGGCTTTTATTATTTTATTTCATTGTTTTTGATGTTTTTGTCTTGATGACGTTAATGTCCAGGAAAAGCTACCTTTGTCTGTCCATCGGTTTGACTACCTCCTGGAAGTCCAGGCTTCCTGTGATTTCAAACACACAATCAAACCTTCCACAACATTTGGTAGAAATACACGTGGTGCCCAGACAATGTATAATAATGAATTTGGTGATCGCCCAAACTTTCTTCTACCACCACAATGAGGCTGACATTTTAATTTGTCCATTACTTACGACCAAATGCCACCTCAGCTGTGTTTATTGCTAATTGGCAAGTGTAAGCATGCTAACGTGACATAACTGAGATGGTTAACATGTGAAACACCATCATGTTATAATTTTTATTGTGAATGTGTTAGCATGGTGACATTAGCATGTAGCTCAAAGCACCTAAGTACAGCCTGACAGAGCTGCTAGCATAGCTGTAGACACTTAGTCTTGTTTGAAGATACTTGAGAAACGTGCATCTTGACTTTCATTTTAGCTGCACTAAAAAGTATTTGGCCACTTGACTGAAATTTGCAAAGCACTCCAACTATGGCATTTAATTAGTCGTAGAACCCGCACACATAAAAACCAGCTGCATGCACATGATACAAGCACACAGAACAGTATCCACAAGTGGAAAATCGTTCTGGCCAGGCGGCATTTCTGCTCTGTGTGCACAAATGCGGTCTTACAGTCACAGGGACGTGCTGGAAGTGCAAGATCGGCCCTCACTGTGAAGGGAGGCTTGAGCTCATGCTAGCTATGGCACCGTGCAGGTCCGCATTTGCTCATGCAGAGCAGGAAGTGGGTTTTCTGCTCACGGATACTGTTCTGTGCTATTGTATCACGTGCATGTGACTCGTTTATATCATTTGGAACACAGGAGCACCCTGATATATATTTCTGTGTTAAAATGTGGTGTACTTTTGCTTTTAATGTCTCATTAAAGTTTGCAGGATGTACATGGAGTGTAAGTTCAGAGGTTAGTTGGTCATACACACTCTGAGAGGAGATGTAATCATCATTGGCTGATTGTTCTTGACTGGAATGTTTTTGGTCTGTGCTTGACGTGCAGAAACATCTCGAGAGAACAAAGAATATCTGACCAAAGGTAGCAGCTGATGTGATCCGATATGCAGCCGAAGACACTGACTTACTATATGTGTTGTCCTGCATTTTGCAAACCTGCAGCCAATAGGTTAACAGGTATCATTGTCTGTGGAATTTAAAGGTCTGTTAGTGACAGGGTGCAACAAGTCCAGTAGTATTTGACTAGGTCAATGGTTACTATGAAGCACTTTTGTGTGATGTTCATTATTGGTGATATTTTCTGTCTGTATTGTCAACAATACAGACAGAAAATAGTTTTTAGCTGCTTGTCTCTTATTTGCTTTTTTGTCTTTCTTCTTGCAAAACACTTCTGCTCTTGAAAGGTGCAATATAAATCAACGTACTATTATTGTTCTCATGATAATGTTGTGATGCCAGTAAGTTATTTAAAAGGAAAGACTGATTAAAATAAATGTTACACTATGATGATTGTGCAGTAGTTATGTCACCTTCACTGCCATGGCCCCAAATCAACTCGTTGATTACATCGCTCACTCACTCAGGTACACTTTGACCTCTTCATTGACCTGAGCCTCAGAGGTAAATTTGTCAAAGTTTTGACCCCCAGATACAGTGTATCCCCATCGCCCCATCAACTCATTGCCCTGCCTGTTATCTTATCGCTACACACAGAAGCTCTAGGTAGATGTCATCATGCACCGATGTCCTGTCAGCCTGCCTGCTGGTGGGCATTCAAAGGAGGCCATGCAAAGCAGAATGTGGACACGTTTGCCATCTCTCAAATTGTCTCATTTGAGTTTCATTGTCGTTTCTAACCAAAGAAACCATTCTTCAGCTGGATCTTATTGCCACTGAGCAAGAAATGAATCTATAAGAGCTCCACAAACTATTTGTTCTGCAGCTGAGTCTGAATCTCAACCTTCTGGAGAACAACAGAAAGTGAACTTTAGTGTAAATGAATCCATCTAACAATCTATTTCTCCTTCCATTTTCTTCCCCTTAACCAAGGTCAGGTCAGCTAAGCAGGGTATTCCAGATGTCCGTCTCCCCCGCATCATTTTCCTGCTCCTCCTGGGGGATCCCAGCCAGGACAGAATCCACAGTGCTCCTCCTGAATCTGAGGTTTGACAGTTGTTTGGAGCCTCCTTTCCAGCACCATAGAATAAACTTCCCCAGGAAGGCTGAACAGTGTGATTCCCTGATCACTGAAGCGCATCCTCTGGTCCCCCTTTTTCATAATGGGAACCACCATCCTGGTTTGCCACTGGACAAGTACTGCCCCCAACCTCCACGCTGCACTGAAGAAGCATGTCAGCCAGGACAGCCGACAGCCAAGGCCTCCAGCTTCTCATCGACAGGCGATGCCTTGCCGCCAAGGAGCTTTTTTGATTACCTCAGTGACTTCTACCAGGGATATGTGTGAGGCTTCCCCCAAGTCTTCAGACTCTGCCTCCTCCACAGAGGATGTATTCTGGTTCAGATCTCCTCAAATTGCTTTCTCCACCACTTGACAATATCTCCAGTCCAGGTCAGCAGTTCTCCTGTCACAGCCCGAGCCAATCCCTGCTTTCCTTCCTGAGTTGTCGAACAGTTTGCCAGAACTTCCTGGACACCAACTGAAATTCCTCCTTCATAACCTCCTCAAACTCCCAGTACCTGTCTGCTGCTTCAGGAGACCCCCAAAATGTATTTGATGTTGCAAACTAGAAATGTTATTTATAGGAGGAAAATCAACCAGAGCCATGAGAAACATGAAGTAATTTTGTCACATCCCACCACAGTTTGGTATTTACTTGTAAATATTTTAGATATTCTTCCAAGTTGCATGCTAGATTACACTATGTACAGTAGATTCCCTGTATCTTATATCGTAATTATCAGTCATATAAAGACTGATTGTAAAAAAAAAACTGAGCTGTAAATAGTGAAAAGAGTAGCTGAGCTGAAAGCCCTGTTGACAATACTACTTCTACACTCAGCCATACTCATATTTAACCTTAAGATAACTCATGTATTGATGGTCCCCTCCAGCTACATAACACTTGTATATTTAAAGCCAATCATTTTCCTTCGATTCTAATACATGTACGTTAATAAATATTTGCTACAAAGCTGATGAATCGTAGCTTAGTGCTGTATTTCAGGTGGATTATTGCATCTTGATGAATCTCAATTCACTACATAAAATCCCTGCAATTGTTTAAAGTACTGCAGATGTATTTTGTATTTAAGAACTTCCAATTTCATCTTTTGATCTCCCAGTTGGGTTTGGGTCTTATGTTAGTTTATGGTGTTACGTTAAGGTGAAGGGAGCCACAAATTCACTTTGACACAACCAGTACTGTGTCTAATGTGGGTTTGGGGTGAAGAGTTTACTCTAACACCTCATTGTAGGAGGCCAGGGTTGTTTACTACAGAATGACGGACAGTTCTGCACTCATTCAACATCTGTTACAACAATAACCAGAGCAGTGCCTTACAGAGAAGAGCCCTTACAGGAAAAGGTGTGTGTTCATTTTTGGATGACATGTGGCATGTGTTACTTCTCATTCATGAAGAGAGAGCGGGCAAACAGTGGAGCCTCAACAGATGCTTTTCAGGAACGGGCAAAGAGACGTGAACACACCCTGCCGCTCAGCGGGTGAAAAACATTCCTGAGCGTACAGTAACAATATCAGGTTTCACAGGGAAAAGAACCACATTGCTCAATGACGTAGTAAACACAAGGAGAGGAACTCGGAAATGGGCATAAAAACCATCAAAACAAGCGTGTTGAGACACTGCAGCTCAAACTTAACTCCCTCTTAGTGGAAAAGTGTGTTTGTGTTTTTCGTGTGTGGGAGATGTTCACATGTGGGAAAAGATTAAGGCAGAACATGTTATTAACGCAGCTTTTACTGCTACAGAAATGAGTTGCGCAAGGCATGTTTTGATCACTCTTCAAGCAGATTTAATGTACTTTTAAGACAAATCCTGGGGGAGACAGATGGAGAGAAAAAGAAGGACGTAATATAGTAATATTACAGCAAGATGATTAGTGTGGACTGTTTCACCCATAGTGTTAAAATATGACTGAAAGCAGTGCAAAAGTGTTATATTATCTGTTTGGTGCAGACATATAAACACTGTTGCAGTACTGATGATTAAGATCAAGAGTTAGATGAGATCTACAATAAATGTGACTATCTTAGCTTAGCAGAGACTGGAAATGGCGGGAACCAGCTAGCCAGGCTCTGTCTGAGGGTAACAGAATCTGCTCACAATGGCCTCTAAAAATGACTAATTAACACGTTATATCTCATTTCATAATCCTTTACTGACACTTCAGTGTGGAAACAACAAGTACAATCTTTCTGAAAGAATGGGAAAGTATCCTTAAAACCTGTGCACTGTTAAAATAATCAGAATTTTCATCAGAAAGCTGAATGGAAAAGTTTTAAAAAGTAATATAGGTAGTCTATGTTTTACTATTTCTTCTCCTTTCTGTGTCCTGGTATGATTTTTTTGGACTGTTTTATCTTTTTCTGGCATCACTGTTTTTTTTTTTTTTTACCCTCTAATTCTGCTGTTCTTATACTCTGTGGTGCCCTGTGTCTTGTTATTGCACTGCAGGGGACTCATGCTATAGAAATAAAATGAATGCTCTTTCACAGCCAGCTGGAGGTGTGTGTATGGCTGTGTTGTCTATGTTCCAGCTACACATCCATAAGCCTGAACATGGAGAAGAACCACATATGCACGTTTGAACATGTGCGCAGGTGATCGGTGCGTGACTTTTTATGTGATTCTGCACCATTCTCAGGCATCCTCCCCTTGTTTTTTTCCATGTCCCTGTTTTTCTATCATCTTCATTCGTGTTTACAAAGTCTGATGTGGTTTAAACCAGCCCATCACTCACGCTGGTTGTTACAACATCTGTCTGGCTTTGGTGCCAGGGCGCAGGCCGTGCCAACGCTGTGTGTTGATGTCGCAGCGAAAAGAAGCCCCGAGGTCATTCAGCCTGATCAAAAGAGGGTTTTAAAATGCTGTTTAGTACGCCTGGGCAGGGCTAACCCTGTTGTTTTGGAAGGCACAGCAGTATATTAACTTGTGTTTTTAACGTGTGTGTGTGTGTGTGTGTGTGTGTGTGTGTGTGTGTGTGTGTGAGCCTGTGTGTACAAGGTAAAGAGGGCACGGAGACTGTTATGAGCTGTGCAACTGAGGTGAGATATTTGTTGGAAAGGAGCCAACTTGTTGAGTTCAGAGGGGTCCTTGTGTACCCTGTTCTGAACTCTTACAACCTCACCGTGCGTGTGTGTGTGTGTGTGTGTGTGTGTGTGTGTGTGTGTGTGTGTGTGTGTAAAGGGTGAAAGGGGTGGTGGTGGTAAGTAAATGAGTGAATGAGCTAAAAAACATGCACCGGTCGACCTCGCCTGTGCCAACAGGGTGGAAAGTGATCCCCCGCCCACAACACACACACGCTCACTCACACACACACACACACACACACACACACACACATACACACACTTTGCCCATGGTGGCCTCAACACTTATTTGCATGGATGTGACAGTGATAACGTGCAGTACCTCCTGCTTTGAAACACATCTTACCCTCAATAAGCCCACCAGCAGAGTGCACATACGTCGCAGTTATCGTGTTTCCTGGACCTGGATGTTCATACAGGCGGGATAGGCGGCAGCCATTTATCTGCCTGTTATTTAGTCAGACAGCGCACATACAAGAGCATGTATTAAGCATGTTTAACCAAATATATAAAGACTGCAGACGTTACACACAAAATGTAATATTAAACCACAATTCAGAAACTATATACAAAATGTTTATTTTCATGTATTTGCTGTATATTCATCGGTGCTCCACAGTACTCATTTCTTCACACCCTGACAGTCCAAAACGTCGACCAGGTTCCCCTCAAGGGCTTCCAAGATGAATCTGAGGCGTCAAAACATGATTAAAGGGATTCAAGTATATATATTTTTGTAAAATTTCCCCTGTCCAGGCCTCCTTCAAATTAAGCAGTCTGAGAAGGAAAAATGATTCTTAGGTTGAATTGCTGATAAACTTGCATCCACATTAAGGCGCCAACCTGTGATGAGGCATCACAAGTCAAAAAGATGGCAGTCAGGTCTCTCTGTGATTCACTTTCTTCAAGGATCTGCAGAATTTAAGAGTTCACAGAACTGAGATGGGTCTTTAAATCATTTTGCAGCAAGTGGTGGATTAAAAATGAATGTGATTCAAATGAATCTTTATTTCTTCATTAAAATGAGTCTATAAGCAGGGACTTGATTTAGTGCCATAACTGGCAGTAAATTACACAGAATAATGGTTTTGTTATGACACCTACCATCAAGGTGCACCTGCATTCAACACATATAGCATATAACTTTATAACATACTTCTTCTGTTGGGAACATCAATATCATCAGTCGGTATCAGTCGGTTCTCATTCAGTACCTTTAATTTGTCCATTTCATTAACCTTAATTAAACCAGGAAGTCTCTGGAGATACACTGTTTCTTTAAGAGAGAGATCTGACCACAATGGCACCAAAGAGGCGTTAAAAACATTCATATATTGAACAGTAAGATGAGACCTGAGCGGAAAGACTGTATGAAACAGCTGTATTCTAAATAAAATGTGCTTTGAATGTGGTGTTTGAATCCTTTTTATGAAGGCGGTGTCTCAAAATAAAGATTATTATTAGTTATAAACAAATACCAATTTAAAATAAAACCTTAAGATTCAGTCAAAACAAGGATGCGGGGGGGAGCATCAGTGATGATGATTGGACCTCTTCTGTCCCGTGCAGGGTTCATTCCTCTAAAGCCAGGCTGTCTGAAACATTTCCAGATGTAGGACAGGTGTGATAAATGTTATGCTTCTTCATTAGTGCTTTATTTGAGCTCAAGGTTACACAAGCTTTGCCATCAGTATATCACACTACAATCAAGAACTGTCCTCTTCTTGTGATATTTGGAGTCCTGAACACTGGCAGCCATTCACCTCCTAACAGTGAGACACCTCCGCCTTCACTTGTTTTTTTACACCATGCTGCTCCAGCTCTCAAAGGCTTAAGGATGTCACGTTTTTTCTAAAACTAGAAAAGATGTATGAGGTGACAGACGGCTCTGAAAACCTCTTCGGAAAATGAACACCATCTATACATTACTTCAGCTTCTAAAGGCCAAGGGTCCATCCGTTTGGTCGGGATGCAGACCGTGGCTTGTTCGGATGCTCTGATACGAGGTTATATAACTTTATAATTAGCAACTACAAATTCATGACTTTTGGCCAGCGTAGTCCATTATGTGTTTGATGTAATATTATGATTTCATCCACCAAATAACAGGCTGCCGTTACATTACGGCATGTTGTAGTTGATCTCACTGCTTTTATTTTGCAGTAGCTGTCGGGTTGTGTAGTTATCACCTAATCGTAATGCTTTGTCCTAGTTTACATTACCTTTGTGTTGTTGTTGTTTGAAGATCAACGTTAGCTATTTTTAGCTGTTAGCCTCTTTGCTTTTCACTGATTGGCCATGGGAAGAGAAATCATCATTTTCTGCAGTAATACTTTGGTTAGTTTGCACTTTATATCACAAGATTAAAGACAAACTTTACAGCTTACAGTAACTGGTGGAACAGATCTTTTACTTAAGTAAAAGTAACAATACTACAGTGTTGAAATACTCTGTTACAAGTAAAAACCATGTATTCAAAATTTTACGTGAGAAAAGGACAAAATTATTACCATCAAAATGTATTTAAAATACCAAAAGTAACTGTATTTAAGGACAGTACTTGAGTAAATGTACTTAGTTACTTTCCCTTACTGCCAAAGGTCTTACTCATGTTCCTTTTTTTTAGTGTAATTCTTAAAATTGTAACCTTTTTGTAGTGTTTTTGTTTCCGTTTTGCCAGTTTTATCATTGACCTTGATGAGTCTGTGTGTTGTGTGAGGTGAACTCTTTACATTGAGGCAGCGTGGGGAGGAGAGAGGCGACTGTGGGGATACTTGAAAAATAAATAGAAGAGGGAAAACTAGAACGAGGCTTCAACTTTTCCTCGGTAACACTTCAAACTGTTTTGTAACGAAAACAGCATGTGAAGGAATATGGTGACATTGGATCTCAGTGACATCTGATAGACCTGTGTTTCACTCAGCGGTGAAATTAAGACAGAAAGACGTTGTTGTCTGAAGCACATGTGTACGGTGTGTGGACAGGCTCCCTCTGCGTCCATGTCAGATGATTTTTGGGGGCCAGCGGGGCCACAGAGCGACTGACCTTGAAACAGATGTTATTACACGTCGATGAGGACGTCCATCTGATCATTAACCCCTCACTGCGTAATCTCACCAACGTGTGTGTGTGTGTGTGCGAGCGCCTCTCTGTCTCCGTCTCTCTCCCTCTTTCCAAACTCTGTTGTTGCTACTGTATTCCATTTAAGCCTATCGATTTCTCCCTGAACCACCTCCTCAAGGTCTCCCACAGGAGGACTCTGATCTGTTCTCTGCGGCTGAAACCTGTTCTGCTCTCTTCAAAAACTGTGGACATAAAGCTGACAAAACAAGCTGTTAGCAGCCACATCTCTGTGGCCTAGATTTGTAGAATCAGAGGAATATTTAGAGAGGCTTAACCATTGCTTAAGGTTTCTTGTAAAAGTTGTGGGGTGTAGTTAATAATGCATCGGTGACAGTTTATTGGGTGGTAAATATCATTTCACCGTAGCGGAAGTCATTTTCTCCAAAAGAGTACTGTAAAACTTTAATTGCCTCTGTTCAGCATTAAGTTCAGTCTCTGAGGGTCCTGATTTAACTGCTGTCATTTGTGTTCACTTACAGTGTGGAGATGATTATACAAAAAAAAAAGTGTGTCACAGAGTTAAAAGTTCATCAGCAGATGGTCAAACTTTCATTTATTCTGAGTGATTTCAGGACTTTTCATCCACGTTGGTGAAAAAATTCAGCCTAAAGAAAAACAGGAAGTTTGGGCATCTGCAGATCTCCCACAACTGAGCAGACTGCAGCTGCTGATGAAGACCCTGAGATATGGTCAAAAGCTCCAGAGCACCGTTCAACACCAAGGGAATTTATAGGAGACATAGAGGCTTTAAAACAAGATGTAAAACAGACACAAGACAATACAGACGTCTGTCAAAGTCAAAATATATATATCTTTTTGCAAACTTATTAAAAAAAATCATATTTTTAGTCATATTGCAAGAATAATCAAAGCATAAAGACATTTTAATAATTTCTTACAAATGTGCTCAAGTTTCAAGTTTATTTACTGTCATTCCTCCATATGCAGCTGACACACACACATACACAGAGGTCACTGCTCATGGGCCACAATAAGAGCAAAAACTAAAGTGAAATAAAATAGGATGTAAACGAAACAGAACAAAAATATAAAAAGAAATACTGTAAGTCATAATAGTGTCATAGAATAGAACAGAAGTTCTGTTTACATGTCCGTATCTAAACCAATAGAAACATGGTCAACATTTACACAGATTTAATTATAAAATATTGTTTGTTTTGATGATCCTTGATTATCTCAAGAACTTGATTCATTTTTTTAAATACATTTAAAACAAATGTAATTTAGTTTTATCTTTATCTTTATGGGTTATTGTGTGCAGGATTAATTGCCAAAAAAAAAAAGTTAATTTCATACATTTTTAATCAAATCCTGAACACAATGCAGTGTGCAAAGAGTGACGGGGTCTGTTGATACACCCTTTAAACAAATGTCCTACATAAAAATGAAATGACTCATGTTCTTATCACTTCTGAATAAACAAGGCCATAAACTTCACATAACTCATTTCAACACTCGTCTTACCATCACTACAGCCGAGAGCTGTGCCTACATGAATACATCTGTCATTGACAGTAAATTAGTGTCTGTCATCTCGACAGAGTCCAACTTGTTGAAATGGCCCTTTTTTTAAGCTGACTAATGCCTTATCAAGCTTCTGGCTCAGAGGGTCACAGGGTCAGAAAAACATTTTGTTCTTGCCGTCCATTTACGGTAAAAAAACCCCTACAAACGGCAAACTTGGCGATGGGAGGTTTCTGTGCGTCGCGAGCAGCGTGTTTATTTGTTTGACCTGAGCTGTGTTCTCTGTTAGCGGCCAGCAGAGGAAGTCAGGGTCCTGCGGCCTGCAGAGATGTCTGTCTGTTTATCATTAAAAAGTCAATCTGTCAACATGACCTGATCAAATACCTATTACACATGTTGGCAGTTGTGTGCTCGTGTGTCTCTTACTGTGTGTGTGTGTGTGTGTGTGTGTGTGTGTGTGTGTGTGTGTGTGTGTCTGTGTACCTGGGCATTTGTCCTCCAGGTTTGTGCAACTGCAGGATTTTTGCCAGGGCAACTCGAAGCTTGTTATGAAACCATGTTCTATTTGTTGGACACGTGCATGCATATGTGTGTGCTGTGTAAGATAATGCAACAGATGCATCACATTGATCAAAACAGCAGATTCATACCCGTGAGGCTCTTTGTGCTCAAAAACTCTCCCCCTCTCAGTCGTGAGTGGGCTCTTACTCTGGGACAGAACTTACACTAAGAAATAATCAGATTACAGGAGGATATCCTGTCGAACTGGATCTTTTTTTTTTTTACCAGCTGATGAGCATTGAAAAGGAACCTCATATCATTACACTGGTATGGACATATATGAAGCAATAGTTGGGGCATCCTGGTAACCCTGTGGTTCAGATGCACACATTACTGCAGTGCCCCTGGTTCAAATCCAAAAAATTATAAATATCAAGATATTATAAAAAGTCAATTTCATATATGCAATATATGGTTAAAATAAATATCAGTCTTTTCTTCAGATGATATTTAAAATCTCCTTTCTTTCACTGTTTCCATTGTTGTCTTTCCTTAGCCTCCATCATCTTTATAGGTCATCTAGATAGCTGAACATGTCAATAAGAAGACGAAACAGGAGCTTTTCAAAGGGTTCACAAGGACCACATTTACATAACCCTTCACAAATGTCTCCAAGAAAGAGGGAGGAATGCAATGACAGCAGCGTCCAAACCCAATATCTGTGGAGCTAAACAGCCCACTGTGCTCCCAGGACGAGATGTACGTATAGACACGAGCAAGGTCCGTCATTATTGATCCATGCTCCATCCAGCAAAGGTACTGAGACGTGGAAAATTTTGATTTCTGTGTGCTGCTTTACTTAATTTCTTGAGGTTTCAGTTCACTAAACTAGACACTAAAAACTGGAAAGCAAAGCACTTTTGTGATTCAGCCGTTAAAAACTCAGTAAATGACTAAATCTGAATAACGAGCCGATGTCTCTCTCCTGCAGAGTGGACCTGTTGTCGGCCCCCTTTGTGAAAATATTGAGGGTTTGCAGATGCCTTTGAAAAATCTTTTGAACCCGCTGAAGTATCTGACACAACTTCTGGAAGTTATCAAGTAAGATGCAGTTCAGTTCAGAGCGGTGTGTGTCTGCATGCTGTTGGTGTGTTTATCATGTCAGAGGCCAAGTGAGCTGATTGCTTAACTACCTCATCTACCTTGGACCTGCATGTTTCTATCTTTGATTCTGTTTCCTTAAGAGATTCCCCAGTTTTTCATCACGTTAACGGTGTAGTTTAATCTATAATCTTCCCTGTGAGGAAGACTTTCGATGCACCTCACAGATTAACACAGCTCTTCCCTCCCATCCCAGCTTTGAATGTGGGTCTGTTCAGCAGGCCTGTACTCAGCGTCAGTCTGCTCCGTCAAGAGTTAAATGTTCATCCTGAGAGCAACCAAGTTCTGAAAATGGTTTCGTTACTTCACTTTTATTCTTAGCATTTAAATAAATGTAATACATTAAGTGTTAAGACAGTAAGGAGTCACCAGCAGGTGTCTGTGTTACCGGTAAGAAGTCACTGTCCAGACATACACACACACACACACACACACACACACACACACACACACACACACACTACCTACACAACATGAAGAAGTTGAAGATATCGGATTTATTTGTAACCAACATAAAAAATTAGAAGTGAGTACGTTGAATGAAAATGATTTATGATGGGAAAATAAACCAGAGTTTGTCGATGCTATCCTGCTGAACTGCATTTCATTAAAACTGAACTTGGATCCTTTTTTATTAGTTGTTTCTGCTTTCATTGTTAATGATTGCTAAAAATTGTTGGGTGGGGCTCATGAGCTGTTTTCGGCTCCTGAGGCGGGGCATGCTAGAAAACATTTTAGAACCAGATTTTAATAAAATTGCATCCTAAGCGGCATATTTGATGTTGTCAACATAATAAACGCTTTTCTCTTGCTTGCATTTTACATCAGTGATTATCCTGCTCTCTAAAAGTGTAATCACAGTGTGAATTAAGCCCTGATCAACAGTGTGATGGAGCCCAGATGGAGGACCGCCATTGGCTCACTCAGTGTTGGATGGAGAGCGTTTTCAGTTGAAATTATTGTTGTGACTTCTTTCTGAGAAGCACTTATTTTTGCTGCTGTTTGACTCTCAAGTCAAGACTTGTGACCATTCTTGGGAGTTTTTTTGAGACACCAGCCCACTTCACTGTACCAGGATCAGGGAGCATACAGAGGTCTCATTATTATTATAGTCTGGGCTTTTTCTCACTCTTGTGTCCTTGAATTAGTAAGTTAGCGAGTAGCTTGTTTTTAGAAGTGCTACACAAACAGTTTCTACAGATGTATCTGCGGCGTAGAGGTACATGTACAGTGTGAAAACAGCTCTCCCCTCTCTGGATAATATCACACAGTGTACACATGCTGTGTGTTGACTCTCATGCGTGTACTTAAACAGTACAAACCTTGATGTGTTTGTCCCCTCAGCCTCTTTGACAACTGACACAGATTCAATATTGCCATCTTGTTTGGCAAGTGTTGAACTCGAAGCCTTTGACGGACAGATAGAGCACACAAAAACACTGCCAAGTGTTATAACACAGGCAGGAGTAACTTTACCTCTGGTTTCTCAATCACACTCTTTGCTCTGGAGAGCTGCCAAGTGTCATTCACCTGAAATGTGTGTAGAGATGAACTCAAAACAAGTGTCATGTGTTGGTTTTGTGGGTACATGGATGTGAAGACGGGGGCTCAGAGAGACGGAGTGGAGACGCACTGAGAGAGAAGAACATTTAAAGAACCAACAGGCTCGTAATGAAGGTGATGATTTCTGCCTGTGTGCCCCAAGTGGAGGAGGTGGACAGCCTGATTGGCCAGTCCATCAGTTCCAAACGCGTTGGCTGCATTTAAAGGAATAATATAACATTTCAGCAAATAAAGTTAATCACTTTGTGGCCACCCGGTGGCCAGTTTATTAGGTACCCTATGCAATCTAATGCAATCTCATACAACTGCTCTGCCACTTTTATGATGCACATGTAGTTCAGCTGTTGTTGTTTTTCGACACTGTTGCCAAAGTGCTGATTTAATTCTATAAGTTTATTATTGAGGTCATAGATAGTGATGGTGTTGTGCTGGACTGCATTATATTGAGAGGTGTTGCTGATATTCTGCTCCTCTCATGTGTGTATACAGGAAGGGCCAAACATGAGAAACATCTCTCAATACAATGCAGTGCAGTACAACTATGACCTCAATAATAAACACATAACTGATTTTAGAAATTTCCAAAAAATGTCATGAACTGAAGAATATAAACTTTGTAAATGTAGAATTTATGGCAGAGTTGTTGTATGGAATTGCAGTAGATTTTACAGGTGCACCTAATAAAGTGGCCACAGAGTGTATATCACTCTGTGTCTGCAGGTAAATGTGAAGCTAAAGCTGCTGGTTAGCTTAGCTTAGCACAAAGACTGTGAACAGAAGGAAAAAGCTACTCTGGTTCTGTCCAAAGGTACACATAGCACCTCATCATGTTTACACTTTGGTTTTTTATACACAAATTTGATGTTTATTAGTGAGATTTAGAGGTGCCAGTGGGTGGAGTTTGTTACCTTTCTCTCTCTTTTAGCTTTTTTTTTTTTTTTTTCAGAAAACCACTATTTGCTGTGGCTGAAAATGATGCTATGACGCTAAATTACAGGCTGGAGCTGAGACTTGCTTGTGTAAAGTAAAAGGATAAAAGTGCAGATTACAGCAACATCAAGTGTTTCTGAATATTCATGACTAAATGAGCAACAATCCTTGTAGCTAAATATCTTTAAGTATTATCTATCAAGAGTTTAAGCATCAAAAACTCAGCTAATCTGCACCATCGGTACTAAATGTTACTAAATCCTGATTGGCTCACAGATGTGCATGACATTACCTTTTTCTAAATGGGACCTGCCCACTTCAAACCAGTGAAAAGAGTTCAGAGAAAACAAGAAATGCATTAATCTCTCATGTGGAATAACCAAAACTGTTTAAACTCCAGCAGAAAGTTATGTGTTCATGTGGGCTGACTGAGAAAATAAGTTTACAGGGCCTTTAAAGTTAAAGCAACAACACTGGGAACTACAATTAAAACATTTATTAAAGGCCTGACTGGATCATTTCAGAGGTTTTTTCCACACGGTAGTAAATACGTTAATACAGCACAGGATGGAGCCAGCAGCCATCTGTCCTGCTGAGCGTTGTTGACTGCACGGTCTTCTGCTGGTTCAACCTATCAGCACAAAAACACACGTGCGATGGATGCGTGTTTTTCCCAGTTAGTAATAAATTAGCTGTTCTGCAAGGTTACAAAAAGCTTGGCGAGTATGAGTAGTGATGGGAAAAGTATTCAGATTTACTATGGGATGAAAATACCCATTAATAGTGGGAGTACTGCATTCAAAATGTGCTCGCTGGCCCCTGTCAGAGCTTTCTTATGACATTATCGGATGATGATTTTCGTTATTACTGATGCATTAGCTTGACAACCAAGCTCCTTTTAACTGCTTTATATGCTGCTGGGTATTTTAAACCACAACAATCCATCACACGTTATAAACTGATCCTTGTTTTTCTGATGTTTTGCATCTAAAAAACCTGAAACCTGAACCTGAAAAGTGGAAGCAGATTCTTTATTATCAGACATACTCAGCACAACATGGTGAAATTTCTTCTCTGCGTGTGAGGGTGGCTTGTAACGTGGGCAGCCACTGTGCGGCGCTCAGCTCTAAGCCAGCAGCTTGGTCAAGGGCACTGACAAGGAAACTGATCTGAGATACATGTTTTGATGGTGGGGGAAACCAGAGCTCCCGGAGGAGGAGGGGAACTAACCCCTGAGCCACACCGCCCAAGAAACTAGCTACCAAAGCTGTTGAATAAAAGTATGGAGTAACAAGTACAAGATTTCCCTCAGATATGTAGTAAAATATGAAGACTCTTAAAATAAATAAGTAAAACACCTCAAAATTGTGCAACTTCAGTAAACGTACTGCATTATTTTCTACCACTGCATAAAACTTCAAAATGATGTGTATGTACTACTAGTGTTTGGTTTGGACTGCATACTTCAGAACAGTAGAAGTAGTACTACTCACCAGAAACAACTGCTGTCGTGTCATTTCCCTGTGTTCACACAGGAGTCAATGAACACAGTATATCTCACACACTGATGAAATATTCGCAGTATTTATCTGTAGTATTTAGTGATGTGGATTATTATTGTGTGTATTTTAGCTACAGATCACCATGTGCTCAACTGTGATAGTTATCCATCTACATTATATTCCAATTGATATATTTTTTATTGTATGTATTCATTTGACATTTTCCATTAAAGTAATAAAGTTTTTTTTAAAAATTACACAATACATGTATCACAATATTTATCAGAATATTCCCAGACCATGAGGAGCTGCATGTACTTTTACCAAAAGTAAAAGTACTCATTATGCAAAATGGTCCATTTCAGAATCACATTTATTCCATCACTGGATTATAATTATGAAGCATGTAAGCATCACTTTAATGTTGCAGCTGATTAAGTTGGCCCTCATTATGCTGTACTGTAAAGCCTGAATAATAAGAAACTATTGACTTGCATCATTGACAAGTGCTTCAGTGTAACTTAGGTGTATGGCGCCCTCTACTGTTTATCATTATAATCTACAAGCCTTACCTGTGACGACACATTTGTGAAGCCTTTTGACAAAATGAGACTTGCACACGATTCCCGAAGAGCATCGTCCTGTCTGAAGCTGTCAGAGAACGGATTTAATGAGATTATCGTCTGCACCATAAACCGCAATCTCTTTTCATGGGTAGTGTGTGAAGACGGGAGAGGGCTCCAGTATTTTACCAAGTCTGAACGTCAGCTGTGAGAAAGACTGTCACACGACTGCAGTCATGACTGATCCACAAGCAAAACCTTCTTTACTATGTAGTACAGTTTAACAGTACACTCAATATATATTGCATGTTATCCAGCAGAATGAGGGATTTGTCTTGAATCAGCGATTGTTCTGATGGTGATAATAAATAATGTTTGGCAGCATTAAAGGCATTACACACCCATGGGTGACCCAGGTGTTTTTGCCTGATTGGACTTCTTCTCAAGGCTGCGGCTCCCCATTTACTATATAGTCTCTATATTAGATGTTGTATGCTGCACAGATTGTAAAACCCCTGGAGGCAAATTGTGATTTGTGATTCTGGTCCACACTAATAAAACTGACTTGAACATATAGTGCACTACATTTGCTGTTCGCCATGAGGGCAGTTAAGAGCATTTAAAAGTGCAGTCAAAGCATGTGAGTGGTGATGATGTGTTAAAAAGTAAAACATATCGCAGTGTACAAACTTTGGCTGTGGTTTTATTTCTTACATGATTTTGTGTGAAAGTTAAACGTGATCAATCATTTGTGAAGTAAAATCACAGTGGTTGAAACTCTAGAAAGAAGAAAAATACAAACAGTACAACAATCAACAGTATGTAAGCTTACGAGAACAAGAGAGTTTCAACAAGCTGGTGTCACAGTACATGCAGTACAAATAGTGGGCTCTTTGAGCTATCTGAGACTTTTAGTGGCGACTTTTGTTCATAGATAAAAGTGCTCATGAGACATAGAAATAAGAGTGTCACTGTCACTACATCACTGATAAAGAGGAACATAAGAGGAATGTTACAGTAGCTGATCAGTGTTATTTTAAGACTACAGATGTTTTTCCATTCTTAAAATCTTGACCATGGCCAGTTTTACCATCCAAGCAGGAACCGGTGCCGTGCTGTATGAGATGTGCCTGAACCCCAGTTTCTTGTACAGAGCCACAGCAGCGGTCTGAGCGGAGGTGGTCTGCAGCACCACCTCAGAGAAGCCTCGTTCCTTACAGAAGTCAATCACAGTATGAGCCAGCTTGGCACCCAGACCCATCCGTCTGCTCAACGGTGAGACGATCATTCTGAACAGTTCCCCGTATCTTTTTTCCCCACTTTGTTTGCCCACTACAGCCACCATGCCCATGATCTGGGCCCTCCCATCAACCTCAGCCTCTGCCACCCAGTAACAGTCATCCGGTCTGCTCAGATAGTTCCCAGGGATGTCCTGCATGTCCGTCTGGAGTTGCTCCCTGACGTAGCCGGAATATATGGAATAACAGCAGTAGTAGACACAGCCCACCCAGACACCTGGAAATACCACAGCCCCTAACACAGAGCAGAGGAGGTAGCCAGCAATACACAGAGCCAGGGTGACGGCAAGGTAGAGAGGGCTGGTCATGGCGTTGTGAAAAGACGTCGGTATGTGCTCCTGGATGCTGGTGCTGAACAGGGTGAGCACCATGTCCTTGTCTGACGGACGGTACCGACGGATCACCAGCTGCATGATCACAAGGAACTAGAGGCAAACAAAGTAAAAAATTCACATGTGAAATTTTTGTTGCACTAAATCTCCAAGTATAAGCTCTTTAATGCTGCTTTAATAATGATTATTATTGATGTATCTGATTATCAAGTAATTGTTTTGTCTGTAAAAAGTCTGAAAATTGAGAAAAATGCCCATTATGATTTCCCAGAGCTTGAGGTCGCATCTTCAAATTCCTTGTTTTATTTGACAGATAAGACACTCAGTTTATTATCACACAGGACAAAGAAAAGCAGCAAATCCTCTCACCTGACAAGCTAGAACCTGCAGACTGCCTCAGCTCTCTCTCTATATATACATATGAAATTCACTTTACTGTCAAGTATGTCAGCTGTGTTATCACTGTTTTAATCTTTAATCTGTGAGATCTGTATATGGAAACAGCTTGGGATAAATGCAGTAGATGATTAAGAAAGGACTTTGCAACAGTTGTTTTTTCTATCAGATAATAAACTTTTAACTCTATGAGTTATGTGCTGCATTGCTTGCTCACAATGGTGGCAAGTTACATTTACTCTGCACTTTCGTACATAAGCACAATCTTATATGAAATATACTTCTGCTTCACCACATTTCAGAGGGAAATATTGTATTTTTACTCAATTACATTTCTTTGATAATGTTACTTTCAGATTAATCCAAAATATAACTAATAATCAACAACAATTAAATGATAAGAATATGATTTATTATGAAAGATTAAGACAGATAATGCATCTGAGTGCAAAGAAGGAAGTCGACAAACTAGCTTGTGAGCATGATTATTCGTGGTCATCAGCAATTGTTTAACAATGAAGAAAAAAAACTCCCATGATGCTGCTTCACCACAACATCAAGCTCTCTTTTGTTATTGTTTTGATTGAGCGACCCCTAGCGACGGACTGTGCCGTTAAACGATGAAAACTTCCCCTTTGGTCAAAATCCCCACAGTGTTGCAGGACAGGGGAGAATACTGTTACGTTTTAATTACTGTTTTCCAGTTCATAAAAACTCTGGATAATTATTAAACCACAACTGTGCCTGAAACTGGGCTCTACACACTGAACCCGTTCTTGTATGGGCTGCGTGCAGTACTCACATACAGCAGAGTAAGTTCAAACTGTGATTTGTCAGTCCACAATATGTTCATCTGATATTCTGTGATATAGTTAAAGTCGTGCTAACCTTAAACTAACCTTCTATTCCTATCTGGGAGTTGTAATAATAGATGTGTTACAGCAAGGTGAATACACACAGCGTGTCTGACTGACAACATGGCCACAGCAGTAAAGTCACTACATAATGACCGTTAAGTTGCAAAATTATGGTTTCCTCCAGTATAATCAGCTCCGACTGCACCGGAAACCCGACACAACCACTGGTTTACGTTTCAACCGTTGCGCTAGCTCGACGCTCACCGTTAGCTAACATCACTTCAGTAAGTTCGGCTACAGGCCTGCCATAGAGTGAATGAAAACTAGCTAAACTAGCTCGTTTATGTGAGCCACGAACCTCTTTGTGACGGTTAACTGATTTAATTAACCACAAAAGACACTTAAAAACTAGTTACCTATCTTCCCCTGGCTGTATTATGCAGAAGATATGGCTGAAAATTGGTGAACTCTTACGGTTCCGAGACAGTTCGTGACACTGGTCTCTGTCGAGGGGAGCCTCTGCCGAGTCCGATGAGCCGGAACTTGAGAGGAAACCTTTTGAAGCTGTTTAAAAGTTAACTTAAGGGGGGGAAACATTGACTCAAAGACGACCATGTAAAAGAGGTCACCCTTTGAAGAAATCGGTTATCTTTTATGTCTGGTCAAAGTACAGCGTAACAACAGAGATAACCGCAACTCTATTAATCAAAACTGCTTTCGTTACCCACTGCGGTCTGTCTCGAGAAGGAATGATAATATGACGACGACGAAGAAGAAGATGATGATGAAATAGAAGAAGAAGAAGAAGAAGAAGAAGAAGAAGAAATCCACTTAGCGGCTGTTCCAGACCTGTGACACACTGCAGAGTTAACTAGCTATTTAAATATGTCTATAGGTTGTGGTCAGTGGGTATTTTGGTTGAAGAGCTCTGCAGGTGGGATGAAGATCAGGGGGCATCATCTTCCTCCCTATAGCTACATCCATGAACAATAGTGGCAGAAAAACAGGCACTAAAATGTGGTAAAGGGATAAGGGATGCAGCTGCACACTTTGTTGCAAGACATTGGACATGCAGAGATAAAAACTTTTGAATATACATATTTAAATGATTGATGTGGAAAAGTTTCTTGGGTTTTTCTGAAGTTGCTGTTCCTAAATAGTTTTATACTATAAGGACTAGCTCTAAAAAAAAAAAAAAAAAAAAAAAAAAAAGGAACAGTGCTGTTTCTTAACATCTGGTGGGGATGCTGACTTTTTGCCTGCAGCTTCAGCCTCACTCTTTTAGCAATATATAATTTATGTAGCCATTGAGTGCACATTTAAGACCCCATTACAGAATTTTAAAACAAGCTGTCAGCTGAAAACATCGAAAAGTCATCCAGATGCAGATTTTCCAACCAACTCATGCCGCTAACATGAGATCACAAGCTGCATACGGGTCACAGACCCCTTGTTTGAAAATTTCTGAGAATATCGAGGGCATATATTCACTCCTGTTATTACGATAAACTGCATATGTGCTGTTCATAAATGGAAAGCTTGACAGATGTAGCAACAGGGACAAAGGGACATTGGGGCTTAGCGCACATTTATGAGGTTGCTACATCAGCTCTGATAGATGAACCATGTTGTCAGACAGTCTTGTGAGTGTTTTCTTTTTTCCCGACAGATGCTCTTGTTAGATAATTGTTAGGCATGAAATCTTCATTGATTTCTGAAATGTATTCCAGTTTGGGAACTGTGTTTGAGAAGCAGTCTGTTTGACAGACACATATCAAAGCTTAACGTTTGTCTTACTATAATCTGCATGTGTGTGTGCATGCATGTCTGAATGTCATTGAAAACAACAACAACATTATAACATTATCTACAGCATTTGTCTCATGTTGTCTGGGACAACACAGCCGTGTCCTCAGAGCTCTGTTTAGCTTACATGTAATGTGATTAATTTGTAATAAATGGCATATTTCATCTTTAATTAATCTTTTGCAGTTAGGGACAACAAATCACAGCCAGTTTTCTAAGAGATGTGTTTATTTTCTACGGCAAGAGTTTTGTTCAACACGCTGTGTTCACTGGTGTTTGTGTGTCTCTTTGCCTCAGCTTCTTAAAATCACTGTTTTAAAGTTTTACACTGGAGAGAACTGACTCTGCATCTCCTTTATATGCTTGTTCTCTCATGATCTGTGTTCTTACCAACAAGATTAGAGAGAAGACGATAGATCAGAAATGACTCACAGAGTTGTAAGCCTCTGATAGATTTCAGCTCTCAAAGTGGGCTTTCAGATACTTTGTAAAACACTCTAAAGTTGAGCTTTTACAAAAATGGAATATAACGTTCATATTTGTGTTTCTGTTCGTGTATATTCACCTGAAAATAAAAACTGTCATGTTTTCATCAGCTTAGAATGAGCTCTTTATATCTGCTGAGGTAGATACTGGCTCTGGTGAGCAAATATTCACATGTCTAGCAGCCTGCATAGGGGAGGGTGAAGCGAAGGGTATTGCAATGAACAATCTCACCACTAGATGGCACTAAAGCCTACACGCTGGACCTTTAAGAGCTTTTTATAAATGTACTAAAGAGAGTGAAACACAAGACATTGTTATTTTTATGGTAAGTGTCATTTTCTTTTCCTAATCTGACTTTATGCTCCCTGTCCAAACCATGCAAACTTTCCTGCTTCCCCACTTCTGTTTTTGAGACTTGGCCATAATTTGCTCGTTGAGCCTCGTTTGATGTCTAAGGTGGCTATGAATGAAGGCAAAGGTCCTCCTATGTGTCAGCAAATGCTTTCCTCTCTCACAAGTGCAAGCGTGATTCACAACAAAAATATCCCCTTATGTGCACATATGTGTATTTACAAGTGTGTCTGAATGCTTCCTCACAATTTGCTGTCTGCTCTGTGAAACTGCTCTGCTTTAAGCTGTTAAGTGCTAATGCTGGCCTGCTAATGTTCTTGCAATTCTAACATGCTGATACTACGCAGGTAATATGGCTACCATGTTCACCATATTAGTTCAGCATGTTTACATGCAACACAAAGTAGAGCCAAGACTGATAGGAATGTCAATACGTTTGGTATTAGGCATTTGGACATAAACCAAATTGGTCAAATTGAAATTTTAAGATGATGATGGCACTAGATGAAAAGTTAAAGGATCGCCAAAGTGATTACAATTCATTCTGAGGGGAACATGAGTATGTGTACTAAAATTTCATGCCAGTCCATCAAGTTGATGTTGAGGTATTTCATAAGATATGAGAGAAGTTTGATCTGGCACTAGAGCAAATGTCAGAGGGTCACCAAAGTCAATATGATTCATCCTCTGGGACTCAAGAATCAAAGTTTCATGGCAATCCATCCCATAGTTGTAGAGATATTTCAGCCTGGACCAAAGTGGTGGTCTGGTCCAACAATCACTTAACTCACTTAACATTCATTGACACAAGGTGCCATCATGTTAAAGTGTAATTTGACTGGAATATATTTAAACTACTGTTATTGTTTGAATACTGAGGACTAAAAAGAGTTTTGACAAGTGAAACATTAACAGTACAGCACATGAAATGATGTACAAATACTGAGAGACCAAGAGGCATTGGAGAACAGCTGATACTGAGCCATGATGAAGACTTTGTGTGTTGTTACCTGAAAGGTGGTTACTATTGATATAGAATGTCATTAACAATTTATTTATAAATGTTTACATGTACAAATTCCCTTATTGTTGTTATTTCAGTTGTGTGGGAACTGGTGCATCACAGCCTTGTCCTCAGATGTCTCCTTGGATCCAGCATTGCCAGTTGTTTTTTGATGTGTGTTTCAACGAATGTTACATCTTCAAAATGAACTTTGAAGGTTAAAGTGCAGGTGTTGCTGTAATGGCTGGTAATTCATTAGCATGAGTATTTTACATTACCATGTACTGTGCACTTGTTCTCTCAGTTGTTAAATCTTTGGCAGGTCTGGATGTAACCTCAATGAGCCATTAACTGAACCATTAACACCATGTTTGATGTTGACAACAACAGCAACAGTCTTTGTTTGATATACTTTATGAACTGGTGGTTAATGCTTGTCTCTTTGCCTGTGAGTTCAATATGTAATTCTTCATATTTGTATGTAACATACCATGAAGTACAGATGCAGATGCTGCTGCTGGCAATGTTATAGTGTGTGTTTGTTGATGTACTACATCTGTGAGTAATCAGGTCATGGATAGCAGCTGTGCAGAGGTTTGGGGAGGTCACTTAGAGGCTGAATATAACAGTGCATGCTGATGGAAACCACAAGAGAAATGTTTGTACTGATTCTCACGTATTAAATCTGTTGATGGTTCTCTTTTTTTGTCATCTGAAAGGATTTAATGTATTAACACCACCCACATTACTGATATGTTTCCTACAGGTGCACCATTTTCAATCTTGCATAGCAGATAGTTTTGTTTTCATTTACCCTGAGATGTCAGTCTCTGTGATTTCTGCAGCCATTGCAGTACATGAAAGGAAATTGGTTGTAAATTACATTTTAAAAATTCACAAGCGGCTTATCTTTCCAGAAACAACGTCCCAGCTACTCTGGACAGACCTCACTGTGAGCAGTTTTCACTGAAGAGACAAGGACTCTGTAAGAGATGAAGAGATTTGAATCAGCATCAATAATTCTAATTTATTACATATATGGTGACTGAAAGCTTTTGTTATCCAGTCAAATGATGACATACCTAAATATATCTTTGCAGTTAGGCTGGCTGCAAGCTGCACGGAGAGATGTTTGAAAGTGCACTAGTGCAGCATCTAAAGACAAGTGGTAAACATGCATCAATGGTTTGTGTTCTGAAAAGAGGTACATACCAAAAATAACTGTATACTATTCTTATATTACTGTTATCAGGTGTTTTAAAGAGGGGAAAATGTTAATAATTCAGTTATGAAAGATGTTTCTTTCTAGAATTTCTGGCTGCAACACCTGTGCATGTCTAGAAGCAGCAGTACATTCCATTTCTAAATTCTCACTTCCTGGAAGACTTGAAACCATGTTTTTAATAGAACACATTATGAGAAGTACGCGTGTTTCCTGTTTTACTCAGAGACAGATGAGAATATGAATCATCTTATGTGTCCAATACAGAGATCATATTCAGTATTCACAGAGGATTAATTCCAGCTTAGCTTTGAGACTGATGCTATAGACGTGCATATTTAGCTTATGACAGACAGGAAGTAAATACACAAAATCTATGTACAGAACAAAAGGCAAATCTAAATTGAACTGTACAGGAATTTTAAAAGTCAAAAAATAAACAACAGCTGTCCTCAAACCTATAAAAATACAGTGTATCTGATAACAAAACTGATAAACTATGGAAAAAAATAGGATCATCATCGACAACTAAGTATAATATATACTGATGAAATAAAAACACTTGATAACAAAAAATACAGAATTATGAATCAAAGAAAATGTATCGATTTGTGTATTCAATAATGTGTCTGTATAGTCATGTAACCATCAAGAACAAGCACACACACACAAACAAGGACATATTCCTTCACTCATTTTTGGCCACTGTTCATGTTGCTGCTGAGATTGTTGTCTGTTGTCTGGCTTGTCTGAAGTCCTTGATTTTCTTCTCCACATGCAATACACCGTCTCCAGATTTTCAGGTACGCCGTCTTGATCTTTTGTATTTTGAACGCATACACAACAGGGTTTACGGCTGAGTTGGCATGAGAAAGCAGGATGCCAACATAGAAAGCTGTGTCTGGTACATTATTCGGCCCTCCAAAGTAAGCAATGCAGTTAATTATGTGGAGAGGGAGCCAGGACAGGGCAAACAGAGCCAAGACCAGAGCCAGAGATCCCGCCAGCTGTTTCTCCTTCCTCAGGTAGTTCTGAGACTGGTTCTGGACACCGTTGCCTGGTTTTTCTCGAAGGTTTCCTCGAATAGTACAGAAAATGCAGCCATACAATACAGTCATCACCAACAGGGGTGTGAGGTTGCTGAAGAAAAAACTGAAGTAAACCAGGTATGACATGGGGATCACTGCTATGAACCGACAGACAATAGTAGAATTGGCTGAGTTGGACAAGGTTTCGTGGTTGTACCATCCAAGCATGGGAGCAAAACTCAGTGGTATTGCAACAAGCCAACATGCAGCGACAACAAGCCAAGAATGTTTCTGGGTCACAGTCCTTTTGTACCTACAGAGATAAACACTAATTATCAGTCAATACTCAATCGGAAATTATAATGAGCCACAACAGGAATAATTCAAAGTAGCATGACAAAATATGAGGAAAAAATGAAGTCATCTAGTCACTGTAGTGATTTAAATCAAAGCCTTTTGCAGTACAAGTCATAAAAATGGTTGGTGGATAAAATTGATCACAGCAGTACAGTTTTACAGTTATGCATGTAGCTTTAGCATAAGATACCTTAATACTGCAACACTCAGGAAGCATTAGTATGTCTGGATAATCTTACCTGAGGGGGACGTACACCCGGAGGTATCGGTCCACTGCAATAGCCGTCAGAGACAAAACTGAGACCAGGGTAAACAGGATGACCACGCAGCTGATGAAGAGACAGCTGTGGAATGAAGTCTCCACTCGTCCATCCACCACCACAGCCAATGGTATGGCCATGCAGCCAACCATGAAGTCAGCCACAGCCAGAGAGACAATAAGGCAGAAGGTAGGCTGCTGCATGCATTTACTGATCCACAGTGCCAAAATAACCAACATATTACCAAGACAGCAGCTAACAGCGATGAGCACCTCCAACGACGTGTAGATAGCTTCTCCCACTGCCATTGTGCTTCCTAAATCTCCTAAATGTTTCTTGGTCAGTGGTGCAGCGTGTCTGAATGTCAGTCTGGGTGTGATTCAAGTCTTATGAAACCTTTGAGGAAGTCCTCAGCCTTTAAGCAGTTTTTTCTTTAAGAATATTCAGACAATAGAGCTACAAATCTGACAACAAAAAAAAATCTAACCATAGGTAGTTGCAGTGGTTTCGATTTGTCTCCAAAAAGCAAGCTGTTCAGCCAGAACAGAGGAAACCAAAAAGCCACATCCTTAGCTGGCTGTACCCCTTTACACAGAAACACTTGAGCTGAAAGTAGCTGGACTAGCACAGCTGATGTTGCGGTTAAGCATCGCAATTCTCCTAGACTTCCTGCGATTGCCAATGCAAGCTCCATCAATGTGTAGACCTGTCCAAAATCACAAGCTGCAGTTCATGCATGTTGGATTGGTACTTTTTACAACCCTGATTCCAAAAAGGTCGGGACGCTGTTTAAAATGATGAATGATTTGCAAATCCCTTTCAACCTATGTTCAATTGAAAACAGCACAAAGACAAGATATTTAATGTTCAAACTGATGAACATTATTGTTTTTTGTAAATATAAAATATCCTGAATTTGACCTTGATCATGCTGAATATTGGTAGAAAAGGTTTTGCAAATCATTGCATTCTGCTTTTATTTGCATTTTGCACAACGTTTTAACTTTCAGAGCATCTGGACCAAAATCCACTTATGAATAATTTACATGGTGGCTCTGAGAGCTCAACTCACTGCAACCTGCTGCAAATACACAAAAGGATGATGGAAGTCTTTCCAGAGGACACTGAAAAGTCCTGAAGACGGTTCTCTCTCTCTTAGTCTTTTCCCTCTGTGTCTCCTGTGCTCTTTCTCTGTGTCCTTTTCTGCTTTCAATTCAATATTCTTTCTGTTCATTTCTCTCTCTGTCTTCGACTCTTGGTCTCTCTCACCTTTTGTATTCTGTCCCTTTCTCTGTGCCCCCTCACTTAAAATAATTAAGTAAAATTATGTACACCTCCTTTGTTTCGTCTTTGTGCTTCAGTTTGCATCATTTTGGATCTGAATTATGGAAATGTCCACTCTAATTATGTGAGGTGTTTGTGCTGTTGTTGAATTAAGCCAATGGGTTCACTGTAATTACCAAAGAGCACACATCTCTGTGGTTATCACATTGTTTGAATTGGATCAGGTCAGTTTTTGTTTGTGCTGAACAGCACAGGGCAGTAATGCTAATGCTATCCTGGGCACAGAGGGCAGTACCTGCTCCTCCTCTCTCATCTCCATCACCTTCTGTCTTTGTTTTTTTCTCAGTCTCCTCAATTTTCCTGTGTCTCTTCCCCTCCAAAAGCTGAGCTTTGATTGAGTCATTGACACACAGGCTCAATTGATATTTATGTATAATTGTCACTGGGATAATCTTGCAAAGAGAAAAATCTCATCTAATTTGAACATTCAACCCTTTACACAAACTGAACTGGAAGAAAAATGAGCTGACCATTGGATGGATGGAATTAACGTTTGGTGGCCTGTTAACTTAATTCAGTCAACTGAATGATTGATGATGGATGATCGATGTTTAACATAGTGTAACTGCACAGGATGTCCAAAATGTAATTCATTTCTTGTTTTCTTCCAAATTCCTGGAGCTGATTCACCACAATCCACACTTTATTTTACTTTTTTCCAACCATGAGCAGCTCATCTTTTTCCTTTGTGCAATGCATTGTGGGGGAACAGTGTACTCAAAAATCAATCATATTTAGTATGCATACTGTGTGGTTGTCCCCTTTCCAGCATGAGCACACTACACCCTCACAACCACCAGAACCAATGTGCAGTATGATTTTGGGACATCTTCTTATGCTTCCTTGACCAAACTTGGACCATGAAAGTACTGGTGCCCATAATATACTGCTGCAATAAAACTGCAAAACAGAAAGAAAACACAGGTCTTGTTTGGTAGCTGCTTGCCAGTTTGTTTGCTGAGTAAACAAATGGACATGCAGACATCCAGGGTCAACATTCATCGTACCCTCTCAGACAGGGGTGGGTAGATGAGGCACAAAAATAATTGGTCAGTGATATGAGTATAAGACAGACCTGAGAGAGACAATTAGAGACTGAGAGAGGCATCAGAGCCATGATGAAGACTTTGTGCGTCGCTGTTGTTGTGCTGAGTCTCACCTCAGTGTGCCAGCCTGCGTCGCTGGCCTGTGACAGGCTGCTGAAGCCAGCGGACAAAAGCCCAGATGTAAGTCTCTTTCTGTATTTATAACTGACTTTGCATTTTTCCGACTGATTTATTGGACAAAACTAAATTGGACCAACTGAAACCATTTGTGCTTTGTGTCTTTTTGTCCTGAATGATTATGTTGTGGGAATTACATGAAATACAGCCAAATTAAACTGAACTCCCTTCTTTTGATATTTCAGTTGTCTGGGAGGTGGTACCTCATAGCCATGTCCTCGGATATGTGTGTGGTGTCATTAGTGCATGCTGCGTTTTTGCTAAGTCTTCAGGTGGACATCACCTTAAAGCACAGCCCGAACATCTACAGCTCAAACGTTAAGGGTAAAATGTAAGCCATGATTTTATTTGTAATGATGGTTAATTTGTTGGCAAGAATGCGTATTTGTGCATAAATCACCATGTCCTGTGCAGTTGTTCTTTCACTTGTTTAATATTCACTAAATCCTTTGCAGATATGGATACTGCACTACTGAATCAGAAACATTTTGGTATGAGAACAGCAACATGTTTGATGTCGACAGTAACAGTAAGAGTTTTGTTTAATATACCGTGTGCACTGGTGTTTAATTGTGTGTCTCTTCATCTCAGCTTCTTCTAATCTCTATTTCAAAGTTTCACACAGCAGACCACTGACTCCCTGTTCTCTCATTCTGTGTTATTACCACCCTCCAAGGGTAACTTTGCTGCATTCAAAAATCAACCTAAACCATTGCGGCAATTAAGAATTTTTGATGATGTAATGATGTACAAAAACAAATAACAAGACATTATAAACAATGCACAAATAGTTCTTAACCTCTGATAGATTTATGTATTCTTTGTGATGTTACTGATATTTATATTTGCAACATTTCCATACAAATCTAGTGTGAATGTGATTTTGATTAGTTTTATTATAAACCATTTATTATTACCATCCACACTTTTGTACTGTTTCCAACAGATGCTCCAACAGGTGTGCCAGATGTGCTGCTGCAAAGTGGGTGCCCTGACTGCCTCGTCATAAAGGGGGATGACATCATTACCACGTTCTTTCTCTTAAGTAAGGAGAACAGAGGGATAATACAAAAAAAGATGAAATGATGTTTCCAGTGATGGTGATACAAAGTAAAACATTGCTTAACAGGAAGACTAATCACCAAGTCTGAGAGAGACTAATCCCCTTGCCTTGCTTCAGACCATTCATAATTCATGATTTCTATTTGGAGTTAAGTCTATAATTCAGAAATCTGTAATGATGAAGTGAAACAGGACCAAAGGTGCACAGCCACCCAAACAGCTGTGCAGAGGTTGTAGGTAGGAACAACAGTGCTTTGATCTGAATGCTAATGGAGACATGCTAGCATTATTACAATGACAAAGCTAACATGCTGATGTTGAGCAGGTATAATGTTTACCATCTCAGGTTAGCATGTTAGCATGCTAACATTTGCTTAGTCGCACCAAACACGTGTACAGCTGAGGCAGACTGGTATACACTGTAGGCATTCCAAGACAGAATATATTCGCACGGCTTTCATCTGAAATGTGTCACCTGTTTAACAGGTAAGAGGAAGACTGTCACTGCTGCCGAGCTGAGGGAGTTTGAGATGCAGTCGGAGTGCCTCGGCTGGTCCAAACCACAGGTGTTTCACTCAGATCACGGTGAGACTAGAAAGAAAATGTTCATGTAGAGTAAGATGCTTCCACAGTAAATATATGAAAACAAAGTGACGCTGTGCCATGACAGCGATTCCTACTGTAACATTTTATTCTCTGCAGTGCTTAAGTATTACTTTGATATACCACAGTATGCAAGACATGCCAGGGTAAAATTTATTGCGGGGTTGTTATTAATGGTCATATGCTTTACAGAATTTGATATAAAATATTGTTATTAATATCGTCAGTACTGTTATGTTTCTAATTTTTTTCTCTGCTCCCTGCACAGACTATGAAAACTGCCTGTCACTTGATGATGACGACACTGATGTTGACACATCGGGATTATCACAGCTTATCTATCAAAGACTGAAAATCACTTATAAAGAGCCCTTGAAGTGTCTTGTAGAGACTTTTCTTTATTACCCCCGCGCTGTCTTTCAGTGGGCTCAGCAACTTTGGTGAATGCACTGGGGCATTACTATAATCACCAATCCTGCTTTTTTGAAATGACTTCTTAAGATGCAAAGTTTTGAGGGATATTAATAACTGTTTGATTTACTGTTTTAACACTATAAACTCCCCTTTTTTTCTTCATTCAGGTCGTAGTGGGACAGCTTATGGTCACCAAAGACATAAATAATATTACAGTAATTCTTTTAGACAATTTATCTTAACCAAAGTACCAAAGACACTTATATACATAAAGAAACTTGGGACAGTGCTTGAAATACAGTTTCTAATAACATTAAAGATGATAATGGACATTCTTATTTTGAATTGTGGTTTATTTTCTCAAAAACCATCATACTGGCATGGCTTACTGGGACACTTGAATAGACCGGAGGGCCCTGTTAATGTTAACACCTGTGCTTTCAAACTGGGTTGTGTTTACTGCGTTCATGAGAAGAGTCCATATGAATGTCCCCATCTTTTGGTATTCATGAGCTTGTAAGTGAATTTTTTCTCAAAGCTACAGGTTCATGAGTTGCTATGTGTTTGCTGATGTTTTTGGAAATGGTCGAGTGGTGTGTTGGAGTGTTTGGTAAAAAGCTGAAAACCATCACCGTTGATGCTAACCACTGCGACTATGACCCTGGTCCAAAATTCAGGGTGCCTTACAAGTTTTCTGCAGCTGGACTACTACCTGGCCCCAGGCTCAGTGTGAGGTAACTCAATAAAACACAAATAAATTTTGTGATATAAAAACATAAGCCCAAAATTGAACACAATTAAAGACCCTCTTCAAGGCAAGGCCTGAAAATCGAATGATACAGTCACCTCTGGCCCTTATAATGTGTGTTGAAATTGCGATTTACTGGTGTTTATCCCCTAATAATTAAAAAAAAAAAAAAAAAAAAAAAAAAAAAAAAAATTAAATTAGAATAATTCAACTTGATATTGTCCTTTAGTGGTGCATATTGCAGTTGGCCTAACAGAATAATAGTGCTTACTAGCCCCTGGGTTTCTGTAGTGTAACCTAGCTTATTTTGTTGGTAATCCAGCCCTGACAGCAACCTGTTGCTGTTTATCAGGATTTGTTCTGCAATTGTTCGCTACTCATCCTTCCAAAAAACTGAAACTGCTAATGTGACAGAAACACTAACAGCAGGGCATCAACAGCAGCTAGCTGTGTGACTGACAGTCGAGCTTTAGCTTATCCTGTGGTTGCCTAGCAACGCCAATTTATACATGCAGCTAGCTAGATGGCTGCTTTCAATGCTATCTTTAAAAAATCTATAAATAACGCTGAAAAATAATTTGTACAATTTTTTTATGTGTTAAGTACAGTAAAAGGTGTCGTGTGAGTGATTAATAAAGGGTCTTTACATTTTCAAAACGGCGCCACAGACGCTGAAAATTCGGCTCTAGGACCCAGGTACGCGGCAGCCACCAGACACCGGTTGATGAGATGGTCCAGTCGGCGGTACACATCTAATTAAGTTACCCGATAAAAAGCGGTTGCTCGCTCCGGACAGGGTAGTCGGAGGTAAAGTTACCAGACGGTGAAGGTGGACTACATTAACAAGAGAAGCGAGCGCATTTTTCGCTGTCTTTGTCTGTCCGCGTCACCCCGCACCGTGGCAAGAAGACCCGTCGCTTGTCTCACCGGCGACCACCATGAGCCAGAGGTTCACCGTCTCCAAGAGCGACGGCGACCGGCGCCCCTCAGACATCCAGGGGGAGGTGAACCAGCTGTTTGAGGGAGACGAGCCCCCGACCAGCAGCGGCGCGGAGGGGGGGGATGCTGCCGGTGCCGATGTGGTGGTAGTGCTGAAAGGTAGGCGGACACTTACCGGCTTCATTCACCCTGTCTGTTAGCTACAGGCTATATGCTAGCAGTGCTTGACTCCTGTTCGGTGACACCACAATTGAATTTTTAAAGGCCACATAGGGTTGATAAGAGACAACGCAGAGCGCTCAAATGGCCATATATATTTTTTTTTTATTCCTCTCCAGTATTTGTATTGTTGCATGCATTGCGCCCGTTCATGTCTGCTGTGATAAAAATGGCTATAGTTTGCTTTGTTTTCATACGCTCTGTTCATTTGACATGTTGCTCCCGCTGTTGCATACATTAAAACGTGTGTTTATTTTGACTGCACAAGTGGGCAGTGGTCACTCTGAAGGGCACCAGTTTATTTCCAGAGTAACCCCTCATTAGCCTTATATGCTGTTCATTTGTCCATCTGATGGACCTAACTTTAAATGGCCTGATTTATAGGGTTCATGTGCAGTTCCTTAGATTGTAATCGTTCAGAATGTCATCCTCTACACACTCTTTGACATGCGTTTTAAACCACAGCATATGAGCAGAGAAATGGCTTGCTCCCTCTTTTAAAGGAGATGTCAATGTCATGCACGTTTCAACCTTGTGGCTTGTCTTAGATATACTGTTCTAACAAGAGATTTTATAACGTGATGGCTTGCAAGGTGAGCTATGTGGACCAATTCATGTGCTCATCATGAGGATGGAATTAAGGGTGAATTAAAATATAGTTGGTCAAACCTTCATGTTTACAGTTAACTTATGGCAATTTCCCCTGAGCCCTGTCTTCTGGGACCCGGCGCCATTGTGGTTCAGTGCTGTCACCAACTCACCTGATTGAAATAATCAAGGTCCTGTCAGTCATTGTCTGAATTGAGTGCAGCAGTGCGGAACAAATGGTGGCGGAAATTCCCATCGGGCCAGAAATGGAAGCCTTCACCATTGCCATGATTAGCATTAAGAAAAAGTGCAATCATTCAGGTCCAGTCAAGTGCAAATAAAGATTTATCTGCACAATGAATCAATACATTTCATACTTTCTTTCACTTATGAAGCTGCTGCATTAATGGCATTTCAGATTAATGAGCAGGCTCCCTAGATTCCCATAAATTCCTTTATTGCAGCTCTAGCTTTGCTGCTCCTTTTGTTTCTGTGCTTTGCTCTGAAGTCTAGTAGCCTTAATTAGCCATGCAGTTTTTTTCTTCATTCATAGGTCAAAAGCTTTGATCAGCTTTCGTTGGAACAATAATAAACACTATAAAATATGCTAAAAGCTGCATATTTTCTGTCTTTTCCCAACATACACCACTTCCTTCAGTCCTTACACTTTAAGGCGTATACTTAGCATTCCCAGTGGATATATTAGATGTCATCCCCTTATCCTAACATCATAACTGCTGCACCAATATTCAGCAGTGCTGACAGATTTCCATTATTAAACCAGCCGGTCACTGAGGTGAGGAAAGAAAGCTTTTAATTGCCAGTCCAGCACTCCCTGTCACTGCTATATGTGACAGAAAGCCTTGGAGGTTCAAACCATGCCACAGTCTCCTCCAGTCCAGATGAATTAACATAAAAATGCCTCCTCAGCATTTCTCCACTTGAATGTCCCAGCGTGTATCAATCATTGCTTCGGACGTAAATGGCTGCGTGGTCGGTAGGAACACATCTCACCATCTCCTCGTGTTTCCCTCAAGACATGGGGAAGACTTTTTTCGGAGGACTCTCTCTCACACTGTGCTCTGGCTGAGCTGCAGCCTCGTGGAGACTGGAAGTCTCTGCATCCACTTTGCTGGTTGCCATAGTGACGCAGTACGTTTCACCAGAGTTTTCTCACAAATGGTTTTGCGATGAGGCGAAAACACTTCAGATCAAACAAGTACCATTATGGAATCAGCCTCTTGCTGGGATAGTGTGATATTTTCTGTTATTTGTTCTGTGTGGCTTGAAATAGTTGTAAGAGAACAAAAAGAAAAACCATAGATGGACATCAGATTTATCTGCCATGCTGTTGGTAAGATATGAGGCTAATAGTGTAGTCAGCTATACTGTATAAGATTTTTTTTTTCCTGTACAATAGAAGTGCAGATGAAGACTGCTAACAATTATTTTCTCTTGATTTGTCTGTAAAATTTTAAGGGCAGTAGTGTAAAATGTCCATCATGATTCCCCAGACCTTAAGGCAGCATATTCAAATTTCAACCCTGATAAAAGACAAATTAAACATGCTGTGATAATTTGCTAATCCTTTTGACATATACTCAATTAAAAATAATAGAAAGACACTGTATGTAATATTCTATCTCATCACCTTCATTGATGCATTGATGCAGCAACATGTTTCAAACAAGTTTGGACAGGAGCAACTAAAGACTGGGAAAGATGTGGAATGCTCCAAAAACACCTTCCGCAGGTAAACAGGTTCAATGGTAACAGGTGATAGGATCATGATTGGCTATGAAAGGGGCATCCTTATTTACAATAAGGATGGAGCGAGGTTCACCTCTTTGTGAACGCATGATTGAATACAGGAAATTAATACATGAATTTGGGAACACTGCATAAAACCATTGTTGGCAAACACAGTTTGTTTGCAAATGATTGTGTTCTTGTTTTTTTTTTTATTTACGTTTCACACGGTGTTCCAACTTTTTTGGAATCAGGGTTGTGCTTGTTTTATGCGACTAACAGTCCAAAATGCAGATATTTAGTTTGCTATCGTCCAAGATAAAGAGAAGCGAAAATCTTCAACTTTGAGAAGCTGAAATCGACTAATCTTTGCAGTTCTAGTGCATAATGGATATAGTAGTAAAGAAGGCATGAAACATCCTCCCATGCTGTGTCTGTGAGAGTGAGACTGAAAAAGGGTTTGAGTAAACATAATTAATACTCCAAGTGTGTAGAATTAGACTGTGAGTGTGTTTTTGTACAGGTCTGAATCTGTCATTGTAATTACGCCATTGTTGGCATTTTCCTGCCACATTCTAATTCCTTAGTCCTCCAAAGCCTCCATTCAGTCTTGGTCTTATTTTAGCTGGTGGACCAGAGCAATTGAAAATTTTCCCCCTTTCCCATGATCCTGTTTGTATTGATCCGGAGGGAGGTGTGAGCTCAGTCGGCTTAGCCGACTGACTGGCCGCAGCAGGAAGGAAGATCCTCGTCTGCCTGCCAAGTGCCCTCTCTGCCCTTGACCTTGCAGCGCTGTAAAGAGATATATCTTCATTAGATCAGTTGGGCTCAGTGGAATGGGCTGCAGATGGGCTCAGAATGGGCTGCGAGTTTCTCACCTTGCAGTTGGCAAAGCAGGGAGGCTTCGAAACTTCAATGCCATTCAGAAACCTCATATTTACAGCTTCATTATTATTTAAGCCTGCGTTAATTACTTTGTTTTGGCCAACATAAGATTATAAGTCAAGACAGTGACAGTGTTCTTATTTATGAAGCAGACAACATTCCTGTGAAGTCATGTTTCTGTACACCTTTTTGAATGACCATTATTCACTTTCCGTCTAGCTCTGCTTGGTCTCCACCAGCTCCTGAGGGAGATATGTGGTTCTTTGAGCCCTAAATGCTCCACAGTGTTCACCAACTAGTTCCCAAACAAAGCTGATGTGAGCAACAAAAGTCAGTCACTACAGTTGTGGTATGTAAAACCAGAGCAGTGAGCAGGAAGAGTGTAGACGCAGGTGATAATAATCTGTGGGTTGTCACCATTACATCCAGTAGTTTGATCCATTGTTAAAAAGATGTTGATTTAAAGCAGATTTACGATGAGAGTTGAAGCTGCTGAAATCCTTTGGCTTGCTCTTACCTGCCTATGGTAAAAGCAGTTTTTACACCAGTGAGCAGACCTCCATATATCTGAACTATTTTGGGTGAATTTGGGCTGCTTATTTTCTAATCTTTTATTGATGCACTCCTCGGCCTTGACTCCTGTGGTTTCCAGCCAAGCTGTGATTGCATGTGTGTGTGTATGCACTTGTGGTTTTCCAACAGTAAGTATTTGTAGCAGAAGGGCTTAGATCTAAAAACACAGACATTTGACATTAATAACCCAGTTTGTTCTCGGTGTTTCGGTCCATGAGCAGAGAGGCCGACTTGGCTGTGGTTTAATTTGTGTCAGGATGTTCTGTTTCCTCTTGGGCAAATGCAGTCCAGAAGACAATGACACAGCAGGGGAGCACAGTGACAACAACAACCATAATCACAACAATAGCACAACCTAATAACCTCATGACCGCAGCAAAAACATTTCTATTTTTCCTCTCCCTGCATGGTTCATTTCTGAGGGAAGAAATTAATGTGTATGTTTGTGTTTGTGCAGCAAGGGACGACTCGCACACAGAGAACAAAAAAGACATTGTGTCTAGACTTTGGATTTTAAGTGTTTTTATTTGACACATTACATTACAGACCCTGAAAAAGTGTGCAAAAGTGCATGCGGTGCAAATGTTTCAGTCAAAGTTGGACTTTCCTCAGTGTGTTCCCTTCACTGTTTGTACAGCCCTATAATGTAGCAAATAGAAACTGTGTGTGAGTCCTCCCTTGCTGCATTATAACTTTGTCCTTGTCTCCTGCACAGGAGAAGAAAGCAAACAAAAGACAGTTTTTAAAGCACAGCTGAATCCACTGTGTTTGTGTCTTTGCAGCTCAGTACGCGTGGGTCAATTTCTAAAATGTATTCTAAATCAATATACAGAACTATTTATGTGTGTGTCAAGGAACGAATGAAATTGAAGCATAACACTGGTGTGCAATTTCCCATGCACTTCCTTTCACTCTGGTTTAAACAGTGTGGTACTCTGTGTTCAGCTGGCTTATACTGGCCTTTCTCCACCAAACCCAGAGAAGAGCTGTGCAGACCTCTGCATTATTAAAGGATAAGGCTGGCAATATTCTGTGTTTTTTTTTAATTTTTTTTATTTCTCTATTGTCAGCCAAATAATGTTTTAGTCCATATCCCAGTATTTTCTGACTTTAACAGCATTTCTGTGGCCCTCAATGCCCTAACACAGCATCATCAGTCATTTGTATTTTCAGCACATTATTATTATTATTATTATTATTATTATTATTATTATTCACTGAAATGTGACTGCACTCCTTTTCCAGCAGTGGCTGCCAGTAATTGTGCACCCATGATATTGGGCTGTTGGCTGACCAGACGGAGGATTGTTTGTGTGTTTATTCAGGCATTTCTGCCCCTGTGCTGTAATGAATGCCATGTAAATAATAGACAACCTCTTTGATATAGAGGTGCAGTCCGATGGTGAACACAGATATCGAGTCACAAAGGCCTATTGTGGATGACTCCTATTGTAGGATTAAAATAGTGGGGTGGCTTTTTTAATCAATCCTAGGAAGAGTGTGGACACCTGATTAGGATTTTTATGGGGTATTTATCAACCCTCGGAAAGCTTTGTGTCGTCACAGCTTTTCTTGCCATGAAAGGAGAAATGTGATACTCGAGTATTTTTAACTGCACATTGCATTTGTTGTTGTTGGCCATCTGTTTCCCCCAAAAGAGAATGGGTTTGAGATGTGAGGTTTTGTTTGGATAACATCTAAATGCTCCTTATCATTGAGTTTTATGGGGGGCTGCAAAAAACAATATACACATTTAATGAATGGGGACTCTGCAGTGCCTAAATCACAATTGCAAACTCTGCAATGCAAGATCCACTATATCTGTGTTTATTAGTGTTAACTCAGGACCACTTTACCTGTTTTTAGTGCAGTTTGACATGTGTTGTCAGCTTTATTCAGATGTGCCTGTCATGTAGGCGCAGCTTATTTTGATTCTTTGCAGCTCTTTTAGCTGTCTTGTGTAGCTTTGAAAATACTCATGTCAGAGTTGACAGAGCTCTTTTCTAACAGCCAGATACTGCTAATTGGGTTTGACATTCAGTTTGATGTGAGTCACCTTTGTCGCAGTGTTTGTAGTGATCGTTACTGCAAAGTTAAAGTCCTTTTCCATGAAGTGTTGTGATATTTTGTCTGCCCTCTGTTGTTATTGTGGACAGAGACCAGCAGACAGTAAAGAGTAAACTGTTTATAGAATTATAGGCTACAATAAACAAAAGGGTAAGTGGTCAAAATCTAAGGGCTTGTAGCAGTTTAATGGGATTTAAGTTCTATAGCGTATGAAGGTTACTTTACCTTTGGTAAACCAAGAGAGTCTAAGGTGCTCCTGGTGCTCAGCATTATGCTGCTTTAGATTCATAGTGGCTTGCTCTTGTGTTGCATCTTTCCCAACCACATTATCAAAGCTGGGCTGGGAATGTGAACATGGGAGCCTGTCAGGTACAGACCTGATTTTGTATCCTTTAACGCTTGACTGGCTGCAACATCTCTGCACATCCAGAACAACAAAATGGCAACACAGATATATAAGGACATCAGGGTTTGCCTCAGAAAAGATTACATTAAAAAAATATAGCCGCCATGCCGGCAGAAACCCAGGTCATAATGAATACATGCAGCTTTTTTGATGAATGAATGGCAGTCAATGCAATGTCCTAACAAGTATAGCTGGACCAGCTGTGCGTGTGTACGTGGTTATACTTGCTTGTGAGGAAAATGAGGACATTCTGGCTTAAGACTTGGTTTAAGGTTTAGGTTAGTATTAGGTTTAGCTTAGGGATATGGGTTGTGATGGTTAAGGCTAGGGCTAGGGAATGCATTATATCAATGTGTGTGTGTGTGTGTGTGTGTGTGTGTGTGTGTGTGTGTGTGTGTGTGTGTCATTTGGGGAAGAGTTGTGTATGGAGGCCATTGGTTTGTTTTCATTGCACCTGGCCCTTCCTTTTATTTTATCCCAGTCGTTCTACTGTTGTTGATTATCTAACATCTGTGTCTCGCTTCAACACTGTATCTGAATTTATCTGGGTCTTGACTGTGTTGTGTGCTCACACTGGAAAGTTATACTCACAGATTGTCAGTATTTCAGTACTGAATTAGCTTAATGTTGATGAGCACGACAATGCAGTGCTCAGTGAAAATTTAGAGGCTGCTTCGCTGGAAGAAAAGAATAGAAATATTATGATGATAGTTGTGATTCAGGCAGCTCTTGAAACATCTTGAAAAACTGTTGACTAAAGCACTAAATCATGAAAAACATAAAAAAGATTTATTTCTGTTTATTTAGCTTCCAAATTAGAAGAAGTTTTCCAAAGTCACAGCTTGATCACCATCTTGGTTACCAGTTCGTCCAAAGCCGTTGAGTGTCTTGGTTTATTTTACTTAACTGCCAGAAAAGTGAAGATGAAGAATATGTCTGCATTGTTTACATGATATACTTTTCTGTGAACCGAGGAAACCTCTTTAACCTTCCTGTGTCTTCTTGCCCGTCTGTCCTCCTCCTGCTGTAATGCCATTAAATGGCTGAAATTTTCTCCCTCGGAGGAGCTATTGATTTGTAATCTGGCTAGCCGTTAAATGCCATAGCTTCTCCACCATCATTCACCCTGTTATTCCATTTTCTGTCAAACGAGGGACTATCAGTACAGTATAGATCAATACAACTCATACACCATTACCTATGTATGTCCAGGCCCTATCTAATTTTCCAAAGAGCTGTTTAAGTTGAATCAAATGATTAGAGGCTCGCTCAGTGGTGGGACCCTCGATCAGAGAGGTGTGGTGACATTGACCTGACAGCAGAGGGCAGCCAATTTATTGTTTTTACCATAGAGACACATAAGACTGGTGTTAAATGTGTGGGAGCTGAGCGCTTGAGGTTTCTTCGGCAGAACCTGAACCTCATGACAAAAAATACAATACATTCATCTAGATATATACGGTTTTAACAGTTTTTTCTGGCATGTGCAAAATGTGTTAAAGTAAACATGAAGGGGAAGGCCGAATGTGAGAAATTAATTGCTCTGCAGTGACACAGACAAGTGTGTTTCTCTGCTGAGACAACAGGGGGCAGTTTCGTCCCAGTCAAGACTGCCAGCATCTACGTATATTCCCTTCAGTCAGGGTCCTGTGGTAGAAAAACCTGAGATAAGAGAGGGATCAGGAACCCAGTGAATTACACAACAGTCTGTGTTGTGTGTGTGTGTGTGTGTGAGACGCACGGTGTGTGTTAAGCATATGGCAAGAGAGGAGAGAGCGTGTGTGTTTGTGTGTGGATGGGAGAAGATGAAGAACTAAGCAAGACGGCGAGGAGAGAGAAAAAGGTAACAGCACAAGAGGGGGAGTGAACCTCCTTCAGCCCAGAAATCCTCGTGCTGTTATGTAACCGTGTCGGCAAACGGGGAGGAATGTGTGTATATATGTGTGTGTCTGTAATTGTGTGTGTGTGGTGGGGGGTTGTGACCAATTGATAGAAAGTGACAAAATCCTCCTCACATGCAGGCAAGCTGCAGGGCAGACCTCAGTGACACTAACACGGGATGAACGGGGGGAGCGAGGAGGAGAGGAAACATCAGAGGTAGAACATTTCTCTGCTACCACACAGCTCCGACCATGACACATCGTCCAGCTCCTTCTGCGGCACACGGGCCAATCTGCAGCCTCGACACTGGAGATTTCTATCACGTCTGTGTTCTCACATAGTCTCTACCATTAATATCCCCCACCGATTCAGCATGTCAGGCTGGTGTAGAACATCCTGGAAGAAACAACCACACAGGTCTTTATAAAGTGGTGTACAGATGCTCCAAAGAATAAACCAGACCCGACTCAGGTGCATTTTTTAATCTTTAGATTTTTTTTTTTTTTTTCACGGAAAGGGGTGCGGATGTTTCCTGATATTGTTATGGAGACTAACATTGTTGGATATTTATCATGATATTTACCAAAGCTGAAACAATTAGTTGATTATTATACAGTTATTTAAGCAAGAATGTGGAAAAAATTCACTCGTTTCAGGCTCTAAAATGTGACTATTTGCTATGTTTTTAGCCTTTTATTATGGTAAACTGATTATATTTTGGTTTGGGCCCATTGGTTAAACAAAGCAAGCGGTTTAAATTCATCAACTTGGATTCTGGGAAATTCAGACATTGATTAATCCTTTGAAAACTCATTTCTGTTCGTCAAAATGACATATTTAGAAGTTTTTGTGGAGGAGAAAATCATAAGCTTAGATATTACTCTACACCTTTGCCTTCATGTAGTACACGTAGATCTAAATTGTCCCCGCCCCTGTCCCCACCCACCCCTCCGCCGTTCGCCTGCAGCTTCAACTCAAACCTCATCAGCAGTTTAGCTCTCTGACGATCTGTTTCGAGTAAAGTTTGCTGTAACTTACTTCATCAACACCCCCAAGCCACATAAAGCATCCTGTCAGCGTTTGACATGAATCATCATGTGACTTGGCATGCCAACGTTGGATCTAGCACACTGCAGATTTGTTTGGACTCAGTAAACAGATAAAACACAAGATAAATAAACTTACCGACATGTTGGCTCGTACTCACTGTGTCCCCAGGATAAATGGATGGAACAGCATCAGGCTTCAGTACAAGTGAGGAGTCTGCAAACAGGGCTCTGGGCTTTTCAGATCCTTTGGTAAATCACGACGGCTTGCAAAACGCCCATACGTAGCTACACCTGGCTTCTCCTCCGACGCCTTGTTTCACAGTAACCCCACCCTGGTATGTGCTCTAACAGGTGAGCTACAGGGGCGCCCTGTGATTGGCATTTTTCACAATTTCCAGAAATTTTATAAACTAAAAAATGAATTAATGTTAAAATAATTGGTAATGAAATAATTGTTAATTGCAGTCGCAGTATCTCCACCATGAAAGCCTAGAAAAAACATCGTACCTGTGTTTGACCTTGTTTGGGCCTAACTAGACAAATAATAAATGGGATCATTATGCAGTTGACTTGGATGAAATGATTTTTCTGGATGTAATTGCTTTCAGCCTCGGTCTTCCCTCCTTCTTCTTCGCCTCTTAGTGACTTGTCGGTATTGTGCGTTTGATTTTTGCATCGCATGTGTCACAGTTGGCATATCATGCCGTTGCAGTTAGTTTCATCATTCTGAATTTATTTATTAGTCCTGTGGGATCCGCCCTCTCAGCTCAACACTGTCAGGATCTGTGGGCAACCAAGTCTCTCAGGACCCTTCTGCTCACATTTAACAGCTGAACTGGGCCGGGGGGGTGGGGGGGTGGTTCACTAAATGCTGTTGTGTGGTGCAATGTTTGCTGTAATATTTCCCACCAAACAATATGCTTCTATCAACTACATTTCTGCAGATGTAAATGCAGCAAGATTATTTTTAATAGGTCAGTATGATAATTTATTAGACATGGGTTGCCAGAATAAATCACCACCACCAGAATGTAAGGGCTGTAGAGTCGTGTTATCTGTGTGTTTGTGTGTGTGTTTGTGTGTGTGTTTGTGCGCGTGTGTGTATTATTTTGGTCTGATTTGGATAGCAGTGCTCGCCCCATCTACCGAGGCGATGGAGGCAGAGAGCAGCGGGCCAGAGATGCAGGTCATGGATCCCCATGGGGCTGGGCTGGTATTCAGGACTTATACCAGGCCTTCCGGTCCCTCAGGACCCCTGCACTGTGTTCTCTCTCCCTCAGCTTCTCTCTCCCCCCCCCCCCCCCCTCTCTCTCTCTCTCTCTCTCTCTCTCTCTCTCTGGCTGGGAAAGAATTTGGGTCTGAGACTCGGGGCATAGTGTGTGTGAGTTTTGAAAAGGTGAACTGTAAAGGAAGACATATAAGAGTTGCGCCACTAGCTAAATGAATTTTAATTATGTGGCCTCAATTTGACTTTTGTGTTGTGAATTTTAATGATGTTTTTTTGGCTGACTGGCTAACAGGCCAGTTGCCATAGTGCTGCAGCAGGGGGAGAAGGATGAACCGTGGCCCCACGTGTGCGCCTCACTGGAGTTTTTCCACAGCCCAGTTCTTTCCACAGTCCAGAGGTTCTGTCAGCTCGTTGCACTCGGTTGGGGGTACACGCTCTCCATCACCATTACCATACATGCCACTGCTGTGGCGCAATGTCAAGAGGGTGACTGCGGAACAGGCCTGGGTCTAAAATGATTTCCAAATACTTCATGTTCGTGTTGGCCACAAGGGCAATAAAGGATAAAGGGAGATGTTGATATCTTTTGAAAATCTCTGACAGCTCACCGCACACCATTACCTAATTTGACTCTCCAGACTAAAGAATTACAGGTTGTTTGTAATTAGTATTTGGAATAGTTAAGATTAAGATAAGGTAATATACTTAAGTTAAGCCGCAGCAGTTTCAGATCTGCAGTTCTAGTTATATCAACATGTGCCACTTATAGGCAGGGAAAGTAATTACAACAGCTGTAAACATGTTTACGTCTGCTGTGACTGTTGGCATGTTAATATGGAGGTCTATGGGGATTGACTCACTGTCGGAGGCAGCCATTCAGTGAGCTGCAGTTTTTGGCCCTTCGACATTGGCTTCATTTTTCAGCCCTGGAGGTTGCTGCTTGGTATTTTGATGCGATGACCCTTCCTTTGTCTGTGGTTTCCTCGGTTTGGGTCTCTGACTCTTTAGAAAAATATCAATCTTTCTTTGACTTTCTAAATCTTTTCCCACCATTCACCTGTTCACTTTGTCTGGGACTCTGTGCAGGTAGTGGACAGAAGGCTTGTGTTGCAAGCGAGGCAGTGCAGCATTATACTGTATGAACTGTCACCCCTTTTCTTTTGTTGGACCACCACCCATAACACTGATGTGGTGAACTGCAGTCACAGTGGGTTTGGCAGTACTCAAAGTAATTTGAATTAAGGGTAATATCAAAAATATTGCTAAATGGAAATAGTTAAGTGTCGAATACTTCATTACATTACATAGAATACATAGAATTTTATTATTTGCAGTACATTACAATATAATTATGTGACAGCTGTACTCCACTCAACAACACAGTGTTTGCCAGCATAACTGGTAAACACTTTTATAGTACAGAAGAAGGTGTAATATGTACTGCATGTTTGAGTGTGTGGTTGCATAACACTAATGAGCTTAATGCTTCTTCTGCTGATAGTCTCATGTGCCTCCCATTACTTTAATCACTAAGTTCAGAGTTTGATTTTTGTTATCTACTCAAGCAAGACATTATCACATAGCATTTGTTATAGTGGGCTTTTATTTAATCATGTATTCATTTTATTCAGATTATGCTGAACAGAATTTCAACAAAGTACAAGAAGTAACTGTACTGTACAAAATATCACCAATGAACATTCACAACACTCACTTTGTATTCATGCAGGCACATACATGTGGCAGCAGATGCATGTATAAACACACATACGCATATTCAGTGCACAAATGATGGTTAAAAACTGGAACTGCACACACAGAACGCATTGCAAACATTGTTTATTGGACTGATTGAATTACTGGACTTAATCCAGTAGAATATTTACATTTTTATAGACTGGATAAAGGCAGTTGGTGGCTTGTATGTGCCATCTAACTTGATGTAGGAGTTGTAATTATGTGCCATGGTTCTATCCATGTGATACATATTTGTGTGGGCCATAACATTATATGACATATACAGTGTTGGTCAACATGGTCTGTATTTGCATTTAGTTTTTGTGTTAACATCTTTCCAGTTGAGGGTTTGGTTACATCCATTGATGCTCTCTTCTGCTCTACTTAAATATAGCTTATAGCCATCTAACAATAGATTAACCCATGTTAACAATAATGGTTTGATTCACATTGGGCATCGCAATGTTTTTAATGTCACTTCTTAAAGTTAGTGAAACTGATAAAGTGCAACAAAAGACTGATAGATTTCACAGACAAAATACCATTTTTCTGTCAAAACAAGTTTTAGTGCCTGTTTAAATTTATTTTAATTTCAGAATTCAAACAGCTAAATAGCTTCTATAAGGGAAATTAATAGACAGACACCAAAGTATGAATAGACCTTTAACTGTAGGTCATAGTTTAGGCAGTTGGTGGCTGTGTCATGTTATGAATCAACTACTGTGAGCTTTGGAAAACTTTATTTTTAGCTGTTCTAGAAGGAACCATCCCGTGCTTCTAAAACCTTACTCAGCGTCTATGACATCTCGCAAGCGTTTGCTTTTGTTTTCACATGAAGCGCTTTTATTGAAGTACTTGGCTCGCAGTGTGTGATGCTGCCTTCGACTGCTCTGTAAACTTCATTCAAATGTTGGAGTTAAGAAGATGTTAATGTGAGCTGACATGCTTTTGGATAAAAATAATGTTTTTTCTTTTAGACTCAAGCAGCACCAAGCTACCTGACTGTGCTCCAGCCGAGTAAAGAGGTGTGAGTAGAACATTGTGTGCTGTAACTGCTGTTTTAAATAACTTAGCATTTAAATATACTGTATACTATATAGTAGCTTCAAACAGTTTAGGATGCAAAGCCATGACAGAATAGGATATATAAATAATAGAATAATAATAGATCAGATTTACCACAGTTGTTGATGTAGCTTCCAGCATTTCCGCCCCATAAATGTCATAACTCAGCAGCTAAGATGCTTCGACTTCCCTGGTGTATTTACCACTTTGCTGTGTTGTTCGTGTGTGCTCAGCTTGTACTGTAATTATGCTGTTTCCAAGAGCATTTGAAGCCAGGCCAGGCTGCCCTCAATGATGCACTCATGCAAGATGGTGAAACATGTAATTTCAAGCTTAAGGTGAGCAAAACTGTTACAGTACAAAATGATTTGTTGAATTAAAGCTGTGAATGGAAATTGCTGAATGGAAAACTGCTCAAAGGTGGGAACATCTCAAAATGACTGAAACCTGCACACAAAACAACTGTTTCCATCATCCCACATTATTTTGTCTTGACAGAAAGGAGCTCATACTGAGTGACTAGACGACATGCAGCTCGCAATGATGTACAGTTCACTCTTGTCGAAATGCAAATCGCAACTAAATTGGTGCAGGATCATTATTTCGCCTTGCCTTCGATTCATCCATTCATCCATCCCTCTACTACAAGGGCTCTAAGTTTATTTAGACACATGGCCACTATCCGTTTTGGGAATCAGCCCAGCAGTTGCTCTAAGAGTGGATTGAGTCATGACAACCCATTAATCCTCTCCCTTTCTTTTCCTGTCTGGCGTTTGCTCTCTTTCTCACCTTCCCTTTTCATGTCTCTGCGACCTTCCCTGTATCTGGCTGCCAAAAGCCGAGTGCTTCTGGAGTTGCTGTACTGGCGAGTATTTGAAGAAGGCACATTATGATCCTCTGTCTCCGCAGTCATTTGTTTTCCCGCCGTGTGCTTGTTGTCGGCCAGGTAAACTGCAGACATTACAGCTCCGCTGCGCGCCTGATATATCTTTATCATATGTCCACCTGATGTGCGTTTAACGCCCACGCTCAGTCATTTTTAAGTCTGATTTTTCCACACGGAGCACTTTTTCACCCGCCTCCCATATCCTCCCTCTCTTCTCACCATCATCTCTCCCCCCTCTCTCTCTCTCCCCGTGTTGTGTTCATTCAGCTCTGGGCCACTTTGCCTGTCTGGCCTGCTGAATGGATGGCAAAAATCACCAGTGTGTGAATGGGTGTTTGGTTGGCTTGCTTTGTTAATGGTGTGTGGAGGGGATGATAGGTAGACTGCACTGCCTGCATTTTGTGTGTGCAGTCAGAGAGCGTGCAGATGTGTGTTGCTTGTAGCAGCAGGGATCAGGATTGTCTCTGTGAATAACAAGGTGAAAGGAAAAGTGAAATACTGACATCTTGGATTTTAGCCATTGCCACCTCTCCCCCTCCCTTCCCACCTCCCACCCCAATTGTTAGAGGTGTGAGCTAAAGCTAGATGGATTGCAAATAGTTTCGGGGTTTTTTTATATCTCACGCTCACACGCACACACACGCACACACACACACACACACTCTGTCACACTCCAGGTTTGCTCGCATCCTCTGCATCCTTCTCTATGTGATCCGTCTTGCACGCTTTCTCTCTCTTGATAACGTCTCTTTCTGCCACTGCCTTTACCCCCTCTCTGTATTTTTGACTCCCTCTCTTTCCTCTCCTCTCTCTCTCTTTCTTTCTCTCTCTCTCTCTCTCTCTGTCTCTCTCTCTCTCTCTCTCTCCACCCACCCCCTCACTCTTACACCCTCTCTCCCCTTGGTTTTGGTGCATTGCAGTGGCTCCACCACCACATTGGAGACACAACAGCCTTGGCAACCGAGGTCTCCCTTTCTCTCTCTATCACTTTCCCTCGCTGTCTCTTTCTCTCTCTCACATACGCGCGCACACACGGACAAAGACACACACTTTATACTTTCTATTCTCTTGTTTTAGCCCCAATTTCCCATCTCTTACTCTCTCAAGGCTTATCGAGAGCGAGAGACAAAGCCTTGAGAATGAGCCGAACAGTAACCTCAAACATTTCCATATCAAAAAGCTGCACAAGATTTGAAATAAAAGACGCAAACACAATCCTTTGCCCTCATTTTTGCTAGGACGACTTGCAGATTTCCATATGCACACACACCACAGCCTTCAGAAGCCCCGTGCTTCTCAAACGGTTGCAAGGCAACCACCTCTTCAGTTTTCATGATGGATTGCTCTCTGATTTCTGAGGAATAAAGACACTTCATAGATCTTTGGAGGACAAAGACTTTGTAAGGCTCGCTGTTTGTGTCATCTATCACACCTGAATAGACTGCCAGGCGACGGGCACTGTAGGAGGTGACTTGCATTGTGTCATAGCATCAATCCAGCTCAGCCCTGTGTCATTCTGGATCTGCCAGCACTGATTAAACATACATTTGATGAGGGATTCTTCTCCAGTATCATGTATTCTCAGCTGGATATACCAACAAACTAGCAAAAGGATTTCAGCATCACACTCGCGGTGCAATGATCTGTCCTCTTTCAACACCTCTGTATTATTATGTATGTTTTTGCTAAGGTTTCACAGGCTTAAAAAGAAGAAAATCAAACACCTTCAAATGATTCCTCAACAGGTCTTTATATCCCTTTCTCCAATGATTTTATTGCATTTTGCATTTTATTGATTTTATTTGATTGCAAAAAAAGTGGTACAGCTACTATACATTCAAAACATGTATGAAACATAAAGGTCAATCACCTGCTTTCTCTCTCCACTAATTTAAATACCAACTCAACATTGTCTTTAATTTTACCTTGTACCTCCTTGAGTTATTTTAAGAGAATTTGTACTTTTTTTAAAGGTGGTAATTTGTTTTCTCAACAGGTAAAACCTGCTGTAAACGTGGCGAATGTGTGCTTGTGTTACCTATTTGTACGTCTCTTCTGTTCTTAAAACATTTTGTACATCACAGTGAAGTTCTGAGTGAAGTCTCTGTTTCCTTTTCCCATCAGTCCTTTTAAACTTTATTCAGCATTACAGAAAATATTCTACCTCATAAAAATATTAAGAGGGCCGGAGTTAATATCTGGGGAGATTCTGATGCTTTGTTGGCAGTGCAGGAAAGATCTGCTGACTACATTCAGGCTGGACTTGACTTTGGACTGACATTCAAACCCCATCATACTGTCCCATAATGGTCAGATTAGTTGTAGGTGCTGTAATCGGACCAATCAGGGCCAGCGTTTTAATACCTGAATGAGAATCAGCCAGAACTACATCAGATACTCAATAATGGAACAGTGTGCACACACTCTGAAAGATTGGCTCCTAAAGGGTTACCGCAGAGAGTCCAACCCCTGACCTTTCCCTTCCCCTAACGTTTCTTTGAAAGGCAAAGAGTTATATCACTGTGTCAGTTATACCTCTTTTCACTGTAAAGAAGCAATTTAGGAAGAAAGTTGTTTTTTAACCTTTCTCGAAGGTCAAAATAGGAAAAAAAAAAATCTTTTTTCCTTGCACATGATTGTATTGGTGTGAGATTTCGGTTATAGGAGGTAGAACTGGACCGAAATAGATGAAAAGGTGAAAATATAAGCCAATAATTTCCAGAAATAACACATTAGGTTTTATAATATGAAGAAGTTAGGGCTCAATAAATGCTGTTCAAATTTAGCCTGTGGTTGTGCCACTGAAGCACTGGACTGAATATTCTGCTCTATCATGGGCTGAACGGCGCCTCATTTCCATTCACAAATCAAATCTGCCCTGTCTTTTAAATGGAGATGATGACTGTGAAGAGATACTTATTATTGAACAAAATGAACTTGGGATTTGAAAGTGGAGTATCCAAATCTACTAATCAAGATGAGCAGTGAACGTCTTATATTAGAGGTACATAATACTGCGTAAGAGTGATGTTTGAATTTTGGTGTTTCCTGCATTGATTAGTCTAAAAAGTCTTTACAAATGTAAATCTTATATATAAATGATAGAGACAGATTAAAGATTTGTAAGCACTGAAACAAAAGTGGACAGTGCAGATACCAGGAATACCAGTGTGTTCCATCTCTCAGTACTGTCTGATGAGGATGTGAGTTGGGTAACAAAAACATACTTTAAAAAGGGTTATCTCCGTAAACAGAAAATAAAGGTGTGCGGCAACCGTCAAACAGGAGTGAACAGTGTTCGTTGCGGATTATTTTCAGCGGTGGATTAATACACATTTAGTGCTCTACTGAGTATTTACAGCAGCAGGACGGCGTATTTGGGATCAACTCAAAATAAACTACAGTGGCTGTGTTCATCATAATGAAGGAACATGCAACCCAGTGCAACAGCGTGGCTCACTGATGTTTTTTGTAATAGATTTTGGACAATAGACGTCTGTTCTACAGAGGAATAAGTTATATTTAGCTTCGGCTTCACAAGCAATACTTCATTCTTGGTTTTGAGCCTAACGTATCACCAGCTGTATCCTTTACGCAGAGGCAGAAGTGCACATAATGTTTATTCTAAAGGTGTAGCCTCGAATTGGTTCGTTTGTCACTTTCTCGAGGCAGTTAGCAGCATGTTAGCCCACCGCTGCCACAGAGGCATGCAGGACTGGATGAGGCAAACCTGGTGTGAAGCATCCCTCATTATAATCTGAGCTATTTAAGGCTAACACTCCCACTTGTGAAAACCCAAAGCCGAGCCCGTGATTTAGAATTCCATGCATGCGTTACGTAATGCTTTTGTCTTTCATGCTTGAACTCCTCTCCAGGCACAGGCATAGTTTATTAATGAAAGGGATTGCATGATTGGGGGTTGGTTGTCTCTGCGTGTGTGTATTTGCATCAGTGAACAATGGCATGTTCTATCTGCGTGTGCATACAGATACGCCTGTGTGTGCAGCGAGTGTGCTGTGTATGTGTCCGTATCTGCTGAATTGTGTGTATGAGTGGGAGGAGATTGCAGGGATTCCTGTATACTTGACCGAGGAACATGACAACATGGCCACCCACGACTATGAAAGGTCAGGGTTTGTCTTCCCTGAAGACCGTGTAATGGCCTGTCACAGTTTGCACGGATTACTCCCTTATGCCAGATGACATATGTGACATGTTTTATGGGCTGACTGAAAGGTCCACAAATTGCAGCCAAGTAGAGACTAATAACCTAGAGTTGTTATTCACTATTCTAGATGACAAAGTAGAATTGTGCTGTTGTACACTAAGTGTTGTTGTCCTGTTTCTTCTTGTGAATTATTCAGACATCCTGTCTCGTTGACGTTTAAAATTCAGTGAGTAGAAGCTGAAAGTAAAATATGGCATCGCTTGTCTTTTGGTCTAACAGGAAACCAAGGTTACAAAGTGAAGCTGTCTTTGTGCTTTTTATCTTTTAAGAGATTCTGTTTGAGAGTTAAATAATGTGCATTATCTGTGGTTTGTTGTCTCATTTGTATAAGAAGGAGAAATAAATTAGTTGCATGTGTCTCCTCCTGCGTACAATGCACTGCGATCACAAGCCCATTTGATTAGGAGTTCTAATAACTACTTTTTCTGTTGAAATAGTCTGAAATACTCTAGAACATTCTGTCTGCAGCCAGACCAACAACAGTAAACATGGGCAGAGATACACTGGGTATCTTTTTAGCTAGTCCCCAACAAGACAGACAGGGTATTGTTTACTTCAGTTAGTGGGTCAGTGTCATTTATTTAAAGCTAGCCTGTGGAGTCACTATATGCCACTGATCTTCAGCTGGTGGTAAGACATCAAGAGATGCAGCAATGCACCAAATAAGATGACCACTGGCAGGTAAACATGGATGGAAACAATGCGGGATTTAAACTTTTAATGTGATCTCTGTTGAGAATGGAATGGATTCAACTTGCTCTTCAGACCTCAGTACACACAATGAGTTTTGGTGAGTTTTGGTAAATGCAAACATAACTTTCGTTTGTCTACAAAGAGCCTCCTCAGGGGATCTTTAAGTTTGGTATTTTTGACTTTGCACATTTCCTTGTAAACCAAGCAGCTCTCTGTTATGCCTTAAAACAGAAATTTGGAGCCAAGCTGGGAAGCATGCTCATGTCTGCCGTCTGAAAGAGGTGAAACTGTTCCTGACTGTGCAGAGTAGCCCCCAGTGTCAAGATTTCTACTGAAAATCAGATCAAGGCAGAAGAAAGATATTGCAGCCCTCTTTTGCTCTTCCTGTTACCTGTATGGATTTTGTGTGCATTTACTGACATGAGTCGAAGCAATGAAAAATGATGTGATTAAAAAAAAAAAAAAAAATGAATTCAAGGCAGATCTCAAAAGGTCACCCATGGGGAAATGGATTATGTAAGCTTTGATCAATGGATCGTTGAGGCTTTTACCACGTCGGGCAGGTCCAAGTGCTCATCTGCTCCTAACTTCTGGGTCAAATTAATACATGCCCTGAGTGCTTGTCAGCAGCTTATGTTGAAGCTGTCATTTGCTATCGCCTCCTGTCTCTCAGCCCAGAAGTGGGAGCCTGTCTTGGCCAGGGTTGGTTTTAATTGAAATTGATTTTGTCTCCAGCGAAGGAAGCTGCTGTAATAGATAGGCAATGTCGCGTTGCTGACTGCAAATCTCCCATCGCGTCCTAATGGTTTTCGAAGGCTCATAAGTCTAGAATCACAAAACAATGCCTGTCTTGTTAACCTGCCCATATGACAGAGGTCTTACACATAGATGCATGTTGGAGCACCAAATATATCCTCTGTGAACTTACAACTACTGCATATTATGTTCATTTCCACTGATTATATCATTTGTTTGCCTCACTAGCTGTGTAAACATCTAATCAAGCCATTATTTTAGATCTAACTGTTCCTTCACTCCTCTCTCATTATTAACTTTCTCTGCTATTTCTCTATGTCCCTCACTCTCTCTTTATAATGCGACTATTCATCGTCTGTGTAGGTGTCTATCAGTGGAAAAGTGCTTGATTTTTTTTTTTTTTTGATTTTTTTTTTTTCCTCCCTTCAAGTGCGAATGTAGTGACGAGGCGTTGAAGTGCGTGGAGGCTTGTCCTTCAGCATTAGGCTCTGATTGACCTGCTGCAATTGTCCGGGCTGTTTGTGTACACCTTTAATTGAATTCAACCAGACCAATTGAAACCCCAAACTGCTTTATACTGAGTCAGAAGTGGAGGTGAGTGTATTTATCACTTTTCCTGCCACACTGAGAAGAAAGCAGCTTGCTCTTCGTCATACCCCGTATTAAGCTCCCTGAGGCAGGTCGACGCTGCAAATATCTGTACCATGTGTGCCACCGCTGGAGCCGTATCGCCATTGATGGTTTCCTCCCTGACGCCTCAGCGAGCTCAACACAAAACCGTTCTTTCTTTATGGCTAAAGGTCTTGTGAGCCCTAATCTCCTACTGCTCCTCCTCTGTGCTATGGATTGCACAGTTGAATCCCAATAGTCCTTCTGGCGGTCAAGCATTTTGTTTTCTCGTTCCTGTGAGAGGCTTTGGGCAGAGAGGGAAAAAAAAATCCCTGTACCGACAGGTTCGCTTGTTCTTTCCCTCTGCTTTTCTCGCTCATTATTCAGGGAAGGAAACCAGCCATCAACGTCACGGTGTGCTATTAATGGATGTGCCAAGGATGCCGTGTAGTCAAGGAAACCATTTAAAATAGATGTTTATTTTTTTTTTTCTTTTACAGAGGAAGGTTTCTGTGCTCCAAGTGGGACGGAGTTGAGTGATGCATGTAAACGACAAATCAGATAAACGGCGTTATATCATATATAAGAGGCTAAAAAGAAAAACCTGACTCCATGAGAGCTCCAGAAGATTTGATTGGCGCCTGATGGCTTCACAGGGTTGCGTGGAGTTCCTTTTCCCTGACTTTTGCTGGTCTGATTTGGTTTCTCCTTGGCAGAGAATGAGATGTGGGAGAATTACAGGGTGATTCATCTCACTACTGTGGTATCTGGCTCATAGAGCAGCAGTACACAAACGAGCCTACTCTCATCCTGTGTGTAGGATCCCGGCTCCAACGTCACTCTGAGAGCTGCACCTTCACAGCAAATGAGATATTTAGTTCTGTCTGCGTAAACCCAAAATTTAAATGGCTAATTTCCAATTATTATTCAAGTGTGGTTTGCAACTTTGTAATCAGATGTTTTATTTATTTTTATTGATACTCAAAATACAATTTACCCAATTATGATGAAACCAGAAAAAGTGTGTTTTTGTCGGTCCTTAGGTTTATTATCTATTCCCAGTGCCTACTGTCTATAATTTTGTGCCCTCGGCTGCTACTCCAGAACATTCTGCAATTAAAACTGTGCTACTCGAACGGATTTTTTTTTCTTAGTGCCACATATGTACAGTGCAGTAAATTTCATGCCTCAGACCTTCCACCAGCTCCTCCTTAGGCTCTGTTTATCACCCCTGAACAAACACAAGTTAATTAATGAAAGAATAATTAGCCGCGCTAATTAGTGAGCTGTTAAAATCTCTCAAAGTGCATTCGTCTAACTCGGACAGCAGTCCTCACACCTCAAAATAATTTGGTTTGTGCTTTTCCCTTGTGGATCTATAAGAGGCTTATGCATTCGCCAAACATTGATTTGATATTCTGCACTGACACGTGCACGCTGTGATGGTCATGCTTGTAATCCTGTTGGCTAAATATGCTTAGCTGTGAAAGCAGATTAAGACATGGCTGTGTTTTCTTGGCCAGATATTCTCAGTGGCCCGGGTGATCTAAGCAAGCGCTTTGAAACATCTGTCCAGTGTTGTTGGGCTTAAGCATGACCTAAGGCTGATGTTCAATCAAGGCAGTGTGCAGGTTCCCATAGTATGAGAATTAGAAGCATTACTTGTGCTACTCTGGTCATTCATTTCAGGTGAAACCAGAGCTGTCATATTGTGTTATGAATGATAAACAATATAATTCTGTTCTACAATGTGTTTGCTTGTGGGCGGGATCATATTGTGTCAAAACTCAGAACATGGAATTACACCCGTTTTCAATACTACGGCTTCAGCAGAATATGAATACATTATTCAGTGCTGTGTCTCCTTGAAATTATGTTTATATACAACAGATTTGCAAATACCCTTTGAAAGAAATGCTATGCTGACCGAATTATATTTTCTGTGATGCAAACCCTGAACTCTTGCACTTTGTTCCACCGTCCTCCACCTCGACCACCTCACTGCAAGTCTGCTGCTGTACATAAATGTAGAGCTTCATTCACTCAGTGGAGGTGGTGCTCTGTCTGGTTTACACTGACAGACCTGTCACCCAGTTTACATAAGATCAGTCAAATCACAACGCACTCAACACAGTGTTTACTGCTATTATCACTCTGCCCACTGTTCTTTGAAGATAAACATGCATAAATCTGATTTGAAATCATTAGATTCAGATGTTTTCTTCAGCATTTGTCTGTCTGAACCGTTAGCAGCTAATGCAGCGTGACTTTTCATGCTTCAGATCTGCCAGATTATGATATTGCCTAAAAAAACATGGAGGTGTTACTCCTGGATCACTTCAGTTTTCTTTTTGTTTACTCTGCAGGATAAAGCCTAACTGATGTTGCACTTTCTATTACTTTTCACTTCATGATCCACATGTATGTGATTGACACTTTTGCTGAGTATGTAGGACAAGCTGTTACAAGCAGGTGATGTGTTCAATCAGGGGTTGTAGAAACAGTAGAATGCATCTATTTTTATTATTCTGTCTTTGCCAACTATGGATTTTTTTTTTCAGTTTATTGTAAGGTTTTGCCATCTATAATTGTGGAACAGCTATGATTCTGATTTAACCGTGAAAGGGAACACTGTGTACTCCGGTGGAACCCATAATATTTTCACCCTTGAAAGTACTTAGCAGCTATTTACAAAGCCTTTGCAGTCATACTGTATAATCAGGGAAAATTGCAATAGGTCTGGTCATAAATCAGCTAAAAGCCAGCAAAAACCACAAACAAGAGTTGCTGTACTGAAATAGCTCTAAAGCATGTCACATCTTACATCCAACAAGGACGAACAGCTGTTTCTACCATCTTTATTTTGCTCTATCAGACTGTTTTATCATAGTGCAGACTGCCAGGGGCCTGACTGTCAGGCAGGCAAGGTGAGAGGAACGTGCCCGGTGAAGGCTACATGAGGTGGAGGAGGGGCATTGGACTGGAAGAGGGCAAAGCTCTGGCAGGGGGCACCACAGCCTGGCACATGAGCGGCCAAGCAGCCAAGTGGAAAAGGGCAGTCTGGTGAATGTGGGACTGGGCAGTGAAGTCCGGTGGATGGATTCAAAAAGGCACCAGCACAAATAGGTTAGCACCATTTGGTAAATTACATAAAGGAGGGTCTTTGAGCAAAAACAAATGTGAAGACAAGAATGATCAAGCTGTGTTACATCATTAGTGCAAATACATAGAGGCTACTAACTCATTTCATACAGTGTGTGAATGCATGATGCAGCTGGAGCTTGTTTGGTCAATGGCGCATATACTTTTTCTGGATTATCAAAAGCCATTTTATACCGAAAGTAGAAATAGGAGTGCGGCTGAACCCACATTGCTCCCCAGACGAAAAGTGGATCATACTCAGAGTAAAGGACTGTCAATAGATATCCGATTACTTGCCAATCTAGCCTCGCAAATTGGGATTGAAAGTCAAATGCTAATGTTTCATCTTGTCGGATCACGTCAAACATGATCCAAGCCAGCACGACTCAGTGGCATCTGAAAAAAAAAAAAAGAAAAAAAGAAAAATCCCTCAACCCCTGCTTACAGTACATTAAAGGCACGGTCCATAAAAAGGGGCTATCAGCATGGGGCCAGTCACACCAGAGCCACAAAAAAAGGGAAAAAAAGCAAACATCGTCGGAAATCCATGCTGTGGTATTTACACGTGACGCACACAGAAAGCAGCGAGGAAGATGAGAGAGCGAAGAGAAGGGAAAAAAGAGACAGAAAGAGGGAAACAGGGAGACTGGCAGACCCACCGCTCGCTATATTGGACAGGAGTGCCGTTGCCATGGCAACCGGCAGCCCTCGATTGGTATTTGGAGCAGCAAGTGGAATTACTGCAGAGGATTTGATGTTCAGTACACATCTGGGGTCAGCTAATATGCTGCTACAATCAGCTACTCCTCCGCTCGCTGCGCACCGCACTAGCAATCCCTCGTTCGGGACACGGCGGCTGGCACCCGAGCCGCCGGCGGCGTTCAAATCTCTCACCGAGTGCCAGATTAAGCGTCAGTTCCCTCCGTCCCGACAGATGTTTGTGCTGCCACGCACAATGTCGGATTGGCAGATGTAAACAGAGCATGTGTTGGTCTTTGTGGAAGTGTTTTTCTTTTTGCACGGCCTTTTTAAAACTGCAGAGTTCAAGGTCAGACCTCGATATGAATGAAGACAGAGCAGAAATACGGTTAGCTGTTACATATTCATGAATCAGTCTCTCTGTCATAAAATGTTGGGATTGTAATCATATTTTAATTATCAATGCAGTCAGCGTTCTAATATGTGGTTGCATCTTTTTCAGTGTTTGCTTTTGGGCCACAGAAGCTGCATTTGTAGACGAGATGAGGTACAGCGAAGCATGGCCATTGATTTTGCAATGAAAAAGAAGAGGGACTTCTGTGTAGCTGCTGCAGTGTTGAATAGAGCATATTTTATTACAATCTTATTTACTCCCACCATCCATTTTAGGGGAGACAAAAGAAAATGAGTTTGAGCTTTCTGTTTGTTCGCACGTACTGTGTGATGCGTTTGAGTTTGTGTGTGCCGGTGCCCGCGTGCGAGTCAAAGAAGAGATGTTTTCTTAGACAATGAACAGATGGTACGAGCGCCATCACTACATTTTGTTATTTGATGTTTTCTCCAGAGTGATTCCAGATGCAGAGCTGGAATCAGCAGAACCCTCAGAGCTGAAGACTTCCTGAAAGTCTGTTTTGCTGCTTTTTGTTTCTCAAACGCTGCAGCTGGAGGGTTTTCACTCACCTGAAATTCCCCAAATACTACGCCTCAAATTTGGGTTTGCAGCTGGATGTTTTGGGGCTGCTTCTGATCAGTAGTTTAATACCATTAGAATTGGCTTGATCTTGATCACGATTGATTTCTGCTCATGTACATTAAAACACTGCCATACATTTGCTTTACGTATTTAAAAAGCAGTACTGGGAAATCCAAAAAATGTGATTCGATTTGAGATTTTTTCATGTTGTCAGTTAATGCCATGAGAGAACAATGGATTATTCCTGCTACTTGCCTGCGTGGCCTGATGTAGTTTGTTCCTCTGAACCACGCTAATGCACTGGGTGACATGTTCCTTCGTTATAATGGACACTGTACTTTATTTTCTCTCTCACAGCTGAAAATAACCTGCACAAATGCACCGTTTTCTCCTGCTTGAGTAATATTTTCTAAAAACTACAGTGCCCAGTGGAAAATTGCTTAGCTTATTTTGACACACGTGATTGCACTTCATTTACAGACGAGTTTCACAGACAGGGCATCAGAAAGTATTGATGGACTACCCATTAAGGCTGCACGATATTGGAAAATGGCGACATATCTTGCGATATGAAAAAAAAAACAGGAAGTTTCACCAGATCCATACGGTGTGTTATTCATGTGCTGATGTACAACTCATGCAGGTACCTCAGAAGGCTATCCTCATAACAAAACAACACTACCCCCTTACAGACCACACTTGGTTCAACTCTCTGCCAACCCTTCAGAAATCAGCTTGGACTCCTCCACTGACAGGTGGAGGTATCTGAGAAAAACAGCGTGTTTCTGAATAAACTTTACCAATCGACTTGTGTGTCGCAGTTATCTTATTTCCATGTAATGGACCACTTCTAATGATGTTCAAATGTATGCTTAATCTCTGTGATGGAAGATAAACAGGCCTCCCAGCGCAGCTGAGGATGGTACAACCCTCAGACTCAAGCAACAAACAGATTTATTTACTATATGAAGGCAAGATGTAAGTACTGATAGATCTGGATAGAGCAAGCATAGAAGTGTGTGTTAAGCATTACGGCATGAGAGCATCAGAGCATTTCGTACATTGGGGCTCGGAGCAGCCCGGTGACAGTAACTTTTGAACTGTTAACCAGCACGGGGATGAGGTGCCACTGATAACAGGAAAACAGACACTCAAAAGCCGGCTTGCAGTACTGAACTCCTGCTGGTAGCACCCCGTTGACATTATGTTTGATATGTCGCGTGCATGTTGGCAGGCAGGTGATATGCAAACGCACAGCCATCACTTCGCTGTGTGTTCTGGTGAAAGAGAGCACCTGATGAGTTTATCAGTCAACCAAAATGAGCAGTGCTTGTTTTCAGGTTGTGTTAGGCAGCTAGTGGGGCCTGCTTTGGTTTTGGTGGTGTTCACCACAACACACTCGCAACTGATCAGACTCTATCCAAGAGCCCCTTAAATCAGACCAAATTATGTAATAACAGATGGACTTTCCCTGTCAATTAGTCATGGAAAATGAGAACTGTGCAAGTTTACCCTTTTGTATCAAAGCAAGAAAGTTGTAGCGTGACATGTCTGAGTTGAGCTTCCTTACTGACATCATGCGTGTTGACTGCACATGTGCACATCATGATGCTGATGCTGAAACGATCTATCTTGCAGCCCTACAACCCATTGTTGGTTTTGGTCTCTTTATGACCTGTTTTCACAATAAGACAACCAACCTTATCCTTTACTATACAGCAAGATATTGATAACATCTTATTTTGTTAGACCGTACTAACCGTGCATCTTCATCCCGTGTGCCGCCAAACATCTGAGTGATCGCAAAGCAGACTGAAAGATTAGATTGAAAATAGACATTTCATGGTTATGGTACGCAATGTAGGTTCAGTGAAGTCACAACATCCATTTTGAAAAAAAAGAGGTATTTTGAAACCACACACTTCCCGCTGCGCACTCCGCCCACTAAAGCAGCTGCATCTTGTAGCCTTTGCAATTCGATAAACAAGCCTCATATATTTGTGTAATGATGTTTTTCTGTGCAGGGCATGCTCCACTAAACACAACTTCAAATAAATAGCTTTTTAAATTTCAAAGCAAACACTCTTCTATCTCTCTCTCTCCCCCTTCATTCATTGGTTTAAACTTTTCACTCTGGCTCCCTCCATTCTTTCTACTTGACTTGATAAATCTGCTAAAAGGGTTCAATGTCACACCAGCATTGTCATTTAAATATTTGAATGTCGGTTTCACTTCCAGCAGGAAAAGAGGATGGCAAGCACTTTGAGTCCATTTTTAGCCTCTGGTTGTAGATCCGCACCACTTAAACATCCTTCGCCACAGACTTTTCCCTCCCCTCTTATACTCACATGTGTATACTGTACACAAGGGCTCTCACGCACACACACACTCACAGATACTGTAGACATGCAGAGGAGATCTAATCCACAGAATGTTCCAGAAAATAATTAGGAATATGATGAATGTGATGGATTCCATCTTCACGCTCTTCGTAATCTCAGTCAAGATGCTGCATTCAAAGACCCACTCACTCCAGACCTCCTTAAGAGGCCCACATACATTCAGCTCCTGTTTCAACAGAGCTTCATTAAAGACATTCGGGTTACTGTTCACCACTTTCATAGATACATGCAGACTCGTGATTGTAACCACTCTCCGCCCCGCTGAGCTGAATTGGCAATTAGCAGGGCATTGTGGTCAGTCGGCGAGATTGTCAGTCAAACAACGGGCAGCGTGATTTGTCTACCTTTTCACTGAGACAAATTCATCATTGTTTTGTTGTGTTCTCGAGAGACAGGGTGATTAGTTTAGAACTGAGTGGCTGCAACATCTCCCCCATCATTTTTGTAAACTGAGCAGGGTAAACAAACTCATTCAGCAACATAATGCTCGTGGCAATCAATTTTCCACAAGTAAAGCTCAAACAATGCGCTGTTGCTGCCGCTGCTAGCACTCAATAAGGAACGGTGGCTGAAACGCGCTGCCATTGTTGAATTTGACATGGATTAGGTTTCCCGTTTTTTTCCGAGAGAGATATTTTCAGCAGTGGAGATGAAGTGAGCGGAGTGTGACCAGTCACGTTCATTCACTGAGGGCGGGTTGTAAGAAGTTTAACCCCGCACCTGAGTTTGATGGAGGAAGTGATTTGAAAAAAAAAAAGAAAAAACATCAAGCACAGTGTTAAAATCACTCTGCTCTATCGCCCTTACATATAATCCGGGACAATAAATGGCATTTTTCTTCAGTGTGATCTCTAACAGACACACAACACTGCCGCTCTCAATTTATATTTCTTTGCCTGGAACATCCTTGTCTGGATTATGGCCGTCTGGTAATGTTAGGCAATGCACATAGATGCACTGAGAGCTTTTCATTGACAGAAAATGAAATTTATGAGAGTGCCGCCTGTTGACTTTATAGAACAAAATGTACCTGTATTGATGCACAGTACAAAGCGCCTTAGATCTGTGGGGACCCGTGTTATACAATGCATTTCTCCCCTGTGTGAATATTTGATGGAGGGAAAGAGCTTGCTGCATATCCCCATCTCTCTGTGGATATAGTGGGGATAAAAGCCCCACATTTCTCCTCTCACTTCTCTAAGACCCAAATGGTTTTGTAGTGCTCTCTGTTCTGTGGTCTCACGTGAGTTATGGCATGTTTTGACTTATCCTCAACCTTCAAATATTGACTTTTTTTTTTTTTATATAAACAAGTGAAAAAAAGACGTCATTTGTCATTGTCATTTTAGAGACTAGATGGATAATGAGAAAGCAGGATTCGTGTAATTAATTATATTAGTATCTAAGAGAACTAGTGCCCCCTCCTCTCCACACTCCACTCCTCCTTCCTCCTCCTCTGTGTATTATTCATCATAGAGGACTCCTGCCCTGCTTCCCCGGGCTATTTTTACCCAGCATGCCCGTCACATTAACTGAGAGCCCCAATCCCCTGCTGCTCCCAACAGCAAGCCTCCCTCCATCTGGATCATGGATTACATCCCTCTTTTTCTACCCTTACTCCTACTCTTGGTACCTCTGAGCCCCCCCCTTACGTCCCTCCATCTCTTTTTATCCCCACTTCTGCTTCTTCACCACTCCAATAACACTCCCGCTCTCCACTCCTGTCCTCTTTCTTATGTCTTTCAATCATTCATATTAGTGTTCCCAGTCCCGCGGTAATACTTACTACACATCTCTTCAGAGCACAGTCATTGCCTACTGAGCTGGTATAACAGCATGGCTGACATACCCGGCTGCACATATCGGTCGCTATCTCGGCCACAAAGTTATGTTATTTACAGTAATTGACACGAATTTTCAAATTTATTTCCAGCCAATGCTTATTGCCCCTGTTTTGTTAAAGGGGTAGTTTTTTTTACCACATAAAAAAAGCCCATGTAATAACTATTAATATCAGCTTACGTGTAGGCTATTTTTAGAATAGTCTCACTGCTTTACCTTGCTGTCAGTCAGCCTTTTCTGGCAGAACACTAAAGCTGTTACATCACTTTCTCCAAAGCCACCAGACTCTTTTGACAAAAACGGTCATTTTACCTCACAGGACACGGGAGTTGCTGATCTACCACTGCCTCGATTGGTTAGTTTGTGTTAATTTGTGACTTTTTAATTCTAGCTAATGCTTTAAAACACAGAATGTAATGAAAATATTGTATGTTTATGTTAGTATCAGTCAATATAGTGAATTATATATATATATATATATATATATATATATATATATATATATATATATATATATATATATATATATTTATATATATATATATATGTACATAGTGACTTTCCAATACTGTTACTTGCGTCAAAAATCTTTATCTTGACAATAGTTGAATAAAGTCATACAGTATATTGATTGATTAAAGCACTTACTGTACATGCAGGATTTGAAGATTTTTAACTTTTGTGACTCGTAGTGGTAGTATAAAAAAAAAAAGAAAAAAAAAGTGCATTTCGCCACAAGATTTAAACCTGGAGAACGTCTATTGAAAATGTATTGAACCTGCGTACTGAATTATGTGTCACGTTTAGAAGGTGCTGGTAGTTACTGTCCAACTTTGCAAACAACTCTTTGAATTTTGTCATAGGTATAGAACAGGACCATTCTGCAACTGCAAACCCTGTTTTGGAAAAAAAAATCATAGACCAATGACAGGCCAGCAAGCATTGCATTTATCCCGTCAAACATGAGGAGAGTGAGTGTCAGTCGTTTAATCTTTTACTTTGTCAGCCTGCACATCTGTAGCTGCATCTTGTGCAATAAGTGTATGTTCTACATATACATTGTCCCTGTTAAAAGAGCAATAAAAAAAGAAAAAGAAAATCTGTTCTTTGTGAAATATCTGTCCCCAGTGTCTACTGATCTGTTTTGTAAAAATCTATACTTTTGATTTGATGATTCATTCTTGTCCTATATGTAGATAAGAACACAATCATCTGAATCCTCCTCTGAATTCATTGTAGTTGTTCATCCCTCATCAAAGAGGAGAGTTGTAGAAGGTGCAGTGTGTAGGCTTGGATGTGGTAGGAAAATGCAGTAGTTATATTTAGTCTGCACTGTAATAAACACACACGTTGACCCATGCACGACAATATAGTAAAGAGAAAACTGTTAAAATGAAGAGGTGGAAGTGTATCATTTAATAAATGCAGAGACACAGTGGCTTTCCGTTACATAATGGCAATAGAGCCTCTATTGATATCCTATCTCCAAAAAATGATGTGCTCCCAAGCAGGACTTGAAGTTAAGCTTTTGGCTTTAATGACTCCATTTTTAAAAGTCTTTTTTAGAAACAATAACCAGGATCCCAGCAGGGAATTGCAGGGGTACAAGCAGCACACAAACAAAAACAAACAGCCTTTGTTTTCCTCTCTGCCTGGTGAGTCCTGTGCAGGCTACCACAGTAACAGAACATTTTCCTACATCTTTCACAAAGATGTGCTGTTTCAACGACCAGGTGAGGTGATCAATATCAGTTTCATTGATTTGGAATGTGTTAAGACCAGCGTAGCTTAAGAGACTGGACGCTAGGGGAACAATCACAAAGCAAGTTAATGTATTCTCTTTGGCACCTGACACTGGATTTCAGCTTAGATAAACTATTTATCGATAGTTCTTTGCAGATACTGTTCGGTCAAGTTTCGGCTTCAGGTTAACATCTTAGCTTTAAGGTGGCTCCTTCAAATGAGGACACACATGTCCGCACCTCTCCTCCTCTGCCTCCCTCCTTCCTCTTGTTTACCCGGTGACTAATGAATGTACTTCATTTGTTTATAATTAGAGTTCAGAGAGTCACTTGTTTATGTGCTGGATGCTGACAGCATACAGTGTCCAAATATGACCCTGAACATGTGCACAAATAAACAAAAATACATTCTCACGGCCTCATACCCTCATACAGGCTACTGAGAATCATACAAACACGCACATGGATGCTGATTGATCATTCATGTTCAGTTGACTCAGGTCAGATTGGGCCAAATTTAACGGACAAGATGGGCTTCAGGTTTGTGGAAAAAGCTGTGATGCACAAATGCTAATTACACACGAACAGATATACACCAAAGTACAACCGAATTCATACATTACATCAGGATATTTCTTGAAAATGAAGCATTGAAGTAGATTGCAGGGCTTTTTATAGTTGTCCCCTTCTAGTTATTTCAGTTAATTGATTTTTTTTTTTTCAATGAAACACTGCAATGAGTGTAATTCCTGAAATACTGGATTCATGCAGCCCCAGTGACAGTCCTTCAGGACATTTTTACATAAAAGCAATCCTAAGGCACGATGTCATTTAATTTTCAATGAGTTTTCTATCCCTCATCAAATAAACAGGGCCTCCTCTGAGAACCAGGGCTTGTTCATTACTGCTGGTTATGTTTCAGTCTCAGAAAACACTTAAAGAGACAATGAGGTACTCCTTCTGTAGAGTCCCCAGCTATTGCAACACTTTTGTTTATTTCCCATTCAAGCCCATTTCCCTTCAAGTTAGCAAAGTTAATATTTTATAAGACCCATGAGGTGACATCATCTGGAGGTAGTGCACATCCATAAGAGCCCAAAACAATCTCTGGTAGAGATATTCGTGCTATTTCTGAGCCACTGCAGAGCATAACCTGTTGTCAGCTTGTCTTTCTTCCCTTTGATTGTATTCAGATGGATGCTACGTGCACTCCAGCACTTCAGCTGAATGCAGGTTTATGATATTGTGCCCACTGAGCTGATAAATAGCTGTGATTACTAAACTACTGAAAACAGTTGCTTTTTAATCAGAAAATTTCAGCATCTTGGAGATGTAAAGGCTTGTTGATGGAACACACAATTGTCCCCTTAGTCTTTATTGATCTTGCATGACAATATATATTCTCTTGAGAACAAGTGAACTACAACCTCAACAGCGTACTGACATGAGCCTTAACCTATTGTGCCCCAGCCAAATAAGCGATTGACAAAAACGCCAATGGAAAAGATTGGGAAGACGTGTCCCCTGAAATGAAGCTGATTTGGCAACGATTCCTCCCAGAATGTGTATAAACGCATAAGGAACTCCATCTAAAACAAAATTTCTATTGTAGAATTGTTCGTTTCATGATGGCTCCCCCTACTTTTTGCAATAATTTGACAGAATACCATTATTTCCCGTCTACATTAATTGTGGAACTTGTGTCCATACAGCCAATTAAATCACTTCATGTAAACCTTATTTGCATAAAGCACAAATTTCAGCCTTCTATAATTGGCAGATTGTCACGCGGAGAACCAGCCAGACAGCAGCCTGCTACACAAGAGCCACAGACTCTGAGCAGCATCCCACACTGTCTTTCCTGCTGAAGCCTCTTCCTTATTTAACTCGCGAACATGAACACACATCTTGTCCTGCGCCTTAGCTTCTTGAACAAGCCACCAAACAAACATTCACCTGGGAAAAGTCCACCGCTCACGTCAGTTTGCAGGTTAGATAGCTCATTAGCTGCTCAGCTGCAGCATGTAAACGTACCCGCAAATGTCACTTGGGTCTGGTTAGATGCTGGTGTGGTCCTTTCTCTTCATTACCACTGCTAAAAAAAAAAAAAACACTCTGTGCCATAGCTTGTAAACTGCAGCACGTTTGTTTACCTTGTCTCTTGTTCCCCTTCTGACCACACAGCAAGCCAGCGACTGTCAATCAAACACAGACACTCAAGAGACCTTTTTTTTTTCTTCCTCTTTATGATAACAAAATTGATGGTAAAAATGGACGACTGCATGTGATTACAGTTGGACTATAAAGGTGGTGAAAGAACATCTTAACACCCTTTTCTTTTTAGCTTGAACACATCTGTCACATATTTAAATAATCTGTCACCTTCATATCTCGGTCAGATCGTTTCTCCAGCATCCATCTATCTTTTCAGATGTGTATAAACCATGTTAAGGTCTAAATAATGTGGTGGTCATCCAGAATTCATAGAGCTGTACTTGCATATTAACTCTTGTTTTAATGTCTGCTCTCATGAGGATTTATTTGCATGTGTCTCCCTGAGTTTCCCGTCTTCAGTGACGGCTAACATGGTGGTTCAGAGTTGGGCTTGTTGGAATGTGCTTTCTAGGGAGGCTTCAGCAGATGCAGTAGAAGCAGTGTAGAGTGAAGGGGAGATGTGACTGTGCTGGGAATACGTACGTTTGCCCCAAAAAGCTGCAAACCACAAGCTCACTGGTGCTAATACTAGTAATAGTATTCATAGTTCTACTACGACTACTGTGACGTTCCTTTATACTTTCAGTGTAGACTGCAAGGCTACATCGTAGACTTAATGCAGATTTTTCTTTGGATTACAGGGCAGAATGGCTATTACGATTATTTCCATTGGAAAATGGCAGCCATTGCAGTGAATGCTATAGCCTTGGCAGAGAATTCAACATGACTGCACATTCATGTGTCACTGAATGTCCTACTTATTATAACAATCTGAGCCTGTCAGAGGCAAAATGAAACACTTTTCTTTATTATTTTGTAATGTTTAGGTATGTAGATCTTTTAAAAGACATGTATGTGTTGAAATAATGTACACATATGTGTCTCATTTTGTTGGTTTTCTCTGTTATGGACACAATGCAGCAAAAATAGATGTTAAAATGGTTTGAACTGTTTTTGAAAAGGAATAATCAAATGTCTTTTTTGGTCATTTTTGACAGCCCTGCTGCACATATATAACGTGATAGTAGCTCAACATAGTGGACTCGCTAAGGTCATATTTAGGGCGGAGGTGAGGGTTCAGATTTGTCTGAGTCTGAGAAGAGGGTTCTGCCTACGAGGCTTAACTCAGGGACAAAGATACCCTTGAGCTTAACTTGGTCTAGAAATCAGGAAGAAAGCATCAAAGGTGTGAATGCAGGTTTTAATTAAATCACACTCTTGCATGGTTCTTTGTACAAACACCCTCCAACATGTGACAGATGCTAAGACAACAAGGTGAGGCCTCTTGGGGCTGATGTGTTTTTCGTCCTAACGCTTACTGGATTACATCATCGTCTGTTCTTTGGTGTGCTTTTCTTTTTTTCCTCCTCCGCTCTCCCAGCCTCGGTCACCCTTTCCTGTCCAACTCGCTCGACGTTAACTTCTCTTAAGCATCCTTCGCTGAGCTGCTACCCCTGTCCCCCCCCCTCATTCTCCCTCCCTCTCTGATGTCCTCTCCCTGCCTAACACACTTCACATTAGCTTCCCTTCTCTTCATTTGGCTCCGTCGCTTGTTCTGTCATCTCGGCCCGCTCCTTCAAACCCCCTGTCCCCTTACCCGCTGACTCAGCAGCTGGTTTCTGAGCTTGTACCAGTTTGCGTGTCAGGTGGGAACAGGTGACGCCGCAGGGTGCGGGCTGACCTCACTGTGTCACTTTCGCTCCAACTCACATCAAGTTTGTTTGAGACGCTGCCACTCTCCTTGAGGCTCCTTTCAAGCTTGTATGAAGTACATGGAAAAATGGAAAGAGCAGGAAAAATCGGCACTCAGGTTTACTGTAAGACATACTGTATATCTGCCTTTTATTTTGTGATCTTTGATTAACATGAATAACTGTGTGCTGCCCAGGTAGAATCCTCAAATAGTGACGGCTTTTACAGTTCGGACATGTTGATCCCATTGGATGAAAACACAGCAGACTGGCCATAATCATGTTAGAAACGAAATCCAGTATAAGCCAACAAATGTGTATTCCCGTTGTGCACACTGTTATCAAAGGCAGCAGATGCCGATAGATGCCGAGAAGAGATATAGACTGAAACAGTCCAACAGCTCAGTTCACAAGTCCTCAACTGAGAGGATTTGGGACTTTAAATTGATAGAAGCAGTAGTCTGTCTTGACCTCTTCCTTTTACCTATCGAACCCCCTGAGATGCAGCAGCTGATAGTGCTATTCACGGTACTATTTTGACTCATAACACACACACACACACACACACACACACACACACACACACACACACACACACAGACACAGACACACATAGATAATGCAGTGTGACAGAGTAAATGCTAACAAGCAAAGCGAGGTAGAGAGCGTTCAATTTTTCCCCTGAGTATCAGAGTCAAATGTAAAAGAGAACGCCATTCCGCTCACATCAGACTTTCATTATATTCACCTCCTCTCATGAAACATTCATCCTCTCTAAATATTGCATATGTTGTGAAATTTTGTTGATACATCAACTTCCTATTAATTATTAATCCCTGTTGGGTTGTCCTCTTATCATTTTTTGAAAGATATCGGCCAATAAGGCTAAACAATGTGGTACAAAAGCCTGTTTACGTGTTAATCTGGATCTGTAGCCAAATGTGCACAGTAATATATAAGTAGTGCAGTAGTTTAGTAGAAAATGGTAAAAACACAGTGGAAAAATAACTTCTTGTCATTTGAAGTGATTAAACATTCTCCAATCTGCACCAGGATCCTGGTTTGCAACGACAACAAATCTCTTTTTCCTGGAGCCAAGGAAAACGAGATGAAGAGATTTGCACAAAATGTCAAGTTAACATAAAGTATTTTTGACGTATCCTGCCAATTATCGACGGGCAAACTGGACCGTGAGCACCACCCTCTTGGCAGCGGTTAAAAGTGGGTTAGTCAAGTCAAGCTGTTTAGTACCACTTGATATGTTGAAGCCCCGCTAGGGTCCAGTAGGGAGCCCATTAGTGCACACAGCACACAGGAGATTTGAAGTATCAACATGGGAGCTCTGAAGAAATGCCTCTGAAAAATTCCATACATTTCTTTAGTAGACGCCGTGTGCCTCATGGGGGGGGGGGGGGGGGTCATCGAACTGTTGACACATCGCTTTCTGTAAAGACTGTCATTTGCATGCAGTCATGATAGTTAAAGAGAATAAAGGTGTGTTTTCTGAAGCTTTCTGTGTCACAGGCTTCAGATTCTTAAATAAAGTTTATCGAAGTGAATGTTAGATATTCTTAATATGCTGTACCCAAGGCTGCAGAGATTGTTTTGGGCATCAGGACCAAAATAAATTTAATTGTCCTCCAGAATGACACATTAGTGTTTTCTGATCTGATGCCTCCATCAGCTGGATGACAGCCTGTGGCGGTCTCTTCTGACTGTAATTGATGGTACTGAGAGAGTTTAGCTGAATCTCTTAAAAGCGCACTCCACTGATTTAGCATTTCAATAGAAATAGCTTAGCTTGATCCAAGTACATAGTGTATAATAGGCATGTGTCAGCCTTGCAGTAACCCAGTCAGCCAGCATAACAGCCCTTTAAGGCTGATGATACCTTCTCTAGATACAGCACTGTGTCTCTTTTTCTTTGTTTTATCTTCACTCTAAATTACAAAGTCAGAGGAGTAGAACCAGAGAAATTCTCCCAGTCCTGGATGTCAATAAGTGTGTGTGTGTGTGTGTGTGTGTGTGTGTGTGTGTGTGTGAGAGAGAGAGAGAGAGCAATACTCTTCCAAAGATGCCAGAGCCAATCAGCAGAAGGGAATTTAGTGCCTCTCTGCTTCCTGCTCCAGTGGGCAGATAAGATTATAGCATTTAGATTCAGAAGCAGACATTCTCTCACTTCAGGCTGACTAGATCTACGCCGCGCATGTGGAAACTTCAGCAGCACTATATCAACAACATACCGCTGCCTTTTCATTTAATTTGTGGGTGCGCTAAATCAGACTCACAGCGGACCGCAAATTTCTTCGGCGTCTGTAGTTCCAGTTGAGTTTGTTGTGTGTGTTTGATTAGCTGCTGCTTAGGTAGCAACTGTACTGAGTTTTTGCAGTTAGCAAAACCACTTTGTGCATGTACAGCCTCAGGCTACAGGGGCACAATGGTGATGAGGGAGCAGAGTTTTACAGGACTCCCACATTTTAATCCCAGTTAGCATGAGAGTCCGTCTATGTTTAGGAACCAACTTCAAATTCAAAATTAAGATAATATTTCCCCTGAACCTCATTGTGTCACAAAGAAGATAATGCTGCTCGTCCTGTCCTTCCCTTCCCTGACACCACCTCCTGCACCTTCTCCAATGTTGCTTGCCAATTTTCTGCTTCTACACAGGAAGAACAGCACCTTCTCACTGCCTTACAGCAGATTATCGGCAAAAGCCAGCATGCAATGGAGGATTTCTTTCTTTCTTCTTCTTTTTAGTTGGCTTTTTTATGACTCATCAACTTTCAACCATAACGATTATAGTGAGTTTTTCATGCACTAGCGTCAGTCCACTGTTAGGTAATGACTTTTAAATTACATCTAATTGAGTTTCCTCTGACGCTGTTCATTTAACCCATCATATACAGTGTGAAGACGCTGGCAAGCTTATCAGCAATCTTTGCATTATTATACGTTTTTCTTCAGTGATTATGATTATTGATTGCAGTTCTTTAGTGAAACCTCCCAGAACTTCAGAAATTAATGAAAAAGTCCTGACGAATGTTGAATCATGTTGACATGATGTCACAGTCCGGGGTGCAGGTCCAGTACTGCAAAGGTTTGATGACACACTGTCAATGTGTGACTCTCTACAGTTGAATCCAGTGGCATGCTATAACCTGAAATGATCTACCTCCCTGATATAGTCGTAATTCTATCAGCCACGGGCCGAGCTGTAATCTTATTATCTGTTGTTAACAGAGTTGGGGTTGGGTGGGGGCTCGGCAGCGATGGGGATCTCCACAGGGCAGATTACCTCCGCATTATCCACTCAGAATAGGACATTATCACCTATCACAAGCCAGAGGTGTCAATTGATCCAATCAGATTGTCCCTCTAGTGATGCGGGCCACTCCCATCGCCAGTTAATTACAGAGAAGATGAGACTGTTCACCTCAGTGGGTAGAGCTGGTTCAACCTCCTGGTCTGTTACCGTACTGCACGTTGCTCCGCAGTAAACAGGCTTCCTGTGAGGAGGTTCGACCTCTGTGAAGGTTGAGCCGCTTCACTTTGTGCTCAGTCACTTCCAAATGTAAGCAGCAGCTGCTTCTCAGTTACTGCTGCTAACAGGGTGTTTTTATCAATAAATTATGAACTCAGCCTTGTTCAGAGGTTTCGCAGTGTTTCTTAACTGTATTGAACATGAATGAATCCAACAAATCTGCTGGATGTCAATCATATATTTACACTTTACCGCTTAGGTCTCTCTTTGTTTAAAAAGTACATGCCTTTGCATTAAATGACAGTAGCTTATCCGGGGGATCTCTCACTGTGTTCTCTTTCTTCTGGACTGGAAGAAAAGGCTTGACGTGGTTTATGTGAAATTTAAGTTTACTTAGAATGTTTTAGGAGGCTCATGCTGTTTGCCACAAAATCTGCTGCTTTTCTGCAGTCGCATTTCGCAAATCTCTACAACAGAGGCGAGTACAAAGTGAGGACAATATCTGGCTCTTTAGCTGTGAAATGCTCCACTTTTGTGCACATCTAGTCTCTAGCTGTGCCTGTCTGCTGTTTGGTGCTGAGCAGGTCGTGTGCAGTGGGTTTTTAGAGCTTCTTCATTGGAAAAAGCTGCAAAAACGATGCTGTTAGAGCTGTGAGAGTGAGCCAGAACAGTGAAGTTGCGGTCCAGACAGCTAAACCATGAGCTGAAAGTTGATATAGAGCTCTATAAACCTGAGGTGGACATGTTATATCATCCTGTTGTTTTCTCATTGTCATTTAGTACTTTGTATCATTGAAATATCGATTATGGCTGCTTTAACGATTGGGTGGGGTGGAAAAACCACTGCAGGACAAATGAAGAATTTTTATTCCAAAAAATGAAGAAACTTCAAATCATGTGCAGGATCCCTTCCTTATTGATCAGGCATGTCTTGCCACTTGGCTCCCTACCCAGTTTTGTAACCACAAAACAAAGCGCAATCCATTGTTGATGCTCACTTTGCCAACAGATAGAAGAAATGACAGAAAATCCATCTGCAAAAAAGCCAGTTTTAGTATGTCAGTCATAAAAAGGAACCGTTTAATGTTTGATTGGCTGTCATGCTGAGATATTGCAGAATTCACATAAACCACAAACAAAACAGCCATCGACAGATTCTCTGCAACAGTAGCTGCACTGTAACTGTCGAGGTTTAGATATTTCTTTTGCAGCAGACAGTAGATGAAAACTGGAGACCAAAACAGCTAAAAATAGCTGAAAATGCCACAAACAAAGCCGCCATGAGCAGACACGCCCTTTATCTGCACCCAGCGTTGAGCCATCCACCACCCAGACAGTTTTCTGGAAGCTGTCTGAGTGGTTGCTGAAATAATCAACATCCTGCGGTGACCGTGGCCACCCTGGTCGTAAAGGTCTGCAGATTGGTGGGGAAAACAGCCTCTGTGACTGTAACTGGCTTAAATGCAGAACATGGTGTGCTCTGCAGACTGCCCATTCAATGTGTTTTCAGTGTTTACTCTCTGCAGTTGAGTATTTAGGTGGAAATGTCAGCTTTTTGCCGACTGGCCTATAGGTGTGCTGTTGCAGAACAGACAGAAATAGAAACAAAGGTCAATGTGGCATAAAATTGACATGAGATTGCTTAATGTGGTAACAGTAATGAGGTGACCTTTCATGAGTAAAGCATATCGTGTGAGCTGTGGCTTTAAGCGCACACGGTAAAGCACATGAAGGAAGGAAAAGTTTCTGAGATATCCGATGCAGAGTGAGACCTTTTTAAAAAAGGAGAGAGGCATCATTTCATCTTGAGGACACCTTTTAGTTTTGGTTACAGTAAAAATTGCATTTTTATCTGTATTGCGTTGCATTTGCCGCTTTTCCTTAGTTCTTGTCATGAAACATTTCTCTCATAATGGCTGACCTGTTTATGCATGCCCCATACGTTTGTACAGCTGCACAGGAGCAGAGCAGCTAAATGAACAGCTAAACGATGGCCTTTTTGAAGCTCACTAGATCTGGAACTCATATCCTGAGGCTCTTTATGACAAATAGTGCGTTACAAAGCAGGGAGAGAACACACCTGGCTGCTAAATATGGACAGTTGGATACCCTTTATATGTTTGGTTTTTAGCACTTTTGATGTTGTGTTCAAGACCTGTTCATCAACATACTGCTATACACGTTTGAAAATTAGCCTAAAATGCTTTATCCAAAATAAATTGAAAGCTCTTCTTGAACCATCTGGAGTACATGCGTGGTTTTTTGAAAGGTAACACTCAATACTTTTATCCCCAGCAGTCAATCACTGTACTTGCTACTGGCAAAAACAAACAGGCCGCTGGTAAGAGCATACAGTCACTAATTTAATGTAGTGCAATAAAAAAAATACACATTAGTGTAAAATACAGAAGTCTCACCGATAAGATGTTAGATTATTTGATTTATTTAGATTTGAGGTTAAGCTGAAATACACAGTTTGACAGGCAATCAAACCACTAAACTGAGTTAATATGTTCTATACATCATTTAGATTTTTTATATGAACTGCTGTAGATACAGAATAAATGCTTTAGTGCACGTGCTACTGATTGCCCTTTGACATTATGATGTGGCATGATGACCTGGTTCAGAGTTTTGGGGTTAAACCCTCAATAATTGCTCCTGGGAAGGTAACTTTGATATCGCATTTGAATGGTAGCAGCATTAAGTGATATTTGGCCACAAGGGGGCAATCAAATGTTAAAACACGTCGACAAATACACAGTGAGCATCTGCCTTGTAAAGACGTTAGCGCTAACTAGTTAGCAAGCTCTCGCCGACCTTCACATTCAGCAGACATACGCGTCTGAACACACCCATCATCACGATGATATCAGGATGCACTGACCCAACCTGGAGTACGCCTCTACGTCTCTTCAGTGGTTAGAAGTTAAATCCCATGTTCAGAAAACAAAGTTGCTCTCCAGCTATCCACAGAAGCTCCTCACAGTAGATATTTTGACTCGTCTTAGCTGGAAAAACAGGTGCAACCAACAGTATTTATGGCTTTATTCCATTTACGTGCACCAGTAAGCCATGCCAGTGAGCCAGCATGCACATTAGCAGGGACCTGGTCCTGGCACATCTAAATGGAACACAGCTATTATTAAATTACACCTGTTTGTCAAAATCTCTGCCAGTGCCTGTCCTGCTATATTTTATGTTAAAATTTCATGTTTGACAAGTGTCTAAATGGAGACAGACCCCATTCAAAAAGTGACTATTTTTGAATGTTAAAGGGATTAAGGAGTAAAGATCCAAGAGACTCACAGACTCTGTCTTTTTGTTCTGTTTATGCGATGGTGGTCCTGGCTCAGTCTGGACTAGCACAGCAGAAACAGAGTTGCAGATGGGACATCCCGGTGTGGTGTGGTCTACGTTTAGGCATGCACAAAATACTAAGCATCTGAACCAATAAGATGGGGCCTTTCAGCAGTGTTTAGTCCTATGCTAGCAGCAAACACAGCAAGAAAAAAAGCCTACTGCTCACAGAGGTCAGTTTAGTTTGTGTTTGTAGGTGTGTGTGTGTACAAAATTAGTGGCAACCACAGTAGAAAGTCTATAAAAATCTTGATGCCCACACACCTTTCACAGTAACCTTTCAAAACCTTCCTACTTTAGTACTGTAGGCAGAACATTGTTAAACGTTACACAACAGAACCAAATTCATATATTATGACACAAAATAGATTTCTGGCAACAATTGCGAGATCATTTCTCCTTTGAAACGTATCGCGTCCTCCTGAGAGCGGAGCAAATGAGCCGCTCCAACTCATCGGGGATATAAAGGGCTACTGTTCCAGGTGTGAAAGTTTCTTTATTTTTAACGCAGCATTCACTGCATTTGATTTCCACAAATTTACCAAATATGGCTGCCTTACTAAGATAATCCCTCTGATTGTGTTTGTGTGAAGCCTGAACCAAACATTGATTTGTATTACACTGGATAAATCGCCCCCTTTCCATCTCAGTCAAGTGTCTCCTCTCTGATGTAAACAGATGTTCTGTGCTCTAAAGCAGCTTACATGAGCAGCCTACAAAAGCCTTTAGTATGTTGGAAGGAACTGCCTACAGCCCTCAGTGTTCTTGACATCATGCTCTAGCTTATTGATGATCTGTTTGAGGAGTATTTCATGTCAATATAAAGCTAAAATCTACAGTATACTCCTGTGTTAGTGCGTGTGCTGGTATAGATGATGACAACTTGCTGTGAAATCATCAAAAAATTGTGACTCTTTGGCCAAATATTTACTTTGACCAAATCCACCTGTGGAAAACTGACACTGTTACTAAAAATATTACTCATGAAACGATGATATTATAATCTTTAGCATATGTATATGGAATTATTGATACATTAGGAGGCAATAAACACGTTCATGGTAAACAAAAATGAGACAGCTGGACGGAGCAGGTGGAGGTGGTGTTACTTTGGATGTTAATACTGAGGTAAATGCAGACAAACACAAATGAAAAAACCAAAGAAAAGATTAGATGCAGCCTGTAGTGATTTTACAGGCCAGCTTCAACTTAAACACACACACATCCGTCCACTATTTGTTTGCATTACAGTAATCACATATTTTGTTAGTTAATAAAAAAAAAAACCTACTTGCTTCACTTTTGTTTCTAATAATCAGTTTTTAGTTACATAAGCCTAAATTTAATGTCCATTTCCTTTCCTACTGTTGTTTCCATTGAGGCTCTTGTAAAATCCCATCCGCACTTTGTCCACGCCTCCTTTTCCCCACAAAACGGACGGTTGCAAATAGCGTGACCTCAGTAAATCTTGCAGAATACATAATCAACCAATTATTATTCTCTCCTTATGCATATGCCATGAGGAGAGAGGTGCACCTTGCAGACATTCACACAAACGACACGCGAACTGCGACCTCAGCCTGGTGCGTGTTTGGGGCAGGATGCGTCACAACTACACCTTTTTTTTAAAAAAAATCTGGCCCCGTGAGTCTGGTATGCAAACAGTTCTCAGATGAGAGATCGCCTCGGTATTCTGGTTTGACCAAACTGGGTTGATGATCGTTGCGGGTAGGCCAGAAGATGCAGAGCCGTGCATGGAAATTAGCCCTCATTACTTTCTGTTCTTATTCAGGCTGATGTTCCCCGCTCCTCTTCTTCTGCTCTCACTTCATTTTTCTCTCTCCGTTGCTCCGTCTGTTTTCTTCGGAGGAAATAAAACTGGGTCATATCTTCTCTTCTCCTCCTCCTCCTCCTCCTCCTCCTCCTCAGTGACTTAAATGGAAAAAATAGAAAAAAGGGTGAATTAATGCACTGCTGGTGGATGTATGGGGAGATGGAGATGTATGGATGGCAGTATAGGCATCCGCACACACACACATGCACAGCTGCAGTACACGCATAGATTTGCAACTGGTGTGATGTATGACGCTCCATCCAAAAGCACTTGAGACATATCTCTCCTCTCTCAGTGCATCTTATCCTCCGTTGTGTGCCTTTTTCTTTCCAGCACAAGGTGCATCTCGCCGCTGCTTTTCTTCCTGCTACGTCTTTATCTAACATTTCAGGGGTTTCAGCGTGGACTGCCTGCCGCCACAGCTCAATAGTTCTGTCAGGTTCACCTTTTTAATGTGTGAAGACGTCCGAGGCTCCCTCCCCTCACACACAAACACACACAGATAAGCCACACACACACACACACACACACGCTGCAACATCTTCAACAGTAGAGCAATCACAAGATAACTAACAGTACAATACTATCTCAATACTCTGTGTTGCACATGATAACAATGACGATACCTTATAGCCCGACTGATACTGGATTTCTGAGGCTGATACAGATATCGATTTTTGAGAGTTTATAATACCTGATAATGATGAAGATCATTTTTAAACCTCAACATATTGCAGTTTTGATAAGGAATCCATAACTTTTAAAAATAATTTGGAGCTGAAAAATGAACCTGTCTGTGCTCTCTGGTGAACATATTTCAGTCCCATAATCTCTTGTTACTCATGGGTCAACATATGCAGCAACAGCAATGTATCTGCAGTAAGTGAATATCGATTTTTTTTATTTTTTAGCTTGGCTGATTTATCTCTGTACAAAAGTAGTTACACAATATTTCTACAACCCTGATTCCCAAAAAGTTGGGATACTGTGTAAAACTTCAATAAATCCAAATTGCAATTTGCATCGAACTGTGTTTACTGACAACAGTTTTACAAAGTGTTCCTGAGCCCATGTAGTAATGTGCTTCATACAATCATGTGTTCACAAAGTGGTGAACCTCCCTCCATCCTCGCTTGTGAGCGACTGAGCCTTTCCAGGATGCCCCTTTCATACCCAATCATGATACTATCACCTGTTACCAATCAACCTGTTTACCTGTGAAATGTTCCAAACAGGTGTTTTTGGAGCGTTCCACATCCTCAGTTCTGTTTTGTTTATATTTTGTGTTCAGATTCAGACTCGGAAACACTTTTTTGATCCCCTGCAGGGAAATAATACATCCAGTTTTGATAAATGCATTATATTTGTAATCATTTATGATTTAACTGAATACATGAAACTGATAAAAAAAAAAAAAAAAAAAAAAAAAAAAAAACACATAGCAAATCAGTGAGGATGTAAAACCTATGTTCCATAGTGTGAATTAAAAGCAGTGATGCTTGGTTTCAGTATATGATCACAACAGAACACATTGCATGGAACCATATTCAGACTTGGATAAGTGTGCTTAAAAGAAATTTAGCACATCAGTATGCAGATTTCAAACCTAAATGTGGAACTCTTCAGGCATGTGTGCAGGGTAGAGTATCTGCTATTCAGACTTGGTGATGTAACAGTAATTAAATTAGTGATTTTTTTTTTTTTCCAACATTAAGCATGTTTATTGCAGAGCATCTTTAAGTTCAGTTTTAAAATAAACATGTTCAACCATTCACCATGTTAACCTGGTCACTCATATTCAACGTCTCTAAAATATAACCTGTCATTCATGTTCTGCAACAGCCTAATAATTACAGTGATTTTCCCTTTTAATCATCGTTTCTTATGCATAAGTGAATGAGATTCATTAAATAAACCACTTTGGAAATGAAAAACTCTAAATTAGCCAAAATTCAAGTTAAAGAGAGACAGGAATGAAGTCTACAGGCTGCGCCTCAGGTTGATGGTTTGTAGGAGGCTGCTAAATTGTATGTGTTCATGCTCGTGGTATTGTCAGTCTTTTGATATAGAAGGTAATTTCACCAAAGTGCTGCAGAACCTTATTGTGCGGCATTCAAACAATGGGACAAGTGGAAAGATTCAGTGGAAACATTACAGTGATTGCAATGCATTAAGTCATTGACATAAACACAAATGCTGTCCAGTAAAGTTCTGGTCAGTCACTCTGAAACATATTTCTCGGTCAGCACAAAACAACATGTGTTTCAAATACGCTGCATGCATGAACGTGGTTGTCATTAAGATATGTTAATTTCAATGAATTTCAAGATATTCGAGGTGGGTTTTTTTAACCTGTAGCTTGTAATTTTTGCTTTTATTTCACGGGCCTCGTCTGTCCCTTGCATTACAAGCCTAAGGTAAGATTGCCATCAGCTTCATCAATCTGCTGCTTTTGGCTGAGCCGGATTTCTGTGGATTAAAAGTAATGGGTTTGATTCATCGGAAATCCTTAAATCAACTTCAGTATTCACACTTAACGTGTTTGAATCTTTCATGTTTGCACCAACGCGCAAGCATTCGCACATCTGTCTACACATACACAGAACACTACCTTTAACATAGTCAGCATGTAGAGAGAGTAGATGACCTCTGTATTTGTCAGTTTTTTTCTGGGAGCCAGCAGCTGCTGTAGAAGGATTAGGCGATTAGAAAGACAACGCTCTGAGATTGGCCAGCAAGCCTCATCAGATAAAACATGTTTAGAGCAAACAGAAGCCCGGCTCTGCTGTGTCGGGACATCACCAGACCACTTTGATCTCCTCGCTCTCCCTGTCGAGGCCACAGGAATCTCCCTCACATCTTCAGATGCCTGTCTCTCCAATCAAAGCCTTGTCAGATGTGGGGGCTCATTTCTCAGGGCTGCCCCGACTATTCTCAGATTAATTACTTGACAACCCCTCTGAGGGCCGAGAGGTTCTGCCAGCCCTGCAGGTTTCAGCACTTCACAAATCCCTGACACCGTACACATGTAGTAGACGCTCAGCTCTGCTGAACAATAAATTATGTTGCTAAGTTATGTAACAATATCCCATCAGCTGGGGGCTAACAAGGACAGATTTTGAGCTTTCAAAACTTTTACGCAATTGCTCAGAATTGATTTCTGCCCTTCTCTTTTCCTTTGTCCCTCCATCAGGTTTCCTGCTCGTATTCAATAATAACAGTCAGAGTAGTGTGCTTTCATATTGCAAAATCAGCCTTTCGCAAGGGACGAAGCTATGATTAGATTTGTTTGTGAAGGACAAATTTCAAAGAAGCAGGTCGATTCAATAAGGAGAGTTAACACAGTGGGTGTACACTTGTTACTCAATTTGGCATCGCCAGGTAGACTGATGGACAGCTGATGGAATCCACCCAGCCTCTCCTGAATAACATCCATTATCATCCGCAGCCTACTGTAAATGTACCATCAGGAGAACAGAGCTAAATTTATACAGCTGCCATGAAATTTCCATGAGCCCATCCTAACACAGTTTCATACAAATAAAGCGATAATTATATCCTTTAGTGTTTGTGCATGCGTTTATGTTTGTATTTGTCCTCAGGCTTGCCGTAGGAGGATATTAGACAGTTCTTTGAGCAGAGCATGATCAGATTTACAGTGGAGAGAGAGAGAGAGAGAATAAGACACGTGGGAAATCTAGTGGAGCTGAACTCATCAACAGAAGTGCTTGAGCATTGTGCTAACAAACTGCATTCTCAAATTGTTTCAGTATAGCTCCGCAGTAACACTGTGTGCACATCAGCCTCGCATTATGTTTATGGAAGTCATTTTGATGTTTGCATATTTCATTCACAAAATGGCTGAGACAGAAAACCAAAATGCATTATTCATGACAATGCAGCTTCAATTAGATTTATTGCAGCCATCATCAAGTAAAGATTTGACTTAGGAGGGCTATTTTGGGCTGATTAACTATAAACTGTACACATATAAAAATGCCTAAACCAAGCCAAGCCTGTGTTTGTGTGAAGCCAACACGAACCTGTTGTGAACGTCGTCATTTTGGGGATGAAATTGGTGGCTTAGATGCATCTAACACGAATGCTGACTGAGCCTTTCTGCCTGAGGTTTTTGACAGATGAAGAAAGCCCATGTACTGCATTATTTAAGTATAAGTGCCTTCTCTCACTCAAAATATTTTTTGATTTCAGCCACTGAGGGAATTCAGAGGGAGAATATTACAGATGCTGTTTCATTTTAAAACTTTTGACGCTCCTCTAGCCGCACACTTGGAGATGAGTAGCAAGGAAGCGCCTTTTAAGCTTCCTGAGAATTTTTGTTTCTTGTTTAGCTTCGCGTCTTTTGTGTCCAGCTGAAATTTAACTCTGCGTCCAGGCCTTTTGTGTCTTTGGCCGCTGGATGCTGTTAAATGCCACATGCCCTTGTCAACGTTTGGAGGTGCATAGACAGACCATAATGATCTGGCAGGAGTCCAAGACGCCACAGCACACAAGGAGACAAGACTGTGCTACTGATGCTGTAGGCTGGAAGTGGTTGTCCTCTCGCTTTATCTATAAGAACCCAAGCTCCTCGAGCCGCTCACCGTTGTGCAGTTTAACCTCTGCATGTCCTAAAGTCAGGGACTGAAAACTGCTTCTGAACCAGAGGTCACACATTGATAAGCCCTGAGGATTTAAGAAACATGCTTTTTGATGCATTTCACCTCACATCCTGGGAGCGTCCTTGCATGTGTGCAGTGTGAACAAACAGGTAGGCCGGCTCCAGCATTGGAAAGTGTGATACTTAACATAATGTCATCAGAATAAGAATGAGAAAACTTTGTTAATCACAAGGCAGTGGAAATGTCTTTTATGTGGCTTAAACATACACATAGAGAAGACAAATAGTGTAGGAGGAGTCTCTATGTGGTCTAGCATGTCAGAGCTACGCTACGTTTGGACTCCCCGTCACTGCGAGTGGAGACTTCAAGAAGTTACTGCACCTGGCCAAGAAATATTTGGCACATAACCACAACTGGTCATTTTACACTTTTTTTGTATGGCTCAAACAGACAGGATTCAACAAGTTAATTAGTGGGACAGAGCCAGGCTAGCTTTTTCCCTTTGTTTCCAGTTGTGATGCTAAGCTAAGCTAACCAGCTGCTGGCTATAGCGTCATATTTGCCTCAGAGACATGAGAGTGTTGTTGATCCTGTCATCTAATTGTCACAGAGAATGTAAATAAGCTTATTTCCCAAAAGTATTCCTCTAACTACAAAGGTGTTTTTTTTTTATTGAACATGCTGTACTGGTATTCTTTCTAACTCAAATAATTACTGATAAATGATACCAGATAAGAACCAAAATCAATGAGCTGAATGAAAGTCTATCAATCAACTCCTAGCATATCCTGTTTATTTAGCTTCACTGCGTGCTGTACTTTATTATGTAGTGTGAGATTTAGTGGATGCTAGTACAGTGCAGTCTAATTGAGCATCATCTCAGATGCGTTGGCTTATGCACCATAGCCCACTAAATCCTTCTCATAGCTTGACTAAGTTGATTAGAGAACTTACAGATTTGCCAAAAATCCGACATGAGTTCTTTCTTCTTCTCTTCCTTTTTGTGATTCGGCTCACATCCGTTTACTCCTTGTATCTCTTTAAGGCCAGCGCCCTCCCTTTCGCACCCCCCCTCTCTCCTTCTGATGACACAAGGTCACCAGAGGTCAGCGAGCCCTGCTCAGAAACATAATTGAATTTCTTTTGACCATGGCCTGTCATCATTAAAAGTATGTGGAGTGTGTGAGTTTCTCTACTTCATTAGTGGGCTCTTGAGCAGAGTGGAGCAGGTTAATATGACCTTAGCATGGCTCTGTTCAGTAAAACATTACTCAACAACGACTGTCCCGTTCCGTCTCCGGTTTAGAGCCCGGCTCCAAGTTCATGACATTTGAATGAGGCTGCAGTCGAACCCTTGAAAATGTAAATTTAGCCTTTCTGTTTCAAAAACCCTTTTGAAAACTCTTCTGTCAAAGGTGATTAATTGGTAGGAGTACTCCTCTGAGGAAAACGTGACGTACAAACAAAATTGCACACACACACAAGTTTGGTCGCGCATGAATGTCGGCTCACACACATGTAATCAGACACAACAAGCACAACTATAGGAAAATGTGTGACTCATGTATCTGCATTTAGTCATAAAGCCTCTTACTTGTCAATACCCTTGTCGAACTCTCCCTTTCTTCTCTCTCTCTCTCTTTCTGTCTGTGTCTCTCTATCGTACATTCTGCCAAACCCACAGCAATCGTGTAGTAGTAGCTACACAATTTATTTATTTTTTTTCAACAACTCTGCCTGTTGACTACAGTGCCCGTAGGCTCAAATACTACGTGTATTTTTACACTCTCACACATACAGGCGCTTGGAAGAAGTGTCCCACTTTTAGTATCATTGTAGTATTACAATACATGCATCTTCTACGGCCTCTACCCCCCGTACTGTAGCCAAAGAGTTACTTTTGGCAGGGGCCGATTGTTGTAGGGGTTTGGGCTAATCCAATAACAGGACCCTGTTTGTTGACAAGACACTGTCAGCAAGCCATACTGCTTAAGAAATAAGAAAGCCCTCAGATGCTTGAGTGAGTCAGCAGTACACGCACAGAATAGTGCCCACAGAGAATGTGAATTGCAGTAATTAGACTTTAAGATGCCTTGAATTGAACCAAATAAGAAAAAACACTTTGCAGGATTTGGTTTTGTCTCCAGAAACCTTTGGTATATCAGTGAAATGAACCACTCTTGCAGCGATGTGCATCTCAACCTCTGACCAATGAATTTCCCGCTTTCGATAATAAAGCTCATTTTATTTGAAGCACTCTGTAAACTCGGCACGTTCACCTCAGATCTGTTTGATTGAGCCTGTGCTGTTTCTAAATCTGTGGTTGGTTGGGGGAAAAAAATTGAAAGTGCATTGAGTGTTGAAGTTGAAATAACTTTTTCTGGCATTCTACGTTTTTCAGAAATTTTCTCTGTTATAACTTCATCGAGTCTTATCGATACGTTTTCTTTGATTTTGAAGTGTTTCGGTTTGTTCTTACTCTCTGTATTGGGCCAGCAGCTCCCTCTGCCCCGGAGCTTCAGTGCTTGCTTGCCATCTTCCTCGTTCATTCTTACCTCTGATTGCCTTGCGACACAATATATTCTTGTCATCCAACACATCTTTGTATATAAATGGTGCAAAAAAACAACAATTTTGAATTCAATGCATTTTGAGATCCAACTCCTGCTTGCGGTCTTTTGTAATCTTGTGTTGCATAGCTGTTATTGTGGCGTTCCTGAAAATGATGAGAACATAGAGAGTGAACGGCAGCTCCGTTTTAAACACCCAGCAGACTGCTGTAAATGCGGTATTGACTGGCAGATGAATGCAATAGACCAGTTCCTTGAAGTGGTTAGCAGACATCCTGAAGTAAACACATTTCTTTGCCATCGTCTGCCCAACAAGAGCATGCTCTCATTTGTCCCTTGTTCTGTTTAGGTGATGCAACAGTCAGCTTCCCTGTGTCCTCTCCCTCCTTCTTCTTCTCCAGCTCACCAGATTTCCCTCTTCTTCAAACTATCTGTTGTGAGCTGATTGTAAACTAGCACCAGGAAAGTGATATAGACAGCTGAGAAGTCATCATGTAGCTGATCAACAACTGATGACGTGATAGATGTTTTTTGTGATTCTCTAGCATTATGTGTAAAATGACCTGTTGATTTAGAAGATGCAAATTCATGCATTACATCATACAGGAGCCCTATTTCATCCCCGGCGTTGTCAAACAAGACGTTAAATTGCCCAACAATGTAAAACAACAACTTACTCAAATTTACAACTGGCTTTTTGCCCGCCTTGTTTCCCTCTTACTCAAAACATTGCTGAGATTTGGCAGGGTGTTAGCTACAGTCAGCTGGTTTGGTTGTGTGCAAAATAAGTTTTCATTCAGCCAGCTCGCATGGAACTGTTATGTCAGTGTGTGCGGTGCACAGTCAATGTGTGGTGTCCAGTCTGGGATGTTTCAATTCACCTGACTCTCTCACCTCTCTTTGGGGGAATTTGACCCTACAGGTGGATGCTGGATTGGATGTGGGCTGATTTGAATGCTCTTTGTAAGCGGCCTCAGTGATGATGCAGTGTTGTGGTGTAGCTGTAGCACCTCAGACAGATCAGTCGAGTGAGCTGAGCACAGAGTGCTTAAATAGATCACCTGATTTCAAAGAGTGTGTTGGATATGCGCTCCAGAAAGTGTCCAGTTGGGATTTGTTAATTTTTAACATGGGGGATGGCCCTGGGGGAGGGATGGGGTTCATCCTCATGGGTCTCACACAGCACAGAGGCATCTCTCTATGATCCTCCTGCTCTTCCAGTATGGGACTGAGGGAAAAAGTTCCATATGCCTCTGCTGCTTCAGCACCACGGACAGCGCCATGGGCTTAATAATAGACAGAACTGTGAGGCTACTGATATTTCAGGGCCACAGATTCTGACTTGCAAAAACCTCCAACAGATAAGGCGTCAATGAGTCAGATAAACTAGACTAGAACATATTCAGCTCCACAACCCTTCTGCCCCTGCAGTCTCTCTGCTACTAGGGAATGGAGAGGGGGGGGTGGCAGGTTAACAAGGGGGTTGGGTTTTGGTCAAGGGGGGTGGCATCCCCCCTCAAACTGACTACTGAGCATGTCACATATGAGTGTATCAGCTTTACTTGAGCTGTCTGTCATACGTGGCTGGCAGGTTTTCCTCAATTTCTCTCTGATCAGGTGGCTTGTTCATCATTTATTAACCAAGTTTAGCACAGTCTCACAGGCTGTTTGCAGTTTCCAGACCTGAATATTGGCACTGTTGTCACATTAGTCAGCCATGTCACCAATTAAATTATTAGTGTGACCACCAGTACTGCTAGTTTAAAAAATAGGGACACATGGGAAACATAAGTGCAAATCTGTTTTACCCGAACATCCTTAATTTATTCAGGCTTTATTTTTTCTTTAGCATGGACCACATACACAGCAAGCTACATGGCAATGCTGATGCTGACATGGACCTTTTATATAAATACTTAAAACTCAAGAGAAAATCGATCCAACATAAAGCAACATAGGTAAAAGCTGAAACAGCTGAGCTTAAATAGCTTTAACAGCTTAAATCGTTGAGTAGACATTAAACTGGGTTGTTGTCCTAATGCAGCTCAACAGAAGCTTGGTATCCACAGCACGAATGAACTCACCATTTACTCAGGGCTGCCTAGCGCTGTCCAACCATTTACTCGTCTTCCATACATCCAAATGACAGCAGTAACAACTAATCATTGTGGAGTAAATGGCTTGCCAGCGGTGACTGCTGCAGGGCAGGACTCTCATTTACCCTGGATGTCTATTATGGATCAGTACTATGTCTACATACATCAGCTGGTGTCCTAAAGCAGAAATGCATGAAATGTCGTGGTGTACCAAGTCTTTCAGTACAGTACCACTGCTCACCTCAGCCAGGGGCCCATTACTTCAGCAAACGGTGCACTTGTGTTTTAATAATGAACACTTCTTGTTATTTTTTCCCTCCACATCGTTTGAAAAGCAAGAAAAACCTTAACCAGTTAACCAGTAAAACGAATCAGAAGCTACATAGTATATGGTATAAACTACACCAAGCAATGATGAGCATTCAGGCCACAGTTGAACCAACTGAGTTTTTCAGCTCTGTGAATGCAAAGGCTGTTCCCTCATGGATATTATAATTTAATTTGTGCATGTCTCTTGTTGTTACAAACAAACTGCTGGCTATGGTGTGAGTACTAATGAACAAAGAGAGAGAAATGTATCTGTACACAAAGCTCAGTGAAGAAATTTATTGCCAAGCTTCAAGGTATTGGTTCTTTGTCGAGGTAATTGTACCTTGACAAAACCAGTTTTGTTTGAGACATTGTAATAAATTTATTCACTGGAGCCGAGCGTGCAGTTATATTTTTCCTCCTTCTCTTTTTGTTGAAATTTATTCTGTGCATCAGTGCTACCATGACAAAAACCAAGATTAATTGCTTTCATATCGCTGGTGTATGATCACAACCGCTGGGACACGCATAGAAACACACACACACAGAGTGTCTTCATACTACACGCGTTTTTGCACACGGTACACTGTGCACCAGATCAAAATGAATCTGCATGGATCAAAATGAGACCGGTCTAATTGACAGTGAGGCTCTATGCCGTGCCGACAGCATACAGCGTGCAGGGTCCTCTCAGTTGGAAGCAAACATCTCTGCACTCTAAAGTGTGGAGTAGAAGAAGAAATGAAAAGATAAAGAACAATGCCTTGTTCTGTTAGCTGCATATACAGAGAGAGCAGAGAGGCAGATCTGTGTGTGCATATACAAAACCAACGGTTGCTGATGCATCCCAGTCATACGGTGTGTCTTTCTGTGTCTGTGCGCGTCTGAGTGCAAGGCTCTCCATGTTTATCATAACTGCATACAGATGATGTTGATAGGGCTTGTTCACCACTTGAAGGAAACAGAGGCTCTATTTGCATCTGACATTAAAGTAGAGAGTGAGCGCGTCGGCTTATTACAAAGCCGACAGGAGGAAACGCTGATGCATAATGCACCTCTGTGGACAGAAAACATCAGAGCATTGAGGCTACCGCCTGCTCACTCTTCTAACAGCATCAATTCCACTTCCCCAATCACCTCTCTGTCTGACAGCCACGCTGAAAAGAGGGAGGCTGGCAGGGAGGGGAGAAATAGATATACAAGAAATCACACTACTGCTTGAATATGCAATCAGTTTGGCAGCTACAGTGACTGAGCAGCATCATCTGAGCAGGGGAGAGTGAGTGTTTTTTTTTTTTTGTATCTGTGAGTGGGAGAGATCGAGATCAGGAGAGAGAAAGGCAAGAAAGAGACAGAGAGAAGGAAAGAGGGAAGAGGGAGAGAGCAAGTGTGCAGCTTTGAGGCGTTCCATCATCTACCAAACTCCTGCAGCTTCCCTCCTCCCCCACCCCCCCCACCCCCCTCCTGAAGAGAGAGAGAGAGCAACAGAGAGAGGAAGAGTGAGAGAGAGAGAGAGAGAGAGAGGGAGCAACAGAGAGAGAGTGAGAGAGTCACGCTTACAAGCCAGCGGAGAAGAGACGTCAAGAGGAGGATCTACAAAGGGGAGAAAAAAATCCTTCTCTCTCTCCTGCTGCCTCTCTTCGTGCATCCTACGGGCAGCGAGGAGCGAGGAGGATCCGGCTGGCGTATTTTCTACGCTGCTTCCCCCCAATTTCTGTGGCTGTATAGCTGTGGGTGGAGCGCAGGGAGAGCCGCCGAGAGCTCGATCGGTGACATCGCTCCGCAGCCGAAGAAGAGTGCCGTAGAGGAGCCGGGATGCTTAACAACCTGACCGACACAGAGGAGGGGGACGGGGGAGCGCAGAGCCAGGGTGAGTGATGGGATGTGTCATGCAGTCACACACACACACACACACACACACACACTCGAGCAGATATGCATATACAGTGACACACAGATACTGTACATCTGCCCACGCAAATGCATGGAAACGCATAGAGGGAGAGTTAATATATGTAGTACAGAAATGCCTCGCTCAACAACAGCATGCACAATTTAGGTTTACACGCGCATCCTGATCAGAGTGAGCGGTCATGGGGGGGGGGGGGGTCTGTGTGTGTGTGCGTGTGTGCATGTGAGTGTTACAGCATTGTACGGTGGTCGGCCTGCTTGGCTCCTCTGCTGCTGCTCTTACTGCAAGGCTGTTGTGACAGGAATAGTAATGGGCTCACGCCATACGATGGATGGCGAGTGTAAGGGCATTACAGCTTTGTCCAGCACACACACACACTTGTACCACCACACATACATACACACGCATACAGAGACATACAGTCAAACAGTACATGCACGCACAGTCCTGAGAGTTATTCTGGTGCAGCCGTCCAATGGTTCATTCACTGTTCATGGCAACATAAATACTCCCACCACATATGGTGCTCTGTGGACAGGCAGTATGGGCATGTGTACACTGACACACACACACACACACACACACACACACACACACACACACACAGCCACTCACAATTACAGATACAAAGCCACCATTGCTGCTAATCCCTTCGCCCCCAGCTGTCAAAATCAGCCCTCCATCCAATCCCCATCGCTCAGCCCAGTCCTCAGTCTCTGCAGGCTCTCAGGATGAAAACCTGTAGGTTGCTGGTTTGTGCAGAGCACTGTTGTGAGTGCTCTTATACCAGCTGTTCACCAGAGAGCACATACCTTTTCAGGCCCAGACAGAAATTGAACCTATTTTACTAAGTGCTGGTGACAAGCACTGCACATTTCAGACCAGCATTAAGTCATGAATGCAGTGAAAGTCCCTGATAACTTTGGTTTGGCTGCCATTTTCATACCCGTTGGCTCATTCGATTCTGCAGAAGCTGCAAACCGGCAGTATTTCTTTTTCCACTCTGCTATATGTTAAGGATTTCCATATCTCTGCACGCGCCTCTATCTCAAGGCCAAGCTCTATCCCTCATTGCCCTCTTTTTTCCCTTTTGCTCTCTACATTTGTCTAAGCTTTTTTCTCACTCTTTCATGTCTCCCATTCTGTGTTACGCACAAATCTCCCCCGTTGTTGTCAGTCCTGGACTCTCAGGGATGCACTGGAGAGACAGGTTGCGGATGAGAGAACAGTCACTATGCTGCTTCTCCTACCTGTGAGGGCTTAATGATAAAAATAGACTGGTGCTGGGAACATGAATATTTAACTTAATGCGGGCATCTCTTTTTTTTTTTTTTGTGGAGGGGGGGGATTACAATGGTGCGCTAAGAGCACGGACAGCAGTTGTAAGAGGTTGGCTGCCAGGTTGAAGCGTGACCCCGTTTATAAGTGCAGCGAATTGGAACCATCAAGGGCAGGTTACCAAGCGTGACATAAAGCCACATAACAGCGCACGCGGAAGTGTTAAGCTAATATGATTACTTGAGCATTGCTGTCTTTGTGTGTGCCTCTACCTTTGAGCACAAAGGTGCGTGTGTATGCACCCGTGTGTGTGCAGAGTTTTAAAGTTAGCACGCATGTTCAAACTGAGCGCATGCTAATGTGCTGAGGAGCGTGTGTGGTTGGAGCTCATCGCCTCTTCCTGCTATACAATGATGTCAGACTGTTTCATTTGTCAGGCTGTCCCCTTTTATCTGCTCTGGGATAATGCTTAACCTTTGCATGTAGTGTGCACAGAGCCATGTTGGACCCTCAGACGGGTCCCCACCAACACCTTCTCCCAACACATTCCTGAATCTCTACCCCCCACCCCCCGTGTCATACTCTCCCTATCTCTCTCTTTTTGTCACTCTGCGGTAGCTGCGTCTCTCAGGATAGGACCTCATTCACTCACACACACACACACACACACACACACACACACACACACACATCCATCCCCTCCATCCCTTTCATCTGAATCACAGCTCTGCTAAGCTAGCTGTGCAACAACCTGAATAACAATGTTTAGTCATCAGTAGGCCAGCTCGAGATAGGGAGGGCTTTTCGCCTCTTTACAGTAGGAATGTCAGAGGCTGTCGCCGTCCGCTCTCCCCCGGTGCTGAAAGCGGCTCCCCCCTCTCTCTTGCCTGACTCCAGCAGTACGTATATCCAGGAGCTCAGGGCTGCCTAGTGCTGTCCAAGGTGCTGATTTATAGCCTTCATTACACGGCTGGGTTACAGCCCGGGAGAGGGCAACACAACGAGTTACATACAGCATCAGAGGGGAAGTGTGTGTGTTTGAAGGGCCATGCTTTTGCACTGTGCACCTCTTTATAAGCATGCAGAGATGAAAGGCATAATTCTCTTGGAAATAAAAAAAAAAAAGGTAGCAAGGAAACCAAAAGTGAATGCATGTCGAGTCTCAGCTCGTCTTACATATAAATAAGGTGTCCTGTTGCTTCCCACCATGTTGTTAATTATCTGCAGGTTTGTCTCTGGAGCAGTGGATGGGCAAAGTGTCAGCAGTGCACGGAGCCTGTTTTTGTGAGAAGATGTAGTGATGCAGTTTGATTGATACCAAAACGAGGAGGGGGTGGAAGAGTGGTTTCCTGGGCAGGTGTAGAATGATGTTGTGTTTCAGCAGTTTGTTTCTTGTTTTCTGGTGAGAGTACCATTTTACGTAGTTTCATTTTGTAACACATATACGACAAATAGTGACTCGTGTTCAGCTCTGTCATCATTACAATGACAAGCTGCAGTGTAAACAGTGTTTTACTCGGACAGCCAGCGCTCTCGTTGTTTATGGTGCCGTATTAAGAGGAGCTGTTAGTGTTCAACTGCCTGAGTTCTTGTTAGCAAGCAAAAGTAATTTCATGCTACTTCTCCAAATGTTTGTTACTGTCTGCAGTTTTTCATTTACGTATTCAGTCGTTCATTAATGTGTCAGTTCAGTTTATTCGCTCCAGTTTAATGAGTGAGTAGTTTTTGTAACGTGTGCATAATTGAATATTGCTCATGTTCTGCCTGGACAGTCTTTGGCTCAGCAGGTCAGCTGACAGCTGATAGCCTGCTCACTCCAGATAGATCACACTCTGGAGGCTTATTTAGAAAACATTCCAAACATTATTGGCTCTGTGAGATGAAGTACACTTTATTGATCCCATGCAGGGAGATGGAAGTGTCACAGCAGTAGAAGTGCAAGAACAAATGCACAGTGCAGATGAGAAACCTTTTTAAAAATACACTATCATGTGGAGTATGAGCATCTGCTATGCACAACTGAAGCATGAAAACAAAAAATATATAGTACGTATATACACTAACATAAATAGTAATTATATTGTATTGAGACAGAAAATACATGGAAGTTGCTATAAATATTAAAGTTGCAACTCCAGGTTTATTTGGTAATTTCTGGAGTTACCATGGTAACACCAAGTCCTGCTTGTCATTGCAGAAATCACTCCTTTAGCAGCTGCTTTTTTCAGAAATACAGCAGATAAGCAACAGGTGTGTCTGTTTACAGCGCAGCCAAACAAATGTATGTGGTTTTAATAAAGAAGTCAGTCAATAATAATTGCAACTGTGATTTAATTTCACACTGCACTCGAGCAGTTGAGGGCGTGCAGCCGCAGATCTTCCTCCAACAGCTCACCGTGGCTGTTCCTTTTATATTTAAAACAGACTGGCCGACAAAAATTTGTAAAAAGCCATAATTCTTGTTTTGTAGACCCTTGCAAGCAAATATCCTGCTGTTTCCTGTGACTGCTTCACAATAAGAGGCACCCTGTCTTTCACCAGTTGAACACTTTTAATGGGAAGCAGCAACTCTGGAGATGTTCAGTTTGCATTAGCAGTAATTTTACACAGTGAGCAGTAAAAATAAGGCTGATATTAATGTGACGAAATTCCAGAAAAAAATGGTAAAGCTTGATTACATACATAACTCATTTCCTGTGATTTCCACATGTGTTTGAAGGCAGTTTGAATGAATATTATATGAGACAGGGGTATTTATGTCCAGAATATAAATGCATTGAAAGACTAATGTCAACCATAAATAGTATAAAAAAAGCAAGAAGGAAGGAAGAGGCAACCGGAGGGCAACATCCTCAGTGTTACTGCACTGCAGGTACATGCAGTGCAGACTAACATCTGTGACATGCATAATGTAGAACTAAACTGACTATTGGTGTTAAATATATTAACTATGTTAACTGCTCACATGTTATTCCATCTACAGTGTCATCAATCAATCCATCTTTCTAGAGCTGCAACAATCAATTGATTAATTGATTAGCTGATCAACAGGAAATTAAATGGTTGTTGTTGCCGTTCCAACTTCCAACTGTTAGGAATTACTGCGTTACTGTATATGATGGTAACCTGATTATCTTTGCGTTTTGGACTGTTGGCCAAATTAGTAGTAAGCAACCTGAACAACAAGCAATTTGAATATATCTCCTTGGGCTGTGGGGAATTAGAACATTTTTCACAGATTTCTGACATTTCATAGACCAAAAGATTCATGAATTAATTGAGAAAATAGCCGGCAGATTATTTGATCATGTAATAATCAGTTGCAGCCCTCCATCCTTCCATCCCTCCACTCAGCCAGTCCGTACTCTTGGTCAGGGATGTGAATAGGATTGTAATGATGTTTTAGTTATGGCTGACTGCATAATACTGCAAAATGCTCCCCGGGGCCCTCTCCTAGGGAGGCAGTTGTTGTGCATGCTCAACGTCATTATTCTCTGTCTACCCGCTCTGCGACTTATCTACTGTGAATGGAGAGAGAGAGCAGAAATGCACTGTAAGTGAGAGAGATTGCTGGCGAATACAGAACCACGGGCACTTGTTACTTGGAAAGGTAACTCTCTGGCTGCACACAAAAAAATGCGTTTTCAGTAGCTTAGCGCTAAAGTGCATCATCTCCACATGAGTAGACAGACACATAGGCCTGTTGTAGCCTGCAGTATAGAACTGGCAGAGGTCAAGTTCAATTCAATGTTGCTGCATTCTGCATTCTTCATTAGACACACCGGCGTCACTCAATACCACACTCACAAAATCACCTGCTTACGAGTCAGTGCTGTTTTATTATTTCTACCCACCATCGTACAAATGGTTCCCGAAGTCCAAATATAGACTGTAATTATGCATCACTTAATGGAATTTAATAAAGGTAGGTATTAATGAAATATGGATACAGTGGCTTATGTCACGATGGGCCAGATGAATTGGGTTTTTTGCTAATTAGACTATGGTTACCATCAGAAGTGGGTGTCCACGTATAATGAATGGGTATTCATTCACTGGTTTGTCAATTAATAAGGTGAGTATAATCAGCAGTGAAGGGCTCTGCTTCCCCAAAGCTTAATGTTGAGTCATACTGCTCATGAAAAGCTCACACAAAAGCATTTACAAATGGATTCATGCACACACACACACACACACACACACACACACACACACACACACACACACACACACACACCTCCAGTACTTTTTCTGCTTTACGACATCTTTCCTCATGTAAAAGTATTTATTTTGCATTTTGTTGGATTTCAAACTCAAAGACAAAATCTAGATCACTTTCATTCGCATGAATATGTTGATTACGTGACTTTGATTCTCTGAATGAACGGTGGTAGGACGACAGAGGCACAGAGGGTTTCTGAGGTAAAAGGTTTCAAATGGATGGATGGTCTCAGAGAGAAATAGCTGGCCGGGTTTATGGAGGGGAAGAGGAGGTCAGTGGAAGTGAAGGAAAGAGATGAATCATGTCAAAAGAAGCTCAACCAAGCTGAACACAGGCACCTCCATCTTCTCTCTCACCGGGTTCATTAAAATGTACTGAAAATGTTGGCTTCTGTATTATAACCATCATATCAAACAGCTGCACAAATCAGTATATTTCAGTGATATGAATGCATGAGGATAAAGTAAGGTAGTTTTTACATTAAGGCAGTGAAAATAATGAATACAAATGTTTCTACACGGTATATGAAAATTGAAGGTATTATTAAGGAAGCAATACATGATTACAGAGGAACCATGTAGAGTGCATGTAATAACTTATTTATAGACAAAAGCAGGGATATTCAGATGGTATTATGTCATTAACGTCTGGTGAAGAGGATAGATTTGTCAGCAAGTGAAAACACTCAAGGACAACAACACGTCGTAATAAAATCTCCAAGCAGAGGAAGGTGGCATATCATCAGAACAGACAGTGTTTCTGCAGCCTCATGTTTTATTCAGATATCATTGCTGAGGTGTTTAACAGCAGGCCACTTTACTACCTAAACACATTCAACAGAGTCCGGGTTCAGTCGTTTCACAATGCTGTAAGGCGACACGTACTTGCAAAGCAGGGCTGCCCAAAGTGGGGCCCGTGGGCCAAAGTTGGCCCGCCGTAAGGTTTTATTTGGCCCAGCAGAAAAGGTCTAATGCATTAAAATGCTCTTCATGCTGTGTTATGGCTTTATGAGGTAAAATTGCTCTTTAAATATGTAGGCTCACTAATTACTAATTATCTTTCATAATCTGAGCATGGCTGACTGAGTGACGCTCTGCAGAAATTCAGTCAATTAAGGGAACAATTAAGGGATCCTTGTACCATTTCGCATCTTCACAATATTATACAAAGAGCGTTTGCTTTTGGCCCGTGGCCCTTCATTAAGTTTCATTTTTGGCCCACTGAGGGCAAAGATGGTCGGGTGTATGGAGGGGAGTGTCTTCTGTCTGCTTAGAAATAAAGGAATAGATCAGTAGCTCTGGAAAAATAGCTCTCAAATGATCACATAGCTGTTGTTAGTGATGTTATCGCGCACACAATGGGTGATAATAATCAGTGTTCAACAGGAGCTTTTAACTTCCTGCTTAGTCAAAGGCCTTTTTTTATTCTTTAAGGTCATCAGTTTGATTTTTAGTAATCATTCAGTTAGAAATCAGTGAAAGAGGAGGCAGAAATACATGTTTCAGTCAGAGACACAAACTTCTTATCACTGTCAGTATTGTGTAGAGATGGCAAAAAATGAGTAGATTACAATCAAACCACAACTCTTTTGAATGCATTATTCAACAGATTGTTCTACATTAAAGTATTATGAACTGCTAATTTACTTCCTCTTTGATGGTATGAAAGACGCACACTTTTCCTGAGTGTTTGCGGTTTGCTCATCAGAAGAATCCGTTTGGTTCAGGTGTGAATGTGCACACAGCAGATAAAGTAAATCAAAAAGATTCCAGTGGAGCTGACACGCCGGCGGGGGAGTGACACATCCTCGCTTTCCTCCTCCGCTTGTTATTGAAGAGACCCAAGTCCTTGATGAGTCTCTCAATTTCCAGCCTATCTGACATTACCGTGAACTGACCTGTGCCAGGAGATGGAACCATAATGAAAAGCCATGTATTGATTTGCTCTCACTCATATACCTATTTGCAGTGATTTAGCTGGTGTGCGGTTGAAACCGGCTTCAGAACCATGATACCCACTCAGCCCAGTAGCACAACAATAAGTCGCTGCATCAACTTTGTACACAGACACAGACTTCTGGTCTGGCTTTTGTGTCATGTCAAGGGACAAAGAGCCCCTGCTACCCTGTGTCTGTTTGTGTGCGTTAAGTCAGAGCCTGGCTTCATACCATTTTATCAAGCTGTTTTCCTTTGGCTCAGGAGAGAAAATAACCAAGTAGGTAATGTGGATTGCCATGGTTACAGTCTGGGCTGTTGGAAATGTTCCATATATTCACTAAATATGAACCTTTACACTGAGGCTCAAGACAAAATACAGCACGGTCTGCTTCTCTCATTGGTTTCTACAAGGAGATCGCTGCTGTGGTGGATTCACTTTCATGCGGAATATGTGGTATTTAAGTTGGAGAATTTCCCTGGTGGATAAATCATTAGCATTTCATAAAGACAGAAGTCACGTTTCTCCCTTTTCAAGCTCGCACGTTACCTCTGCGTCACGGCAGAGGAAGTTTAAACAATCCTCTCCGCTCCATCTTTAATTGCCTAGGTAACCACCAGCCTGCTGAAAAGTCTTTTTTGTCTTTCATCTTCTGAGGAGTTGTTATACAGGATGTGCCTGCCATCACGTGTGCTCTTGGCCCTGAGCATGTGTGTGTACTCTCAAACATATGTGTGTGATCTTTTTTTAATATATGTGCATGCTAATATTGGCAAAACAAATAAAAGTGCCTCTCATTGGCCGCGCTGGACGAAAACTACTGGTGTTGAAGTCGACCAGCAGCGGTGGAGAAGCTCGTTATCGTGTGTGTGTGTGTGTGTGTGTGTGTGTGTGTGTGTGTGTGTGTGTGTGTGTGTGTGTGTGTGTTTGGAGTGAGGGGTGGGGCTATGTGGACGTACAGTTTCAGCTGCGGAAACCCCAGTATATGTGTGTGTGTGTGTGTGTGTGTGTATGTGTGGGTGGATCCTCTGTTGTACAGCATGGCATTGTGGGATTGCTGCGTCTGTACACTAGAAAGCGCCTTAATTGGTGGGTACGAGTGGGCAGAGGGACTGAGAGGCCAGCGGTGGAGGTTTCTGTAGAAACCAAGAAACGGCGCCTGGCGGCCTTGGATGGAAATCAAACACACAGTCTTGTAATTGGGCAGGGGAGGGGGGTGGGGGAGGGGCGCAGAGGGGGATCAATCCCTCACAGTCTGCTTTATCACCAGGACTGTAATTCTGGCCAGCAGTACACCAGTGGCACACACACACACACACACACAGAGGACGTGATGTTTGGGATGGACTGGAATTGCTAATGAGGCAGATGGGCACGACACCAACATCATGCTTCTGCATAAGATCTTCAATGCACAGATTGAAGTTCAGACCATGCAAATGATACAGCTTAGATGATGAAAGAACTTACCACTGATTAATTACTGATACAGTGTGGCGAACAAGTTGAAGTAATGAGGCAACTCTTAAAAGCAGTGGGAACGCATGGAAAGGCAGCTATATGTTGGAGAAAAGAGGAAAGCTAAAAGCAAATTCAAATGATTTCCTCTTCGCTTCATCACAGATTCAGACGCTGAAACTAGTTCGTCTTCATCAGTGAAGAATAAGTGTACAGTATGTTGATTTGGCGCACCATTAAAAAGATTATCTTTTAACTGATTAAAATAATATTATTCAACTTTGAATGATATTGGAAAAATGGAGAAAACCAACAAATACATGGACAGATCAATGGCCACGACTCTTTCATGGCATTGAATTTTGCATAAATTTGCTGAAATGTTTTGATTTAGATTTTTTTTTTTTTTTTAGGTATTTAGAGTGAGACCTCTTTCACAGAGCTCATCATGTTGCACCATGTTTCTATAGTAGCCCAGAAGGGACAAAACATTGGCTCTAGATGGAGTTTTTTGTGTTTTTCCCATTTTTAAGCGCCCACTGTACAGGATGGTGAGGCGAGGGGCATTCAGTTGGTTACAATCTGCAACCTCACTGCTAGATACCGCTAAATACTACACACTGGTCCTTTAAATGACATCTATAGTGATATAGAATGGGTGGAGTACACTACAGTACCCCTAATACTAAGTCAGCTGCACCTGGCCTAAAGTTTGAGAGGTAAAAATGCATTGTAATAACACAATAACTTAAATGCCTGCCTCAGTAATTGATGGGGATGTTTCCACTGATGAAAAATGATATGCTACAGACACAGTGCCTCTCAGTCATTTCCACAGCCTGCTGTCCAGATACCACTGTCCTATAAAGGCCTACACTGATTATAAATCTCCCCATTTGCGTGACTGACCACATTAAAACCCAATGGTCCATTTGTACTTTTGGCTTTAACGATGAAATGGCCAGAACTGGTGATGAGGTTTTAGCTTCTTCTGTCTTTCCAGGTTTCCTGTTAGTTCCTGGCCATTAGGGTACCCAGAGCGTCATTAGAGGATATTAAGGTTTTTTAGTGAAAATGGTTTGGCAGGGGTTTGGGGGGGAATGTGGGTGGAAGCATAATGAAATGTCTCTTTCCAAGCTTATAATGCAGAGAACAGTGGGGAGCTTCAGAAGCACTTCTATCATCAGCCTTGCTTGTGTTGTTTTTGACTTCATTTTAAACATCCGAGGGGTGATTTGAGGCCCACTTTCCCAAGATAAATTTATTCTGATCCTAAAAATGAAATCCAGATTTCATGCCAATCATAACTATGATTATAAACAGGTATATCATCCCTATATAAATCCATATTTCTAGTCGAATAAACTGTTGTATTACTTAATAACACACCCCTTTATCCTGTTTCCCCTTCACACATTGCTTGAAGTGACAGATAAATGTACAAGGACATTACTGGATTAGGGCCATTATGACCAGGACACAAAGAGCAACACTATAATTTGAACATTTTCAATGGCAGGGCTATCAGCGGAGCTGTTTGGGAAAATAGTCATTCATTCTAGAAAGAGGACGCTTTTTTTCCCCCTTTTGCCAGAACAAACTGCAGACAGCTAATTCTATAAAACACACACACACACATACACACACACCCAAAAAACAAACTGATTACTTATTATCAACTAAATGATCCAATTTGTCAACCAGTCCATGGGGCCTATACAGCTGTCTTTCATGTCATGGTGTCATTTGACGACAATGTCTTTTGTTAGGGATCAAACAGACGTGACGGAGAAGATGGAAGAGGGTGTGCAGAGGTAGACAGGCTGTGATTGATACTGCTGTTATTGGCTAATAGCCTCTGTGATTATTTCCTTAATTTAACACACACACATGCATAGACACTGCTGTGTGTCTTGTCATAGGAATGGTTGCACAAATGCAAATGGTTTGGTGTGGTACATGGGATGCCAGTTCGTTTAATAATTGACTATACTTATAACTACTGACATTCATATTTCAGGTCCATCTCTAAACATTTTACATCATTTCGTCTCTCTCGCTCTCGTAGAGAGCAGTCAAATGCCTCTCACAACCCGAACAGCCACTCTATACCGTCTTTTTCAGTCATTGCCTTCCAGCTCTCCACGTACACACGGCCCAGCTAAGTGGACATATAGATGCGTAGTATAATCTCACAATCAAATATTTATGTGTGTAGGTATGAATTTCATGCGCCGCTCCCCTGAGGGTAGTGTCGCCTTTGGCTGGGCTGACCACTTAGCTCTCAGTGCTACAACACCTCTCTGTGTCTCTCTCCCTCCCTCTCTCTCTCTCTCCCTGTCTATCTGTCCCTTTCTTTCTCTTTGACGACAGCTTAGTTGACATGTCTGCATAACTCGCAGTCAGGCGAGTGTCTGGGGCTGATATGCCTGTGTGAATTGTATTTCCCATTTCGCCACGGCCCAGAGAGCCTATCAGCATCCTCAGCAAATGGAAATAAACCATCTGTCAGTCGGGCCCCTCCACAGGCGGCGGAGAGCCGTGCCACTTGCCCCGTGTCCCATCTCGGCCCTCAATGGGAACCCATTTAGCCATTGTCACATCGGAAATGGAGCAACTTAACTGGAGAGCTCTGGGATTGGTGTGGTGTGTGCCGCGGCGTAAATACAGAGGATTTCTCAAGGCGCTCTCAGCGTTTGATGTTTTATGTTTAGTGAGCAGGATTAGAGCAGATTCTGTCTCTGGGTTCCCAATTTACAGAAATTTCATTAATTTCTGGGATACTTGTCAAGATGAAATTTTACTATTTGTCGCATTTGCACATCTGATTTGCTTCGCCAGTTGACACGTCAGCCTGATGATGTTATTTAAACTTGGAGGTTATGTTTTGTTAAAACTGCACAAGTCAAAGTTTTTATCTTAACACTGAGTATTACACTACTTGCCTACAGCAGACAGGCAACATTAGCAACTACCACATGAACACACTGGAGCGTTCAGCAGCTGAAGAGGCAGATATTTCCCTCAGGAGTGGGTAGTGACCAAAATGGAGATGTAAAGACAGTAAATACTCAAACACAACCGCAAATTAAGGCCAGTGTTGCTGCATTTACTGTTCGTATCTGCTGGTTGGAACCGGCAGTCACTTGCTAACAAGTTTGTCATAACGGCTTTACAAGGTGATGAAATGTCAATGTTGTGTTTACAGTTTGTTCTGCTGCCCCCAAGTCACCAAGGAAAATCGATCATGGCTGCTTTGTTAAAATGTCCACATGACCCTCAGAGTCCCCAAGAAAAAAAAAACAGGTAAAACTCCTGAGTGCTTTAATTGATTGTGATAAACGATTTAAAAGCCACAAGCAGCAGGAAACATCTGAAGATGTGTATTGGATCATTCTTCTGATGTATTTCATGAAGTTTAGAGCTAAATGTAACCTGCTAACATCATAAGATAACTTGTTGTCGTTCTCTCTGCTCAAAATGAACAAAGAAGCTTGGAAATGTCAGATGAGCCTCGCACTGGTTTTAGTTTGCATCTTATTTTAACTCCATTGAAACATTACAGATCTTTCAGATGACAGCATTTCAGTGCTATTTTCATCTGTTCTCCAAGACTGATTTGAATAGATGCTGTCTTTTCTTGAACATGTTCATGCTGCCCCATTCAAATGATGGTAGTGACACTTTCCATCACTGCACTCCCCTAATGAATGCATCTATTCTGGTCGTATGGCCTTTATGGTTTTTATTATTCAATAATGCAACTTTAGGCTTCTGCTAAGGGACATAAAAGCCCCCATCTTCTTAAAATAGAAGCCCTTATGTTCTCCTATTTTGCCTTATAATTCATGATCCATCAGCTTTCATACTGTATTCTATGAATGCTTAAAACAGAAAGCCTTCACTGGTGCTTCACATTTTTTTTTCATTTTTCAGGAGCTGTCAAGTCTTTGCCCTGAGATCTTGCTCAGTCCATTTGCTCCGTGTCCGTCTTTAAGAAAGATTTCTACATGTATGCTCCCGTCTGTGAGAGCGAGAGCTTTCCATGACCTCCATCCAGTAATCCCTGGACCTCTACTTACACACTGCTGATCCCTTCGCATTTGCTGTCTATCGTCTTCTTCCTCTCCCACCCTGTCATCTTCGTCCAGGATGTCTAGATTATTAAACCCAACACATCTTAATCCCCTCATCCTCCCACTCCGCAGCTGCCTAGCAGATTGGTCATCAGACCGCTACTTTTTTAGCTTAGCGCAGCCCAGGACCTTGGCTCAGCAGCTCCTCATCACAGCTGGGCCTCGCCTCAAGACCTCTCTGCTGCCCAGTCAACTAAGAGTAATCGTAGTTTGAGATGTTTTGAGTCGCTAATGATTGTGCTGTGAAAATAATGTGTTCATCCATGTGAGATTGGTTTGTTCCGCAAAACCTTCTGTATGAGCAAACTCTTTGATTTTGGAGTAATTCTTTTACCACTTGTTCCGATCGTCTTCGCTCATTCTCCACCTTCTCTTCCCCCGTGTCCCAGGCGTGGTTCAGACTCCTCTCGGACATGATTGCTGCAGCTTGTCACACATTCACTTAATTTCATTATCATTGATGGTGCAGAGGGAGGGCGCGAAGAAGCCTTTGATATTTGGGAGGCACAATGTGCAGAGAGAAGGAAACAGAGGGGCTCATGGGATGGGGGGGCTGCCATCACTGCTCAGGCACATCAAAGGATTCCTCAGCAGATGTCTCTAAACAAGATGGCTGCCAGGTCAGCTTAGTCAATTACCTCAGTAATAAGAACAGGTTGGTGTTTATGCGGCATGCTTGGGTCCATGCACTGCGGGCAGTTGTTTTTTCCCCTGTCTTTGAACTTGCTCTGTGCTTTTTAAATCAGAGTGAAGCGTTTTATTCGGATGGTTTGAAATATCTTTTGATCACACCGAAAAAAGCGAAAGAGATGAATGTTGCGAGGGACCAGTGAATTAGTGACTGCCCCCTGCTTTCGCTCCTCAGACAACGGATAAAGAAAAAGAGTTAAAAAGTGTGCCCATGGCTTTGCTTTTTTGCCTCTATGGCAGCTGTCATCCTCTGTTTCAGAAGAGGAAGCAACAGGGAATAATCATCTGCGTTTGGTATGTTTTGGGCCTGAAGGCCTGACAGGCCTAATGGTACATGGGTGGCCAAACCATGTCTGACTGAATGAGGCCATCAGATTCATATTTGGTATTGTAGTGCAGGAGGCCATACATTAACACTTTGATGCTGAGGAGACCGTTCTGTACATCTCTACGTCTGTGAACATATACTTGTTCATTAAGAAGCCCACAGCCTCGGCCATTACTGCAGCCTCACTGCTTATGCGGCTGCTCCTCTTTCAACTCATAAATATGGGCACAGATGGCATCAAACAAAATGTTACGCAAACATCTCTGCAGCCTCCAGGGTTACTAAATCTAAATGTTTGACTTCTGGTAGGGCCCAAAGTCACTCAAGGCTCATTTGCTGAAAAACGCCTCTCTAGCCACGTGCACCCAAAGTCTGTTTTTGTCCAAAGAACAAACTATTATTGTATTGGTTAGTTATTGTTGTCAGTATTAGTATTGTGTGTCCACCAAACAGGTACGTATTGCCGCAGTGAAAATGTTTTTCCGAGCTTCACTGCTGCTGTAGCAACCAGCAGTCTTCCCTGGCTCCATTATTCAACAACGCAGGCACTCGCCTCTAGAAATGATATAGGAAGCAACATTGTCTCATGCATACAAATGGGAAGGTTAGCATGTGATCCATCCTGGAATGGATCGCACTCTCAAGCTTTGGCAACAGCAAAGCTCGTAGCGGGATTAGAGTGCCCCCCCCCACCCCCCACCCCCACCCCTTTTCCTGAGCAAATGTGAAACGACACGGGAAGACGGACAGTACACTTGACGCGTTATCTGTTCACCGAGAGCATAAGGAAGCTGCTCAGATGGTCAAGCAGTGGCTCTGCTCGTCTATCTGGGATGAGAGAGCGGAGGGAGAGATGGAGAGAGGGGCCGCATGCAACTCCAGCCTTTATCCTCGGCTGCATGGCTAGTTGCTATAGCAACATGACTTCACATTCCTTTTCACCTGCCGTTTTTGATCAATTCTCACTCTTGCCTCTCCCTCTGCCAACCTCCCTTTGTCCTGAAATGCCTCACCACTGCGGCTGACTTACCTCCACTGTTTTAGAGAGGACTGCTGCAGACTAGATCGCTCCTTTAATTCAGAGAGGGCTCTGTGTGTGTGGCAACATCGCTCCTGCAGAGCCGATCGTGCCCCAAGCTAATGATTCATCAAGAGCCAGGAGTCTCTGGAGTGTCCCCGGGCTGCCTCAGCTACAGTACAGTCCATCCTGACCATGTAGGAAAGTGACAGAACCTAACCAGACCTCCATTAGAGTCATAGGGCATCCTTTCCTCTCTGGAGAGATGGAGGTAGAATGAGAAAATTGTGTAGCCAGAGGTTAGATGCGACCAATTATATGCCACACACACCCTTTATAATAAATTTGAACTGTGCGTATGTGTCACAGCTTCCATCATTTGAAGCCTGTTTTCCCGGAATGGTATTGTGCTAATTAGCCCGTTTTAATCAGGCAAGTGAAAAGAAGAGCTCTGTGCGGGGTCCTGCGTAATGGGTATATAGATGGATAGTGACAGTCAGTCCTGCGTGAGGAAACCAGGCATGCAGGGAGTAAAGCCTGAGCTGGAGGCACTGAAGCGTGATAACTTGACTCTCACGTAAAAGTGCATTTCTACTCCAGTGATATCTGCTTATAGTTCAGTTCATATATGTACAAACAATGGCTAATGCTTATACATTCCCAGGCACATATAGGTATGGATATATAGCTTGTCGACGCTGCTTTACATGTCTGTTCTGGATGTCTCATGTTGATGCACATACATACATAAAAACAGTCTATATTCTCCTCTTCCATCGATACAGTGGCACAGGAAACTAATATGCACATTTGTGAAATTAAGTGCACTCATTCCCATCTTCCTCCACCCTCCTGTGTGTGCAGTGCAATCATGCAAGTGCCTCTACTTATCTAATGCACATATGAATTTCTACAGAACTGCTGATCATTAGAATTGACGCGTAATGGAAGAGCGATCGCTTGTTTTTATCTCTGGCGACTTGGCTGTGTGGACGGTTAATTGGATCGTCTTGCATATTGTTCTCTTCCACTCGATTGCACTGCACAGGACCGTGCGTAGAGGTGATTTCACCAGGCATTTGCCGAGATGGGCAATACAGAAATCCAAAAATGAATTAATATGTTTTCCACAAATGTTGAGAGTGGTGGAAGAAGGAACTAGAGTGTGGCATCATAAGAAAATCTGTGTGGTTGCAAAGAGGAAAAACAAACAAAAACAGAGCTTTGTTACTCTAAATGAATGTGCCCGGTAGGATAAGGTGACACTAATCTCCAGGCTCATTAACACAACATCTGGAGTAGGTCATACAATCCTGTCAGAAAGCAAACATAGGAAGTTACTCTAGAATGCAGTGTAGCCTGTCACAGGGGAGCTGTGTTTGTCACCACATACATATGCACGCATGCATGCGTACTAACAATCATGTACATGCACATGCATGAGCAGAGGCAGGGATCATCCCGTGAAGCTACGCTGTGTGCAGTTTCTTCTGGGTTTCCACTGAAACGAATGAAATTGTGCTTCGACTGTGGGCTGTGACTGACAAGTGCAGGTTCACGGCAGCACTGAGAAAAAACAGCTCAGCAATGTCTCCTGTGTCATTTACACAACATCTGGGTTCCTCAGAATGATTTGGGTGATGCAGAGCCATGCAGTGTTTTTGTGTTTATAGTAGCGGGTTATTCATTAAATCCCCCTCTGGCTTTAACTGGTGTTTTTGTAATGGCAGCATGCATATAGGCCTATATGTCTGGAGTGACAGAGGAGATAAAACAGAAACAGAAGTTAAAATGTTAAAAAGTTGCTTGTTTTTCTTCATGATGAACCCTCACATTTGTTGTTGGCGCAGTCACACGGTGGTTTGTGTGAACTGAGGGAAACGAACAGACCTGGGTCAAAACGTGGCCAGGCAGTTTTTGTCTTCAACCATTTGGTGCCCAAAGGGATAAAACAAGTGTCAAAAAGTTACTGGAGAGTTTCTGAAATTCAGGCAAGAATATTGGGCCACAGTGATTAACAACTTAACAACCACTCTGCCTGAACTGTCCTCATTGATCTGGTTCTTCAAGCAGGCCGAAGGATTTCTGTCCAAAACTATACATAACGATTAGTTTGCCCACAGCTTCGATTTGTTCAGCAAGTTAGACGGTTGATGAGCTTTTTAGGGTTATTAATAGAGAATTCATCTTCCTCCGTAGCTAGCTAGCTTTCCGAATCAATGAGAAATGACGTCAGTTGGACAGATGGGTCACTTGATACTGATTGATTAGATCAAAACAAAAGACAGTGTCAGGCAATTCAGCCTTATTACATAGGTTTTTAAAGCAAATGTTTTTGGCAAACATGTTTTTGCTGTATGCTAAATGCAATGCTAACATACTCCTAGCAAGGCCTGCTACTGTAACAATACATCTTCAGCAACAGATGAAGTGTGTTGTCCATTTAAGTATGTAAGTATAAAACTTGCTATTTGCTCTCCTGTTAATCTGTAATTCCAGCCTTACTTGAATTGCAAAACTTATCAAAGAAAAGATGCTCAGAAAAACCGTCAGTGAACAGGAAGTGATGAGTTGTTCAGTGCTGCATGTTCCAAGATCTGAAGCAACAGTTTGTCAGCACTGAGGCTTTGTTTGGGATAAATAAAGGACATGTGCAGTTAGCATTAGCAATCATTGCCTGGCTGATTGAACAGACAATGAAGATTGTTACCTACAGATGGACGTACAAATGGGTCTAGCAGATTGCAATTTTCAGTCCAAAGCGTCTAACAATATGCAAACCTAAATGAAACAATCTAATTTCAGTGAATTACTTACCTAATGAGGAAACCAGGGGGAGATATAACGAGTCTTGAATTACACAGGCAAACATCTCCAAAATGGCGTGAGTGAGATATCATAATTATCTCAGAAGATGCAGTATTTTTTTCTTACATGCAGTGATTTGCCTGATATTAACACACAGAATGGTGTATATGTCATTTTAGAACCAGTGTCTGTGTTTGCTGCTACTGCTTTTTAGACAGGTCAGGAAACCCACAGATGCAGGGGGAGTGGCTGGACGACTCTTCTTTTTCCAGCCTCTCCTGGTGCTTGGTGAGTTTCTGTTGGCATTGAACATCATGGGAGCCTCTTTGGTGCCTACATCACTATGCCAACTCTCAACCATGCCAGTCAGCAGCAGCAGCAGCAGCAGTACAGCTAAGTAGGTCACACTGCAGTCACACTGACTCCCCAGCTAGAGAAGGAGGCGAGAGATAGGCAGGGAGAAGAGGAAGAAAGATACAAAAGAGAGATGGAGAGGAAGGCAAAATAGAGGAGCGTTTTAAAGGGAGGGGGCGAAGCAGAAGATAAAGGAAGGAGATGAGTAAAGAAAAAGGCAAAATGAGAAGGAAGAGGAGGGAGGAGCCAGAGGATCAGGAGCGAGAACTTATAGGACTGACTGAGGAGAGATGGCAGCTAACTGGGAACGACGCAGAGGAGTCACGAAAGGAGAGGAGCTGATTTATAGATGTGGATTTTTGGAAAAAGCAATGATAATTGAAGAGTGCAGCACAGAACGGCATCGAGAGGGAGTGGAGGTTGAGAGTTGATGAACACAGTGTGCTTAGAAGGTGATGAGAGAGCAGATGAAAGGAAATCTTTCATACGCACAGCCGATCCGCACCGACACGACTGTCACATTGTGCAGATGCTCTCATCCAAAAAGGCTGCATTGTTGTTCCACTTCTGTTTATTCAGTAAACACTGTGTAATCTTAGAGATTGTGTCCTGTGTGTAATTGAGCCATTGAATGAGGACACACACACATCAAGACGCCATGATGCTGATGAAGTTCACCGCTTGAAAAATTTATTATATGCAGGATTTAATCTTACGAACTAAGCGAGGATAACCGATTTTTGTAGTTGCTGGCTTACATATGTCAGTTGAAGTATTAGGGCTTCATTTCTGTGACATTGTGCATCAAAACTTTCCACTGAGAGCTCACTGATTTTTTTCTTGCCTACATTGGTTTATTTTGGTGTCACTTGCGAATAAGATACACAGTACAATTTTGGAGACAAGGATTAGATTTCCCATGTCAGCTCAGACTGCCTCAAAAGCCCAAGTCAGTCAGCCAAGCAATGCACACATTAAATAGATCCACAATCAGTCATTTACAGAAGAAGAACCTTTAAGGTTCTACTTTAAAGGTTTGTTATATGAAAGCCATAATCCAAGTCTAGCTGCTTGATGACAACCACAGAAAAAGATAAAGTTTCTAATGATTCATTATGTTTAGGGCTCTTTTCCAAGAGCTTGAGTTATTGTGTCCAAAATACCATTTTTGCTTAAAACTGAGTTAGATTATTAACCTTAACAAGCGCCCCTTTATTGGGTGTAAGCTCAGAAATGACATAAGCAAAATAACATGGTTACTTTTTTTTAAACCTATTGATTATCATACAGACCTCTGAAAGGTAACTCCTTAGACTTTCATTTAAAAGTCACTGAAGATGGAAACTGAGTGTAACTTCTTGACAGTTCTGTCTGATATCAGGCAAAACTGCTGTGGCACTAATAAAATGATCTTACCTTGTTAGGCCTTTTGCTTTCAAACGCTTTATACAAAAGTTTGTCAAGGTAGACTGAGCATCCAATCGGATGCTTTCCTAATAAGGTAACGAACACTCCTCTCGGCCCGTGTTCCAGTTGCTGCTCCTTAATTGATTATCAGCATTGTTGCCCCTTAATTTTCTGTTGATCGACAAATCTTTTTAGCTCTCATTCTGTTGTTGGTGCAGTCTAAAATTCATTGATATAGTTAAAAACACCAGTACTGTCTCCACATACAGATCAACTGCATTAAAAATCTTCTCATGTAAAGACTGATTGCCCGACTGGCACATATCACATATCTGTGACCTTACGTTAGCTCAGCTAACACAGCTGTGAGGTCTGATACGAGGTGAGACATTTGTCTTTTCTGGTGAATACCCTCCACTCTGATCCATTAAGACAACACAAAGCTGCTCTCTCCTTTACTTCTGTCTTTCTTGCACAGGACAGAGCACTGAAGCACACACACACATAAATTCACACACTTGCATACACACACGGTGTTAACGAAGCACACTGTGACAGTTTGACACCCTCATTATGTTATTAATACCTGTGGCCGTGTCAATAGCCTCTAATGCCAGTGTCAACGCCCTGTAATGGAATCACTTACTTGGGTGCTGCGTCTCACCTCCTCCCTCTCCTTGAACTGTTTGCCATGCAGAGGGTGTGCAGTCCTCCAGCCCTCCCGCTCAGCGAACAGCAGGGGGAGGATCAGCAGAGTGACGAGGGCAGGAGGAGAGGAAGAGAAGGGGTCTGACACATTTAGCAGATGTAGTATGGATTGGATAGGTTACCCCCCAAAGGTGACTGAGGTGTGCAGCTACCTGACCTGCTCCTTTTTAAAGATGCTTTCAAACATCCTGCCTCTTCTCATCACCACTAAGATGTGTCTCATCACACATCTACGTCTACAGTTGTCCTCTGCAAGTATGACTTCAGCTACTGCAGCAGAACTAAAAAGGTATTGCACGAAACTGTCCTTATCATTGATCTATCAATGAATTGAAAATGTCATGGCAACAGCTGCTCCATCCTCCTCACTTCCTCCTCCTCCTCCTCCTCTTCCTCCTCCGTCTTTATTTCATCTGATTAATCCCTGGCCTTGAGCCTGTTGAATCCCTGCCAAAGATGGTGACGAATGAAGAAGTGTTGACTTCCGTACCATAGCGGTGAAACACCTTTTCTCTCCATGATGTCTATTACTGCTGTCACTGTGAGACCGTGAAAGGCTGGCGCTATTCTATGTTTTTCATGTTGTCAGTAAATCCCTGGAAAAGACCATGACGAGGCTAGTTCTTCTAGTTAAGAGAGAAATCTCTTACTGTCATCCCATGAGTGGCCTGTAGATCAGGATTCTCTCACTCAGTCAAGGCACTGTCTGACAGGCCAACACCCTCCTCTTGTATTCACTTTTTTGAACCCATACATACAGTAACTACATCACCTTGGCTGCTCCTCACAATGTTCGTTTTATTCGAGCAATTATCTGTCTTAGCTTTAGAGTAATTGAGGTACAGGCTAGATGGGACCAAGCAGCTGCTGGACCAACGAATCTGGAATATTTAACATTCTGTCAAGCATCCAAAGTTCTGGCATGTCGGCTCTATTTTTCAGATGAGTTACCTCAATAAAAGACTGCAGACGATGCCAGCCCTGTTCTTCTCTGCCGGTCTTCTCCCTCTTCCAAAGTGCCCATAATTTATGAGTTTCCATGAAGAATTAGAATTAAAAACGTATTAACTCTCAAGCTATGTTTTGTGTACCATTTCTCCAGAGCTTACCCATGTTAACTTTTATACCACAAGAGGGCACACTTCACCTTTTCAGTTCAGAAAAACAACTTGGAAAACTAAAGAAGAAGCAGTCAGTTTGAAACGGTGAGGCAAGGTCGAGACGGCAGCATAGTCCAGCGTGGGAGCATTACACTAAACAGGAAGACAAAGCTCAATGGAAATATTGCGTCACCATCTTCCACTACGGTCCACCACATCGGTGTTGTACAACATGAAAAGTCAGCACCTAACAGTTGCAGTGCACATCGAAAGTGGACCACCATCCTGTCAACAAGGTGATGTGTGTGCAGTAACTCAGAGGCTTTCCTTTATGTTGGAACAGGACATGATGCCTATAAACGTGGTGGACGGTGAGGGATTTTATGAGCTACTGGACTACATTGAACTAGGCTATCGCATCCCCCCTAAGGCTAATTAATAAGGACATGTGGACAAGAGCAGCCATTTTGAACAGGCGCCTTATTGTCCTGCTGCTTTGCATCTTGTTAAGTTTCAGTGATTAAATTGTTATTGATTGTTAAACGTGTCCAACTGTCAGTAAAGAAAAAAGCACAAAATTTGCATCCGTAGTCCTGAGCAAGAGGAGGATGACGGTGTCCCATCTGTCCAGGCCTACATTCGGTGATGCAGAGGCAGAGATGCATGCCAACCTGCTTTGTAACTGGGCCCCTCTAACCAAAGCAGGCTAGATTCTCTTTTATCCTCTTCCATAAGCACTGTATTCTTACCACATTAACTTGGAAACAGCTCCGGGCTGTTGAGCTGTTTTGTGAAGTAGCGCCTCATCCCGTCGTCCACATGTTGCCTCTCACAGTCCAGCTGAAGGACAGACGGGTAATTTGCTCGGCTTGAACTGGCTCGACTCTGGCCTGGTCAGAGGCAGCAGAGTGTGAACGTGGTTGTAGACTCAGATGTGAGGAACATTGTGAAAGTAAATACAATAGTTCCTCAACAGTGCAGGCATCCTTCTGTTCCTGTCTTATACAACAAGGAACTTTTAGAGCCACAATGTACCTTTCCACTTTGGAAATGTAAGTAGAGACGACATGTCGATGCATTTCTTTTTAATTAGAGAGTGGTCGTTGACATAGGTATCTAAAAAATGTAGAATGATTAAACATTTATTCAGACCTCTGTTGAGGACAGAGTCTGTCTGCTGGATGGGACGAAGCTCGGAGATGAAGCTAGAAATGATGTCTCATCATCTCAGCATCATTTCTTGCTTCAATCACGGACACCAAACCAGGACAAGACTCAGCCAAAAATAACACAGTCAAGTCTTTTTACCACGCATTAAAAAAAAAAAAAAAAAAAAAGTTGTGTCTTTTTGGTCACGGACATGTCATTTCTGCAAGATGACGTCATTTCTGCAAACGTGCTGCATGTGTATCATGTTTGCCTGTTTGCTTTTTCCTTGAGGAGTTGTGCAGATGTAGATGTCATCGAATCATGTAAGAACACACTTCTTTACTTTCTTATAAAGCCAGCATTTTTCTTTGTATGACTGTTTGTGTATGTGTGTGTGGTTGTGCGCGCATGTATGTGTGTGCTCATGTCTTCCTCTAGTAGCGTGACTTTCCTAAACGGTTACAGACAGTAAACTGTCAGCAGAAGCAAACTGGTGCAATTATTCTCCAGCACTGATTGATGACGCAGCGGGCTCCATCTAATGTTGAGAGTCCCCTGTACTGCACGCCTATGCAGTCAACACACACACACACACACACACACACACACATATATTTTGTCAAGAGCAGTGAAAATGCATCCACTAGTAACTTGTTGGAATTGGGCATTCGAGGGCGATACATCAAAATCCTCCCTCAAATGCAAACACTTGCAAAGCCGACATGTTTCATAAATCACCTGAGGTGGCAGAGTTGCTGTGTGTCTGTGCGTGTGTGCGTGTTTGTTGCTTGTGTGCCTGTGAATCCTCCTCTGTTATCCTCCTTCAGGAAGTGACCTCTATTTACCTGTCATACATTGTTACCTCCCCCAACACACACACACACACACACACACACACACACACACACACACACAAACACACACACAGTTACTGCAGTGCAATGCAGCATCAAGGCTCGGCTGTTCATTCCAGTCGTGCACACGCTGCCAGCTCAAAACCAGAGGGATTGGTCCAATGCTACAACTAAGAGATTGATGAGGAGACAAAAAAAAGCATTAAAAGTCAGAATGAAGATGAGAATCCAGGAAATTGTGGAAGTGAAGTGTTGCTTTTGAAAGGACACTGCGTACAGACAGATTGAGAGAAGAGAATGTAGCTTTCAACTCTGCAGCAACACAGAGACTAAAGTATGTTCTAATGCACGGCCACTGAGGACAAGAGCCTTTCATTTTGCTATGCTTACAAAAGCATATGCACACAGAGACCCCCACACATGCACACTCACACCCACACACTCTGGAGGGGGGGTTGTGTAACGCATGTAGTGAAGGGGGTAGAGAGGGTGTCTCCGCTGAGGCATCGGCCTTCGGTAGCTGAAGAGCCTCGGAGCGGAACAGATTCAGTCCGGCGCTTTGAGCTTCGGCTGCACTCGGCCCAGCCTTTGAACTGTGCACGCGTCCAGCCTCGTGGTCCGGGGTAATTAGCATTTCACCGGCATCCATCTTCAAAGGCAGCGGGCAAAGCAAGGAGCATCGTACACAGACGTCCATATCAAAAGGGCCCCTGTCCTCCGCGGCGAGGTCTAATGTCACAGTTTAAAACGCTGCTGCAGTTAAATGTTCAGTGGGCTTGGGTCAGTCACCGGGAGAGCTCCTGCATTATAAACATATATATCTACATGCATTAATATTATCTCAAGAAAGCTGAAAAGCAAATTGCCAACTGTTTTGATTATTGCTTGTTTAAGTTAATGCTTCTTTTCTTTGTCCTATATAAAAGCAAAAGGAAAAAAGGCTGCTTGAAGATGGCACTTTGGGATTTAAGGCAGATATTTTTCACTATTTTCTGACATTTTACAGACCAAACAATGAGTCTGTTAATGAAGAAAATGCCCAGATTAATCAATAATGTCAATAATTGTCTGCTCTGGCTTTAAATGGTCACCACATTTTGTCAGATCATCAGTGCTTTACAGAGCAGACCTGCTGTACTCTCAACCCATTTTAAGAATAGTGCTGGCATATTCTTTTTTATGTTAGTCACACGAAAAGACAAAAGCCAACAACGATTTGATCTGCTAACAAATATTGTCTGTTTAGCCACAAACTAATGCAGCTTCTTCCTCAGTGCCATAGAGCTCTACTGTCCAAAAAGCACAGAAATGAGCCGCACTGTTGCACTGGGTGACACATTGCTTCATTACAATAAACGTGGGTGCTGTACTTTGATTTTGAGTCAACGCCACATACTCTGGCTGTAAATGCTCACTAGCGCACCAAATGTGTGTAAAATAATGTCTTTTTTTGTAGTCATTTGTGAAGTGACAAGGACCTCTAGCAGTAATTTTTATTTTGACGTTTGTTGACAGAAGTAGCGTGACTGTTATAGAGCCTCAAACGCCGCAGAGGGAGCGTTTGACTTTGACACTGCTGGTCATTCGCTACCAACAGTCAGCGTTGGCTTCTTTTAACCATGAACGTGAGTAACGCATCACTAAGAGGTTATTTTAACCCATGATCTTGCTTTTATCCCACTGTCAGAGCATTTTTTGACAGTGAGAAAAATAAAGAATAATGCCAGGTTGACCTTTTACCAGCTCCTTAAACATAAAAAATAAATAAAATGAAATAAAGTAAGCTAGCCTGATCTGGTGTCAGTAGGTGCAGTAGTCAGTTGGCCCGGTCAACCTACACTTTCAAGGCTTCTGTCAGACGTGTACTTAAGAGAAGCTGAAGTGTGCTTAACACCAGCAGCACATCTGCCAAGGCTCAGTAAGAGCCAGTGTCTCATCAGTGGGAATCCACCGACGGAGGGTTTAGCAGTGGACCACCAGCTGCTTATGAAAGACGGGAAGGGGAGGGAAAGGTGGATGAGGGGAGGGACACGAGGAAAGTGATAAAGAGTGAATAGGAAAATGGGCCACGGGTGAGGACAGGAGGAGGCGGCAGGAGAATTAAAGAAGAGGAGGATCAGGTCAGAGGGAACAGAGGAGATTAGACTCAGAAACATATTGGCGAGATGATGATGTCTCATAGATGTGACAAGGTTAAGCTTAGCGAGGCTGAGAGACAGAACATTGCGTACCATACGTTAGTCATAAATGACTCAGCTGTGCGTGATGTTTACCTCTGTGCCACATGGAGGAGATCGCCTGTGTCTATTAAAGGGCCTCCATATTTTTTTGTTTGGCTACATATGCATTTCCCTTCCCTGAGGCAGCTTAGTGTGCAAAGAATTATTCAGTATAAACCCACATACAGTTCCTTACAGTGTGCCTTATTAAATGCACACTGCTCACTAGTTTCACTTTAAGAATATCTATATTCTGTATATACAGTATATATTAGGGCTGCAAATAACCATTAATTTCATTATCACAGAAGTAGATTGACACATAAAGAGGACATATCATCACGTTAAACTGACAATAAAATGATATGACCGAATGCCTACAGCCTCACTAGCAGCTCAGTGAGGTGCTTTGAGCTAACATAAGCATGTTAACATGCTCACAATGTGGTTTATGTTTAGCATTTCTAAGTTTTACCATGTTCATTGTCTTAGTTTAGCATGTCAGCATGTTAACATCTGCTAATTAGTGCTTAATACAAAGTGCAGCTGAGGATAACGGCAGAAGTTCTGCAGGTATTTGATCATAAATCAGGTACAAATTCAACGTTTGACATAGTTGTTAGAGTTCATCCTGAGAAATGCTAATAACTAGATGTCTGTGCCAAATGTAGATCCAGTATTTGCAAGATTTTTCAGTTCGAACCGAAGTGGTGAACCGACCAGCCAGCCAGCTGACGGACAGACTGTCATTATCATCCCTCAAGCTGCGAGTGCAGCTTTTTTTTTTGGCTGTTGTTTTGACAGTCAAAAGTGAACTGGTATGTGCAAAAGTTGACACTTTTTTTCTGTTTTCCACAAACTGATATATAAGAGTATGATGCATTTTTCAATGTAAACTTAGGAGGGAGCTGTTATTGTCTCACGTACGTGCACATCTGTCACATCATCCAGCGGCGGCTTGTTCCCGCTGACAGCGTGTCTGAATTCATGTTTTATTCACATGGAGTGTGTCTCCCTCCCATCACTCAGACAGGCTAAGATGCACTGTGGATAGCCAAGCATGGACACGCCATCAGCCACCACCAACTTAATCCACACGCACGCGCTCACATGCACGCTGAATCAAAGTCAAGGACACACACAGGCAGAAACTCAGCTCACACACACGCGCATGTACCAGTGAGATATAGTGCAAGACTCAATATTCAAAATGCAACCACAGACGCTTGCACACACACACACACAGTTGGATGCTCAGTATTCATAAGGAGCGCAGCAGAGGGATGCGAAAGAACTCAGCAGTTACGACAAATCACTGACAAGCAAAATTCATCACACAGCCCCTCCGCTTTACAGACGGGAACAAATGTGGCAAAACAGAGAGATGACTGACATGCCACACACGATTATCACACCCAAGGTTACCTCATTAAGCGCTGTGGTCGTTAAGAGCAGAATCGACACATTTCAACCTTTTTATCTGACCAGTAACCAGAGGAGCATCACTCACTCACAGCTGCTTAGTATTTTAAGGCATTTACTGACTCCCATTGTAGATTTTTAGAGGACAAGAGTCCCCATAAAATATTAAGGAACTGTGTGTCACTGACTGTTCCTGCAGGCGTCTTCAAACCCAGCATTCAAAGAACAACAGACTTATTCCAGTGAAAGAAGTCTGTTTTTAGCAGTGGAAACCAACCAGCAGTAAACTGGTTCCAAAAAGTCACATAGAAAACTTCTTGGCAGCTTCCTCCTCTTGTCTTGTGCTGACTTCAGTCAAGCTGCATCATTGTAGTCCATTAAAAACAGCCCATCGATTGTTCGTAGAGTCACTGACCTGTAAGCGATTCCCAGAGACAACAACGACTACCCAAAATGGTGGCCCGGTGAATGGCCTCTTGGTGGGAGTCCATTAAATCTCAATGAGCGAGGCTCACAGGCGACAGTGCCAGGCCTGTGGCTGCAGGCTGCAGGCTGGAGGCTGGAGGCTGGCAGAGGTGGCTTGTCAAACACTAGACAATACACACAACCAGGGAGGACAGGGAGAGATTAGCAGCCCGCCGGCTGGCTTGTGTTGAATGCTGCTGCTGCAGCCGGAGGGACATCAGTCGCACTGGCAGCCAAGAAGAAACGACTTTGGTCATGATTTTGTCTTTTCTTGTTTTTGCCTTTTATATCTTTACGTTTCAATCTAATATGAACAGCAATGTTAAGAGAGATCAGACTGTACAGTATGACATTAGTCTTTAACTGCCATCAATTAGCTGTATGAAGATCTTTAGGTACTTTGATGTACAGTCATTCTGTTGTCTTTCCAGTTGTGGTTGTGTGTGGAGACCTCGGCTCGTGTTCTACGGGAGGAGACATCAGATTAAAGCAGAGAACAGGGTTTCCTCAGTGTCTGAACACATGAAGAATGTACCACAGCTTTAACAACTGTAAATGATTTATAAAATGATTCTTTTATTGAATTGGAAGTAGATGCATTTGGGGCTGTGTTTTGGTATATTTGAGTTTAATAATTAACGACGCTGTGTGTGATGCTGCAGAAAGGCTGCTGTGTTTTTGAGAATATGAAGGGGTACGTGCACCAGTAACCCTGGGACAATTTAAATCGTTGATAACGGACGTCTTGACCATGTGACAAACTCATTTGCACACATTTACATTTGGAATCGTGTCTCTGTGTAGAGTGTAGGACAAATATCCACTCTCTTTTTGCTCTGTTTTTGGTCTCTACCAACTCCTGAGGGAAATATCACTCTTTACCTGAGGAGTGTACAGTGGTTTTTAGAGCTTTTTTACAGGAAAGATCTGCCTGTCAGAGCCAAAAATATCACAATGAGAGCAGTGAGAGTGAACCAAAATCGTTAAGTTACCGGACAACTAACCAATGCGCTGAAAGTCACTCTAATGCTCCATAAAGCTGAGAGCAGCTGCAGATTCAGGTGATGAATCTTTGTAGCTTTGTAGTTTCCATTGTCAGATTTTTTCAAACTATTATTAATGCATTAATACATATCAATTCATATCGGCTTTAAAGGTCCAGTGTGTAGGATTTAGGTCATTGGCAGAAATGGAAAATGATATTCATAGTTATGTTTCCATTTAACCCTCACAGGATTCAACGCGCTGTCCCTTTGCTTAGCTAACAACTGTGCGGTTTCTCTAACGGAAAGCGTTCTGCAGAGGCGTCTTTATGGAAGAACAGCAGCAAAGCCGTGCTCACCGAGCTCACTGAACCTCTTCTGCCTCACTGCTGATGATAACATATGTGGCCCTTCTTGTGCTTCATTTGCTTCAGCCTCTATGTTTGTAAATACGCAAAAATTGTGTTTTTTTATTGGTTTGTTTGTTTGGTTACCCGTGCCATGTGGCAAGTCGAGCTAAAACACCAATTTTATCTGTCTAAAAATGTCCATAGGAAATGAATTAAACGAATCCAGCTTTATTTTGCAATATGAGCAGAAACTCTCACTTGTCTTTCCTTGATCCTTCTCCTGTTGAGACTGGAAAATGTGAACCATGGGAGGCGGGGAGATGGAGGACAGGTGCGTGGAGGATGTTCAGGCCCATAACAGAGTAAGAGACCCGACATTGTGTGTGCTGTCCCCTCGCTGAGCTGCTATGTATCTCAAAAAGCATGTCTTTAACTCATTGTAAATGTGGTGTGGGCTGAAGAGACTGGTGCATTGTGTGTGAGATGGATGGATCCTGATAGCAGCACAACATCAGTGTGAAAACCAGTGTCTGGACTGAATGGATTCCCTTTGTTGATCTCTTCCTCAATTTCCATCTCTGTTCTGGCTCTCCTCCTGAGCTCATATCCTGCACTCCATCTCTCCCCTTACTGCAGCCATTTTTCTTCCACAGCTGTAACAAGGCAGCAGTCACCCTTCCAACCTTTCTCTCGCTCTTTTTCTTCATCCTCAATATTCCTCCCCCCCCACCCCACCCCGCTCGCTGAATATCCTGCCGTGGGCACAGAGATACTGTAGAAAAGGGAGGCACAGAGTCAGACAGCTGGCTTGATTCATCACCTGCTATCTTGACAGTAAGACGTATGACTGTGCTGCATCCACGCAGGCACAGTGTAAACCGCTGCATATTTCAAAACGCCCAGCCTTCCCCATTTGTCCATATGCACGGCGCACGCCGTCTTGAGGGATTTCCTCGGCCATGAATGCGGGGTTGTTCCAGACTCTCTCTAATGTCCTGTTCAGCAGTGGAGGACTCTGCTGGACCGGAGAGAGGAGATACGACACAGGCACGATGGATGGGTGTGGTGATATAACTGTGACAGCAGAAGGTCACTTTATAAGAAGTTACGACCGAAGGACTGTTGTGCCGCAGCGCTGCAGTCTGTTTAAAGTTGGAGGTTTGCATCCGGTCGTAACTCTCATGCGGTCCAGGAGAAATTCATGAATGAAATGAAGTCTCTTGTACTTGCTTGTTGTTTGTGATTTCCCCCCAGAGCAGCTGCTAATGGTAATTGTGTCTAGTTTTGCTCTTTGTTATGTGACACAGAGGTTTTAAAACATGAAATATCGTACAGGGCTGGAGGTTTGGTATGTAGACAAGGCGTTAAAGTGAGCACATGTACTTTTGAAAGAAAAAATAACTCATCCTTTCTCTGTCCTCCAGCCTCACCTGGGCTGGTATGACTATTAGCTTGTGCTGTCAAATGTTAGCAAACATTAGATATCTGCTGATGTGTAATTGACATTGAAGTTAACGGTCAGTTTTTAACTCTTCTCTGCTTGTGCTACTGTTGCACTACATTTTAGTATTTACCATGTCAAGTCACTTGTCAACAAAGTGGTGTTCAGCAGAAGTTACAAACGCTCACTTAGTGCAGTTTTAGCTATATAACAGCTTGTGTTGACACCCCATTAGATAGAAATTATCAGTGGAAATATGTTTTTTAGTCATCTACAACTGAATGTAGCATCTCTCTGTGTCACCGAGTCATTTCGTTGAAATAGGTCCATGATTACAAAGTGGTCTGAGAACAGACAGAAGCATCAGATCAGACTGTTGCATCCTGTTGCAGTGGACGGGTAAAACTCTATTTGAGTGCTGTGTCTTGGTTCACATGGTTTTTATTAAGCAGCTCCATTTGCTGCTCCATTTCTGTCTGACAAGCTGACAGCTCGCTAAGATTATTTCCGACCACGGGATCTGTAGACCGAACCGTCTGTATATCAATATCCCCTCTGGACTCATACCATCTTATGTCAAAACCAGTGCTGTGCAATTTAATCTGTCCGTCAATTGACCAAAAAAAGAAGTTATCAGGCAGAAATGAACAACCATCCCTTATTTCAGCTTCTGAAATGTGAAATGTTTTTTTTCCTTTCATAGATATCGTATAGATCTTTTGTACTGTCTTTTCTGCTGACAAAAGAAGCATTTGGTTTCTCAGAAATGAAATGTCCCTGTAAGACAGTGAACCTCAGTCACACCCTGCTCTTAATTAAAGCAACACAGCTTTGCTAATGCTACACAGCGTTTGACCTTCTGAGCCAAGTCCAGGCTCAGATCTCTGAGGACCAATGAGAGATGGGAGAGTAAAGAGCAGACAAGGACAGGTATCAGTCACTGTAACCCAGTGTCCGTGAGTGTGTGTGGTTGTAGAGTACATATAGGCCTACGTGTTAGTGTGTCTGCGTGAGTATGCATGATTTTATGTGTGTGGGCGTGTAAGGGAGGGAAGCGAAGTCTGAGAAGGGCGAAGCGGTATCAGTCACTGTCACTTAACACTGCAGTCTCTGGCTCGGATCCACACACACACACACACACACACACACACACACACACAAAGACACACATGGACACAGACAGAGAGGTGCAGGATGCATAATTCATAAGAGTAATCAAAGGCAGACAAAAGCCACAGTCTTTGAGTCTGTGGGCCCACCAGGATGTAGTCTGACACACACACACACACACACACACACACACACACACACACACGCAGCACTCCATTCAAGCGAACGTTGGTTCTTACCAGCCAGGCAACAGTCTACAGAGGGTAACAGAGAGAAAAGGAGGTGAATAAGAGGAAACGACGGGGAGAGAGAGCGGATAATTTTTCAAACAGCCCCTTCACTTCCCTCCTCTGCCTGGAGGCCGTCTTTTACAACTTCCTCTTCCTTTTTTTGTTTAAAAAATAGTTCTGTCTAGACCAAAAGAGAGAGCGGAGAGGAGATAAACTCCCAAACCTCACTGGCTATAACTTCCTGTCTCATTTGCCCCTCGCTTCCCTCTGTACGTTTTCTCCAGAGAACATCTAGAGAGAAGGGTTTTTGTGCGAAGAATCCAAAGTTTAAAACGTGTTTTTTGGGCTGCATGCTACATTAATATTTTATAAAATGCAGATGACTAGCATGCACATGAATTTGAAAAGCCATCTTTAGCGGTGACATTACACTGTGCAGTGGTTCCACGTGTGCTGCCAGTGCACTTTAAAGAGGCGGCCCTGTTTTCTGGGGTGATGGCACATGGTTGAGTGTGTGTATGTATGTTTGCATGGTGCCACTTTCTCTTTCTTTCGCTCTCTGTCTCTCTCCGAGGGCACAGCTGTAAAAAGCTCAGCTCTTAAAGCTTTCATCTCTGTCTAAATCCAAACCAGTGTTCCATTATTTATTTATCTGCCAGAGACCAGAAATATCCGCTAAGATCTGCCGGGCTTCGACAAGATGAGCCTCGGCCTTGCGGTGGGTCTCTGGGCAGAGCGGTCGCACACAAGCAAACACACACACACACACACACACACATGCGCTCGCAAATAAATGGGAAAATGAGCACACAAGTGTCAGAAACTGAGATTCACACACATGCACACACACTGAGGCACATATACTGTACGCTATCAGTAAATGACTGGGACTGCGCTCAGCCGTCCAGGTAATGCACCTGTACTGAGGCACCTGATAAATCCTGAATGCTGTAGTCTTATCTGCCCAGGCCAGATTGAAGAACAAGGCTCTAATCTTTTTGTGTGTGGCTGTCGGTCTGTCTTTCTCCCTGTCTGTCTGCTGCACTGCTTCAGTCTGCAGTCTGTCTTTCCTGACTCCATTACTTTTCCTGTTGAAGTTGATAGGCCATAAACTCTCCTCATTATGGGTGATCCCTCACTCCCTCCTGCTTCCTCTCTTTTTATTTTCTTTCAAATGTCAGGTCTGTGGTGCTGATGCAGGGCTACTAGCCTCACAAGACCTATTTGAACTTAAAGCTGCACTAATCAATATTTTTATATTAGCAATTGGTCAAATGATTATGTGCAATATAAAAGGTGTCACCTGCTGCAGAGTGACAACCCCACCAAGAATTATCACTTGACTGCGGTTCCCCTCAGCTCAGTGCAGTTTTTTAAGCATCTTTCAGCTTATTATCTTTGTTTTACTGCCTATAACTTCACCGTTTTGGTTCACTCTCACCACTTTCTTCAGCCCAAGTAGTAGCAGGAAGCATCGACCAGCAGACAGACACAGTTAGCAACTAGCTGAACTTTGTGGAGCATTTAGCATTTAAAGAGCCAGTTTACAAAGAGCAAAGTAGTGGCGAAAGATAAAATAATTGCTGCCATGAGTTGTAAAATCCTGAGAATTATCCTGAGAATTGGTGAACCTTAAAATGCACCATTACCCAAAGTCCACTTCTTATTTCACTGTCTCACTACTAGCATAAGAAACACTGCACTGCCTTGTGTTAACTCGTTAGCCGTATTCATTTTATACTGTGGTAATATGTCAACATTCTCAACAGTTTATTTGGTGCCACCTACTGGTCAAAAATACGAATGAATTCTGCTTCTTAGACTCTTTTTCAGAAGGCAACTCAAGAAAGTTCATCTGCAATGACACATACTGTATGTGGGCGTTATAGTGTAGATACATTTCAACTTGTTAGATAGATGAAAGTGATCCAGGACCATCATGTTATCATCACCAGATCAAAAAGTCAGCCAGTTGGGAATTCCTGAAATTAATTATGGGAAGATTCCTGAAAATACAAACTCAATGGTTGATAGGCAATCCACTAGGCAACCTATACCGTGGAATAAAGTCACGTTGGATCGATGTAAAGTTACAAAACGCATCTGTCTGTGATGCATAGTGTGCAGTCCTGGACCAGCGTAGGTTGAAGCTGTTCAGGTCTGTGATTGGGTTGCTCGCCCCTCTCTGCTCGCTGATGTTGTTGCCTTGCAAATCAGCTGAATTTATGCTGTTAGTTCTTTGCAAATTAGTTTGATGTAGATTTATCCCCCTCAGCCTTTCGCCCCACCAAGCCAGCTTGCCTTGACTTTCAGAGAGGATGGTGAAACGTTTCATTGAAGTTATTTTTGGCCACGTTACATAATAAGTCTCTCTTTCTGTCTCTTCGCATGATGTGACATGATGCTGCGCACTTGGCAGGAAAGTCAGCATTGAAGTACTAATTGTGGTGTATCATAGAGATATTTAAGGATGTTTTAGCTCCAGCCAGGAGCTGTCTGTCAATCATAAGAAAACTTGTGCTGTTCTGAAAGACAGCTAAGGTACAATATCTGCGTGCCTGGGCGCTTTAATTTTTGAGCAGTTGGAAAGTAAGAGCTTTACCAGGTCAGTAGAGGCAGACAAACCATCTGGGGTTGTGGACGTTTTCCCAGTCGGCAAGTCGACCTGTGAACCAGAAGTGGGTCCAGTAAACACATTAAAAAGTCTCACGCTGTTAGATGGATTTGCATTAGATTAACCAGCCAGCTTGATGACGATGATGCATAAAGTAAGACGGCACGGACCGAACAACATTAACATTATGCTGCTTTTAAGAGAGCTCAGAAACTACACCTTGACCTCACCTCAACAAAATATATGCCTCATCACATTTCAGTCAGTTTAGCAGGAAAATGGTTGCAGATTAACATAAATTATGATTGTTTATTTATTGATATACAGTGTTTACCACAGAATTAGATTGTGTTTGTGATGGTAGCTGATGGGGGGGGGTATATTTAAACCTTTATTTTATTTTTGGTCTCCTTCCTGGTAATTTAGTTAACGAGTTGGGTCTCCAAGAGTGACAGCCTTGTGTTAAGAACATAGACTAACTTATCAGAGCTCACTTGAATGCATCAGTTTTTGACACATTTGTGCAGAGGTGTTGACACTAACCATTCAGGAACTCCAGATTGATTCTATTCAGGAATTCAGCCACCTTCTCTGCAGGGAAAAGCCAATAAGGATCCTTCCTCCTGCACATAGTAATGTTTTGATTAAGAGTTCGCATGGAGAAGAGGGGCTATGTGCCAACAGGTCGGTTGTCAATGTGTTTGTGAGGGTGGGCAAGGAGGATACGAGCGAATCAATGAGCTGCACGCAGCTCTACAGTGAGATAAGATTTAACCCATTTTAAATTGGAAAAAACATAGAAAATCTATATGTGGTGATCAATGTTGGTATTGTGGCAGGTCACCGCAAGTAAATCGATGTGAGGAAGACACTGGTATTTATTTTTCACCATCGAATGTCCTTTCCCTTTAATTTGATCTCCTTTAGTTCTCGTCATTTTACTCGCTGAACGTTGTTTCACTCCAGTGGATCAGATTGGTTTTCTGTGTCCGTAGCCCCGCCTTTCGACTTCCAGGGGTGTGAACGAGGGCAGAAGGGAAAGAAGCGGGAAGGAGAAAGTGGAGAGAGGTGTGGGGGAGAAGAGACTACAGGGATGTGGTATCACGCCATAAAGCAGAGAAAGAAAGAAAGAAATGAGGAAAGGTGCTGAGAGAGGAGAGGATGATGCGTCCCCTCTCCCCCGTCCTCCTCTGGGCTTCGGCTAGATTGCTTTCTCTCTGGCTTGGAAGTCGAGGTGGGGAAGGATGGAGACCATGGCCGCAGCCGGGAGGGGTTCAGTCAGCAGAGAAGACACTCGGGTGTTAATTTGCACCTGGATTCACACCTCCAACATTCCATCAGAGAGCCAGAAAGCTGCAGACCTGGCGAGATGATAGCCCTGTCACCTTCGATCAGACCTAGCGATTGCATCAACCATCCCCGCCATCTATAAGACTTTGCTGCAGGCCGATTGGATCCCCAACCCCTCTTCCATCCCTCCCTCTCCCTCTCTCATTTTCTGACTCGGCCAAGATACCACTCTCTCGTCCTGTCACAGGCTGCTGAACCCTCTTATAGGAGCCCCTTGTCCAAAAATGTGCCAAATGTAATAAAAGTGTGATAGCGCTTGGCTTCTCGTCCGGACCTGGCACCAGAGCAGCGAGAAGGAAATTATGTTTCCGAGTTAAATTGGTTTCCTGGCATGTGATAAGTTGGGGTGAATTTTTAATCCATGACCTCATGAAAATATGTCAATCTCCCAGCTGCTATCGTTTCTCCCATCCTGTCACCTCCCTCTGCCTCCCTGCTCCCATCTGCCTTTTGCCCCTGTGTCTTTCTTCTGGCTTCGCTGTTCTTAAAAAAGTAAAAGGCAGCAGGTGTGGGACACCTTTGCTCCTCAACCAATTACCTCACCAGTGTATAATCCTACCCAACCTCACCTCTCTTCCCACTCAATCCTTCTCCCTCCCTGCCGCTCTCACTCCCTCACCTCCGCCCACGCGATTCTTTCTTTTTTCATCTCTTCCCTTCATCCCTGCAGCCCTGTTAGGCTCAGTGGCTCACCAATTACAGCAGCAGTAGGCAGCTAGCTAAAGTTACTCCCACGGGCAGTCTCCATGCATGCAGGAGGCATGCAGCTGACTGACACGACACAGGGTGTTCTCCCGTTGCCAGCCCACCACCTGAGGGAGTCTGATAGCGAGGCTCCAGCGGGGCTCGGTGTTGCTGGCTTTACATGGCCGGCCATTCGCTGCGCCTCGTACCAGGCGGCCCGCTGCCTGCCTGACACTTTTCCTTTCAAGTGAACATGCTGAAAGGCTTGTGGACAGGCGAACAAGCCGAGGTGTGACTGCGGAGAGTTGAAGGGTTTTGGTTTAAAAGTTTAAAGACCGAGGCACCGGCATGTAAGTAGATTTGGGTGTGAAATGGAGTAACGTGCGTCTTTGAGGGGAGAGTGTTGGCGATGGTTATTTTCCCTGAATGCAACACGAGGGCTTAGGTTTGGTTTCTGAGGCTCTGTGAAGTATATGTGAATTGATCAGTCAATCAATAGAAAATTAATCAGGAACAAGCTTGATAATCAGTTAATAATTTCAGTCTTTTTTTTTTTTAAGCCAAACATTTACCTGTTCAGCTTCTCACTTCACTGTGAGGATTTGCTGTTTTTCTCTGTTTTCTATCATCATAAACTGAATATCTGTTGGTATTGAACAACACATTTGAAGACGTCTCTTTGGGTTCTGGAAAACTTTGTCTTTATGACGTTTATAGAAAACATGTGCGGTCCATTAATTGAGAGAGCAGATTAATCTACAGTAAAAAATAATCCTTCGTTGCAGCCCCAGTTTGAATTATTAATGGACTAACACCAATCTACAATGTATGGGGTTAAATATGTAATGGTGTTATATTAAAAATGTTAAGCAAAAGATTCAAACCACTGCTTCCAAAGTAAAGAACCTTTAAACTTAATGTCATGTGTCCATATTTCCTACAGAGACCTTTACTGCATTACCTTTGATTGATGATACATTCTCCCACTAAGATGAGCATTTTAACATTTTAATCCACTCAGAGCTTGTCTGGTCTGGATTTGGCTCTTGGACAGTAAAAGGACAATGTTTAGAAAGAATTTAGGGAAGGAAACAAAGTGAAACTGTGGGTAGATACACCCTCATACAACAGACTAAAGTTTATCTTAAGGGCAGTATTTAAAACCGCAAATCTCTTATTTAAAAAGACTTTTTATAGTGCAGCAGCGACTGTCTGCCAGCTCTCAATTGCTTCTTATCTGATGTATAGAAATTCAAGACACTTTAGCGAGGGTGCTGATGTGTTTTGTAATCTGTGTTTTTGTGTCAAATGGAGGAAGATTCGTATCTATCAAATATTAGCGCAAAAGATTATTGAACAGTATTCTATGATGATGTGAAAACAGAAGCAGAGGAATAAATTGAATTCTGTCACGGAACGATAAGGAGGGGTTTTTTTCCCCCTAAACTCTTATGATATACAGTGAACAAAATTCTTAATCTGCCTTTTCTGCGCGTCATCTCACAGCTGAGGCTGGCAGTTGTCACCTCCCAGCAACATCTGCGTATCTTCCTCTGTCAAGATGTTCCTCCGTTCGGCCGTTAGTCGCAGAGATGAACAAATAAAGAGGGGAGGGATGGCTCAGTTTTATTTGTCTGTCAGTCTCGTCCTGCATACAATCACCTTCTGTGCTGGATGTCAGATAGAGAGGGCGCTGCTGGGAAGGCATTGCAGGGGCCTGCCATTAAACAAAAATTAATCCTGACGTGCACAGCTAGAGGCGAGGCAGCGGCGGTGAGGGGAAATTGGACCAAACCTACCCATTCATCATCAGACATCAGACAGTGACATGTGCGGAGGCACGGTCAACATGCCAAGAGCCGCTGTACACTCTCACGTACATGCACAGGCATCCTCCTGCCTCCCTCTGCTCTCGGCCAATCAGCTGCCGTCAGCTCAGGAGCCAATCAGGAGCAGGGGGATCTCTGCTGGAGATGTTGAGGGGCTGAAGAGAAAGGGACTGTGTCAAAGTCGTACCCTGTGAGGCAAGGCTGCATTAAAATTCATACTGAGCCGAAGCACCAGCCTGAATACTGATCAGGGTACAGGTCCCGTCCTGCAGTACCAGTCAGAGAAAAAGGGCTTTTTTATATAGGTGTCCACACACGTGTTCCTGACACGCATGTAACCATGAACGCACATCACGAGAGCAACAGCAGAGATGAAGAATAAAGAGTTAGAAAGGGGAGAGTGGGAGAAAACACAGAGCGTGAGATCCCGTTATACAGAGCTGTTGTGTCTTTGATATGGTGTTGCAGCCATGATAGGGAGGAGAGTGAGAGAATGTCTATTTATGACCGTGTGTGTGGGCAGATGTGGGCATGCAACCATATGCTGTTGCTATTTTTTCCTCTGTACATTATGTTTGTGCTTTTTGTAAATGGCTTGTAAATGCAGTATTTAAAACAACAGGTACGCTCTCACTTCTTCTCGCCTTCGTACCTTGTTGTAAAGCGATGTCTGATCCAGGAGGTAATCCGTCTCATGTCTAAACCTGGAAAACACGCTATTTGCTAATATATGTTTTTCTAGAATTTATACAAATTGAGAAGGGTGGCTTTGTGCTGACGGAGGCAGCATGTTTGGTTTAAATCAATCTGAAAGGTTAAGCCAATTTCTAGGTCTGCAGCTGCGCAGTAATCTTATATTATCATTTATTATCTTTGACCTTCATTAAAATGTGATGATATGATCACATTTTGTCATCATTTTACACATTTCTGTCGTCCAAATGAGTCATTCCAAGAACATTTGAAATAAAAACTAACATTTTTTTTAAGTTTATTTGTTTTGCACATAACTCAAGAGTTTTGTTAATGTGATGCATCATGTGAAAATCGCAGTTTGTTGCCTTAAACACCATATTGACAGTTTAACAACTGAAAGAATTAGAAAATCAACCAAACACTCATTTGTATTCACTGGTTTAAGATACACAAATGTCAATACTCACAAGGAAGTTGCAATAAGAAATGAATACCAAAATTGATTTTGCATTCATACATTTGCTCTACTCTTATTACTGTATCAGAAAAATTCTCATTCTCGTTGATTTCATCCACACTGAGAAGAATATCTCTGTACATTAATTGTATTATTGGTAAAGTTTAGCAGATCCTCCTGTGTCCATCTGTGATCTGCAGAATATTAAACGTACATGTGGGTCACTTTCAGGCAAACTCATTTTCTCCCAGAATTGCACATGGATATGTTTGGGTTGAATCACCGTCAATCCCGATTTGACTGGAATTCAGATTAAAGTGACCTTAATCCTTCACCTGATTCCACTCAATATACAATCGTCCTCTCTCTGTCTCTCTCACTCTCTTTCTGCCTGTCTATATATCTATACACATACTGTATATATAGATATGTTTGTGTATATGTATAAGAGAGAGAGAGAGAGAGACGTCTGCCAGTGATTGCCATGCATTAATGTGTCACTGTGGTGACGTTCGGAGGAGACGAGAGATTCAGTGAGTGAACTCATGACCTGCTCGGATTTGGCAATGCACCAAGGAACAATGGCGGGGAACGCAGCCAGAAAATCCAACTTTCTTTTTTTTTAATTGTTTGTTTCCATCCCGCTAATTCCATTTAAATTCCTCACTCTTCCACCAGATGAAGCATTTCTCTCTGGATACAAATGAAATGTCTCCAAACACGCGCATGCACTCGCTGTTTACTCCACTGTGAGTCTGACTAACAGCCAAAAGGTTCGTCTGTATTTACGTTCATACGTGAAGTAGCTGTGAATACATTTTGGATGTGTATAAAAAGCCTCATTTTTCAGCAGCTCTGGACTAGCTGTCATGTTTCACGTGTCCCTGTTTTCACATGAAATGGCTGAAATCCAGCCATCTCTGCCGGGGCTAAGATTAATTGGCCACAGCCGTTCCTCCACTGCTGCACAACACCGTTAGTGGGGTCCGAGCCAAGCATATGCACCATCACATATATACACACTCACACACACACACACACACACACACACACACACACACACCAAATCAACAAGTGGCCCTTGAGTCTCTGTTGAGTCAGCTCCTGAAGAATCAACATCGAGCTCTTTGGCTTTTCCCCTTGAAGTCGGTCCGCCGAGAGAAAGAGCAGATATGGCAGCGTGACACAGAGCAGGAAGAGAGAGAGAACGAGCACAGCGGACTGTAAGTGTAAAGAGAGAGAGAGAGAGCTGTAACTGCGACTGTCGCCACCTCACCACCGTGCAAGCAGGATCAATAAAACAAAGTCAAATAGCTCTCACCAAGTAATCCTCTGTGGCTCTGTTCAAAGATCTGTTGGAAAACTGCGAATTGTCCGAGTGAGAGCAGCGGAGCAGGCCTCCACTCATTTGCAGTAAAAGTTTATGTTTGCACTCAAACACTGGAAGTGTCCCGAGTCCTGGTGCAGCTGAAAGTCCCGACAACAGAGAGCAGAGGCTGCAGACCGTGTGAGAAATACACCAGAGGGAAAGCACCCATGTATCCCTGTTAAAGTCTAAACACAATGTATGATCATAGTTATGACGTTTATACAAATACTACACCTCTACTACTACTAATAATAATGTCCAGATCTTCTCTCTGAAATCTCTCAAACTTAGCTTTACAGTGAATTCAAAAACAGACAAATTAAACTTCATGTTTCTTCATAGTGAAATTGATGCCATCATAACTTCTGCTTTAGTATTGATTTGCTGACTGGCAGAAAATTAAACAGCAACTATTTTGTTGAATCAATCATGAAAATAATAATTAGTTACAGCTCTGATTAATCAATGAAACATGTAGTCAATGAAATGTCAGACAATAGTGATAGTCGATATATCCACGAGAGCCCGAGGTGACGTCTTCAGGCTGCCCGCTTTCATAAGCCAACGCTGCAAACAGAGAAAAGCAGCAGTATCTTTAACATACTGATGAATTTAATGGTGCGTTCACGGCTCAGCTCGTCTGTCAGGGTGTGATTGGCTGCGCGTTGTGGAAGTATCTGGAGGTTGAAAGTTGAATTTAGCGGAACAGAAAGCCCGAGCGGCGTGTGCTGCTGCAGCTCGTACAGTTGCAGACGATATTGAAAATAATGGCCTGCATGCATTTTTATCTCCCATCCTACAAACAAGCCACCTCTGCAATTCGTTTTGAGTGCAGTGAGCACAAGTAGCACGATGCACGAATCCGCACAGCAGAACACACCCTTTCATTTTCTCGCTCGCTATGACACCCACTTGGTTATAAACCACAGTGCATCAAGTTTCAGTGTATTCACAATAAACTCCTGCTGTGAAATGTTTAGAATAAGGAAATGAGAGAAGAGTGTAGACTCAGTGTTTTTGTTTTGTGGAGGATTTGGAAGATGATCGCATGCTCAGCGAGCAGTAAAGCTCTGGATTTTGACCATAGATAGGGAGAGGCTTTGATAGTGAGAGCCATTGTTGGACGGATCCCATCAGATTGAAGGAGGATAAGCTGCTTGGGGGATGCGGTCAGAGCAAAAACTCTTTTAGGCACTGTCATTTTTCCAAAAAGGGGGTTTCCATCATTCCTTTGATGATGGAGTTTTAATTATTAGACGATGAGGAGAAATGGGCCGTGGAGAGATAAGTGATAGGATAGAGAAGTTGTCTTCAGGGCATTAGCCCTTCAGATATACAACTGTGTGTGTGTGTGTATGTGTATGTGTGTGTGTGTGTGTGTGTGTGTGTGTGTGTGTGTGTGTGTGTGTGTGCTCACTTACATCACTTATCCCTTTGATCCTTTAAGAAGTGCTGTGTGTGTGTGTGTGTGTGTGTGTGTGTGTGTGTGTTGGTCTGTGTATGTACTTTGATCATGGAAACACTCCACAGGGTAATCTATAGTTAGCAGTAATGTGAGATGACACTTACGTGGCGTCACTGACAGGTGTAGCTTTATTTTTGTAGCAAAGGTGAAGCTTTTGATTGTGGGGGGTTTGTTTAAACAGTGCAGGATGGTTTTAGCTGGTTAGCCATGCTTTACCATCGCTAACACAGTCATCAGTTGTGTAGCCGTGTTTCAGACTTCAGGAAGTCTTTTGTAGTAGACATATAAGAAGACAGGACTCAAGTCACATGCAGCCAAACTATTAAAAACAATCCCAAATATTAAAAATGACTGGAAATGGAATTTTAATTTCCCTCAGATCAGTTAGTTCTAAGTTGTCAATATCATGACAAGGCAATTCAGTTTGCAATGATAAAACATGAGAAGAGGAAGCAAATCTGCACATTAGTGAAGTCAAATCTTCTGGATCAGTTTTCTGTCCACCAGCAAATCAAGTTACGACTTGTCTTCCAAAGTTTGTGTACATTTTGTCTTGAGTTTGGACAATGGCACGAAGGGCACAATATAGATCTGAGTGAGTGGGTTCACTGTTGTGCGTGCATTAGTGCCAGTTCACTTATTCATCTGCGTTGATAGATGTTTGTCTCATTGGCCCAGATGCCTGTAGCGCTCTCGTATCATAGAGTCATATCATCCTCACATGGTCTGAGAAGGTAAAAATAGTTGAAAACAAACAAGTATAATCCACGTGTTCTGAAAACCCTCTGCAGGAAGCTCCAGCCTCCCTTTTAACCGCTGTGTGTGTTTCAACCTGCAGGTCACAGTGAGCTGAACCTTAAGTGCAGCTGAAGAAGCTTTTACATTTTAGAGCCGGAGACATAAGTGTGCCTCTCTGCTCCCGCTCTCTCTCTCTGCAGGTTCCCATTTCAGGTCTGGTTGCTTCGTCTTTGCCTGTCTGATCCCATATCTCTCTCTCTCTCCGTGTCACTATTGGCTTTCGCCCCATCTATCTGTGTCTGTCTCTATCTCCTCATCCGCACCCTCATTCTCTTGCTTTCCATCTCTTTGTATTAACATCTCGTCCACCTGCTTCTTTCCCTCTTTTTCTGTGCTCTTTTTGTGGCCCGAATCTTCACGCTCGGCCCCTTTTCTCAGCGTCCCCGTCTGAGTGGCCCTATTGCTCTGTCTCTGTAGAACAGTGTGCCGGCTGTTAACGGTGCCCCGACGTCATGGCACATGGCTGCAGCATCCTGGCTATAAATAACTTGGTCTCGTGGTGCTCTGTCCAAGACAGGACCGAGAGCCAGAGGGAGAGCAATCTGCTGTCTCCCTCAAGAGATGCTTGAAGGGGAAGGCGCAAATAGGCTTACTCTTTCACAGCTTCGCAACCCGGGACCGTCATTGGTCTATAAAGTGATTCTGATTTTTTTTTTTTTTTTTTTACCCAGACAAGAGAAAACATCCTGTCAGGAAGCAGTTCAAGCACAAAGGCTAATCAAAGCTTAAAGCTCAACACAGTGAGGTGTAAAATAGCACTGGGTCTGCATGAGGCTGCGGTGGTGCCTGGCAGGACTGGGCTGGGCTGTGTTTAAGACATGTGAGGGGCTGCCTGTTAGCGTGTCGATAACACTGAATCATCTTTCTCTTTATAAACCTCTGTGGTGGTTTTGGCAGTGTAGTTCTGCTTCACCAGCTAACTGCTTCAACACTAATGTGAATGGAGATGTGATATTATGCTTTCATTACGATGATGAGTGCATCATTATCTCTAGTATATGCTGCTGTTTACATTCTTTTATTATCTCTGTGATTAAAAACGTAGGAGATTAAGCAGTACTTACAGCTCTAAATCAGTTGATCAATTAATTATGAATGAATCTTGGAAAAAATTCATTGACATTTACAGTTTCCAGGTTTTCATATCTGCGAATTTGTTGCTTTTCTCAGCTTCTCCAAAAACTAAATATTTTTGGGTTTTGTTCTGCTGGCCAGACAAAACAAAATATTTAAAGGTGCCACTTGTGAGTTGACATTTTGTAGACTGAACATCTTTTAAATCCATACCAAACATTGCAGCGTGGATACAAGCAGGATCACAGGGGGTCTCTTCAGCCTGTCCACACCACAAACATGAAGCAGAGCAGACGGTGCCGTCCAAACTGGACTTTTTGTAGCTTCCATTCATCCCCGAAAGTGTAGCTGTAGCTCTATTATTTGTATTTACATCCCTGAGGGGGCAAACCAGCGACAGCGGGACCCTCTCTGTTCCCACAGAGCCACCGCAGGTGTCTAATGTAGAAGCGTTATTAAGCCGCCATAATTCCTGCACATTTCAACACAGGCGAGGGTAGTTCTTACCTCGGTTATTTGTATTGCAATAAGCACCTGCCGTTCTAACCAGTGAGCCACTTCGAAGCTAAACAAACACCTGTTAAAGACGTTTAAAGGCTCAAATCCTCCAACCTTTATTAATCCTCCATAACAAAGCAAGAATGTGTGACAGTTGCTCAGGACTATTATAAAAGCAGAAAGTTGGATATGGTATGAGGAAGAATCACGCAGTAAAAATGGATCGACCAGCGTCTGGTGTTGTTTATAATCCATTATCAAACCTCAACTGGAAATCAGTGAGCCTGTCGATGATCTCACAGAGGGTCCGATCAATAAGTCTCCCCAGAGATGGACCTGCCCCTCCGATACGATTTATTTGTTTTGAAGATTCGCCTTGTGCCCTCGACTGTGAGCTTGTAGACAGATGCTTCTCGATGGAGTCATGATGCCTTCAGCGAGCTGTCACCTAGATAACATCACACAGTTTCTGCCGTTCTGTGTTTTGAGGGTAAAAAGCTGCCGAGCGTTCGAACATGTCTTATAATTTCTTCACGTCAGCGTTCAAACTTGTGATGTCGTCGTTTGTCAGCGTAGCGAAAAACTGATTGAGATGTTCCAGTTTGTGTTCCTCCTGTGGCCATATGGAATATATAGCACAGCACATATTGTGAATGCACACTCCATTAGTTATGCTTCTATTTCTCTGCATGTCTGACTGTGGGTGCTCTGTGGAGACGACGCGCCTCCCCTGCTCTCCTGGCAGATGTCCTCTAGTTTGAGCTTTCTGTGTGTCTTGGCTTAAACAATAAGTTAATAAATAAATAAAAGCCAGTCTGTTTCTGGAAAGTTGTTGTTAGCACACAAAAGGGTTATTTTGACACGGAGAAGCTCACGTCTGGCTTGTGCATAATGCTCTCTGCTGGTGTCTCTGTGGTCTTTCGGTCCGGACTAAAAGTGAAGGTGTGTGTGTGTGTGTTTCTGTTTCTTCCAGGTGACAGTAACCCCAAGGAGAGCAGCCCCTTCATCAACAGCAGCGATGCTGCCGCAGAGAAGAGCCAGCAGTATGACGGCAAGAACATGGCCTTGTTTGAGGTGCGGTCCAATATTCTGCACACACCGATTCGTTAGCGCACGCAGTCAGACATGAGCGTACGAAGCAGGGTACGCTCGTTCTCCCAATTCAGTGATTGAATAGAGGCTCTGACATCGATTAATGAGGGTAATTACTGTGTGAAGGGCATGTGGGAACGTCAGGTTAATGCAAGCAAATCTCACGCTGCTACAGGAAAGAACTTCAACAAGGCAATTTGCCACAACTCTGCACAACTTTGTTTACATTGGGCTCTCAGCGGGATTCCTAGATTCAACAAGAAAAAGAAAACAAAATCAGAAAATGAACAGATTACTGTGTAAGCACTTTCTGTTTGTTTTCAGTTGGGTTGGAATTTGGGGTGCAGCACAATAACCGAAATGATGACTTATCAACACTCACCATGTACAATGCAATATTCATGTTGCAGAAAGAGTCAGAATTGACAGCTGCACTGAAGATGCAGTGTTTGGCTCACGGTCTTTAAAGTATTGCATCTGTTCTCCTCTGCTTTGCTTTAAAACCGTGACTTTTATCCCCGCAGGAGGAGATGGACACCAGCCCCATGGTGTCGTCTCTCCTCAGCAGCCTGGCCAACTACTCCAACCTGCCCCAAGGTAGCAAGGAGCACGAGGAGGCCGAGAACAACGAGGCCGAGTCATCGCGCAAGAAACCCGTCAAGGTATGAAACGAAATCCACCTTTAGATACAGAGATAACAGTTCAGCTCAGTACATGAAGTTTGAATACAGAACCATGTGTATGTGTCGCTCATAGGAATAATGCTTACACACAGAAACAGTGTGTCTGCGTTCTTTGAATGCGCTTCTTATGCGATCATAAGCAAACTTACAAGTGCAATGAGGTTATGTTAATGAGCGAACAAAATGTTTTTAAATATTTGTAATTTTAAAAAAAGTCCAGGAATTTATGTTTGTTTTTTAACTTTGAAGTACCTGTAACAATGTGAAATTCTGGCTAGAACACCGTGGTGCATTATCAGCAGCATATTTGCATTTTCTCCCCATTTTTATTTCTTTTTATCACGTAAATCATCAGCTGAGCTGTGCTCGCCACAGGAGGACCGAATTTACCATAAACTATGGTGATTTGTGTCTTCTGTGGCAGCAAGCACAACAAATTCTTGATGCATGAGGACGACTGGGTGAAAATCGGGTGAAACTGACCCGCTCCTTTTTTATGAAATCCTTGTATTTCCACTGTAAATCAATAAAAACTGGAAACGATTAGCTTTAAGTGTGCTGCAGTAAACGCAAAAGCGCTAATGGGTTTCATTCTGCGTGATAATTTCTATGATACATTATGAGGCCTGTAACTGCTGAGGTGTTATCATCTCTTGTAAAAGCATTTAAATATACAATGTGCTTTAAAGCAGCGTACCGTTAACAGATGTGTGTGCTGCAGGTTTCCAGTTCTGGTTTCACAAAGCACAGACTGATGATTTTACTGGCTGCAATATAAATAATAATGTTGAAATGATAGTTTAAGCTGTCTGCACAAAAAGAGGGAGGTTTTTAGTTGTGAAAAATGAATCCCCCTGAAATAAATATCTAAAATCAACTTGCACCAGACTCCTTGCTGAGTATGATGCAGTGTGCACAGATAAATCACTTTGCAGGGGATTTACATTCGCTCCTGTAACGCTGTTCATCGTTCACCCTGGACAACTTGTTCACCTGAGGAAGGGCTGTTAAGCTTGTTGCCAGGGGACGGTCATTAAGTGTTACCAAATATAGATTTGTGCTTTCCGTTAGATTACATCATGAATGGCTAATAGCAGAGTTTTTGATTGTTTTGTTAACACACTCACTGGAGAGGAAGAAAAACTCCACCAGTTTAGAACTTGTCAATCACACTCTGTTGATATTATAAATCCCCTGTTCGTGTTACTGGATTGCATCTTAAATGCCACTCACTAATGAGTTCCTTCCACATCATCCCCTGGTATTTTCTGCTGTTGGGTGTTGAGATGCCAGCAGGAAGGAGTTTACTTTCCAGGCTTTTTCTTTTTTTTTTTTTTTTTTCTCAGCACTTGATAGACAGCACTTGATATACAGCTACATTATTAATCCTGTGGGAGATGGTGGTTTTAGCGGCAAGGCGAGATGTGACATTGCACAGCAGAAATGAGAAGAGACACTGATAGTGATGACGATAATGCAAATAATGAAAGAAGTTATCCTTAATTAGTGTGACAGGCTGGTGGGAAAAGGACTGATTCACATCTTTACATATTTCACACTGACTTTTCAAACTCTGTAGCTGCAGACTGAGACCCTGTGACGTCGAACACAGTTTAGACATTTTGAGTGGCCACAGCAGTGACAGGTTGACAGCTTTTCTGTGACCTTTGACCTCAGCTGTCTCACTTTTACTCAGACAGGTTTTCTTCTTGTTTCTCACCTTGAAGCGAGTCACTGATGATGACCTTGGATGCCAGTGTTCCTATCTGAGATACTGTCTGCTCCCCCCACTGTGAATCTAGATGAGCCCTGCAGATGTACAGTAGATGCTCAGTGAAAAAAACATTTTAACTGACAGAGGAGGTGAGGGTTATAGGTGCAGTCAGCCTCATGACTGTATTGATTTCTGCAGCATGAGCAAACAGACTGCCAAAGTAGATAAAAGGGGGGAATAGTTTTTTCTCTTTACAGTTCTTGGTTTTTCCAGAGCTTTCACCCACATCTTATCAAAGGTAGTTTGCTCGTTTGTCTTGGAGATTGTTCAGTTGTTCTCACCTGATCTAAGCATTTAATTTTTAGTCACATTGGCAGTATGGCTATAAGGATGGCAATGTCAGTCAGATGCTTTACTTCACACTAAAATATCCCAACAACTATTGGATGGATCGCTATTCATCTTCATCATCTGCTTCTTCCAAATGCTAGCATGCTAACATGCCAAAAAGCGATGGTGAACATGGTAAACATTACACCTGCTGAATTCGGTACAGCCTCTCAGAACTTTTGCCATCGCTGTAAACTAAACTAAACCATGTCAATGACAGCTGAGCACACTACATTGTCTGATGACGACCCATACGATGTGGCTGAATTCACCAGAAACCAGGAATCTGTCAAACTTCAATGTCAGTGAAGTGAAGTCGAGTGAAAGAATAGAACAGAACAGCTTGACCATGGAAGTATTTGACAGACAGCAATAATGTTCCCAACCCCTTTGGATGACGAAGCTTGACATCAGTCCATTTGAGCACAAAACATGCTATTAAACCACACCAAGATTTCATATTTAAAAGGTCAGTTCACCAGTTATAGATATCAGCCTTTGAGACTTCTGCCTCCAGTCCAATACAATTCAAATCAAGTCTGAAAACATCAACAGCGCCGTCTCTTTCCAGAAACAATTCTTCAGCTTATCAAGACATTCCTCCCTGTGAACAGCTTTCACTGGAACTATTTCCACTGCAGAACCAGTCCTCGTGAAAACAGCTGACGGTGAGCTTATCAGGAGTAATGAGGAGCCTGTTTCTGCAGAGAGGCGTAACCTTTAAACAGGTTTCAAAGCTACTCTCTATCATGTCCAGATTGTACAAATAATGCAGGTAGCAGCTTCAGACAACAACAGTGTCCACATGGGAGTTCAGCACTGGCTCACTGTGCAGCTGTTTGCTCGTGGTGTATTCCCCCATTATCCCATCACTCCCAGTCGTCCCAGATGTGAGGTGTATTTGTCTGGCTCTCCTCAGCTCGGCTAACCCTGGGAGCAGGTCTAATCTTCCCCCTGTCACCCCAACCCCTTCAATACTTTAATTAGTCTGCACGCTACACCAAGCTGCTGCTTCTCCAATCAGCAGCCCATTCCACAGGCAATCTCTCCATCGCCATGAGAGGCTTTTCATTAAGGCAGCCTGTGGCGTTTTATCGCTCACACAGCGACCTCTCTCTCCCTCCCTCTCTCTCTCTCTCTCCCCCTTCTATTTCTCGCTCCACTCCCTCCCTCCGCTCCCTCCCGTCCTCGCTCTCCATCTCCTTCATCATCGCTCCCTTGAGTGGGTGAGAGAGTGAGTTGTGAGAGAGGCAGAGCGAGGCAGCGAGCTTTCTTTGTCGCAGTGTGAAAGCCAAGATTAGAGATTTGGTCGGCGTGTGACATGGGGGAGTAGTCTGGAGGTCGCGCAGGTTACGATGGAAGCCAGTCACAGCTAATCTGCTGGTGCTTTTCTCCTCCCTGACCTCACTCATTTGAAATCTGACATAACAAGGCGAGGTTATTTGCACAGTACCGGGGCAATTCAAGTGTTTTAAGGAAGGCAGAGGCATGCATTAAGGCAACGTTTAAAGTGGCTGGAATCAATATTTTTAGTGGATTGAATCACTCTGTGGTTTTGTTCAGGTCTTTGGAGCGATGTAGGATCTTTCAGCGTGTTTTGATTTCTAGACCACAATTTCACTGTTTTTCGTCATTGTTACTGCAGCTGTTTTTAGCAAAAACTCAAAAATGTCATCCTCATGATGAACACAGTGGAACATTTAGTAGCTAAAGAATCAGATATTTCCCCCAGGAGTTGGTGGAGACCAAAACAGAGCTCCAAAGAGAGTGAAGATTTGACTTATAGTCACCAGGTGGTCAGAAACACGACCGCGAATAGATGCTGATGTTGCTCTTTATCGGCTGAATCAATCAACTCTTTGCAAACACATTCAGCACATCAGCTTTATCAGGTAACATTATGTCAGTGTTGTTTGCACGGCTTGTAACGGTGCCCCCTAGTGGCTAAAAAATCACTACATGCAGGTTTAGAAACACAGTGAAGAAGAGGATAAAATATTTTTAAAGTAATGAAATACAAATAGACAAAAATTAAAAGATACAGTTAAAGTACAATCATGAGTTGTCCCGTCTGTGTGCAGCATAGAAGCTAAATGCACCGTTTCATTTTTGGTACCTAAAGATCTGAAGGACCTGTTAGCTTTATATTCTCAGTGATTATCAGAAATGTATTTTGGATCTGATTCATATTAATCTGTAAAGCAAGTAGTACTCTAAAATTAGCTCCATAGCTAAATGGAAGCCAGTGAGGAAGATTTAAAAACAGGAGCGATGTGTTCAGTCCCACTGGTTCTTAGTAGAAATCTGTGCAGCAGCATCCTGAATATGTTGCTGTCGTCTGATTGTCTTCATGGTGGATGTTTGCAGAAGGGCACCTTGCTGCTGATGACGGTAAAACCAGCCTCTCTAAATCTTGTCTGGATGTGAGACCTCTATTTCTTCTACTTGTTTTAGGTGATAAAAGGCTGATTTAGCTGTTGCCTTGAAGTGGCTGCTAAACCTAAATTCTATGTTAATGAAAATGCCAACATTTCTTGCCCTTCAGTCTTAATAGTTCAGAAATCAAGCCGAGCCGATGGTCAGTTTGCAGGAGTTTCTTATGTTTTGTTTGTCTAATAAAATCCAGCATATAGTTCATATGCAGTAGTATTTGCTCTTTATTGTCTTGTGTACTGACCAAACTAAGCACAGAACAAACCAAGAACCTCTTTTTATTTTATTCAAGTCGTTTTCTAGTCCAGTGCTTAAGGGACATCAGACCATCCGCTCTCTGTCCCTGCTTTTTACAGTGTAATGTTCCTTCACATCAATGTTGTTTCCCTTCCAGGTGCTTTATGATCCCTGCTCTTATCTTTGACCTCACCCCCCTCGCTCCCTCCCTCTCTCATTAGACTGATGTAACGGTCAGTATACCCACAAGCAACCCTCTGAAGGATGTGCCCTGATTAATGTCAATTCATGTTATATATTACAGGCAGGGAGCCCATGCATTCACAGCCGTTCACCTCATTATTGAATAATCGTTTAGTGCGTAGAATGGAAAAAAAAACTGTGAAACAAGATGTTCCTCAGGATCAAAGATGATTTCAGACGTCTTGTTTTATTCAAGCAAAAGTCCAAAAATCAAAGATATTCAATTTAAGGTTGTATAAGATGTAGAAAGGCAGCAGATTTTCTCACCTGACAAGTTGTAACTAGTGAATTTTGGACATTTCTGCAAAAAAGTTGCAAATTATTTTTCCATCCATCAACACATGGATTAATTGATTAATTAATGGTTTCAGCTCTGCTGCACTGAGGTCCCATTGAAGACAGTCCTAATATCTTATTTTAGCTTGTAAATACTTATTTTTTCTTATCCAAGATGAATAGTCTTGTCAAGCCCCATTTGCATAACATTTTCAAACTTAATTGAGCTCAATTAAAAAAGCAAATAATCCACCTTTGAGAACTTTTATCCTGAAGTTATTTTTAAAGTCTTTTTATAGTTTTAAGTTTCATAGTGGCTCTGTGCGCCTTTTGCTCGACACTGTCAAATTTCCTTTGATCAGACACTATTTTGCTTAGTTGTAGGCGAGTTTGTGCAGTGCAGAACAAGTTTTCGGCTCACCTGTCCTACTTATATCCAAGCCGGGTTACTGCTGACCTGAATTTCCAAGAGCGAGAGATTGAGTGTAGCTACTATTCAGCAGCACGTGTGCATTAGTGGATAAGGAGCCTTTTAGCCTTGACTGTGATAGCGCGGCTAAATAGAGGTTTCACAACTGGTGGGAACACATGAGGCTTTGTGGAGTCTTTTAACCTAGAATATTCTAGTAACACATGTAGATGCTGTTTCGAGGTGGTGAGTCTTCAGCACCACAGAGGACGTTCACAGTCAGTGTTTTACAGATAACCAGTGGATAACGCTTTCACACACACACGCACACACACACACACACACACACACACACACACACACGCATGCGGCGTTGACCGCTGAGTGACTGGTTCATCCGCAGCCGGTCAGGGAGGCTGATGTTCACTGGCCTCTCCTCTCGCTGTCTGTTTAATAATTCAGCACACCTGAGCAGAAACACATTTGCCCTATCAGCTCCTGTTTGGCCAGCAGAGCGTGGAGATGGCGTTACAAGCTCCCAGTCTGCCTCCCTCACTGTCATTAGCCTCCTCTCCCTCCCTCCCTCCCTCCGTCTCACCTGCTCCACTTCATGTCTCTGTTTCTGCCTAATAAAACTCAAAGTGTGCACACAGCTCTCCTCCCTCCTTCTCTCTTCTCTTCTCCTCTTTTGTTTCCTTCTCTCTTCTCCTGCCAATTCCTCTTTTCTGCTTCTTCCTCTCCTTTTCTTTCCACTTCTCTCCCCTCCTGCTCTTCCTGTCCTCCTTCCTCTCTCCTCTTCTGCTCCTTCTCCCCTCTGTTTCTTCCTCTCCTTCCTTTTCTCTCGTCTTTCTCCCTCTTCTCCTTCTCCTCTCCACTCCTCTCCTTTCTCCTCTTCTCCTCTCCTCTCATCTCTTGTCTTGTTTCCAAGAAGACTGTTTTACATATTTTGTGTTACTTTGGTGTATTAACATTTGACTAATGAATTAATTATAATATGTATTGATGAAGTCTTGGTGGAGGTCTGTTGCTCCACTGCAGAAAACGGAGACAAACATTTGACGATGCTGAATTCGACGATGTGATCCTACAGTAATCTTTGCACGTTGCTATCCGCTGGCCTAAAGACAGATGAACCTCTGCTAAGAAATGAATAAACATTGCACCACAGAACCAGAGGGCTTTCTCGTGTGCTGTAGATTCTGGTGCTGCTGGAGAGCATACAAAAAAAAATCCTGTAAGAAGTGATTTAAAAGATGACACTGGTTTTGCCAGCCTAAGCAGGTTGGCAGGGTGTCCCAGAGCCTGAAGGCCTGGACGTTTCCTTTCCTCTCTCCTTTCAGATGTATGAAGTCTCCACACATTCCTCCCCCTGCTCCTCGTTCCTCTTTCATTTTCTGTCCCCTGCAGCAAGCCAAGGATATGAGGTTACTCTCACCTTCCCTTTTTAACTCGTCTCCAAACTGAAACGTCTCGCAGAGAGAGAGCTGCCTCTGCTAGCCTCAGACATTCAGGAGGTGTCCATAGGTGTGTTGAAATAAGACTGTGGGGGTATGAGAGAAGAGAAGGAAAACAGTGATCAATACAGCATGTGCTAGAGAACAGACAGTGTGAAAGTCCAGTGTCAAAGTAGTAATAGCAAGTAGATTTTAGAGAGGAAGTGCTTTGGAAAACTAGGCTGTCCTGACTCATATGAGTGTTTTGTGATGTGCCACCTCTGTGATAAAGGTTTGCTTAAGTTATGGCTACTAGAAGTCATTGGTTAAGGTCAGGAAATCATTGCTGTAAAGGTTAAAATACACAGTTTATCCCTCACCATACCATGACCATATCTCAGGCACAGATAGTGTAGAAAGCAAGAATTAAAGAATCTTTGTTTCCATTTTGTGCTTCTACATGCTTCTACTGTTCAGGGCAAATATTGTACTTTTTGCTCCACTGCGTTTATTTTGATATCTTTACCTTGCAGATTCAGAGTAATAATACCAAAAATACTCCACCAATAAATGTGTTATTGTTATTATCATATCACAAGCTAATCAGCAGCGATTAAAATGACGAGCCCCACCCTTATCAGCTGCAGCATTACTGTGATGTACATATTAATGTATTAATTGAGGAGTACTTTTACTTTTGGTACTTAAAGTAAAGTTTGAAATAATTTTGTGCTTTAACTTACATAAAATTCTGATGCAGGACTTTTATATTTCTACTCTGTGGTATTGATACTTTTACTTTGGTAGAAGACCTGAGTGCTTCATGTGAATAAAGTGCTCCTGATGGATTTGGAGGCTGGAGAGACGCAGCCTGGTGAGAGGCTAGTGGTAAGTGGTAGGGCAGCAGGAGCCAGTGAATCTGAAGTAGGTGCCGCAGAAGATGCACTGAAAGGTCCTGCTGTGCGTCTAACACACCTGAGCCATCCATTCAGTGGGCTGACTGCACTTCCCAGGGGGTCGGGGGGCAGCTGTTCCTTCCTAGTTCAGTGGTGCCACGCTGGCCTACCTGTGGCTCTGCAGCAGTCAGCGCTGCCTTTGCTCGCGGTGGCCCGCTCTCCGGGGAAATCATCACTCTGCTGGCTCCCAGCCCATTAAACAGACATTCATTCTGCCTGTGTGTGTGTCTATCAGAGCAGACGCTGGTCGGGACTGCAATCCCCATCCACAAATGAACAAATGAAACACCAATTGAATGAAAATAGAAAAGCGGCATTTTCATTAAACGGAAAGCCTTTTTCCCCCAACAGGGACATTGATTCAATGCATGCACAAGTGTTTCATCTGCTTTGGGCTATTTCTCAATATAAAGTCATTAGAAGTATCCATTAGTTTGCCAGATTTTTTTCGTTTTGGTGGCTGTTTACCAAACCCACAGAGGTGTTTTATCATGTTCAGGTTCTCAGACTCAGTGTAAGCCCTCTCACTATCTATTATCTGTGTCTGTACATCTTATGTAACACCCAGGATTTCTAGCAAACACCGTGTTTCAAAGCCCGCCTATTGTTGAATCTGGATTATAATTTAACACTCTGCTGTGAGCTGCTGCACACACTCATACGGCGGCCAACATACGAGGTCTGCCTGATTGTGGTTCTCCATTGTGTGGGAGAGCAGGCGGGGAAAATGACATTTTGCAGTCTGGAGAGGGTTGTTGCCTACTTTGGTTATGTTGCTCTCCTGTGGAGTGTTGTGGGGCATAAACACCTTTTTTGTTGTAATACTGAACAGTATTTACACACCTTTTAGGGCAGATTAGTATAATCTGTAATCATTATTTTCTGTTGCTCTGTGCTTTTTAACCTGCCTTCCTCTAAGTCTACAGAAACGTATGAAAACCATTAGAGGACAGAGGCAGCACTTTATTTTTTACAGTAGTGTTTAAGCTTTTTTGACAAACTGTTCAGCCAAGATGTTATCTTTTTTTGGATGCTGCCGTCTAACCTCACTGTGCTATTTGAATTTACAAAGCCGTACTTTTTTTTTTTCTTATCTGTTTCTGATAAAATCAGCAGTTCAGGAAGTTGGTATCATGGTTGCAACTATTTGTCAGACAACTCTCTTTTCTGTTTTGATCTGTTTGAAGTGATTACTGCAAAAGATTTGGCTGAATAAAACAGGCTGTAAAATATGTGTCCACCTTTTTGACTTCAAACACCTCAAAACAAAGTCATTGAAGTTTCAGAAATCCATTTTAATTAGAGTCACCCACCTTGAAAGGACTTTTCACTTTCATCCTCTTGAGGGTGTTGTGTCTGCTGTTGTTCATTACAGTATGTAAATGCACACAGGTTTTCCTCTAATAACTCACTTGTTATTACACACTGACCTCAGAACACTTTCTGCTGCAGCAGCAGTTTTGGGTCTAACCACAAAGTGCTGATGGCGGGGGTACCTTTCTACCTGCAGCAACAGACTGCTAATGTACATTACACGCCAAGTCCCTGAAGGACCTGTCAGTGGAAACTCAGTCTTTTTAATTACAGCATTGCTACTGGGTGGTCTGGGAGTCATGAAAAGATAAGAACTTGGAGGTAAAAGAGACGACGTCGCGCTTTGTCAGTTTTCAGAAGAGCTGAGACAAATTAAATTACCCATCAAGTTTTTCAAGTAAACTATTGTTCTTATAGTTATTTACTGTAAATGGGGGTTAAAATCTGTCTCCCTTTCTCCCTCATGGAAATTCTCTGTTTACACTGTTTGGGTAAATTGATTTTACACCTTTGATTGTCAGACTAACCTTAAATGAACTGACGAAATACAGCCAGATAGTGACACTTCACATGGTACCGTGGGTGCACAGAGAGCAAAAATATTCCACTAAATGTAAACATCGCTCAGATAATACAAATGTAGTTTTTAAGGTGGAATCCCATTCACCGTTTCAGCATTAAAAAAAAAACAAACTTTATTAAGACCCTTGACAAGCGGATGATGAACAATCCTCTCCGCCACACACTGAAGGGCACAGTCACAGTGAGTCACAATCTGATTTGCATAGCTTAGACAACAGACAAACTGTGCAAATCATTATCATATAGTGAGGGAGGTGACAGAGATGGACGAGGTTTGTTCTCCCGTGGAGGCCGTGATGTGGATCTTTGATTAAAGCACAGTGAGGCTGAAGGTTGAGAGATTCCCCGCTGAGAGGATTAAGTTGTAGAAGAGGCAAGGTGATAGGTTTCATGTCGGCTCTCCGGAGGAGAAGCTATGCACACGTGGTAATGCAGTGTCACAAAAAAAAAAAAAAAAAAAAAAAAAAATCTGTAGCTGACAGACCACTAAAAACATTTAAAGCCTTCAGAGTAAGTAAAGAAAAACTACAATTACACAATTACAATAGGAATAATCAGCTGTGTGGGAAACGAAGAGGCAGTATCTGGTGTATTAGAGCTGTTACTGCACATGTGATGACTGAGAACTTCAACCTATAAACTGTATCTGATCAGAGGGAAGGATGCTGTGTTTCCCACAGAATTACCCAATGCAAATACTCTAATTGCCAAGTACTTTGTGACAAATAGCTGAACAGCATATACAGCTCAATTGCTTCACTAAAATAACTGAGTCTTTTGTCCTTTTTGGCTGCTCCAAGCACCACAACAAAATCAACATGCATCAAAATCCAAGTGACAGCTGGCCTGATCGGGGTTTGTCTTCTGCAAATGATGGCTCACTTGACCACAGTTATCCTTACTAGCTAGCTTACTAGGCTCCTTTCTGCTTGCTAATAACTTGGTTGAGGAGTTGGGTCTCTGAGACTGACAGTGTTAAGAACATGGATAGACTTACATATCAGGGTTAACTTGAATGCATCAGTTTTAGACATTTTGCAGAGGTGTAGCTGTTCATAGACAGAGTCAGCTTTCGGTGTGGTTTGCCAGCTGAAAATGTGTGACAAAGAGCTAAGCAATGATTTTACTCACCACCTTGATGAGGTTGTGGAAATGCACGAACAAAGGCAGGGAAGAAGAACACTGCTGGCATGTTAGCATAAATGGAAACAATGCAGGTTTCAAACCTATAAAAAAAGGTCTGCTTTGCAAATTTGTTAACAGTGCAGATCAGTCAAAATGTGGATTATATAGTTTGCTTATAATCAAGCTGAAGGTGTGAGAAAAGACGCATTGTATTTTATTTACATTTTTGAATTAGGTCTGGTGCCTGGTCCGATCTTTTTTCATCACTGTTTCTCTCTCAGAAGGTGCACATGCATATGACAAGTTGCCTGCAGACATAATGATGGGACACAGTATGTGATGCAGTGTATGTGCACATAACAGATATGATATATGATATGACATGACATGATGATATGATGTGATATGATATGATTTGACATGTTTAAAGCCATTTTCTGCTCTTCACAACCAGGGTTGCAAAGTGATAAGCTCGCTAATTACAGTTCCAAGTGTGAGCTGTTGCTCTGCTGTTTATCTAAAGGAAATTAGAAGATGATTATATTTGCGAGACCTGTTTGGACTTGCTCTCTCTGTGTCTCTCTCTCCTGCTCTTGCTCTCTCGTCTCCTCTCTGCAAACAGTGCATTATTAATGCTGGAAAGCGAGCCTCTCCAAACAAATCACATACTGTAGCTTCACACACAATATTATTCATTTGATGTCAGCCACTTGTCAGGATGATTTGATTAAAAGTCTGGTTTATGAATTCAGCATCTGCTGTCGCTTCCCGCTGCAGGGCTTTTTTATGAAATCCTCCATCTTGTGTAGTGTCCATCCTTTTACAGGAAGATTTAATAACCACTTTTGAAGAAATATATTAGTAGCCAACACTGATAACCAAGTGGTTTTTAAGATACTTCCCAAAGCACATCATTACGTATTTCATGACGCATTTTGGAGACACAAGACGAAAGATAGCAGATGATGTTGACAGATATTTGAGAGATTCAAGAGTCTGATAATGATGAATTTGCCAAGTGTCTTTTTTCACACACAGTAAACACAGAATGAAAAGAAAGGACCCCTTAAATTTGGTTGTTGGAGAACTGTGACCACGAGTCATGTGACACTGTTTCTAAATGATCTCAAACATATTTTGGTATTTCTGGACTCGAGCTTTGATGACAAAATGTATCTGCAATGTGTTAACATGAGCTGATCTGTATATGAATTCATCAGTCTGGCACTAAATGACCACAATGCGTTTTTTGAAGGTCTAACAAAGGTGTTGAATGCATTTCCTCATAAAAAAAATTGGCAATCAATCATCTTATTCACTACTATACTGTATAATACACACCTGCACCAACGTTAGTTAATGTTAATGTTTATGTGTCTCTTATAAAACTTTGTTTCTTATCATAGTGATCATTGTTATTCTCACTTTTTTGCTCCAGTTAACTCTTGCATTGTGCAGATTTTCAAATGCAAAACAGGCAGATACAATGTGATTAAACAGAAAAGAGGTGATGACACTCATTGCCAGCCGATGACACAAGTGTTAGAAGCTTTTACTGTCTTGTCTACAGATGGTGCATTCGGCTCGTCTGTATTTGTAGCTGTGAACTGCTGCTGCTGCTGTTAATTATCTCAAACTGCTGGCTGTGCATCAGGATGGTTATTGGCTGGGCCTTTTCTTGGATGTTTTGCATCAATAACATCACGTGTTCTTGTTTGGGGAAAGGTTATTTGATTTGGGCCATAGAGCCCCAGGGTTTTACATCGAGCCAATTTATCTGATTTGTCTTGTCTGTTGGATTTTCATCCATGCAAGACACGACTCAGAATATGTGAAGTTATGTGATTTAGCAGTCCGGCAGAATATGTGATCCCATCCTGAAAAAGGATTAGTGTGTGGTAGACAGAGCTAGAACAAATGAATAGTAATGCAGGTTGTTGTCTTTATTTTGCTCAAATTGCTCATGTGAGATGAATTACTGTTGTCCTGGTCCATTTTGTTTGCAATCAGAGGAATCTGCACCTCTTTGTGACAAATCCTCACTTGTGGTAAGATCTTAACCGACAGCTGATCAGCCCTCTCTTCATCCTGTTTGAGGTGCAGCAGAGCAGGTTGAGTTTTCTATGATGTAATGACGTGACAGTTAAGGTCTGCACTCTCACTTGGTAAAATGGGTCATCGCTGGTTGTCGGCATGATTACCCTTCATTGGCCAAGCTGTCCTTGAGCAGGAAATGAATATTTCTCTATTATGTACAGGGTCAGCTGATGCGTCCTTCAGATTTAATACATGCCATCACGCTGGTGCAGACGCACACACACACACACAGGCACGTGCACGCACATTCATGTACTATACACAAACAAATAGGTGCATACACACACACACAAGCACACATCAGGAACATCCTAAAAAACCTTCAGGAAAAGAAACTTGCTATTAATCAATCTGAAGTGCCACAAAATACATCTTCAGTGTCAGTAATTGCCTTGAATGGAACGGCCTTGAAACTGATTTTCATTCTGTATAAGGACGTAGAGAGCAGCTCTGTCTTTGTCCACTGATCCACACGAGGGACAGCACTGCAGCAAAGCCAACTCCAAGAAATCCACTGCAAGGAGCCTGTAAAGAAATAACAGAATAATCCGTCCGTCCATTGAAGAGGTTGGTCCCCTGGCTGCCTCCTGATCTCAAAGTTTTCTTTGTTTGCTCGACTTGAAGTAATTATTGTTCTGGAAATCAACAAAGGATTTACAAAAGGCAATGGGGGAAATCCTTAAATTAGAAAACGGCGATTAAAAGGTGCAATTTGGCCAAGATGGAACAACTGAGCCTTTTATCTTTTAAATACTTGGAGGGTTAAAATGCATGTTAAGCTAATAGTAACAAGCAACAGTGAGAGAAACAAAGAAAGAATCTGTTAACTGACATAATGGAAAACATGGTTACAATAAAAAGGAATGAACACAGACAATAATGTGGCAACAGCAGCTATTTCAACTCAAAGCACCATATGACAATTACAAATTGGGCCTTTGAAAGTGGCAATCTGTGAAGTCCTACAAGTAAATGTCTGTTTTGCCTTAATGGCGGCATGACCATCTGTAGTGTCTTTTCATTGTGTTCTGTTTTATGTGCGTGACCCTCGGAGAAAAAAGGCAACACACAGAAACTATGGCAAATTTGCACCCTGTGACTCCCAGCATGCACGGCTGCTGTGTTGACTTTCATTGATTCACAGAGACGCCGAAAGTGAAGCAGGAGTCACTCAGCGACACTGCACATCTGGCGTGTCAGGCGAATAAGCAAGTGATACTTAGCTAAGCGTTTACCTCCTGTAGTGTGACGGCTGTCACAGGTTCAAAATTAAAACTGAATCTTCATCAATAAACTCCTCAAAAGTACAAGAAAAAAGACCAAATAACAAGTCATGTCAGGGAAGAACACAACAGTCCTAACCACTTAATTTGTTGCAGACAAAGCTCATTAATCAACCTTATTAGTCCAAGAGTTTGAATAACGTCTCCCCTCGTCCTCTTCCAGGCCCCCCAGCTCGGCACTCTGATGGGCGTCTATCTGCCGTGCATCCAGAACATCTTCGGAGTGATCCTCTTCCTCAGGATGACCTGGTTGGTGGGAATCGGAGGAGTCATTGGGACTTTCATCATTGTCTTCATGTGCTGTGCCACCGTGAGTGTGTTACCTACTTTTCTATCCGCCCTTCGGTGGCGAGGGGGGGAGGTAGCAGGCTGACCTGGTTTATCCTGAAATCAGACGCTCGCACATTTCCAAAGTGTCATTAAAGAGTGACCTTAAACTGGAGAGAAGTGTATAACAGCGTACATGGCAGCAGAGCAGCTAATGAGCTGTGCAGTAGTAAAAGATGCCAGATGTTCACCATTATTACCGTCAGTGGAGATTAAAGAATCGAAGGAGCTGCCGGGCCTAGATTAAGAGAAGGGTCGGCTACTTTACCATCATACTGCTGCTGTCATTTAACACTGCATCTCTGGCTGTTTTACGCCATTGTGGCAGATCAACAAGCAGCATTTTTATCTGACTTTTGCATGAATGTGATTAAGTACCTTGACTTATCAGACATTTAACCAGAAGATTTTCTGCATCATGAAGTTTATGCGCTGACATATGGATGTATAAAATGACATTTGACACCCCGTCCCTCCTGGGATGAAGTCTTGGCCATAATTCTCATCTCTCCCACCTCCTCTGTGTCCAAAAACACCTCAACACAAACGCCGTCACCCCTGATTAGTCTGTTCATCTTCCTCCTGTCTGAAGCTGAGACTCATAAACTCTCTGTCAGAGTCTCTAAATGAAAACTGGAAATAATTCAGTCGACACACTCAACTCTGGTCCTCCTGTAAGGTCTTTTTTTCTTCTTTCTTCATATTACACACAGTCTATAACCTTTCATTATTAATTCATCATAATCAGCAGATTTAATCCCAAACAATTCATATTGTATAGATTTTCTCTATTTTTGTTACAGTCAACAAATCTCATGACAGGATCAAAACCAGCCTGGAGAGAGTCTGTCTGCTGCCACAAGCTCATTCATCCCCACTGAAGATGTAAATCTTGAGAAATTGGTCACGATTTTGTAATTAAAAGCTGAGTAATTTCCTTAAAGCATCTGGCACTGTGCTTCTCAGCAAACGCTACTACTTTATTTATGATGTATCTTGTTGCTCTTCCCACTCGTTCTGTATAAAGCACTTTATGAACACACTTTTTTTTTTAATTTAAGTGTTTTTTAAAGTATGTCACATCAAACAGGCACATTTTAGGTTCAGGCCTCTTCTGTGCAAACTTAAGCACAACTCTTTAACTGCACTCCTCTCGTTTATGGACTAAATGTGATGTCACCCAGTGCCTCAGCTTTGCAGGTGCCCCACTGGCTGATATGTGTGTGGATGTATATGATTGGTTGTTTTTTAAATGTTGTTTGTAATGTGCACACTGGTCTAAATGAATTTATTCTTTATACTAGTGTTGCTGGAGTTTTGACCTCAGCTAATGCTGCTCAACAGGAGTAAATGGTGCGTATGTCAGAGACTATATTCAGCTGCTCGAGCGCATTTACGACAGCAGGACGGCGCCTCAGAATAAACTTCAGTGCACGTTTTCATAATAATGAAGGAACATGTCACCCAGTGCAACAGTGTGGCTCAGTTACGTGTTTTTAATGGTTTTTGGACGCTAGTGGAGGTCTACAGCACAGAGGAGTAACATAAATCAAGCTTTGACTACACAGACAATATTTGTGAGAAGGATCATTTCATTGTTGGTTTCAGTCTTTTGATGTGACCTGTTTATCCACACACACACACACACACACACACACACACACACACACACACACACACACACACACACAGACATATGATTGCAAAACATACAGTTAAAACCCCGTCAGCATCAGCAACAGAATTTACAGTCATGCTGTTTTCTGCCTTTCATTTTAAACATAGATTTCTGCACAAGTTTCCTCCTCACTGTTTGAGAAGTGGACCAATGTGTGACTGCACTGCAGCCTCTTGGCACAGTAACATTTCAGAGTTTTAGTTTAGTTTGAACATGCTGGCCATTGGTGGACTGTGATGTTGCTGGAACTGCAGACAGATGACATAAACCATGAAGGCTATCTTAAGAGATTTTAAAGATTCATCATTGAAGCGCAGTCAATCCGAAAAAGAACAAAATGGATGATGACACACTGTGATGTTCCCTGGTTCCCATTAATGTTAGTGCCACAGAGCTGTCATGTGTCGGAGTTGGACTGACACCGTGTCGTGGCCTTGAGACTCGAATTACAAAAGACAGTGTCCCACAGGATTGGCAGCGCTGCCGTCAGTGAGCTGAGTGGCCACTGCAAGCTGATTGTGTTTGACTTGTTTGATGCATTTGATTGTCAGCGAACATATAATGTGGCTCCTCGCTGCATGCCTTACATCTTACCTATTCAGGAGAAAGGAGTTATTATGCGTGTTTATGCTGCTGTGCAGGGCAGTTTAATTCAAACTGCACAGTCTGTCAGCCTGTCAGGGTTGTGTATCTGTCCTCTGGTTCGCAGTGTGCGTTGTGGCAGGACTGTATGTTGGCATGTCTGTGTGTTTGTGCAGCCTAGATTCTCCTCTAGCACAGAGTGTATTTATAGAACAACCCCCTCAAATCCCAACCATTGCAAAGTTGCCTGCGCAGACACACAGGCAATATGCTTCCCAATCATGTTTCTCTGTGACAGTGTAGAGAGGGCTTTGAAGCAGCGTACTGAAGGAGAACACTGTGTTTTTTAATGGTTTTGTTTTGACTGTTAGAAAACTGGTATGACATCTAATTGCAGTATATGCATTTATTTTGAAATTGTTTGAGTCTGTTGAGGATGAATGTAAAAACATTTCAATTTCAGTATAATTGTTATAATTTCTAAAAGAGGGGATGTTCTGTGGATGCTCCAGAGAAATGGTGGTGCTCAGTTTTATAGTAAAAAAAAAAAAAAAAAAAAATGTGCAGTGTATAAGAAAAAATTTGGGAAAAAAAGCCTTAAAGATCAAAGCAGGTTCAGGCTCAGTTCGACAGGAAGTCATGCAAACACGCAAACGCAGAAAGTGCCAAATGTCTTCTGCCTGCACGCACACTAAAACCTCTTTACATGTCATATACTGGTACATGTACATGCATCCTGTTCCTCCCTCCTTCTCACGCTCATTTTTCTCACCATTTCTATTTTTCTCTCTCTCCCTCTCTCTCTCACACACACACACACACACACACTCACACACACATATTCTTATCAGTCACACCATGCTCATTGCAGAGCCCCGGGGCGATAAGCCTGAGCGTGAACGGTGTGTGAGAAACCCCCACCTCTCTCCTCCTGAGCTCCTTATGTAACACATAACCACCCAGCCCTCCAGTGGTTGGCAGCAACACACCACACGAGTGCGTGCGTGCGTATGTGTGTGTGTGTGTGTGTGTGTGTGTGTGTGTGTGTGTGTGTGTGTGTGTGTGTGTAAAATACATGTATACAAGGATCCTCATCTTAGCGAAATCCACAGGGCCTGAAGTGGGAAGGAATCACGCGTGCTGTAATATCCAGCGTGACCCCATGTTTTATTCACGTGAATGCATGATGGGATTTCACTGACGGAGCACTTTTCATTAGATGCTCAATCACAACAGCACACATCTGTCCAACACACCGTTATTTTTCCACCGTGCAGCATTTTGACAGAACATTAACGAGCCCGCAAACATTCTGGGAATCGTTATTATATGAGGAATGTGCCTCCATGTGGAACAGCTCCGACACGTTATACCATTATCCGTAAAATTAAACACACGAGCGCTTGAGACGCCGTCCTCCGAGCCGGTGTGTTCAAACATGCGCTGCATGTGTGTATTTTTAGCCCGGATAATGAATGCAGGCTTGTCACCGAGCTAAAATGAGGTTTAATATTCTAGATGGAAAGTCATCTGTTGTTTGGCCCTCCTCATTACTTCCAGGTCTTGAATCCAAATGCTGCGAGGGGAAGGGTGGTCTGCCCTCTGTCGTGACTCATTTAAATGCTAAGGATGCTTTTCTCCCCTCATCCCTTTCATTTTTTACCCTCATCTCGTTCGCTTCCTCAATTTCTCCAACCCTTTTTTCATTTTACTGTCTCATTATTTCCTCTCTCTTCTCCTCTTTTGCTTCCGCTGCCTCTCTCTCCCTCTCTTTCCACCTACCATCCAATTTTTGTCCTGCTTCGCCACCTCTCTCCTCCTCCCTCTCGCACAGCTGCATCCCATCCTCCTGTGCTCGGTCTCGATCGCTGATGTCAGTCTGAAAGTAAAAATCACCTCCATCCCCTTCACCTGACACTTTTGCCTTTGACACTTTACCATCCACAGGGATTTCAAATGATAAACAGCTCAGTGAAAATAGATTTCTACTGTATCACAGTGTGTGAATTGATGAAGTTGTACTTCAAAACTATTCTGCATTTGTGTAATGAAGCATGCTAATGAAGCACGCTCTCAGGGCAGCGCAAAAACTCCATTCCTGTCAAAACCAATTTCCGCTCAACTGCCGAGGTCGACAAAAGGCCAAATCAGAGTTTGTCTGTAGCTTTGGGAAGAAACAGACCTAAAGTGTCCTTTGCAGTCAGTGTTGCGGGTGTATCAGCGGTCAGACTTTTCTTAAAAATGAAAATTAGCTTCTTCATCAAACACATTCCTCGGGCTTAGCCAGTAATTACGATGGCTTAGCAATTATTCAGGTTTCGCGAGCATTCACTCTGCCTTTGACGGAAATCGTCCCTTTTGTCTGATATGTAAGCTGTCTGCTATTGTACCTCATATGAACAAGGCAGATGGCGAGGCGGCATAATCTGACGTTTTTCACTGGCACACGTGGAGGCCAGAGGGTGTGTGGGTGCATGTGAGTTTTGAGGTACAGGCACCGACTTCAGGCTTCATAGAGAAAGAAAGCGTTCGCAAGCCAGAGTGCAGCAAATACTCAAGCAACTCTCAAATCTTCACAGTTTTAGGTTACCTGCACTGCCTGAAAGTGGGGCAATAAAAACAGGCCACAGGCTCTGGGTCAGTGGGAAAAAAGATGCTGCACGTCCTGCAGAACTCTGCTGCCTCCAGTGCCGGTCCACCAATCAGACGCTGATTTACACGAGGTCGTCAGGTGAAGTAGTTTGGCTTTTTGGCTGTCACTCACCTGACCAGGGAAAAAAAAAATACGAGACAGAAAGATAAAAACGTTAGTGTTAAATTTCAGATGTCTAATCTCCTCCTCATCATTTACATTTGCAGCAAATCAAAATGTGACCTTCCGGGGTCTGTGCAAACTGTGCAGGACGCTCAAAGTGATCTTCTGCATTTGTGACAGCAGCTGATTGATGACATTTGTTAATGTCCCTGTCTGCAGTGATGCCCAGAGGGTCATGAGCACTGAAAGTAGGACACTGCTAAAAGTAAAGGTAAAGTGACCAAATAGGGTTTCATAAAAAAAAAAAAAAGAGTGCTGGAAAATGACAGACAGACCATCAGGAAATAACCAGAGAATAGAAGTGAAATTACCAGTGTCACCAGAGACTAAATGCTTGAGTGAATTTTGAAAGGTCACAGTTGCTGCTGTGTCCTGTCTGGAGCTTGTCATTATCCAGGCAAAAAATGTGTGTTAGACACTGTTAATACTGAAGGAAATGATAAAAACCATCTAATGAAAGGGATAAATCGACCGTTCTCCAAGCCTCGTGTCCTTAGTTGCCGTTGCTGCACCTTTTCCACGGCTCATATGCAGGTTATAATGGCAGATTTACCTCTTCAAATTCTTAGTGAGTTTTGATTTCAGACAGAGGTAGACTGAAGCAGGTGTCTCATTTCTACCTGACGACCGCTGATATTGCCGTCGTTCGGCTGAAGCTATCTAGCTAGCTAATTATCATTAGCTCTAAGCGTATTGCTTTAAAACTCTGTGCTCAGCTGACTTGTTTTGAAGTGAGAGGCCCGTTAAAAAGCCTTAAATATTCACTTGATGGCCACCTAAATGATGTTGTGCTAAAAGACGCAGACTGGAGCATGTCAGCAAAACATCGCCAGCTGATGCTCAATGTAGAAGACACTGAAATAAAGCTGCATCGTTTTTGTACTGCAGGGAAGAGACAATGAGCCCTACACGCACTACAGGATGATAAGGGAAAATGTAAAAACGGTTTAAACGTGACCACACAATATAACGTAGTTAGCTAATGATATCCTGAAGAGGAAATGCTACGTTAGCCATATCCACGTAGGTGATAAAAAGATGGTACAGTCCAATCTGGTAACCAGGTTAAACGGACATTTCATGTTTCATCTACTCCTCCTTACCCTTTTGCTCAGGTGTTCTTGGTTTTAGAAAGGCTTAAAAAAGAAAAGGAACCACTCTCCCCTTATTTCTAATGTTCAGCACATCGTCCATATTTGAAAGTCTCCGTCATGAATCCACTGGTGGCCGTCCTGTATAATTGTGCGGTGACTCAGTGACTCAGTATGCGACGGACTACCTCTGCATGGCCGCTTCCCACATCAGATAAAACACTTAAACAATTACTGTCTTATCTGCTGTGGTGGGAGAAGAGCTTGTGGCCTCATTACGACCAGATTAGAGAGAGGAACAGAGCCCAGCACCACTCAGTCTTCACTGCTGATCGTCAGTCCATCGGGCCCTCAGGTGACACTAACCACATTACAGTCTTCACAGAGACGGACGCAGTGATAGTCGAACATAACCAGCTGGGATCACCAGACTTCCACTGTACGTTTTTATGACATGCTGGTCCAAGATACCTAAATAAAAATAAGGTTAATAATGTAGAAAACTGCAGCAATGTCCACTGAGTAATATCAGAGTATCAGAAATAATTATTTTTCATTGCTATTAATAATAGTAATAATTATTGCAGTATTATTACATTTATGGGTGTAGTACTTTTTAAAAGCAATTAACTTTTAAATCATTGGATTCATAATGAACATTTTGGATTATTAAATTAACTTGTGATTAACATATATACTGGCATATCTTTATAATTAACTAAATATGAATTTTAAATGGTTCGTCACTGGAAATTCAATTTGTGTAAAACTACATTAACAAAAAGACCTTAAATTATCTCAAGCTTATCTTATCTTATATGTTATACTGCTGTTAGTTATCGGAATCATTGGCTCTGATTGATCATCTGTAAGATGTGCTGTCGTAATGTGTCATCTTGGATTTCTCATCTGTTTGTCCTCTGTACCACTGTTCTCCTGCTGTAAATGTAAAATGTGTGTTACAAAGAATCCTACTCTGAATGCTTTGTATACATTTGTTGTAAATGTGCTTTCACAAACTGTGTTGAAGCTGAATCAAGAACGGCTGCATGAAAATAGAGCGGACTGTAAAAAGTCGAATTCTGGACATTGAAACAATGACCAGAACAATAAATGCAAGAGAACGAAAAGGCCTAATAAAACTGGAAAAACGATATATTGCAACAATGAGGCCGAGAGGTAGAAAAGAGGAAAATATGGATGACACTGATTTTCTCCTCCTCGTGCCTCTTTCTGTCTCTGTCGCTCTCTTTCATGTGCAGACAATGTAAAAAGACACTCAGAAATTCAACAATAGCGTTTGAAAGAATGATGAAATCTTAATGCCGTCTTTGTACTGTCACACACTATCTCTCCCTCCGTTTCTCACTTTGTCATTTTTTATTTTTCTGGCCTATTCTTCCACTCGCTGCATGCATCTCTCCCCCTCTTCCTCTGCAGGGCTGTTTGTGTTGCAGGCAGCTTGTGATCTCCATTCTAGCATGCTCTTACATTTCTCCTGGTGCTTTTCTTACATTTCAGTTGTCATTGGCTGTCTGAATGTGCTCTGACAGCTGTTGACAAGCCCACTGGCATTATTATTTATCTAATCAACAACCAGTCAGCTTTAGCATTTCACATTGCTGTAAATTGGTGTTGTCCTCACGTAAACCATGGCGGGGTATTTAGATGTTATGTACCACGGGCCTGACACTGTTTTGATGGACATCACTGGGAGGAAATGAAGCTGTGGAAAGTTAACTTTTAAAAGTGCTCACAAAAAAATGGTGGCTGACATCAAATTAGAACAGTTTTAGTGGCACGGCTCTATTATAATGTCAGTCGATCCACTTTGGTGCAAACTGAAATATCTGAACAACCATCACCATGAAATTTGGTACTTTGGAACACATTTACACATTAGCACAGATGCTAATGACTGATAATGAATGAGTGATCTTCTGACTTTTCCTTTAGCCTTTAGCCTCCTATCTGCTGTGTGTTGCTATGAAACTGGTACAAAATTCCCACGATGAATTATAATCGCTTTGGTGATCTTTTAACATTTCCTCCATCATTAAGTCAAAAGTTGAATTTGTCCAGTAATTTGGTTTATGCCACTGTGCTTGCTCTTGCTGGCTGTAACAACTAAATTTCCCCAGTGTGGGATAAATAAAGTCTTATCTTATCTTATCGTATATTCTGACCAGTTGCCTGTAAAACTAATGACTTTCTCATCGGCCTCAGCTGCACTTTGTACTGTGCTAATTATCAAATGTTAGCAAGCTAACAAGCAAAAATATGATGGTACAGAGACAAGTTAGCGGTTTTCTGCTAGTATGTTAGCATTGTCATTGTGAGCATGTTTGCTTGCTATATTAGCATTTAGCTCATAGCACAGTAATGACAGAGTATAACCACACAGAGTTGTTAGCTCTAAGTTGTTGTTGTTTTTTTTTTTTTATCATTTTGAATCCTTGTTTTTCATTTCATGATTTAGATATACTGATTCTAAACTTTGCTACATCTATCGATCAAAACCAAATCTTTACTAAAGGATTAATGGCTGAGCAGCACAGCAATGAGCTCCTCATATCCACAGTGTTCTGCAGATTTTGGTAAATATGATTTAATTGTCTGTTTTCTGCTCCTCTGTGATTTCCCCTCCCTCTCTGTGTAGACCATGCTGACTGCCATCTCGATGAGTGCCATCGCTACCAATGGAGTAGTGCCAGGTGGGTGAGCAGACGCTGGCACCACACAGTCATCACTGTTTGAGTCTGTCCGCTTCTAAATTTCTCTTTTCACTGATTGCTTTTGGCACATTCCTCCCAGCGCAGCTTGATATCCCCAGAAACATTTAAAGCTTTAGTCTGGGATCTCGTGCACTTTAACTTACTCGTCACACAATGTTATTTACACAAAATAAAACCTCAGCCAAATGCCTGACATGCGAACCTGATTGGATGTGTTTGTGTGTGTATGCAGACACATTAATGTACACATGCAGCATAGCTATATTTTAGCATGTGAGTTTATATAGTAATGATGGCCTGCGTTTTACCAGTTGGTGTGCGTACAGCAGGGGTCAGAGCAAATTACAGGCTTGTAGAGAAGTGTGGAAGTGTGTGCCAATTATAACTGTCTCTGTTACAACTGGTACCAGCCTTTATGCTGCTGCAAAGTGCTGATTAAGGTCTATGTATTTATGTTCAGTTAATTTATTTGCACACTGTTCAGAAATACAAGCAGTGATGTATAAAATAAAAAAGATCAGTCACAAGAAATTGTATATTTTGGGGTTTTTTGTTGGGTTTAGATGCATAAATTTAACAACTGTCAGACACTATTTGGGGCTCTGATAGCATGATGGGCATTTGTCATTTTCTTTTTATATATATTAGAGCAAAATAAATGAACTGACTTTGTTGGCACTCAAATTATCAAACTTAGATGTGGGAATTGTTGTGTGTCTCTCTGCAGAGAAAATGTAATTTATTGAAATATACTTTTTCATAGTGTTTCTGCTCACATTGTTGTGTTTGTGTGTAGCTGGAGGTTCCTACTACATGATATCCCGCTCCCTGGGCCCTGAGTTTGGGGGAGCAGTGGGGATCTGTTTCTACCTGGGGACCACCTACGCCGGAGCCATGTACATCCTGGGGGCCATTGAGCTCCTCCTGGTGAGAAACATCCCCTCTACTCCTCTCTCATCCTTTTGCTATGCATCATTTTTGTGCCATTGATAATATTTACAGTGTGAGTCCACCAGGTTTGATGAATCACACCCTGTTTGCACCTGGTGTCTTGATCCAATCACAGGTGGGCAGCTTTAAGTACAGGTGTGAATGCACCTGAGATGCAGATGACTCACAGAGATCTGATCACTCAGGCCACATACGGCCTATTCTTGTAGCAGTGTGTAAGACTCAACTGACGTTCTCTGCATAAGCAGCTTGTTTGTTGTTTGTTGTTTATTTATAGAGAACTTTTTAAAACTCAGTCACAAAGTGCTTCACACACATGAAAAGATAAAATTGGATAAACAAATAAGGTAAAAATACAATGCAATATAAAGCACAGCACAATGAGAAACAGAAAAATAAAGCCCAGAATGGAGATCTATAAAAGACTTAAAAACATGTTTTTAGAAGCTGCTTGAAACAGTCCAAATCTGATAGATGGTGAAGACGATTCCAGAGGGTTGGGGCACCTTTTGTGTGTGGATAAAAGGCTGAGATTAGAGGATCGGAGTGGTCAAGTGGTGGAATACGGGACGAGGAGATCAGAAATGTAACTGGGGAAAAGGTCATGAGAGGCTTATATGTAATCAAGAGGATCTTGTAGTTTATTCTGAATTTTAGAGGAAGCCACTAGAGGGAAGGAATGGCAGGAGTGAGCAGTGGGACTAGTTCTCTTTAGAGCAGCTTGGAAAAGGCAAAGTTATCAGGAGGTCTACTGGTCTGTCATTCTCAAACTGGGCTGGGACCAGAGAGGGTTTTTCAAGAAGTGGCTGAACACTGGCCATTTTAAAATAGTCTGGGACTGACCTGGATATGAGAGAGATGTGGGTGGAAATAGAGAGCAAGGGGACCGAGGACAGGAAAGATGGATTTTGGGAATTTTGGCGGAATTCCATCACATGGACTAGAGGAGGGAGGCATATGTTCAGAAGGATCTGCAGGAAGAGAAGAGCGAATTCAGACAGTGAAGTAGGACGGCTGAACGGTGCGGATGGTACAACATCGATCTTGCCTTCAAAAAAAAGATTTCACAGTCAACAGAAGATGAGGCGGGAATGACGGGTGGGGAGAGTTTTACAAGCAGGTTAATGGTGCTAAACAGGAACCTTGGGCTGTGTTTATTACATTAATTAAGCCAGAAAAGCAGGCAGCTCGAGCATCTTTAATAATCAGTTTAAGCATTAGCTCCTTCAGAAGTGATGAACTTCACGTTTGGATTTTTCCCTCCACATCCAGTCTTCCCATGTTCTCTTCTTTGCTGTCTGATGTCGTTGAAAACAGAAATTATGCATTTTATTGCATTATTTATTTATTGCATATAGAGCGGGGGAGTAAGAGCCCATCGTAAGTGGTCACTGGAGACGCATGTGGAGATGCATTGTAATACTAGGTGTGAATTGATTAACTTAAAGCTGGCAGGTGGATTCAGGGCCAATCAGCGAATATTTCGATGATCACGGGACTTAAACCATTCTGCGAGTCACTCAACCTCGACAGATATTCAAACTGGGCTTTGTAGATATGAAATGGTCCATTTCTCTGCAGGTCCGTGGCCCATTTCTCACCACAGATTTACTCTGAGACTGACTGTGGTTAATAATTGGTGAGAAATTCTGACAACATTTCCAGAACAGCTGCCATGTTTTCGCAGACTGGAAATTAGACGCAAAGATCAATGACAGCCCAGTGAGTGGGTTCATGTTGATGTGAGTAAAGGAGAGAACTGTCAACTGTCTCTTTTTTTTTGTTCAGCCTACTTGAAATTTCAAGCTAATTCATCCATGGTGTTGAAATGGAAAATGATGGGATAGCCTTGCCAGGTTAGTAGAGGGTGACCACTCAAATCATAGCTTTTCCTTCCCTGCAGTAAACTCTGCAACATCATACTCATACTATTTAGTCATAGTGATCACACTGTCACAAAAGCTGCTCTCAAGAGGAAGACGATGTCATTGTGCAGCAAGTGCAGCATTGCCAAGATTGACTATGACCCCTTGATTAAATTATGTTGGTAATACATAAAAGATTTGGTTCCACGTTGCTCTGGCCCAAGGAAAACTGGTGCCAATGTTGGAAATGGTTCAATGACACGAGGCAAGGGGCCAAACAAAACCAGCAGTGGAGAGGCATTCAAAAACCAATCACTGATGTCTGCTGGGAATATGGATAATCTCTCTCTCCTTTTATTTAACCAGGAAAGAGTATCACTGATATTAAAATGTCTTTTTCAAGGGAGTCCTGGCCTGATCAGAATCAATTACCATTTTGTGTCATTATTCAGTCTGATTATGTTTCTGTACTGAGAAGATGGATACCACTCTCTTCTCTATACGCTCAAAATGAAGCCAATGCCAGCAGGCAGTTCATAAAGGGGAACCTGGTCTGGAAGTGATTAATAAATAAGTGAGCTTTAGATTTAGTTGCATGATCTGATTTTGCTGTGTTGGTGTTGTTAGTTATGTTCATTTATCATAGTTATGTTGCACCAGGACCATCATTGAAACTGACCAATCATGTTGTCATGTCAAAGCTTTGCAACCCAGGAAACCTAACCAAGACGTTTTGTCGCTGAAACATAACCAAAGTGAGGCAGGAAACTGACAATAAGAAAAAGAAACTGAAATAATAAGTGAACTCAACTTTATGCTAAGCTAAGCTAACCAGCATGTTGGGGGCAGCTTTATATTAAGTGTGCAGACATGAGGGTTGTATTAATCTTTTCATCTAACTCGTGACAAAAAAGCAAATAAGTGTATTTCCCAAATTTACCACAGCCTGTGTAGCTGCAGGAGATGACGTCCTCACTCTTAATCCCGCCTACAAAGCAGTGATTGGCTGGGGGCGTGGTTTATCAAATAGGTGGCACAGAGCCATAGAGATGCATGGATGTGGAGGACTGCTGGTCCACATCCACACCCACTTCACCAGTGCTGTTAGACCTGGAGGACGACGAGGGAGAAATGAACAAATTACACCTCAACCAATCCAGGAAGACTTTTTGATATCACTGACAGCCAATCACTGCACAGCTTGATTGCTGCAGACACTGACACTTCAGTGCAGTGGAATTAATGGTGAACTGGCAAACGCGAAAAGCGAACCCTGTGCTCCCAGCACGGCTATGTGCCGCCAGCCTTTGTGAAAACACAGTTCTTCTCCTTCGGTTTATTTTCCTCCTCACTGCGCTTTGAAGCTATTTTTTCACAAGCTGTGTGTTCTCCAACGTGAATTCTGATCAGTTGATGAAATGCAGGGATCTTTCATCTCGATCTTCATTCCTCTCCTCCTCCTCCTCCTCCTCCTCCTCCTCTGCCTTTTATTCCACACTTCTTCCACTGCGGTCCCCCATGCTGCATGGACTATTGGATAATTATGCAAATACTGCATTAGTGAGCGATCAAGACACTGGCTGAGAAACAAGACCATTCCTTGAAACAGCTCTCATCACTTTGGTCCACTGTTATCAACACACCAGAGTGTTTTTTTATTATTCCTCCGTTATTCTGCTCCTGGATGCCTCTAATGGATATGCAGAGTTTGATCATGCCTGGAGGTTAATTCTGTCTTCTGGGTCAAAGCTGGCTTAGTTTCCATTGTAAAATAACAATCCCTGCAGAATTGTAAGGAGCGGATCTGGAGAAGGCTGATTTGAATATGTTTCATCCTTCCACCCAAGCCAAGAACACAAACTGATGCAGCTATTTTAGGAAGCATGAACAGTTCACAGTGAAGCAGGAGATTTGTTTGCCTAGTGATACGCTGTTCTTAGCATCAGATCAGTCTCTCCAGCCAAACAACGGTGATGAGCCATGACTCCCCGCTTGTTCATCTCAATTTTATTTCCTCTTTATGCTGATTTAACTGTTTGGGGTGGAAACCAGATGATTATTTGAAGAGAGAAATTCCCATGCTTATGTAACAGCTTCGCCATGAATCATCTAAAGCTGATGACAGATACTGACAGGCTAATTAGGGATTTACCGTTTTATATATGATGGGACTATTCTTAGATTGACCCGTAGTAAAAGTGTAATAATGGCAGTTAATTTCGAGGATTAATACCATGCTTGAGTTCTTTAATTAAGCTGAATTAAAATAGCAGAGCAGAATTATGTGAGCTGCTCTAAGCTCTAGTAGAGGACTGTTAATGTGAGCATCACATGTTTTCACACCTCACACAGTTGTCCTCCTCACTCACCTCATGCTTTTCTCACCTCTCTTTTATTATATTTCGGCTTTTTTTTTTTTTTTTTTTTTTTTTTTCTTTACCCAGGGTGAAATTTATTAAATTCAGCAGTAAACAATGAGGTAGAGGATCAGGCTTGTGACCTGAAATCTGCCGGTTTAAATCCCCAGACAGGCTGAGGGAAAGTGAGGAGGGAAAGTGGATGAGTAACACTCTCTAAACAACTACCACCAAGATGCCCTTGAGCTACTGTGAGATTGTATGGAACTTTTATGAGAAAAATACAGGTGTGTTTCCCTTGATATAAACAGGGAGGAACAAATAATAACATAACCCCTCTACTACAGATCTACATAGTGCCCAAAGCGGCCATCTTTCCCCTGGAGGGCCTGGAGGGTGCCGAGGCGGAAGCCGCCCTGCTGAACAACATGCGCGTGTACGGCACCATCCTGCTGACTTCCATGGCCACGGTGGTGTTCGTCGGCGTGAAGTACGTCAACAAGCTGGCCCTGGTGTTTCTGGCCTGCGTCATTCTCTCCATCCTGGCCGTCTACGCCGGGGTCATCAAGACCGCCGTCGAGCCTCCCGTGTTCCCGTAAGCAATGACAACCAAGACAGTCGAACACAATATGAGCTTAGCACGAAGCACGTCCACAACGATGTCAGCCAGGCAGAGAAACTCATACCAGACACACCTGATGTAGGAACACAAGCACGCAACACATTCAAGGTTAGTCACAACTGACTGCATCAGTTTGATGCCAGGAAGCCATCCGTGTTGGCTTCAAAGCTTAGAATAACATTGTAGTATTCTTTTTTTTTTTTTTTCCATTGAAATACTCCACATGTTTCCGTTCATTCAGATTTCCTCCCCCGTGTGCCAATAATACTGCAGTTCAGATCAATTAACCACTGATTAAGTGATTTGCAGGTCCAAAGATTTTAAGACTTGCAGGTTAAAACTGATTAGGTTGCCAGTGATTTAATATTTAATATTTCATCACGCCGTTAGTTAGAGCCTGCTTCACGCTGAATAGTTATGACTGTAGAGTCATTAAGATGCTGATGAATCCACAGTGATACGACTAGACCTGTTCTGACCTGCAGAAATCACTAAATCGACTGAAATCTACTACTATTATGTCTACTTTTACATATAATTGCAGACAGAATGCGACATTTTGTGATTTAACACATCTTTTACCAGAGAAGTCCAAACTAAGCACGTACACACAAACACACACACCAGCCTTTATAGCAGTGCCCCGACAGACATCTTGTCCTTCTCTTCTCTCCAGTGTGTGTATCTTGGGCAACCGCACTTTGGTGTGGAAGACCTTTGATGTGTGTGCCAAAACCATTGACACAGCGAATGGGACAGTCACCACCCAGCTGTGGCACATGTTCTGTGACTCACCTTTCCTCAACGCTACCTGCGACAAGTACTTCGCAGCCAACAATGTGACTGAGATCCAGGGCATCCCAGGAGTCACCAGTGGAATCCTGGCAGGTTCGTTCACCCAGTTTGATTTTTCCACAGCGAGCACACAGATGCACAGTTATACAATACACAAATCCAAATGTCTTTCCGTCTGATAATTTACTGGTGATGTTGATTCTCCTTCTCAAGTTTTCAGATCAAAACGTTTGTGTGTATATATGTGACTGATATGCTGTGTTCTGATCACCTACATTAGAGGAATAGATGGACTGAATTTGCTAAACTGGATCAGTTTATATATTGACACTGTGCAAAATGTTCCACTGTAGTACAATTTCTGACAACAGTTTCCATGATGCAACGTCACATTTGAAGAGGGGGCAATTCTCACTTTTTTCTTGGCTGGGATAAAAAAACAAACATCTGGTCTCTTGCTCTCAATATGCTGGTGCCATCACTGCTGCTCACTCCACCTACAGTGTATGTGACACAGAGCTGGATGCAGCAAGATAAACCTCTTGTCGGGGGTGGGTGAAAGTCTTACCAGGAAATGTATTAAATGACAAAGTTTCACCAAGACAAAGCCGAAGAAAGTAACAGCACTTGTATTTGCCAGCCGTGGGCCAACCTGAACCTTAGAAAGCCCAGAGCTAGCTTAACCTTGTCTCCCTGGTAGCAATTACAGTGCTAACACTGAGCCTTGTATTAAGGATCCGCACTCGAAAGCCTGTTGTTAACATAGTGTTCAGAAAATATTCACCCCCTTAGAAGTTTTTATGTGTATTGTTTTACAGTATGGACACAAAGTAGATTTAATGTGTTTTCTTTTTTAATTAATCAACAAAAAGACCCTTTAATGTCACAATTAATCAGAGACTTCTGAAACCAATTGGCTGCAGCAGGAATAACTGTGTCCTATCACAGGGGATGGCTGCTTATGCAAATATAGAAAATATCTGTTTTCACTTGGTCCCTAAAGGGCCACCTTAAATTAAAAGAAACTTTGATTCAGTGCTGTGAAAAGATGAAACCAGTTAGCCCAGGTCCTCTGGAGCTAATTTAGCCCAATGCTAAGCCTGGTATCAATACCCCGAACAGGGGTAACAGAAACATAAGAGCACAAAGTAAAAGCATCACAGGAATGTTGTAAAGGTAGAACTGTCTTTAGTTTTAAATAGTGTTAAATTGCAACCTTAAATCACATAACTGGTTAGCAATCTTCAATGAAAGCATGTTTTTGTCCTTTTTTAATCTGCTTTTATCCACATTCACGTTCACCTGATTCTTCCCTCTCACCAGAGAACCTGTTTGGGACCTACTATGAGAAGGGGGATCTGATTGCCGAAAAGGGCAGTGATTCGGTGGAAGACCCTGATGACCCTCTGACCAATGCAAACCGCTATGTGCTGGCCGACATCACCAGCTTCTTTACGTTGCTGGTCGGCATCTACTTCCCCTCTGTGACAGGTGAAAATCCTTATTTTCTCACCTGATTTTATCTTTTTGGTGTGTGATTACTATGATTTTTAGAAATTCAGTGACTTAATGACTCAGAAGCTGCAGAAACTGATTCTGTGTGAACCCCAGAGTCTGTGTTATCCACATAAAGGAGCTGATTGATATTCGGCTGCTTCTAACACGCCCCGTGCTTGTATGAGCGTAAATCTCCTTGACCTTGATCATGTTTGCTTCTCGACTATCTGTTCAGGGATCATGGCTGGCTCCAACCGCTCTGGAGACCTGCGCGATGCCCAGAAGTCGATCCCCATTGGAACCATTGCAGCCATCACCACCACCTCCACTGTCTGTATCCTCTTACTACTGCCCCCTGCAGGATTGCAAGGCTCACTGCACAGACCAGTTGCAAAAATCTTTTCTTCTTCTACACAATTTACACCTTTAATGCCAGTTTTTGAGTAAAAAAATAATATATATACATACCAGTGGGGCATTAGGTTACTCAAATCCTAAATATGGCCTTTTTCCTACAAGGCATCTAAAAGCACTCGTAAAGTATTCCAGCCTGATATCCACTCAAATTGTATTTTAAGCTCAGTGATGATATGTCAGACACCACACAATGTTGACAGGACTTGAAGGGATGATGCACTGTGGTGCTTTGCTCTGCTGCCACAGGAACACACTGATTGGCCTGCAGGGAGCACAATAATTAAAGGTCAACGTTTTAAACTGCGAAAGGCCATAACTGCTACAATACCAGTCTGATTTTGGTGAGGGGTATTGCATTGTGTGTCAGATTGGCCCAAAGTATGCCTGTATCTGTTCTACGCCTGTGTTTATTCTGGTCTAATTGTACTCTCGACATCACTGAAAATGAGGGCATGCCCTCAATGATTCCTCCAGATTTAAATAAATGTTGAATTAATGTATCATTCATGAGAGAAGACGCTGACTTTCTTCTCTAAAATCATGGCGGTATATCAACCAAATCAGCTTTTTCTTTTCACCCGTGTGATGGCACATGGGTAATGTAATGTGATGTAGTGGTAATGATTGGTGAGTGTAAGAAAGTGGTGCTTTCCCTGCACGTTCTGATTGAAAAAGATTTCTATTAAGGATTTTTATATCCTTGATTATCAAGTGAAACATTATTTGGCTGCTACACATGTACCTCAATGCTGATGTGATTATGGGAATCCAACTCTGAAGCAACCATCTTGAATGTCTTCTATGTATCTTGGAGTAATCAGCTTGGGGGTCTGAACAAATGTGATTAGTGCATCTAATCGCATCATTGGGCTGCCTATGCAAGCGCAAGTTAATAAAGCAGAAGGATACCAGTTACAGTGTCATTGATCCCTGAGATATTATCCAAAGCAAAATCGATGGATGGCTTTTCTCGACAAACGTAGTCGATTGGTTTATCAGATCATTAAGTGCATCTTCAAAGGGAAAGGTTGATGAAGGCCTGTCAGTCACTACTCGGGTCTCATCTGAGGAGCATGCCGACTGAACACGTATAAAATATCCAGCAGTTTAGGAACATGACACCTGTCTTTACTTTCCTGATCCGTCACTGCGTAGACATGACCAGTGTGGTGCTGTTTGGTGCCTGCATTGAGGGTGTGGTCCTCAGGGACAAGTAAGTCCATCCTTGGTTTGCCGAAACAAACAACCTGATTGGTCCTTTCATAATATGCAATAAATAATGCAATAAAAAAAGTCAGGTTTCATGTGCTCCAAACCTTTTCCCTTCTGCTCAAGGTTCGGAGAGGGAGTCCACGGGAACTTGGTGATTGGCACGCTGGCTTGGCCGTCACCGTGGGTGATCGTGATTGGCTCCTTCTTCTCCACCTGCGGTGCGGGGCTGCAGAGTCTGACAGGAGCTCCTCGTCTCCTGCAGGCCATCGCCAAGGACAGCATCGTGCCTGCGCTCCGGGTCAGTCTGGCCACTTATTTCCACTCGTTCTATTCCCTTCCTCCCTAATGATTTCACATACTGGGTGCAAAAGGCGCTCCAAGCTGAACTCTTGAAAAAACAGTGGTGTGAATATGTTTCTGTGCTGTCCCCGCAGATCTTTGGCCATGGAAAGGCCAACGGAGAACCCACATGGTCCCTCCTGCTGACAGCTTGTATCTGCGAGAGTGGCATCCTCATCGCGTCCCTCGATGCAGTGGCTCCCATCCTCTCCATGTGAGAACTGAAACAAACTCTAATTTACTGCCATTTTCCAGGAACCAACTGAGGGAGATTTGAGAGCAGCCAGTCCCCTGCTATTCCTTAAACGATACAAATGCCAAGTTTTATGGGCTCGGGATTTAGCTCGTCAGACAAAAGGGCAGGCCGCTTTTCTGCTTTGGTAAAACGTGTAAATACCAGCGAATGTGACAGATATTAAGACAGTACGCTCCTTGGGCTGCATTCAGGCTGAAATCACTTTATGCCACAGTTTAAATGGAGTTTCTGTGTGTCCTGCAGGTTTTTCCTGATGTGCTACATGTTTGTGAACTTGGCCTGCGCTCTGCAGACGCTGCTGAGAACCCCAAACTGGAGACCCCGTTTCAAGTTCTACCACTGGTCGGTTCAGCGGCCACCGAGAGAAATATCTGCTGAATAAATGCGTCTCTCTGCGCCACTGTTTTACCGTCTGTGTCTTTATCCGTCTCTGCAGGACTCTGTCGTTCCTCGGGATGAGCTTGTGTCTCACTCTCATGTTCCTCTGCTCCTGGTACTACGCCATCGTCGCCATGGCAATTGCCGGCTCTATCTACAAGTACATTGAGTTTGCAGGGTGAGTGGAGCACAACCTCGACAGAGATTGGATTCACTGGCTGCCTTTGGCTTTTGCTGGTGTTTGTGTGTGTGTGCGTGTGTGTGTGTGTGTGTGTGTGTGTGTGTGTGTGTGTGTGTGTGTGTGTGTGTGTGTGAGAGCGAGAGAGAGTTTTCTTCTTCTAAATCCACACCATCAACCATTTTTGTTTAAAGAGAAGTGTGTGTTTCTTGGTTTCAGTCATGTGATTTCTTGCACTTAGTGTGCTGTGTGTGCTGGAAACACGTATGCACCATTGTCTACACATAACATCCCCCTTACAATCACAGGCGGATTATGAGACAACAGGCCAATGGGCACAGACATGCCAAACACCCCCCGGCTCCCCTATGCAAAATGACTACAAACAGTGTGGCTGCGTACACACTCTGAGTGTGTTTTGAACTCTCAGTGGCTGCAGTTTGTTCAGAAACTACAGCCATGTTGTTTGTAATTGTGTTGCATCTCTTTGTAGTCGTTTTATGACTCTACAGGGACATTTTGTAGGTGAAGTGGAGCTCTCAGGTGCTTTTGGTTCAGAAATTACAGCCGTGTTGTTCGTAGCCGTTTTGCATCTCTTCCAGTTACATTCTGCAGGTGAATCAGGATTCTCAGGTGCTGCTGTTGGTTCACTGCTTCTGAATTTCAGGGCTGTCTGACTCCAAAGCATCCTGCCACAGCAGATCCTCGCTGACTCTCCTCTGCACACATATCGTACAAAATACAACAGCTCACTATACAGAAATCATAGAAAACCGCTTAAGAAAACCTGAGATGGTTTTGTTTTCTTGAAATAGTTATTTTCTTTAATATTAAAAGGTTTACTGGCTTTAATTAAAGTGCTACGTTAACGTCAGTATGCTGTGCAGCTGTAATATGAAGGAAACATTTGGCTTGGATTTGGTTGGCTGACACTCAATACTGATCAGTCACTTCAAACAGAGGCTCTGGCCCAGGGGCCCCCTGACCCTTCTGGCCCCTGTGTCTGTTAGGCCTGTTCAGTAATCTATCCGTGCTCATAATGGAGTGGCACAGAGCCATGTATTTAAGCGCTGTGATTCCCTGTGGTGAGTGACATCATGTTAACTTGACATTTACCAGTGATGCCTAATCCTTAATCACATTGCATTATGTCAAACTCGTCTAAAAGTGGATTTGTTTCACTGTGCTGACTGTATCACTGTCACTTTGTAAATTTATGATTAAGCTGCAGAACTCTTGTTCGTATTTTGACTGACAAATATTGATCGGTGCTCGTCTGTGCCACAGTGCGGAGAAAGAGTGGGGTGACGGCATACGAGGTCTGTCTCTGAGCGCAGCACGATACGCTCTCATGCGGCTGGAGGAAGGTCCCCCGCACACCAAGAACTGGAGGTACGGCACGCAAAGTCACCCCACACACTGTGCTATTTTATCCCGCTTCTAATTAACATGGAAATTAACAACACGTCTGCACATGCTCAGCCATCCTCCTCATCACAGCTGACAAACAAGTGTTGAATTCATATTATCACATCCACCTTCCATGTTGTTTTTCCGGTCTCTCTGTCCCAAACAGGACTTTAACTTGGCCCGACTGTGATCACAACTTTACTCGATTCGTCATCGCCTCCCTGCCCTCTACTGTTTTCTGCCCTGTGTTTTCACTTTCTCTGCCCTCCCCTCAGGCCCCAGTTGCTGGTGCTGGTCAGCACAGACGCAGAACAGAATGTTGAGCAGCCTCGTCTGCTCTCTCTGACCAACCAGCTGAAGGCGGGAAAAGGCCTCACCATTGTTGGAACAGCTCTAGCGGGCACGTACCTGGAGAACAACGAGCAGAGCCAGCGTGCAGAGCAGGTAAGGGAGTCTCAAAGAAAAGAAAAAGTGAAGCGCAAACAAATTATTTTGGCTCATTTCTGACCTTGATCAGGAGATTTTACTCTAGTGTATGTACAAATATGTCTATGTATGGGTATTTATGTATATGCATGTGTGAACTTAATTCATTTTGTTTGTAATAAGATGTAAAATTCTACATTTCTTCTGCAGCCACCTGTACAGAAATCTATTTAACGTAATGCCATACAAACATTTATTCACAGATTTCTCTATAGATAAACCACATGCATGCACCACATGACCACAGGCGTGATGTCACTTAGACTCACTGGAGTGTAACTGCAGTAAATCTTAAATACTATAAACAAATGTGTTCTTTCCAGACATATTCAAATCAAAGTCTTAAGTGCAAAAGACCAGAATTAGCACCAGAATGCAGCGGCAGTCATATACATGTTTGGAAACACTCCGGGATGTTACATTGGTGAGTTGCACCTTGATAACAGTTATTCTCCATCTTGCCTTTCTAGGCGCTGCACAAGCTGATGGAGACTGAGAAGGTGAAGGGCTTCTGTCAAGTGACCGTCTCCTCCAACCTGCGTGATGCCACCTCCCACCTCCTCCAGGCCAGTGGGCTCGGAGGCCTGAAACATAACTCTGTGCTGGTATCTTGGCCCCGCAACTGGAAGCAGGGAGACGAGCACCAGACCTGGAGGAACTTCATTGGTGGGTAAACCAACAGTCCCATTCAGAGGGGCTGAAATCCAAAAGCTTTGGCTGTGCCTGAGGCAGATTTTGGGGTAGTGTGTTGGAACGCAGCTTTTCTCTTCAGTCGAAATCTGCAGGTTTCAAGCTCTGTTTATGTCCAGCGACTGAGCTGCTGAAGCATCTCAGCAAGACAAAATCCCTGCCAGCTCTAGTTTTGAGCTGCTCATCCAACTATTTAACCTCTCTGTTGAGGGGAACAGTGACAAGAAAATCTCCCTAATAACAAGAGTACGGCATGAAAGGAGGAACATGTGATGGACAGCAGAATTATTCATGTCCAAAGATGCAGTGAAAGTGGAAAATAACATGCCAGTTTGAACCAGAAATATGATATAATCATAGCTAATCAAAGCCAAAGCTTCCTCTTGAGGTCAACCACTGCCAGTAAACTACACCAAGAAAGCCAAAATAAACCAAAACACCTTAGAAATGTGAAAGAATCCTGTGATAATAGTTTACGTCATGAAGGCAGCTTGTAGAAGTGGTTCGGCTAACACCTCCGCCTCTCTGCGTGTGTCTGCTCTGCAGAGCTGGTCAGAGAGACCACCGCTGCTCACCTGGCTCTGCTCGTCCCCAAGAACATCTCGGCCTTCCCGTCCAACGGAGAGCGCTTCACCGAGGGTCACATCGACGTGTGGTGGATCGTCCACGATGGAGGCATGCTGATGCTGCTGCCCTTCCTCCTCCGCCAGCACAAGGTACCGTGCAACAGTCACTGCGTTACTACAAAAAAAGACAACACCGGTAAACATTTCGAGTACAATGCAGCGAAATAAAAACCCACATAAAGTCATCAACAGTGGAACAATACTGCACAGAGATGTCAGCGGTGTTGTTTGTGCTGCTCAGGTTTGGAGGAAGTGCAAGATGCGCATCTTCACCGTGGCCCAGATGGACGACAACAGCATCCAGATGAAAAAGGACCTGACCACATTCCTCTATCACCTCCGTATCGACGCCATGGTGGAAGTTGTAGAAATGGTGAGTTTTCTCAAGACTAGACTGACTTTTGAATATCTGTAACCACTTATATGAGAGCCACTTTAATCTCAGCGGCTCTCCTGGGGAAAAAGCAGGAAAAGCAGCCGACTGAGGCGAAGGACTGCATGAAGTACAGAGAAGTGTTTGCCGGGCGGTCGACGGAGGAGTCAGCAGGGACAGAAACAGCGCTGCACACGAGGGTTTTAACAGTAAATACGAGAAGAAAACAACAGGAATAATGAAACAAATGTTAACTCTCTCACTTCAGCACGACAGCGACATCTCAGCCTACACTTACGAGAAGACCCTGGTGATGGAACAACGGTCGCAGATGCTTAAACAGATCAACCTGACCAAGAACGAGCGCGAGAGAGAGGTAAGAAAGTTTGTAGATGTCCAAGTTTTGTCACTGCACACATTAAGTTGACATGACTCGACGGACCGACTTGGCATGATTCGGCTTGACTTGACCTAACGTGACACATCAGCCCCCCTGGACAAAAGCGTATCTGCGGTTAAATCGGAGCAGTGGGACAGCATATTTACCCTTTCTATCAATGTGGACTGCAGCAGCAACTGCTTTGCTTTTTGACTCGACAGCATGATGGTGTTTTGACAGATGTGGAAAATAAAAGATATCGATCTGAGCGTTGTACTATTATTACCTCCTGCACTCTCTTTGTTGAACGTGAAGATTGCCTGATTCTCCAGGTCAATACATTTAATAAATGCAATGGAAGTAGCCTCTCTTTTACTTTACTTTTTTTTTTTTTTAGGAGACATTTTGGTGACATACAGTGAGTAAATGTCTTTGTGTCTCTGTGAAACCATCTCCTCTCACATCACTCCTTCCTTCCTTTGTGTCTGCACAGATCCAGAGTATCACCGATTCATCCCGCGGGTCCATCCGCCGCAAGAACCCGGCCGCTGTGACCACCCAGCTGAGTGTGACCGAAGACCCGCCAGCAGCCAGCAAGGAGGAGAAGCCTGAGGAAGAGGTAGAGCACAGCGGACCGACCAGCACCTCTAAAGATCACTGCTTAATGTGATAGAGCTTGTTTATTGAATGGAAAGATGACATGTTGTAGTTTTATGGGGTTTAGCTGTGGGACTGTTTTGTTAGACTTCCTGGAGTTACCTTGGACAGTCTTTTAGCCTGGACATGCTAACCTGTTTTCCCTGTTTCACGCTCTGTGTTGACCTGTTGCAGGCTGTAGCTTCAAATACACACATGAGAGTGGTTTTAATCTTCTCATCTAAATCTCAGCCAGAAAGTGAATAATTGTGTTTCTCAAAAAGTTGAACGAATCCGTTAACACTCAAGCGTTCAGCTAATATAATTTCACTCCAGATGGTGGAGAAGAAATAGTCTGACACTTAGATTTCTGTTGAACTGATTGCGTCTTGTTCTCTGACTGCAGGTTAATTTTAAGGTAATGTAATTTAGGTTTGCTTTTTTCTTGCCTCAGTCACAGCCCGCGTTACCATAAAAGAAACCATATAATATGCAGACTTAACAACGTAAGGCTCCTTAATCACACCTTTCTTCCCCCCTCTCTCTCAAACACTGTGGCTCTCTGTGACTTTACCTGCATTCCTACATTTCCACCTCAACTTGACTGTTTCAACCTTCCATGTAATGTACGTGTAAATCCACATCCGTCCTCTTTTCCTCTCGTCTCATAGTCAAAGTCGGCCTCTTCCCCTGTGTCCCCCCCTGCCCAGGTCCAGCTCATCCACGACAACACCACCCCAGCCAGCCCCGCAACCCCGGCCACCCCGCTGACCCCCGGAGAGGGGGCTCAGAGCCCCGGGGAGCAGGTCCAGATGACCTGGACCGAGAAGTGTGACGGCGAGCCGGCCAAGCCGCCCGGCGCAGCCACACCGGAGGGCATCAAAGACATCTTCAACATGAAGCCGTGAGTGCTTTGAAATGCTCACTGAACCTGTGCCTGTTGTAAAGGTGAATTACCGTCTTGTTCCTGACAAAAAGAGCCTGGAGTCTCCACGGTCGGTTTTTCTGTGCAACACAGCACCAAGAGAGGTCTGACAGAAGGGCCGGCCCATTGTTCCTGCTTTCATATGGTCCAATCGTGGCTGCTTCAGATCATCGATAGGCGATCCAATCACCAGGGGGAGTAGGAGGGGGCGGGGGGAGTTACATCACAGCAAGGGAGTGAAACGCCAGCATGGACGATTTAGTCTGAGTGTCACAGAAAAACATCCTGTATTTGGGGTTATTATGGGTTTTACCCAGATGTCAAAGATAAGCCCAACACAGCCTGTCTGCAAGCTGTTCTATGCATTTCTAGAAGAGTGTGAATGTTCATTTAAAATATTAAACATCAGAAGAATCTGAGAGCAAAGTCTGGTGTGACAACATCACAGCACTGACATAACATTATTATCTTTAATATCACAATCCAAATCATATCCATAACGTTAACTACTGGAACGGAGTTTGGAGAGCAGGCAGATTCATGGAAACAAGACGGCGAACTGGTTTGTAATTAATGATTTGAAGTTCACTCGTCACTTGTGCTGATGAACGGGACTCTGTGGACGACCGACACACGTCTCAATGTTTCTGTGAAGATTCTGCAGACTGTTTTTATAGCATCTTAGTTGTGATAATAGGTCCACCTGGAGGCGTCAGGAAAACCAATTAGCAATCATCCCTACAACCGTTCATACCACCAGTCTGCCAGAATGCTGTGTCAGGATTTAGTTTTAGTCTTGTTCCTAAGTTGGAGAAAGCATTCGTAGTTTAGTGCTGATAATCATGTGTTTCTCTTCTTGCCATGCTGCAGTGAGTGGGAGAACCTGTAAGTATTGAAGTCTCTATAAACCTCATTCAGTCCATTCACATCTCATACTGCCTAAGTTTGCCACATGAGCAGATGAAGATGAGGATGGAATAGTTGTGTGTGGATGAGCATCTGTCACCTCGATCAGCTTAGCATCACACAATGCTTTGTAACATGTATCGCCTTCATCGCCGCGAAGCCGCCTCACCTCCTTTTCTGCTGCTCTGTCTTCACTCAGGAACCAGTCCAACGTGCGACGTATGCACACAGCGCTCCGGCTGAATGAAGTCATCGTCAAAAAGTCCTCAGAGGCCAAGCTAGTCCTCCTCAACATGCCCGGGCCACCCAGGAACCGGACAGGCGACGAGAACTGTATCCTTCACCGTTCAGAGACGGTACTGCCTTCCTTTAAAAACACAAGTCATGAGTAAGTAACAGGGTTCAGGAATTAAACAGGCAGCTCTGTTGAATTAACACCAACAAGGCTGGAGGCTTAAAACACATCCTCAGGACTTTAGGAAGGAGGAAATTAGAGAAGCTCAAACACATTATTGTGCCGCTGATGTGAATATGAATATAATAAACAGAGTCGTAAATTGACATTCAGGTGGTGTGAACAACAGTAAAACTTTCAGAGGCGCTCTACAGATACGATCAAATTCAGTTTAAGCCTCGAGGCCGTTTCCTTCTCCAGGAAAAGTCTTGGATTTTGCGTTTAAAGCAATAAACGATCAGTTAATTGACTTGAAATAAAAATAGCAGTGCGATTTGTTATCAGAAAATATGTGCAAGATGGCAACGGAGGCAAGGAACTAATTAGGATTTGGAAGTAGAAGGTGATGTTGCAGGCAGAAGACGTACCTTTAAATAACATTTACAGGTATTTTTATTCTTCTCAATTACTCCATCTTTTAGCTTGCTTTTTTCGTTATGGGCTGAAAATTTCCTGTTTTGGTTCACTCTGTAAAACTGCTGTTATCCAGCTAACTTCATAATAAAAAGTAGGATTTATTCTACACCTAAACGAAAGAGCAGTACTTTTAAAGCAATAGTGGGAGATTGAAACGTATAACGTGTTCATGAGTGAGCTTTAGGAGAGCTGCTGGGAGGATTTTGTCACTTTTGGACAGATCCAGGTGAGCTGTCTTTGTCAGTCTTTATGCTAAGCTAAGATTAGCTCTAGACTCATGTTTATTGTACAGATGTCAGAGCTTCTCATCTAACAGTCGGTAGGAAAGTGAAACAGTGTTGATTTAAGTTTTCTTTACAGTACAATATATTTTATATATGTACTGTGTGTATATACGTGTGTGTGTGTTGAATTTTCTTCCTGTAGTTTCTTTAACTCTTCTCTCCCAGACATGGAGTTCCTCGAGGTCCTCACTGAGGGTCTCAACCGGGTCCTCCTGGTCCGCGGAGGCGGCCGCGAGGTTATCACTATCTACTCCTGAAAGAGCAGACCCCTCCCCAGCTACCACCCCCCCTCCACCCCTCCCTCAGCCCCGTTCCTGTGTTATCTGTACTCCCACCCTCTCATCAGCGCTGCTTCACCATCGTGTCGCCCGTACGTTTATTTCTGTGCGATAGTCCTCTCACACCCAACCGACAGCCCGGCTCAGCTTCAGCGCCTGCCCCTCAGCTCCATCCCCGGCAGACCGGCGAGCAGTGTCACGTGCTCAGCGACCACACCCTTCATTCTAGTCCCGTAAGCTACACTAACTGTTGTAGGCACTAGACTGACTTAGATGCTATCTAGATTTGTTCTTAAAGAGACTTTCTTTTCTTTGCTCGTCTGTAATCTACTGTAGTACCTCGCATTGAGTCGGAGTCGCTCGGTAAGGAGGGAGGTGGTGGCGGCGGTGGTGGGTGTGGGTTGTTAGCTGAGGTGTGAGCGCACATGCATGTGTGTGTGTGTCTGTCTTTGTTTAAATCTCTGCAGATCCTTTTGTTTTTCTGTTTCAAACTCAAATGTGGCATAGCAGCGGCTTCTGCTCGAGAAGAACGAGAGCCAGCTGAGATGAGCTCAGTGTAGGATTGTCTGTTCGGTTCCCTCCTTGTGATCGGACACCTCCCACAGCGCTCCAGCCTGTTGTCTTTGATGTGATTTATCTCTCAAGGCAAAAAGACACTGCTACCCACGGTCAGGACCACCAGCTGGAAGGAGGAGAACAGAGTCGTTAAGTTTGAACTGTGAAATTCACACCGATGTCTGAAGAAGACTGAAAAGGCACGTGGATCAAACCTGCAGCATTATCTTTAACCTGATCACTCCTTCGCATGACGTCCTTATAACTGTGCGTGTTTCGACTCCACTCGTTCCATTACTGCCATCACTGCCCCTCCACCCTCCTTTCGACTCATTTCTTAGTGGCTGTTTATCCCTGTGGCCACTGTTAGTGCCAAAAAAATACAACAAGGCTAGCTTAGTCTGTAGAGATTGACACGTAATTAAACTGTGAATAGTGCGTTTCCTAGCAGAAGGCTGGTGTGACAGCAGAAGGGGGAGACAGTACAAACCCCCCCCTACCCCTACCCCACCCCCGAGGAGGTTACCATCGCCAGCACCCCTCGACCCTCGTGTGGATCACTGTAAATAATGTACAAGCTCTGACGCGTTGTTCAGTATGAGTGTAGTATTTTTGTGACATACTAAAAAGCTTCTAGTGGAGAGAAAACGGTCCTTCGCTCAGAGGGACGGCTCAAAAACGCTCTTTTTCAGACTTATTTATTTATTTATTTATTTATTTATTTATTGGATGGCATAGGCTCCTGTCATTATGGTAACCGTCATTGTAACCTCGACAAGCACTGCACCTGCACTGTCCGCCACTGTGCAACACGTGAAAATTTGATGAGTTCATCAAGTTCATTGAATCAAAAGAAGAAAAAAAAAACAACAATACTAAATGTTATTTTTTCATCTAGAGAACAAATATGTATTTATGTTTATAGACAAAAGTTACACATATTGATGAAATAGTTGTGTGTCATTTTGACTGTCACTCGGAGGTTTATCATTCTGCCTGATTTAGATACATTAAATGTGCCATATCCAAGTATTTTTCAAAGACGTAGTGAACAAAAATTCTATTGCTTCAATCAGAGAGAACAAAGGAAAACGGAGGCGAAGCTGACGGTGTCGTTGGGAAATCACCCTATAGACGATAAAAGAGTAGATGTTCAAAACTCCCTAAAAGTACCAACATTTGAAGCATCTCACCGAGGTGAGCTTTTCAACATCTATGGATTGATTCTTTATAGGGTCTAGTCAAACTAAACAGAGGACGACGGCCTCTCTGGCTAGGAAACTCACTTGGTCCACACGATTGAACTCTATGCAGTAGACTCTATTTTATATCCTCTAGATTGGTGAAGATTTGAGCCACACACGTCCCAGACTGAATGACTTGTGAGCAAATCATATTTAGGTTTTAAAAAAAAAAGAAGAAAAAAGTGCATCTTGGAAGGAATGTGCAATAGTTGAAATCCGGACTCATGTGATCATGTTATTTATTTTTTTACACATATATTTTGTATATGTAGATTTCGTAAGTCTTTAAAAAAAAAAAGAAGAAAATATCCAGAATCATCTCACTCTGACCAAGGACAGCTGTCACTTTACTTTGATTTGGTTTCTTTTCTCGAAGAAACTGTTTTTGGTCACTTGCACTTGTAGTAGAAATATGAATATAAATAAATCCGTATATATACAGTATATACAAATATAGGGAAGCAAAACAAATTAGTTTCTAGAACTATTTAAAATACAGTATTAAATGTTTTTAGTGTTGCTTGAATGTCTGACCATATGTTGTGAATGCTGCTAGTATCAATAGATTTATTTGTACTGTAAATAGAGATGACTATTAAAGATCAAGTGGAAAAGGGTATAGACATACATATCAGTGGAGGTGGTTGTCAAATAAGACAAGGCTGTACCTGTAAACATTTGGCCTGTGATCTCCGGACAGGGTTAGCTTTCTGTTTTATTAGAAACCTGTACTGAATACCTTGATGCAATATTACAGCTGAGGGCAAACCCGCCACTGTTTTGTTCTCTTTTTTTAGAAAAAAAACAAAAAAACATCTTTAATCCCATAAGCGAACCAATTTTAAGGTAACAGGTTATTAATTTAGTTTCCTTAAAGAAGCCGAAAGGAATCGCCAAAATGTGTTTAAATATGAATATTTCTGGTTTATCTGCTAAACGTTGCAAATTTTTTAACTCACTACCTTTGACGCCTGTGACACTTAAGAAGCAGCCACTCCTGGGTTTCAAAGGTTTTAGGGCGCCAAGTGACGAAGCTTTCCTTTGACACGCTCGTCGCTCTTAACTCTGACGAAGGGGTCGTTTCAGCGCTCACATCGGTTTTTTGAAGAACATGGCTATTTTGGGATTGTCTCCACAACATTGCCTGCATCAACTGAGCCTTTAAAAATTTATTCAAAAGAGAAGATATCCGATGTTTATTGGAGAAGTTTATTGGAAATGAATTTATTTATTGAATTCTAAATGTTTTATTATCGCTGTTTGCATGGTACTACGTGGCAATATTTGTTTTAGTGGTTTCTATAGTGATGACTTACACGTTCAAGGTGCAGAGTCGGGGAAAGGTTGTCAAACGCTCTCGCTGAGTCACAGATTTTGGGAACTCAGACGTGTTTGCCGCTCGGCCGGCGACGTGGCTCGACCTTGAAAACAAGTCTTTTGCAAAAAATAAAAGTATGAGTTCACTATATTGTTACTTGTTACATTTCAATCTTGCTCAAGTAGTCTTATGTAACGTAATAGGAGATTTTTGAGTTTGCGGATGAATGGGCCTCAGAAGTGGTCATTTCACCTTTGTAAATATCTCTCACTTAAGTCAGAGACACTGTAACCTGCTGGTGTTGTCTTTTGTTGTACACTGTTCTTCTATCACTGTGGACAAAGTCTTAGAGTTTTTGTAAGATTATGTGCAATATTGTTCTCACGTCGGCCATCTTTGGTTTGTTTTCTAGCAGTCACTGATTTCCTCAGAATGTTTGTCACCAGGTCTTACAGACAATAAAGATCTACGGCGTTCATCCCAAATGTGGCTGAGACAGCGAAGCACTTTACACTGAGGGGGTCCTCTGTGACAGGATCAGTCTGCAGGAGAGGGGGGGTCGAGCCTGCTCTGAACAGACTCTGTCCCACAGTGATCTCTGGTGGCACACGAGTGTATTACAGCCAGCTGTGACGGTCTGACGCTTCAGACCATAAAATCTGATCAGTTCCCATCATCTCGCAGCAGTTTTGAACTGCGGTGATCCAGAGACCTCCCCGTTCATTCTGTTTACATCCAATCATTCGAGTCCTTTCTCGGACATTTTAGCATGCATCACATCCTTTCCTTTCTCTTGCCAAACTTCTTAAAAAGAATAAGAGTAACTGTTAAATTTATCATGCTTGTCACTCAATCTGTGAGGTGAGCCTTTCCAGAACCCCCTCCTCCACCCCCCCAAACCCCTTCACCCCATCTGCCCCAAAGCCCTGGCCTCCCCCATCCCAGCCACTAAATCCACCCCAGCTCTGTATTTTAAATGTGATTGCAGTATAATTCTGAAAAATGATCAAAGAATATAAAACTCGCGCTTCCAATTCTGGTACTGGCTCTGCTCGGACCCCCATGAGATAGCCGACTTAGAAACCAGCACGTCCCCTCTCCCCCCAACTGATCCATGATTTAGATCAGATCCTTCGCCTGCACAACTGTAGCATGAGACAAACTTGCCGGTGATCATTCCCCAGTCTCCATCCTTAAATGGATATTAAGGGCTCTGAAACACATCTGTTACCGGGTTGAGGAGGCTGTCCTGTTAAGACACCAACAGAGAAAATACTAAACCAATCCCAGATTATGGCAGAGACGGTGCGCGGTCTGTAGCCGAGATGAGATCGTACCCTTCAGTATATTTTCACGGAAGCATCAGACAGATGTTGAAAGGTAAAACAGCTGCATCGACATTTCACACGGTCGATCTCTGGAAGAAGAAGTCGAGTGTCTATCCATGCAGTGCAAGCAGAGCCCTGATCCAGTTATGTTGTGTAACTCAGTGCATGCATGCAATTACCCTGAACAAGGTGTATTGAAAATATATTGGGTGTTTGTGGTATAAAAGTATTTTGTTTGTATCAGAAACTTTTCTTTCCAGTGGTATTTTTTATTTTTTATTTTATTTTTTTTCACTTTCCTTAGGACTGGCCAATCATTGTATCCGAGATGAATATTACTACAGTACAAGATTCTATTTTTTATGGTGGATTTGTTGACAAGGTCCTCTCATTGTGTCAAATATGATCTGCAGACGAACTGATTACCAAAGTATATTTCAGTTAAATATATAAATGACCGTGTGCAAGTGTGTGCTCCAGTGAATTAGACACAGACCAGGAAATAGTGTCACAAAAAGTTATCGTTTAAAAGATGGAAAATATTGTTTCAGTGGGTTAAATCAAAGAAAACTCAGTGCCAAAGTATCAGAACAAGAGATGTCTGCAAATCCTCTATTTAATGGAAGAATAAAAAACAGTGTCCAAAACTGGATTTACCCACTTTTCAGTCAAAACTATGATTATACTCAGCGTATGAAGTACAAATATTACTTCTCTCCCAAACTGGTCTTCTATGACATTCAGACAGCCTCTGAAGGACAGTCTTTGTGTTAAGTCAGCCAGCTGTATTTAACCAACAGCGGCGTCAATCTTCTCGTTTGGCTCTTGGGAACAGGCCAATTTCCCTTAATGTCTTTTACTTTAACACGTTACGGCCTTTGAAAGTCCAGTATTTCGAACCATCGCTGACCAGGTTTGTTTTTAATTCACTGGAGTCGTGGGAAACATTTTGTATGGATGCCTGAAAACTGTAATGGATGTAGATATAGAATATATATACAGCGTACAGACACCTGTATCAAATTTCAGTAATATGAAAATGTTTTTTCATTCAGAACCGTTCATTACTCTTCCTTGATACTATACCGAGTCTTATGGTAAAGCTGTAGTGTGTTCCTTTCAGTTCTGTGGGAGTGTGTATGTGTGTACATGTGCACTTGTAACCGCTGGGGGCGGGGGTGGGAGGGGGCTACGTGTAAATAAATCAAATACAGTTAGTGTGGAGGTGTTTCTTTTGTGTCAGTGTAAGTTAAATATTCTAAAATGGAAAAAAAAACATGTATTATTCTCTATTGTGTTTCATGGTACATTAAAAAGAGGAAAAAGTAGTTTTATCTTACATTTCAAATGCTTATATCTCTATGGCTTCTGGCGATACCCGTTCCATTTTATAGATTTGTCAGCACAAAATGCAATAAATCAATACCATTTTATTACAGCAACTGTGTCTGGAGTTTTTAATCATGTCTGGTTTTGACAATGGAAATGTTACAAATTCAAAAAACTATAAAACACAACAGATCACGACTGGGAAAGAACCGAGAGTCCATCATAAACCAAAGGAAAGCGAACTTCATACACTTCGTATTACCTAGTTTAACTCGCATGTAAGACGACTGAATAATTATCTTCTGGCTAACAATTGAAAATGCAGACCTCTCTGTAGTCTGGACAAGTCGTCAAATTTAATTAACTGAATAATAACCAGAATAGAATAAAATAAAAACTTAAAAGCTTTTACAAAACATCTCGACAGTCTACTATAAACAACTGGTAGATTCACTCCACAGAGAACTGACGTGGCGTCTATTTGTGTTAGAGGAAGAAGCAGACCTCATACGAGAGGGAATTGACTACAATCCATCAGTAATGTCGTGGATACATGGACATAGTTGGAACCTGGCCCATGCCCGGTGCTGGCCTGGGGGTCTGTTGCTGAGAGACAGCAGCGCTCACCAAGGGGGCGAGAGACGGTCCGCTCTGAATGAGTGTGTCCAGAGCTTTCTGTACACTCGGGTTGTCAAAATTGATACCTGAAGTAGAGCTGGGCGGTCTCTGACCACTGGGCGCAAGTGGCATGCGGCCCGGTGGGGTGCCATAACCCTGGGATCCAGATAGAGGAGGGCCAGACATGTTTACAGGAGGTGGGTTCTGGGAAGCGGACGCGCCAAGAGAGCCGTAGGCCTGCGGCTGGGGGGCAGCAGACGGGGCTCCAACGCCCGCTGACGACCCGGTGCCACTGTTGAACAGGCTGAGGATTTTAGCCTGCAGCTCCTGCTGATGGCTGGGGTTGACTGAGGCGCTTGAGCTCACGGGTGGGCCGAGGTGGCCGGTCTGCGGGGCTGTGTGAGTAGGATGGGATGGAGGAGGCAGTCCTGCAGCTGAGGGTGGAATGTCGTGGTGGACTGCTGCAGGAGCTGCAACATGGACTGCAGCTGTAGGGCGACAGGTTCAGTTAGAACGTGCTGCTCTGCAAACAGCAACAATGCATTCAACAGACAAAACTAGTTTCATAAACAGAGAAGTACAGAAATATTTTTGGCTCAGAAGAACATTTCAGGATAGGATCACATTTTTAAAGGAAAGTTTTTGGTTGCTGTTATTGTTCGTCCTCGTTATACTGGCAGGGAAAAAAAAAAAAAAAAAAAAACTTTTTCACACAATTCCAGTGTAAGAGATGTGGGACAAAAATCCAGTATATAAACACCTATATAAAAATACATTGTGAAGCTGAGGAGAAGTTTACATGATGTGAGGACATCAAAGCAGCAGAATAGTGACCCTGTGGAGGATCATCGAGCCTGCTTGTGCGACACTGACAGAGTCTGGAAGAGTTCACAGAGGCTGTGACCTCCCACATCAGCTCCTGTGAGGACAGCTGTGTGCAATCTCACACCAGGGTGAGTTAAAGCAACGTCAAACCCGTTTCACAACTCAGCTCAGCAAAAGGAAGGGACGTTCAGGAGTGGAAACATGGACAGGTTTAGAGAGTCTGAGGACAGGTTTAGCAAGGCAGAGAGACAAGTTCAACCTGCCAACGACAATGATGGGGACTCTACACCACCATCACTCTGTCCATCACCACTGAGTACACTGCCGATGCAGAGCATTGTTCAGTCCACCCAGAAGGTGACTGGCTGCAATCTGCCTCCAGGACTCTGTGGTGAACAGGAAATACTGTGGCTTTAATTCAACTTCAGTGCAACTTTGCACAGAGTGATGACCGCAGAGGTTTTGGCACCAATCACTCGCGCTGAAGTTGCTTTAGGAAGGAATCTCTTCAGAACCAACACAGACAGGTTGATTGCAGCCACCAAATACTCTTTTAAGGTACTGTATGTATATGTGCATCTTCCTCTTACCTGTAAGAGGGTTGGCAGTGCTGCGTAGCAGCCGGGCTCTTTTGTCTGTCAGGTACCCAATGAGACTATCCAGCTCCTCTGGTGTGACAAATCTACACAACAACCACACACACACAAAAAAACATTGTTTCAAGTGTGGACAACATATAAACTGTAACTGAGGTATCACAGAAGCATACGTTATATTCTCCATAGCTCCAATTTTTAGCCATGAATTCAAAATGTGACACCTTTCGACAAGTCGAAACCCTTTAAAACCAGATACCTGTTTTCAGACAGCAGTGTGACGGCAGTGAGCACAGATATCGGGTGGCTCTCTCTGTCAGGCTCCCTGACTAACACATCATCCGCCATCTTGGCAGCCTTTCTGGCAATCTCTTCTCGTTCCTTTTCACGATTCTCCACTTTGTAGGTGTCGTAGTTGTGGGCAACCAGCATCATGGCGTCCTGCATTGGCATGTTTCGATGCTCTACAGCAACAAGGACACATTAAAAAGACACACATTTCAAATGCTGCCCTCTGTACTTCTGGAGTGACCAAAAGTGACCCCAACAGACATCAGACGCATTCGGTTGTCTTGCGTTACCTTGCGGTGTGCCGAACAAGATGTTGACAGTGCAGGATCGGTGGACCTGGTGCTGCTGGGTAATGATGATGGCAAAGGGAGTGCGGGCTCGGCCTACGTCCTCCAGGGCCTGGGTTAGTGACACCTCTGTGTTGAGGAAGATCAGATCCACCACCATGCCCAAATCACGGACTTTCCGCCCAACTGTCTCAGCATACTCCCTACAGTTGTTTTTAAAGCACAGGTACACATGGGCAGACACACACACACACACACACACACACACATAGGAGTGATATGAAATGAAAACATCCCATGTACTGATCCAATATTTACAGAGATGTGACTGGTTGCACATCTGTGTTTCCTGTAAAGGACAGAGAGCAGACATACTTTTGGGCCTTGTTGACCACGATCACAGAACAGTCAACAGGACGGTCGGTGTCGTAGCGCCGCTGGAGCTCTTCATAGTACTGTCGATATAATTCATTACGCCGACGCTCTTCTGGTCGAGCACGATCATCTACAGTTGAGGAGCGGATTGGAAAGTTTAATGTCAGTATAATTTTTTTGCATTTGAATAGAATTAGAGAAAACTGTAAAGAAAGCCTCTGTCAGGTAATTCAACTCTGACATAAACACTGCAGTCGTGCAAAACATTCTACAAAGAAATGGATGATTAGAACAAACATTTCATGGACATGGACCCACATCTGGACAATTAAGGTAGTAACCAAATGTTACAAGCAGTAAAAATGAAACTGTATCCAAGAAAAAGAAAATACAGTGGTATCAAAAAGTTTGCGCAACCCTGGTCAAAAGTTCTGTCACTGTGAGTAGTTAAATAAGAAGAAGATGGAGTGATCACCACAAGGCATCAAGTTTTTACATTTTAAGAAAGATTAGTGGACTCTTTTTGATGTTTACAGTTTCTGAGTGAAAATAGGAAAGACCGTGCGAGAGATCTCCAATAACTTTTTCCACCATCTCTGATCTTGATAAGCTTGTTTGGGCTATAGCTTGTTCACAATCATTGTTAGAAAAGGCCAAGTGATGCACATTTCAAAGCTTTAAAAATACTCTTACTCTTCAAACCTTGCCCCAACAATCAGCAGCCATGGGCTCCTCGAAGCAGCTGCCCAGCACTCTGAAAATTAAAATAGATGATGCCCACAAAGCAGGAGAAGGCTGCAAAGTGTTTTCATATAGCAGTTTCCTCGGGTCGTAACGGAATTAAGAAATGGCAGTTAACAGGAACAGTGGAGGTCAAGCTGAGGTCTGGAAGACCAAGAAAACTTTCAGAGAACTGCTCGGAAGATTGCTATAAAGGCAAATCAAACCCCCATTTGACTGCAAAACACCTTCAGTTTGACACCATGGACTGCTCTGAGGAATGTAAGGCAACATCCCTGAGTCAAAACACCCTGCTCCCTTTACTGTGGAGGATGTACACCAGCAGCTGAGCCACAGTAAACCGGGCAAGGCTCCAGGGCTGGATGGTATCCAGACAAGGGTGCTGAAGGAGTGTGCCACTGAGCTCTCTCCCATCGTGCACTCCCTCTTCTGGTAGTCCTACAGGACTGCCTCAGTGCCCACCCTGTGGAAACCATCCACTATCATACCGGTACCCAGGAAACCCTGCTCTTCAGAACCAAACCACTACCGCCCACTAACCTCAATAATCATGAAATGCCTGGAGAAGCTGGTTCTCAACATCATCCTTCCAACTGTCAAACCACACTTGGATCCAAACCAGTTTGCCTACAAGGCCAAAAGGGGGACTGAGGATGCAGTAGCATGTCTCAGTATTTAATACCATCCAGCACCACTAGATGATCATACTCCATCACCTGAATGTCCCACCACTTCTCATCCACTGGGTGCACAGCTTCCATTACAATCCATTAGAGTAGGCAGCACAAGATCCTCCTTCTCCACCACTGGAGTCCCACAAGGTTGTGCTCTGAGCCCCTTCCTGTTTATCTTCTACACCAATGACTGTGTCACATCTTTTTCTTGCTTAGCCATTCATAGAGAGGAAATTTAGCCATTTTACGATTGAACATAATATCACTCCACAGTGATTAGGTACAGAGTACACATACCCTCTGGCTCACGGCGTCCATTCCAGGGATCTCTGTAAGGGTCCCTGTAGGGTTCATCCTTCCTCCGGTAAAAGTCATCAGCACCGCTGCGGTAGTATCGGTCATAGTCATCTCTACTGTTAGGAAATATTCCAGGTTCAAACAAGAATAGGATCACTGAACTCTGGACTCCCAAATACTGAAATGAGTGTCAGTTACCTGTATGCAGGGTCCCGTGGGTCACCTCTGAGGTCCTTGTCTCTGCTCTCTGAGCTACGGTACCGGTAATCGGGGTCACGAGAGTGGCCACCCGACCTTGGCTCTCGAGCTGAGTCCCGTCCATCACGGCTGTCCCGAGACTCCCGCCCATCACGTCCATCACGCCCATCACGCCCATAAACTGGGGAACGTGACCGAGGCCGGGGCTCTTTGCTGTCCCCATAACTGCTGTACGGGGCCCTGAGACAAAAGTTATCAGTGAGTGCAAAGAAGGTTAAAGCTCAGGCTGCCTATGAAATAGTACAAAGGTAATCTTCTGTCCATAAATGGTGAGGACAGGTCTACAGCTGGTATTATAAATTTAGTTAAACTAACATTTTTTTTCCAGTATGAAACAACGGAATACATCACACAATTGAAGCGAGTACCAGAGAGCAGCTATCGTGATCGCAAGAGGAACGAGCACAAATTAAATCCAGGAGGGAATTCCAATAAACGCCATTTCAACGATCTTTTGAAAATGTCCAGCGATGCGTGTACACAACGATAATGATTCATCACCATAAAATACACAAGTACCATGGTTTAACCTTGTTGAACAAGGAAGTTTATTTTAGACATTAAGCATTTTGTTCTTCAGTACGACACATTCCAACGCTGCAAATATGAGGTCGCAAGAACGCACATTTGCTTGAACGTTTCTCAAGAAAACAGAACTAAAATAGAAGTTTGAACGTTTTCTTTAAGAAAAAGGTGGACAGGTGCTCACTCCTCCATTGCCTCACAGGGCCATTATTTACGAAATGAGGCTCTCCCACAATTCTTTGCTCTGAACAGAATTGAAAAAAAAAAAAAAAAACACAACAGGCCTCTCAGCAGTTTCGGATGTTGTATAACAACAGTTATACTTCAGTCTCTTCGGTCGTTTCGAAAGTTTGTCTTTTCCTAAAATTATAATTTTTGTCTTTACGTCTTTCCTTGACCTCAAAATGTTTTCCACTGCAGTGGTCAAGAGTGGTCAGAAAAAGGATGTTTTTAGAGACTTCTTGGATGTATTTATTTGTAGTTCTGCAGATGTTTGAAGAACAACATTCATTCAACACAGTTATTAGGCCTCAAGGACGCACGCGCACACACACACACACACACAAATACACACACACACACACACACACACACACACACACACACACACACACACACACACTTTGGTGAGAAGCAATAAATCTACATATAGATTTGTTTACTAAATACTTCACAGGGTACTTTTAAAAGTATTGTTACTGTAGGTTGCCTAAATCAAATTCTATTTGTATTTAGTGAGAGGAACAGCTCCTCAACAGGGGCAGGGTGAGACATGCATTGCATTTTCTTCAGCCAGAAAAATGCACACTCCATTTGTAAGAAGATGTGGGATATTTCGACCAAATCGCGCAAAGAACTCGAGCACCGAAAACCCACAAGACAAGAATGTTTGAGACAGATTCTAAGGCTCTTTTCTTTATTTCAACAGTTCTGGAAGTTTTGTATTTAAGGTGAAATATTGACCACCAAACCATCTACCGTTACACTCGCTTCCATCAAGCAGACTTCATCAATGGTGGAAATGACAGTTGAGGATAGAGTTATACGCTTTTGGTTTTTGTTCCTTTTGGTTTTTTACTGGCACCTCAGAGGCGATGGTACTTCTTCACACCCATTTCACGTTACTTTACCTTCGTGGAGGGCTCTGCTGGGATTGAGGTTTAGCTTGCCGTCGCTCCACTGCCATATTTACATCTGAAAATAAATCAATCCAAACGTTGAACATAGCAGTGACATGTAAGAATCAGCTTATGTGTTCACGCAGAATGGAGTTCCCGCCTCAAAACTTCCACGATCCAAGTGAAACTCATCTTCAATATCCAAGCTTGAAAATCCAAACTGGACGAGTCAAAATGCAGCAAATCGAGTTGCTAAATGTGTCAAATTGAGTTTAAGATGAACAAGAAATGAAGGAATTCTTTTCTCGCCTTCAAAATTAGCTCAACACTAGCAAAGCCTGAACTTCAAATAAATACAATTTCCAACTTGAAATTTGGTCATCAGAATCTCCCAAAACCACAAGAGCCACACTTCAGTGACACATTTAAATCCACGCTGAAGAAAATTCAGAGACGGTCTTGCAAATAAAACAAGAAAATTCAGACATTCAGGCTTTGCCAGAATTTTATAATCTCACTTTATTTGCTCTGTTGGCCAAAAATGTAACATGTCTGCAAAAAGAAAGGCAAAGTAGAAAATCTGCAATGCTAATCTAGTCTGATCTGAGATCATTGTAGGTCAAATCATACGACCTACACTTAGTGAAGTTAGTTGTGGACAAGCATAGGGTGACATTTTCATCACTGCTGTTACTGCCATTTCATTTACTGGATGCAGAATATCACATGATTAAATGGTGTTTAAGAGAACAGTTTTTAAGGTCTGTAATTATTAATGAAATGAACGAACATCTCGAGCTTTCATACACAACCTTTATCCACTGAAAGCCATTGGTTAAGTGTTAATCCCTAAAATAGCATACTTGCACATTTTTCTTGGGTTTTCAATCACCAAATCCACAAAAGCTGATTATCATCAAACCCAATCAGCATACATTTTTCGGGAACTAAAACAAAGCCAAAAACATCCTAAGCTTTCATTTTCTTGGCTCTGCTGCTTGCCGTGCACCAATTGAACGTATCCGCTGAAGTCAGACAATCACACCTACTGCGGTTCAGGCTTACCTATTTTATAACCTTTATATATTCGACCTTTTTGGGCCGCCTTTGCAGCTTCGGCTTCCTCAACGCGTTCAAATTGTACAAATCCAAACCCACGAAACATGGATACGCCTAGAAGAGGAACATTTTAAGTGGTGCAAAAGATCATTTTGAAGAACATTTTAAATAAAAACTCATTTACTCGATTTAAAAAAATCAGGAGGCAAACCAATACAAACTTTACATGCTTGCATTTCATGAAAAAACACGAATAATGGTGACGAAGTTCATGCTACTAGACATCTAAATGCACTTTTAAAATTACTTTTGAAAATGGACAGCGTGCTCATATTATTATCATGAGTTAAAAGTGACAAATTATGGCTTATATTGCGTTTACTGACCGACTATCTTCCCGTATGGACTGAACAGTTCTTCCAAATCCTTCTTTTCCATGTCAGAGGTCGGCAAATTCCCAACAAAAATCCGTCTCTCCAAATCTCTCGGATCGTTACTGCTGCAGGAGCGTGAATAACGCCCCGGTGATGGGCTCCGGCTTCTTCGGTGAGACATACCTCGATCCCAAAGTGTACTGGTTTCTTTCTTCGTGCGTCTCAAATGCTTGAAAAAATTTGTTCGCAAAAAAGCTTCTTTAAATTTGTCCTCCACAATCCTGAAATATGTCAGTGAGTTAAGAGATCAAATTCGTTGGAAGGATCAAAAGTTTTAGTAGAGCAAAAGTTGCAGATCAAAGTCAAATCAAAGTTCACACAGGAAATGCTTGTGAAACGTAGCAAATATTCAAATTTCAAGTAAATAGTGCTGTTCAATCGCAAATTCTTCTGAAACTTTGTGTTTGTTTGAATGCATCCTGTGTTGCTCTGGTGCTCATTTGCACAGCAGGAAATCAGTTCATGTAACTCAGCACTGGACCTTTACGGGTGTGAGAGCTTGCCTTGAATTATGGTACAAGGGGACAGGAGTGGGACATCAGTGTATAATTGACACTGAGTATGTTACATTAAAAAATTTAGTGATGCAATGGACTTCCGTCTGATTTTTCCCCTTGCACCTGGAGTTGAAAGCCTTGGATTACTAGCCCACAGTTTCACTTCACTCATTGCGGTTTGGCAAGGCTCTTTTGCTTAATGCAGACAGATTTTTTTTTAGTATCTTACTGGGTCCAGAGGTTTCAAGAGGAGGAAAATCATGTTAACATCTAAACACTTCAAAACACTGACAAATTCCACAAGTATCTGTTTGAACTAAAGTTAATCCCATTAGATGTCGCCCAGACTTAAATCTTCTAGTGAAAATTAAAGCATGAAAAACGCACTCTGGCTTCATAAAGTTAAAGGTGAAAGGTTACATGTTGGGAAAAAATAAACAAAGACAACACAATGCTGAAGTGATTTTCATTTTAAGACCTTTGTCATGGGGGTATCTAGTATAAATGACACTCCTGTACAGACTGTGCCATGATATAACTCAGCTGCATCATTTGTTCCAGTATGGAATAGATTTTACTATGAAATTACATGAAATGCACAATGACTCTTTGCATCTTAACCAGTGATTACACACTTCCATTTTATGAGTACACAGGTCATGACAAACGTTTGAGAAACTGTTCCCGCTCCGACAGAGTAGCTGGATCGGTTGTGTAAAAAGCACACACCCACACCTGACTCTTCGCTTCTATGGAAAGACCCGCCGAAACTTTAAAAATGACTTTAAGTCCATGACGCAAACATACATTTCACGGAATGCAATATGATGCCGCAAACGTTTCACGCAAAACAAAATCACAAGGTTATACTGCAGTTGTTGTGAGAAAGTGGGGCAAATACCACAGAGATATGCGCAGCATCCACTGTTACGAAACTCTGCCTCCACAACTTTAAAATGGACTTTGGGATCAGACATTCAAATTGTTCCAAGATTTAGGTTTAGCGTCACATTGCCCATCCCATCTCTGTCTTGCTGCAGTCAGGTCAGCGAATAAAGTTCAGTTATTTTTTGGCAAATAAAATATGACCCGGTAGGTCTGTAGAATTTCACGCAAGAGCTGTTCAGAAATGCAATTCGAAATGCCGCGTATGTTCGAGTCATCCTCTTCTCTTAAAATGGTAAAAACGCCTCGAGGAAAATCGCTTTGATGAAATGAAATCATGGATTTATGGTCACCTTGAAAATGTCAAAATTCAAATGTTTTGTTTTGTTGTTCAGTCCCAACACACATAGATCACAAACTGACATTAGAAAGTGAAGTGAAGGCATTTTTGTTATATTACATTTATAGCTGGAGGTAATTTACATAATGCATTTTAGGGAGCAGCCCTGTACATACCTGAACTTGACCCTTGGTGCCCTGGATTCTGTGCTCACATAGTCCAAAAGCCCAACGTGTCTGGGAAAAAGAAACAAAAAGTCAATAACCGCTTTACACAGTTTAAGAAATAAATGACTTATAATACTCTGAGATGTCCTTATAACCTGATCAATTACTGTGTTCCAAAGTTAAGTGTGAGTGTTGTTCACTTAAAGTTATGTGTATCTATAATTCACACGCGCCCTCAGAAAACCATGAGTTAGTATAATAAAATAATATACAAAACAAGGAAAGTATTAGCCCAAAAATGCTTATCTATTCTAGATTTCTCTGCAACAGCACTTCTTTATTTTTTAAGTGCAATACAACATATGACATTGATAGTTTTCTCATAAGAATATTGGCAGTATTATTTTTATGGGCAGTAGTATTTTTATGGCATTTAGTATTTCTATAATCTGTACATAAATATACATAGTTGAGTTTCTATTGTATATCCCATATACTTTTTTTTTTTTTTTTTGTATCTTTACCCTTCTGTGCCACTGTTTTTGCTTTCCATAATACTTGCTGGTTGCAACGACTTTATTTCCCCAGTGTGGGATCATTAAAGTCTTATCTTATTGAGATCTTTCAGTCTCAATATATGTTAAACGAGTAATATAAAAATTCACCCGTACACAGTTGTCATGAACGGGGAAATTGGCACAGAGACCAAAACATATTTTGTGCCTGTCTGTAAACATGTTTACTTCCCTTGTAAAGTTGGGCTTTTTAATGTGGCGGTCTATGGGGATTCACTCGCTTTTGGAGCCAGCCTCAAGTGGCCATGGAACTGCAGTTTTTGGCACCCCCGCAGTGGTTTAATTTTTCAGGATGATGCTTGGTGAGAACTGATTTACTCACAAATTTTATGAACGGCATTTTGCCAAAGAAATCATTACAACGTCTGATTGTTTACGCTTCAGCTGCGGGCGCTGCCGCCCGGCTCGTGAGGTTCTCGCCGTTCTGGGAGAATTCAGCACCGGCAGCGCTACAAATGGCGGACAGCAACCGGGCTAACAGTCGAATAATATAACTTCACCGTTTACTGTTTAATAAACAAAGGCACAAAGTTAAGACCCCCGTAGGTTCAGACCGCCATATATTGGTTTGTTATGTGTAACAGTTATGTAGTTAAGATGTAAGCGTTAGCTACATTAACATCAGCTGTGACGTTAGCTATTCAAGCTAGCGCTAACATTACCTGATACCTTGAAACCAAACGGCTACCATCGCAGTTGCAAAGCCAATTACCTTTCTCTGGAATGTCGTCATATTAAAAGCAGCAAAGCAACTTTTTACTCACCTTCAGTGTGAATTTTATCTCTGTTTACAGTCTCTCTACACCACGGAGAGCTTCTGGCTATTTCGCTATCTTCTCATATAGATGCCAACCTTCAGCTTCATTTACGGCAATTGTCGAAAAGTTCCTCTTCTTCTTCTGCTTCTTCCGGAGCTATTAAACATATCGCCCCCTACTTGTAAGTTGTAAAATAGTTTTGTCGAAGATGCCTTTGAATCTGTGCTGCCTGTGTGAAACCATGTTGATATTATTCTTTTGACTTGGCATCAGACTGTTTCTGAAATAACGCGCCATGACTGCAGTTCAATACAGTGGTTTCTGCTACAGGTAGCCTATGATGTATTTCTGCCAACAGTATTTATGTAAACATTAACTCTCACACAAGTTTGTCCAATGTATTTTAAGGCAAAACATCATTGATAATAGTGCATTAAGAAATTACCATTGCCACAACCCCTCAACACTCACGTGGATCACTGTAATTTATGTACAAATTGACACATAATTCAACACAAGTGACATAATAGCAAAAATGCTGTTGTTGAAATTTATTTATTATCTAATGGTTGGCATAGGCTCCTACACTGTCCACCACTACACAAGTGAATGTGATGAATACTTCAAGTTCACTGAGTTAAAAAAAAAGTTTGTTTTTTTTTAATCTGGAGAACAAATATGTTTCATGTTTACAGACACAAGTGGCATACTGATGAGATTATTCTATTTTGATTGTCACTTGTATCGTTGTTTTGACAATATTTAGACACTGTGGTGAGTCTTGTGGAAAAGCCGGGTTGCTCTTTTTGGTTTTGTGGGAGTGTGTGTGTGTACATATGCACTTGTAACCACTGGGGGCGGGGGTGGGAGGGGGCTACATATAAATGAAAAAATGCAATAAGCCAATAACATTTTATTACAGCAACTGTGTCTGGAGTTTTTAATAATGTCTTGACAATAGAAATTTTACAAATTAAAAAGAAACACAACAGATAATGATGGGGGAAGAACCGAGGGGTCCATCATAAATCAAAAAGTTCTGTACTTCACCTCAATATTTACTGACATGAAAGACGACTGAATAATTATCTTCTGGCTAACAATTGAAAATGCAGACCTCTCTGTAGTCTGGACAAGTCGTCAGATTTAATGAACTGAATAATAACCAGAATAGAATAAAATAAAAACTTAAAAGCTTTTACAAAACATCTCGACAGTCTACTATAAACAACTGGTAGATTCACTCCACAGAGAACTGACGTGGCGTCTACTTGTGTTAGAGGAAGAGGCGGACCTCATATGAGGAGAAGGAATTGACTACAAGCCATCAGTAATGTCGTGGATACATGGACATAGTTGGAACCTGGCCCATGCCCGGTGCTGGCCTGGGGGTCTGTTGCTGAGCGACAGCAGCGCTCACCAAGGGGGCGAGAGACGGTCCGCTCTGAATGAGTGTGTCCAGAGCTTTCTGTACACTCGGGTTGTCAAAATTGATACCTGAAGTAGAGCTGGGCGGTCTCTGACCACTGGGCGCAAGTGGCATGCGGCCCGGTGGGGTGCCATAACCCTGGGATCCAGATAGAGGAGGGCCAGACATGTTTACAGGAGGTGGGTTCTGGGAAGCGCCAAGAGAGCCGTAGACCTGCGGCTGGGGGGCAGCAGACGGGGCTCCGGCTGACGACCCGGTGCCACTGTTGAACAGGCTGAGGATTTTAGCCTGCAGCTCCTGCTGATGGCTGGGGTTGACCGAGGCGCTTGAGCTCACGGGTGGGCCGAGGTGGCCGGTCTGCGGGGCTGTGTGAGTAGGATGGGATGGAGGAGGCAGTCCTGCAGCTGAGGGTGGAATGTCGTGGTGGACTGCTGCAGGAGCTGCAACATGGACTGCAGCTGTAGGGCGACAGGTTCAGTTAGAATGTGCTTGAATCTCAAGTAGAGCAATATTTCAATTAAGAATCTAACGCAGAAGAACATTTCAGGATAGGTTTCGACGTACTGGCAGAGAAAAAATATTTTTCACACAATTCCAATGTAGGAGATGTGAGACAAAATTCAGTCTTGTGTATAAAAATGTATTGTAAGTCGAGCTGAAGTTAATGAGGCTTCAGCAATCTGTGTTAGAGAAACGACCAGTGAGTGGGTGTCTTCCAGATTTTGAGTCCAGAATTACCAGAGTTTCCACAGACAGATGACTGTCTGTGTCTCACATGACTGCAAGTTTAAAAAACACCCACCTGTTTGTTGGAGTCAGACTGCTGAAGCATTGCAATGTGGGAAGTTTTAATGTTTAATATTCTGACTTTGACATCTTACTATTCTAAACCATTTAATCATGGCTCTGTTGACGTTTTGAGACATCGCTGCTAACTTTCCAATCATATTCACTTTGTTTACTGCTCCTGCTCGCCCAGACTGTTGTTAGCCAACCAAACAGCTATGCCCTGTGAGGACGACACACTACTCAAGAAAGCTAAGAAATAGGTCGCCGACCTTAAGGAGGATATTCGACAGCTCTCACCATCACCACTCACTGCATCCCTGGAGCCACAGTCCTCCTTACCCTGGATAAACTCCCAGAGCTACTGCACTCACTCCTGTCCTCTATCATTTGAGTGAGTGTCCATGTGGGCACAAACCATGCAGCTTGTCAGCAGTCTGAACTGACTAGAAATGACTTGAATGACCTTTTCAGCTTTTGAAGTACTGGTGGAAAGTCTTTATATTTCTGGTCACATTCTCACGATGGCCCGTGGAGTGCAGTCTGCCTTCTGCCTGCAGAGCTCACAATATATGTTTTATTGACAATTTTAATCTGTTGTGGGATCATTTCTCCATCTCCACCTTTGTACTGTTCTCCCCGCTAGCTCCCCCACTGGTCTCATCTGTCATAACCCTCTTGTCCTCCTGTCCACATGGCATATCAGAAGGTGGAAAAAACAACTTGCATCCTATTTGCTGTATGCTTCAGCTCAACTTTGAAATGTGTTTTGCACAGAAATATAACGATGAAGTTTTTGTCCCCAGTCCTTTGCAGTGAAGTTACTTTAGGAAGGGATCTCTTAAGGACCAGCAAATAAATGATTACAGACACCAAATACTCTTTCAGCGTACATGTGGACATGTGAACATTGATTTAGCGACAGATTTGGGGGAAACAAAAACAAAAATGTAAATCTAGCCTCCAATATGACACTTTTCCTCTTACCTGTAAGAGGGTTGGCGGTGCTGCGTAGCAGTCGGGCTCTTTTCTCCTTCAGGTACCCAATGAGACTATCCAGCTCCTCTGGTGTGATAAACCTACCCAGCAATCACACACACACAAATAAATTATTTCAAGTGTGGACAACATATAAAATATAACTGAGGTATCACAGAAGCATACGTTATATTCTCCATAGCTCCAATTTTTAGCCATGAATTCAAAATGTGACAACACCTTTCGACAAGTCAAAACCCTTAAAAACCAGATACCTGTTTTCAGACAGCAGTGTGACGGCAGTGAGCACAGATATCGGGTGGCTCTCTCTGTCAGGCTCCCTGACTAACACATCATCTGCCATCTTGGCAGCCTTTCTGGCAATCTCCTCTCGTTCCTTTTCACGGTTCTCCACTTTGTAGGTGTCGTAGTTGTGGGCAACCAGCATCATGGCGTCCTGCATTGGCATGTTTCGATGCTCTACAGCAACAAGGACACATTAAAAAGACACACATTTCTAATGCTACCCTCTGTACTTCTGGAGTGACCAAAAGTGACCCCAACAGACATCGGACGCATTCGGTTGTCTTGCGTTACCTTGCGGTGTGCCGAACAAGATGTTGACAGTGCAGGATCGGTGGACCTGGTGCTGCTGGGTAATGATGATGGCAAAGGGAGTGCGGGCTCGGCCTACGTCCTCCAGGGCCTGGGTTAGTGACACCTCTGTGTTGAGGAAGATCAGATCCACCACCATGCCCAAATCACGGACTTTCCGCCCGACTGTCTCAGCATACTCCCTACAGTTGTTTTTAAAGCACAGGTACACATGGGCAGACACACACACACAGACACACAGACACACACACACACACACACAGACACAGACACGCACACAGACACACACACACACACATACATACACAGGAGTAATATGAAATGAAAACATCCCATGTACTGATCCAATATTTACAGAGATGTGACTGGTTGCACATCTGTGTTTCCTGTAAAGGACAGAGAGCAGACATACTTTTGGGCCTTGTTGACCACGATCACAGAACAGTCAACAGGACGGTCGGTGTCGTAGCGCCGCTGGAGCTCTTCATAGTACTGTCGATATAATTCATTACGCCGACGCTCTTCTGGTCGAGCACGATCATCTACAGTTGAGGAGCGGATTGGAAAGTTTAATGTCAGTATAATTTTCTGCATTTGAATAGAATTAGAAACTGATTTAAAAAAAATGATAACGCCTCAGTGGGGAAATTAAGCTCTGACATAAACACTGCAGTCGTCAAAACATTTTACGAAGAAATGGACGATTAGAACAAAAATTTCATGGACTCGATTTCATGTACCTCACTTTTCAACTGTACACACCGCATGTAGTTTAAATGATAGGTTTAACAGTGATGGTGCTGTGTCCCCACAAGAGGTTAAAAGAAGATGATACCTAAAGATACTAAAGAACTTGCATAAGAAAAAAGGCGCTGGATAGATTTTTGGTATCCAGATAATTGGGAAAATCCAATTGATTCCAGGAAAAAGAAACATATAATTCTACAGTTGAACACAATATCACTCCACAGTGATTAGGTACAGAGTACACATACCCTCTGGCTCACGGCGTCCATTCCAGGGATCTCTGTAAGGGTCCCGGTAGGGTTCATCCTTCCTCCGGTAAAAGTCATCAGCACCGCTGCGGTAGTATCGGTCATAGTCATCTCTGCTGTTAGGAAATATTTCAGGTTCAAACAAGAATAGGATCACTGAACTCTGGACTCCCAAATACTGAAATGAGTGTCAGTTACCTGTATGCAGGGTCCCGTGGGTCACCTCTGAGGTCCTTGTCTCTGCTCTCTGAGCTACGGTACCGGTAATCGGGGTCACGAGAGTGGCCACCCGACCTTGGCTCTCGAGCTGAGTCCCGTCCATCACGGCTGTCTCGAGGCTCCCGCCCATCACGGCCATTTCGAGGCTCACGCCCATCACGCCCATAAACTGGGGAACGTGACCGAGGCCGGGGCTCTTTGCTGTCCCCATAACTGCTGTACGGGGCCCTGAGACAAAAGTTATCAGTGAGTGCAAAGAAGGTTAAAGCTCAGGCTGCCTATGAAATAGTACAAGGGTAATCTTCTGTCCATAAATGGTGAGGACAGGTCTACAGCTGGTATTATAAATTTAGTTCAGTTAACATGTTTTCTTTCCCCAGTATGAAACAACGGAATATATTTATTCACACAATCGAAGCGGAGCACCAGAGAGCAGCTATCGTGATCGCAAGAGGAACAAGCACAAATTAAATCCAGGAGGGAATTCCAATAAACGCCATTTCAACGATCTTTTGAAAATGTCCAGCGATGCGTGTACACAACGATAATGATTCATCAACCATAAAACACACAAGTACCATGGCTGTTTAACCTTTTTGAACAAGGCAGTTTATTTTACCCATTGAAGCATTTTGTTGTTCAGTACGACACATTCCAACGCTGCAAATATGAGGTCGCAAGTTGCTTCAATGTTTCTCAAGAAAATATAAATGAAATAGAAGTTTGAACAAACTTTTTTTTTGGTTTCTTGACCCAGTATAAAAGTTCAATTTGTTTTCATAACTCTCGAAAATATGTACCACAAACCATACACTCCCTTTACCTCAAATTACCTTAGAGCATTGCGCATCATGACAGTTTATATTGACAATACAGAACTTAATCATATTAAAGTTAGTATTTGACGCATTTTTTGCACTGGTCTATGATCATATGTGTGTGTGTGCGTACCCCACCCCATCCCCAAACTTCCCTCATAAGCATCTCAGTGATGTTTGGTTACATATACTCAAAGTGGCCAGCTGTGAGGTGCTTACAGCATCACACGCAAAGATGCATCAAAGCTCAACCTTCAGTCGACAAGCCTCAAATTAACTGGCCAGCACTTTTCATGTGCTGATTTGTAAAAAAGGTACCCCATGACGCAATGGAGCAACATTTTTAAGAATGGGCCCCTGCTCTGTTCATCTATCCTGCAGGTCAGCAGGTGACACAATACAGTCCTGCTGACGCTTATTCCACTGATCATTGGTTGCCGGTCGTAGCGCGTCAAGAAATGCACCAGTTTGAGGAACAAAATTCATTCAACACAGTTATTAGGCCTCAAGGGGAGACACGCACACACACACAGACACACACGCACACACACACAGACACACACACAAAACATGTTTTTGGCTTTAGGGGAGCTGTTCATTAGAGTAAACGCCGTTTTAATGTACACCACTAAATTAGTTAAAGGCCATGCTGTCAGACATGACCCTGTTTAACAGAGGGGGGCAGGACGGGACAAGCATCAAATCTTTCAACCAGAACGATACAAACCCGATTTTTACGATGAAATACGGGATAAAAATCGCGCAAAGAACTCGAGCACCGAAAACCCACAAGACAAGAATGTTTGAGACAAACAGACTCTAAATTACATTCATAAGGCTCTTCTCTTTATTTCAACAGATCTGGAAGTTTTGTATTTAAGGTGAAATATTGACCACCAAACCATCTACCGTTACACTCGCTTCCATCAAGCAGACTTCATCAATGGTGGAAATGACAGTTGTGGATAGAGTTATACGCTTTTGGTTTTTGTTCCTTTTGGTTTTTTACTGGCACCTCAGAGGCGATGGTACTTCTTCACACCCATTTCACGTTACTTTACCTTCGTGGAGGGCTCTGCTGGGATTGAGGTTTAGCTTGCCGTCGCTCCACTGCCATATTTACATCTGAAAATAAATCAATCCAAACGTTGAACATAGCAGTGACATGTAAGAATCAGCTTATGTGTTCACGCAGAATGGAGTTCCCGCCTCAAAACTTCCACGATCCGAATGAAACTCATCTTCAATATCCGAGCTTGAAAATCCAAACTGGACGAGTCAAAATGCAGCAAATCGAGTTGCCAAATATGTCAAATTGAGTTTAAGATGAACAAGAAATGAAGGAATTCTTTTCTCGCCTTCAAAATTAGCTCAACACTAGCAAAGCCTGAACTTCAAATAAATACGATTTCCAACTTGAAATTTGGTCGTCAGAATCTCCCAAAACCACAAGAGCCACACTTCAGTGACACATTTAAATCCACGCTGAAGAAAATTCAGAGCAGTCTTGCAAATAAAACAAGAAAATTCAGACATTCAGGCTTTGCCAGAATTTTATAATCTCACTTTATTTGCTCTGTTGGCCAAAAATGTAACATGTCTGCAAAAAGAAAGGCAAAGTAGAAAATCTGCAATGCTAATCTAGTCTGATCTAAGATCATTGTAGGTCAAATCATACGACCTACACTTAGTGAAGTTAGTTGTGGGCAAGCATAGGGTGACATTTTCATCACTGCTGTTATTGCCATTTCATTTACTGGATGCAGAATATCACATAATTAAATGGTGTTTAAGAGAACAGCTTTTAAGGTCTGCAATTATTAATGAAATGAACGAACATCTCGAGCTTTCATACACAACCTTTATCCACTGAAAGCCATTGGTTAAGTGTTAATCCCTAAAATAGCATATTTGCACATATTTCTTGTGTTTTCAATAACCAAATCCACAAAAGCTGATTATCATCAAACCCAATCAGCATACATTTTTTGAGAACTAAAACAAAGCCAAAAACATCCCAAGCTTTCATTTTCTTGGCTCTGCTGCTCGCCGTGCACCAATTGAACATATCCGCTGAAGTCAGACAATCACACCTACTGCGGTTCAGGCTTACCTATTTTATAACCTTTATATATGCGACCTTTTTGGGCCGCCTTTGCAGCTTCGGCTTCCTCAACGCGTTCAAATTGTACAAATCCAAACCCACGAAACATGGATACGCCTAGAAGAGGAACATTTTAAGTGGTGCAAAAGATCATTTTGAAGAACATTTTAGATGCAAGCTCATTTACTCGATTTAAAAAATAAGCAGGCAAACCAATACCAATACTTTACATTCTTGCATTTCAAGAAAAAAAGACTCATGATGATGAAGTTAATGCTACTAGACATCTAAATGCACTTTTAAAATTTTGAAAATATTCCAACAACTTTGACATTCATGGACAGCGTGCTCATATTATTATCAGGAGTTAAAAGTGACAAATTATGGCTTATATTGCGTTTACTGACCGACTATCTTCCCGTATGGACTGAACAGTTCTTCCAAATCCTTCTTTTCCATGTCAGAGGTCGGCAAATTCCCAACAAAAATCCGTCTCTCCAAATCTCTCGGATCGTTACTGTTGCAGGAGCGTGAATAACGCCCCGGTGATGGGCTCCGGCTTCTTCGGTGAGACATACCTTGATCCCAAAGTGTACTGGTTTCTTTCTTTGTGCGCCTCAAATGCTTGAAAAAATTTGTTCGCAAAAAAAAGCTTCTTTAAATTTGTCCTCCACAATCCTGAAACATGTCAGTGAGTTAAGAGATCAAATTCCTTGGAAGGATCAAAAGTTTTAGTAGAGCAAAAGTTGCAGATCAAAGTTCACACAGGAAATGCTTGTGAAACGTAGCAAATATTCAAATTTCAAGTAAATAGTGCTGTTAAATCGCAAATTCTTCTGAAACTTCGTCTTTATTTAAATGCATCCTGTGTTGCTCTGGTGCTCATTTGCACAGCAGGAAATCAGTTCATGTAACTCAGCACTGGACCTTTACGGGTGTGAGAGCTTGCCTTGAATTATGGTACAAGGGGACAGGAGTGGGACATCAGTGTATGATTGACACTGAGTATGTTATATTAATAAATGCAAAGCCGCCAAGAAAATTTGGTGATGCCATGGACTTCCGTCTGATTTTTGCCCTTGCAACTGGAATTGAAAGCCTTGCATTACTAGCTCACAGTTTCACTTCACTCATTATGGTTTGGCAAGGCTCTTTGCTTAACACCAACAGAATTTCAAGGAGTACCACAGATATGAACCGTTCCTCCTCAACTATCCACGAAAAATTTTCAATCGTATCTTGTTTGAACTAGTTGTTCATGGAGTCCATCGGTTTCAAGAGGCAGCAAATTGCATTAACATCTAAAAAGTTCCCAAAACTGAATAATTCCATGAGTATCTGTTTGTATTATACTAATTCTCAGTAGATGTCGCTCAGACTGAAGTCTAGTGAAAATCAAGTGCAAAAGATGCAGTCTGCCTTTATAAGGCTGGAGACGAAAGGCGTACGAGGCCGCAAACTTTTCACGCGAAACAAAATCACAAGGATATACTGCAGATGTTGTGAGAAAGTGGGGCAAATAACGGAGTCGGACGTTCCAAATATTCCAAGATATAAGTTTAGCTGCACTCACTGCAGCTGACGAGTTTCAGTTATTTTTTGGCAAGAAAAATATGCCCTGGTTGCTCTGTAGAATTTCACGAAATAGCCGCTCAGACGACAAACAGTTTTTTTTACGATTTGAAATTCCGCATTTGTTCAAAACATCCTCTTCTCTTGAAATTATAAAAAGTCTTGAGGAAAATTCAATTGATGAAGTGAAATCACAGGCTTACGGTCACCTTGAAAACATCAAAATCCAAGTGATTTCTTTTGTATAAAAAGCAAACAAAAAAAACAATGTTCTTAAAAGTCTTAAGGATGAATTGATTATTCTACACAGCGCAATATGAAGTGATTTCAGCAAAACAGACACATTTACACATCTCTACACTGCAAACTGACATTGGGAAGTGAGGGCATTTTTGTTGTATTACATATATGGTTGTAGGTAATGTACATAATGCTTTTTTGGGAGCAGCCCCATCCATACCTTAATTTGAACCTAGATGCCCCGGATTCTGTGTCCACATAATCCAAAACTCCCAAGTGTCTGAAAGGGGTGGAAAAAAGTTAATAACCACTTTACATAGTTTTGGAAATTAATCACTTAATTTTTTTTTTAGATGTCTGTAGTAAGTTTACACTATACCAACTACTGTGTCGCAAAGCAGAGTCATGTTCACTTGAAGCCATATTTATCTCTTACCATTCACACAGCCCCACATGAAGTCTTACAAAACCAGAAGTTAGTATTCTATAATAAAATTCCAAGCAATGCTCCTATTTGTTTTAGGTATAAAATAGAAACAACCACTAGTGTAAATCAAATCCAAACATATTCATACATATTATTTGTAGGCAATTTATAATAGGATAAAATTAACCCAATGCTAATTCCAAAAGGGGGGGCACTGTGTAAAACATAAATCAAACAATCCTTTTTGACATACACACCGTGCTCAGCATGAGGCACACCAAAAATGATGCCATCACGTTTGTTGTCTGGAGTGCAACGGCTCCACAGGGCGTTGCAGAGCTTGCTCATGAACCTCCAAATTTCTCTAACTAGACAAGCACTGCGTTTTTCATTTCAGGATGACAGAATTTGAAGGTGACTACATGAACAGGTTCGCCTCCCCAAAACTCTTTGTGACATTTCACTGAGAAACCACAGGGACAGTTGCTCTTTTCTATACATTTCCATTTTGGTTTTTCAATTTACAACATATGGCAACAATATTATATATTTGTATTCACAATGTTGGTGTCATCTACACACTCATCTTTTCAAACACTGTACTCTTCAAAAACAGATTCTGGTTCTGACAGCTTTAGCATCCTTTAGTCTTTTTAACAGCCAAAACCGGAGACACTGGAAGTAGGAGTGTGGGGATGGAGTGGGCATGAATACCAAGAAGGGGGTCATCACCTGTTGCTACATGTGCTGGTGTGATAGCCTCACACAGCCAGTGAGCTAAATGCTATTTTTGTCAGAGGCTTCCCTTGAAATACATAAAGGTTTTTTTTTTTTTAATTAATACCTACAACTTCAAAGGCCTATGGCTTCCTTCATAAATTTAGATTTTGCACTTTTTATTACAGAGTTTTTTTTTTCTTTTTGCTCATTCAGAGCTCAGTCTAATCAGCACTGCTGTGTGGGACAGCGGTGTGAACGGTGAGGCACCACAAAAGAAGTGATAACGGTGTGAAGGGGGAAATACTTGCCCCGACACATCTCGGCGTGCAAGCAAAACTCAACATAACGTCGGTCGTGTACAAATGGCATATAACAAATTACCGTACAGGGTGTAATTAGAGATACCTAACACAATGTAACTGTTTTGTTGTATTAAATCAGTAACGTTAGCTTAAGATTAAAACTGCTTTAACGATATTTTTAAGCCGCGTGTTAGAGTCAGGTGATAACGATGTACATGTTGGTTAGCTCAATTATCGTCAGCTGTTGGCTACTTCACGTCAGGTAGCCATAGGCCTAGGCTATATGTTATCGTTATACCAAACGGCTAGCTTCACAATTAACGTACACAGCCAGCTAACTTAACGTCACCTTACGGTCGACGATATCACTGCGCGTGTCGTTGTATTAAAAACAGAAAAACAACTCTTTCCTCACCTTCAATGTGAATTTAATCTCCGTTTAAAGTCTCTCAGGGACAGGAACAGCTCGTGTCTATTCCGCTGTATTCCCCCAAAGCTACTCAACTTAAGGTAATGGCCGCCGTCCAACGACAAACTGCACCCGAACCCCACTATGGCGAAAAGATGACCCGCCCTACGCTGCCTCTGAATGGCTTACCCTGATCCTAACCAATAAACATTACTCGTTCCTAATCTAACCAACCCAACCGAAGACGACGAGTACTAGCCAATCAGAGGCAGAGTTGGGCTGGTCTTGCCTTCGCCGTAGTAAGTAAAATTCCTCTTCTTCTACGTCCACAGCTACTACTAAGCACTCATCGCCCCCTACTGGCTAGTTCTAAAATACATCTGTCGAAGGTCTATGCAGTTCAACGCCCACAACGTTATAAATATATCGACTGCTACTGTGAAATCATGTCGACACTATTCCTGCTGTCCCACACTTAAATTATACAGCATATCTTAAAAACGCAGGTTTGTATTGTGGTTTCTGCAATGAGTATTATTCATTTCTGCTATCAGTAACCTACATATGCAAACATTAGCAGTTACCTCTCTCACATACACACGTAAGCATCCACATAACAAAATAAGATTTACTGGACACAATTTTAAAAAAAAAACAAAAAACAAAAAACAAAAACATAACTGTAAAACAGTGTGTACAAAGCATATTTTGAAAACAATGTCACACATTTATCTCTTTGTCCATTTGAAGTGGAGCAGAAAATGTAACCTTGTGTCTCTGTTAAGGTATTTTCCCCCGACAGATTTTGCAACTATGGAACCACTTGTGCATAGCATTAATGGCACTATGTCTTCTGCATCACCACACATGAAACATCTATGCTGATCATCCTTCTCAAATATCTTAATACTAGAATTTGTTGATGCTGTGCCTTTAGCAGTCAGTAAATAAAGAAGCACTTTGTAAAATCTCTGCTCATGAAAGTTGCTGTATGAATGAAGTTTTTACTTACTCAATCAGAAGATAGAAGGAAGTAGAAGCAGCTCCATAACTGTATGGCAGTGTTCTCTGGTGATCTACAGTTAGTGGCCTGATTTAAAGATGAATGAGCCCATTGGACTATTAGGGTCTGTCACTCCTATGTAATGTATATCATGAGTGGATTTCCTTGTATACAATAATATGTAATGGATTTCTAAGTGTAATAATGGTTCATATTCATTATTTATCACCACCACTTTTCTATTTTGTCAGTATTTCTTTGTCTTAATTCTCAGGTCTGTGATTTATGATTGTGTTCACTCATATGCGATGCAAATATTGTACATTTACCACGTGCAACAAGAACACTTACAGTACACTGACACGTCAAAGCAGATGAATCATTTGCCAGTTTTCTGCCACTTCTCTGGATCTTGCATGCATTGGCCGCGTCTTGAATTATGCCTTCCATAACACTGTCAAAGGGAGATGAGTAACAGTGTCATCTGATCAAAATCTTGAGGAAAACATTAGTCACAAGTAGCAGTAATCCAGCAGTTTGTGTGAAATTGGATAAAACTGATTTAGTAACGGAGACATGCATCCAAATAGCGTGTTCCTTTGAGAGACATCAGTGTCATCTCGAGCATCTTGTCTCAGCGTGACGTGTGTGTATCTGCACAGAACACGTCCAGTTTCATACTGCGAGAGGACAAAGTCTTCACTGTAAATCCTGGCCAAACTGCTGTGTGCTTGGCGATTAATACAAAACTGCCACTGGGATATTCAGCCAGAAACTACTAATAGTTACCATGACAACACAACCAGCCAGCTCCCTAAACGTCGCTTTGCGCGAACATAATCAAATCTCCACGACAAGCATCCGAGTCAATAAACTATGCCACAAAAACTTATGTGAATAGCTCCAATTCAGTTGTTTTCTGCACCCTTACGTGAAGTAAATCTGGCGAGGATCACCTTACACAGCGTCAGCCTGTTGCAGCGATGGATTGTAAGTACATTTACTCAAGTACCGTAATTAAGTACAATTTTGAGGTACTTGTATTTGACCATTTACATTTATGCTACATTTTGCTTCTACTCCAAATATTGTACTTTATACTCCACAACATTTATTTGACAGCTTTAGTTACTTTGCAGACTTAGATTATTAATACAAAATACAATCAACATTATGGTGTATTATTATGTTAAGCTGTGCAGCAGTACATGAAGTAATTAAAATGAGCCCTACCTTCACCAGCTGCAACATTAAAGAGATGTACGCGTTAAGGTATCACTAGTACCAGCCATGAAAATGCCATGAACACGTGGGAAAATCGTATGATCAAAAATGATTTGACTGTTGTTATTCAGTCACGCTACAAAATGATTACGACTGGTTATTCCAGAGCTGTCACGTGACGTACAACTTCTCCGTACAGTGGGACGATGCCGCGTTCGAGGCACGTCCGAGTTATCGCAAATTTCATTTTCAAATCGATCTTCTTGGTAAATAAGATTTCATGTCGACATTCAAGTCCTGATTGCGACTACAACATTAAGCTTTCTCTAAAACTTCAGACACAGTCATATCAACATATAAGTGCCGTAAAACAAAACAAACATGGATGCCTCCTTTCAGTCAGAGTCCGCTTTGAAGGTAATTGAACTCAAATGTAATATGTATAGTGCTGTATTAATCGTGAACAGTATTTTCAACCCGCACAAGACCCAATCTGAATTCAATGTACAGCTGTCTTCAGTTGTCCAAAGATGTGAACACTCACAAGTCGGAAACATAATGAGCTTCCACTCTGTGCCTCCATCTGAGCCCGGATGACTTGAACGCACCAGGGTTGCCAGGTTGGGATGCTGTCAGCTTTAGTTTGTATGTCAAAGTAGTGCTGCGTGTATGATATTGTCCGAGTCTTATTTTGGGAAAATTATATTATGTAACGTATGTGTTTTTTCAAAATCAATAATTAATTGTTTTGTTTTTTTTAAATATTGTCAAATTTTGGAGACTAATATTTCCTCGTCGTTCAGCAGTCGATAATTTATTTATCTAAGCTGTTTCTATCGCTTCATTAAATGTATTTACTTCTTATTAAGGACAACATAGGAATTCAGCTCACTCAACGGAACACGGTTTTCCTGTTTGGGCTTTTGGTTTTGCTGGGAGGAATCACACTTATCTGGCAACACCCACAGTCGCTTTGTAAACGCTTGGTTGTGTCAAGATGGCAGACATAGAGGAGATCTCCGATGAAGCTAAGGTACTACCTTTGACATTTATAGCGTTTGTATGTTATTCCCTTTGTCCTGAAAACTGGCAGTGCTCTGTGAAAGCCTAGCAATGTTGAATGAATTTCCTTAGCGGGCCGTATGAGGTGTTTTCCGGCGTTGCTAGCTAAACTAAGGCGGTGCTGTATTTGACAGTTCAGCGATGTACCTTGTGTGTTGTTCCTGCGCCCAAACACATGATGTAAGTTAGCTAAATTATGTGAGTCCGGCCCTCTTTGATAAAAAAAAAAATATTTATATATATACTTTTTGCAAGGGCTCAGGTTGATGTCTGTTTCAGCATGACCGTGAGTTTAGAATAATTGGTAATGATAAGCTAATGCTAAATGGAAGGAAGTCGAGCTACTTCCTGCATTTACAGTAACGTTAATGGTAATGACAACACCACCCACACCCAGTTTGCTTCAGCATAACTTAGCTGCCTAAACTGGTCTTGATAATATCAAAAGTTGAAGTTCACCACACGTTACTCGAGTTTCTGCGTGTTTTGTATTCTGGCCTGTAGATTCACAGGACAGATGCAGTCTTCCCGCAGGATTTCTGGGGCTTGCAGTGACTGCTGTTGCTTCCCTTGCTTCATGCTGCTACATGTTGTAAAATAATGCTTTGCATTCCTAAAGCTGATGGTATGTCAAGGGGCTAACAGCACCCAGCATTACCATAGGAAACAGTCAGTTAAGTCAAATTTCCCATTTAAACTCCTATTGGACATCTACTTCTGATAGTATCACCATCAGACGATAGCTTGAATTGTTGAAATGCATTGTGGAGAGTTAAAGTCTGAGCCTGGGGGTGCTGGCTGGGCTCTGAATGGAGTGACAGTTAAACTGGGTTACTCATTGTTGTGCCCCTCCGCCCTTTCAGCTGGACCGACCATTTGTAGGTCACTGCCAGCTGCAGCCTGGAGGCTAAATAGCCCTGTAAGCCTGACAGACGGCATCACTGGCACAGCCACACCATGATGTGGTGGTGACATTAGGATGGAGGACTGGTTAAAGCAGTGAACGTTACGAATGAGGGATGAAAAGAGAAAGGGGGTGATTGCAACCTTGCAATCATGTTGCTAGAGTATATGCTTCCTGATTGTGTATAATACATAAAAGTGCTGACTGAGTATTACCTTATGGGAACACCAATGTCTGCCACGTCTTCCTCACTCTGTGGCTCTGACACCACATGCTTACACTTGCATACTGGCTAAGAAAAGCCCTCAGGTCGGGCGACAAACCCTGCTTGCCATCTAAGGAGTGGCCAAAATAGAGCTACTAGTCTGAGGCCAAGACAGTTAGCAGACTGCTCTCTGCTTCACTCTAGTGGCTATTTGCATGATTTTGACTTCTCACAGACGTCACCTGCTATGTCTCAAAAGAGAACAAATTGGCTTTTCCAAAAAAAAAACATGCAGCTGGTGATTAGGGAGACCGCTGTTCTTTGGCTCTACCAGAGTTCCTTTAAGCAAGAGGAGAACTGAATTCACACCTTACACACTGCATTTAGGGGTCATGTGAGGCCTTGTACTACTCTTAAGTTACGTGACAAGTTATTTTATTTATTTCTAGGTTCGTATTGCAGCTAATTTTGTGCTGCATGCTCCTCCAGGAGAGTTCAATGAAGTCTTCAACGGTGAGCCTTATTTGTGATTGACATTTTTCGGACCACCAGCATTTTAATGTGAATGGAAACGATTTGTTAGTGCTATTCTTACGTTACTCCTTCTTTTCAGATGTGCGAGTGCTGCTCAACAATGATAATCTTCTCAGAGTGGGCGCGGCTCAGTGAGTTTCATTCTTTTCTGTTTTAATGTAGTAACATAATGGTTTTCTACATGTCTGTACATGCAACTTGTGCTTGTATTCTTTTTCTGACACAGTGCCTTTGCACAGTACAACATGGACCAGTTCACTCTTGCCAAGATTGATGGATATGATGATCAGGCAAGCTTTTCCTTAAATAAATATTTTGATTGTTTCCTTTTGTTATCGAACTCGTTAAAATTTCATCCTGTATTGTAGCAGCTATAGTAAGAGCAGGTTTCTGTCTGCTTCCCCTGCAGGTCCTGATAACAGAGCATGGAGACCTGGGTAATGGCCGCTTCTTTGACCCTCACAACAAGATCTCCTTCAAGTATGACCACCTGAGAAAGGAAGCCAGTGACCCCCAGCCCTATGAGGGCGAGGCAGCCCTAAGGTCATGGAGAGACGCCTGTGATTCTGCCCTGAGGGCCTACGTCAAGGAGCACTACCCCAGTGGAGTTTGCACGGTAAGATCGCTGTCCGAGTCTGCAATGTAGCCGCCACGTTCAGCATCGCGCACAATCAGTCACCCACTTATCCGTCTTCATCTGCTTCAGGTTTATGGGAAAACAATCGATGGTCAGCAGATGATTATTGCTTGTATCGAGAGTCATCAATTTGAGCCTAAAAACTTCTGGTAAGTTGATGGAGGATGATTTTCTAATCAAATGTGCTCTGACAGTTATGTCGCTGCAGCGTAGAGCCAATGATGGGTTCTTGTGTTTGGAACCGGTTTCTGTTTTACACTTTCTCTTTCCAGGAACGGTCGCTGCCGGTCCGAGTGGAAGTTCAGTGTCTCGCAATCTACCGCACAGGTGGTAGGAGTCATGAAAATACAGGTATGCTGAGAAATGAGCAGGTGTAGTGTGAGGTTAGCTGTGAGGCTAGTTTTGTTTCACTCTCGTCTTTCTTTCCTCTGTTTTTCCCAGGTACATTATTATGAGGATGGAAATGTGCAGCTTGTCAGCCATAAGGATGTAAAGGAAACACTGTCTGTGTCTGTAAGTATTTTAACTTTTTAAGTTTTTCTTTTTAACCTTTCTCCAGGAAAGCTCAAGATCCTTGTCTAATCATGGTCTGTGTTTGCATTTTCAAAGAAAGCCAAGCAGTGCTGCTAATCCACGAGCAGGCAGAAAATAATATAATGGACTTATTGGAGCGTTTCATGCTTGATTCATGTTGATCTGTGCTTAATTCGTTTCATTTGTTAAATTCACCCACAAATGTATGTTTTGGCAGAACGAAAGCCAGACTGCAAAGCAGCTCGTGAAAATAATTACGGATGCAGAGAACGAATACCAGGTATGTGGGAGTTGCCTTTGCTTTGCCCACATTCTGTTTACCTTCAGAAACTTCCAGGTGGCACTGATGAATGACGTCATGGTACAACTTATTTTATCTGCATGACCGACATACTTATCTTTGTTGTTTTTCAGGTGGCCATCAGTGAGAACTACCAGACCATGTCAGACACCACATTCAAAGCCTTACGCAGGCAGCTACCGGTCACCCGCACCAAGATCGACTGGAACAAGATCCTCAGCTACAAGATTGGCAAGGAGATGCAGAATGCTTAGAGGACAGAGGCTGTCCGGGTGACGACAAACAAAGAGAAGAGAAGCCGATGCTCGCGCAAACGTGTGGGATGCAACATAACGTACTGTATGTCCTTCTAAAAGAGACATTTGTTTGGGGTTTTTTTTCCAGAGAATGACAGCTTCTGTAATGCACTACGAGGGAATGCCTTCATTGTAAAGTGACATTGAGAGGTGTAACTGTCGCTCATTTGCAAACTTTTTTTTAACAAATAATGCCTTTAGTGACACTGTGAAAGTTTGGGTCATTCCCTGCTGTTTGGATTCTCAGAGTCACACTTTAAACACACCTAGTTTCTCATCCCTCAGTGCTTCAAATGGACACACATCCTCCCAAAACCCCTGACTTTCATGTAGCAACTAATTTTCCTCCTATAACATAACTGAACGAGCTTCCGATACCTCTATAGTTTTTTATTAACAGAGGGCAAATACTGTATGCAATTTGATATGTTAACTGACTGGAGAGACACTTGACAACACCAAATTATACAATTTATATTTCAGTCTGAAGATCCCACCTGTTTATATTAATGCATCCCTGTGAATGTGGGGTTGTAGCCAGCGGACATGCCAAAGCATACATTTTTCTTTCCCCCTTCACAGACTGTATTTTGTCTTCCCTTTTCTTTCACTTCTGTCTGCTGTAGAGAGATATTTTCGGTGATAATCCCTCTATAACCCCCTGGACTGATAAAGTATTGGTGTTTTCTTGCCAGCTGTTTGCCTTTAGCTTTTGCTATATTTTTTTATACAAACTGTAAGTACTGTTATTATTAATGAAATAAAAATATGATCTACAAGCAATAGCCATCATTTATGTTTCATGTCATGAATGGACCAGATTTTTTCATCCGGGTCTCTGGATTTGAGGAGGTTTGTTGACCTGAGGGGGAGTTTGTGCTCTGATTTTCTTGTAAGTCTAGATTTGACTGTTTTTAGGCATAAAAGGAAATTAATTGAAATGAAAGGATTTAATATTCTCCAGTGGAATTACATGCCTGACACCAGAGCATAATGTAGTGAGATAAAGTTGCACTTGAATGAAAATTTTTAGACAAATAGATAAAGTGTACAATTTGTTAATTTGATAGTAAATTTTACAGAGTTTGTTTTGCAAACTGGTGCAAAAGTATGTCTATAAATTCAGCTGTGTTGCACAGGTCAAGTTTCATTAAGACTTAAAGTACATACATACAGTGGGGTAACTACAGGTTAGGGAGTGTCAACAAAAACTTGTCTGAGGAAGCCTGTGTGCTCACCATATAAGACACTTTAGGAAATTCAAACTTTGGTTAAACTTTGTTAGGTATATAAAGACAGAAGATTTCACACTAAAGTTGAGGGTTTCAACAACGTATTTTGCCGAATGTTGTCTTGTGCAGACGATCCCTTGCTGAGACCGTTGGAGAGCGTCCACGAGCAGGGATTTTGCGCAAAACTGCGCGCAATAGCGCATCTGCATATCATTTAATCGATCATTCTAACGTAAAAACCATAAGCTACAAATCAATACCAGCGAAAAGGTTTAACTTCTGCTCTCGAATATGGACCAAAGTCGCCCCGCGAAACACTGGAAACTTTATCACAGCCGCGTTTCAATCAGGAGAGATGCATCACATTAACTTAGTACGCGCCAATGGAGTCCAGACACTGGAGGTAGTGGATGAAGGGAATGGCTGAGGTCTGAATGAATGTGAACAGGATCAGGCTTCTGGAGAGCTCCCGGGCGAAAGGAAGTGATGAAACTGGAGGTGAATGGTGCGGAAGAGGGTCGCCACAATTCCCAACAGGTCCATGCCCAAACGTCTTTAAGAAGGACCAGTGGCGCGTTCAACAACCCGTTACGGTGCGGCGGGTTCCAAACGTCGCCGCTGATTGGCTAACACCGCTGACAAACCCACTAAACCGCGTGTGTATCGCGGAGTGGGCGTTTCTTGTAGCGGCTGTGCGTCCGCAGGCTGACCACTCGAAACCCATCTGACACAGTTTCGTTTCGTTGTCATCTAACCAGGAAAGCGCAACCGAACGGTGCTCATCGTTTTCGTATTGAACGTGCTCCAATTTAACGCCCGACAGCACCGATATGATTGGCTGAGGGAGATCGTGGCAAAATATGGTTGGTGTAACGGAAGAGGGAACGCCAATAGTCAGCTGATTAAGAAAGCAGGAGGAGACGGAGAGAGATGTGGATAAAAAGAAGAGCGTAAACAAAGTCCTCCTGACTGAACTTAACTACCTCTGGAAATTCAGGCTGTCGGTGAGTCATCCGATGAACTTCCTCATCTGAATCAGTCGATCGTCGGTAGCATTGGCCTGCAGCACGCCAACATGTCGCTGTCAAACTGTCTCGAATCCGGACTGGACTTCATTGAATTTCTCGGAGACAGAATATCCAACACCAGCAAGAAGGAACTTCGTGACATCTACAACTCTGAATTTAAGGGGAGGTAAGCTTCAAAAACAAGCGTGTGTCACATGCAGTGGACTGGGTGGTGTGTAACACAGCTGCCTCTGTGTGTGTGTGTGTGTGTGTGTGTGTGTGTGTGTGTGTGTGTGTTTGTGTTTGTGTCCACAGAGAAGGAATAAAGGACCCTAAGTTTTCCAGTGTTTTCTATGCCCTTATGAAGTTCAACAAAGCCTACATAAGACAGGGGCAGATCTTCATAAATGTCAGGCCTGAGGTGAGATGTCATTTCTCCAGTGGGGAGCCAAGCCTGGACACGTTCGGTGTTTTGCAGCAGCTGTGGGACAGTACAGAAAGAGGAAGAGGAAGTATCATATTATTCTTAATCTCTGCCACAGTTTCGAGTGTACTGCGACCAATGGAGGAGGCCCCGGGCCCCTCAGCAGCCACAGAGTCCCGGGTCCGACCCCCAGAGCACGGCTGAAACACGTGCCCCCTCCTCTGTCCCTGTGACCCCTGTGCTGACCCCCAAGAAAAAGCTGGTTACGGAAATCATTCGCAAGTTAAAGGTGAACAGGTAGGTTTGTTTTCGTGTGCGCTCTGTATCGCACTCTGATATGTTCCATTAACTCGTGTGTTGCCATAACACTTCACCAAAAGACCCTTTTGTCTGAGGTGAGGGGTGGTCTTTCATCATGCTGATGGCTTTTCACACGCAGGGTTTTTGATAATGGTCGCCATGGCGGTGCAGCAGGTGGCATTGTCACAAGAAGCATTGTCTGTGTTCAAACCTGCTGGCCCGCTGGCGCCTTCCTATGCAGAGTTGGCATGTTCTCCCCGTGTGGGTCTCCTCAGGTGCCACACACCTGCAGGCTAAACCGCCCACAGCAGTGAATGGCTGTGTGTGTGTGTGTGTGTGTGTCAGCCCTGTGATGTGATGTGACCGATGACCAGTCCAGAATCTACCTCCACCTCTGATCCAGGGACTTTTCCAATGACTAATATCTCGCCATTTATACAAGTTGATTCATTTAAAAGTCAGAAAACAATCAGAAATTAAATTGGGCACAATTTAATCTATAAGGTTAAACATTGTCTGCAAAAAGATTGCCTATATTTTAAGAGCCATTTTAAACTGTTAATCACATTCTTCAATGACCAAATCTCATTTTAAACGCTTTTAATGCTTCATAATTTCCCACGTTTTTGTCTCCAAGCGACTAAAGGGCACACCGGTTTTTGAAACTGGTCAAGTATTGAACGAGAACAGTTTTTATGTCGCCGACAGGCTCAGATTGTCAGTCCAAGTTCCTGAAGACTTTATGGAAAAGATAAACCTTTTTGTTAAAGTGTAAGATCCCTCTTGTTCAGCCAGAAACGGCGTTTAAATCGCTCTCACCAAAGCCCTGCATGCTTGCAGATTAATGTTCTGTCAATTGGCTAATTGATTCATTCGCTAATCGTTGCAGCTTTAGTGGAGATAATTGATCGATGTTTATGATGCGTCTTGTCTAAGGAGAGGAAGAATTATGAGACCCAATGACAGTCTTGCTGTCTGAGCTAGTATTTCCAGAGCAGATGGTGATGAATCCGCCTGGTAGCGTCCCCTTTAGAGGATGGAGGTGAGGTTGAGGGTGCAGGCGAGGCTCTCTGTGATGTGCACTTCAGCAAACTGGCAGCTCTTAACCGCCTTCACAGCAGAGCCGTTGCTGCGCAATAGACCTTTCTGACATGTCAAAGCAGGAAAAACACAATAATAATTAGCCTTAATGATGGCTGCATTCCATTCAGATGAGCCAGTTCTAGACTTTTTTACTGTACATGCTGACTCAGAGCAGAGGCTTTAGGGAGCGCAGTCGCTCTGGATGTTAGTAGACCACCTTTTGATTTTCCTGCAAATATCTGCTGTCAAACAGGTCTGCTGAGAGCGGTCGCCATCTATAATGGGATTCTAATAATATATCCATTGTTTTTATTTGATATTAGTCTAGAGAGACAACAAAACATGGCAGATAAAGGGGGGAGTGGGTGATGTGAGTGGTGACATAGGAGAGTTGGAGGGATGTGGTACTGCATACCTCGACCCCCCAACCTCAAGCCTTCCAGGTGTGAACTCTGATCACGCCTCTCTCTCACAGGAAGCAGTTGACCGCTGACAAGGGGGGCATTGAGATCACTTCGGACCCTGTGGCGACCGATGGGAAGGTTCAGTTCACTGTGGATCGTCTGAGGGAGCTGTTCATCGTCAGGTTCCACATCGCCAACACGGGCAAGAACTGCATCCACTTCACCTACTACACCGCCCTGCACAAGATTCGCTGCTTCACTCTGGAGGATGAGCGGAGGGTGACCAGAGCCTGTCCGCTGTTCCTCTGTCCCGGTGAGACAACGAACACGACTCCTCTCTGTTTTCAGTGGCAGGCGTGAGTAACGCTCACAGCGCCGCCTCCTTTCGTTCACAGGGGAGAGCTATGAAGTGGTGGTTCGGTACGCGCTGAACCACTATGGATGTTTCCCTGCCACGATGTACTTTGAGTTCTGCCCGGATCCACCAGGATCTGCGGCCTTCTGCATTGTGAGGGAGATGGAAGCGCTGGCCAGGACCCCGCTGGCGGTGGAGCTGGGGCCCGTGTCTCCTTACAGACCGTTCCAGGTGGTCACATACAAGCCTGTGAACACCGTGGTCGTGGACGGGGTTCCTCCTGATAGGTAACGGCTGATTGCAAAGCAGTCCACAACGCGCAATAGAAATGCACTTTTAGGCTGGTTGAACTAACAACATGTATGTGAAAACATGATCAATACTGTCATGAAAGAGCAAGTCAGGTCAGGTGGCTCAGACGACTCGTGTTGTTTCCAGTTTTTCAACATTCTTCTTCTTCTACTCTTGTCTATTATAACTTAACGTAGCCTAAACCGCCAACCTCTGACAAAGCTACCCGTGGCTTTGTGTAGCTCCTGTGAGTCTGACATGTTACAGGAGTGCGATGTTAAATTGAAACAGAACCCCCCACCCACCCCCCCAGCAGCAGGAAATGCATTATTACAGATTTCAGTACAAATATTTGATTTGGGAGCTGGTTGAAGCGATTCTCTTCGCTTGTAATTGAAATTGATCAACAAATGGACCCAGAGCGGTTGCTGCAATTGTGTTTCATTCTTGCTGGTGACAGTCATGATGTGTTTTGTCCTCTTCAGTGCTGTCGTCCAGCATCTAAAGATGTCAGTGAGGCTGGCAGATTACAAGTACCCTCATTACCTAAAGGAACTGGCTAAACAAAGGATGGAGGACTCTGAGCACCTCTCCCCCGCTGCCCGCCAGAGACTCCCATCAGTGAGGTGAGAGAACAGCCTGATTCTTTCCAGCTGACCGAGCCGTTTATCACTGCAGCCTCTTCTGGCCTGAACTCCCTCATCATCGCAGTGTTTGTGTGTGTGTGCAGGGGTCTCCTCAACTCCTCCTTAAAGATGAAGACGTACTGCCATCGATTTCACCTTCTGCTGCACCTGGAGGAGATACAGATGGAGGTGGACATCAGGAAGTATGACCTCCAAAACCAAACCTTGACTCAAGACAAAAGCAACAGAAGATTGCTCACACTCAGAGTAAGAAGTCCTCACAGTGCACGTCCAACACTTTAACTAGCAGCCATGAAAAGTCGATGTCCTCTGAGTGTAGAGCAGGTGTTTTCCTGAGCTAAAGGACCCCGTTTCTTCTCTCTGCTTCCTTTGTATGATGTTATATTATTTCTATATTCTGTTGTTATTCTCTGAGAGCTTGCTGATCTCATGTAAGCTCAGTGATCTGTGTTGGGAAGGGAGTAAAACGACAACTTTTATATTCTCCAACAGGTTCCCGGTGTTGCCGAGAACCGACCATCTGTACTGAGAGGAGACTGTCTGAGGGTGTCCAAGTCTGAAGACAAGGTCCAGCCGATCACTGTGTACACGGGCTATGTCCACAGAGTAGAGCTGGATGCAGTCAAGCTGGGCTTCTCAAACAGGTAAGAGCTGGACTGAGGATCCTTGGCTTGAAAAAGCGTCACAGACAGTGAATAAAAACCAGCGCTCACACCTTCCTGTCACCTGTTTCAGGTTGTTGCAGGATTTCATCAGCAACATGAAGTTTGACGTGGAGTTTACGATCAACCGGTACCCGTTGAGGCTGCAGCATCGCGCCGTGGACTTGGCAGAGAAACATCAGCTCGAAGAGGTGCTGTTCCCATCTGGTGCAGCAGCGGCTAACCTCTCCATGCCTAACCTCAGGTTTGGTGCAAGTAAAGAGCATGCATGCACAACACCAAAAACATGCAGAGATGTAGTGTCATCTGCACACACACAAACCCGACCACCTTAACGGACTATATCTCATGTACCAAAGTATAGAGCTCAACCTGTCCTTGGTGATAAGAGCGGCCTTCGCCTCAGTTCTGTCTGGGCACTCATCCACTGCAATCACACTAACAGGAGGGACTGTTCTTTGGATTAATGCCATAAACTTGCCTGAAGTAGATCTGGTAAAACATGGCGGGTTGTGTTGACTGAGGACAACGTTCACAAACTTGTGTCTCCACATGTTCAACGTCAGAATGTTTCACCAGTGTGTAAAAATCCACTCTCACATCCAGGATGTTCAACCGTCAGCTGGAAAACAACCCGCAGCAGCACGCGGCGGTCCAGCGCATCTTAGCCGGATCGTCAAAGCCCGCTCCTCATCTCGTGTTTGGGCCCCCTGGAACTGGAAAGACCATCACCCTGGTTGAGGCTATGAATCAGGTATTAGTCTGTAGTTTTGTCATTGTGACATAATGATAAAATAAAAGAATCGCCAGTTGCTTTCTGAACATGACCAAACTATGACCAGCCCAGCTGGAGATTTCCGTGTTTTGTCTGTGTCTCTTCTTACGGGGTCAAAGTGGAAGAGTGGAAGAAAGGCGATGTCATGTGCCTCCACCTGCCAATCTGATTGTGACAGCAGAGGGATCATAAACAGAAATCTGTTTACAGTTGATAGGTTGTTTGGTTGCCATGGAGACACCACCATCAGTCAAATCTGATCAAGCCACACCCACACAGTCCTGATGAAGCCTCAAAGTCTCTTTAATTTGCAACTTAATTTTCTGTTTGTTGCAACTGTCCAACACATTTGCTGATGAATCATGGATTTTACTTTGCTTGCATCGGCAGGTCAGCAGGGCAGAGCAGTCCGCCCACATCCTCGCCTGTGCGCCCTCAAACAGTGCATGTGACCTTCTCTGTGAGAGACTGCTGGTGCACATGGATCCTCATCAGGTTTACCGTTTGTACGCCAGCAGCCGAGACCCAACAAGTGTCCCCAAGAACCTGCTGGTGAGCATCAGCTGGCAGCTTTACATCCGCAGGATAATCCGGTTACGGGCCGTAAAGCAGCTGAAGTTTTATAGGTGCTAAATTGTCTATAAGCACATTTGAGCATTTGATTTCCTGCAGTTCAGTGAACGTATGGCCACGAATGATCTAATTAATAACGTGTAACCAGGTGTATGCAGGAGCCGTAAAAAAAAAAACCCGAAACTGAAAAGTGGTTTGTACAACATTCCTCGTAGCAGGGATTAAAATCAGAGAGCTCACCAGTTTGACCAGAATGATTCATAATGTTTGCTGATCCAGACGCTGATTACTTAATTAACCAGCTGAAGAGCAGGTAGTCAAAGGTCTTTACTAAAACTCTCTGGAAGCCAACGTGTGGATCATAAATAAATATCTCACATTCGGGTCGTTCAGGGAAGGATGGCTGGAAAAATCTCACTTTTTTTTAACAAACTTGAACTCAGACACGTAGGTTAACTTTATGTGTTGTCTTATCTTTTGCCCCCTCCAGAAACACTGTAACTGGGACCAGACACAAAATGGTTTTGTGTTTCCAGACAAAGAAACTCTCATGAAATACAAAATCATAGTTACAACTATGATCACAGGTGGCAGGTAGGTCGCTGTCCCTGTTCAGACTCTTTAGTGTTTCACAGTATGAGCCGTGTTGCACTTGCATGTTATGATGGTAAAAGTTCAGCGCTGCGTTTCAATGTTCAGACTGGTGTCTGGAGGAATCCCAGTCGGCCATTTTACCCACATCTTCATGGATGAAGGAGGCCAGGCAGTGGAGCCAGAGTGCATCATTGCTATCGCAGGTAAATGCTGAATGTCTGTAATATCTGTAGATGTAATATATACTAGAAAAAGTGAAACTGACGTGTGTTGTCACTGCTGGATGTTCTGCTTTGGTTCACAGGTCTGCTCAGTGCAGGGGAGGGTCAGTTGGTGCTGGCAGGAGATCCCGAGCAGCTGGGACCGATCATCCGATCGCGTCTTGCGTTGGAGCACGGACTCGGTGAGATGAGGATTAGTTCTGCTTATTGATAAAAGTGCGGGATAAAATAACTTGTCTCTTCTGTTGTTCATTGTGTTTCAACTTGATGTTCTTCAGGACTTTCTCTGCTCGAGAGACTGATGACAGATAATGCTCTGTATCAGAAAAACAAAGATGGACACTTTGACACCCGCTTTGTCACCAAACTGCTGCGAAACTACAGGTGCGTCCTTCAGTTTTCACCTCCATTTTGCTCGTTGTAGTTACTTATTCACAGCGCTGCTGTTTTGATTTCTTGTTGGTCTCTTTCTGTTCTTCACTCAGGTCTCATGCTGCCATTCTGAAAATCCCCAATGAGTTGTTCTATGACAATGAACTGCAGGTGTTTGCTGACCAGTGGGATCGTGAAGCCTACTGCAACTGGGAATACCTTCCCAAAAAGGTTCTTAATGTCTCAGAACCTCTGAAGTGATCCCAGTTCTGATGTCCTGAGCAGAGCAGGTGGCTTTTGACCAACTGCAATTTATTTATAGATCCCTTAAAGGGAAACGCCAATTTTACATGTAAACTTTAATGTACTCGTCACAAAGAATATAAAAGATGCTACTGAGTTGCATTATGGGAAGTGTAGGATCCGGAGTTTTTGAAGCTCATACTAGAGATTTAAAGTCAGGATGTCTCAGTCTCTGCTCGACTGCTTTTGACCACTTTTTTGCTCATTTGTCTTTCAAAAAGTTTCTTAACTTTATGGAAGTGCAAACTTGCATGAGAGTCCCTTCAATTATACAGTGATTAGTGTCAAAAGGCATTAACACCCATATAATCTAAACTGATTGAACAATGTTACACTGTCACAGAAAACAAAACAAAAATCATTACAACAAGTTGGGGAAAAAAATCTCATTAGGAAACAAATTGGAGCAAAGATTGAATTCTAGAAAAAATCAAAACTCTCAGTAGGATAAAAGGGAAAATCTCTTAACAGCAAAAACTCAACGGGACGCAGTTGAAACTAAAAACACAGCTTGTAAACCACGGGGATGACGCAGGTAACTGCTCGCTCTCACGTCACTACAGGGTTTCCCACTGATCTTCCACGGGGTGCTGGGCAAAGACGAGCGAGAGGCCAACAGTCCATCTTTCTTCAACGTTTCTGAGATTGAAGTTCTGATCGACTACCTCACCAAGCTGATGGAGACGCAGGGAAAGAAGGGCCTCCCCAAACTCGCCGCGAAAGACATCGGCATCATCACCCCCTACAGGAAACAAGTGAGTCTGCACGTCTGTGTTTTTAGAAACGAGGAGGAACGTTTTTAACCAGTCGTCGGTAACGAAGCTTACTTTCCCAACAGGTCGAGAAAATCCGAAAGGCCTTGAAGTCCGTCTCAGCTCAGAGACGATGGGGCGATCTGACAGAGCTCAAGGTAAATACAGTCACTGAAAGAAATACAAGGACGCTCGTCTAAAGTCTCTTCTGCACAGAATCAGTGCAGTGAAATTAAAAGGTTTCCTTCTGTGCACGAGTGGAATGAAATAAAGGGTGTGTTCATCCACAACTATATGATTTGAAATCTGCTCCTCCTCATCAGGTGGGGTCTGTGGAGGAGTTCCAGGGTCAGGAGAGAAAGATCATCATGGTCTCTACTGTCCGCAGCAGCATCAACTACGTCAAGATGGACCAAGACTTCAACATTGGGTTCCTGTCAAATAAGAAGGTCTGTGTATGAAGTGATGAATGAGCCGGCTGGAGCTTTAGTTCATCTTTATCCGGTCTTTGTTTGTCATTCATCTCTCCTTTGTTTCTTTATGTACGTGCGTGTCTGCAGAGATTCAACGTGGCCGTGACCAGAGCCAGGTCCCTGCTGATAGTCGTGGGAAACCCTGTGATTCTGAACAAGGACCCCACCTGGAAGAAGTAAGACCAAGCAGGCCACAGGAGACGTTTTGGTAGACTGTTGGAAAATACAACAGGAGTATTTTTTGAGTGGCAGACGCCGAGTTAAGAGCCTTATATTGAAACCTTAAACAGTAGTTGGCAGAGCGGTCTCAGCACAGGGTCTGTTTAGTCGCTGTTTTGGAGCTTAATGAGCTTTTTTGCCCTTGTTTCCTCAATCTGTGGCTTTTTGTTTGCAGGTTCATCAACTACTGCGTGGAAGAGAAGGGTTACACTGGATTTGACTTTAATGACGTAGAAGGAGAAGATGACATCGTGTCAAGACTGGCAACCCTGAAAATCGACGTGGACAGTAAGTTCAGCTGGAAATGTTTCAACTGCGTCTGAGCAGCTAACATTTAGTCAGGCTAATATCACTCGCGCATAGCAGCCCTGACATGTTCTCCTCTCAAGAAACTAAACTTTTCTGCACTTGTCGCAGGTCCTGTAGCAGAGGAGAGCGCCCTCCAGCAGTACGTGGAGCCGGAGTGGAAAAATGAGCATTAAAATCTCCATTAGACAACCAACACTAAAGAAAGAACCACTTGCAGTGGCATCCTCTGAAAATGATCAAGCACATAAAGATGGATAGCAAGTATCAGTAATTATTTCTTCCTCTTTGAGCTTTAAACACATTAATTACCGGCTTCTGTTATTTGAAGGTATACTATGCAGGATTTTCTTATAAAACAATACTTAGACTCATATCAATCATCAATCAGTGTGTGGTGGTGTATTAATCTGCAGAGACTCTGCCCTCTGCCTGTATTTCCTTATTTTGCCTTTGTCAGGACATTTCAGTGGGTGTGCAGCTCCCTGGCAGTAAGAGCGAACAGGTGAGGTCGAGAAACAGACAGCAACCAGGTGGCAGCAGGCACGAGGAAGCTACCAAAATGGCGAGAATTGTTTACAAACAGAACCCGAGGATTCCTGCGTAGTATACCTTTAAGAATATATGCTTTTATGAGCCTTCTTAAGAGCAGTTTGCGTATGTTAGCACAATAAAACAGTGTTTTGGTTTGGGTGACAACACTTCAATGAACTGGCCAATCGTTTCTTCGCAATTTTCTCACTCGTCTCCTCAGAGGCTTTTTAAATAAAGCTGCCACTTCCAGCAAGTTTGATAAGCATGAACTTTGCTGCACACAGGCAATTCATTTTCCGGGTGATTGAAAATACGAAGCAGACTGTTCTATTTCTCAGGAATTCATCACCGTTTGTCTTACTGCTGTTTGCACTTTCCAAGTTAGTCTCTTTTTCACTCCTCTGTTTCTTGCTGATAATAACTCTGAACAAATAAACTTTCATTTTTGAACCACACAGTTGTTATGTTGTAACTCAGTCGTCACCTTTAACGTTTCAGCACGCTGGAAAACACATTTAACATCTTAATGATCTGCAAGAATCAACCAAGGAGAGCGAAGTCGGTCTTGTCTCAAAAATAGTTTATTAACAATGTTCATGTTCACTTCAGATCAAACATTCACTACAACACTTTCTGTTTACAAAGCATTATTACAATGAGCTCGTATATAAATCTGGATCCTTTATCATTTCAAATACTTCCAGAGAAAGAAAGAAAGAAAAAAAAAAAAAAAAGTTACACAACACTGAGCAGAAGCTGTTCCAAAGACGTGTGTGCACACTGTAAAGACTCATGGTTTTCTCACGCATGCATCGACATCATAAGGACGACGTTTGATTTAACGCGTTATCTGCATACACATGAACAGCATTATTGTACATGCTCTTAGTGATATGTTCAACACGGGACGCTCTGCTGCCCTTTGGGTACGTGCTCATCGTTCTGCTTCCAGCGTTCGCCAAACTCTGATTCCCGAGACTTCCTTGGCGTTGACCTTGCTGAGACCCCGGGAACATCTTGCCGCAACTGAGACACCCGTGTTTCCATTGCTAAAAATCTGAAGTCATAAGGATCCGAATCTCTCGCCTTGTTAGTGTGCTTTTCCACAATGACACGCAAAGTTTAAACGTAGTATCCACCCCTATAAAGATCTGAGGTAACAACATTAATATGGTGCTTTGTGTGACTGTAATAAATGCCCCCTCTCCTAAAAAAAAAAAAAAAAAAAAAAAAAAAAACTCCGTAGAGCTGAAAATATAACTAGTTTTATAAGTTGTAGCTTCTCCACTGGATCGCCCAGTTAAAACATATGTGCTTTGCAGTGGAGGGTATACAATTGCATCACCGTTACAATATAATAGACACATATCCTGCCAGCTGGTAGGTTTGCTGCCTTTACTGGCGTCGTTATAAGAAGGCTGCATGCAACATCAAAGATAACGTGTTTGCCACGCACATTTCACCATCCACCCTCCTCTAGACAGACAGCAACATGCAACCAAGGGACACGTACAGTACATGAACGAGCAACGGAGGCAGAGAAAAGGAATGCAGTAAAGAGTCTGTGCCTGAGGACGATCGCTGGAGCTCTGGAGCGTCGGATATCGAGCCATTTCGATTTTCTGGTCAAATTCGGAGAGGACGTGAGCAAGAAGCGGGACCAGTGGACGGTCTCTGACATGTCTCCACAAGCTGCTACAAGTACAGCTCAGCGTAGATGTTGATCTTCGACTTGAGGCATAAAATGTTAAATGTTTCTTGCCAAGAAGAAGATCAAGACCAACGCTGATCACGATAAAAAGTGACGAATAAATCCCATTTCTGCCACAGTTGGACTGACGCTTTTGGCAGGAATACACAACTGTACACCATCAAATACAAGCTTTACAGCCGCAGACAGATGTTTCCCAGTGATGTTAAGGAAATTTGTAACGTTACAAGTGTTGTAATTTCCCCATGATTCATTACTGACGCAGAGCTGATTGACGTAAATTGGTGGAGATAATAAAGATTAGACTGCATTTGCAGACAAAATCTTAATCTTTCTGGTTTGAGGTCTGAGAGGTGAGGAAACCAATGACACATCAGAGGGCCGAGCTGTGTTAAACATGTCAGAAAGGTCACTCTGGACCTCGTCGGTCAGTGTCAGGCTGGCGTAGCTCATCGATCTGGTCTGGGGAGAGAAAACCAAAGGCACACCAGAACAGAGAAGGCACCGGGGGAAAAACAAACTCCTCACACGGCTCAGCTCCTCTCACACACGTCGAGAATGTCGTCCGACCGGAAACATCCGCATGCGAAGGCTACCGGCTCGACCGAGACGTGATTTCCACGACTGGGCCGACTCGTCCGACACGCGGATTCCAACAGCGGGCGCGACCGGCCCATTTGCATCGAGGCAGAAGGAGAGCTGAAGTCAGTCGACCACAATAAACAAACGAGGGAGTTTCGCCAGGCCTTGGCCTTATTTCTGTCTCAGCTGTGTCATCTCCCTGTTGGTCCTAACAGCCATTGTGCATAGTTGTACTACTCATACTGGCTTGTGTCCTGACTGGCCAGTTCTCATCTGCCCATCCTGGTCCGCTGTTGCGAGGGAAGCATGTGAATAATCAGATCTTATCCGGACAGAATGTGAGGCTCACTCCTTTGTTGACTGTTTATCATATTACAGAGGCAGCTACCTTCTTGGTGAGGGAACGCCGATGTGTCACGCAAGCAAAAACGGCACAAGCAGCCATTTGTTGCGCTTGATGAGCTGTCTGCAGCGCTGAAAGCCTTAGTTATGGCTTTGCTCAGGTTTCACAATGACGACCCTGTGTAAGATGAGCAACAGCACAACGGAGAGCCCCTCAGCTGAAATGGTAGCTAGCTGACAAACACAAGAAGTAGACGGTGGTGTAAAAACTTAAAAAGGCACTCGCTCTTCTGGTCAAAAGATATCCACTTCCGTACTCTATGACGACGGCCATGACAAACAGAAGTGATGCGAACAGGCCGGTCTGGACTGTTTGGACAAGACCTCCCTCATGAAGACTTTATACAGGCTAAGAAGAAGAAGAATGCTGCTCGGCCAAGCTCGTGAAGAACAATATTGCATACAAATATGTGCATCTATCATTGCCTCGTTACAAATATAAAGAAAAACAAGTAGGAAAACGTTCTATGTGTGAGGACAGATTCTGGAGGAAAAAAAAAATAAAAAATCAGGAACTTTAAACATCAATTTCTAAAGACGGCTGTAATATAGACAGAGTTCATTTCCTGTACTCGGTTTGTTTACGTTCGATTCATCTGCCTGACTGTTATCGTGAAATGTGAGATACAGTACGAAGATGCCGTTTGGTAAAAGGTCAGTCCTTTTCATCTTTTCTTTTTCTCCTATTGGTCAGGTGGTTTTATGGCGTCTGGACTGCTCACAGCAGCGTGCAGCCGCCTCTCTTCTTGCGCTTGCGGACCTGCAGCGCCGCTCTAGTGGCCATCTCGAACACTTCCCGCACGCCGTCCTTGGTCTTGGCGGAGCACTCCAGGTAGCCAAAAGCACCGATCCTGTTCGCCATCTCTCGACCTTCCTCTGTCTTCACCGGCTCCTGCGTGGTTAGATCGGAGAGGGTTAGGGATGATCATTCATTCATTCATTCATTCATTCATTCATCACTGTTCTGCAGCAGCAGCTCCCACCACTTTGTTCTACATCTCAACAAAAAGCTTAACAGGCAAATGTCCAAAAATGCTAATTGCACTTCTGCTGTGTGAGTTGGTGGATATGTCAAAAACATGATTTCAGCAATATTTGAAGATTTAACCATTGAAAATTCTTGAAGAGAATTTCCTCAAAGGAAAACATCAACAATGCTAAGGAGAGCCTTGCTTTTTTATAAGTAGTCAATCAAGTCAATCAACAATCATTTTAATCTTTGAATTTATTTTTCAAGCAAATATTCTCTGGTTTCTGCTTCTAAAATGAAAAGATCTGCTGCTTTTCTTTGTTAAATCTCACATGACATTGAATATCTTTCATCTTCCGACTGTTAAAAGGACAAAACAAGCAAACAGGAAACATCAGTGTGGGCTTTGGGAAGTTGGAAATGCAATTTTCCTTTATTTATCTTATTCATTATATATTTCTATAAGTACTACACAGTTAATTGGAAGAATACGACCCCGATTCCAAAACAGTTGGGGCTGTAATTGGCAGATTAATCGATCATGAAAATAATTGTCACCACAATAATATTTGCACAGTCTTGTTCAAAACCAAATAAAGTGAATTTGATGCTCCTGCGTTTTCACCGCATACACCATCTTGACATGATGACAAAAGCAAAGCACGCCGCTTCACTAACCCTCCCAGCAGCCTCCCAGCTTACACGTGTCGAGCCCACAGTGTCTGAATGACCACGTCGCACCCCAAACGCTTGAACTGATGACTTCGTGCTACTCTTTGTCAAACGGTTCCTGATGTCTACAGAAAGGAAAAGCTGACAGGGGCGTCTGAAAGAGCTGGAGAGCTTTGTCAACATGTTGCTGTTATCAGCTCGACCTGGAGACAGGCACAGAGTGGCCCGCCGTGACACAGTAAACCACCGTGTTACCGCCATTGTAGAATGACGGAACGGCCACGAGCAGCCTGTTCAGAGTGCTGCGTGCATATGTAAGTAAATAAAGCGGACTTGACTAATTCACTACGGCTGAGATCCTGCTCTTTTTTAGCCTTCCTTCTCTTCTCTTACAAGCTTAAACCCAACAAAGTTACAGACCTAAAGCATGAGGCCCTGTTCCACGAAGGCTGTATTACTCAAACTCATTTTAGCGTCGCATTAATTTCCCCGTATTGAGCCCTGAAAAAAGACAATGTCACCGTTCCCATGTGGTGAAAACAAATTGAGCAGAGCGATCAGAGATTGAAAACTCTCCGTGATGTGATGCTGCAGGTTGTTGTAATGCACAAAGCGTGCTGGGAATGAAACACACTGGAATATTGACTGCTCTGTCTCTGCAATCTATTTGGGCAATATTGCAGCTCATTTACTGGTGCTGGACAAATATCTGTTAAACATATTATAACAGCCGGCAAGAAAGCTGTCACACGAAAAAGACCAAACCTCCAACAAAAGAGCGACGGGCTCGATATTGTGACTAATGTTCAAAAGTGTGGAGAGATTTTCACTAAATCGGATCATCAAAATGATCCATTACTGTATGAACTGACATGCGTTTCCATCAGGTGACCAACCCTTCCACCACGTTTTGTTTTACTTCAATGCTTGTTTAAAGAGAAACAATAAAGCATAAAACATTCGCACAGTCAGAGTTGAACAACTCTAACCTGCAAGTCCTCCAGAGCAGAGCCAGCATGGCATCAAAACAGGAGACGCAGGCTTAAATGGGGGCCCCAAACTCCTCTCACGGCTGCCCTGCTGTCCTCAGACTCATGCCGGGTGCATCACGGTGGAAAAAGGCCAATTATTGCCTGACTTCTTTAACAATATGATAACAGCTTGTTTTGCTTCCTCCAGTCACCACGTGTCGCCAACCAGGACCAAAATCTTCCCCTAATATGCGAAATAATTCAGGCAGAGCCCCGTTAAAAGTATTAACCCTGCATGCATCCTCTGGCCTTTGGGGTCTGAGGATTGGAGAGGTGCTTACTTCTGCCTGATTACCCCAGTCCACAGTTCACTGACCCTCAGAGGCTTTTGTACCTGCTTCATCTTGGCCAGCTCTCTCCGCGTGTGCTCATCGTTCCTCAGATCCTTCTTGTTCCCCACGAGGATGATGGGAACGTTGGGACAGAAGTGCTTCACCTCGGGCGTCCACTTCTCTGGGATATTTTCTGTCCCGGGAGAGAGAAGAAGAGAGCTGAAACACTCGTGAGAGAGGGGGAGAGACGGGGGGAGAGAGGGGGGGGGTGGAGGAGGCTATAAAGAGGACAGGCAGTGCAGATTCACGGCGCAGAACGCTTCTCATGATGGATTGCTCTGCAGACTGCTTGAGGCAAAGATGTTTTTAGCTGCACTAATCCTACTTCCCATCAAGTCCATTAAGGCATTTAACAAACAGCTTGCTTGGCTGATATGAGCTGCCTTGATTCTGTGAAGATAAACGTATCACTTTTATACAGCAAAAGTGACGTATTCTATATTTTTTATCATACCAGGCAGCTTTCTGTGCTGCTGGCCGCCCTGTTTAAATGTGGGTTATAGAAATAAAGCATTTAAAAATAGGCTTCTGTATGTCAGCAGATGCTCACCTAAACTGTCCGGGCTGTCGATGGAGAAGCACATGAGGATGACGTCTGTGTCGGGGTAGGACAGAGGCCTCAACCTGTCGTAGTCCTCCTGGCCTGCAGTATCCCACAGCGCCAACTCCACCTGGGAGAAAATCATTGTTAATTACACGAGATCAGGTTTTTTCTTAAAGGCTAAAAGTGACTGATATAGCTGATATGATATTGCTCACCGTTCCAGATGAATACACAAACAAACATTTACCCAGTCACAACATCATTAGTGATGACGTTTCCTCATCCACTGAGACCATTTGGAGTATGACGTGTGAACCTTGAGGCGTCTCTGAGTGATTTTCCAAATACCAGTGAGCAAATTATGTTAAGACTGCTTCCTCTCAGGACATTTATCTCCTCCAACCACACACACATACTTTGCATCTTGATCATAACTTACGATTTGGAAATTTTACCCGAGCTCGTTTGAGGGGAATTCAGTGTTTTGATATTTCCCATCACCACTGCTGCTCTGACCTAATCAGCTCCATAAGTCTGTTATGTTGTCAGTGTTGAGGAAATGAACTCAGGGACTGGCCTCATCCCATCACACCACTGATTAATTCAATTAGGGAAGAGTGGGAGATTAGCGAGCATCAAACCAGATACCTTCTGTCCCTGTGCAGGCATTAACAGCCAGCCTTCACTCCACTCGGCTCTTTAGCTGACTCACTGTGTTCGGGAGGGGAAAAGGAACTTTCTCAAAGTTTTAAATACTGGAACTCCACTGAATGACAATAGATTCTGGTGTGCCCACAGAGAGCACAAGCATCAGTCAACGGTCCCAAAATAGAGGTTTGCAGAGGCAGAGGGTGGGTGGTGGCTGAACACTGTGGAGACTGCACGAGCAGCCGGAGCAGTTCTATTCCCACTGGACGTTTTGTAAGCTGCAGACTTCAGGGAGGAAAAGAAAGAGGGAAAAAACAGCTATTTTTAGAGGCTGCCCAATGCACTGAAGGTGAGGGAAAGAAAACGTTTTTTACCCTCGAGGGGGGGAAACTCAGAGGCTGAGAACACAATCCAGCTACTTGTATAATGGGATAATTCTTGTGGGACGGCCATCCTCTTGAAAGTTGCAGTGGTGGTGGTGGGGGGGGGACTTAAGGGGCCGATCTCCCTCTGGACCGTTCATCATGGATCCCTAACTTTATATTTCCTGTCCAGAACACAACAGTTAACCCCTCCTTGCCTCGCAGCGTCCAAGGACAGGAAATGAGAGGCGTTTATCGGGCAGAAGGAGGGTCCTGATGGCAGAGGCGTGGGTGGGGGATTGCCAGGAGACATCCCTGTTCCCTGTCTGAACAGGAAGCTGGGAAGTAGAGTCATTTCCTGTTTTGCCAAGCGGTGATCCTGCAGCGGTGGTCAGGTCAGCTCAAGAGAACAAAACCCTTTGATGTAACGAGGCATCTGCGGCTCCGACTCGACGCTGGCGGAGCGACTGGAGACGTTACACACACGCTGGTTTCATAACGCCCTGTTTACCATACAGCGCACTTTATTCACCCTCCACCGTCTTATTTAAGTGTCAGAACTGTGAGTGTAAAACTCAGCGCTGTCACAGATTCCCACACCAGAACAAAGAGCAGAGTAGCAGCACAGGATATTTTCTGCTAACAATAACCGACTGTTTGCTAAACACAGCCTAGCATCTGTAATTAGGCACGGCAGCTCTGTCAGGCAGTAAGAGTGACGACAGCAGCAGCAGAAGAAGAAGTGTCAGGAATGGATCAAACAGTGGCAAAGGAGCTTTTCATACCACTTTATTTTGTGGGGCTACAAGTGCTATTTAAAAACATAACACTCATGCAGGGTGTAGGATCTCCCCACTGTGTGGACGCCGGTCCTGGCTGCTATCAGTTAACGTTAGCCTCTCTGTCCTGCTGTTTGTTGGCTTTGGGAAGTTCACACTGCAGCCACAGTTAGTGGAGAGGCCAAACGCATCGGTCAGCCCTCGCACTGAAAAGCCTTTACTCACATAACGTTCAAAGCGGGAACATTGAAAACTGCACAAGTATACATCATTTTTGTACTCTTCCTATACAATGTGCTTCGTCTTCTATAGTTGATTTAATTTTGTATCTTTTTATCTATTTGTAACAGGTGAATTTTCCCACCGTGGGATAAATAATAAATAAAGTCTTATCTTAAACAATGCTGTTCCTGTATTCCATCAAATGGTGAGGACGCTGCTGTCTTTGCCTGGGACGTGCAGCTTTAGCCTCTTTTCAGCTTTAGTTTGTCACCAAGTGCATATCTGTGACCTATTTTACAAGATTCTCCTTCAAAAATGGGTCAGACAGAGTTTTCAGGCTGCAGCTACTGTTGATTTAGTTATCAAGCTCGTTAGATGTACTAACGAGCGACACAAAAAATCCCATTGTTGCAAATATTTTTAATAATTTCTAGCAGTAAATCTTGGACCGTAATCATTTTTAACGGTTTTATGTGTTGTGTGAGAACAGGAAGCTCGACAGGCGTAGCAACAGCAGCTCAGAGGGGGTGGGGCTTGACGAACAGTTAATTAGACCATTTTATTTCTTTCACAGCGTTATTTTGATGTCAAATGTACAAACCTGTTTTCCGTCGACCTCGATATCAGCGATGTAGTTCTCAAACACCGTCGGGACGTAGACTTCAGGAAACTGGTCTTTACTGAAAACAATGAGGAGACATGTTTTCCCGCAGGCTCCATCCCCGACAATCACCAGCTTCTTCCGAATGGCTGCCATTTCTGTTGGGAAACAAAAAGAGGGGTTTTACAAGAGGATGCCACAAATAGACATAAAAAAAAGTGTCAAAGTTATCAGCAGCAGCACAAAAGGCAGAAGAAACTTTGGTGCCGTGATGGGAGGCTTCACTTGTCACGCTGTGAGAACGAGCCAACAACTCTTTGTCACCCGTTCGTGTTTTCCACGCTGCAGATATTTAAATTATTTGTAGAGATCACAGGAGCACGAGATAAATCAAGGACACAATGTTGTGCAAAAACTTTTTTCTGCTCATGCTGTGAGGCTCCAAAGCGACCACCCTGACATCTCTGACTGACAGCGCCGCATCACATTACACCGAAGGGAGTGCTCTCTTTGTCAGAGACGACAGCAGTCACCGACCTTGAATCCCCGAAGCCAAATCCAGACTACACAGCTACATGACGAACAGAGGAGATGGAGTAACATATTAAGATAGCGCAGTGACGGCGAAGAGAACAGGCTGGGCGGGGGGTGCCGAGACAAGTCGGGACATGAAGGAATGTGCTATCGGGCTCCTGCTCCTCCTCCGCCATGTTTGTTTCCCTGTGCAACGTGTGTCAAGAAGAAGAGGATCCAGGAAATGAGAGCAGCGACTGCAGCACTTGGTGATGTCCTAACGCGAAGCAAACCCTGCCCTGCTCCTGATCCCTCCAGATGCTTTCTCTTCAGGAACACTCTGATACGAGACAATATCCTAATTATCTCAAAACTACTTTGCATTACAGGAGGAGGGGCTGAGTCTGCCGGCCCATATGTCGTTCCCAGTGTTAAGCTATAATTGCTGTCAAGGGGTTTAGAGAGTCGTGAGCGTGTGTGTGTGAACTGCAGACACAAGATACAAATGCCATGCAAGCATTTCCCAACCCAAACAAAACCAAGACAGACAAAGATGGACGCCTGCAGGAGTGAGGCTTTGCTGGTTTCCTGTGCACAAAATACAATCCGACTGAAGCAAGACACGTTTCTGCAGCGAGCCCAGATGTGAGGGCTGGTGGTGGTGCAGGCCGTGCGGGGATGAGTTAGCAGTGCAGCTGATGGATGAGCCGGGGCCCCGCTGCCTGGGAGCAGCTGTGCATATAGTCATTTGGCTCCTCACCTCATCCACTTTCTGCCAGACGGTCCTGACAGCAATCGTCTTCACGGGGGCACCCACTTATCAGGGGAAATTAATCTTTCAGTGCTGCTGGCAAAACTTTTTGAGTCGAGTCTGCCTCAACGGCCAAATTTTAATCTCTGCTCGGATGCATGCACCTTTCGGTAAGTGGCTTAGCACAAAGGCTGAAACAGCTGTTTAAAAAAGGTGAAAAAGTAGGAAAAAATCCTTGTTTCCCAGAGGCCAAAGTCTTCAAATGTCCTGTTTTGTTGGGACTCAAAAATCAATCATCAATATGATTTTGCTATCAGTCGACTTGCTGATTAATGGGGTCGTGGCTGCAGCTCTACTTGGCATTTTGAAGTTAATCATTACTCTGTGGCAAACATACATACATGGAGCAGTGTATGGATTTTAAACTCAACTCAAAAAAGGTTGTTAAAGGTGTTGAATAAGAAAAGCCTCGGCAGCGTCAAAGTACCAGAATGTGATAAAAAGAGCTGCAAAAAAGCTCATAAATATGCACATTCCATCAAAGTGAATGCATTTATTAAAGCAAATGAACATAAAAATGGGCTGAGTTGCAAAGTGAGCGAAGAAACCCAAGAAGGAGTGAAAAGAGGAAAAGGATACAGAAAAGAAGTGATTATCCAGCCATGTTTCCATGGACACTTAGACTTGGCATAACCAAGAGCCACACTGGAAATTTTGGGTGTGTTTGCTCGTTGGGCAGTTTTATTAATCTTGGGTTACTTGTTCCCTCTTATGGAAATTCTGGTCATGGTCTGTTCACAGTTTCTTCCATTTGCCCAAAGGCCCACTCCCTCTGAAGTCTGAAGTTAGGCTGCTGCAGCAAATACAAATATATTTCCACATGTTTAATATGTAATAAAAGTAAGAAACCCCTGTGAATACACTGTACAACGACGACCTAAAATAATCATCTACTTCAGCTCCAGTTGTAAATGCTTCAGCTGAAATGAGGCAAAAAAACAGAATATTTAATGAGAGCAGAGACGCTTCCACTTTCCTTCAGTGAGTGGGTTTGATACTGAATGAATAATGAAACTGCACAGTATCTTTTGTTTTCCGGATTGCCAACTGGACCAGAGATGACCCGAACTAGATGATGGGTTCAAGGCCAAACAAGTGGGAGACAGCAGTACCGGCGCCTCATCGGCTCACCCCGTGAAACAAAACAATCCACTTCCTGTTCTGTGAAGCCTGGGAGGAGCTTTTGGCTGCAGTTCTGTTTGGACAGGCCTCAGCAGAGCCGGGACACGGAGAGGGCTGCCAGAGGCAACGCAACACATGCAAGCACGGGCGCATGCTTATTCTCACAAACGTGCACATGTACGCATTCGCTCGCTCTGCACAAAGACGAGGGGACAGCTTCGCACATTGGCGAATGAAAATGTCCCATATAGTCACAAAGTGTGCAGAATGAGCACCGCTTATCTGGGACCAGTATCAGCCGGCTGACCTCAGACCTCCACGCCGCTGAACGAAAGCAAAGGCGTCACTGAGAGATTAACAAAAGCACAAGCGGTTCAACATCATTCTGTCGACTCTCTGTCACCATCACTCAGTTCGGGGAGAGGACATTTTCATTTACCTGTCACTGTGAGTCTGCACTGCACAACTGAGATTAATCCAGCGGAGCATGGAGGTATGCTGGAACACATTCATAAAGCCTTCAGTCATTCTGAGGTTGACTGGGGACTGACTACAGCTGTGCGACAGCAGCAGTTACTTTCAGGTTTAGACATCAACAGCAAGACGCACCCCGTGCAGCAAAGATTACAGAGTAATACTGAACTGAACTGAACTTTAGTTGTACAGTTTATATTCCTGATCTACTGGTGTTCTTCCTCCCAGCCTTCTAGCAGCAGCCCCTTCATGAGGCAACGCTACGTTATCCAGCACGGTGCTGCTTTAGCTAATCATATGCACGCATGCAAACATTCCAGGTGGACTGCTAAACTTTCCAGAGCTGCAAATATCGTCTCATAGCATTATAAGCCGCTGCACAGTGTCTGGAAAGCCTTCAGATTCACAGATATGCTACTGAAACTAGACTTCCTGGGTTGTATGTCACGTCTCACAGATGCCTGATGCAACACGCCCGACCGTTTCAGCCCCTTGTGCTGTTTCTAAAAATGCAAAGATTGAGAGAGAAAACATAACTTTGTGTGGCAGAAAAGTAAATTCTTACTTTTTTAATTCTTATTCTTGTTCCTCTCAAGGCTCCTCCCAGCACTTGGTTAGCTTAGGTTAGCATAAAGACTGTAAACAGGATAAAAAGGGAACAAAATCTGCCTTAAGATCTTTAATTATCATCTTACATGTGCCTTTAATCCGTGCACAAACTGAAGCGTTAAAAAAAAGGGGAAAAAAACCAACACATTGTGGTTTTAAGGGGGGGTTGTGGGACTATTTCTCGGCCCTGCAGCAGTATCTTATCAGAGAGAATCGCTTGCATTACCTACATGCAGCATATCTTCGGCATTTTGCTCGCTTAGCTACCCAGAGACTACCAAGTGTTAAAAATGAAGTCAGCTCTCACCAGTGACCAGAAGATCAATCATTTATCCATCGTTTAAGTCCTTTACAAAGCAAACTTGCCAAACATTTGCTAGTTTCAGCTCCTCAATTAGAAAGATTTATTTTCCATCCTGAAAAATGTAATACCTCAGGATTTGAACTGCTCTTCAGACAAACCAACGTGTGATCAAGTCAACCACAATGCACGGTGTCACAATTTTTCAGTGTTTTGTCGACTAAATGATTCATCTGAAAGGCACCTACAGACCAACTGATGATGAAAACAACAGCACATAAGAGTTACGGGTGAAAAGCTAACAGAAATAAAGTATGAAAGCCCTCGTAGCACATGTTTCCACTGGGCTGCCGAGCAGTGAAGACAAAGTGTAAAGTGACACTGGAAAGCGCACACACAACCTGATCCAAGCACAACATGAGGGGCCAATAAAAAAAATCATAGGAAAGCAAAGCACCATTACTTCCTACAACTATTTGAGCAATGCCCCGGGTTAATGAACACACCACCTCCCTCTTTCTCTAAGGAGGTTTCCTGGGGCTTAGGGGCCAACAGGAGTTACGCAACACGCTGAGCGCAGAGCGTTAGCACAGAGCCGAGCGTGACCCCGACCAATGAGGGAGAGCGGCCGTTCAATCCTCATATGACTTTAAAACCAACAACAATGCCGAGCATCGACAAACATCCAGCCAATCAAAGGCCTGTTGTTTCTGAGATGACGGTGACTTTTTTGTTCCGAGGTGCTGCAAACAAGCAAACATGTCACAGGAAATGAGCGCGAGCGCGGCTGCTCGTCCAGCGGGCTGCGGCTCTTTCTGCGCCGCACTAAACTAGACCCAGAGAGAGTCACAGATCAGCTGATATCAACGCTGAAAACTTGTTTCCTGGGTTTTTGGCGTCGACGCAGGAGTTGTCATGGAGCTCAGTCAAACTCCAGATAAAAGCGTCATAAATAACAGAGCAATAAAACCACGGCAGGGTTTCAAACACTCGCCCAGAGACTACAGGTCCAGCCTGAATCTCTGCAACGATGAGTCCATCCAAAGAAAATGAGCTGCCAACTTTTTTTAAATGATCAATTAATTATTAGTCATTTTTCAAGGTAAACATGTCAAACATTTGCTGGTTTCTGCTTCTTAAACATAAGACTTTTAAGACTTTGGGAAACTGTGATGAGCTAATAACTGTTGGCTGCAGCCTGAGGAACAATACCAAACTTAAAAATGACCTTTAATGTACTTTAGGGACGTGATATTTACATGAATGCCGTCCAGCGTGTTTGACACCCAAATTACCACTCATCTCTACCAAGGAAACTTGTTTTCACAATTATTTTTCTCAGGAGTCACAAACTGTTAAAAAAAAAAACCCCTAAACCTTCAGACCTGACAGCGTGCAAGGATTTCCCTCGCTTTCCTCGAGTCTGAGAAATGGGCCAAAGTTCAGAGACTGGCAGAGGCTGCGACACCGGCTGTCCACACCTCCACCTGACATAAAAACAAACCCGACGGCAGGCAGCAGACGTCCGATCACAGGGAGGATCAGACATCAGGTGACTGCTCAAAAAGACAAATCTTACCAGAGAGCTTTGGGCTGTTTCGGATCGAGCGTTTAAGGATACGTGTAGAGATTCCTCCGTACGAGCTGAGGACTCAAGTGCTCAAAACTGAAATGTGAGTGCTGAGCTGTCTTACACAACAGCAGGAATATGCACAGCAGATCAGGTCAGCCGCTCAAATTCTTTGGGCGTATGTTACAAACACACCAGCTCCTAAGTCTCACTGAGTCATGACTTTACCGGTACACCCATGGAAATGATCGAATGCCCCGACAGCCCGCCAGCTCATGACACAAAACCAGGTACGACACCTCCCTTAAGGTTCCTCCAGGGCGATGACCTATTTACCCATACAAAGGAAACAAAATCTGAATGATCATTTTTCATACAGACAGCAGCCGGTTAGCTTAGCTTAGCATAAAGAATTTGGTTTCCCGGCAACCTCGCAATAATAACAAGACTCCAGGAAGTCACTGCTACCGGCCAAGAAATAAGCAAATACCGCCCATGGATGTATTATACGAACAGGATACCAGACCTGAAGATGGCGCTTGTTCACTTGAATAAAAACTACTCACAGGAAGAAAAAATTCAGCCATCAGATTTACACATGACACTTTTTGGAATGGTGGTCTATGGGAAAAAGTTTATGGGCCACAGAGTGGCCACTGGTTTGAACTTGCAGCAAAGCTGAGTGGTGGCACTGCATCCATCCCATAATAACCTGCAAGAAAACGGTAACTTCTCATTGTAAAATTCAGGTTTGAATGGATTGAACAAACAAAATAAAATGTGGTAATCAGTGAGCTTTACAGGTGGAGGTAGGTAGATCTTGCTACCTTTGAGTCAGAGTCAAGCTAGCAGTTTCCCTCTATTTACAGTCTTTATGCTAAGCTACGCTAAACCTCATATTTACCATATGATACCAATCTTCTCATCTCTGTCTGCAAAGCAAAAGTCAATTTCCCAAACTATTCCTTTAAATTCAGATGGTGATGTATCCTCAACACCGTCATCAGAAAAGCCCCCCGCCAACCGGACCCTCCCCCGTGTTGGCTGGTCACCTTCACGGCTTCAGTCACACAGCCATGAGTTCAGAAGACGCTCACAGATACTTCTGCTCTCACAGCCTGCCGAGAGGAAGTAGGGCAAGACGAGCCAGTCGAGTCAGCTGGTGGCGAGCGGAGCGTAATGAGAGGCTGAGGATACACCTACACATGGCTGCAAGAGGACCGACACCTCATGACTCATTTGTGTTCAACAACTCCGGCCATGAGCCGACGAACGGGGCTGACCGGCTGGTTGAGAGTCGACTCCTCACCTGTGTTCCTCCAGGGGGAAACTCAAGGCCGTCAGCTCTACGGCTGCAACTGATAATTGATCCATCTGCTGATTATTGTCCTGATTAATCACTTGGTCTGTAACAGCAGAGATTAGCTCGTTCTGTCTGACCAGCCACTGAAGAGATATTCAGGTTACGACCACAGGAGAAGAAAACTAACAGCGATTTAAAAAGTTTTTTTTGGTGTTTTTGCCACCAAAAATGACTTAAACACTTGATCAATTATTAAAATGTTTGCAGATTTTCTACTGACTAATTGATTCAGCTCCTAAACCAATCAATGCAAGTGATGAAAGGACCCCTCGTATTAATTGATTAGTTACTGGCCAGAAAACAACAGCTGCAATGTGAAGACGTCTGTGAAGTTATGAAGAACATTTTTCACTATTTTCTGAATTTTTTAGTCCAAATAGTTAATAAACTCATGAAAAACAGATTGATTGATTATGATTGTTAGTTGCAGCAACAACATTCAGATGATCAAGTGTTTGGTTGAACACGCTCAACAGATTTTGACCACATTTCAAACATATAAAAATACATTTGTCAAGGCTGCAACTACATTCATTATTGATTATTCTATCGAATCATTTGTTTCGATCGCTTCATCAACGTGTCAGAAAGCAAATTCCCTCCTTTGTCCGACTCCCAGCCCCAAACCCAAAGACATCCAATTTATATCAATATAGCTGGAGAATATTTGGCATTTTTGCTTGATTAAACAATGAATCTCTTAGCAAAATGGTTAAAAACTGTTACTGATCATCTGCCGATCGACTAATCGATTAACCGGCTAATTGTTTCTGCACAGTTTTGCTGTAAACATCAACCTGCAAGGGCATGAGGAATATAAATATGCTATTATTTGTTAAATTTAAAGTTATCTTGAATGGGATCTCCCTCCTCAAATCAAAATAAAAGCCCTGAATCAGCTCGTTCAGTCAGATGAGTCTTAAACACAACTTCAGCCTCCTGCTCTCAAATTTCAGCCCCTCGCGTGTCGCTGTGTTTGAACATCGCTGTTGGCAGTGCAAACAACGCCCTGGAAGAAACGGGAGTGTTGATCGGGAGGAAATTAAGTGATCCCAGGAATAGAAATGGCTCTTAGGAGCTTTGCCATGCGGGGTTGCTCATTGAGGTCGCGCAGACTGAACAAACCAACAGGATCCGATCCGCCGCTTTGACTTTGAAACTGGCAACAATGAAGCGATCAACAGTTGCACCGACACACAGAACACACTTCAGGGTCCTCTGCGGGACTAAACTCACACCTAACAGGGAAAAATGTGAGTGTGAGGACGAGCCACCACCTTGTTCTCTCACCCAAGTAAGTGAGCTATAATTAGACTGTCGACTTGTGTCAAATAAGAGCATTTAGTCAAAGTACAGCAGCCTCGGTTTCATAGTTACCTGTCACCAGCCAGAGGAGAGGTTTTTAGAAATATTATCCCCGTTCGCTCTTTCTTCTAGGTCGTGACACACAGACAGAGAGACACACACTCACTTCTTGCTGCAGTATTCGATAATTTTACCGAGAGGGTGCTGAGAAACGGGGCAGGCGAGCAAGATCCTCCCACCGACACCAGCGGCAAGCTAGGCTAGGCTAACGGACGAGCACTTCCGCTTAGGGGTTTCAAAATAAAAGGGGGCAGCTCGTTGAAGTTCGAAACCATCGTGGTCCATTAAGTCATATTTGGGCTGTGGGAGGATGACAGCACTAGATTCAGGACACACAGACCAGGGCTCGTTATTTTTTTCTTTTTCTTTAAAATCTGTACAAAAAAAAAAACTACAGTAGAGTTCTGATTCTGTTTAGCAACGAATAAACCAAAAAACAGGAGAAAAATAAAAATGTTGTTTATAAAGTGACATATCTTTTTTTTTTCTTCTTCTGTTTATTCATTTAATTAAGGGAATTTGATGCAACAAGAAGCAGAAGCAGAAGCAGGTTTATTGGCAAGTAAGTTTTCACATGCCAGGAATTTCATTGGTATTTTGGTGCAAAGCGATCAAAATGGTAAGAAAAAATGAAGCAACAAGCAAATACTGCAAAAATCAAGAAAAACAAAATAGAAAAAAGGACATTAAAAATATGAAAAAAGATTCTTAGAATATGTACATGTCTGTTTTCAAATGAACGAGCTGTACAGTTTGTCCAGGAATGTGTAAATATTGACCAGAGAAGGTACAAAAGTTCAGTGCATGAAGTGTAAAGAATATGTGCAACGTGCAGAGCAAGGCTGGATTAGCAGCGCAGGCCTCCATTATTAGGCAAGATAATCCTGTGGCCTTGTGTTGCAGAGGGGCCCTGTGTCAAAAGCCAGTCATGAAACTTTTATTATTTTACTTTAGATTGTGTTTACACACTGTCTTTTTCTGAAATAAACTTGTGTAAAATCAGTTCAGTAAAAATCTAAACCAAAAAAAAAAAAAAAAAGTGAAAACATACAAACACTCCTGTGTCAATATGAAAAATAAATAAACCTTTGAATCGGAAATGACTCACAAATGTCACGAAAGGTGCTTTCAATCAGCTGTCAAAAAAAGACAATTGATAGATTAATTGATTGATTAATCGTTGATATTAAATAATTGTCGTTAATTTTTGTGCTTTGTACACTCATATACTTCACATTTTTTCCCCAAAAGTCACGGTAAACCGTATACTGTAATGTTGAAGGCTAATGCCTGTATTTCCGGTGCTGACACGGTTACTTCTTTCCAACTTGACGGAGCTGCTGCAGCCGCTGGAGTCACCCGGGTCCCTCCTCCCCTCCCCGGTCAAAGATGACATCATCCGTAGTACAAAACGACTCGTGCAACAGGAGGGATGGGTGTGGATCTCAGCAGCGTTCCCCTCTGACTGAACAAAAGACCCCATTCACCTCCTGTCTGAGCAGGCACTTCCTGTGGGCTGCCAGGTGTGCTGCAGACCTGTGCGATAGGAGCCTGACAAGAAAACTCACACAGAAATGCCCCCTCTATAATATGAAACTAGAAGAAATATTAATATCACGGTTAAAAACATCTTAATTGACTGAATAATGAACGTTGGTGGGAAGCAGCTTAACACTGGAGTTCTGCACTTAAGCGTAAATTTTGAAGTTCTTGTACATTTATGCCTCTACAAACTGTCCAAGGGAATTATTGTTTGGAAAGTTTCAGCTATAATTCATAGTTACTTCACAAATACATATTTTACTAATTAAACACATAAGCACATCATAAATTATGATGCATTATCATCGATTAAAGGCTCTGCACACCAGCGTGAGTGTTGTCAGTTACTGGAGCCTTTTCTCTTCTCACAGATCAGTAAGTCATGAATTATATATAGAATAAAAATATTCAAATCACACAAAAAAAGGATGATTAAAGGGGCCCTGCAGAGTTCTGGACTTCTAGCAGTGCTATGAGGCTGTTTCTCTCTAAATGGACGTGCACAAGGACGCTAATGTGTCATTCACGGTACATCCCAAGCGTCTTAAAGTGTATCCATGTTTGCCTCCCTTTAGTCTGTGGTTTGTCTTAGTCTCTGCTGCCGAGGATGCATGGAGGGATGCAGGGAAACCATGCGAGGAGAGAAGAAATGAGGAAATATGTTCTGCGTCTGTTGAGGGCAGCTGAACACAGCTGGATCAGTTAAAAACACACAGTTATCAGTGCTGGAGCAGCAGCAGTGTTTGTTCTCTGCAGCCTGTTACCTGTTTAAGGAACACCTGCGCATGCAGAACAACCTGCTTCTGTATTTCTACTGTGGACTGTGTCCTGCTCAGAGGCAGAATGCATATCATATGTTCATTATTTGCATCTGTAGTTAGTGCTATTCTGATTGTAAATTCATTTTTTACGAACCCTCAATATGATTATGGTGCCTTTTGAACAGCAGGAGTCATTCATTAGGGAAACTGAAATCATGTAACCTGACGCTCATCAGCCTCACATGTGACTGAATGGAAATGATGATAAATGATGTGGAAAAAACTCTCTTACTCTCTCTGACTCTCACTGTATCTATAATAAAAGTTAATAAAGGAAATAACAGATCGTGAGAAAAAAAGTTGTCATATTGTTGTTCAGACCTACAGTTAACACCGATTTGTGACTAAGTGTTGAATCAGAAAACAAACAAAATACAGTACTTTGGGAGTGAAACACTTGAGTTTAATCTGTTTTCCGTCTTCACTCTGGTGTGAAATCCAGTGATGTGATGTATCGTATCCGTCCGATCAGCTGCATCGTCCAATCAATAACTGGTATCCAACAAGCAGCTGCTTTGACTGCGCTGAAGGCTGCTCTTGTGTCTCCCTCCCGTCTCCTCAGAGCAGCGAGGAGCGAGGATCTCCCAAACATGAGACTTGAGACATTATGTCACTGGTCTACAGGTGGCGGTAACGAGCCAGGACATTTACCAATCCACCAACAAGGGCAGGGAGGAAGAAGACTGCTGAGAAGTAAACATGGACGTAAACAACGCTGGATTTGCAGATGTTTAAGGAAGCGGAGGAAGGAAATGCATTCAGCACCTTTATGAGGTGACACGCAGTACGTTTTGGTGAGTAACACTGAATGTAACGTGAACTCCACAGAGCACCTTTAAGGACGTGTCGCCTTAAGGAAACAAAACAAGTGAGGGAGATATCGACCAATCACAGTCTGTGCTCACTAATCGAATCAGACAATGAGTGGCTTTAAACTCCCAAACAGCCCATAACTCAATTAAAATGAGCTCCACCTCGACAGCAACTATAAAATGCTGCTTTATGTGAATGCAACAACACCAATAAAAAAACTAATGTACTGTAATAATATAAGACTGCAAAAAGGCTCCATTCTGCATAAACTGAGTTATCTTTAAAGTATTATTTGCTGGTAATACTTCACTGACTTTTACTTGTAGTGTTTTTACATTATGGTATTACCAGAAAACAAGTACAGTATCTCAGTACTTCTCCCTGTTATATCTTTATGGAAGTTGTTCACACCCTTTAGTTAGTTTACATAATGTCTATAAATGCCTGTAAATTCCTTTAATCCTGATGTTCTGCAGACACACAGCCACCTTTTACAGTTCAAATAAAACACTCAGCAGTGTTTTATTAGCCTATATATAATCAGATATGTATTTCCTTATGAGTCGACCATATAACAGAAAAGGCTTGAAATGTTTCTTTGTTTGAATGTGATAACAGTTCTTTAGGGCCGTTTAAGTTCCCTCGTCAAAAGTGCAAGACCAGTGGCAAATCTACACTTATACATATGAAGTTTAAATAAGTAAAGAAGGAAAACTATTTAAAGTAAATATTTAAAATATGTAGAGTAAAAAATGGGGTGTGTGAGACCCAAAACAACCAGGAAGTGAAGCCAAGGTCAAAAAACACAGCGATCAATTAAAATTAAGGCTTTGTGACCAAACTAAACATGAGATGAAGATTATTTTTCTACTGATCAGAATAGTTCATATATATTTGGGAAAAAGTGGGTCTTCAGCAGCTGAACTCAGTGTAATTATGAGACCTCTGACTCATCAGCTGACCACACTGAAGGTTCATTTCCTCCACGGGGCTGAATTTAAATAAATAAGTTCAAAGCAAATGGGAAAAATCGGATTTATTTCTAAACTGGAACACATCATCCCTCTACCTCACATTTCGGCAGCTCACAGGACAAACCACCTCTCTAAACAAACAGCGATGGACAGAAACATAAAAATAAAACTTCTGATACGGCTTCCAACCGAAGCGGCCTTTAAAAATATACGGACGATCTAAACAACGACGTGACATAACAAAAATGGTACAAAAGAGGTATATGGTACATTTAAGGGCATACACTGTTCTCTGCCACTTCCACAAGGATCGAATTTAGTGCATCTGAAGACAAAAACTCCCGAGTCCCTTTCATCTCTTAATAAGGCATAATGTGTGACGATCATCACATCCCACCGTATACCCAGACATCCACCGAGAGCACATTACTTTCCCCTCGGAGGCTTAGATAATGAAAACATGTATATAATCAAACAGATGTTCCTTCGTCTTCCTCTGGTCTTGTTACAGGGATGCCACAAAGAAAACATCTATGAGCACATTCGATGAAAAGATACCACAGATCAGCAGGCTACCACAGAGCATGTGCAACAAGGCGTCGCCATTCATTCATTCATTCATCGTTAAAAAGGAGGTACAGCGACAGAGAAAAGGGCCCGTTCCTCTGCTTTTACTTCCCACATGCTTCTTTAATGTACAGACATGAATCTAATGATTTTTTTTTGTTTATCTTTTATCTTTTTATTTTTACAGACTTCCATCCTTATGCCATGAACGCATCTCTTTGGTTTCCTCACATTCTCTTCTGCATGACTGCTTTTTTCTTCTCTCTTTACTTTCCTTTGTTGTTTTTTTTTCTTTTCTTTTTTTCTTTTCTTAACAAAACAGAGTTACATTTAGGTCATGACATGAAAATGAACAATCCCTTCAGAGGATTGAGTAGCGGTTCAGCCTTGAACATAAACAGGGAAAGAAAAATACTACAAGGGTTTAATTCTCACTGGCAACCGTCACAAACAGCAGGTCGGGGAGAGCGAGCGTGACTTCTCTTATAACGTCACTGGAAATCTTTTGTTACATGACTGGGTTGAAGGGAAGCGGCTGGGACTGGGTCCAGTCTAGCGGGTTGATGAAGGTGCTGCTCAAACCCGAGTCTTCTCAATGATGAAGGTGTTTTCTTTTCCTGACCCCCCCACCCCACCCCACCCCACCCACCGTCTGACCAGGGTTTAGAGAGTCATCGCGGTGGCGGCAGCACCTTGTCATGTCTCTACCTCGTGCCCGGCCAATGGGATGACAAACACAGTGATGTCATCGCCTGAGCCCAGTTTTTCATTGGGGAGGCGCCAGCCGCGCTCTTTCAGCACTCCTCGTGACCTCATCAGCAGGTCCTGGGCCGCCAGCGTATACCTGCGTCGCACACAGAGGGCAGCCATTACAATGAGACACGGTGCAGTTTAAGACCAGCGCGCGCGCGCACACACACACACACACACACACACACACACACACACACAATACAGATTCACATTCAATCAACTAAAGCTTGCTTTTTCTACAAAGGTCACTAAAAATGATTCCACTTTCTGACTTCATTCATCTGAAAGTTAAAGTTTACAGGACCCGGAGAAACACAGCCAGCCTGATTTTATGCATTCTATGTACTTTATTTTATCATTATTGTTATTATTCAGTGTGTTTGAGCTTCCTTCTTATGCTTTTTCTGTGCATTGCTGCCTAAACTGCCAGCAACATATTGAACGTTGTCCTCTGTTTAATGTCAGAGAATGACTGAATCATTTGTGTGCATGAATTCCACCTGACTTACAAACAAAGTCAAGCTTTTAACTGAAAGGATTTCATTTCAGTATTTCAGGTCCTGATGGGAAACGCTGCTTCATAAAACATGTGAAAGTTTAGAGTTGAAATTGTTTAAGCTTAACATGCAGTTAAGTGTTTTATTGTCGTGCTCACTTCCTTTTATTGTCCATCTTATTTCCCATTCATCTTCTACCCCTGTTTTAATGTTCATTCTATCTTTTTGTACAAAAGGTGCTTTATGAATAAAAGTTACTCTGATTGTTAAGATTATGATTATAATGATCATTAACCTTCTGACTGGATAATTGCTTGTGGATTGGAGACCTATTTTTCATTTCATTGGCATATATAAGCAGTATATCGCCATTCAATCAATGGTTTTTAACACACTATAATGTGATGTTAGGCAGATAAAGGAAAAGTTATAATACTGTATGTCAACACACACTTGAACATGTAAAGCGTTACCCTGCTCAAGCTGAAACTAAATCAATACTCTAACTACGAGCAGAATTTGTCACCACCTAGTGGACACAGTGAGTACAACAGAAGTGATGTTACATTGCAGCGGGTTTGTCAAACTGCAGCTTTCACGTCGTTTCCCTGAACACGTTCACATGACAGAACACAGAGCAGAACAGCCTCCTAATGTAAAGGATTATTTGTCAGGCTGCAGACCTCATGGGATCAGAGGGGTCACAGCAGGATAAGTAGGCTGACACAGCATCTGCAACTTCCCTGTCCGTCGTCACGTCCCACAGTCCATCTGTGCCCATGACCAGGACGTCGTCCGGGCCGTGTTTGTGTTCGTCCACGTTGTAAACCTTCACCTGCGGCAGAAAGACACATTTCTGATCATCTTCTGTCCATCGTGCTGTCATGATTTGTTTGGCATAAAGAGGGCAGTGACCATGTTGTGCCCGTGCGTTTAGTGCTGGAGGATCAGCAGATGTATGCTGGCATCAAAGGGGCATAACCTCCATTTACGGCGGTAAAGCTGCTCATGTTCATTCACATGTTCTGATCCACTTATTTAGAGCGACATACAACAAGCGGGATACGTTCAAGGTTAAGAAACAGAGGGCTGAAAATATTCTTGTAATGCTGATCTGAGAAGTGCTCGAACAGGAAGTGAGAAACAAAATTGAACACGAGGCTGGGAGTATTTTTAACTCTGTGCGTCCAACAGCAGAGCACACGGAGAATTAAAGAGATTTTATCAACTGAAGATGTAATTTGATGTTGAAACCAAATATTTATTTTGATATCCATGGATTATTGTGTGGAGGAAATAAAAAAAAAACTATTTATCCAGTGAAAGCTCCACAGTAATGAACCTGAAGAGTCATTTTGGGTTCGGATCCCTGAAGACAACAAGATGTTATATTCACAAAAGCGCCCTCTGGACGGCAGAAAACAAAAAGGTGTCGCACAAGGAGACGTTTGTGTTTATGAGGCAGACTGATGATGAGCGTCGTTCGCACTGTTGCACTTGAGGATAAATGAAGCTATGAAAGCCTCCCACAAGCCTCTCTGTGTTTTTTTAATATTGTATCTTTGATTAACAGATGAAGTCATCAAGAAGATCCCTAAAATGTTACTGGATGCCTACAAAAATGGTATCAATAAAAATAGGTACAAAATGGATGTTCCACAACAGACGGACATAGAAAAAAAAAGATGTTTTCCCTGAGGAATAAGGGTGAGACCTTTCCCAAAAAATCAGAGAAACTGAACACATCACAATATGTCCATTAACTGTACAGTAAGAAATGCATACAACACTCAGTTCCTGCTTTTTGTTCATTTTTTTTCTACTTCTTATGTAAAATATCTTTCAATGAAAGATGGAAAAATCACCGCTGGACTGAATTAACCTGCTTCTTTGCACCGTATCTGAGTCTGCACAGCCAACAGGCCCAGAAGCTGTTCAGATGTAAAACCTAAAGGCTTCAAGGCGGCTAACGCAGCGATGCTGAGGCGACTCCTCAGGCAGCGCTGACGCCCGGCGCTGCTTCCAACTCCTCACACTCACCTCAGGCACGCATGACAGGAAGGGCTTGATGTAAATGTTGGAGTTGTACACCTTCAGGTCGTGATCTCCCAGCCCTCGGGTCACTCCGATTGTCGCCATGACGCGTGCCTGAAAAACCACACACACACACACAATAAAGTAGGTTACTGTTTCAGGATGTGATCCGGTTCGAGGAAAATCCACTTATGAGGGATTATTAGATGAAGACCATGTTCTCTCAGACTATAATGAAAATGTTGAGTCTCATTTCTGCCCAGACGGATGTAAAAATGCTTCGTAACTGTATTAATCTGCACAGACAGACTCAAAGACATGACTGTGCGTCTGTCAGCGACATGATTTCATGCAGATATCACGATTATGTCAACACTGAGCAGAAGCTGTCAGCACCCTCATATTTAGAAATCTCTTCAAAAGGTTGTGCATCAAATAAATAACAGTTTTTGTTCCTCTTTCTTACCTTTTTACCCTCTCCATATATCAGGGGGAATTTCAGATCATCTTCAATGATTGTTTTATAAGCCCTACAACACAACATCAGACAGATCTCAGGTTACATCACTGAAGCAAGATAATTTTCAAAAGTAATGAATCGTTTATAGCAATAATGTCCACAATCTGCTGTTTTTAGCTTCTCCTGTTTCTCCTAAACACTCCAAACTGTTCCAAACAACCACAGGACGGCCAGTACAGAATGAAGTGTTCATGAAAAGTGATAAACTGTCAGAAATGTGATTAAAAAGGACCTCCAGGTTTACCAGCCAGTCATGGTGTGGTCTCTGTAGAGCATCTTTTTGCCCAGCTCGCTGTGCTGGATCCTACGAGGGAACTCAATGTGAGTGAACTCGTTACCCAGAAGCTCTGGCCTCAGGAAGCCCTGGAGCGACACACAAAATGGAGCAGGTCGCATCAAACTACAGAATAAAAGGCTGTAATTAAGTCTGAACGTCTGTCAGGTTATTCTAAAACAAGACAAGCTGTAAGATGGCACAGAGGGCCTGCAGTACACCGAAGGCACAAAGCAGCTCCCTGTTTTAGCAGCAAGCATCATCATCCACCCACTGGGTGACTCAGACCTACAACCAGCTACTAAAACAGGTGACGGTGTCCGTTTGTGAACTGTGTTTGCCATGCGTAACGTAGAAGACTGAAGAATACCAGATACTGTAGCCGCTGCCTCTCTGACTCAGGTGTGAATTCATTAGTCATGGGAATAACTTCATTATTTCGGATGATTATCGCCCTGCAGAGAGAGAGAGAGAGAGAGAGGGAGGGGAGACAGGAGTGGGAAGGTTCACACAGACAGAATCTCATTTTACACAATATGATGCTGCAGTGTGCAAAGTGAACCACAGGGGGCACAAGAAGCTGCTGTATCTGACCAGACTGGCCATGCATGTAAAGGTGCATCCACTGTACATCGGAGAGCTCATTTCATTTTTCTTGTGTTCTGCAGCAGAACACTGTCTCACTCCTCTCACCTGCTGTCTCCAGCATTGGCCACGTAGAGTTTCCCCATCAGATGAATGGCAGCTAAGGCACAGCACCCACCAGAGATGGCATACGACGCTTTTTCCTTTTCAATCAGGTCATCCTGAAATAAAATGAGAAATATCAAAGTAAGAACAAAATGGCAGAAAAACCTCAGCGGTTTCACAGAGCACCTTGTCTCTCGCCACCCAGAACGGCTCATTATTTCCTTCATACATATTCATGCTCGAAATAAAACAGCACTGCGGATGGAGAGAAACAAAGAGGCTTTGAAGAATGCATTACCTCGGCTGTGGGTTATTATCAGTATCATCTAAACCAGACAGCGGTTGCCTCAGAGAAGAGACACTTTGAGCTTACTGACTGCACGACGGCGAGCGCGTTCAGCTTTGCCAACAATGTCACCGTGTACTTACAATGTATAACCATTCAGCTACCAAGGCACCCTGACACGCTGAAATTTGAACCTGATGATGGTGCTAGATGAAAAATAAAGGGATCGCCTAAACTATTAAAATTCATCGTCAGGGGGGCGTGAATGAGTGAGCCACATTTCATAGCAATGCATCCACTAGTTTTCGAGATATACAGAGATTTACGAATAAATAATGATGTAATATTATAGATAAAGACTAAACGTTATTGATCCCAGAGGGGAACTTGACAGGGCACCCCGCAGACAACTATAAAAGTAGTTAAAGCACCTTTAACATTAAAGTGATGAGCACATTAATGCATCAATAATTCAAATCCAATAACATAAAATACATTATTCTGAAACATGCCATTCTGCATAATGAGCACTTTTGCTTTGAGTACTTTAAGTACATTTAATGCTACTCGTGCAGGGGTAAAAACTCACATGTATGACTTTCATTTGAGACAGAGTATTTCTACACTGTGGTGTTGTTAAGATCTCAGTACTTCTTGCACGTCTGGGATGCAGCATCTGGAGTTACTGGAGTGTTTGTCCAGTGGACGTTGAGATATTTGACTGGATAAGTTAAACAACTGACCAGCTGGTGACACTCGAGGCAAAGTCAGGGATTCATTTTCTGGCAGCATGTTAATGACAGACTCACTGACACCGCCATCATTAGCATGGCTAAAAAAGAAGTGAGAGAAAACTAGGTTCACTAAAATAAGATTTCCTGTCGGTGACCTTTGGTGCGAATCATAACAGACCGGCTAAGTTGACAAGTCTAAAGTGTTTTCTGGGAATTGAAGTTACATTTTTGAGTAATGTTGCTGTTTGAAGACACAAAATGTGCAAAACTGCCTCGTGCAGTCCTAAAAATGCAGAGCACCGTTCCCTTGTTTTCTCACACAGACTGTTTGTTATCATCTGCTCACCATCTGTGTGAAGGCGGTCTCTATGACGCCCATCACCAGGCTCTCCAGGCTGACAACCTTCTCCATGTGAAAGCGCACTGACGAGTCGCTGATAGCGTCTGGGTCCTCCGGTTCCTGTGCGGCTCCCTTCTTTGTCTCCGCCTGGTACGGGCTGCCGTTCTTGGCCAGGCAGATGGGAGGAGCGCTGTTGGGGTTCTCCAGCAGGTGGCAGATTTCTCCTAAACGGTCTCTGATGAGGCGGTGAAGAAGCTTGGAAGCCATGATGGCGGCTCCAGAACCCGCATGTCCATCAAACACGCCCCAGAAGTGAAGAGGGATTCCTGTGCCATCCTAAAAAAAAATCATACAAACATAAAAATTTAGAAATAAAGCAAAGTAATAGGTCCTGCAGTTATGATTTCAAAGATCTTCCATGAGATTACAGCTCTGAGCAGACGGCACAGATTTGTGAGGGTTTACAGGCTCTGGCTGTAGCTGCTGACATCTGTAATACTTAGCAATATGTTTTCCTCGTTTCAGGTCTGAACCACAGTTTCAGTGAAATAGATTATGTAATATTATGGGAAATTTGGCAAAAATCTCATTGTGAGCTTTCCTTTTCATGATTTATACGGCTCAAAGCGCTACAGAACAGCAAAGAAAATCCTGAAAATTAAGTCATGTGAACCTTCAGTAAAATCAAGTGTTTGCTCAAACAGGATCTCGATGAGGGAAAACATCCTCATCCCAGGGCTTCTGCTGATCTACCATGATGTAATGGGTCATGGAAAGGCGTTGCTGCCTTTGTGTTCGTGGACATGTTTACAAGCAGAGTTGGCCCGACTGACAAACTAACAGATGAACAGGCTTACCCCTCTGATGCTCGACTCCAGTGGGGGAGGGGTGCAACATGGGATGATGTAATTCATTTACACCACATGAAGGATGAGTGTGTGTGTGTGTGTGTGTGTGTGTGTGTGTGTGTGTATTACAGTCACATTGTGGGGAATCGCCTTCCTTATGGGGACAAAAGTCCACACAATGTAAATGAAATTTTAGTATGAACACTTGGGTCAAGGTTAAAGCGTTAGGCAAGTACTGGTCATGGTTATGATTAGGGTAAGTCTCCAGGAAGTGAATGCAACGTCTCCAAAAGTGATGGAAACAGGTGCAGGTGTAGTAGGTCTAAATCAGACACATTGACCTGAAGAGTGAATGTGTTTAGAACGATTACAGGACCACAGTCACTGAGAAACAAGTCTTTGGCCTGTGCAGTCACGTTTGCCACCTGATGAATGTCCATTATCATCTCTTTTAGCTTTGTTTTTGGTCTCCACCAACCCCTGACTGACATATCTGGTCCTCTAGCTGCTACAGGCTCCGCTATGTTCGCCAGCAAGTTGCTAACTGTCTCTATTTGCCTTTTAGTGCCGGGTAAGTATCTCACAGTGGATTACTGAAGACAGCTGCTGCTTGCCAAAAACTGAGAGCTATGAGAGGCAACTAAACCAGTAAAGGTGTGAGAAGGGAGAAAAAACTAAGACTCAACCAGTTTAGACAAAAAGCTAAATTAAAGTAGAAGAATTGTTTTTTGGGGACCTTTTTGGGACTTTGAAGTCTTTGCAGTTTAATCGTTTGTACGACAAAGCTGAGGCTAAACATACAAACATTCCAAAAAATGCTTATCCTGTATACGTTTTAACCACTGGGACTCCTTTCTGATGCTTGGCTTTGTAATGATGAATAACAGTGATGGATATCCCAGACACAACTGAATGATAGTACACATAGTGAAACATAATAAGTCCCAAAGGACTGGAGGGGAATTGCAAGTAACATCCATCAATACCAAATAGGATAGCACCACTGTCGGGTATCAGATAACCACAGTTTGTACACAGATGCAGTTAATGTTTTAATGCACTACAGCTCTGACTATGTTGTGTTTTAAGTTACATAACAAGAACTTTTGATGTCTTTCAGCGACATCGGGGAGTCACTGATGTCAGATTTAAAAGCCTTATCACTAATTGTTTATTGGAGCTTCCAGCTGTTGACCAGACACTTCCTGCCTCATTCACTGACTCGTGCCCCTTCGCTCACCCCGTTGTCCTCCACCAGAGTGGAATTACGGTGTTTGCTGCTCGGCCTCTTCACAAACAGCTTCTCACAAGAGGCCTGGTCTTCGTTCAGCATGCTCTTCCCCGCATTGATCACCCTGATGGAGAGAGAGGTGGGGAAGAAAGGTGAGAACGCAGTCAGATGATTTATAGTGTTTGCTCTCACTCCTCTAACCACATGAAAACATAATGGCAACCAGAAAAATGGAGAGTCCAGCAGTAAGGAAAGAAAAGTGGGGCAGGATGGAGTCATGTCCCAGAGGGAACTTGCAGGAGGGATTAAGTGTTTTTATTATGAGCTGATGCCTGCGGAGGATAATGGCTTTAGAGTAATGCACTGTTTCATACTCCAGCGGCATCCATCCCAGTGTGTGCTGCAGCGGTGCTCACTGGAGGTACCGATGCAGAACAATGGTGGAGAGAGTGGTGAAGAGGCAGGAAACTGTGGAAATACAATAACACACACATTTTCAGGGTAAAAGCGTGGACTGTTTGAGGGGGTTTTTACAAACTGAATGCCAAAAGATAAATCCCTGTGCTACATCATGTGGAGGTGGGCAGCTCGACAAGAGCTGCAGGCCAGCAGCAAGTCTTCATCCCTGGCTTGTGGAAAACTTAAGAATTCGTCGAGTCACATTATGAATTCCTTTTCCAGCAGAGGAAGTTTTGTTGTGTTTGCAAGATAAATGGTGCAATGCTGAAATGAAAACTGACAGGCGAGACCTGACAAAAACAAATCCCCAGTGCAATAATAAAAGGTGCTGCAGGAACTTGTCTAGAACAGAATGCAGCTGCTTTAAAACATGCTGCTCCTCACATCAAATTCAGTAATGCTTTCCATACATTTCATCACCACGGGGCAACCAGGATGAACTCTTGATACTCTTTAGGGCAGTTTTTTTTTGGGGACAGGTGTAATGACTGTTCTTTTTCCACACTGCTGGTACAATGTTGGAGTCCACAGTCCTCTGAAAGATGGAGCTCTAGGATCTAGGACATCTTAACACTGACATGTCTTCATGTGGAGAACTCGGAGTTGCGTTTCTCGCCACCTGATTAATATTAGTCCAATATTCACTCTCTTTTTGCTCTTCCTTTGGTTTCCACTGACTCCTGAGGGGAAATATTGGGCTTATTAGCTGCTAAATGCTCCACTATGTTCACCAGCTAGTCTCTGTGTGTATCTGCTGCTTGCTGCTGAGCAGGTAGTGTTATAGTGTTTTTTTAAAAAAGCTTTTAAGCAGAAAATAGCTGCCTGAAATGATGCAATGACATTTTGACATGTTACACAACTCAAGCTTGTCTCAAGGATCAGCTAATTGATTTTCATGCTCAGCTGGAGTGGATGGCAACTAATGGCTACCTTGAATAGTGGGAAAAATGCAAACAAAATGTACAACACAACATGTTCTCAAAATGATTAGCTGTGGAGTAAAGTGTATGTAATCTGTTGCAAATGGGCTAAAACATGCAAACATCCACTCGCACGGTCCTTTAAGCTGCCACATGAGGCTAACTTGGACAGCTGCAGGACTTGGACCTCATGCTGGCACATTATGTAACATTTTCAGTTTCAATTATAGATAAATGCCACATTAGCTGGATAATACAGCACAGGACCTATTGCACAATTCCATTAATTCAAGCTTTGTCATCAAGATTCCCACTGAAACTTCTGCGGGAGGGATTAGTCATTCATCAGTTTCTACAAGGATCATCAGAGGAAGGGAAAAAGACCAGAAATGAAAGGGAGACAGGCAGCGAGTGAAGGAGGAAAAAGTGTACAGTCAAACAAAGGAGCCGAGAGAAATCCAGAGCGAGGATCTCACCGACGTGATACCTTTGACTTCTCACTTTTCAAACAGTTCAGCCGATCACTATCATTACAGAAAATGGCCGCTTTGATATCGGAGAGCAGCAAATATGAGGCACAGAATGTTTCTGCTGGCCAAATCTGGATTATAAAAAGCCTTTCACTTTCTAATCAGTTGAAAGCAGTGGACAGGCACCACAGTGTCCTGCACTGCGCTCCCTGCATTAGGACTAATGACAGAGAAGAATTTAATGTCACCTGATAGTCGTCTAAACTTTCTGCCAAGGCTCAAATTTGGCACCAAAGACAGAGTATGTTATTTAATTGCTGTTATTGGACGCATCTGCTCCATCAGCCATTGGAGGCTTCCACTGCAGTTTGTTAGGCTCACTGAAAGAATGGCCACCACGATACCTGTTATGATGTTTCGTCTCATAATGTCACTTTTTTCACATTGTGGTCTTTTAAATAAACATGTTTCATAATAATGAAGCTGTGTACTAATGTTGGATGAAACAGGACGGTGGGACGGTTAGCTTGTCCCGTTGTTGCAATACCTTAAAAATAAGAAAGTCCTGGACTGGAAACCATGAATCTCTTTAACAATTGGACTTCTTTCTGCATGTGTTGCAATCATTCTGTGTTTTGAACGCAGTCACATGCGCTCAATGAGCTATAATTGAACATGTCTGCTGTGTGGGAGGATGTGATTCTAAACCAGGAGCTCAACCCTTCCTATAATGTGACTTGACTCTTTCACATATCTGCGTTTCGGTCATAAGTTTCCACAGCTTGTGACTGAAAACCACACTGGTCATGTTCAGCAAGACAAGATTTCTGCGTGTGAAACCTCTCGCTGTAAACTACATTATGCAAGAAAAGTTCAAAAGAGGAAGCTGAGAGTTCCCGTGAATTGTGTGGCTTCTGCACCCTTAAACGTCATAGGTTGGATGAAAACGTCCGTCAAGTCCAACCGTTGGTGATGTTACGAATTTTTCCAATACAACATGAAGCTGTGGTTAGAAATGTTGCAATTGCCCTCATCTTGCAAGTCCCTGCAACTCAGGAAAGGCTGTTTTAGTGACGTGCGGCTTTGTGGTTCAATCAGACGCACATCAGTGGTGCATGTAATCCAGTGACTGAAGACGCCTCTGAAATCGTCCTTTCAGATTTTGAATTGATAATTTTCTATGAAAAACGGGAGCTTTCCGAAAATGGTGTGTGTTGGCTTGTGATTTTTTTGAATCACTTGAGGTCAATGTAATGCTTCAAATGAAAACTGTGTACGTGTTTCTGGCCTGTGGGCGAGTAGCTCATCCCTCTGCTCACAACGCTTACACATATGAGACTAAAAGCGTGGACCGTCTGAGAGGATTTTTACAAACTGAATGTGAAAAAGATGGTTGCTGCTGAACTGCACGACATCAGGTGGAGGTGGGCAGCTCGACAAACGCTGCAGGCCTTGAACAATCTGCATAGCTTGTGGAACACTTAAGAATTTGTCGAGTCATATTCTGAATTCCTTTTCAGGGAGAGGAAGTTGCTCGTCATGTTCGCAAGAAACATGGTGCAATGCTGAGATGAGGACTGGCAGGTGAGAGCTGACAAAAACAAATCCCCAGTGCAATAATAACAGGTACTGCAGTAACTTGCTTAGAACACAATGTGGGCACTGTAATTACAAACGTGCTGCAACCTGTAAACTGTGTTTCACCATTAATTTAGGGTCTGGACACAGAGTACTGTCAGGACTGGATGATCTAAACAAAAAGCAGGTAAATAATTATCTTCATTTCACTGAGCTGTGTGGTAACACACAGTGAGCGTTCAACATTGCAGCTATCTGCAACTTAACTACCTCAAAGACTGAAAGTGCTTTAGTTCATCTGCGTGTCTGTGCTTTTCTCACTTCCAGCATGTACAATAAAATCCTAAAAAACATACAAAGCAATAGTCTTCTTCCTGGATCAACATGTACTTAAACCGGCCGTGTTTGACCACTTGTTAGCACCAAGCATTTGTGGAGCAACATTATGATTCATTTAAAGTCATGTTTTTGCCAACTGATGAATGCAAGTCCAATTTTAGCTCTCTTTGAGCTCTATTTTTGGTCTCCACAACTCGTGGAGGAAATATGTGGCTTTTTAGCTGCTAAATGCTCCACTAAGCTCATTAGCTAGCCTCTAACTGGTCTGCTGTTTGGTGCTGAGCAGATAGGGTACAATGGTATTTTCGAGCTCTTCACCGAAAACAGCTGCCTGTTTCTGCCGAAAATGTTGCTATGAGAGCAGTGAGAAGGAACCAAAACTGGAAGGCTGTGGACCGGACAGCTAAACAATGAGCTGAAGCTCAGTACGAGCTCTGTAAAGCAGAGGGGAGCGGCAGCTTGTCTACAGGCGACGCCTCTCATATAACACACTGTTTTCACATTGACATTCGATCCACTGCTCATAAAAATATTGATTATAGCTGCTTTAATTAAAGAGCTACTGCACATTCAATGTAAAGTGCACCAGGAACTGCAGGCACTACATCACTTGAACAACAGAATCATGGATTGCCTTATTTTCAGCATGAACAATAAAAAGTCTTTCTGTTCTCTATATTATTATAAAGAATTCCTATATCTTGACAACAATCAAGTATATATGATGTTATAGATATGAGTTTTTCCCATGCTTAACCTGGCTTAATCAAGAGAATATATCCATAAAAACATTTCCAAAATGAATCTAACACAGCTTCCTCATACTCGCTCTGATGATCTCAGTGCCAGCGCCTGGAGGCTTGCCTCCATATTAAAATGTATTAAATAGCTGTTACACAAAAGCACCTTTGAGTGTCTTATCATCAGTGCACTCACGCATTTATGCTGACACAATGCTGTGCAGCAGCGTTACAGCATCAATTAGACTCATTATCCCCGAGCATCCTAAACCTGTGCCCTGCTAAAACTGCAGACAGATTTCAGGTTCACGGCTTCATTTTACGACCGTAATCTGTGCAAAACGAGTGAAAACATACCAAAAGGCTGCTGGATTAGTGTGATGCAAACTAACCCAGCAACAAGGACCATGAATCCTCATTACCCCCAGAATGACAGACAGACACTAATTAAGTGCAATCAAAGTGGAAAAGAGTCTGAATGGAAGCCAGCAGGGCAGCCTCCAGCTGGAGGGCATCCACCTTCTGTACACTGTTTTGGCCATTGTTCCGACTTCCAGCTACACAAGAGGTGACGAAAGCAACGCCGATGAAAGATGCTCCAATAAATAAATGTTGCTCTGTGAAGATCATAATTTCAGCTGGATTGATTTTAAATGATGCTGTGCAGCTTAATTATCCGTGTTTCCATCAGTCCACACACATCACAGCTCATTTCACACCTTCTGACAGCTCTGAATAGTCTTACCAGAGCCAGATGTCAGCTGGGTGTGAGTGAATGAATAACTCAGTCGATCCCAAATAAACACGGCCGTATATTCATTCAAGTGTCCAACTTTTATGCCCCGATTACAGCAACAATGTGGCATTAACGCTGCTTGTTAGAGAGTGGGCAGAATCCTGATCTCCAGATGTTTCCAGGGGTGGATTTGGGTCAGCTGGAGAGTTTTGTCTGCTCACAGTGTGATAATTCAACACTGACGGGTGTGGATTTTTTGGCTCTCTGTGCTAAATGAGCACCGGCAGCTGATGCATGAGCAGATCAGCCGATTAGGTTGTGTTGTAAACAGCACTGCTAATGCTGTGATTACGGCTTCAGTCACTTAAAGAACATGAGGCATAATGCAGATGACAGCACTGATGACGGAGCGCATTCCCACACGCTGACCTCCCCTTTGACATTAAAGCGTCCTCGTTTGACCCCTCTCATTCAGTCTTCTGAGACGATTGTCGTCACAAACCTCATCCCCTTGAGACTCTGCATGAGTCAGCTTCTTTTTTCTTTTTTTTTTCACACCCTGGGTCCTGGACTACAGGCAGCGGTGTCAAAGCCCACATACTGTACTGTAGGACTGGACCTATTCAGTCCTTCATACCTCCCCGCCCCGCCTCCCTCTGGGAGAGAGGAATGTCTGAAAGTGTTTTTCCTCAGCGGGAATCGCCAGAACAGCAAATCCTGACCAATGGTGTGAATGAAATGGTGCTGCTTTATTTCGGCCTGTGAGAGGACTGCAGGTGTATCGGTGTATGAAACCCCCCCTGCAGTAAAACCAAGGACACCAGGAGCTCTGCACATAAGCTCAGGAAAAAAATGTGAATGGTCATCAGTCACAACTTCATGCAGCCACGAAACCTTTTTATGAAAGGAAATACATAAATATGACACAACGAAGAAAACAAGCCACATTCAGAGTCAGAGTAACTGAGGCAGGTTACAGGATGTTTTAAATATCACTCAGAAAGGCTTGTTGGTAACATGAGCAGGTAGACATTTCCTGCTTTCACTTTTGTCTGTCCTGGAAATTGTAGCACAACTCTTTAAATTGACTTGAGGAGGAGCTTTTTAGTCAAATCTCACTGAGCACAGACGTGTCTGTGCCGTGATGGGCAGCGTTTTGTCTAATTACTGCGCTCAGACACACTGATCCAAATATCACGCACAGCAGCTGAGGGGAGAAACACCGTGGTGGAAAGTGCACAACAGCAAAAGGCCATAATGGCCATCATCTGGCTGCTGCAGTGCACTCGGTGCTGCTGCAACACAGGCCTGACACTCATCAGGACAATAGGTTCATAAAATCACAATATCTGGTGATGCCAATGATTTCTGTGGACGTTTCGTGAATGACTGCATTGACCCACTCACTCTGCGTATCCCGTCCGCCAGGGAAGCCTGCTGTCTCTCTTTAACGTGAGCACCGGCCGCGATGCGTGCTCGGTGGAGTACTGCAGGAGCTCCGGGGTGAGGTCCAAGAAATCCGGCCGGCCGTAAGGGAAGCGCGGCGGCAGGCTGTCCGGTCCGCAGGTCTGGCCGCCACCTGAGTGATGGTTGTGGTGGTGGTGGTGTCCGTGCGGCATCATCCCTCCCACCAGAGTGGACATCGCGTTTTTAACTTTGCTGATCATCATCGGCGCCGACACTCGGCCAAAAGATCCGGACGGAAAATTAAACGCGGCGCGATGTTACGCTGGAGGAAAAACAAAAACAAAAAAAACAATACACAGTGCCGGTGACGAGGATCATTTCAGGAAGCGATTTTTTTTCCTCCTTGGCCCCATGTGACAGCTTTCAGACAGGCAGACACGATGTTTTCCTCATTCAAACAGAATAAAACCCTCAGTGTCTGCGTGTCGGCTGTAATCCGGCAGATGGCTGTATCTCCTCTCGGAAGGCAGGGCTTCACAGGGACGAGCGGCCAGCGCTGGAAATACCACACACATCCAAAAAAAAAAACCTCAAAGTAACGCAAAATCTCAACAGCTGCAGGAAACATTGACAGGCTGCTTCAGCCAGGAGCGCTGACAGACCTTAATGTGAAAGTCAGACTGTAAGAAATTAGAAAGATACCATGACAGATGGATTCATTGAGCCAACTCCAGCCTAGAAATTAGGACACCCAATTCGTTATAATGACACACTCTAATACATTAGGGCTTTACATATATGTATATGAACAAAAACATAATTAAAACAGATTAATATCCTGTGAGCATGAGAAGCTTTAGAAATCATTTGTAAGGTTCCAATTAGTTTTGGGTTTCCAGGTTGTGAAAAATCTCTGTTGAGTTATTAATAAAAAGTAATGAATTTCTAATAAACCCTCATCTCTACATTTTTACAAGTCATGATTAATAAGGAACAGAGTGCATTTACATTTACTCAAGTGAAGTTTTGAGGTACTCGAGTATTTGTATTTCATGTACACTGTGTTTAAACTTTATTTGCTACACCTGCATTTAATGTAATGCATTGCAACAGACCTGCTATAAAGTCTGCATTTAAGAAGACTGTAATGTTCAGCAGTTTGTCATTGAGGTTGTAGGTAGTGTGGGTATTTTTACTGGATTGGTGAAAAACCTAATAAAGTGGCCACTGAGTGTAGTGAGCTACAGTCACTTGCAGATTAAGATTTTACTCACAAAAACGTATTTTGACCTTAAAAAGACGATTACTGTTTAAACAACAGTGCAGGGTAGCAGAGCACATTTTCAACCTGAGCCTGAAGCTGGACAGAGTCCAGTGTGGTACAAGTGCCCAAGACTCTGCAACCCAAGACGGTGATATCACACCTTGGAGACCCCGGAGAGGCTGGTTCTTGTCCATCTCCACCCCCTGTTGAAACCACATGGCCCCTCTGGCACTGGCATTGGGGTGAATGATGCTGATCTACCTCCTGCATGTATCCCTGTCTCACCTGGAAAAGGCTGGGAGCCCTGAGACAATCTTTGATTTCTCCAGTGCCTTCACACTTCTAAGGGATAAGGTGGAGCACACAGAGGTGGACCACCACCTCACAGCGTCGATCATAGACTAACAACTGACCACAGTATGTGAGGATACAGGACTGTGAATTCAACATGGTTCTGGTGCACAGAGGCCCCTCAGGGGACAGTCCTGGCTCACTTCCTCTCCACCCTCTTCACTGCAGACCTCAGACACAACTCAGCTAACTGCTGCCTGCAAATGCTCTCTGACGACTCGCCGACCGTCGGCCTCCTCACTGATGGGGATGACAGGGAGTGCCATGACCCAGGGATCTGTGGACTGGTGCCAGCAGAACCACCTCCAGATCAATGCAGGGGAAAACAAAGAGCTGGCAGTGGACTTCCACAGGGGTAAACGCCAGTGAACATCCAGCAAACGGACGTTGACATGGTGGAATGTGATGAGCACCTGTGTGTTCACCTGAATGACCGACAATACAAATGCACTATATGAGAAAATCACTTTTATCTGAGGCCACTGTCCATCTTTCAGCTCAGGCACTGAGGCTGATGTGTGATTTAAATGCACCCGTATTGATTGTTTTTGGTCTCAGAAATCGCTGTCACCATGTCTGAAGGCCGTGTCCTCACTGCAGAGGCTTGGGTTCGATCCCCAGCCCGGAGCCCTTTGCTGCTCATCATTCAGACTCTTGTACTCTTTTCCTGTTACTGTCCAATGAAAAAAAAGAAAGATATCACTGTTACCAGGTAAACAAAACCTTTATCAACCCATCCATTCCTACCTTACCCCCCCTCAAAACTTCAACACTAAAAATGTAATTTAAATTAAATCTTTGGAAGATACAAATGTTCTTTATCATCCCGTCCTACTGGCTACATGTCATCTGCACTGATTCATTTGTGCATTTATTTCATTTTTGGAAAGAGTGAAAGTGAAAACAGAACCAGATCACATTACAGACCAGAGCAGTTGTGTCTTGTACTCGCTGTGTGTTGCTGATTTATTCATTTAATTATCACAGCAGCAGCAGCAGCAGTAGCAGCAGCACATGACTGAGCGTGTTTACTCAAGCAGACCTACTTAAGCACATTGATGATGTCTTTGCACTTTACTCTGCATGAGCATTTCCATTTTATTCTACTTTTTACTTTCACTCCACTGTGTTTGTCTGACAGCTGCAGTGGTGGAAAGTAACTGAGTACATTTACTAAAGTACTGTATTGAGATACTTGTACTTGAGTCTTTCCATGTTGTTTTACTGTATTCTTCTATCATCTGCACTTAATTGTTACATTGCAGATTAAGAATTTACATGCAAGACTAAGGATGAATTCATGAAATATAATTCATTGGGATTGATTCAACTAAGACAGTTTATACTATACTTCACATCTTACATAAATAAAAAATATATAATTACATAATATATAATAGAACAACACTCTCAGAGACCATTTTGTGCATTAAATATTTTTACTTTTGATGCTTTTAGCACATTTTACCAATAATACTTAACAGTACATCTACTTTCAGCAGAATTCAGGACGTTAACTTGTAATGAAGTACCTTCACAGTACAGTAAGGTATTGTTGCTTTTACTTTATATAATTATTGGGAGCTAATATGATGCATTGATATACATTAAATTATCCAGCAGCCATAAACTTAAGCAGCTGTTTTTAAAGTGGTGGTTGTAGTTTTACTTCCATCCTACATCTTCCACCTTTCCTTTTAAAACAGATTATTTTGTAGTTTGCATCGCTTACTTTATCTCCATGAAACAAAGTAAAGACTAAACAGAAAGTGTGTCGTGCAGCGATGAGGTTGTGTGCACTGTGTTTTAGTGACGAAGAGGCGTTTGCACCTGTGTGTGTCCTTCACTAGATGGAGCTAAAGCACCACCAGATGAGGAGCGATCTGAAAAACGATGGTGCTGTGAAAGAGGCTGACGTGAACCTGTCACCTTGCTCATTGATCGTTTAATCAGATGGATCTTTTGGCTCGCTTCACAGACACGTTGTAATTCTATGGCTCAATGGAAAGGACACGTGTGTCTGTACATTAACACGTGTTTGTTGCCTATTTATTGAGCTTTTTTTGCTGTCCACAACACGACGTGCTGGCAAGTGTTAAAAGTAAATTAAATGATTCCCTTTACCTTAAAGGATGGATTTAAAAAAAAACTTTATTTCGCCTTGTAAAGATGGAGCACTCTGAACATGCAGGAGCAGCTGATGAAGATTTAATCTCTCTCCTGATGAATGACCCACTACTTCTCTGTCAGAGGCTGCTGAGGCAGGCTGCCCTGAATACAAGGGAAACAGTGCAGAAGAGTGCAGAAGATCTCCGGTGAGGAGTCGTCAAGTCATCTGATATGCAGGTCATCAGGAGAGAAAACGAGACAAAACAAAGAGACACTTCATGTTTTATTGTGCGATAATGCAAAATAAATGCACCTTAGTCAGATCTACACTGTGAAAACCTCCATTTTAACAAGGTTTTCATGCTGTCTCATATTTTGTTTTGAATGTGGTGCCTGCTCACAGGCCCTGGAGATATCAAGGAGCCACATGCTCATGACAGTATGTAATCCTTTTATTTTCAATTCTAAAGTAACTCAAGTACATTCACTCAAGTACTATGCTTAAGTACAATTTTGAGGTATTTGCACGTCAGCTTTCAGTATTCATGGAAAACAGCAACCTTGAAGTCGGGACCTGAACTGGTTGACTAAACTTACTTTATATAAAGTAGTTAAAACGAGCTCCATCTCAACCAGCTATAGCAGTGAGATTTATGCACTTAAACACTTTTCCATCAGAAGAAGCACTTTTCCTTTTGATACTTTACAGGGAGCATATTTTGCTGATAATGTTCATTTTAATTATGCAGTTTTACTTGTAATGGAGTGTTTTCATATTGCTGTGCTTGTGCTTTTACGTAAGGTTCTGAATACTCACCCAGCACTGTGGAAAATACATACAATACATGTTCTATATGGTAATTTTTAAAGGGTTTGGCTGTGCCTTATTGTTGTTTGGTAAAGCTGTCCATCCTCTCACTGCTCAGACTAAACTGACTTCATATATTCTAACCTTGTGTGGCTATTATTTGTCTCTCTGTTGCTACAGTCCCGTCTGGTATCTGAGAGGGTTGGAGAAGTTGGAAATACCATTAGGACGGCCCCTGATGAAAACCCCTTAATGGCTCTGCAATCTGGGTTGAGGTTGGGGGAAAAGACCTGGCAGTGCAACCGCACACAAAGCCATAAAGCTTGATGTAGCTGCCTCTCATCGAGCATCTGCAGTGGAGGAAGAATAACTGTCCCGGTGTCTGCAGACCTGTTGAATTAAAGGGGGCATTAACTGCTGCTTCCTCTGCATTATTGATGGCCAGCTCCATTCCTGAGGCCATTATGCCTCCTATTTTTCCTCTTGCAATTTCCTGGTAGACGTCCCACTGTCTTCAAACACACTTCTGTGGTGAAGGCGAGTGAGGGTTCAGGCAGAGGGCTTGCACTTCTCCCTGCAGGGTGCTGTTATTTTAAGCTGAGCCACCACAATCAATGCTGGACCATTGGAGCCCCCTCCCCCCCCACACCTCTTGTTCCCCGTGTGAAGTGAAAGTAATCACAGGATGACAAGCATGGGATGATGAGCTTTATGCATGCTGCCACCTACAGTAACAAGACCTAAAAAGGCAGTGAGGTTTCCTCTGTGAGGTGCCAAATCACACGACTCCTCAAATGCAGCAGATGTGCGTTTCTCGACCTCAAAGAGACAAAACCAGAGACTTTCATTAGATTTTGATGCCAAATGCTCAGTAACCAGGATTACCTCATGACTCACCTCAGCTGCCACCTACAGTACATTTGTTGTTGAGCTCTCTCACAGACTTTTAATGCAGCTGGCTTTATCTGCTCCCACACAGCTTGAGACACCTTACCTCACGCCTGACCTCATCCTGTCATATGATTTAATGAGCAGAGCTGTGTCACAAACCACAGTGTCAGGAGGATGACAGGATAGGTCTATACAATGCACTAAAGATTAATGAGGTCATCTCCTCTGTCAGTGTGCGTGTGAGGCAGGGATGAAGAAACTTGATGACTTTGAGAATCATATCATAAACTATGTAAACAGCATCAGAATAACAGCCTCTCTGTTCATAAGCAGCTATGAAGTGATGTGAAGTCTGGCTCTGGTCTACATTTCTGCTTTGAATTTTATAGCTCAGTCCAGTCAATGATAATAGCCAGACATTTCTTGCATTCGGTCCCCTGGGATTTGTGCTGGTTGCCCTTTGAATCTAGTGTGTGTGTGTGTGTTTTGTGCATGTGTGTGTTTACGGAGATGGCCTTGGCTTTATGATGATAACACTCTCTGAGGGTGTCCAAAATCAATCAAATCCAAGCCCAAATGCTTGCCTCTCGTCTCCACAGGCTGTTTCAAAGGTTGGTATTGATTAGTCCTGCCTTTCGGGAGGAGTCGGGGGGGCAGACGAAAGAGACTGCTTGAGAAATGGAGAGATGATAATGCAATTACTGCGGGGGGAGCCTTTCCAGACTGGGCAGTAGTGCTTGAAGAGAGTGGAAGTTGAATGTCAGAGACAAACAGATGTATTATCATAAACTGGGTGAGCAGTCAGGAGCCTAATGCACGTCATAACACTCAAGCTCTTCCAAGGAAAGGACTGTACACAAATTAGGGGAGGAAGGAAGGTCATTTCTACTTTGCTACCCTACCCTAACCTAATGATAAGATGCTTTATTGCATTGTTTTTACATTTGTAAGATCTAATATCTGTAAAAAGAGATCAGAAGATGGTGTTCGTGTGCACCATGGAGCTGCCATATCCAGATGATATGGGGGTGGGGTGAAAATGTTGCTGTCCTTCAGCACAGAGCTGTCGCTTGTTTCCGGTTCACTCATTTGGTGGCTGTAAAAATAACAATAACCTCTTATTTAGCAGCTCTTTATTCAAATGACAGCGGCTGCATTTTCACCATTTTTGTTGTGTTTAATGTTAATATATTGCTTTGAGACACTGGAGGAAGAGGAGTGCAGTGGATCCAAAGAAAATATGAAAGTATCTATCAATAATGCTGGAGAGGGCCTTGCTTTTTGGTAAAGCAAAACATTCAGCACTCCTTCCCACCCAAATAACTTTCACATAGTGTCTAAATATTTTATATACATACCCGCTGGCCCAAGCTTTAAGCACCTTGTTGAAAATATCAGTTTCACATCATAAAATGGGGCATGTTTGGTTTTTTCTGCAATAAAGGAAAATGAAACTGGATACAAGTTATTTTAAATCAATCTATCGACCTAAAACACCACAAGTTGCAAACAAAGGAACATTTATTGACTAAGTTTTTCTCTGCTGCTATAAATAGGCTGCTGCTGTCTTCACACGAGGACACAGCCATGCAGTCATCACCATGAGGAGCTGGCTGAGATTAAAAAGTCTGCACTCCTTCCTGTCACCGCCTCGCACCTCCGCCACAGACGTCCACTGGGTGGCGCTGAAGCACCAGCGCAGCACCGGCAGCCGCCACACAGGCACACACACACACACACACACACACACACACACACGCGCGCGCACACTCTGAGATGATTCCGGCTGCTCTCCCATCCCTCGGACACCTCAAATCCATTTCTCTAACTGCGCGAAGACGTTGCCAAAAACCCAACTGCAACCAGTATCTGGCAGGAGGATTGTAAGAAAAAAAAAAAAAAAAAATCATGCTTGAATGCAGAAAGTATGAGTGAGGGTCCGGCGTGGGGTCCAGCTGCTGTGGCGCTCTGGCGGAGGGGAAGTTGTGAGTCAGAGCCGGAGGACCAGCAACTTTTATAGACTTTCAAGTCCGCCGGTCGCAAGTCGCAGCAGCCCCATTCAGACTTGTTTTACTCAGGGATCGCGCGCCCGGACAGCTCTGACATTAGACCAGTGTTCAGGTTATGTGTTACCGGGGGTGTCTTGAAGCGACGAGGAAATGGCATTTCTGTTTTTTGTGGTTGACAATGGAGAATAAATGAAAGGGACGTTTCAGGGGATTAATTGACAGCACAACGACAGGTAGGTGGTGGAAAAAAAGTCTTTTATCTTGAACATGAAATTGCGGCGTTTGCAACCTCGAATTGAGTAGAAATGATTGCAATCAAACAATTTCTGGTCACGTGTGACTGCGAAACAGCCGAGCAGCCAAACCTATGAATAAACTAAGCTTATCGATCGGGATATTGATCGTTTCCACTGTGATAAATAGTTATTAACTTGTGAGACGCCAGCAAGCTACTGCAAACTAATGACTTAAAGTGGCGTGCAGGTGTAGCTGCGGGCTGGGGAATGTGCGGCTTTCATACTGTCTCCATCCAGAGAGATCAGATCTGTGCGGCAGCATGAGATCATCACTGACTGCTTACATTAGATAAAAATCAAGTTTGCCCTCAGAGGGATCTGCCTGCTGCTTTTGGGTGCACAAAGGCGCTGAAGCAACTCTCTGCTGTGTGCAAACCCAAAAAGAAACTTTTTCTTTAGAAACATGTTTATAAAAGGCAATTGAGTGATGTGTGTGTGTGTGTGTGTGTGTGTGTGTGTGTGGGTGGTCTCATCAGCATGCAGACAAGTTAATATCTGATAATGGCTTCAGAGGAGAAGAATCTGAAATTATTTAACAGATTTTTCACTGATAATCTTGTGAAAACTGCCATATAATCCCGCCCTTATCTATCTGTCAGTCTAGATTACATCTGATCTGATGTTTGATGTGTTCAGTGGACAGTATTTCTAGACGGAAGTGTTTCCATCACTGGTACCTTAGTCAAGGTAACTCTCAACATGGCTCCCCGTTGGGACCTGGAGCTGAATTCACAGCGTTATCCGTGTCCTCCATCTGTGTGATTCCCCTCAACTTCAGAATAAGCCAAAAAAAAAAAAAAAAAAAAGAGCAGCTTCAGCTATAAGCGGCTTGTTTGTGACTTAAGAGAAGTACAATGCTGTTATCTTGTTGGATTATGTTGAGAAGACACGGGTGGAGTCCCTAATGAAAACTGGCTCTTGTATTTGCTGTCAGCTGCTTTGCACACAGACTGTAGATATTTATGATTGTGCTTACACACCACAGTGAATATTTCTGTTTCCTCTCACCTCTTTGCTCTCCCCGTCTCACTTCCTCTCTTCTTTTTTTTCCCCATCTCCTTGTTCTTTTATCTGCCCTCCATCTCCTTGACAAGCGGTGTGCGGTCAGCTGTCCCCCCCCCCCCCTTTCCCTCAATTAGTGCTATCATCGCATTTCATCCTGCGGAATATGGGGATGGTAATAACCTTACACTCGTATTGCGGGGTGATACAATTCTGCTGTGATTAATTGAAGTCCCCTCAGAGAGTCAGAGGAGGCGTAGATCTTCCCTTTCACACTCACTGACAGGCAACCCATTATATTGTTTTATAGATCGCCGTCAGTAGCCCTTGAAGCTGCCTGCGTCCCTCTGTTGTTCTGGAGGGTTTTATTGTGCAGTGTTATTGGTTGGTATTGCTGACAGGCAGAGCAAAGGCCACCCTGGGATTACTGGAGATGGGATCCCTGTGACAGTTCCACTGTATTTGACAGTAACACTGGAAACTTGGAAAAGATTTGTGTGCTCTGCAGTGGTTGTTGTAAAAAGTGGGAATTAGTTATGGAGCTAAAGGCTTAGAATAAAGTTTTGTCTGTACCTGTGAACACCCTGCTATCATAACCTTGCAATACTGCACTGTGACATGCATATTCCCAAGCAGGCGGCGTAACAAAAAAAGGTCGCTCGTGCCGTTCTGGGCCGACAAACGTGCTGCATTTCTGCAAAATAACCAGAATGCAGAGGTTTGACGGATTAGCTGGCAATTTCAGTTGTATGTGTGTGTGTGTGTGTGTGTGTGTGTGTGTGTGTGTGTGTTTCTTTTAAAGCCACCATTACACAGACATTGCAACAAACAGCAGAGCCTGAAGAAGGCAGAGTGCAGACTGAGGCTTGGAGAGAGTACTTGATATGCATGAGCCACCAGGTGATTTCCAGAGGAAGAGAACACCATGGATAAGAGGCTTGTCTCTAGTTTTAAGGAGCCACCCCAGGCAGTATTTGTGTTCTCCGCCAGCTTCCTGCTCACTCTGTCAGATCAATAGGGCATGATATGAGCGTCTGGATTGTGTTTGCAGGCATGAGACGAAACAATACATTTTAGTTTTTGCGCTGTGTGTATGTACTTATGCACAGCTGTGGTAGTTGTACTCTTAAGACTGCCTGCTGAGGCTACATCCTTTCCAAATGTCTCCATGTAGCATTTGACATCTCTGCATTTCTTATAGGGCGGGCATGCCAAACATGTCTGTTGATGCAGGATGCACATACATGTGGCAGCCCGGCGTCTTGTCACAGAGAACATAGCTCTGCAGAGTTAACCATAAAACCCTGGCTATTGCATCATTTCAGAAACTCTGTATTCACCACCAGTCTTGCAGATTTGGCTTAACGGAACAATAAAAAGTCAGCCATCTATCTACATGATTACACCCGATTTCAGCACCCCGAGATTCGCTGCTCAGTGGTGTTCATAGGCTAATGTGTTTAGAAAGCACAGTTTGTTCCGCCTCTCAAAGCGCCTACTCGAGCTGCTGGGGTGAATCCGTCGCGTGTTTAAAGGGAAATTCAAAGCCTCACCATAGCGAACGAAATGCAGCATTGTTACGCTTGTGTGCAGCTCTGTCATGTACAGAGGAGGAGGAGGATATGGGGAGAGCACATCCCATGTTTTATAGATGCCATTTAAAGGAGCATGCCCAAGATGGGCTGACTGCAATGAACTGTAACCGCCGACAAAACACCAAGACAATAAACAAACAAATTGGTTTCCAGGAAGCCAGCAGTGTCCCTCTCCCTCGCCCCGGCTGATCCTTGCCGATGCGGCAGGCTGTTTTTTTTTTTCTTCAGAGATTGTGAAGCACAACTCCATCTCTTATTTATTCATGCTGATTTGCTGTGTGCATGTTTGGTTGTGGGTGTACATGAGTGTGTGTGAGAAGGAGAGAGAGAGTGTGTGTTGACAGCTGAAGTGTTTGTAAAAGTGGGTGATTTCTTGAGTGTTTATATGGATGCGTGTATCTGCTTCTGTAGCTCTTAATTATCTGTTGACATTATTTGTGTGCTGTGATGTCATGGAGTCATATCAGTTCCGGCTTTTGTTCGCTCAGTGGACGTGACTGGAGTCCAGACTCGCTCATGCAAAGTTCATTTGACTCTGTTGGAAAAACCCCCTCATGTCATCAATATAAAGGCATCGTTCCAATAGTGGAATCAACTTTTTACTTTTAAAGTCCTGCATTTTTTTTTTTTTAAGAGAAATTTGTTTTGAGCATGTCTCTGATGAATCATATTCTGTAGATTTGGGAGTGGGAAGAGCTATTTTGGTTTTCCTCTGGTTCCAGAATGAAGTCCCACTCGTTTTTCCTATAGACAGCGTGAGGTAACTGACAGCTGAAGCTCTTCTGCAGTTCGGATGGTCATGAAAGTCTCTGGGCTGAATCATCGGTACAAAAGATGAACAACTGTGTTCAAAAATATCTGTTTCTCTGAGGAAAAAGTCAAAGGTGCAAGGCTTTGTACTGAAAAATGTAAGGTGAGAGTAACTTAAAGTGGAAACAGAAACTTTTCAGCTCCCTAGCGTTTCCAGCTGGTGTTATTGTTGGCGCCGCGGTCGCAAACCCAAGCGGATCGCTTTCCATTTTCCTCAGAGCCCAGCAGCTACCGAAAACACAGGACACACCGCATTTATTTTCATATTTCCATGAAGAAATGAACAATACCACTTTGGAAATAAGAGAGAAGAAAGAGCATGTTCACTGAAGATGTGAGGTGAAGTTGTCAGAATTTTAAATGGAGTAATGACGTAGTTTGAATATTGAGTAAGTAAGTACAGCAGGAGGTTGCTGCAGAGGAGGGGAGGTGGGAGCAGGAGAGAAAACTTGAGTTTGTTCATTCGTTTAATCTAGAGTGGAGACAAGAAAGCATATACAAGTGGTGCCAGCCGGACTGGATCGCCAGTCAGCCTTCATCTCCCGGGAGGTCGCACCCGATGGCAGACAGAAATGCATAGTGATAGAAGGCTTATAAGAACCAATCAAAACACAAATAATGTCATTATTCTGTAGCTGTTACAGTGTGCTATCAGCATTCAGTTTTGCTGCCCTCTCTGGTTGAACATATCAAGCCTGTGTGACCTTTGACCACAGCCAACAGTGTCCTGAGTACACCTGTACATCACTGCAGAAAGGCGAGAACTTAAACCAGTGGAGGTCAGCAAAAACAAGGTTTCCAGGCGATAACTTACTCTTTGACTGCACCTTTTACAACTCCCATGATGCATTTTCAGATTCTTTGCCAATTGTGGATGAATTCATCGATTATGGCGCCGTGTTTTGTAGAAGATTTTAAACTTTTTCTTAATAAAAAAGAGAGATTATAGAAAAATCTGAATAGTTTTCTGAGATGAAAATATGTCTCTTAAAATTTCCAATCTTGATGATCATCTTCCATTAATCTTTTGATCCCACTCGTGACCCCTGATTCCCCAGTTGGGAACCACTGATGTACAAAATCCTTACAGGTCTATTCAGGTTTAGATTCACAGTATTTTGGCTTCAAAAGGATTCTTCTGTCTTTTGAAATGAAGCCAACTGGATTCCCAGATCTCTTTTTTGTTGTCGGGGTGCCATATGCAAGCAAACTCACATTTTCTAAGTCGAAATGTCTATCCTGAACATACTCTATGTACAGTGGAGGAGCCATGTGTCTCTGCCTGGGAATTTCTCCAGCTGACTCAAGTGCTCTGGACGCTGAGGACAATCAGGTTTGAGTGGAGAAGCCTCAGCAGAGCTTAGGAATCCACTCGTCCATGGAGGTGGTTTTGGGCATCAGGCTTTTCTACCAACTGTACTTTCTGTCTCTCTCGTCCTTCAGCCCATCGCTCTGTTCCCTTTCCTTGAGTTAGTCAGTATTTGGCAGCTTTCATTCTCAATTTTGTGCCATTGCACTGAATTCCCATCAGCTCCTTCTCCAGCACAGCAGCGAGGAACTCAATTCTCCAAGCCCTTAAAACCATTGGCCCGGTGAAAAGGTTGGGGAATTGCAGATTTTCAGAAACCCACTTCTAAACCCTGGTTCCTGTTGGATTCAGGGAACTCTCATTTTTGGTTGGCAGATTTTCTCCCTCCCTCTCTTGCGATGCTTGAGGGTCTTAATGAAATATGTTTTTTTTTTTGCCCCTCTCCTACTCTTTTCTGGTGTTTTTGTCAAGCTCCACCTCATGCCTGTAATCATTAAATTGCAATTTGAGTAGAAAATTTCAATTACAGGGTTTAAAAATGAGCCTGTTATTTTCTACGCTTGTTATTTCTTTGTTGAGAAAACAGGAGAAAGGCAGCCCTGTTGTGATTGTAATTAAACGAATTGGATTCAGTGAAATCGGCAATTAATGTCAAAGGTCTCTCAATTTGCTTCATAGAAGAGGGCCGATGTTCAGGCCTTTTTTCTTATTGACGATTTCCTCCTGTGGTTTGCTTGATGTGAATTTAGCAGGCCCTTCATCTGCCCTCCTGCTCGTCATTGCACAAACAAAAGGAGGTGGGTTGAATGTTGTCACCGAACGTGGAGGCCGGTTTTTTCATTGTCAGATCCCAGCAATTGAAAAACTGAGGTCTCTTCAAAGCAGGCTCCTATCTTCAAAAGAAATGTACCCATGTCATTAAATGTATTGTGCAGAAGCCGACGTCTGAGCCTTGATCTAATGTACAAGATGAGAATGAGAAACAGAAAATCTGGGTACTTGTGTTATCTCCACACCATGATAGAATTAGCTCAAGGGTATCCACAGTTTAAGATTTTCTTTCATCCGTTCAAACATGCCCCCTCTCTCAGTCAGTTATGTGCACAATGTACTTGCACTATAAATACATACGGAACATTTCACTTTTAATTATTCTTTTGCACTTTGATTTATCAGTCACATTTTAATGGGACTAAGTGATGAAGCACAGTATTGTGTGTGAGGAGTATACAGGCTTCTACAGTGCTCAATACAGGAGTACCAGGAGGGTCTGGGAGGGGTTTAAATTGGCCCATTTTTAAAACCTGATGAATTCTTTAAAATAATATTGAAATAGTACCATAATTAATATTAGACATATCTGAGATGTAACAAATGTTGCATTTAATTACACCAAATCAATGAGAACTTTTAAGAAATTGCAAAAATTATGGATTAAAAATAAGGTGAGAAAGTGCTCACCTTTTAGTAGGATGTGACTATGCCACAATCTGCTTCAAAATTTATCTGTATCCAGAAACCTGGACCTGATGGAGTCCTGAAGTCCTGTAGGATCTGTGAACTAACCAGGATACCTTCCGCTACCTTTTCATTTTTCTGATCATCATAATCAAAAATGGCATCATATTCAGTGATGACTGCTTTCCACTTATTGTAATAATGACAAAACATGTTCAGTCTGACATTTAAGGATGGAAATATCAGATATTATAGACTTTGGTGCTGCTGACAGTCTCCTCTTTGGTTGGTGAGCTAATGTCACGTTAGCTAATGTTAGCTAACATCATGTGTCAACTCCAAATGTCCAGAGATCCAGATTCATCAGTTAGATTAACTGAGAGTGTAGCAGGAGGTACGTCTGACTGTTGTCTGCTAGCATTAGCTGTTGTTCAGTGCTCGACTGCTATCTAGCTACAAAGTACAGGGCAGGAAAAGGAAGTGTGCAGGTAGTTAACGTTAGCTCTTTGCTCACTGATGGACTCGTTACTTGTACTGGACTTTTGTGGTGAAGAGGGAGCTGAGCCGCAAGGCAAAACTTTCCATTTGTGATTCGATCTATGTTGCAACCCTCAACTGTGGTCATGAGCTATTGTGACCAAAAGAATGAAACCACAGATACAAAAATGAGTTTCCTCCGTAGGGCGGCCGGGCTCAGTCTTAGAGATAAGGTGAGGAGCATCCGGAGGGAGCTCGGAGTCGAGCCGTGGCTGCAGCAGAGCCAGTTGAGGTGGTTTGGGCATCTGATTAGGACGCCTCCTGGGCGTCTCCCTTTGGAGGTTTTCCGGGCATGTCCAACTGGGAAGAGACCCGGGGTAGACCCAGAACTCACTGGAGGGATTATATATCTCATCTGGCCTGGAAAGCTTTGGAATCCCCTCGGAGGAGCTGGAAAACGATACTGGGCAGAGGGACGCCTGGAATGCCCTGCTTAGCCTGCTGCCATGGATAAACTGAAGAAAATGGATGGATGGATGAGACTCATCACTCAGTGAAAAACATCTTTGGTAGAGCATACAGACATCATGTTTGCAGCATGTTTTGGCTAAAGCTGGAATTATGCTTCTCTGCACATAAGCTAACATGCATATATATTGTTTGGACTCATTCAAATCTGGATTTCTTTGATATTTTGAGTCTCTCACAAAGAAGCACCATGTTAAACAAACTCATTTCACCACAGTGACAGTGCAAACTTTGGATTTATCGTCATGATGTAAATGGACAGGACAATGGGCAAATACATGAATTGAAGAGGAATTTATTGGCCTGTGCTCTGTTAGAAGATGTGGCAGTACTAAGATGAAATGTACGCCCAAACTGTTGGATCAACCCATCAGCTTGGTTTGGGAAGTATGCGCATCACCTCAGTTTCACAGACATGTTTATTTGTATCTCCACAGACGCGTAATTGTAGTTTAACTCACAAAATAAAGTGTATGTTGACACAGCTTATAAAATCAAAAATGAGAAGCCTGTTAACAGCATCGATCCTGCTATTGATTTTAAGGGGGACAATTGGTTGTTGTGGGAGGCTGTGAAGGGACAATTTAGTGTTTTAAAAGGGGTCATTTTCACAATGAGTGCTCTGGCTAGAACTCTGTGCGAGTCTGTGTGAACATTTCTTAAGCTTACAGATGCCTTTATCATTCTCAGCCCTTCCTCTTGTTGCCACCGCTGAATCCGTGCAGCACAGCGAGGCTTTTCCAGTTACTGCAGCACATTTCTGATGCTTAGATTGATGTCCTTTCCACAGACCAGCATCAATTTTCAGATATAAAGCAGAATTATAAGCCTTGGGATGGAAAACAATTTTGTTCTCTCCCCCTCCCTGTTCCTTTTCTTCTTGCTTTCGCTCTCTCTTTCCTTCAAACACACACAATCACACACACAACAACTCCCTCGCCGCAGCGTGCGGGGTGACTAATTTCTCTTGGGCTTTGGACGTCGGCGTGAGAGAGGTTGAGATGGAGAAAATGAAAGAGAGAGGAGAAGCAGTGGTGCACTGGCAGCGCAGAGGAAGCCACCCAATTTGAAGGAGCCTGATACCACCTCTTATCTCATCTTTTTGGCCTCATGTCTGTCTCAGAAACCAGTGCGAGCCCAGAGCACCCAGCATGCATGTAGCCTCTTTGGGACTGTATCAATTTGATCATTGTTTACTCCCCAGTTTCAGGTACTGGAGACACATCACAAGCAATGTGCGTGGTGCTCCCATCTGTGAGGAGAAATTGAAATCTAAGTGTGCTGTTTTTGCATCCAATTTGAGCCATCTTTGCTGGATTCTGTGGAGTGGAACGACTGCCAATCAGTAGGGCTTTGTTTAGCCTCTGTGTCCTGCTGGCAAGTGGCTGGTACAAATATCAGCTGCTGTGGTGTCACACACTGTGCATTCATACAATTTAAAGAACATTGAACTGAAATAGGTTATATGGCTTTTATAAGGGTGTTTTAGACCACACAGTCATTTGGTGGATTCATGTCCAGGTAAAATAATCAACGTTTGTTACAAAACCTTTAGTGAAATAAAGTTTGTCTCACAGAAATCTGTTCCAATAAAGTGAAGTAGTTCAAAGAAGTTAAAGTTATTGAAAAGAAAAGCATCACCTGCTACAATTTCAAAGGCCAAAGTGGACTTTTCCAGAGTCTGATGGAGTGCCTGAGATTGTTGAAAATATTGGCAGCAATTCAGCAGGAACGTTTTCCAGCTGCGTGCAGGTAACCGTGCCCCATAGAAGGTCCTCAGACTTCAGAATAGTGAATAATGACGAGGCAGTCAGGTACGACTTCCTGACCCTGGATGTCCAGAGGATGCAGCTGTGTTGTGTTCAGGTTGCGCCGCAGTTTCAGTGTTCATGTGAAGCATCTCAGAAGTATTCAAGGTGTATTCAGCCGCCATAATATTATCTTGTCTTAGTTTTGTATCTGTGTTTTCTGAATAGTGTATGTGAAAAGACGGAAAAACAAACTTGTTCCTGACCTTCCTTTGCCGACCAAGCGAAGTGACATGAGTGCCAAGAAAAACTAGTTTCAACCTGCCTGTAAAGAAAACTCAGCGATACTACAATAGAAACTTCAATAAATATAGAAATTTATATGCATTCACAGACGAACGTAGCGAGGCCACTTCATAAATGAATCATTTGCTAATGTTATATAGATCAGCAATAGGGTGCCTCATGATTAAAGCACATGCCTCATACCTCTAAATGTCCCTGGTTTGATTCCAGTCGGTACCTCTTGCTCCACAAGGTAAGTGGTCAGTCAGCCCATTGATGTGCTGCAACCTGCAAACCAAAGAGCTTTCTTAAACGCTACTTTTCGGCTGTCTCATTGAGGCAGACAGGAAATGAGGGGAGAACCTCTTTCTTTTGTTGACAGGTTGTAGCTCGCCAGTGGACCGCTTGCCCTCTGGAAAAGAGCTGAAGAACATCTGGACCAAAATCCATTTATTAATGACTAACATTTATAACCGCAGATTTGACGGCTCATTAAAAAGTGAGAAAGAGAGAAACTCATTACCCCCATGACACTCAAGTCTGCGGTTACTAATGTTAGTAAGTCATTAATAAAGGGTCATTATTTTATCAGCGTCTGATAAGCCAGTCAGTCTGCGGATATGAATGTTAGCAAGTCAATAAATGCTCATGGGTGTCTAATTTTTCCAGCCATGACAAACATTGGTGAGTCATTAGAAGAGGTCAAACTGTTGTCAGTTTGGAAGAGAATAAATACCAGCCAGCCAGATTTTTCATGACCTGCTAACCCCAAATTTGTTCTAAGTAATAATTTATAAGTGATCTATGAATAATTAGTAGATGATTTATTGATAATGATTAATTCCAACTTATAAACTTATATATCATGCCATTGTTTTTTCTGAATGAACACTGATTGAATGGAACTGAAGATATGATGCTGCACAGTGGAGGGAAAGAAAAGATGGCTTCCTCTTGTTATTATTTGTTGGGACGTCTTCCTCTGCCCTGCTGCGGTACTGATGTTGGCCATTGTCTACTTTTAATACTAAAATTTTGTGCCAGTGCCAAAATAAGGTCATTATTTTGGTGCTAGTGCAGAGACAGAGCTCTGTAGACACACATATCAAGGCTAATTTTATGGAGGACTTAGCATGCACCCCACTAATGACGTGACTTAGCAAGTTTCACTGCTGACACTGAACACCTTCCTGCCTCATGATTAGAGACATAATGGGGGTATTTTTGCAGCTATTCCCTTCCTCCCTCTTCTACATCTCCTAACACCTCTTCCCCTGGCCCTAATTCATTTAAACATTTAAAACAGGGACCTCAATTATTCATGTCCCCCAGCCGTCTGTGGCCATGGCCTCCTGTGGCACCCCGGTGCAGAGTGTGTCTGGATGGACACATTCCCAGGCTGCTCATTAATTGATGCCTCAGTTGATGCCAGAGGTCTAATGCACTCTCACTCTGCTTGCTTTCCCTGTCAATCCAGCATGTCGTCTCCTCCCTCGCTCACACGGAGGGTGTGAGGGGTTTTTGCAGAGATGTCATGAAGGAGCGCTAAAAAGGTTCAAAGGGTGTCTTCACCCCACTGGCCTGCTAAGAGGAAAGGCTATGTTAGACAAGGGGTTAAAACTGAAGGAAAACTCAGTTCATGGCCAGACCTCAGGGGTCAAGACTGGTGTAAATTGACAACATACTTTTTTCTTTTTTTTTTTTTTTTCTGTTCTTCTTTCTTTTCTGTCCTTGTTTCATTTCTCTGGAGCCGGGCCCCATATTCTCCATCATTCAGCTCAGTATGTGGGTGGTGGTTACCTTCTCTGCCGTTGTCTAATTTAAAGAGCTGTCTGTACCAGAAGGGAAGGTTCAAGGGGACCATTATACTGAACATTCACTACAGGGAGTTAAGTAAAAGTTAAGTAATTAAAAACTGCAAAAGCATACAAGCAGGACTTTTTTCAGGACTGTCTTTTCTACTCATTAAAGAGATTAGATGACAGGAGGAGTTTATATATATATATATGTATATATAAAACAAGAGTTATTTTTCTACTTCATCAACTCATCCTCAAAATTTTTCAAAGTTTAGTTGGAGAAATGCACCTATAAGAAACTACCTCATTTCTTACTTTCAGGTGACCCTGTAAGGCAAAGCAATATCAACTCGCTGCAAAAAAAATGGACAAACAAATCTTTTCTACTGCTCTGCTTTCCAGGAAATAGCCACAGCCTCACCCAAGCACAAGTACAACGCTGACAAAAGCTCCTGCCTTCTCCCGCCTACTCAGCTCTTATATGTTACCAAACTGACTGCCAGCAACTCAAATGGAAGCATTACAACATTAAACAGTGCTACAAACTCACTCGAGCTCTGTTGGACAAAGTTTAGCTTGCAGTGTTTAGCAGTGCAGGCGGTGACTGAATGTTTTACCCTTGGAGCTTACCGTAGCTGCTTCCTGCTGAAACCAGTCAGCACGGGAGGATGTAACGGGTTACATTAATGTTACGGTTACACTTTTTGGGATATTTTTAAAAATATCATTATACTTGTATTTTTCATCTCAAGTAATGCACTTTACTACATTTTAAGTTGCATCCATTGCAGAGTAAAAACAAAAGTCACATGAAATGTGACTTTTGTCATGATAAACGATGTTAGGATGGATTAGAAGGAATGAACCACATCAGCAGCTGCTGTAGAGAAGACGCTGATGGTGTTTCTGCAGCTGCAGGAGGGCAGAGCTCCAGAGATGTGACACTCTGCACTCAGCTGACACTCCGGAAAAGATAGATATTGAATGTGTGTGTTCACTGGGGATGTGAGAGGCGTGTTCACGCCTGGGCCGCACTTAGCAGCTTCTGAACAGTTCAGAAAACGCAATAAAATTAAGGCTGATGTCATTATGGATTTGCAGTATTGCTCCAAGGTGTTGGAGCAATAAAAAAAAGAAGAAGAAAAAACTACACTACTTTAATTTATTCCTGATTCAATGCTCTGTCAGAGTTGAGCCTGCAGAGCACTCGTTCAGCTCAGAGCTTTTGACCCTCCGTTTGCTTTGAGACGTGTGTTTGTGGGCTGTAGCTGCTGTAGTTTATATTGTCGATATATCACTGTGTTGTCTGCCTTGATGGTGCTTTATTTGATTTACTGGATGTAGCATACTATTGCTCCACCCGCTGTGGTGTCCATGGCTCTATCTACTTATTGTCATTTTAGTTTGGTCCTCTTCTATGGTTAATTCTGTTGAGGCTGTACTGAGGCAGTTGTATATTTCCAACTGATAATCAATTGTATGCACAGGCTGCAAATATCCGTCTATGTTAGAGGAGTTTCTTCTGGGTTTAGACACAAGGCTCGTGGTGCAGTTTGCACCTGGAGACAGCGTGATGTGATTCCACTGGTGTATACGTTGCCATCGTGATAACATGATAGTTGGATTACCCATAGTGCAGAATAGATTAATAATTGTTTTGCATGTCGATTTGCAGCAGCGTCTTATTTCAGCCTCTGTCATGACACAGCATGCGCACCAGTGTGTGGGTAGATTTTTGTTTATTTACTGGAAAACACAAGCAGAATCAATACAACACAGTAAATGTGATTTCATAAGTTATGAGCCTTGTGTAGCCCCCAGCTTAACATTTTGAAAGATTAAAGAAGCATGAATTGCTTAACTTCCACCAGCACATCCTGTTAGCATGCCCTGCACTCTGTGGCTTCAGAGATGCACGACAGACACATTTGGATGTCTGTACCTGTTAGATACTCACACAGCTCTGGACTTCCTGCACTACTCGCAGCCTCTTGTCACAGGTTGCATATATTTATGAGTCCTTGGGGTTGACCCTCAGGTTGGGAATCAGCTGTCTGTCGTATTTTCATATTGAATAACTTTTTGTGTCATTATTAGGTGAATTTACTACCATTTTAACTGTTACTGATAGCATGTGCTTCAACTGCATTTGGTTGATGGATTTGCTTCAAGGGATTTCTGTTTTAATTGTCAATGCTTCGCTGTGATAAGAAACTGTAGAAAAAAAAAAAAAAGGAGTCTTGACTCTTGAGTGCCTTTTTTCCACAGAAACACAAAGCCTGCAGTACAAGGGCCTGTCATGGATGCCTGAGTGCCAGCCTGAGCACTGTATTAGAAGTGTGCAAGAAATCAATTCAGGAAATATAGAGGCAATTATTTTGTCTCCCACATTTGCTGACAAAGTAGCAGCTAAGCGAGCCAAGAAGAAAATACAGAATTAAAGAGAAGAAAATAAATAGGTCTCCACTGTGTTGTTTGGAGACTGTATATAGAGCACGTGTGTGTTTTGAAAACATGTACACCTCTGCAGAGCAGCTGTAATTAATGAGGACTGTGAATGTTATTGATTTGCTGAAATATATGCTGATAAATGTTGGAAGGAACATAGACTCAGGAGGACAAGCGTGTCTCACACTCTGCCTCCATATGCATTTCTCTTATAAGTAGATAATGTTTTGGCCCTCAGGCCGTCGTCAAGATCAACAATCATGATTGTTGATGATTGCCGATCCTGACAAAGGCCTGAGGGTCGAAATGTCATCTCATATAAGAAAAATGCATATGGAGGCAGAGTGTGCAGCACTTTTTCTACTTCCAGTGATCAGCACCTCACTGCAACCCTTCGGGTGTGTCACTTGGCATTACAGGAACATTTAGTTCTTAATTTAAAGTCCAGATAAAACAGCATTTTGAGAGTATCTAGCCTCCCTATCGGGAAGCTGTGCCATAACAAAGAGAGACTCACAGTGATTCAGAGGTTGGATGCTGGCCTCCATTCAGTCATAGAGGACTATTCTCCTCTTTCAACACCTTCATCAGCCCTGTTATGGGAGCAGGCAGACGTACACCGCATCCATTCTGCAGAACAAGGTCTGAGATGGCGAACCATAAAGACACACTGGCGTACCATTGCTGTTGCTAACTAACTAACTATGAATAATAGCTTTGTGTGCTAAAAGCTGAAGCTTGAGAGATGGGTGGGTGCTATGATGTTATTGATTGAAATCGGTTGGCTCATGCTTAGCTAAGCTTAGGCCGTATTTTGTTTGACAGGAAGAAAACACATTTAGATTTTGACGATACAAAGAAATTGATTTTTTTGTGCTTGTTTTGAGACATATATTGTTAAATAGGTGCACAGTATGACCTGGGATGTGATCTAAGGGGTTAGAAAGGCATCTTTCATTTCATCTGGACTTTAAGATCAGGCCAGACTTTTGAAGTCGGTGTCAGTGTTTAGTGTGTTTGTGTCTATTATACTCAGTAGATTCAGTTCTCTTTGTTATCCTCTTTTTGGAGATGCCTGTGTTTTCTGCTGTCCATATAAGCTCCTTATACTGGAGTTGTTGATGGGTCCAATTTTCCACAGAAAACAGCAGCACAATAAGTACAAATAAATTTGAGCAATCATTGGAAAACTATTGGAAAGCCAGTTGGAAAAGTCAAACATCTTCGCTCATCTGCTGCTGAACTACTGCAAATTAAATCAGACTCTAAGAACTGTTTGCGATCAATATCTTAAGTTGATTTGATTTATGAGTTGGGCTCACCAGCATAAAATCACCCTCATCAGTCTCTTTTATTAATCAAAATGAAATCCTGATTGATACCATCTTTCATTTCTGTCATTAACTGTGTGTGTTCTGCCATTTACTCCCTAGTCAGATCTCAGAACCTCATTACGCTCACAGGTCTCTCTTGCGGTGCTTTTCAGCCTCTTATTTTCCCGTCAAATGAGGTGTGCAAAGATCAGCTGTAAGCCATCAGCAACAGAGGCCAAATGGAAGGGTAATACAACCCTCCTTATGCAAAGATGCGCAGCTGCGATCTATGTATTAGCATTTGGGAACAACTCAAACCTCATAATCCTCTGGATAATTAAAAAGGGCACTTTCCCCCCCCGGTATGGCCTATTATCTGCAAATGAGGTCTGTAAGAAGTGAGGGAGAAACAGAGGGTGGATGAGAGGGAGTTGATAGCTTGACAGTTAACAGTTTGTGGAGCCTCCATAGAATTAATGGTGTGAGACTTGACAGACAGAGATTCTGTATTAAGATATGGCATATCTTGCCCCGAAGGCCCCTTGGGCACCACTGGGACTACAGAGCTGGACATGTACTTGGAAATTTGCATTACACCGAGGGTTGTGAAGGCATTTCCCCTCATCGTGCTCGAGCAAAGCAAGAGGAGACTTGGCTACAGATTGAGCACGTTCTTCCCAAAGAGCATGTTCTATGACACCGCTGTAAGAATCTGACAGGACATCATCCTGACCGCTCTGAGGAGAAGAATAAATCTGCACTGAAAAGGGAGAAAATGAAACGGTGCTGGCTCACTGCTAATGAACTGTGATATGTTATAGAAGCTGTCTCTTCCATCTGTTCAGAAAAAAAAGACAGAAGAAACTAAAAGGCTGCAGCGGTGGTGGTGGTGCTCTATATGTCTCTTGCTCAGTCTTCCTCTCAGGCGTTTAGGTGCATGTGAAACGCAGCATCTCTGAACAAAAGATGACCCGCTCATCGAGTCAGCCGTGGATAAGTAAAGGTTAATACATTCAGCGTCCTGCGATGCGTCACTGTACAGCACAAACATCCACTGCAGGTCTAAGACTTGTTATTTCTACAAGTCAACTCACAGCAACCTGTCTCTTGCCATTATATATTAATTATATATATGTTAATGTCTTGTAGCTGTGAAGGAACGTGACATCACCACTCTTAATCCCGCCTACAAGGCTCTAATTGGTCGGTTACTTCTCAAACTGGTGGACACAGCCATCATTGGACACCAGATCTATTGTCAATCTAGAACCAGGCTACACGACGGCTTATTTCTCTAAGTCGTCGGCCTTTCATGACCAAATAAGCAACAGTAAAGTTAAAGTTAGAACTAAAAACATTATTATCTATTAAGAAGTTAACACATTTAAAAATTTAGTTAATCAGTTTCATCACAACTGTGCAGCTGTTTCCCTTGATGAGATTTTAATCTGCTTTTCACTGGCATATGGCAGCAGAACTAAATCACGACAGCTGTCATCAGATTCTACTTAAGATTCATAAACTGCTAAATTCTGATTAAAAATAAGTGCCATCGTGTATTTGTTACAGTAATCTCTCATGGTAAATAACCAACAACAAAAAGCATGTTCCTGCGTGTAGAACCCATCATATCGCCCGATAAGACGCTGAATGAGAAGTTGTGTTTTAAGGCCCTTCATGCAGATAGTTTGTTTTTGTTCTAATTTAGCTGCCGGCTTTCCTTTTGTAGCTTGTCTTCTGATGCTGTGTGTAGTTCAGCGTGATGTGTATATGCCCTTTCATCTCTCAGCATTCCTCATCTGCCAGGTTCGAATTTTGTTTCCAAGAATACCGTTGCACTGATTGTGTGTGTCTTTTTGTGTGCATGCATAAGTCTTTGCTGCGTGGTCATTATTAGTATACATGAGCGCTTGCGGTGTCTGTGTATGTGTGTGGGAAGCACAAGGCTCTGCTTTGGGGCGCCCTGGTAGTTGAGCCCTCTGAAGGGGTGGAGCAGACACTGAGCTCAGACACACCTATTCATCACTCTGAAGCAGGGAGTTCATTAAAATAGCCCACGCAGCCTCCTCTGTGGCTCCTGAACCGGAGCCAGCCTCCCATGCTAAACAAACAGGGTCAAAAAGTTAGCTCACCACTCGTTGATACGGTTCAGCACTAACAAAAGCTGAAGAAGAAAACTCCTCAAAGTAGAAAAGCTGTTGCTTGATGTTTGTTCACACAGATATTTGGACACGAACACTGTCACATACTCTTTCTTTGATCAGAAACTTCCTTCCTTTACACTGAATACTAAATTTTCAGCTTTTTGACATTGAAACTCGAGTATTTCCTTCAGGAAAATCAAGGTACAAGTCTGCCTCTGTCTTGGAGAATCACTGTTCCATCAGCATATTAGGGCTGAAATAAACCAACGTTTCTGCAATTTATGGTCGAGCTAGACTATAAGAAATATCAATTTTAAATATCACGTTTTAGTATCCGGCAGCTGCAGTGTCCACTTTGCACCAACCTTCAACAATACAGAGGCAGCAGACAGAAAATGTTCTGCACTGACTTCTCACCAACAAATATCAAAAACCAGAAAAATGAAAAAAGCAGCAGTTAGTGGTGGAGATTTAGTTTTTTTTGCTCAGCCAAAAGTTGTAAATTTACATCCATTACGTACTCTCTGCTGCTGTAGTCTGGAATGAATAAAGATGTTTTAAAAGATGAAAAATGAAAAACAAATAGAGCCTCCAAATGTTTGTAGCCATTAGTGCTACAGTAAAGTTGATCAAAGACTCAGATTATTGAAGCAAAACAAAAGCAGGATGCTCATAATAACTCTTAAAGCTTCTCAAACCGCAGTATGTGCATCACACATCCAGTAATATACTCCACGCCCTCCAGTTCTTATTGAAAATGCTGCTAAGTAAACCACTCACCAGCCTATGGCTTGTTCCAGAGTCACTGAATTAATTGGTTTTCTTCCCTTTCTGTTATTGTTTAATTGGAGAGCAAACAGCAGTAGAAGCGCTCTCCATGTTTTTCACTTTCACCATTGCATATTTCTGCCACAGCCCTGCTCTGTATGTAAATTTGACATATGGAGAACGTCATTGATGCAGCGTTCACTGCAGAAGGTGTTTGTGGAGCAGAAACCTGCTGTTTTGAGCCGTGTATATAAACTGTAGGGATGCTTTGTGTTTGGCTGTTTGTCTGTGTTTCTATACCTATATGTCTTGTAAATACAGTATTAGGTATAAGCGCTGCATATGTGTTCTTCTGTATGTTTGTTTTGCTACTTGACGCAGGTACAGTGACAAAACAGATCAAATCAAATTCCCTCTATGTGCAGTCTACCATGGTTTCGCTTCAAATCTGAATGATAACTTGAGAAAATGTCCTTCTTCGAATCTTTGAATGGGATGTTGACAAAGACACAGCGGACGAGCAGGCAGCAAAGAGGCAGATATACAGTCTGCATGTTTCCTCAGTGAATGTCACTCCAGTGTTATAATGCAGTGAAAGCTTTTGTCGGCTGTTGTGGGTGTAATGTATACCGTAACAATGTTGTTTGGTGGCTTTTGCTGTGATTTGAACTTTTCACTGTGGCACAGCACAGCACGGCATGGCACGGCTCTCTCCGTAACCTCCTGTTATGTTGCCTGGAAGCTTTTCTTACATCTCACGATCCCTGTCCACTACATTATACAGCCCAGAGAATCCCGCTGTTGTTGATGAGAAAGAAAGATCTCGCTAACTGAAGGACAAACAGATGAGGCAGAGTGGCTGAGAGCAGGAAGAGTGAAATAGCTCCTGGAAAGCATCACACAGAATAATGTTAAAATTGTGTCTTGAAGAGCCTTAAAGAGCATGTGAGTATAGATATGCCATATGCTATTAAAGTGCCAGCAGTTATTAAATGTATCTTTGATGGATGCTTTTGTGTCACATCAGTAATGTAATGAATTGGCAGACGGTGGTGCAGCAGCTCCGATTATAAAGTAAAAGCTAATGAACTGGGAAGAGCTCAGGAAACATGTTCACAAAGGCTGCACAGTCTTGTACATTGACTTTAAGCAGCAGTTCATCATTTTGTGAAGTATGGAAATAAATTGATTTACTTTCTTGACAAAACTTAGATGAGAAGATTGATACCACTTTCATGTCTGTACAGTGAACACAAGGCTGGAGCCAGAAGCTGGTTAGCTTAGCTTTGCAAGACTGGAAATATGTAGAAACAGCTAGCCTACTGTAGCTTTGGAGGTGCTAGTAGTTAAGCTAACAGGCTCCAGCTTCATATGTATGTAATTTGTATCTGCATCAAGATCCAAATTCATGGTGATGGACAATCATGGGTATTTGCCAGTTTTAGTTTTTTGCTGGTTGAACATGAACAAAACTGTCCAGCTTACTGGGTATTTAAAATGTTCCTGCATCTTTATCTGGATCTGCACGTTCCACCACCTTTCCATTACATTTCATTGAAAAACATCAATATAGCTGAAGTCACAGCATCTGATGCTGTTGAAAATATTATGGGCTGCCATCAAATTTCAAAACAAATGTTAAAAAAATCAAATTACCACAATGCTGATTCACACAGGGCTGATATTACCAGATGACCTCTGTATTGCAGGTCATTCGTGGCTGAATTTTTACTATACAAATCAGCAGATTGAGATCACTAGTCCCTTGCGAACAGAGCTGAACACAACATTCAAACTGGTGTTCGCCTTGCATCGTTTCCTGTCAGGACACAGCGACACAGCACATTAATTTCTCATCCACACCAGTGCAGCCCAGTTCACACAGTGAGCCAACCAAACGCAGACAGTCGGTCAGATTGTGTTGGACCTCATTTGCTCTGTGACCAATGGGCTTTTGGATCTCCGTGTGTGCAGCCTCGGTGACCTCTGAAGTTATCCTCGGCCATTTCTATAACACATGACAGCAGCACATGCATCATTTGGCTCCATGTGGGTTATTGTGAGCTAAAAAATAGGTTATATATGTTTTTTCTTTCTTTGAATGGTCGTCAGGAATCAGTGTGAGCTCTTTGCTTGTGTGTGTGTGAACATACAGTATGTGCTACTGTGCATTTATATATATATATATAAGTAGTACTTGATGTATTCTGGGAGAGCTGTGTTCTGGTGTTCTTTTGTGTTTTACGGTTGGCGGACGGTGGTGCACCAGAGCAGATGTGGCATTTAAATGGCCTTCTTTTTTGGAAGCAGGTGGCTGAGTGTGATAGATCATAGATGTCATCTCTGGCTCTGCTTTGTTCTGTATTAGTACTACCAGAATGAGTTCCTGTCTATGGTGCTTCAGCGGCACACGCGTGCATGGGCAAGGACACCGAGACACACACGGACACATTCAGACGCACACGCGAAGCATCCTCTTGCAAGCGTTCAGATTCTTTATGTGTGTACTTTTCAGACACACGCACACCTGCAGGGAAGAGCAGACCGGCTATGATAAAGGAGCATTTTCAGCCCTGAAATCCCACAGCGCCACACTGTCAGACCTTTCCTCCTCTCTAATGACCTGTAAAAGTCCACCAGCACAAAGAGCCAAAGTATAATGTAGTCTGATGTGGAAAATGTTTTAGTCACACGTGATTTTCGGCTCCCAGCCTTTTGTAGCTTCTTCCAGTATGCACCATAATGACTTTGCACAAATGTGAAAAAAAAAGAAAAGAAAAAGAAACTGAGTGATTATAATTATGGTTGTATCAGGTTTTATATTGATGTGTGCGCTCTCCTCGGGGCCCGTTCCATTTGTCTTCTCATGCTGCTGCTCTTTATTCCCGGGGAGGAGAGAGGGCGTTTCGAACGAGCCCACAGCAAACAGGACTAAAAATAATGACTCTGTGGCTCTGTTTGAGCTTTGCTGCTCTTTGCCTTCCCCTCAGGAATAGCTCTCTAAATACGCGCAGCGCTGAAGCCGCGGCACAGCTCTGGGCTGTCTGCGTGCCTCCTCAGTCATTTTCTTAAAATATCCAAAAGCTCTATTGATCTGGCCCCCGTCAGCCTTAGATGCATTAGATCTCTCCACTGCCATTTTCAATATGACTTCTGTGTGTTTTTGTGTGTGCGTGAGCGTCTTGTTTGCTCGAGCTCTGCAAACACTGAAGAAAAATCAAGCAGAGAGCCGGGTGCAAGCAGCCGAGAAAGTGTGCTAAATTATTGTTATTATTAGCCCGTAATGACATCATCTCTCCGAGGAATCGTGAGCAGGGTTTGTGAACAATCCTTCCCAAACATCTGATTTCTTGTGCCGCCTCGTGTTTTGACAGCGCTCCCAACTGCTCAATTAATTTTAATCAAATGTTTACAATGCACTAACAGCTTGGAATTTTGTGGGTAATAATGATGCAAACTTAAACTTTGTTTGAAATGATCGCCCCAAACAAACACTAATTAGTTTGCTGCGAGAGGTGATATATTCATGCTGTCCAATCACAGGCGGAGAGAGAAGCAGCGGGACATGTGGATAATTGAGCTCCTACTGTTCGTTCTCTCTGTCGCTATAGATCTCAGTGCCATACGTACTTTTTTCGCTTTCACTCATTTCACTGCTTTCTCTACCTCCACTTCCTTTTCCCGGTCTATTCGTCTCACCTATTGTTTCTAAAATACATCAAGTCAGCCAGACTTTCTTCCTCTTCCCTCCTAAATCCTGCACCCTTTCATCCCTAAATTTCTGCCTTCCTCCCCGACTCCATCCTCCTGCCCCTGTTTAATTCTTCATTTTCTGCCTCACCTCTCATGCTTCTTCACTCCCTCTTTGCTCTGTCAGCCTCCCTCTCTCCCTCTGCGCCCTCTTGAGCATCACTCCTCCAGCTTCTCCCACACGTCTTCACTGAGAGGCACCAGTGGTGGAGGAAGCATTCACTTAAGTGAAAGTAATAATATTCCACTGTAAAACTTCTCTATTACAAGTAAAAGTGCTGCTTTAAAAATATGTAACTATAATCAGGAAAATGTACTTAGATTATTAAAAATGAATGTAAAAGGTCCCCTGTGACTGTTATACTATTACATATATTATCATTAGATTCTTATTACGCATGCATTAATATGAAAGCAGGATTTTGCTGTTGTAGCTGGTTTGAGATGGAGCTCATTTTGAACTATTTAGCATGAAACTGCACCTAATGATTATTTTCATTATGGATTCATCTGCTGATTCTTTTCCCCATTAATCGATTGGTTTGTAAAAATTCTGAAAATGGTGAGAAACACAATTACTCAGAGCCCAAAGTGACATCTGCAAAATGCTTTGTTTTGCCCATCCAGAAGCAAAAACGTCAAAACTGTTCAAAATAAATGAAAATTATGCAAATAAAAAGGGAAAAGCAACAAATCCTCACATCTGAAAAGCAGGAACCATGAAATGCTTTTGCATGAAACATGACTTAAATCATAATCAAAATATTTGCCACTTTATTTTCTGTCACTCGACTAATTGGTTAATCGATTACTCATTTCAGCCGTACTCGGGTATACACCGTTGGGTGGTTTAATTTATGACAAAACATCGCATTTAATGAAATCTTACGCAAACATTTTATTTCTAAAGTAAAGCTGATTATTCCCATGTTTGTGTGTGGAACATGGAGCCAGGAGATGATTAGCTTAGCGTAGCATTAAAACTGGAAACAAGAGGAAACAGCTAATTTTACACCTACCGCCACCCTTCACCCACCCACTATCAACACAAGAGTCCCAGCACATAAGTGGCTACTCTGGTTTGTGTATTAATTAAATACATGCTTTTGTTTTAAAGCAATACATAATCTAATCAGATTACACTGCTGTGGGCTGGAGTTACTGAATTAAGGTGAGCCTTTAGTTTATTTCCCCTGGGATAGGAAATGTCTCCCATTTGATGGCTGTTTTACTGAGAAGGATACACTACTAAGATATGTCTTGCAGACTAATGGACAAGTCTTTTCTGAAATCAGAAAGTTATCAGAAAGAGTCTTCAAGTAAAAAAAAGTTCCTTCTTTGATTAAAGGTTTTAGGGTCCTTGCAAATGCAGCTCATAAGATAATAGATAAGATAATAACACAGTAAAAATATCTAATATTGCATAAGATAAGTTGCACAGATGTCATGGATTTTGGCAAAGTTTGCCATGTTTTTATCCACATTGTGAGCTTCAAGGTGATTTTCCTAATGCAGGAATGCCCAGGTGATAGTTTTGTAGCCGTGTAGAACATTTTTCTCAACCTGTCTTGAAAAGAGCAAACAGCTGAGGAACAGGAGCACAGAGATCACACCTCCACTGCCTAACTGAACTTGTTCGTCTCAGATCAGGGTTGTGTGTGTAGGCGGAGAGAGCAAAAGCAACTGTGATCGCATATTAAGGGTAAGAGAACAAGTACATTTCTATTCCAGAAAAACAAAAGTGACAGTCAGGCTCTTTAGTCAAATCACCACATGTTTTGTGGTTGTACTGCATTATGCTCTAAAAGCGGAGAAGCTGGCGTCTCTAACACCTACAGTAAATCTGATATTTACTGTTATTGTTACATAATTTTTACTTTTCCACATCAAACTTTGTATCTGCAAATGAAATGTCATGTCACTTACATTTTGCCAGGAAGCAAGAAAAATAAACTACAAAACAATGAGCTGAGAGATGATATGCAAGTGGTGCATTGCCAGTAGCTTTTTTTAAAGCACAAGGAAGATTTTCCAGCTGGAGTGCATAGATAAAACAAGATATCTTTCTAGGGTTTTCAATTCATTCTCATCACCATGTCGCCATCTGGTCCATTCCCACTTTGCAAATAATTAATAAATAACAGTGGAAAAAAAAAAAATCATTATCCATTCTGTTTTTTTTGCTTCAGAACTGTACTTCCACTGTTAGAAATATCTTTAAATGAGTGGCAGAGGAAACAATAATACACAAGACAGCGCATTAAAAAGATCATTAGCTGCCTGGGACAGTCGTTGAGCCCAAGCTTGATTGGCTTTCACTGCATCTGGGCAAATAGTGTTTAACAATGATAATTCTTAACCTGCTGCGAGTACCAGATGTTGCCGATTTGTCAGTAATTCCATTAGAAGTGGAACTAAAGAAGATATTTCTGTTGGTAGTCAGTAGTTTTAAGCCACAGTGGAACGGTTTTAGAGATGTCAGTGTCCGTCCACCACTGTGCTCCAGACTGAAAAATCTACAACCATTGCATAGATTGGCAGCAGGTCAGTGTTTCCATTTATCCTGTGAAATATCTCAACATCTACTTTGTGGATTGCACCCATAGACTGTATGAATAGTGGATGGAGCTAATGCGAGTGAGTCTTAAACAGGCATTCTGTCTAATGGCCATTAGGGTGCGACTCCTTGGCTGTAAAGAGAAGTCAGATTGTATGGAATCTAATGAGAAAATGACCCTGCTTCTCACTTGATTTATTACTTGAGTAAACAGTTTCCTAATGAGTTCATGGTCTCATTTACTAGTGTCAAATCTTCTTCAAGATAGCATGCTGTTCATTTTGTAAATTATTGCCTCATTTAGAGTAAAATAGGCAAAAATCAGGGTATGCTTTAGGGTGTGGCTACCTTGTGATTGTCGTGTCCTTGTGTTCTCAGTCAGATCCAATCAGGAAAGAGGTGTAGCAATGCATATCCTCCCCACCTCCACCCTCTCGTCCAAGTATGATCACTCCTGGCTACAAAAAACCAAGATGGCAACAGCCAAAATGCCAAACGCAAGATTTCAGAACTGTAGTCAACAAACCAGTGGGTGATGACACGGTGGGTTTACACTTGAATGCACCAAATTTTCTACAGACGTTCATGGTGACCACAATCAGTCCTAATAACTTTGTGATCCCTTGTTTTTTCCTCTAGTGCCTCCAACAGGTCAAATTATGAGTAAATTAAAAAGCTGACAGTCCTTTCTGTACTTGCATACTAGCATGCTGCAATGATAGATCATGATAGTGAACACCGTGAACATCATATCTGCTTAACATCACCACCTTCGCGTTGTCATTTTTCAGCACGTTAGCATGCTGATCTTAGCATTTAGCTCAAAGCACAGCTGTGTGTGTCACAGAGCGTTGCTGTAGACACTTGTTTTCATATTCCTCCTGCATCCTTTGACCTTTAAAACATGCTAAAGTCGTCTCTCTTTTTGTGGATTTTAACACACAGAACTGTGCTGCAAACATATTGAGACTCGCTAAGAGCTGTTTGAAAATACATCTTGGTCCAGCTCTGCTTTCCACAGAACCAACAAACATTAAAGCACTCTCTTAACTGCCAGGACAAAGCAATCAAGTCATGCCATTGATTGTGTGATTGCAATATTAGCCTTGTCGACAGCTGTACTGGCTACGCTTTAAGTAGCGGGAGGTAAATATTGCACACCATTGGGGGCTGATTGAATATGTATATTTAATTTCTGGCCAGAAGCGAAGGCAGGCAGCCGGATGTCTGATTACCACAAATATTACTTGTTGAGAATGTTTGAGGTTTGGAAAATGGTGCGTCCTCCACTGTGGCACCAGCAGAGATAGAAATGCAGAGCAGTTGTACTGTTTGCTGTAGATGTTACGCGTCCTGTGAGCTTGAACCTTTTTGCGGCGTAATTAATTTATCTCACGTCACTTGTATTGTGGATGCCTCCTCTAGGTGATTCACCGCTGCAGATCAAACTTTCTCTCTGTGCTCTCTCAAGCAAGACCAACTCCCTTTAACAGATTCCTTGCACAGAAGATAGTCTGACAATAAAAGCAGATATTCATGCCCCGGTGTAGCATTTTGTCAAAAGATTAAAGCTTTCCTCCCCTCTATCTCCCTTTTCATCAATACAGAAGAACACAGTGTGAAGGCAAACCCCATTTTCTTCTGCACTCCGAATATCTCTGCAGTGCAACGTGGAGGGTGTCATCTGTAATGAATAGCCCTGAGGTAATTAGAAACACGCTGCTCTTCCAGGAGAAAAACAAGATCGTGAAAAAGTGATGATGAATAAATAGAGGAGAGAAAAAACAGGAAAGGATGAAGTACGGATGGGCCCTCCTGGTTGAGAAACAGATGCCAGGGTTGTATTGCTGTTTGGCAGAGGACGTAGGGGGCTTCTGCCAATTCATTAACCAGTCAAGTAAGGAGGCTTCACACTGTCTGCAGCAGCACTCAAAACACCGCCCACTTGTCTTGTCACTCATGAGCATGTTTGGGTGATGACGGGGTGTTTGTGTGCTTCTGCCTGTTTAATGTCTGTGTTTCTTGTGCTGACATTTCTGTTTGACTCCGGGAGACTGAAAGAGACTGGGAGGACGGAGTTTAATTCAGAACTATGAAGAATGAGGCTGTTCTGTATTTACTCATTGGCTTTGTTCAATGCAATAGCTGCTGCCTGCATTACCTCCTCTAGCGGTGTTTTGTTCACTGCCAGGGAAGAAGTCAGGTTGGACGGTTGTGTGTACAAAGCACATGACTTGGAGTGGAGATGGGTTTGCATCCTGCGCCCTTTGTTTTGTCAGGTTAAGTTAAAGCTGCGATATTCATGACTATGTGAAAGGTGCTGCAATAAGGACCCCTAAGATTACCCAACTCTGCAGTTCCCCTCAGCATTATAGAGCATTTTACCATCTTTCAGCTGATTTCTTTGGTTTTCTTAACTTTTGCTGGTGGAAACCAGACCAGAGCTAAAAAGAGAGTGAATGTTGGACTTTCATTTGTTGGGTGGACTTGAACAGAACTTCACGTCATTGCTGAAGTTGTTCTGTCTGCACAGTGTGATTATAGAAGCTGATGCAAAGGAGTTCACTTTACAAGGTGAAGTGGCCCCAACATTATGCTTTTGGTTGAACATTGATAAAGTCACTGTTAGCGGTCGACTGATACGGTCTTTTCAATAGCTAACACTAATATGAGAAGGGTGGCTGATGGACAGTATATAATGGCGATGTCATTGTGTTGTTTGAAAATGAAAAATCTCTGATGTTTCATCTGTGTAAGGTTTATCTGAAAATGCCAGATATTGGTCCAATTAATCGGTCTACCACTAATCACTCTGTCCTGTCCAGTACCTGAAGGCAGTGTCGACCTTTTGAAATCAAGACGAGGATCTTTCAAGAACCCTAACCCAAACGTTTCAGTGCTTTGAGCTGCCTGAACAGGACCATAAATACGTTAATCATGCTTTAGTTGTCAGGAGTGGATACTGCAGGAAAGCCATATTAAATATGTTGACAGTGAACATTATGTAGGTATGTTATATATTAATATTTAGCATTTATTATGTTGGGATATACTCATGGAATAATGATTCTGCAATCAGTTTTACATGAACATAAGTTTTAGGAGATGATTTTTTCTTACGTGTTGGACCTTAATCACAGTAATTCTGCTTGAACTTTTAATTTTTGCTTTTGTTTGTTATTTATGTGGAGAAATATCTGCAATTTAAACGATATGTGGCTAAAAAAAGACAAAATAAAACAATTGAAGGTGAAGACAGAAGAGAAACAGATGACTAATCTCTTTCTTTCTGCTCTCCCTCTAAAATATCCAAAATGCATTAAACCCCAATTTTACCTGAGATGCAATGGTGAGACACAAAAACAAAAGTCTGCAGGAAACGGCCACCAGCAAGGCTTTGAATACATCACTGCTTCCAACACGCTGCTCTGAGCTGTCATGTTGTTAGACAGATTGATCCCACCTCACTTAAATGCAGCATAAGCCATGGCCGCATTGACAAGGGGAGGAGGGTTAGTCATCGCTGAATGTGACATGGATTGGAAAAGAAAGATGCAGACACTAATGGACGAATCAATATTCACCATTTTGAATGTGGAGGCAGACTCCCTGGCCAAAAGATGGCTGACTTTATCTGATAACAATCCCAGTGCTCACTCAGTCTTCTACAGATGTTTCTGTCTATACAGCTTTGGGGCTCCCAAATTGAAATGGATAATCCTCGCAGCGCTGGTGTGTGCAGCGTGCAGGTATACGTGGTGAATGTACACCTGTGTTTATTTCTTCTGTTCATGTGTTCTTTTTGTTCGTGTGATAAGAATAAAGGAGGCAGATGTAGATGTGTGGGAAAGATGCCGTCATCACACAGCAGATGCCTGTGTGTCGCAAGCTGAAGATTTCCATCCTGTGTGAATCATCCCTTGTTTGTGTGTGTTTGTGTGTGAGTGTTAGCAGGTGACGATCACATGCTAACACATTCACATGCAGTATTTAAAGAACGCTTGTACACGTTTATTCTTAGAAATGCAAATGTAGTGAATGATTTAAGGGACGATAACGCTGTGCAGCCCAGTACTCCAAGTCCATATTAGACAAATCTGCTCCTCGTGGTTTATGTTCAGTGCCAGCGCTGGCAGTAGCGTGGCCTTCGTTTAGTACAGCAGTGTAGCTGCCAAGAAGAGAAAAATTTAAAAATGTTGTCACTGGATGTAAAAATTGTTGTCATCAGTGTAATCCAGGATTTTGTAGAATTGTCCGAAAGCGTTCTTGTTTGCAGTGTTTAAGTTCCTTATCAACAAACAATGCGCACTTTACAGTTTTGCTGAGCCTTTTTAAATGCATGTGGGACAGTTTAAGATTCGTGGCTTTAATTTTTCTTACGCCCATTGACTTCCATTCTCCTCTGGTGGTTTGAAAATCAATGAGCTGCAGTTTTGCTGCGCTTGCATCGTCCGTCTCAGTGAACATCAAGTGTGTGTGTGTTTCTGCCACCGACCTGCTGTACCACATTACAATTACAATTAGTCATTTTATCCAAAGCGACGTACATATGAATTCACACACCGATGGCACAGCATCAGAGTTTTGGGGTTCAGTATCTTACCCAAGGATACTTCGGCATGTGGACTGAAGGGATCGAACCACCGACCTCCTGATTGGTGGACGACCGCTCTACCTCCTGAGCCACTTGAACGCCAAGCATATCGTGTACACTACTTCCCCCGTCATAACCACGAGTTCCGCTTGACGAAGTCTACGTGAGGAATGATTTAATAGGGCATATCGCTCTGTTTGAATATTTGATTTAGCTCTCGTCGTCTCACTTTCTCCTCCTGAGCTGTCCCGTTTGTGTCGTCTTTATTGTTTGTCAGTTTTGGTGACACATTTCTCTTCATAATACGGCATAACAGAGCTGAGCGTGACTCAGTATGACGAGCTCTCGGGTTGCAGGATGATGTCAATAGCAGATTGCTACTTAGCTCCACTTCTGAAAGAGGACCGGTTAGCGTGCCAGGAATCTGACTGACTTAAAGAAAGGTAGTCTCATCAGAGGTATTTATCTTTACTAGTCTGTTAATCACCGTAAGTCTGAAAATCTTTTATGGAAATGTAGCAGCCAAAACCACAAATTTGGCTGCAACAACTGTGGATTTTAGCTGCTCGCTCACCCAGTACTACATTTTGGGAAATGTGCTCTTTCAGAAATGTGGAAAATCAACACCGCTTTCTTGATTGTAAGGCAAATTTGAATCCAAAGCCAGGAGATGGTTAGCTTAGCTTAGCATAAACACTGCAAACAGGGAGAAACAAAGAGCCCGTCCAAAGGTAAAAAGTAAAGTAAATTGATTAATAAGTTCTAATTGAAATGAAAGTTGAGACTAAATGTTTTGAATAGATGAACAGTCTTTTCATTTCAGTCATGTTTTTCTTGTTTTGTTGCTCTGCTGTATTTCAGATTATTCTGTGACCTGCCTCTATTCAGTTTGCTTATACATACAAATGTGTTGTTGGTCATGTGAAGTGGGACTTCATTATTCAGGTGATGTTGTAGCAGAAGTGCATATTGTTATCTGACTGCCTTAGCGGAGACAAAGTGATTGTATGTTGTTTTACATGACAATTGAATGCAGGGAGCAACAAGAGAGAAATACTGGAGGTGGAGATGCTTTGATCAGATTCAGGACGAAGTGAATGTGAAACCTGATGAAAGAACAGAAAACGGAAATAACACAAACAAAAACATGCACGTTTAGAATAAGCTTAGAATAAGCATTTAAAATAGTTTTAAGGTATTCCTGGAATATTTTGTTCTTCAAAGAGAGCAAATCTGCAGTGGGTTTGTGCAGTTTTTTGTGTTTTTTTTTTTTACCTCAGAGGGAAGAAATCTTGCGTGCATGTTTTACATTTATGTCGGCAGATTATTCACTTGAGCCATGCTAATGCTGTTGCATGCCTTTGCTTGTCTTGAAATGAAAAGAAAAAAAAAAAAAGGTCATTCTCACAGAAGACCTCTCTCTTCCTTATCTGCACCTCTGCTGCAAAACAGAAAAGAGGCTTATTTCTGAGAGCTGTACAGACCACGTCGCTGTCTGCAAGGTGATACTGTACTCACGGGTAGCTGAACAGACAGCTGCCAGAGAGGAAGGAGAGGAGAAGAAGGAGGAGAGGAGAGAGAGAGAGAGAGAGAGAGGGAGCAGAGGGTAGAACCAGAAGAAAGAGAGGAGAAGCAAAGAAATGAGGGGAGGAGGGAAAAAAGCTTTGGAGTCAGCAGTCAGCATCATGTCAAACTGCTCTCCAGATTACTCTGCACACACAGGAGGGCAAGGGAGTAGCCCTCTACAGCAACACACCTCCTTCATGTTATTTCTGTGGACACACACTGAAAGGTAACACACTCCTTTGAAAAGACAGGTTTGAAGGTGCATCCAGTAAAAAAAAAAAAAAATGAAACACACCAACTAATTGGTGAGTAAGCTCCTGGATCAACTGAAGGTTTAGCATCTGTTAGCAGTGTGTGTGTGTGTGGTTTTTTTTAACATGCTGTGGTGCATATGCTTACACCTCTGAGATTATGCTAAGCAAGCTTATACAATCCACTTAGCATACAGGCTGTAATAAAGTATTAACATGCACAGTCACAGGCCAAATAAATCCTGGATAAAAAAGTGTTGAAACTGCGACGACTATTTTAGTCGCACAATGGAAGGTTGATCAAAGAGAAACCGAAAACAAAGCCGGGACTTAGGTTTTCCTTTAATTAATGACTGAACAAATATAAAACAGCTTGTTTTGAATTTTGTGGGTAAGGCAACCATTTTGGCTTGAATTCCTACTCGCAGTGTTGATCCGAGATGCCGAGGAATTTGAGAATTGTCACACAGAACAAGACAATTTGCAGGTCCTTCAGTATAAATAGAAGGATCTATTTTCAGTCCTTGAAGCATCTCATTACAACACACTGACAAGGACTATGACGCTTGTCATCTTCATCTCCCCTCAAATCACGGTCTGAGAGCCAACGTCAATCATTAAGGCGATTTAAAAACACATGTAGGAATAACCGTCCATTGACTTCCCATCAGCTCACATCAGCTGTCATCGCTCTGCTGTGAAAACCGACGTCGCACAGTTTTACTCTCAACTTCCGTTCCTGCCGCATGATCTTCTCTTCTCAGAGCTTCCTCGGAGTGATTAATTTGTGAATCATTAAGGGTCGTTTATCACGTTATTGATCATGTTAACTGCTGTCAGTTCAATCACAGCATATCTAATGTAGTTTACAGTAAATCACTGCATGAAAGGCTATTAGGTGATCAGATGCACTGTGTGTATCAGCAGAATTTAGGTGTAAATTAACGATGTGCTAAATCTCACTCCACTTATTTACTGTTGTTACACCTGTCAAGCTCTCTGTTCTCACACAGTGTTCAGTTTACAATGTGACAGATGCACCACTTGAAATCCTTCGAAACAGTGGCTCCTTGAGTTAAACAATAGGTTTTCATTTCTAGCTGACAACTATTGCTTATACTGGCTGAAATGACTTTCAGTGGAAGCATCAGCTTTAGCCTAATAAAGCTAATGTTAGCTCGGTGAGTTGGTTGAAAACTGTCGCCGGCTGATTTTTTTTTAATGTTTTCAGCTTCCTCATCAGCCATGTAAGAAAGGTCTTAATGTGCACTTGATGGCTAAATGAATGAGGCTAAAGCTACACACACAAAAGTTCATCATCCGGCATTTATTGGATTCAAATATCAACTGTTAAAAACACAGACCTCGGCCCCCGTCGATCATTGCCTGCCTCTCTCTCTCTCTCTCTGTACACAGAGTACATTCATTGTGAAAATGGACATGTTAATATCCAGCCAGTGTCATTGGAAATTCTAAATGTAAATGTTTGCAGCCTAGATCAATGCTGTAGCCAGCTAACAGTATCTTCCAAATGAATGGCCTGACCGAGCTCATCAAGCTTCACACTTGATAATAATAACTAGTGTTGGACATATGCATGTGTTAATCTTACTAACTGGTGAACAAGCAATGAATGGGAACATAGGAGGCAGTGAATGAACAAGGCAGTGATTTCAGACACGACCCAAGAGAGAGCCATTAATATTGACCGTTTTTGAACGTAACCTGTTACCTGACAACATAGGTTAGCTTACTGTAGCTGGTTTGGTTGTTAGCTGGACATGCATCATAGTTTAAAGCACACAAACACACAGTTTAATCCATTCCTTACATTTTTGCTTTGTCACACCTGCCAGGTTCAGTTCCAGTTACTAAGCTATGACTGGACATGGATCACCTTTTGGGGAATTGGTTTAGCAAATAGTCTGTTTATCATATTTTGTGACCAGTGTTTGACAAGAATTATGCATTGCAGTGGTAACTTTTTTCCCCAACATGTAAACACATGTGCATTGACCTGAGGGCTCCCTGTAACGTAATGATCGCAGCTGTTGTTGCATGACCTCTGCACTGTGTTGGCTTCAGGCCACCAGAGCAATGCCGGCCCAGATGCCATTTTGAACTCACACAAGCTACTATTTGTATGTATTTATAGTAACTTTACAATAGCTATTGTTTTTCACTGCAGAATGAATTCAAACAAGGCTAACTGTGTTTGCCCTGGAGCGGCCCGGTCAATAAAAAGCCAGACACAACAACAAATAAATCAATTAGAGGATGTGAACATTTATTTAATATCACCCAAGCTTCCCCCTCTGCTCTCTCTTTCCTACTCTCCACTAAAAAATCTTCTCAGTAAACAGTGTACAAACTGGATTGATTAAACCTTCCTTCTCCGCTGAAACTCATCTGTTGGGCCAGTCAGGCCCTACCTAATGCATGACCCGATAGCTGTCCCAGAGCTGTTTATAATCCGGCATCTTACATTAACAAGAGCACACGTAGTGCGGTGCTTCTGCACAGCAGCCTCCACCAGCCGGACAAGCGCTAATGCTGACAGCGTTTCAAGAGCAGCGGTTAGAGGAATTAGTGAGAGTTGTGCAAAGATCCGAGGCAAAGCGGAGCCGATGATTTTTTGTCTAATAGCCCCATGCTCTGCCTCCCCTCCTCCTCCCCCATCCCCTCCTCCCTCGACATATGTGCATGGTTCGTCCCCGGGGGGGCCGCTGAATGTGGGCAACAGTAAGTGGAAAAGAGTGTTAAGTGTGGTTAAAACGGATAGAGGGGATAGGAAACAGGAAAAGAGTGCAAATTGGCTTCGGCAGCAGTGTTGTTCACAGCGGTGGTGCGGTGTAAGGTAATATTTTAATGAGTAGCGGTTAGTATATCATCACCGGAGCCCCCACTGAGCCAAAGGTCAAAGGACTGGCGTTAGAAGGAAACGTTGCCGGTGAGCTGTCACTCAGAGCGGCTTTTAATGCTCAAAGAGCGCACCGTTTGACAAAACACTCATACCGTTCCTTCGATGACATGTTTCCATTTCACTAACTCCTTTGTTGACTCGCTGTTGATATGTTTTCATGAATGTTGCAGCCTGGCTCAGGGGATCGCTGCAGTCATTACTGTACGTCAATGCAGCGTAACGGTTTACAGTGCAAGTTAGTGTCTCGAATGGTTTCGGAGAAACGTATTTTCAGCTCATCCTCGATGGTAATGGAACCTACAAGACTCAACACTGTCATAAAATAATATTTCAGAGGCATTTGGGGACCGCAAACCAATGTCTGGATTACCTATGCATGTGCCTGTGATAGTTTAAGAGCATAATTCATGTCAACAGCTCAGGCAGGTTTCCTGAATATTTGTAAGGCTGCTCGACATGCTGCTGATCACAAAGACATATTTTATGAAACACAACTTCTTGGTCCTGTGAGGGGGAGTACGATGCTGTAGGATTCCTAACATTTCTGGGTCAGATAGAATCCATAAATCTTTCTTATTAAAAACGTCATCTCTGCTCCACCTCACCTGCTTCCTCATTCAAAAGGGAAAAAAGTGAGAAATAAACAAAAACCAAAGCAGAAATAAAAGGAAGATTGTCTAGACATATGTTGTGGAGAGACAGATAATTGAGGCTCTCCGTCCTTGATCTGGAGATTAAATTTTCATTTACGGAATAAAGTACAAAGCTGAGGAAAAGCCTTCAAAGAGTCTCAGTGAAAGTGATAACGCAGCACATATCAACATTCACCTGACGTTAGGTAGAATGCCATTAGAATATGTGCTGTGCTTTCGTTTCAGGCCAAACGCAATGAAAGCAGTTTTCAACCTTGAGGCCTTGAGCTCGCCTTGCAGGCTGGCATCTACACCGCCAATTATTTCACCACAGTGTCAAGGTTGCATACTTTTCACATTTTGAGCACCTCCGCGTGCTAATGTCTGCCCATGAAGCTGCGAGAATTGAACAACACAGTATTTAATATCAGCCATTTTCATCGCTTTAATGTTTGATATTATAATTTTATGTCTCTGTCTGATCGGCACTCGAGGCATTAAAGTAAATGTCCTTTGTAAAGTGGTGTGAAAGCCTGTCCGAGCTGTAGGATTAGACTGAGACGGTGATAAGTGAGCAGGCAGGAGCTAATTAAGTGTTGCTTATGCCTCCGAGTTGCTTATGCCTCCGAATGCAGTTTCATATATCAGTAATCCTGTATGACCTCGGCCACTGGAGACCAAGGATTGTTGGCTTAAAGGCAGAAAGCTCACTTATATATAGAATGATGTAATAGATTTCACTTTGTCCATTAACAGATCATTTGACACTGTAATTAAAAACAGCTCGCAGTGATGAATTAATCAATTCCCCTGAGTGGGTTTGTAAGATAAGCTGAGAGCAGTTTCTCTCACGTCGGAGAGCAGGCGGTATGCGCAGTATTTAGATACGTCGGGGAGGAGATTGACAGGGACTGTGATTCGAGAGATGCTGCAGCTGAGTGAAAAGGGCGAGGCAAAGTAAGAAAGAAAGAAGAGGGGAGTAAAAAAGCAGGAAAACTTGCAACACACACACACAGAGCAGGTTGTTATGGGTGTATGTTCTTTATATACTGCACCTTATTTCATAGGTTTAATATTTGTTTAAAATAAGAGTGGCTGCACGTTATTATCATACATTAACATATTTTATTCATTTTTGACTGTATGAAGGGTGCAAAATGTGGAAATAAGCTTCATAGATCCCTATGAAAGAAGGCCAAGACATTAAAACAGAATAAACAGAATAAATCAAAGCACTGCATCCCTCCACGTCCCACTGTGACCCACATAAATGCATACCTCACACTGGAAATCCTGCACCATATGGATGACCCCGTAGGCTCTTCCCGCTCGCCTGCACCATTGGCGTGATAACCCGCTGTCATGCTCAGGGAAGAAGTCATCATCAGTGAGGGGTGGCAGCCGCAGGTTACCTGTGAAGGAAAGTTTGCTGCTCAGACTCAAACTCAGCTCTCAGCTTCTGCTGTTCGTCTGAAGTTTGGCAGCGTGTCACCATTGTTGTGACACTTTGACTAGTTTTTTCAGGTTGGGATAGCTTTTTAATAGCATTTATCACTTGTGAAAATTTGGCTCATATCAAACAAATTTTCAGCACCAAATACATCTTTGAAGAAACATAATGATGCCTCGCTTAACTTATGTCACGCTGCAGTTTTTGTTAACATTAACAGCAGGAACGATGATGCTAAATGTTCCTGCAAAATGGTTTTCATCGTTTTTTTTGTTATATACATTTACAGCAACTTAAGCATGAAGGATGTTTTTATGGTTCTGTTAATGCAACTCAACACACTCAGGGAAAGATGATGGAGGCTTGGTTTAATATTAAAAAGGTGATCATTGACTCGAAGCACGAGGTCGGATGAGCTAACTTTGAAGCGGTATCTTTCTCTAACCTTGTCTGGACACACAACACGCTTCCTGGACTGGAAGGCAATAATTACATGTCCTTCAAAATGTTTTGGCAAAGCAAATTATAATTAGTAGGTTGCACATCAGTCAGTTTTAATGGAATATTGACTCTTTGATTGACTTATTTATTAGCCTGTTCAGTAAGTTATGTTTGCCAGAGTCCAGACCTTTGAATCCACCCACTCGGCCGAGTTGACTGACTCGTCTGGCCTCCTGACATGGAACAGAAGTTTCTCGTCAGAAAAAGCAGACGATCCAGTAAGCCCCGTGGGGGACTAACGATTAGCTGTCACGCTCTTGTCAAGCGTCGTCAAGCGTTGCACCGGAACCAAGGAGGAGTAATAACAACAATGGCGACAGCTATAGACAAGATAGACGCTGCTGTCGAGGCTGTTCTTCGTCCGACGTTGCAGTTTGTTTCGACTTCACTCCGCTCTTGAAAACCTGGTAAAACCACGTCTGCTGGCACGGCCACGCATCGCTGTGGACTTAAAACGACGTTAGACTCAGGTCTAACAGACTCAGGATACATTGGACTGCTGTGATTGGTGAGGGAAAATCAAATCCTCCTCCCCCACTGAAGAGGTAGTGTGGATGCAATGTCGAGACTGAAGATGAGAACTGAGTGTAAGGAGTTGACAGTCAGTCCTGATTTCAGATATACATCAGGTAGAATATTGTGTCTCATGCCAGGGTTTTCTTATTTGCTGCACGTGTCGTTTGATAGATGATGAGTGTTATCAGCAGCCAAATGCATTGATTTATTTTTGCTTCATGTCATCTAAAACTGTATTTTGCTTAAGAAAATGCTGTGTTTTCTAATATAAAAAGCACACGTCTGTTTACTGCAATATAGTTACAGCAAATTCCACTTTATGTTATGCAAGTTACGATTGTCATTGAAATCTGTAATTATATGCAGCGGCGTATTCTCAAGAAGTCACCGGAGAGAAGGCATCCTCGCTCAACTGACTATAGGTGAAACAAATAAACAGTAAACTCTATTCCCACTTGCAATTGTCTGTGCACTCACCAAAAATGCGGCCTCATTTATACTTTAAATTAGCTTGCATAAATAGGCTGAAGAGTGCCCGGAAAACACAAACACAAGACTCCCCGCTGGAAAGGCACAAAGGAGCAGCACAGAACAAAATCTTTTGAAGGGACTCTAAAAGGGAATTAAGCAGGCCTGTCAAAAAATTAAACTGGCTCCGGCTTGAAAAGGGATTCTTTTAGCTCCTCTCTTCTGCCTCCCCATTCCTTCTCCCAGAATACATGGGGCCCTGCCAAGACACTGCAGTCCACACTGCAGATCTTTCTCCCATGGAGGAAAACCTCACACAGAGTCTGCTAATACCACTTATTGTCTGCTGAAGAAAATGTCCAGAATTTAAATATTTGAGCTTTTGGTGAAACAGTTCATGTCTTGTTAGTGTAAATCTTTTTTTTTTTTTTTTTTGCATGGATGGATGGTTTGTTTTGGTCATACCAGTTCAACCATATTTCCTGATTTCCCACTGAATTGACAGCATTTGTTCGGGTGAGTCAAGTTCACTGGATTTTTAATGAGTCTGTAAACAATCTGTTTCTAACCGTCTCCTCTGTGGAACTCATTAAGGTTATGTTTGTGTAATGAAACATGAGGCCAGGGACCGCTATGGTGCTAAAACTGAGGCCCTTATTCCCCCCGAATTTTGTCCAATGACACCTACCTCCAATAGGTGGCGATAAAGTCCCCATCAACAATGTCTCAGTCACCAGAGAAGAACGTTCTGAGGAAGGGAATGAGCTCATTCTGCTCTGGTGCTAGTTATTGAAAAATACAAACAATAGTAGCTAATTATTTATTTATTTTTTGTTATTCAGATGCATGCTCACTGCACAAAGCCCCCATGGTCATACGCTGAATTTAGCAGAAATACAGACCACACATCAGGTGGCTGTACTGAATGAATGAATGAGGGTGTGCAGCCCACAAACAGAGGCAAAGGAAATTGAACGGAAGCAAGCAAACGCAACGTGCTGCATCCATATATCTCACATCCCATCGTACACATGATATAAACATAACAAATTAAACATGCTGCACACCATCATGCATCAATGATAAGCCCTCAACAAAAACTGAGCTAATTCAAAAGCCTTGTATCAAAGTATAAATGAGTAATTTAACAGCTGCCAACTGCTGTTTACACATTCATGTATATTGCATGTGAGGACTTCTAACCACCTCTTCAAACCTGACTCGGCTTCATTTTATGATGTTACACTCAGGAGTCGTACCTGCAGTACGTGGGCAAATAAATAGTTTCACTCCCAACTGGAGTGAAAGGTGGCGGCTACATATTTTAGAATTCACCAAATCATCAGAAATCTTCATGTATTTGTTCAAAGATTTCTCTCGATAATGTGCATATATGTGTATGTATGTATACACATAAAACCAGAAATGTGCATAGCAGCACGTTACTGATGTTTGTGTGTGACTGTGCAGGAGAACACAGTGTCGGAGCTTTGTATGGAGTAAAACTAAAGTTCTAAATTGCTCTGAGAATTAGCTTGTCCAAACATGTCAGAGGACTCAGTTAGACATCCAATTACGGCTGCTGCTCTCCCAGGGCTATCGACTGTAACAACTTTTATTAACTACTCTCTTATGAAAAATGAATCCAAGCATTCTGCAAATCCTCGCTAGATTGGCGAGGGGTCGGGGTTGACGTCTAATCCCATTCGTAAGGTTCGTTCATTTCTCTGGCACCAGTCGCGACAGTCTGTGCGGAGCTCTCACCAGCAGCTTAGAGGAAGAATTAGATATGTGGCAGTTGCATGAAAACATGCAACAGACCATGTCTCAGTGTATTTCTGCTTAGTTGTCATGTCAGTGAAAGCCTCTCATTGTACGTTATGGTGCATGAAATATCCATCTCTGCTTTCGCCTTCCTGCCCGATGGTGATGAGATCTCCTCAGCACTGTGCTGAGGTGCCCGGATGCTGCCAGAGATGCAAATTTTGTTGTCTTTTCAGGCCCGCTCGCCCCTTCTTGTTTTTTCTGTCTGCATTTTGCCATCTAGCGTTTAATTCTTCATGGGTGACTCACTTGCATGGACAGTGTTTTACCATGCCCAGATTAAGCAGCCTTGTTCTCTTTCATGCTGTGTGACTGGGCTCCTCTTTATGCTCGCTCTTCCCCGTTCCCACGCGTTGTGCTGCGCATTTATTATTTATGAATGCATGCAAAGCTACTTCTGCTGAAGCAAATGGAACGGGAACCCTGCCTTGCTCCAGTGTAAATAATGCATTTGGCATGAACTTGCAGTCTTTCAGAGGTATTGGTGGACTTTTAGATGGTGGAGCACAACGTCGTCTTGGAGCCCCGTGAATACTGGCCCATGTCCCAAAGTGTTGCCCTTTAGAGTCTCTGGCACATACTCTGCTGTCCTGAGGGGGGCTAATGAGGTGCAGTACAGTAGTTCCAACTTATTTTTTTTGACCCTACACTTATTATGATGCAGAACAGAGAGCCCAGCAGCAGCAGCAGCAGCATGGGGACTCATTATTTAAGTGGTACTATGACTGGTAAGGGTGGCTTGTTTTCCTAGAAAGCTCAGCTGTGCCACAATCTGGCCATAAACACAGCAACACAAGCGAATCTTGCCTCGGAGAACAATAAAATAAACTTTCTGCTCCCAACAGAGAACAATCAGGACTCTTATTGATGACCTAAAACTGACTGAATTGTAAGGCATTCAGGAGCCATCGCCCCTGGTCTGCATTAATGCAGAGGACCGCCCCGCTCCCGTTCACTCTGCCAGTATCCCACTTTATTACAATCTTATTTCTTTTTACAGCTCATCTTTCGAGTTGTAATTGGCCCATTTCAGATTCAGTACAGTAAGTGCTGAGGTGCGACGTGCGGCTCGGTGAATAAAGGGGTGACATCATGAAGCTGTCACTCTTCTGAGAGACACACACCAGTCACTTTAATGTTGCTGCAGAATGTAGGATGAGAAAAGTCTGGTTCCACGGAGCTGCACCGGCAGAGGTTTGGTTTCAGTGATGGCAGGGATGCAAGGGGAAGGCTGGAACTTGCTGTTTGCTGCCACCAAGGGTGAAAAATTCTTCCATATATTTAAAATAAAGCAATGTTACACCAGAAGCCTTAAAACTGTGCAGTCATTACAATGAGTTGATCTTAACTTTGACAAAAAAACATAGGATTGTGTGATTTCCAGTTTGATTCCAAACGCTTTAAAGGATCAAACTATTTAATATTTTTATGTTTTTTCAGATCAGGTGATCATTGAGTCATGAATTGCTGCAGTGACATGGTGGAGCGGCCTTTCAGACTGCATGTTGGACCCTGCTTGCCGTAGGCTACATAAGTGATCATTACGATCCCTGCAGTGATTAACCAGACAGCACCCGCGGCTAATCCTAATGTATGTAATCACGGTTTTATGAATGCAACAATGAACCCACAGATGTGACTGATGGCTGAGTGAGTGCAGCTTCGCTCAAACAGAGTGAAATGTTCCTCTTTGACTTCCCATGTTTAAGGTGATGAGTTGATGAGTGCTCTGTGCTTCACGGATGCTGAAGTGTTTTTATCTGGACATTGTGAGGTGTCCCACATGCTACAACGCTGCAAGTCAGAGGGGTCGAGCCACGATGGGGCCGATATGTAACAATAACCAAATTGCTTCCTCTCAATACATATTTTTTTTCTTCATGATCATTGGCTAGATTTGCAAAAGGTACATAGAATAGAAAATGACAAGCAAATGGTTGGAGCACATTCAGTCCTCTCTTCCATTCGAGCTGCAGGTCTTTGTGCATGTCATGCCCCTCTATCTCTCTCTACCCTCATTTCCCGTCTCCCTTTGTCTGCTGGCCAGTAAAGGTGAGGGTGGCGTTAAGAGAAGAATGAATGATGAGGTGATATTAGATGATGCTGCGCTTGTCGATGGACGGGGCAGCGGCAGTGTCAGTCTTGTAATTATGAGCCGAAATGTTGATGAGGTTATTTTAGTTTTCCTGAAAGCTGGAAAAGGTTTATTCATAATGAAAATATAAAAAATATGTGTACATATAAAAATCATGTTTACTGAAGATTACATGAAGGTCTTTAATTATGTTTCAGTATATTCAGGTACCATCTGTTAAACTCACATGATCCATTTATGTGTTGTAGACACAATGTTTTCCTGTTCAGTCAACCTTATCTGCTCAAGCAGGCCTCATGTTCTCATGAGCTATAAAGCTCTGACTTACATCTGATTTCTGGACACAGTATGTTGTACATCATTGAACCCGGTCTTTGCACATGCAGATGAACCTGGAGCCGTTTCCTCTGAAAATGTTTCTAAAATTCTTACCGGTAAACCAATTTAGGCTGTTATTTTAAGTAAAACTGGCCCCAGCCTGCATTGGTCAGCAATTACTGAAATTGTGCGCTAACCACAAAATGTGTAATATTGCATTTTCAAAAACAGTACTCAAGACTGTGCATTAGGGGCTGTACAGGCACAGCAATCTTGACAGAGAGGTTAAAGATGGCTGCAGGGCACAGTCAGGACTGCATTGCTCCTGAAAATGGTTGAGGAGCAACGTAAACTCCACACACACACACAGATTGTTGGTCTGCTGGTTTATTGCCGTCGTTTGTCATTTTATTTGGGCTTCGTTTCTTGATAGTTCTTATCTGCTCAGTCAGTCGTCGGAGCTTAATTGTATGAGAATGAGGACCCGAGTGAACACTGTTTATTCTGGAGTGACTTATATTGCTTTAAAGCAGCAGAATAATTTTCTGCTTCAGCAGACACATTGTTGGATGAAATGTGGAAATAAAGCTTGAAGATCCACTTAGCATTACTTTGATCTTATTACAGCTTATGCCTGGCTCACGCATTCAGTTTATGTCAAAATACTTTTCACGGTTTTGAATATTCATTTAAGTCGGTAGTACATGCAGTCCAGAACAGCATTTTGTAACTGAATCAATATCAGACATGACTGCTGAGGGGAAAATAATTTAGAAAAATAACCCAGAAAATTCAACAAACCTGTCTCTGTGTTTAAAATGCAAATGACTTGAAAGTATCCACAAGATGGTGAATTGTGGCTGGGAAATGTTAACGCAACCAAGATGGCATTTATCACAATCATTTGCTTTCTGAATTCTGACTGGGCTTTAGGTTTTGCATGTTAGTGTTCTTTGGCAGCTCTGTCAGTATTTGTGAAAAAGACCCTGCTCATACAAAGCTTCAAATTAGAGACTCAAACCTCCAGAAATAAAAAGCTGTAGCCTGGTATACGTAATAATTGGAGCCGTTCTGCTGGACTCACACAGCAAGCTTATTTTTTGGTCATTTTGTTTTTGCCTTTTTTGCACAGAAGCAGGCAGGAAACAGGAGAGAGGGGTACGACATGCAACAAAGGTCTGGCTGGAATCAAACCGGTGACGGCTGCAGCCGTGTGGCGGTGATGTAACCGTTCAGCTACGAGGTGTTCCACAGAGAGCTTTAAGATATTTATATTATTGACAAAGTCTTTGTTTGCAACCATAACGTGTTTGGGCAAAACTCCACTCTAATCCTGCTATTTGTAAGAAGTATATAAATGGTTCATAAATGTTTGATTTCAAGGGCAAATGGTATAAAACAGAATAACATAGCTGTAATCTTATGTAATGATACATGATTACACTTAATGTGCTATGAAACCTTTATTAGCTGTGTGAGTGTGCAGATGATTCAGACGTATGTTTTAAACTAATGCAGAAACATTACAGTGTTGAAAACCATTAGATGACTGTTTATAAATGCTAAATAGAGTAAAAGTACCCATTTATGATTTCCATTGACTTCTCCATCTGCAGTCTTTAATGAGTTGAAAGAGGAAACATTCATTCATCTGTAGACTGATTGGTGGCTTATAAATATGAATGTGACTGTACAGTATGTGAAGAATTAGTTTTTTCCTTCTGAATTTTCATCCAGCCCTCATTGTGATGCTCGGATGGAGATGTACAGTGTGCCGAATGCAGTTTTAGCGTTTCATTTGCATAAAATGTGACTGACTGCAAAAACAAACTGTGCTCTTACGCTAACAGCAAAGCCACAGTGGCCGACTCTTCCTCTGTTCCCCCTGCCTGTGCGCTGTGCTGATGCAGTAGGACAGCTATCTGATCCCTGCCGCGTTGTACCGTGTGTCCGGTGGCACAGAACATGCTGTGAGGACACACGATGAGTCAGAAGCAAGCAAACCTCGCTGAACCACAATAGCGTAGGAGATAGAGAGATAGAGAGGAACACAACAAGATCGAGGGACTAGCCAAGTGTGTCAGAGGACTCCAGCTACACTGAGATGACCTCTGCTTCTGCACCCAGGGGATATTTTCCAACAGGTCTGAGCCTAATGTTGGCTTCTGGAACTAAGTGCTCGACCTCCTCTGGTCTGTCGCTTCCAAAATAACACCATACCAAGCCCGGTGGGGAGTAAACGCTGGAACAAGGCCGCAGTCTTCCACTGCTGCCCACTAACATTTACTGCTGTTTTTCATAACTCCAATTTTCTCTGTCAGCATTAGACACGGTGGGACTCTGCGAGTCACATAGAGTTTGAATATGGCAAAGTATTGAAGCAGAACTACGAAACTCAAGTTTTTACTCGGCAGAACTGGAAATATTCTCTCTGTCTGGCTTCCTTATAACACACTCTTAAATTCCCAGTTAGAGAAATAGTGTGAAGGGAAGACACTTTGTTCAGCAAATATCTTGGAGCCATGTTAAATAGTGCAGACTAATAGGTCTTCCAACACTGTTGTTGTTAGCACAGTGGGGCGAGCTTTAATCGATTGGCTGAAAAACGCAACTGAGGGAGTACGCCACGCTCGTTTCGCCACATAAAATTGACTGAATGGATGCGTTTTGGATTCACCATCTTGCAAAATGCTGCGCTTTCTTCTCTTTCATTTGTATGTGTGCTATCAAGGGGGGGTGGAGGTTTGGTTTGAGAGGTGGGGTGCACACGCTGTTTTCTCCGTTTAAGTATGTGTATAGTATGTAGAAAGTATAACACAATAATAGAAATGATAAATCAATGCATTATTGATGCCCTAACCCATAAAATCAATAAAGACCTGATATTTTATGAGAAATGAGGCACTTAACTACTTAAATTAATTTAAAGACAATATTAACCCTGTGTAGCTACTCTAAGTACATAAATTGAAAATTTGAAGACAATAATACATCTTGTCTGCACTTTTCTTCTCAGGCTGCGTACAGCCCCAACAACTTCCATCAAGATAGGGTCGCGTGTGTGTTGCCTGAGAGGCGAAAGGACTTGCAACTGCTTGTAAAGCTTGCTCGGACTGCACTCTAATAATTTGAGGCAACTCGGTCAATCAGCCCAGATCTTCTCTGTGGACTATTGCAGTTGGACATTAAGAGGCAGTAAGAGTTTTTAGGCAGTGAATCAAACTAAAGCTAGAAAAATGGGCCAAAAGTAGGATTTAGGGGTCCAAAAACATATGGTACAATTTGGATAATGGTTGGAACTAATGTGAATTTGATTAGTAGTTAATGAGCTAAAGCATGAAAAACTGCTTCTGCGGTCCTTCAAGACTGTGAATCATGGCACTCACTTAATAATCAGCTTGGCAGGGAGGAATGAATACGTAACATCACTGTCTGACCTTCCTGTACGTAACAAACCTGAACCTGCTACTGCAAAGTTCCTTGGTTTTGTATTACCTATTTTTTCCCCCCTTCCTTGTATGATGCTGTCGTATTTACATGCTTACAACATCTTGTACTTGGCTGCCAACTGAGCCATATGCTGCAGTGTTAATTGTGCACTTGATTACATGCCATGCACTATTCCCTAAGAAGTTATAATTTTGTCAGGTAATCAGTCCTGCTGAGTTAAAGCTGTCGCTGACAGGCTGTCTGATGCTCGTCTGTCACTTGTTGTGTGAGTTTCTCTTGGCAGTCGGTTGTGCAGTGCGCAAATCTTTTTCTTCTTTCAAGTTATCTGTGGGATTGCAAGGGATTTGTGGGTACAAAAACAAGCTTGGGGCAAATGCTATCACTTTATGGAAATGGCCATTCCCTCAATCCATTCATCTGGGGATTTAAGTAGCACGCTTTCCCGCTCATCCTGTCATTACAATCCTTTTGTAAAACAGTCGTTCCAACAGCATTTTGGGATTGGCAATGCCTCAGCTTCCACAAGACATTTCTGCGCTTCACCTTATCATTATTATCAGGAAAAACGCTCTAAAACAATCAAAAGAAATGCACGTCAGACATGTAAGAGAGGACGGGATGACTGTAGAGACTGCTGTAAGCTGCATTCATTTTAAAGGAGGTATCAGTCTCAGCCCCAGTAGCCAGAGAACAGCAGTTCATCTCAGGCTGATCTACGTAATGTTCAATTGATGTTTCATCTAATTACCGTTTCATTCAGGCATCAAAAGCAGCGGTAGTTTCAGGTAATTGTCCTAACACTCAAAAATGTGTTTTATGTTTGCATTCATGTTTATATGGACTTTAAATGACTGTGGGAGGATTTGATTGTATGTGTTGGATTTAACTCACCGTACACTGAGTTGAAAGGGTGTGTTTTGACACATCGGTGCACTGAACCACTCAATATGAAATGATTTGGAACATATGTTCTAACTACAGTGTACGTCCTACATGCTGTAGTTCATGCCTCGGGCTAGTTAGTCTTATTTTTGACACATGTCCTGATATTAAATGCCTTTCTTTGACTCCAACATGAAACTGATTGTATAATTGGCCACGAGTTAACCACAAGGTCAGTGAATACTTTACATTTGAACTATCGCTGATATTTCTTCATTGCATTTAACTGCACAGAAATAGAATTGGCTGCAAAAACAGACATGGATTTCACTGTTTTGCATTGAGCTGATTTTTGTTTTTTTTTTTAATCAAACTGATGCTTAACAATAAGCAATGGTTTAAGTCCATAGTTAAATTAAACATCTTTTGGACAGTAACTTATAAAAACATTTCAAGTCGTCACTATTTTCACTGTTTGCAGACATTTCATAGACTAAACCATTAATCGAATAAACAAGGGCAGATAAATCAATCATGAATAGTTGCAGCCTCTTATATTCTGTCACCTCTCAGTGAATCATCGGAGGAATAACTTGGTTTTAGATCTCTAGCCTGCTTCATTAACCTCTTAACAAGCGGCAGCATTGCTTGTGGGTCAGTCAACTCAGGCTGTGCAGCCAAACATTATTCAAACCCACAGAACTTTATTTCAGATTCTAGCCCACATTTTCTGAAATACCAACAACATCCGACTGGATTTTAGGGAAATGTGAGTCTAATATTTGAATGTTTCACTCGATACGAGAGATCTAGAATAAGGTGATACAGAATATACAGTCCATTATACTGTCAGGCACTATATTCCTGATAATTGTCATATATGTAAAAAATTTGAGGTCTGAGCATTAAACTTATGATGTTACTTCAGTGTACTGATGCATTACGTTTCAGCAGACTCCATGTTTTGTCTGTCAGAGTAATAGCTGCTTATATAACTGAGGGAAGGCTTGGCCCGGGGCATGTCTGCTGGTACACAACCGACCGTGTGTCATATTTAGAGAAGAGGTAAACAAAAACGCCTAGCATAAACAGCAACATCGGTTTTGTTTTGCCCTCCAACCACGGCAGCCACCTCGAGCCCGTCCACTCTGTGTCACGTATCAGCTGCAAACACTCTCCTCTGTCTTAGTAGTCCATTTACTCACTGCTGCTACAAGGCAATAGGTGCTCTGGGGGAAGTCTGTTGTGTGCAAGATTGTGTGTATGTGTGTGTGTGCACATTTACACGTCGATTATGTCTATCCGTTAGGCCGTAATCAGAGAGGAGGCTTTTTTCACAATGAGACGCTGTGAGCCTCACGAATAACAGAAAGAGCAGGAGATCAAAGGGTGCCAGGAGTGTTATGTTGCTGTGCAACACAGAATTTACCAAAAACATGCAAGATATAGTTTAATATTAGCTGATTTACCTGAAGTAACAAAGTGGATGAGGTTAAACGAGACTAGGAGTCTGCAGGCGTGCCAGAGGCTCCGTGAGGCCGTACTTTGGGTTAAATGCTAACGTCGGCATGCTAACAGGCTCACTATGACAATGCTAACAGGCAGATATTTTTTTTGATGTTTTTTGTTTTATTGGGTGGCTGTGGTTCGGGAAGTAGAGCATGTCATCCACCCATGAGGAGGTCAGTGGTTCAATCCCTGGCTCTACCAGTCTGCCTGTCAAATGGTCCTTGGGCAAGATGCTGAACCCCAAATTGCTCTTGATGCTGTGTCATCGGTGTGTGCGTGTGGGTGTGTGTGTGTGTGTGTGTGTGAGAGAGAGAGAGAGGGAGAGAGTGAGTGAGTGAGTGAAGTGACTGTATAGCACTATATAAATGCAGTCCATTTTCAATGTTCATCATCTTATGTAAGCATGTTAGCTAAAGCACAACAAGCTAAAATTCTGGCCTGATGATGGTGCTAAAAGTTAAAGATCACCAAAATGATTACAGTTCATCCTGAGGGGGGGCATAAACGTGTTCAGCTGATATCATTGCAGTCCATCCAATAATTGTTTCAGGAAAAATGCTTTATTCACTAAAAAAATCAAGAATGTCTCATGGTGACGCTGGATGAAAGTCAATGGGATTCATCCTCAGTGTACCGTGAATGTCTGTACGAAATCAGCAGATGTTGAGATATTTGAGTCTGGATCAAAGTGGCTGCCTCTGACGTTGCCTTGTTTGTAGAGCCATGACACCTGCATGGCTAAAAATGGACCTGAGAAAAATGGTGGTTTCTTTATTTGCTCATGAAAACAATACGAGTCCCTACTTCTGTGTGGTTAGATGATGCCTCCTTGTGTAAAAGCCAGAAATCAAATGTACTCCCAGACCGAACACAGGGTGTAATTGCGTCATAAAATAACTACAAAGTTAATTAATGAGAGGATACTAAGTGTGCACAGGTTGGAAATGATGTGTGGCCCTGCTGTGGACAGACCAATAAACACAACATCGTATCCAAACCGCATCGTGTGCCTCCAGCATGTAAGGATCAGCCTTAACCTATCACGAAATAGATTCACCCTGATCGGGCCATTTCATGATGAGCCACCTGGTCTCAGTGCCACATCCATCAGGTGGAATAATTTTCCTGTTAACCAACTCCAACAGGCCACCTGAACACTGCCTGACACAAGCTGGAAATTGTAATATTAGACGCTAGAGTAGATTTAAATCTTGTTTGGAATAAAACCTGGCATTCTGCTGCCCAACCACGAAATCCACACACAGTCACAGACTAACCGTGAGACATTTCATTTCCAACCAGCATGGCAGCATGCACTCAAATTCCAATTATTCCTGGAGTTCAGCCGTCAGAGCAGATTTATTAGTTTTCTCCCTTTCTTGTTATTGATAACTACAAATAAGTGAAAATAAGATTGTGAACAGAAGCTGAAATATTGAATGTGTGTCTCATTTTTTTTTTTTTTTAAGATAAACAGAAGGGGGGAGAAATTGAAGGTAATAAACTGAGCGTGAGGTGGAACAGTCGAGCTCATTACAAGTACTGTAATTGTGTATTTGAAACATCTGGTCATCATCTGGTCTGCTGGTGGAGGCGGCATGTGTTGGTGTTGTATGAAACTACTGGGAGCCCAGGTGAAAATTAGTTTTCTAACTCTGTGGGAGTTAATTTCACTGCGTTAGTCCCCCAGTGAAGAGACACAAAAATCAAGTGAAGCACCCCACTCACCCTGGATGCTGCAGCGTGGATTCAAGTACACACCATAGGAATTCACAGAGAGCCTGCAGGCAACCACAAAGTGCTGAAGCTGCTGTGAAGCTGCTTAAGACAAAGTTCACCAAATGGCCTGTAGAAGTTAAAGGTTCCTTGTGGTGGGTTTGTTTTTTTTATTTGATGACATGCAGTTATTTTACATTCTCACCAAAATGTATCCTTGAGGCTTGTATTTGTTGCATTTCATGTTTGCTCGCAAGCACGTCATCTTCCTTGCTTTTGTTGGCACATTGCAACATTATTTCACACAAAAAGAGGAATTTACATGCATTAAACATTGGACGGTCTTTGTGCCGAATCAGTGAGAAGTCCCCAACCTCTCTCAAGAAACGCAAAATCAACACGTCTGACATCAGGTTTGCACAATGTGCCTTTGCTGTTGTCTTGAAACTCAGTATTTCAGAGGATGTTGAGGCTTAGACGTATGGATTGACAGGTGTCTCAGCCACAGTCTGCTCCTCTTGTTTGCCTCACCTCAGGTACATGCAGGCTCCAAACCCTTTTGCTCAGTGCTGTATCATTTGGCTTCGGCACCTGACCAGATGGAAACGAATGTAAACCTAAACCCCAGGCTTCAAACAGTCCCCTTTGAAGTCAATTGGTGATGCCACAGACACTGTGTCTATGTTTGTCTACAGTCTGTGTGCGTAACATCCTGATTGCATCAGCTGTCTGATACTGTACAGAATTAGAACTTCCCGTTTAAGATCTCACCCGGCTCTGGCTGCCAGTACAAAGGCAGTCACAGCAAAAACATCTCCCTCATACGCGAGCCTCTGCCAGATAAGCAAGAGTTGATCTCATTGCATGAAACCAAGCATTTTACTAATTTGAGTGGCTGCACTGGAACAGAGTTCAAAGCAGAGCTGTGATTTGCAACTGCTTTCTCACGGGAGAGGGGGCCAGCGCCGTTGGCAGTAAGATGAGCCACTGATTGCATTGTTTGTTCCGCTCTCTGCAGGCCTCTCAGATGGAGATGGAGAGTATTACTGGACAACAGCCCTCTGAAAGTACATGAAGATTACTGAGCTGAGCACATTAAGACAGACCACACAAACAGCATTACTCACCTCCCAGGTAGCAGGATGACAGCATGCGGGAGGCGAGGAGACTGAGAGCGTAAACAGACTTCATTTGTTCTAGCTGTCTCCAGATCTAAATTGGTATTATAAATTGCGGTGTGTTTATACAGCGTTGCCAACTCTCACACTTTTGGCGTGAGATGCCCGCTTTTAAGCTCCGTCTCACGCTGCTCAAATAAATCTCATGCGAAGAAGCCACTAAGCCACTCCCTCATGAAGAAAAGTATAGATTAAATAGGCCTTCCCTTCAGATTAAGTCTGAAAATCAGGCTTTTATCCAGGCTGCCACGATGGTACAGGATCAGGACATGGCACACAGCAGCAGGACATTATGGGACATTTATGCATGAGACACTGCAGTGGTAGCTTCAGTAATTATTGCTAACTATTAATTATCCCTGAGGCAGCAAGAGGATCGGTTAGGATCAGTCAGGATCTAACAGATCTAATTGCCCTTTTGTACTTTTCTGCACTTCAGACAGGCAAGCTGTCACACACAGGTTCCCAGTTTACAGGCTGCAGTCAAATCTTTTATAACGCAGCACACCGGCTGTCCTCATGTTGAGTCTTTAGCTCCATCTGACAGCGGTTGGCACATTTTTATTTTACTATAAATACACTCTGAAATGCCACAGATATTTTGTCTATCCTGCCAGGTTTATTGTTAAGGGTTTGCTTTAGGTTTTGCTACTTAAATTCGGTCGTAATGGCATTATTGCGTGCATGAATGCTGTCCCATATACAGGACGTGACCTCTCATTTAAATAAAGCGTTCAAAATTCATCTTATCTTTCCAGAATCAGTGTCCAATAAAATGGAAGTGAATAGATAGTCCACAGAATGAACGAGAATATGTTCAACTGAAGAAATAATCCCCATGAAAACTGTCAAAAGGTGTGAGCTGTGCTGGATTTTCACCTCCATTTTATTGCAATGAAGGCAGCTAATAAGCTACACTAGCTTCTTCCAATTTGGACTCTGGTCTCTGGTCTCAAAGGTCAGCACCTGCTCTTCATCAACTGTACAAATTTGCATGTCAAAGTGTACCAAATTTGAACTCGACGCAAAACAATTAGCACAGATTTCCTTCCCCGAAGCTGCGAGCGAATCCACTGAGTGCGCGTGATCGTGCCGCTGATGTTCGATGGTTACTTATTCAGATTTGCTGGCAGCATGTGGCCACATTGCAGAACCCTGTTGTGCGTGTGGCCCTCAGCAGGCTTATCCTTACCACAGCAGAGGTGTCCAGTTAAAGCTCTATAGATCCCAGCTTTGTGATTTCAGGAGTTACTCTAATTGACCACCTTTGCCTGCCAAGCCAAAGCTTTGGGAGCTTGTTGGCACGAGCCCAAGCGAGCCAGCCTGCACATCTGAGTGTTCGTGTGATGTAAATATGGCTGACCGCTGGCAATGTTTTGTCTTCTTTTTTTCCAGAATGCGGGAGAGGGACCTACAGAGCATGTGCAGAAGGGCGCTGCTGCTGACCGTCTGTATGGTGTCTCTCTGGGGACAACTGACCAGCGCGTCGTCACACAGGAGCCACATAGGTACGACACAGCATGTGCTCCTCATTGTTGTTTTTCTAGGGCGTCTTGCCCAGAACAAGCAAAGTCTGCTCCTACTGGCTAATCAGCAGCTCCACTGGAGAAGCCAAGCATTGGAGTACTTGTGTAATTTTATTCATTCATATTTTCCTTTGACAGTCATTGCCCACGAATAGTCTGAAAAAGACTTTTAGAGAAAATTGTTTCTAACGCATTTTGGAAAATAATGTGAGGTTTTGACAGCAGCAGACAGCTGTGCCATCAGACTGGAAAATATAGATATTACTGATATTATACAGCAATATAGATATTTAATCAGTATTTATGATGACATTTGGAAGAAAAAAGAAATGTATTTAGAATTACAAATAGAGCACACTGGCATGGTACTTAAAATGTCCTCCTGAATAGACTCCAGAGGCTTTTTTTGAGAAAAAATAGAGCATTACGCATTGATTGTCCCTGATATTTATATATGACTTAATTTTCCCAGGTATTAAAGCAACAGCCTCTCAGTCACCAGCCATGCACCTGGAGTCATTAAACACACGCTTTCTGTTCCTGTTTACCACTTTTAGAGGAGGTTTTATTAAAACAAACTGAGAAAGAGACAGCGTGTTAAGTTCATAAAAAAGAATTATACGTGTTTTTACAGCCATTTTTACACTCAGCAAAACAATCCTCACAATAAAAGTCATGATACAATTTCTACTGCATCAGTAAGTTATAACACATCACGTGTGGGTTGATTTAGGTGGATTACAGTTGAGTTCTCTCGCTGATTGCGCTCTGAATAAACTAGCACAGCAGTCGCAGTGTGTCACAACCAGTTCTTCAGTCGCATGTGTTGACCACAGTTCACCTCACTGACTTTTTAAACAGAAACTGATATAATTAGACAAGCTCTCTCAGTCTCTCTGCTCACTGGCAAGGAAAAGATGCGTTTTGTGCACATGGGAATTCAACAGTTTAGCAGTCTTGCAAGTGAAGCATGAGATGGAAAAAGTAATATGAGTACAGTAAGTACGTGTGTGTGTGTGCGTGTGTGTGCGTGCGTGTGTGTGTGTGTGTGTGTGTGTGTGTGTGTGTGTGTGTGTGTGTGTGTGTGTGTGTGTGTGTGTCACATTGTCGAGACTCGTCTTCCTGTCTTCCCCATATCATAAATCATTACATTGAGAGTAAAGACATGGGTTAAGGTAAGGGGGGTTATGGTCAGGGTAATGCTCCAGGAAATGAAATAAGTGTATTTAATGTCCCCAAAAGGGAGGGCAACACAACTCTGTGTGTGTGTGTGTGTGTGTGTGTGTGTGTGTGTGTGTGTGTGTGTGTGTGTGTGTGTGTGTGTGTGTGTGTGTGTGTGTGCGGCAGGGGACAAGACCTTTCAAAGAGATTTCCCTTAATGGAGAGATGGCCTGATCCCTGGGCGTATCGGTAGAAACTGTGACTACACATTGATATAATGAGCCTTATTCCACTGGAGGACAAACAGCACACAATGGCTGGAGGGAAACGGCGCAACGTTCGCTGAAAACAAAAGCACGACCAGCAAAATACTTTGATAGGGCATCGAAAATCCAGGGCCACGACGGGACGGACTGCGCGGGGAGAGGATGCACATTAAATGAAACAAAGTGCATCAGAGCGTGTGCCTTTGTCGAGGTGTGTTTAAGACCAAGTTGAAGGCGGGAGAGGAAAAAGCTGTGACAGCAGAATTACCTCTCTGTCAGCCCAATTTTAAACTTCACCAGCTGCTGAATAATTTCACTATTTAATAGCTTCAGATTCACCAGATTCAGCTGGGGAGAGACTATGGGACATAGAAGACAACTGTTTAAGAGTCTTTTTGTTTTTTGAAATTGATTGGCCTGAGGAGGGCAGCACCACGTTTCATTTTCTCTGACTGTGTCCCAAAACCACACAATACACAACTACTGTAAAGTGTGCACTGTACGCTCATGCTCAGACACTTTACTGGTGTGTACTAACAAGAAATATGACAGGACTGCTTAGAGACACCAATTAAACAGCGACTTTGGAAAGCAGCCGCTGATAAGTTAAATGTTTGTCCGAAGATTTACCACTTAATGTTTTTTGTTTCACCACTGCCAACGTCTGTATGCATCATTTCCATTTCTCATTGTGAGACAAAAAGAACAATTTCATGGCAGACATTGTGGCATGTCATGGCAGGAAAAGCAAATGTTTGCTCTGCACTCAGAGGGGCGAAGACAGCGGGTGTCTGCGACCGCTCCAGCCTGAGACACGGCCGATTCCCACAAGGGAAGAAAAGTGGCAAGTGTGCTTAAAGAAAAAAAGGTCAGCGCGCATGCTACCACTGTTTTCAGTGTACTGTTGTGACCATTGTTGCACAATGCAATGCACAAAGGAAATGAATGCAAGACAGCTACAGAACATTTTAAACAAATACGCATGAAACATCTTTAGGAAGATCTCAGTAAACAAGAATATGAATATTAAAGCTTTGATCATTTCTTTGTGAAGTTTAATTTGCAGTGGCATGACTGGTTCTCCCTGGCACACATTCTACATTATATCTTGGTTTGTACAAAATAGTAAAGTTAGATTAATTTTCCAACTGTAAAGCCACTAAGAGTCAAATTGTATACATTACATACTAAATATGATTTGTATAGAGTCAAGAACTGTGAACGTTCATCAACAGCAGCTCAAAAACACAGTGAAATTAGTGTGCATACGGACATCTCTGAGTGTACTTTAAATAATGATTTTGTCGTCTGTCCAGTGTGAACACACAACAGTCAGAAGCCTGATGAGTGTTCAGTAAAGATGTGGGATGCAGCCTGTTTAATATGCTCAGCATATTTAATGTGAAAGCAGTGAAAAAGACCTTCTGTTACCCTTTTCCTCATGAATACAACCAAGAATCATGAGGTAAAATGTAATATAAAGTAAGTATCACTTTTGCCTTAATTTACTGGTGGCAGATTCAGAGGTAGACAGGAAACGAGGGGGTGGAGTAGGACATGCAACAAAGGTCGCCGGATGGAATCAAACCGCTAACGGTTGCAACCATAGACTGTATATAAAGATGCGTCTCTGGTTCCTCCCACTGTAGAGAATGAAACTGGGGGGCGATGGAGATGTTTTGGCTTCGCTCTGAGGAGTTGTCATGTTGTCCATCTTTATACAGTGTCAGTGGACCATGCAGCCATGTGGCATGAGCTGTAAGCGTAGCGTGTTTCAGCGTGACAGTGTGTGCGTCCCATGTGCTGAAGCTGTGTCCTTGTCCCAGCGGCCCAGATTCGATTCCGACCTGTGGCCCTTTGCTACAGGTCGTTCCCTCTCTATCTGCTCTGTCGATAAAGACAAAGGCCAAAAAATATCTGTGAAGGAAAAAAGAAGTGGTTTTCTGAGGTTAGTGTGGAGGAACTTGACTGCCCTGAAAAGAGCTCTGGCCTCAACCCCATCCGACACCTTTGAGATGAACTGGACCGCTGACTGCGAGGCCTTATCGCTCAGCATCAGCGGCCTGGCCACACTGATGCTGCTGTGGCTGAAGGCAAGAAAATCCCTGCAGCCAGGCTCCAACATCTTGTGGAAACCCTTCTTAGAGGAGGTAAAGCGTGAATGGTTTCGGTTTCAGGTGTTCAACAATCAAACCACAGGTGTGGTGATTAGGCGTCCACATACTTTTGGCCATGTTTTATACTTCTTTCTTTTGGCAGCTGCACATCATTGATGCAGGATCACATGTTTGCTCTTCACCTTCCCGTGTGATAATCTAATCAATACAGCCAATATTTTCTGTATATATTTGATGGTTGCAGACTGACAGTGGAGTCGTAAATCCCTCTTGTTTGACTGCAAACATGTTGGATAAACCATTTAATCTTCGGGCTTACATCGCCGTCTCTCTGGTTTTGCATTTGTCCCGCTCTTGTGGTTTGTGCACTTATTCCTGTGATTTATTAGGAGAGAGACAGAGGGGGCCAAAGTAGCCTGGCTCCGTTCTCCCCGGGCTGCTCTGACACTTAGGTAATCACGCAGCCTGTCCCTGAGCTACGGAGGTCAAGTCAAGGTAGGCCCAGTAAACAAACCTCTTTAGCCCCTCTGTTTATTGAGGTGGGGGCTTCGCCAAAGCAATTGAACCTTTCACCACAGCCTGACTAGAGCGAGCTGAACCCACAGCACGCACACATAACCCCTGTAATAAGACCACTGCATCCCCCAGAGCACCATCTGCATTCATTAGCCAGCCATGAAAGAGTGGAGAGGAAGAGGAAGAGCGAGAGAGAGGGTGCAAGAGGAGAGCGTCCTGGAGAGAGAGAGCGAGCGTGATAACAAGTACCTTGCAGCTGTACAATTTGTTTTGGTGCTGTCGATAGGATTTAGACTGATGATGCGACCGGGTCAAATGGCGGCCTCATTACTCAGCTGTTTAGGTACTTGGATACCCCCCTTTTTTTTTTTTTTTTTAGCAGTAACTCACTCTGTCTCATGAAAAAAACAGTAATCAAGCTCTCTGTGGTTTGTCGGTCAGTGTCTGCCAGGGCAAACGCTGAAATGTGGTAGAGAGGAAAACAGGCGTGAAAAACACATTTCCCACTGAGGCTGTGTGATGCAACGTGGCAGCAGCTCCCTCTCCTTCAGATAGAAAGCGCTCTAAGCAGCGCCGTTTACAGGTCGTAAACTCTGTTACATTTTTAAATATAAGGCATTAAGCCACATGGCTCATGGACGGCCACACAAATTGGAATCAGAATGGCTTCGGAGCTCAGCTTTACGCCGGGTTTAAATCAAGGTCCCGTTCTATATTCACACGAGGGGCCAAACTGCCTTATTAATAAGATGAAACTGTGCACTGGCACTCATTTGAATTCAGAGGAATATTTCCATATTTGCTTATGGTAGAGACTTTCTAAAAACTGTGTGACGCACTCTAATGGCTCATTCTCGAGCTGATTTTCATGCTTCAGGGGATTTTTTTGTATTCTATGCAAATTGGCTTTAACTTTTTTTTTTTTTTGCCCCCTCTTCATTTTCATTGTTTCACACGAGGAACAAACTGAGTCTCTGGAGCCCGAATCAATGGCACAATCCAACATGTACTTTTTTAAGTTCTTGTCTGATGTTCACTTTTTTTTTCCTCTCCCCATCGTCCCAGCCAGATTATTTTATAGTAAAGATATATTAGGATTTGTCACAAATAAGAAAATTTGTAAATTAAATTATGCTTACTAGATAAATTTGAATTGTTTGCCTGTGCCAGCCTGGAGGGGAAAAGGCTGTGAATAGAGCTTTTCATGCTTGATGGGTTTTGATGAGAACCGGGCAGCAGCCGAGTACTTTTTTAGTGTTTAAAGGCTTAGATTATTTTAGAAGTTCACAATAATGTAATTTGTGACAGTCCAACTTCAAATAGCTCTGGGGTAGATAGTCATTGTGTTTGGAGCAATGAAAATCATTTTTTTTTATTCACCAGTAAAGAAATATTAATAAGGAAATTGCTGGATGATTGAAAAAGGGAAGTTTGTTTTTATACTGCATTGTAGTCATTTCATTTTGTATTTAACCAATTGTGTTTCTCTTTATTCCCATTTGTCTGTGGAGGCTCAAAACTGACAAAATGTTATAAAAGTTTACCAGACAGAAATATAACTGACTGCATCTATCTGTCCACACTGAATGCTGCTATTTATATAAAGGCAACAAAACTACTTGATTAGGGTTAGTAAAAGATCAGGCTTCAGGGGAAAAAAATGTAAATCAAAAAAAAGAAAATAAGAAGTGAACTCAGTCTAAAACTAATAAGTCAACAATATAACAATAAGTTGAACTCAGGATAGGACCCCCAGGCTCCCAGCTGAAAGGCCTGTGTCAGATTCCAGACCAACAAGGAAAATAATGAACATTACAAAGACTTACATTCATTTCCTGGAGACCATAACCATAACCATTACTTGCCTAACCCAAATCCTTACCCCAACCTAACTAACCATACTATTCACTGATATATTACTGTATATGCCGACATGGACATACAAGTTCAACACAGTCACTGCTAAACGGACCCAAAGTGAGCAACAGAGGAAGCACTGGGTAAATTGCGCCTGATTGCTGGTTTGGGCGTCTGTCCCACAGGTCAGTTATTGCCTCATTTGTCAGTTCAGTGACAGAAATGAAGACAAAGAATTCAAATGAGGAAACAGTTTGGGAGACGGTTTTGATCTCAGCCAATTGGGCCCACATTCATTGCTTTTCCTACCTCATTGCTTCTTAAGTGGGTTCTTCCTGTGTACTGGCCTGTAAGGAGCCCTGTAATGCAGTATATATATATATACTGTATCTCAATTTCTGTTGCTGTGTGGCCTTACATCAGCCGGCTGCACGCTCCACTCAGCAGGTCAGCGTGGAACCCTTGCCCAGGGGTAGCATGACATTATACCAAGCGGCGGCAGAGCAGGTCACCCCCACCCTGGGGATGTGCGGGGATGCAGCTGCAGAGCATTCGTCCTGACATTTGGAGAGCAGGTGGACGACACAATGGTGGACGGAGATAGAGGGAGATTGAGATGGAGATGTGGGGCTGTTTGAGATGCACTGCGGGGATGACAGGGGTCAGCTTGCCCCATCTCCCGGTGGCAGCTTCCGAGATTAGAAAACCATCAAACGTCGTCTGCTATACGCTTCTGAATGGCAGCTGTATAGATGAGCCATGAGTGGCTGCGTGTGGCCTTGGTCGTATCCTCTGTGTGTGTGTGGTTGTGCAGCCAGTGGAGGGGAGCAGGGTGATGGTGTATTCGCTGAATGTCAGTAGTTTTATTCGAGTGCTTAGAGGAAATCAGAGTTCACTCCTAAGCTTGTTCTTCTTATCATCTGTGTAATGCTATGGTCATAAAAATCATAAAAGTGTTTTTATGTCCATATATCTATGTATTTTATACCTGCTACAGCGAATTTAAAGGGACATTCACACACCCTGAGTCCTGCTTTTAGTTTTGATTGTCATTATTATCACTAATAATAACATCAATCAATCAATCAATCAATCAATCAATCAATCTACTCCGAGGAGTGTGACAAAAAGTGCTTTACATGATGAAAACACATGCAAAAAAAGAAAAATCAAAAAAATCAAAAAACATTCCCTCCAAACACATCAGTTCCCTGCACACCACCCAGATCCATATACAAAAAAAATGTCAAAATTTGTAATAACCAAATAAAATACACTAAAGGATATTAAAAGATTCATATAATATAATCAATGAATAATAAAATAAAGTTGCTAAAATTATGTGAGTAAAAGCTGCAATTTAAGGTGGGGTACCAAAAGGAAAACAAAGCTAAAAATAATGAGAAGATAAAACAACTAAGAGGAGATGTGATGAATTAGACCAGACATTAAAAAAAAGAGTTTATGAAGAAGATAGACCAAGTCAAACAGGCTAAAACAAATGAATAAATTAAAGAGGAAAACTGAACTGAAAAGCCAGATTAAAAATTATCCATTATTTTTAGTGACGTATTTTGACTTCTCTGCCTGTCTGTTAACTAGTTTTCCTGAACTCTCAGTCGCAAGGCTTCATGTTAAAGTGCTGACTGTCTGAGTGACAGCGTTCGGTCTCGTAGCTGGAGGGTAATAGTCTGTTTATTTTCCTCCTGAACAGAAATAGACCTGTAAATATAAACCACGCTGAGAATCGGTGGATAAACTGCTTATAACCTGTCTGATTGACCTCAGTGTTACATCATGTGATGGCCAGGATGCAACTTTTAATGAACCAAAATCTGACTTAACCTCGGTGTCTGTGCTCTGCCTACATTAAGGTCAGACCACGACTGATCTGTGCTTTCAAGCAAACACTGACCAGGACAATAGCTCAAAGCAAAGTCTGTCTCTGTGTCTCATCGTTGCAGATAGGACCCGCTGTGTCAGAGTCAGAGACGCCAACAGTCTTCTATCTCCATTCCCGCTCTAATTACAGCTCAAATGTAAACCCATTATCCCTCGCCACATTATGAGTTACCTCTAGCTATTCTGAAACTCAAAGAAATGAGGATTTTTGGATTTCGATAGAAATCGAAGGGAAGCCTGGTGATAACGATTTAAGCTGATGAACGCAATTAGCGGAGAAGTGCTAACAGCATGGAGGTAATTGGGTCTTACAAACTAAAAGCCTGCCCTTACCCAGCAATTAGAGCAACCTCCTTTAAAGTTAGTCAATTGTACTGCTGTTAATGGTCTACGCTTGGTTGAAGCTTAGCACGAGGAGGTACAGTCCCCTTTCAAATTGGCCACGGCTCCTTGTCACAGTGTTTCTGTGCTCTGCTGAAATTTTAATGTGTTGAAGAATTTTTTGAGGTGATTAATTTGTTGGCGATGGTGGTTCACTGCCCTGCAGACTGTGTTATATGAGAGGCTGTTTGATGCACGTTGCTACGTAACATTAACTTTGGAATTAGTGACTTATTACAGTTGATGTGTCATAAAGAAGAATAATGCCGTTGTTCTGCTTTCAAACATATTGTTTCTATGCTCTGGTGGGGTTGCTAATATGACTTTCTATTTTTAATACTATGAATAATCAGCACATGTCGCCTTCTGTAGGAGAGAGAGCTCAAATCGTTTGACATCCTGCACAGACAGACAGTCAAATCGACATGAATATAGAAATCAATAGAGTCCAGAGAAAGGTCATTCTTTACCATTTTTTCAGTTTATGCACACAAATATGTTCATAGTCTTTGCACTTTCTTTACTTGACCATAAGTGTATCTGCCACTCAGATACATTTGGCTTTGATAAAAAAAAACATGATACATAGAATTAAAAACCTTATTTACAGTATAAACAAGTAAAAAACATAGCAGCAGATCCTGGACACCAAGAAGCAGTTAAAAATGGTGATTAAAAACCAAAAATAATAAAAAGCCAAACCAGTTAAATATTAAAAGCTTCAGAGCAGATAATAAAATTACAATTTAAAGCAGATGAATCAACTAAAACAAGAACAGCTGGAAGTGAAATTAGATGAGATTAAAAATTCAAATTGTCCTCAGGATAGAAATGAGCTGAGCTTCAGATTGTTCTTCATGTTATTCCAGGTTGCAGGTGCACAATGAGAAAAGCTGGATTTTCCAAGTTTAGTGAAAGCAGCCGACACCTGCGTCATAATCCGATGGTTTGAGCGATATGGGCCACATTAAAAGACAGCAAAGAAGTAATGCAAGGGGGAAGAACCAGCAAGGGCAGCAATGTCTTCTTCTGGGCATTTTACTTTACTTGTTGTTTGTACTTCGAAAGAAAAGATATGTTTGCGCTTTCAGTGGTTCCATATGGTAGTTATATGATCCTCAAAGGCCTACAGCATAATGTGTGATGTGATAAGACAAAACAAAACAGGTGATTCAAACGTTACATTTGCCAAAAGACAAATAACAAAAGTAACGTGTACGGGAAACAGCTCATATATTGACAGACGAAGGTGATGACTTGGGTGGTTGATTGGTGGTTTGGACTTTTCCCAGCACCAAACCACCAAGTGAAGCCTAAAAAATTCTCTTCACCCTCCCAGTTTTGGCCAGTGAAGTGCTAGCAGCATGTCTTACGAGCACATGACTCGCACATTACACGTTTGCTTCACATGCTGAACGAGCCGCCTTAGGCTGTCAGATTCATACATGTTAATGCTTAAGTTGAGTTGTGTTGCGCTAAATGACTCCACAAACAGTGGGTTCTGGAGTGGCGTGCACACGGTTTATGTCTATAAAGCGTATCATAGCAGCTGTAATAGCTTCAGAGAAGCAGCAGGGATGTCTGAGTCATGATGGTAACAGAAGCAGACAGGTGCAGCCATACTTAGAGAAGCCTGAGACGTGTTAGTGCAGAATCAGTCAGATGGAGGGCAGAAATAAATAAATAAAGACATAAAGGTAGGCAAGGATCAAGAAAGGGCCACAAATACATGCAGCAGTGCAACCTGCACCTATTTTCATCGACTCCGTCAGGTTCACTACAATAGGGCAGCTTAAACTGGTGCATCAAAGTTCAAGGTACAGCACTTTCATGTAAAGCAGGTGACACAGAGGAAATGGATCTGCGCTGATGGTCTGAGCAGATTATCTGGAAGTTCGAGGGCTTTACAAACTCAGTCTTACCCACAGTGATTGACTCACAGACAGATCTGAGCTGGCCATATCTTATCATACATATTTGATATTTACAACCTGATGTTTGGTCGGTTCATGTGGTGCATGGGGATTACAGACTTCAAAGAGCAACGACCACCTGCTGAGCTTATAGTGAGACCAGGCCAAAGAATCATAAATATAAGGCAGAAAGACGCCAGAAATGTCTTTTTGAAATGCTTCGAGTTCCAAGTTACAAAAGGTGAACTGGTGGTTGATTGATTATGAATCAATCCTAGCAGCATGAAAGGCCCTAAGTGTGAAAAATTCAAAGTGCCTGATTGGTAGTTGTGTCAATTAATTTACAGGGCGCATTTAAAAAACCAAAAAATGTTAACAAATGCTTTGTGGAGAAGTTAAAGGTAAGATGTGGTGTGAGGTGAAAGGGACAGGTGTGTGCCTTTGTTTTGAAAATGACAGGAAGTTAGATTTTACAGTGTGTCCCACTTACCAACACGGTCAACAGTTGCTGTAGTGGCTGTTACACACACGCTTAAAAACTATCAGCGCCTGATTGCTGCAATTTCTTTTTCATAACTTTGATAACTCCGTCAAATCTGAACACAAATAGATATTCGGTGTGACTTTCACCCTTGTTATCTCTGAGGTCCATCGTGTGACTTTCACCCTTGTTATCTCTGAGGTCCATCGCGATTGCAAGTCGACTTTCATAGAGAGAAAAAAGAAATCTCCTCCAACTCCAGAACTTGCCTGAGAATCAGCACATTTTTCAGTTTTATTCAGTATCAAAGTGATCCAGTGATAATTGCCTGTACTTCCGGGGGTTCGTTGCAAACAGGAGCTGGCAATAGCTAATTCGGCATAGTTTTAATTATGCCAGCATGCTGAAATGTAAGTAAATGCAGGCTAGAAAAGGTTTAGGTAAATAAATTCTAACAGCTTGCTTTGAGACATGTAACATGTTCGTCATGATCAATTGAAAATCATCTTACGGCTTTTCTTTTTCCCTCTGACGGCTGGCTGTTGCAGCTCCGCCGTCATTAAGACCGGTGAAGGCTTTCCAACAGCTCGACATCTGTCTCCAAATTGGCAAGTAGTATTATTTCAAGATGTCTGAGGACATGTCGGGAAAGTTTAATGTCCCCTCTAAACGCTAATTCTCTGTACTTACTATTACTGATTTGCAGCCCCCAATCGTAAATATAACACATTTGCCTTAACAACTGTCCCCTGAAACCTCTTTTCCATGCAGTTTGGGGATATAAATCCTAACAGACATTTATGAGTGCTCATCTGTAGTCAGGCGATGCTGAGAAAGAAGTCGAAGAGAAACTCGTCAGCCGTTCAGCCTTGGGTAGTTTCCTTTTTTATTTTAAAGTAATGCTACGCTATGGCCTGGTAGTTATTCACTAAAGGCTGGATACTGACTGAATAAAGTGAAATATAAGCTTCTAAAATGCAGTCTATCAATTGCTTTCCTCCATCTCCCGGCTTCGCTCCATGACTTTTCGCCTTCTGGCTCACATCTCCCCAGGAATGAAGTGCACCGCCGAGTGTCCACATCGGACCATAAAAACAGCAACCGAGGCTGAGCATCAAGTTTATGTGAATGGACAGGAGCATAAAATGTAATGGGTGGAACCATTGGAGTTCTCCTGAAATGGCTTTTTTAAAAGGTTTGTCGACATATTTTTCAGCAAGATGGTCTATTAAAAAGAGGAACATTTATATTGAGCTGTCAGGGGGTGGACAGGTCAGATGCTCCTTTAATAGTGTCCTCAGGCGGCCTGCAATTCAACAAGGGATCAGTGCCGGTGGCTGCCTCACCACTAACGAGATAACATTGTTTTCCAGGGCGAGGTTTGATTTAGAGCAACTGGTTAAATATACCTCTCAGTTAGTAGCATTGTTAATGTAATTACAGGACAGTCTGATGTAGAGGAGAAACCTTTCCGATGCTCAGCTATGAGTAATTTGAAGCCACCCGTTCCTCTTCTTTTCAGACTGCTTGTTGCTCTACTTTTAACGCAGGCTGCCGTCTCCTCCGCCTAATGAAGACGGATCCGTCTGAGGTTCAGATCGCTGCGGCTCTGTCATCGTTACAGAAATGTACAGTTTAACCGGGGACCCTCATTCCCTTTTAGTTGAACAATCCTCCATGTTTCGTGACACTGTGCCTGCCACTCAGCTCTGAAAGGCATCAGTGGAATCTGTTCAAGATGAAAAACATGGGAATCCAGTAGGAGAGCAGAGATGACAGCCGTTTAGAGCAGACATGACATCTGCTTGACAGATAACCAGCATGTGTGCATGTCAGATGAGAGACCAGAGACAGGAGTAGAGGATCTCTGGCTTCTCTTTTGTCTGCCTCTGTGGAGACCAGACATCTATGATGACGCTGGGCGTGGAGCGCTGGTGATTAGGCTTACGGAAAATTCACTCTCAGGCATGCTATAATATTATTTTGTATAGGTTATTAGAGCCTGGTCTCATTTCCAGACCGTCAGATACCGCAGCATTGTTCCACCCCTCTGTGTCTCATACAGACGAACAAGGTACCCTTCAGTGCCTGTATGAGGAATCCATCTGTGGCCATATCAGATGCTCAGAGCAAGGTGATGTAGTGTAAAGAGCAAGACAGTCTACTAATGGAGGACTATCATCCACGAGAGTAGAGGGTGAAAGTAGTTTTGGTAAACAGACCTAACCAAACCACGATCATTTCAGAGCATTAACCTCATGTTAGAAAGGCGATCTGACTGGAAGGTTTCGAGAACATGATGGATGCTGGAGCAGTTTCTCTCGGTGTATAATATTGCCTCGGATGGGATAACAGTGGAGTTGAGAGCGTATATCTGGCATATCTGTCCACACTGTTCCTTATGATACCTGTTCATGTCCACCAAAGCATTTCTACGGTTATATTTTGGTAACTCAAAGAACTTATTCAACATTAAATTATATGGTGTTTTAGCTGCAAAGGGATGCAAGACTCAAACCAGTCTCCTGGGTCGTGGTCCTTTGCTTTATGTGCCCAGTACTCCAGAGAGACACTCCTCCCATTTAGCCTGTCTCACTTCCTGGATTGAAAAAAAAAAAAAAAAAAAACTTCCACCAAAAACATATTTAGAAAATTTTAATATGAATAAAAATTGTAGATGAAAAGTTTGACCATGAGCACCACTGGTTTGTGTCACAAAGATTTCCCCTCAGTCATCCATGACCTTCAGCCATGTGTTTGTTGTGAAAAGAGAGGGACAGTTTGGAAAAATAGTTGTCTGCATGACATGTATTTCAGGTTGTGGCCATGTAAGATTAGTATTCAGCCATTAAATGATATTGCAAAAGGAAAGAGTCTAAATGCAGTTGGTCTCATTTGTCCGTGATGGGGGAAGAAAAGAAATGCCCTGGGACTGGAAACCAAAACACTGAGGAAATTTTATGTTTTTGCATTCACGCAGTAATTTGTCAGAATTTTAAATCCATTTTGCTGCATCTTTAGACCTGTTGGCTTCATTTAAACTCACACAGAAAACATCAACAAAAAGCTCCTCTTTGCTAGGTTGTTACAGAATGACAATATCAGACTATTTTGAAAGAATTTATTTTTTTCCTTTTCATATTATTGCACAAAGAAAAGAAAACAGTTCAAAGAGTCGAGATAAGACAGGATGGAGACTTTTTGCAGTTTCTGTTAGCAAAACCTCCTGTGAGTGTTTTTCTATTATATCTTCTATTATTATTACTGATGCATTCATGTGTAATTTTCCTGTTGTAGATGGTCGAGATGATGCTGATTTGAACTATGTTATATACTGTTGGGAAGTCTAATATATTTTAAATAGAAAACGTGATGAACTTCTAAAGCATGATGCACTGTTATCAGATTTTATACCTTCATCACGTGTTTCGTATGTAAAATTAGTCTGTAAAGTAACTGAAGCTGTCAAGAAAGTACAGTATTTCCCTCTGAAATGAAGTACAAATTAGCAAAAACTAGAAATACCCAAGCAAAGTACAAGTACCTACAGTATTTACCAAGTACAGTGCTTGAGTAAATATACTTGCTACATTCTACCACTGTCCAAAATCAAACTTTTGACCAATAGTTAACATTTTCTGTAGTTAAATTACCACAAGAACATATAAACCAGAGTTAGACACTTCATATGGGAGTAACCCATAAAATTAAATGTTATTCAATCAGGAGAGAACAAAGGGGAATGAGAAACTTTGAAGATTAAATGTCTTATGAACGGAAGAAATCGAGCAGACCCGAGCAGGAAGTAGATCACCATGGGAAGTGATCCTATGCATTACGTGCTTCCAGTGTGAAGGAAACTGGAGGCTGGAACGGCTTCATGAGAGGGAGACCTCTGATTGGAGGGTTTCATTGAAGATGGCCAGGCATCCACAGTCGAGGTGGTGAAGCTAGATCTTAAGTCACAGCCTTGCTCTTCGCCTTCCTCTAACGGAGAATGTTTCCAGATGTGAGGGTACATCAAAGCACATGTAGAGATACACAATCATGAGACACATGTGCCACAATCTTTTCATTCAGGTGCTTGCAGCAGATCAGGAGAAAACTGTAGAAAAATACCCCATATTGTACCGTCTTCATACGATGTTAAGATGAGATGATGAAAAAGGCACATACACAGTCACAGAGTACGCTGAAAGTGCCAGAAAATCACGTGATGAAATGAGAAAAAGACTGTAATGGTTCTCCAATGGTGTGTCTGAACATCCCATATTACATTTTCAGTGGCTGTCTAGAGAATGAGTAACCGTGTCAAGACAAAGCTTTCTTAGCAGAAGGCTTTGAGTTTGTGTATCTTTTTCTTTTTCTGCCTCTCTGCTGCTGCTGCCGCCGCTGTCCCTGCATTTAATAACTTCAGTAGCCTTTCACTTATAAGGCTGTTGGATTCCTTGAGGGACTCCAGTTGATCAGTCAGTGGTGGGCTCTAACATCTTGGCAGCTAGATGAATGGTACTGACATGGACTTCATCTAAACCACTAAAGCATGCACTCGGGGAATGTGAGAGCCAACTCATCTGTTTCTATATTCTGTCTCTCTAAAGATCATCCTCGGTGAGAGAAAGATTAAAAAATAACAGAAGTCCGGCTCCCAGGAAACTGACCAATGAGAGTAAAGACCGATGAGTAAGCAATACTTTATTTTATGTAGGATCTGAAAGAGGTTTGAGCTCAAATGCTTCATGTTGCGCTTGGGTTTTGATTCTTGGTTTTCTTTTCTTGGTCTCACAAGAATAATAAACCACTGAATATAATATACACCCTCTCTTACTCCTTTCCAGCTACTTCAAACCAATCATCCAACAAGTCCTCCAAAGAAAAGGACGATCGTTCAGCATTGCCTGACAAAATGACCTGTATAAGGGTTTTCTGATGTGATTGGACAAAAGCGTGTTCAAATGCTGTTACAAATCTTCATTACAAAAATTTTTCACTTGATCATTTTTTCATCTGCCACCTCTACAGTTAAGGTTTGGTTTGGATTGCACAGCTAGAACTACATGGTTCAGGTTAGGGAAAAATTGATGTGGTTAAACCAATGTTAGCAAATGGGATTTCCAGCAGCACAGTCAGACAACCCAATCAACCAATCAATCATTTACTCAGCCACAAGAGTCAGGTAAACGTAAAAACAGGCAGTTTCTGTTGTGGTTTTGGGCGTTGGTTTAGTTATTTCCTGTTTTATGTTGAAAGTTTTCCTTCTTTTGCTTTACTTCCTGTGCATTCCCACCTTTGTACTTGTTGATTTGTTTTGCCTGTCCCTCATTATTTTCCCTTCCCTCCATGGTCTTTTCCAGTGTTTCTCAGTGTTTTAGGACAAATGTTTTGTTATCCATTGGCACTTGCTTATTTTTGGATTTTTGGTTTCTGCTCCCTTTTTGGATTTGTGTGCCTGTTTTGACTGATTTCTCTGGATCTGACCTTTGCCTGCCTCACCGTCCCGTAACACTTTTGTTTGTTGCCTTTTTTGTAAATAAATTATTTAAACTGCACCCGCTCTGACACTGTAGCCTGCATTTGGGTCCAACCCCTTGCTTCCTTGTTGTTTGCGACAGTTTCAAGTGTTGGAATAAATAACCAATGATGCCTTTTCTCAGGTGACGTTAGCGTCACATCATCTCAAATAATTGCTGTTGAATTCAACAAAAGTAAAAACAGGATGTAGTCCCGGGGAAATGCCTGCAGCTGATTACTACACTTTGTTGGGCTTACCTAGATGGCAATTGTGTCAGGGTGGCCTTGGCCTTGGCTCCCCTGACCCCCTTTGGCTGCACCCCTAGCCATATTAAATTATTGACCACGTCACACTAACCTGGTGTGGTTGCTTTTCTTTGGTGAGGCCGCCGATGTCAGATGATGATTATGCTTTTGTTTACTTTTCATGTCCTTGAGCCTCTCTCCACATGCCTGAAGGAGTTTTGTACTTTCCATGTCAGGTTTTCCTTCATCTCTAGGAACTACTCCAGGCAAACTAAAACGTTTGAACAGTCATGCTTTGCCCGTTGCTTGCAGCTCCACAGCAGCAACAAGACTCAGAACGTGGTCTCCTGAAAGCTGCTTGTTGGGCCCCCAGATTCCTCTGAAGAACGTGAACTTTATCCAACCACATTCGTCCTCACGGCTAATCCAGTTCAGCATGTTTGTAGCTGTAATGCCTCTAGAGATGAGCCTTTTCCATCACTGTGTCCCCACAAACTAATGTAGACACACTGGTTTGCCTTGAAGGGATATCAGCCACTGCGTTCAGGAAGAACGTGTCGATCTGTCATTTTATATTATTTTCTGTATCTCTGAAAAAAGAAAAAAGTAATTGCTTTTTTGTATTTATGAATTGAGGGTTGGATCAAACGGTTGGAGGTTCCTCACCCCTGTTCTACAATTTAGGAGAGTGAAATGTCATCTTGACCAATATTCGTAATGGACAAAAAAAATGAGAATAACGCACAGACTGAATAAGAGGAATTTCCCCTGAAACTAAACTCCTGCTTCAGTCTCTCAGATGTGGGCTTATCTCTTGGGTTTCGCTCGGCCTGATTGTCAGCTCAGCAGGTTTACAGCTGGGTGGAAATGAGTCAGTCTTTTTTGAATATGGTAATCCCATTAAACGTTGGTTTTGTGAGATTTCTCTCCGTGTGTCGCACTCGGCGAGAGGAATGAATGTTTCATAAACCAGCACCTCAGTACGTCTCTGGCTTGCTGCACCAGTAACAGACTTTTTAATACGGCCATTTGAATTGTTTTACGTGGAACTATTTTTAATACCCACTCACATTTCCTTTTAATGGGTGTTTTGGCTGTGTGAAACTGGCAGCTGTGGTCTTTTAGCATCATAGGACCCATTTTACCTGGAAAATATGCTGCAGTTAGTTGTGTTCAGCATGTGGAAGCTTTTGAGTCGACCAAAATGGGTTATCGGTATCTGGAGCAAACAGTATGATTTGAATCATTACTAATTCATAGGGTGTCTCCATTGTATGGCCTACAACCTCTGTTTTTACGGCTGCTGCTGTTCCTGCGGTCTGGGCCTGTGGCCAGGACGTGACTCTGTTTTCTGTGTTTTGATCTGCTTCTACATTTTCCGACTGAAAAAGGCCGGCTGGCAGATCGCTGCATGAGTCCGGGTTGAAACAGAAAATACACCCTGTATGTTTTGCTCTCTGTCTTTCTGTGGTGAAAGCCTACTGAAGGCGGACTTGTTGCCTCATGCCTCGGTGGATAAAGAAGTTTGTTTCCTGTCAGGCCGATACATCTGGTCATGTCAACAAAGCGGTCAAGAAGTAGCACTTGATTTGATGCTAATTCAACTGGACATTGATGTGCCTCCTGTGATTGGTTACAGAGGTCTGTCAAGTGTGTCTGTTTGGTCTCTGCACTTTCATCAACCTGGTTCTTGATTAGTGTGTGTTTTATAAGTGATTTGCTGTAAATTGCTGTGTAATTGGTGTAATTATTAACATGTTTAAGCTGTAATGTGCTTCAGTCATTATGTTTTTTCTTCCATGCAATCTGGGCTCGCTGAGAAGGTGTGAAGATGCGCTGGAGTGTACACAGCTGATAACAGTATAAATCCTGGCTGCGATTCACTACATATTGATTCTTCTGTGTTTCGGAACACAGTCATTAAAAAAGAAATCATACTACACTTCATATTTTGCCCTTATCAGTGTTTTAGCTGCTCTTATGTCAGTGAATCAGCATCAAAGTGGCAGCTAACCATGAAATTACCTTATCTGAATATTGTCCCTGTCTGAGGTTATGTAACAGGTCATTGGTATTTACGACCTTGTGTCTCCTGCATAATGCATGCACTAAAGCCTTAAAGAAGTTTAAGTCATGTTTAAATTGGTTGTACAGATTCTGAATTTTCATGCTGCAGATGTATTTTTAATAGTACTGTAATAATTTGTAATGACTTTTAAGGTGCTCAGATTACTGATGATGAGTAAAACTAAAACAAGACTAAAAACGATCAGTCATAAATGTGAGAAAATAGACATTCATTCTGTTGCTCAGAGCTAGTTGAGAAAGTCAGTACCACTACCATATGTTAAATATGAAATGACAGCCAGCAGCTAGTTAGCTTAGCTTAGCATAAGGACTGGAAAACGGTGCTGGAACATGTAGCCTGGCTCCGGTCGAGCACCTTTAAAGTAATATGTTGCTTGTTTAGTCTGTTCAAAAAACTGCTTAATGTAGAAATGACAAGTTTTATGTTGGTTTATGTGCAGGACTATTTCCTGGGTGGGTGCAGTAGCGTCCTGGACTGGTAATGTCCGCTGGTTGCATGGCAATAAAGCTAAGAAACGGGTAAAATCACAGACTGGTTTTCACACTTTTTTTTCACAATTTTTGTAAAAATTTGACATGCAGACTGGCAGGATCGATCCAGACTCTACCTCTTAACTCTTGAACTGCTACCTGTTATCTTTGCATTGTTTTAAATTGAGTAGGTGTCAGAAAGGAATTTGCAAATTAGCACTTTTACATTATTATCACTTTTTATTTATGTTTTGCATAGTGCTCCAACTTTTGTGGAATCCAGGTTGTAATGTCACCTGTGAAGTGAGACAGCACATTTACTGTGGTTGGGGAAAAACTTTCCGAAGTGTTGATTGGGTTTCTCATGTTGCACCTGTTAAGGTGACAATTCCTCACGCCGTCTTAACTTTATCACTTCTCTAACTAATTGATTGGAATTTGCATTAAGTTCTCAATGTATGCCAGAAACTTTGACATGAAAAGTTTTGTAGAAGTAGCACTAAATGCTCCGCCATTTCCGATACAGTTGTTAGGTTATGGATGTCAGCTTTAATGAGCGCTCTCTGATAAGTAGTTGCTTTTTTAAGGTGGTTCTGTCTTGAAGTCTTGCAGTTTGCTGTGGTTATGTGGACATTTGGTCTCATACTGAGCTCTCAAACATATCCCTTTAAAACAAGAAAGAATTCTAGCTGTGTTATTAGATGATATGTCTAAGCTGTATTTTACCTTTTTTCAGAAATGTTGAAGAAATGAACGGCTTTGGGATGATGCTTGTCATAATTATGCTATTCCAGGAAATCACAAAGTACATACTGTAACTTCAAAGACTCTTTTTAGGACCTAATAATAGACTTGTAATAGACATCTGGTCATGATTGGATTTCTTTTTTTTTTTTTTTTTACAGAATGCCTCCTCAGTGTCATGTCGACGGATGAAACATCCTGCCCATTATATTTGGCACATGAGGCATTTCTGATTCTGGCTTGTTGCCATCAGTGAAGCCTCCCTGTCAGCATTAGAATGAATGCTGTGCCTCTCTTTTTCATGTATCCCCCTGTTGTGCTTCTATTACTGTGTCTTGTGCTTGGCTGGCCAGGTGAGGCTGATACAGCTAGTCATGCTGACAGTTGGAACAGTGTGTTGTTCTTGATGCCTCCCTACCTGCATGTTAGATCAATTGTTTGATTGCTGCAGAAGCTGAAAGCAACCTGTGGCTTCGTTCTAACCTGTGTGATTAGTTCTTTGATAAGGACAACAGGAGAGCACTTTACCCAGTGACTGGCAACAAGTTTTACTGCAGAAATGAATGTACAGCGCTGCCCCATAAGGTTCAGTCTGCAGTGGAATTTCCCATGGGCTTTCTGAGCTGAGACCTGATTTATTTTGAGTAATAAGACAAATTACATCCTACTTTTAATGTATATGTGGCCTATATAAGTGATTTTTTTGTAGAGGTCAACTTCAAAGCACTGTGCATAGGTTAGAAATATAGTGTCAGCTTGACCTTGGATCGATAGTCAGTAGTATACTTTTTAACTGTGGGAGTCTCACACTCCAAAGACTCCACCAGGTGACTTTTCGTTCCATCCTCCATGCAGCTGCGAATCCCACCGGGGACATTTCAGAAGCAGAGCGTTTTGCCCGCCTGATTTTATTAACTTCTTAGATTTTTGCTGATTTGATCATTTCTCCTTGATATTTTGCGTCTACCATGGGTAAGTAGACTTCTTCGTTAAATGGTATCTCTTTTTTTTGTTTTAATTTTGTTTATTGCTGACATACCATTGTTAGTCTGCACAGGGTGTTTTATTTTGAAAATGTACCGCACTCTCTACACCGTTGATGTGTGTCTGACATCATGTGTGGCTCAATCTTGGTGCTGATTGATGCGTCGTCAGTCAAAAATAGACCTGGTGCGTATTCTACATGGAACAGAGCATACATACGCTTCTGTGATGCTGAAACAGAGACGGAAAGTGCCTGGTGGAATTGCACACATTGAATAGAACGGCAGAGATCAGCTCCTGGATGGATGGAACACTGACTTCATGTACCCAGTGGAATCTAGGGGTTAACCAAGCAGACAAACAATATCTGCCAAAATCGCCAAATCTTTCACAAGTTGTACTCTGCAGAATATCATTATAGCAGAAATACCCTGAAATATCATGATATTATTTTAGGGCCATGTCGCCCACCCCTACTGGCAACTGTTAAATTAACCGGATCCCACAAGATGTGTCTTGTGGCTTGATTTTCCTGCTATCTAACTGTTTTAGAACATAAAACATGTACGAAACCAAAATGTCTACCTTATGTAAGAATGCAAATTTTAGCCATAAACACATTTTCTGAATAAAGTGGAGGGTAATGGTTCTCTCTCTCCTGCCTGCCTGTGTCATCGTGTTAGCTAACCCCTGCATGTTATCTTTGTAACAAGTCAAAGAGAGAGCAGCAGGCAATGTGATGGGTAAAATAAGAAAGCCGAAAGCAGAGTGCATCTGTCAACTCTTCTGTTTTTGTGCCGGAGGATTCACACATTGCAAAGTCTTATTTATAAGTGCCCCGTACCCTCATTAAAGTAACGACAGGTTTCTATTTTCTGCTGTAAGACGTTAACTAACAGCTGGTCAGGAACAGGTCATTTTTGTCTGCCTCTTTCATTTAACCATCAGTGAGAGTTTATGTTAAATTTGGTTTTAATATGAGAGCCACATATGTGTTTCAAACAGTAGGATCAAACAGATCTTCCCTAATTCTGACCTTAAAAAAGAAGACAGTTTTTTTTGACCACAAAAGACTTTAAACACAGTCATTGTGGCTCATTTGTTTCATTCGCTGGATTACATTTGCATGTGTTCATGTGCTATGCTGTTGTCACGTTTGCCCAGTTGATTCCTTCAAGTTTCACTTTTATTCAGAAACCCTAAACATGTAATACGTTATTAAGGTAACTCTGGCAACCGCTTGAATCCTTTATCGTGTTTCACAGCAGCTGTCACAACAAACCTGTCACTTGTTCAACCTCTGCAGAGGGTGGAGAAGGAAAAATAAGTGCACTGTATGGAAGCATCAGCCCTATTGTCAGAGAAGAATGTTGACATTGGACGATTCTGCAAAACTCTACATTATGTTTCATGACTATTTTTAACATTCAGTGTCAAGTTTCCGAAATTCTTTCTTTCTGTGTGACAGCTATGGTATATAAAGTACGTGGCAGATAAACTGTTGTTAAGGTGAATCTAAAGTTAAAGAGATGAAGCACTTGATTAAGGTTGCTGTATGACCGTGGCTGAGAATAAAAAGACAAACATTATTTGCAGGCATATAATGAGAATAAAGTTTGGTCTCCCACATAAAAACCTCACCCACACTCCCTGCCTCTCTGCATAAAAGGCATGGCGCTTCTTGCATTAGGCAGCGCTCATGAACATTAGCTGGTAGACACCACATTTAAACTGGCGACACCAACAAGGGAACCAGATACAAACAAACTACGCATAGCTCATTGTGAATTGTTTTAGCGATAATATTGAATATCATTTCGATTTAACTGCCAGCAATGTGGCAGTTTTTGCCAACAGTTTCTTGACGTGTTTGAAGATCTTTATCACTATCAGAATTGCCCAATATCTTTTCTGAGTCTCAACAATTTGACGTGAACATGGCATTAGTGCTGAGCATTGGCGCTAAGCATAAATCATGTGCCGCAAATTATCCAAGATAAAGATAATTCCTACAGGTGTCGGGCTGGATGGATGGATGTGATGTTGAAATATGAATCAGGGATGAGCTTACAAAGCTGATCATGCAAATTCATGCTGTTACAGGTGTTTCTATCAGCCAAATTTGCTGGTCTTTGTTCTGACAAGATGAGGGAATTTTACACCAAAAATAAACTAGCAGAAGTTTTGTGCATTTGTCATAAAATGTGAGGAATGTAATAGATTATACTGATGCTAATGGCCATAACACAAATGGAGAACTTGATATTTGTGCCCCCAAAATGTAAACAAATTATATAGCCTTTGTATTTTTAGCAATGTAAATGTGACAATATACAGATCGAGGTTTCATGTTTTATCACTTGGTCATAGTGGCAATCATTAATCCCAGGAGACAACATGACAACCTCTAAAGCAAATGTTTTACATCTGCCCTGCTATTAAATTGAAACTGATATAAATATCTCATGCTTGGGTGCACAGCAGATGTGCTAAGAGAAGGGTAGAACAAGGTGATTGTCGCTCTCATGTCCCTTCCAGCTCCGAGCAGATTCGGCTTGCATATTGGCATTTATCAATCAGGGATCAATGCATACGATTGTAGAGCAGAGTGCTTTGCTTCAGAGTGGTATTGATTGGCTGATGGGTTGGGCATCATGCCAGTTCTCATTAGCCGTCCCTGTCCTTTCACCTTTCTTTGTCTCTCATCTCTCCCTCTTGCTGACATGGGTGCTTGGTGATTCTAACTGATGACAGTCCTAAGTGCTTTATTAGAAATGTATTGATCACAGGTGTTGTGAGACATTTACACAGCTGCCTGCATAACGGAGCACATGGAGAAAACAGGCGTCCTCTCTCTCACGTGTATGTGTTACACTCCATGTCTCTCAGACTCAGTCGCTCCCTTTGATGCCCTATAAAGAGCGTGGTTTGTACTGTGAACAGGGTGACAGGGTGACCCTGGTGGTTAGACAGACCATTTTACAGCCAGAGAATCAGAGGTTCAATGATCCTCCCTCCTTTTGTCATTGTGTCCTTGAGCGAAACGTTGACCTCTTACCTGCCCTGAGCTGCAGCTCTCAAATGTATGCATTCATGTATGTCTGACTGAAAGGATGTGAGAAAAAAAGTGACAATATTATACACCCCTGGCTGTGTGAAACATCCCCAGAGGGTTCCCTGTAATAATAAAACAATTTAAAATAATTTAGAAAAATTGTTCATGCCAGTTCCATTTTAAAGCTTGAGCACATGCCTTTTACATATAAATAAGCATCCATTATATTCAAGCCCTTTTTCAAACGTGTTCACACAGTGCTGATGAGGCCAGTCAGCGTCTGGAAAATCTCTGTATTTCGCAGTACACCAGAGCAATGACCAGAGCTGAAGGGAGGAGCAGCAGCAGTAGTGAGGGAGTAGCAACAAGGAGCATGGCGGAGCCTACGGTGTCATAAGCCTGTTGACAGTGTTAGTGTAATCGCTCTCACTGCCAGAAGGTCAGGGACTGTTAGTTTTAATTTGGCCTTTTTCCAACCAAATGACCATCCAGAACCCTTTAGTAAGCAAAATCATGAAGTTATAACATGCGAGTTGAACCTAACAAATTCAAAATCAGAGCAAAAAAGAATCACCCTTTCCGCATTTTTTCCAGATGTGTCCTTAAAGAAGTAGTTTGACATTTTGGGAAATATGCTTACGATGTACTGAGCCTGGCTCTATCCACTCAGCAGCATCTCTAAATTTCACTAATTAACACGCTTAATGTCTTTTATTTAATTCATGTAAATTGGCATTTATGCTAAGCTAACTGTCTCCTGGCTGCTGCACATATGAGAGTGGTATCAGTATTCTTCATCTAACTCTGGACATAAAAAGCTAATAAGTGTATTTCCCTAAATGCCAAACTATTCGTGACTGTTCAGAATTAAGTGAGTTCATTTCTTAATTATCTTTTCCCACCTAAACAAGTCAAGGATGTCGTCTTTGTCTGCTTTTTTCTGCTTCAGTGCTGTGAAGTAATGTAATATTTCTTAATTTCATTAGTTCAGTTCTTTCCCTTGTTATTTAATGCACTTTATCTGCTCCATTGCCTCACAGACCTCATATTCAGTATATAGCAATAACAGTAGTCAGACAGTTCATGGTTGCTTCTTCTCATATGGATCGTTACCAGCTGGGTCTGACCACGGCGCCCTGCTCTCTGACCTCTCATCCTGTCCACACTGCATGGTGGTTTTGGGTCCAGCCTCAGAGTCGACGACCTTTACCAGCAGCTGCAGTTTTAATCAGCAGTTCTCTCCAACCGGGCAGCCCCAACCAGCCACCTCCTGCACCTTAATGAGTCGAGAGTCCCAGACCAGGCGCTGCAGCTTTCTTTCTTCCACAGCAGAGTGGGCGTACATTCAGCTGCATCCAATGAGCAGCATTGTGCAAGACTAGCAGACAAGGTTGAGAACATTTTAAAGCGTGACACCTGTCCCTTGACACTTCTTTTTTTTTGACAGCTAATTTAATTATATTGTCGGAGTAATAGAGAAATATTATCGTATTGTAGTGCAGTCTGTGTGACTTGTAAGGCTGCCCAGTTAAAATTAGAGAGCACTTTCGAGACACTCAAGTTATTCATTCCCCCTTATAATCAGGTAATTTACAATGATTGTCTTTGCTCATTGCACCTCATGTTATTGGCTATTGTCCATGCGCGTCTATCTCTTAAACAAAGTTTGAATATTCTATCCAAGCTATTCCAACTTTTGAAATTAACTTTGACCACGGGGGCGTACTGGTGGCTTAAAGATAATTACATCAAGGGCATGGAGCCTGACCCGTTTTTGCATCAGTAAGTTTCTGCTCGGTGAAAAGCACTCAATCGGCAATTGTTGTCTTGCCTTTTGTGGGAATGTGAATAGCACCTTATTGATTGGAACCAAAATGTTTTTAATGTTGTAGATGAGATTTTTGGATTGCTGGCTAATGGGAAGATGGAGGCACTCTGCAATCTATTTTCAAGTCAAGTTCCAAATTGAAAATCTTTACAGGCGTAATTAAGGCTTATCTGAAAGGAATGTCAAAACTTTTCAAATGCTTTTTTTTTTTTTTTCCACCCATCTAATCCTGATTGTCAGGTGTAAATACACAAACATGGTCAGAATGGTGATGAGTCTATGCAAAGAGTAATGAATTTAAAACAGAGAGCAATATTGTTGTTTGATCCAACCTAATGGCAGTGAAGACAGTGTCCTTGTAATGGATGCTGTAATGTTCTTTCAAGTAAATAAGCAGTTAGTGATGTTAATCAAGTCATTTTCTTGAAGTATGTGTTTTTGATGTCATGTAACTACATCAATAGCTCCCAGCGGTGAAATTCTCTTTTCGTCCTCTGGCAGGGGTAGAGGGTCAGTGGATTAAGTATGTTGCTCAAGGATATGTGGACATGTGGGGTGGCCACTGGGGTTCAAAGCCTGGCTCCTCCACCTGGGAGATGACCTGGATTCCAAGTAACCGTTGTGTTTGGATGTTTGAAACAAGACCGTGCTAAGAGATAACTCAAATGCTCTCAGCCAGACTTGCTGTCTCTCCTTGTGTCCAGTGTTTGTGCTAAGCTAAGCTAGCAGGCTTAGCTTTATATTTACTGTACAGACATGAGAGTGCAGGAAAGTGTGTTTTTCTAATCCTTTAAGGTCAAGATTTCGTCCAATATTTGCTCAAGACTTACGTATTAAGTTTGTATCAAGTGCTACAGCGGCTTGTCAACAAAAACCTCTAAAAGACCACAACCAATACTGTATTGATCCTGTTTATGTATCCAAAGCCTGATCAGCACTGTGCAATAACCCTCTATTGTTGTCCAAAAATGATTGAGGAAACATCAATAAGCCTCACGGTTGCATTAGCTCACATGTTCCTTCACTGTGTTGAACATATATTGGCACTTGGTTTGAATCAATCCATATACACGACACTGGTGCTGTAAATATCCAATAATGTGTATTAATCCGCAGATGAGATTTTTTTTTCTTTTCTTTTTTTTTTTTAAAAAATCTATGCCTTCAGTAGAAGCAAAGCTTTCAGCTGAGAGACACAGTGAAGTGAGAGAGAGTCCAGGCTGATGCTGATGCTGGTTTTGGTCTTTTCATGGGATTTGTTTGAAATGGAAAAACAAAGAATAAAAGGAGCCTCATCCAAAAGAGAAGAAATTAAAATTAACGCTTGTGTGTATCGAAGAAAAGATAACAACTTATACTTCTAAAGATCTGCTATTTGTTGCTTCACTGCTTTGGTGAGAAACATCCGAAAACGTGCAGAGAGCCGTCAGATGCAGTCTAACCATTGTGTATGTTTGTGCTTTCAGTTCATGTGAAAGCGGGAACCTGTGAGGTAATTGCTGCACACCGATGCTGCAACAAGAACAAGATCGAAGAGAGATCCCAGACTGTCAAATGCTCCTGCTTCCCTGGACAGGTGGCGGGAACAACAAGAGCGGCTCCATCTTGTGTAGACGGTACGCCAGGCTTCTCATTACAGTTTTGGTAATGATTTGAGACTGACTTCTGATTAGGGAAGAACTGCGCTACGGTGCAAAACTG